>NC_138176.1:26342162-27694662 GCF_964165515.1 Mesoplodon bidens | reverse complement strand
TGTATCGCTCTATATGCCTGTACAAAATACATTAAGTATACTTAACAACATAGATGACTCACAAACATAATGTTTCAAGGGAAAAGGGCAAATTGCAGAAGAATACATACAAAATGATATTAATTATACAAAATATAAAAATATGCAGAATGATACATATTGTCTAGAGATACATATCAATGAAGTAAAAGTATAAAGCAACATGAAAGTTTAATAAACATCAGATTAAGAGTAGTGGGACCAGGGCTTCTCTGGTGGCGCAGTGGTTAAGAATCCGCCTGCCAATGCAGGGGACACAGGTTCAGGCCCTGGTCTGGGAAGATCCCACATGCTGCAGAGCAACTAAGCCTGTGTGCCACAACTATTGAGCCTGCGCTCTAGAGCCCGCGAGCCACAACTGCTGAGCCCGACTGCCACAACTACTGAAGCTCGCGTGCCTAGAGCCTGTGCTCTGCAACAAGAGAAGCCACCCAGTGAGAAGCCTGCACACCACAACGAAGAGTCGGCCCCACTCGCCGCAACTAGAGAAAAGCCCGTGTGCAGTGACAAAGACCCAACGCAGCCAAAAAAATAAATAAGTAAACAAATTTATAAAAAAAAAAAAGAGGGACTTCCCTGGTGGCACAGTGGATAAGACTCCGCACTCCCAATGCAGGGGCCCTGGGTTCGATTCCTGGTCAGGGAAGCAGATCCCACATGCATGCCACAACTAAGAGTTCACATGCCACAACTGAGGAGCCCGCCTGCCACAACTAAGGAGCCTGCCTGCCACAACTAAGACCTGGCACAACCAAATAAATAATTAAAAAAAAAAAAAAAAAAAAAAAAAAAAAAAGAATAGTGGGACCTATAGATGAAAGAGGGATGTAATTAGGGAGGACACACAGAGACTTCAGTTGTACTGTTCTTAATCTGGATACTGGTTGTTATATTCTCTTTATATCTTACTGTATGTTAAATACTGTATATTTTTGAAAACAAAAATCTAGTATTTTATGTAAGGTGGGTTGGTTGGTTGGTTTTTACTAGTTGGCAACATACAGTCATGCATTACAATTTTTTTTTTCATTCCACAGTATGCCTGAAGCTCTTTCCATGTCTTATTTGCTTTGTATCCTTAGCACTCTGAAAGATGCCTTATGCATAGTAGGTGCTTATTAAGTAAATATTTTTGGAATTCCTTTCCTTACTCTGTTAGCCTTACTGTTTTAATTTTCCTTGAGCCTGATATAAATGTTTGTCTAACTGTATGTCTCCCCTACCCTGCTTTCTATCCCTTTCATTTTTAAAAATTTTGTCTTTTCTCAGGAGGATTTCTAAACAATGGGAAGTGATTAGGTTGATTTTACATGCTCCTAGGGTTTTCTCTATGCCAAGAAGAGTCTACTTTTCAGTCTGCTTATTAGCGATTTCCTGCTATAAGCAAGTGAACTTGACTTTTCAGAACTTTTCAAAGGTTGCATCACTGCCACTGTCCAATTTTCTGGAGCTGACTTGGCAGAATGGATGCAGTCTATAAATTGACATTGTAACTGTGGTTCCAAACCAGGGCTATTTTTCTAATAGCCTTCATTCTTTTCTTTTAACTTAAACCTTCATTATTTATTGAGTTGATAAAAAAGGAAGAACAAAAGGAAGATCTGAAATATTTCTTTAACAAACTAGCAACATGGATGTATCTGCATATCTATATGATTCGTAGGAGAGATTTGGGGGACAATTGACTTTGAAGAATTTAACATGCTTGTTAGAGATTGTTGAGGTGCCTTTGAAAAGTTTCTGGTGTGATGCTTTTTGAGTTGTATCTTGAACTTGCAGAGACCTCTAGAAGAGCCAGGTAGTTGGATTCATCACATAAGAAGGGCTTCATCCCATCTTAGTATTATAGGTGGGAAATCTTGGTACTGAAAAGTTAAATCGTAGTTCTGACCTTATCAGGTACTGATTTAAGCATGGGTATGCTCTTGGGTAACCAAATATTAACTGACTTTTCTCTTCACTGTTTCAGTAGGTTTGCCAGGATGGTGGATAAAAATATTTACATCATTCAAGGGGAAATTAGCATTGTGGTTGGGGCCATCAAACGAAATGCGCGATGGAGCACCCATACTCCACTGGTAAGTGGGCAGTGGGTAGAGAACCTGGTCACTGAGTTGCTGTAGGGGATCCGGTGCGTGGTTAAAACAGTAATCAACTTCCTGGTAATAATGATAATAGTAGGAATTCAGCATTTTTCAGAAGGGTTTTGAGGACCCTTTTGTTTTATTCCAACTAGAGTCAAATTTATAAGCTGCGTTTTTTTTCTCTGGAAGCCAAAAGATGATACCATTTTTCTTCTAGCTGTTTTCATAAACAACTTAAGCTAACACTTGAGATCTCTTTAATATGCCTAAAAATGTCAGAAAGATTCCTTATCTTCTAATTCCCAAGAACTATAATTAGCTATCAAATTCATTTCAGTTAGTTTAGTTATTGACACATGGAGTATGGCTTGGTAATGGTACTCCTTGGGAATTCAGCAACTTTTCTTATATAGAGCAGACCAATATCTTGCCAGTCAGATGAGTAAGGTTACCTGTTGTAAAGCTGACTTTCTTTATTGCATTTGTATGTTCAAGGATATTTTTTGTACAGTCGTGTAAGACAGTTTTTGGTACAATTGTAAAATCAAGTTTAGACATTTCCAACTTGGTGAATATGTATATGTGTGTTTAGAAATTTCTTATGTTCATTTATAAAAGTGGATTGTAGGGCTTCCCTGGTGGCGCAGTGGTTGAGAGTCCACCTGCCGATGCAGGGGACACGGGTTCGTGCCCCGGTCTGGGAAGATCCCACATGCCGCAGAGCGGCTGGGCCCGTGAGCCATGGCCGCTGAGCCTGCGCGTCCGGAGCCTGTGCTCCGCAACGGGAGAGGCCACAACAGTGAGAGGCCCGCATACAGCACAAAAAAAAAAAAAAAAAAAAAGTGGATTGTATTAGAAGTACGAGTGGAGTCAGGAACGTCTTAGAAATGAATATGTGTGATTATAATGACTATGAAGAAAGAGAAAAGATAGAATAATACATACATCTTAGTCTGTATGTCTCGGTCTGTTTGGGATGCTCCAACCAAAACCACATACCAAAGACTGGGTAGCTTATAAACAACAGATTTTTTTTTTTTCTTTAAACAACAGATATTTATTTCTGGGGGCTGGAAGTTCAAGATCAGGGTGTCAGCATGCTCGGGTGGGGGACTTCTTCTGGGTCTCAGACTTCTCGTCGTATCCTCACATGGTAGAAGGGCAAGGGAGCGCTCTTGGGCCTCTTGTATAAAGGGCATTAATTCCATTCATGAGGAATCTGCCCTCATGACCTAATCAACCACCTTAGGATTTCAACATAGAAGTTCTTTTTTTGTGTGTGTGGCTGCGCCATGTGGTATGTGGGATCTTAGTTCCCCAACCAGGGATCAAACCTGCACCCCCTGAAGTGGAAGCACAGAGTCTTAACCACTGGGAAGTCGCCAGGGAGTTCCCAATGTAGCAGTTTTGAGGGGACACAAACATTCAGACCGTAGCACATATAAAGGACCTAGCAATCTATGGTAGCTTGAGTGCTATGGTCACGGTGTAGATTAAGTTTAGTATTTCAGGATGTACTGTTTTAGGTAAGCCCAGAGTACTTCTATGAGATAAGAGATTAGGGAACTGGAAAAATGAACTATAGCTAACTTTCTTTTCTTCAGAAGGAAAACTGAATTTTCTGGTTGGCTTCAGAGAAAGAGCTCTTGATCTGTCCTTTATTTCCTCTTTCCTCTTAGCCTGATAATGAATTTTTTTTTTAATTTATGTGTTACAGGATGAAGAACGGGATCCTCTGCTGCATAGTTTCAGTTATCTAAAGGAGGTTTTAAACAATGTAACAGGTAAGTGTGTTTGATTTATTGCAGAGGTGGACAGACTTTTTGCGTAAAAGACTATATAATAAATATTTTAGGCTTTGCAGGCTGTAGCAACTGTGCAGCTACTCAACTCTGCCATTGTAGCTCAAATGCAGACTCAGATAATACTTAAATGAATGAGGGATAAATAAAATTTTCTTTTAAAAAACAGGCTGCAGGCCAGGTTTGGCCCATGGGTGTAGTTTGCTCTGGTTTACTTTATTGCTGATCCTTCCTAGAGTTCCTAGTAGAGTGTCCCATTTTAGTGGGGAATCAGCGTTCATACAATTATAAACTTCCTTCGTTGCTTGAGTTATAAATAAGTTATTTTTGGCTATTTTTGGGGTTTGTTTTGTTTTGCTTTAACTACTTTCTCTAACTTATGTATTCCATAAGATAGGAAGTTGGTGGCACAAGTGAAGTTTTTAATACTTGCAGCAAAACCCTTTTATTACAGAAAATCATTGTTGGTTTTAGGGCCTTAGCTCTCTGTCATGCAGATCTTTTAGTCTTCTCTTGTTCCCAGAATCTTTTGTGTCACACACTCTGCCCCTGTTTTCCTAATCATAATTATGTTACATAATATTCATGTGTTTAGAATTTTCAAAGCCACTTTCACATTTATTACTGTATTGAACTTTTTTTCACTTATTTATTCATTTATTTTTTGTATGGGGAACTTCATTTTTTCTTCTAGTTTCATTGAGATGTAATTGACATACAGCACTCTGTAAGTTTAAGGTGTACATATGCTTTGACTTACATACATTATGAAATGATTACCACAGTAAGTTTAGTGAACATCTATCATCTCATATAGATTCAAAATTAAAGAAATAGAAAAAAAAATTTTTTTTCCTTGTGATGTAAAACTCTTAGGATTTACTCTCTTAACAACTTTCGTATATAACATACAGCTGTGTTAATTATATTTATAATGTTGTACATTACATTCCTAGTACTTACTTATCTTGTAACTGGAAGTTTGTACTTTTTGGCTACTTTCATCCAGTTCCTCCTTCCCCCACCCCCTGCCTCTGGTAATCACAAACCTGATCTCTTTTTCTGTGAGTTGTTTGTTTTTGAAATAGAATTGACCTATAATACTATATTAGTTCCTGTTATACAACATTGTGATTTGATATTTCTGTACATTTCAAAATGATCACCATGGTAAGTCTAGTTACCATACCTTATTGAACTTTTACACAACCCTGTTGGGGAGGCATGTTAGATATTGTCTCCTTTTTATGAATGAAGTTGAAGCCCAGAGATATTTTAAGTGATTTAGCTGAGGTCACACTGATTCTAAGAAGCAGAGTCAAAACTCCATCAGAGTTTCCATCAGAATTCAGGCCCTTGATGCCTGGTTTAGTGCCTTGTTCTGCATTGCTTCTGTTCTTACAGTTAGAGGAGAAAGGTACACAGGAAGTGCCTTATATTATGTATAAAAACATGTCAAGGGAGGAGGCAAGTCTCAACACTTCAGGTTTTTCAAGGGGGTATCCGTAGACCTAAAGGGAAAGCCTCCGAGCCGTGTTCCTCTGTTGACTATAAAGGGCTTTTGCAGTGTATAACCCTGGAATGGTTTTAGCTAGTAACATATCTAAGACCACAAATGAAATAGTTTTTAAAGCTTTTGAAAATTAAATAAATAATAGATGAACAAATAAATTTTTCCTTTCATGAGAAATGTATCAATAGGAGAATATCTGGAGAAAAATTCCTTTTTACTTTCCTAAACATGGGCAGAAGTTATCTAAGGATTCTCTACATGTTTCTTTAAAGGAGCAAATTCTACTCAGTTAAAAAGTGTTGGCGGGCTTTCCTGGTGGCGCAGTGGTTGAGAGTCCGCCTGCCGATGCAGGGGACACGGGTTCGTGGCCCGGTCCGGGAGGATCCCACGTGCCACGGAGCGGCTGGGCCCGTGAGCCATGGCAGCTGAGCCTGCGCGTCCAGAGCCTGTGCTCCGCAACGGGAGAGGCCACAACGGTGAGAGGCCCGCGTACCGCAAAAAAAAAAAAAGTGTTGGCAGTATTAGCCAAGAACGATCAAGTAGTATAGAGGTGGTTGTTGTTAGCTGGTTAGCAGGGCTAATGCAACTAGGTGGCATGTTCCCATTTTATGGCCTGTACTGTAAGTGATTTGGCTGCTTTAGAAAGTTGGTGGCTTGCACAGAATTTTTCTTTTAATTGAAGTATGGTTGATTTACAATGTTGTGTTAATTTCTGCTGTACAGCAAAGTGACTCGGTTATACATGTATACATTCTTTTTTATATTCTTTTCCATTATGGTTTATCCCAGGATACTGAATATAGTTCCCTGTGCTATACTATACAGTAAGACCTTGTTCATCCATTCTATATGTAATAGTTTGCATCTACTAACTCCCAACTCCCACTCCATCTCTCCCCTCCCCCCACACCCTGAAACCACAGGTCTGTTCTGTGAGTCTGTTTCTGCTTCTTAGGTAGGTTAATTTGTGTCATATTTTAGACTCCACATACAAGTGATACCATATGGTATTTGTCTTTCTCTTTCTGACTTACTTCACTTAGTATGATAATCTCTAGTTGCATCCATGCTGCTGCCAGATTTTTTCAACTTTTCAGATAAAGCGTACACATCCCAATTAAAAAGAAAACGTAGTGAGTAGATATTTACAACTCTTTTTGGTGGGTCAGAGTTCAGAGTATTGTCTTTCTAAGAGAGTTAGGGGATTAAACAAGTTAATACATTTGGAAACTTTTGGCAAGCATTTTATAGACAGCTAGGAATTGTTGCTATAAGTGGCTGGGGACACCTTAAAATGGCTGAGGTCAGACTGGAGTAGTCTTGTAGGCTTTTTGGGCAAGCTGCAGACCTTGAGGAGCTGAGGTGGTGCTGCTATCCTGACAGAGCCACATTTCCTACTTGCCATCCAATCCATATCCCACACTTGTTTTCTCCATTCTGACACATCCCAGGACTTCAGTTCAGAGACTGTATCTGTGGTGAATAGTGCAGTCCAGGATTTGAAGTCTAGACCATCTAAGAGCTACCAAAGTTGAGTCTGTTGCCTAATTTTCATACATCTTTGGGTTAAGAATCCAGATTATCTTCTGCTTGAAACTATTAAAACCAGAATGCGCTGAGGAGCCAGTTCTATCAGTGGTACTAGGAACATAGCCGGGTGTTGCCAGGCTTTCCCTCAGAGCAAGGAAGAAGGTTGTAGTATTTTCCAGGGGCCAACAGCTGTGGCAGGTGTTGAAATGGTGCCTGCCAAGGTTGCCCCATTGTTCTTGGGTTTTAGCATATTACCTGCCTGAGAAAATAACAGAGTGGACCCAAAATAGAGCATTTCATGGTCTTCTGATTGGTTCTGACCCCCCACATAGTGCTGGCTTCCAGGAACAGGTTTATGGGTCAACTGCCCCTGTGGTCCTGGACTCTTCAATCCATGACCAATTTCTTGTTTCTTTTACCAAAACAAACAGATTTTTCTGATTGGCAGTGTCAGGAGGACCACTTTCTTGGAAGCCTGTTAACGGTTGGAGGCTGGGAAAGGGTTTTGAACTTGGAGAGAGAGACTGAAGGGACTGCCTGTGCTTTGTGACTGGGAATGTACCACTTAGTTTGGAGGAAGTATGGCAGGAATTCTAAGACTCTATTCAGTTTAACTCATGAAAATGACTTGGGCTTGGTCTCTTTTTACAGAGGCTTTCTCTTTGCAGTTTTCTAGGTTATTTGCTGGCTGGGTTGGTTAAGAATATTACTAATGGAAATAGGTGGTTCATTGGACATTGTCAGTCAACCTAAATGATTTTGTCTCTTTTCTTGTAAGCAGTCAGAGAATCTTTTACGGACATAAGCGCTACCTACTCCTCCAGGAACATTATCTGAGCATTGTGAAGGAAATAAGTCCACTGTCTCTAGTAAGTTTAGCAAGTCCATATCAGTTATTCTCACAGATATGTCTCTGGACTACATTTGCAGTCAGTATTTGCCTAAAATGCATGACAACTGGATGCTCTGTAACACCTAGAGTAATAGAATATTCTAATACCAAATCTAAAGAGAGGGTTGCACTTGGAAGGTATGGAGTGCCTAAGAGCAAAGTTTGCTTACTGGTACTTTGGATAAAGCCATATAGCTCACCACCAGTGAGACTTGACTGCTGCCCCTCATTTGGTCTTTCAATTCTCTTACGAATCCTTTAGGAGGCTATTCTGAAGGAGTTAAAGCAGATGTGTGGTTGCCAGGAGCTGGGAGTGGGCATGGGGAGTAACTGCTAATGGTTATAGGGTTTCCTTTTGGGGTGATGAAAATGTTCTGGAATTAGATAATAATGATGGTTGTACAGCTTTGTGAATATACTAAAAACCATTGAAGTGTATACTTTAGAAGGGAGAATTCTATGGCATATGAATTATATCTTAATTTTTAAAAATAGCAAACGTACACTGGAAAAGTAATGGGATTTGCCAGTTCTTTCTCAAGGCTCAGAGCCATGAAGGGAAGCCTCTGACTATAGTTGCTGCTGTGCTTTGAACCCATTGCCCAGCAAAGGCAGCATAAGGCTCTGTTCAGCCTCCTAGCCCAGTTTGTCCTTTTATGTCTCTCTCATTAACTCAAGAAGCACATGGCTGTTATATTTAAATTTATTCAAGCTGTAATCTTTGACATTTGAGTTAGCTTTTAGTACAGTTTTGCATTTATAGTAATATATATTATGTATTTTCTCTATCCCCAAAGAATCCATTTTAATCTTTTCCGGATGCAAATTTCAGGCTCTCTTGTCCCATCTCCCCTCTCTTGCTCTCTTTCCCCTCCCCCAACGGAGTGTGTTTGATCAGGTGTGGCAGGAATATCCACTGTCAAGCTGCGCCCTTTATATTAGTCAATATTATCCTTCTCCCCCCTTCCCTGTCTGTCTGCCCCTTTGGGCTTTCCCAGTTGATTTATAATTTTGGAATTCTCATCGGAGTCTGTAATACAGTTTGTTCATTATTTAACCAAAACCTGTTTAATGAGCAGAGAGAGGCAATGTAAATGTTAGGCATGTTGCAGTGATGTACCTTTGTGCTTCTCAAAGCGGGTGGGTAGTTAACTCTGTGCTGCCTGCAGGGCTGGGTTGTCCTGGCCTTAGGGGCAGAAGGACAAATGCCTCTCCCTTGCATCTGCCCAAGCCCTACCATGGGCTTAGATTCCAAAGACACATTTCCTTTTATCCTTTTAGAGATATTGTTGGGGCTCTTGCTTATTGGAGTTATCTCCAATCTCACAGTTAGACTGGGTGGTAAGATCTGTGGCATGGGATAGGGGGTTGAAAGGGCAAGTGAAATATTAGGATACTTGATACTGCTCTTGGTTTTAGGTCTGTGGAGAGTAGACAGTTTATTTTTATTTTTTTAGCCACGCAGCACGGGATGTGAGATCTTAGTTCCCCAACCAGGGATCACACCCGTGCCCCCTGCCATGGAAGCACGGAGTCTTAAACATTGGACCGCCAGGGAAGTCGCCCCAGAGTAGACAGTTTAGAAGAATACTTCTAGCCAGCATTGTCTCTGGTCTTTGATCTCTTTGTTCCCAGATTAGGCAAGTCCTTGCAAGCCTTAGTACCCTTCATTCAGTATAACTTCATGGACAGGGCTCTAGTCAGTTGTGATTTGTGGTGTTTGGCTGTGGTCATTTGCCTCAAGATTGAAGCTGCCTTTGTCCTTGGTCTTCAAACTTAGATCATTACAAGGAGATTCTTTTCCAGAAAATTTTTGATTTAAAGCACAGAGAGAAGAACAGTCTAAAAGTATCACAAACAGAATCTTCTCTTAAGGAATCACCTGTTAATGACTTTAAAGCCTTCAAGGCCAGAGCTTGAGGAAGACCTCTTAGTGTTGTGTGTCAGGGGTGGTGGTGGTGGGGAGGGTAGTGAGTTTGCCTTTGGAGATATAACCCCTGGCTGGCCTTTTTAATTCTGAGGACCTATGGGGTTTGGGGGTATTTAGCATAAGACTAATATGGTCTTGAGGCTCAGTATAAGCACCTGTATTAACTATGGAACTGTTGTAGCTGCTTGGACCTTTTCTTTCTGACATTCACCAAGTTTTGGATTTCTTCTGGGTCTAGCTTGTTGAATTGCTTCTGACCAATATTTATTGAATATCTGCTATGTGCTAGACATTTTGCTTAGGCACTTAGGCACTGGATCTATAATGGTAAACAAACTTCCTGCCCTCGTAACCACTGGTTTTTAAGACTAGTGGCTCTAGCTGACCATTCCTTTGTAGCCTCTACTCTTTGCCATATGGTTCCCTATCAGGTATGGAATAGGTGAGAGTGAATGAGAAAAATCTATTGCCATCTTTTCTTACTCCCACTCTTTCCCTTGCTAACACATAAGCCAAAGAAATGAACAAAAATTTAGCTCATATATTTGCTTATTTGGCTTTCTCATGTAAAGCTGTTCTGGCCAGAGTTTAGGTATTCCCAAAGACATTGGTGGGTTTGCATATTGTAACTCTGAGGGATAAGATATTTGAGGGATAGGATATTTCTTTACTGTACTTACCTGGACAGCAAGGCATGGTGTGCTTGAGTTTAAGAGGGAGAAGCAGGTGCCTGGAGAGAGTGGATGTATCAGGAGTTTATTTAAATATAGTTTATCCTGGACAAACACACCTGTAGGGTACTGTCTGTCTCAAGCTTTGTGAATTCAGAATCTGAGCTAGGAGGTTTGAATCCATGTAACCTCCAGAGGTTTACAGAGAACATTTAAACAGAGCCTGAAAGCCAACCTGGGAGGAACTATGACTTAACACCTGTTTGGCTTAGGCCTCATAGAAATAGCCTTCTAAGTTGAAGCAAAACTCTTCCAGTGCCTCATACCTCAAGTTAATCTGTTTCAGTTGGAACATGGGAAAGTGTAGTGAAGAGATTTTAGTAGTCACTGTCAGGAAAAAGATTGAGTAAGGGTAATATTTGAAAAAAAAAATTGCTGTTAGAGCTACCATCTCCCTAGAGTAAGCAATATATCATCATTAATCATCATGAGAAGCCATGAGAAGAAGGTTGAATGAGTCACTAACTTTTTTTTGATTTTGGCCGTGCTGTGGCTTGTGGGATCTTAGTTCCCCAACCAGGGATCGAACCTGGGCCCCTGGCAGTGGAAGCTCAGAGTCCTAACTGCTGGACCACCAGGAAATTCCCCGAGTCATTAGCTTTGACCCACTTGGAAATGAGCTGGTGAATTGTTCAAGGCCTAAGTGGAGGCTGAAAGAACCAAGTATGATAAACTTTGGCAGACAAATTTATGTAATGGGCTAAGTATTAGAAGAGGCAAGGTTGGGCACACTTATATAAGTATCTCTTTCCTGTGTGCCTTTTTTTTTTTTTTTGGCCACGCTATGCAACACGTGGGATCTTAGTTCCCTGACCAGGGATCGAACCTGTGTCCCCGCAGTGTAAGTGTGGAGTCTTAACCACTGGACTGCCAGGGAAGTCCCTCCTGTGCCCTTTTTGTGTTTCTTGTTGTATAATAAAATAAATGACTATATTAGTTTGGAGATTGTTGAGTAGCACATTAGAGTGTGACTTGAATTTGAGTCAGGCTGACTTTGGCAATTTGGAATCTTGGTAGCTTGAGTAGCCTCAGTCTTGAGGGCATTTGAGCACAGTTAGGGAAAATAAAGGTACTGTGATTCTTTTTCCCCTAGGGAATATTCATATCAATAAGATGGCTTCCAGAGGCCTGTATTTTGATGACTTAACTTTGTCATTTCTTTTTACTGGGGCTTTCCCCAGATGATCTGAACCTTCTTCATTTGACACTTCTAAACCAAGAAGTTCTTCTAAACATTTATTTGTCCTCAGGATTATAAAATGAAGACTTTCTTGAGAAGAAGCACTTCTGTGTATCCTGGCTTCTTATTGGTCCAGCTCTCCCTTTTTCTCTCCCTAGTGCTCAATCACGCTTAGCCATTAGAACTAGTCTCCTGGCACATTTTCCACTACTTGTATCTGAAAGGAAGTTGTGAAAAAAAGGGCTTTTTCTGGCTGTGCTGCGCAGCTTGTGGGATCTTAGTTCCCCTATTAGGGATTGAACCTGCACCCTTGGCAGTGAAAGCGTAGAGTCCTAACCAGTGGACCGTCAGGGAAGTCCCTAAAAGGGCATTCTTAATAGCTCAGCTCTCAAAATCAAAAGCAAAGAACGTAATTTCTAGTAGAGTTTGGAGGACAGGGTAACAGTGAGGTGTGTGGTGGGTGTCTTTGTTGCCGGTATTGCTCTCATTGACATTGTCCTCTTTAGCACAGCCACCTCTCGAGGCCTGAAATTTCTCTCTGGGTATGTGCTCAACTTGCCATGACAGCAGTCAGATGAGTTAAAAGAGGGAAAGCCAGCTGCTGCTTTGTTTTTAACAAGGAGGCAGGCAGAGTCCCTTTCTTCTTTTCCACCCACTCAAACTCAGGGCAAGTGCCAAGAGGGTTTCAGAAGAAGCCAGGTGTTTGAAATTCAGTGTGCAGTTTTGATTAGGAGAGATAGTATAGAGTTATTTTTCTCAGCTTTACCTTCTCTAACCACCTCTCTATGCTCATAGATGCTGAGTTGGTCACCCCAGTTTCTAAAATGATATTGGATATGTTTATGGAAAGGGTGAGTGCATTTGTCTTTGTTTCTTTACTTTGGTCTTTGGAAGTCTGAAGGACTTAGATGGACAAGCACTCCTGGCTGCCTGTTGGCTGGCTTCTCAGTGCATGCCTCTTCTGTAACACCAGCCTTCTGTTACCACTGTTACCACTGTAGTTTGAGTTGTGAAGGGCTGCCACATGTGCACATATAACAACTGACCTTTCCTTGTTCCACGCTTGTTGAGCAATTACTTGCCCGTTTGTAGAACTCACATTATTGCTTTGGGTTTCTGGCCCAGTGTGAAGTGGGGCCGTCCAGGAAGTGGACTGATAGACTGTACATCAGAAGGCAATAAATTGGCATTTGATTTGGTGGAAAGACAGGGCCAGATGTAGTGTGGGAGCAAGGGTTTTTCTGCAGTCAGCCATGTAGCTTGCTTCCAGGTGTCCTGGAAAGCAGCTTGGGAACTGGTGGCTAAGGGTAGTTGGGGACATTAATTGGTGAGGAAGAGGATCAAAAGGACTTTAATGTTATCTGTGATGGGCCCTGAATTAGGAAAAATCATCTAAAAGTAGAGGGACAAAATGAAATTTTCCTGACACTAGTAGGAATTTTTCAACTGATTATTCTTCCTTTTCAAGTAAAGCGAGTTATTAATTGGCAGAAAAACATAAAACTTGGGAGACTCTTGACAAAGGGTTGAAGAATAAGAAAGCCTCATTCCATGTGAGCTTTTTCATGAAGGTTCATTCTTCTCTTTGGGCCACAGGTTTAAGAAAACTGCCTCCATACTGGTAATAAAGTGAGAGCTAAGATAATACTATTTTAAAAATATTTATCTATCTATTTATTTATTTATTTTGGCTGCTCCTGGTCTTAGTTGCAGCATGCGGACTCTTAGTTGTGGCATGAGGTCTTCTTAGTTGTGACATGTGAACTCTTAGTTGTGGCATGCATGCAGGATCTAGTTCCCCAACCAGGGATTGAATGCCGGCCCCCTGCACTGGGAGCATGGCGTCTTACCCTCTGGACCACCAAGGAAGTCCCAGAGAGCTAAGATAATATGATGACTACCCTACTGTGGGCTAAAGTGGTATCTTCAGACTACAGGTTGCATTCTATTAATGAATTGTAATATCATTTTAAAGGGTTGCACAGCATTTTTTCCTCAAATTTTAGTATGAAAAATTTCAAACACAGCAAAATTGTAATAATACAACAGTGACCACCTACATCCCACACTTGAGTAAAATTTTTTTTTTTTTTTTTTTTGCGGTACGCAGGCCTCTCACTGTTGTGGCCTCTCCTGTTGCGGAGCACAGGCTCCGGACGCGCAGGCTCAGCGGCCATGGCTCACGGGCCTAGCCGCTCCGTGGCATGTGGGATCCTCCCGGACGGGGGCATGAACCCGTGTCCCCTGCATCGGCAGGCGGACTCTCAACCACTGCGCCACCAGGGAAGCCCTTGAGTCAAAATTATTAATATTTAGCCATAATTTGCTTTATCAATATATATGTGTGTATATTTTTCATACACCATTAGAAAATAAGTTGCAGATGTGTTGGTATTTCAGCATGCATCCTAAATAAGGACATTCTCCTACATAATCATAGTACCATTGTACACCTAAGAAACTTAACAGTAATTTACCAATATTAGCTAATATCCAGTCCATGTATTAAAATTTCCTTTTTGTTCCCAAACTGCCTTTTATAGCTATAGCTGGTTTTACAAACCAAAATCCAAGCAGAATTCTCATTTCATTAGGTAGTTATACCTCTTTAGACTTTAAAAATCTAATACAGTTTTCTCCACCCTATTGTTTTTTTTCTTGGCATTGACTTTTTGAAGAGACCAGGCCATTTATCTTTAGAATGTTCTATATTCTGGGTTTGTCTGTGTCCTTGTGGTGTCATTTAACTTGTGACTCTATCTCATATATTTCTATTCTAGAAGTTAGGATTAAAAGCTTAATTTGATTCAGGTTAAACATTTTTGGCAAGAGTATTTCATAGATGATACTGTGTACTTCATATTCTATTGCCACAGGAAGCACATACTGTCAAGCTGTCCCACTGTTGGTGGTGTTAAATTTGATTACTTGCTTCTGGTGGTGACTGCCATATCTCCTCACTGTAAAATAAATTTATTTTTCTCTTTGCAATTGGTAGATAATCTGTGAAGTAGTAATTTGGCACCTTGTGAATATCCTGTCTCTAATATCTTTTTACCTAATGATCACCCACTGGTGAATTTTTGCCAGAATCACTTATTTCACTGGGGGGAGAGGGTTTGCAGAATGATGATTTTCTAGTTCTGTCATTCTTTCTACATTATTAGCTGGCAGTGTCTAGAATAGCTTTCCTTCACAAACTGGAGGATGAACCACAGTTTCTCCTGAAAAGGCAAGGAAAATGCTTAATTCTTTCCCTTAAACTGCCAATTTTCAGGTAAGGAGTTTGTGTAATAATGACCACTGACGGTGGCAAGTAAGTTTTCTCCCTTTTGGGGGGCTTGTGAATTTTTATTTATTCAGTGTTTACAGTTAATTTCATTTATGATTATTTTGGTGCTCAAGTAATTCCAAATTTGATCAGTGAGAGCCCCTTCAAACTAGTTCCTTTGATATGACCCCTTTGAGCACTTCCTTGCTTTCTGGTACAAGCTGTGGGCATTAAAAGGAATAGAATAGAAGGTATCAGTGTGTCACACATAGTAAGGCTAAATATTGTTTGGGGAAACTTTTGTTTTCAGTTAGAGACCTGTATGGTCTGGGTTACAGTGCAAACTGTATTTCTTTCTGTAGGTCATGGTAAAAAAAAAAACTTTGAAAGCCCTGGTAAAGAGAGCCCTATCTTATCTATCTGTTCATTCCTTTATTTACTTAAAGATCTCTTTTCTCCCCCCCAGCTTTATTGAGATACAGTTGACATATAACATTATGTAAGTTTAAGATGTACAGCGTGATGATTTGAATCACGTATATTTTGCAAAATGATTACCACAATAATGTTAGTTAACACATCCATCACCTCACATAATTACAGTTTGTGTGTGTGTGTGTGTGTGTGTGTGTGTTAAGAACATTTAAGATCTATTCTCTTAGCAACTTTCAAGTATATAATACATTATTTTTAACTATAGTCACCATGCTATATATTAGATCCTCAGAACTTATTCATCTTATAACTAGAAGTTTATACCCTTTGACCAACATCTCCCCATTCCCTACAACACCCAGCCCCTTGGCAACCACAATTCTACTTTCTGTTTATATGAATTTGTTTTTTTTAGATTTCACATGTAAATGAGATTATACATTATCTTCCTCTGTCTGATGTATTCAATTAGCATAATGTCCTCAAGATTTATCTGTGTTGTTACGAATGACAGGATTTCCTTTTTTTTGTTTATGGCTGAAGCAGTTCTATTTATATTGTCGTTTCTCTCTGGATGAATCAGCTTTTGCAAGGCAGAGGTTAATTTGAGACCATTTGAATCATAACAGTCCTGGAGAATGTTATGATTTCCCCCAAGGAAATAATGATTGTGGATGTAATCGTGACTAACTAGTCACTTTGCACCTTGTACCTTATCTGTTTTATGTGATGTTAAGCTGATTGTTCAGGAAAGGGGGATAGCACATCGTGTTAGACATGGCCTGGCCTGGCCATCCTTTTAGTTCTTTTTTTTTTTTTTTTTTAAACCTTTTAGTTCTTTTGGTGGGTCAAGGAGGGAGTAATTTGTGCTGGAAAGACTCCAGAACAGCATCTTTTCCAGGAACTTTGCTCTTGGCAGAAATTCATTTATCTACTAAGTCAACAAGTATTTCTCAAGCACATAATGTGTGCCAGACACTGAATTAGGTATTAAGAACCTAGTTTTCAAGGAGACCAACACAGTTCCTGTCCTCATAAAGTATATGGTCTAGTGGGCTGTTGATTTGAGAAGCTCTGGAATTTGAGTGGACAGCTGGGCCCTGGTTTGAAGTCTTCCCAGCTTCCACATGTGACCTCAGGAAATTGTTGTATGCCCTGGTGTGCTGAAAGAGGTTCTAGGGTGGTCAGAAGAACAGCACTTGTGTTTGTCTGCATTATCTCTCCCACCCCCACTCTCTCCCCTAGCCTTGGCTACTTGGCAGTAACTATGTGCATGGCAGCTTCATTAGTTGCTTTAGGGCTTTGAAGGTCTTAGGGCTCGATTAGTCCATTTATATTCATCTTTGATTAATCAGTCTGTGCATCTCAGAGCTGAACTGACTAAAATTGTACCACAGGATAAGATATCAATGGCTGGAGACTTCCCTGGTGGCACAGTGGTTAAGAATCTGCCTGCCAATGCAGGGGACATGGGTTCGAGCCCTGGTCTGGGAAGATCCCACATGCTGCGGAGCAACTAAGCCCATGCGCCACAACTACTGAGCCTGCGCTCTAGAGCCCATGAGCCACAACTACTGAGCCTGAGTGCCGCAACTGCTGAGCCCCCGCATGCCATAACTACTGAAGCCCAAGTGCCTAGAGCCCGTGCTCCGCAACAAGAGAACCACCGCAATGAGAAGCCCGCGCACTGCAAAAAAGAGTAACCCCAGCTCACCGCAACTAGAGAAAACCCGCATGTAGCAATGAACCCAACACAGCCAAAAATAAATAATAAACAAATAAAATTATTTTTTAAAAAAGATATCAATGGCTGATTGTCTTTTCTAATAAAAATCAGCTTCTAGGGCTTCCCTGGTGGCTCAATGGTTGAGAGTCCGCCTGCCGATGCAGGGGACACGGGTTCGTGCCCCGGTCCGGGAAGATCCCACATGCCACAGAGCGGCTAGGCCTGTGAGCCATGGACGCTGAGCCTGCGCGTCCGGAACCTGTGCTCCGCAATGGGAGAGGCCACAACAATGAGAGGCCCGCGTACCGCAAAAAACAAACAAACAAACAAAACACATCAGCTTCTAATAAAATTCAGCTCTCAGGCTTGGGGCTTCTAACACAATTGGTAGGATTCTACAGTCTAGGGGCACAAAACGAAGATATTAATAGCTATTTAGCTAAGGTGCTGAAAGAATGAGGGGAATTCCCTGGCGGTCCAGTGGTTAAGACTCTGTGCTTTCACTGCTGAGGGCCCAGGTCGGGGAACCAAGATCCCTCAAGCTGCGGGGCATGGCCAAAAAAATAAAATAAAATAAAAATTCATAACTTAATCGGGCCAACACTGTAAAAAAATAAAGAATGAGGGGCTTCCCTGGTGGCACAGTGGTGAAGAATCCGCCTGCCAATGCAAGGGGACACAGGTTTGAGCCCTGGTCCAGGAAGATCCCACATGCCTCAGAGCAACTAAGCCCATGCGCCACAACTACTGAGCCCGCGAGCCTAGAGCCCATTCTCTGCAACAAGAGAAGCCACCACAATGAGAAGCCCGCCCACCACAACGAAGAGTAGCCCCCACTCACTGCAACTAGAGAAAGCCTGGGCGCAGCAATGAAGACCCAGCACAGCCAAAAATAAATAAATAAATAAAGAATGAGGAAAGTCCTTTTCTATAGCTCGAATCGGACAATCCCATTTCAAAAATAACATGAGCATTTTTTAGTAGCAACCCATTGTCTTTAGCCCAGCGGCCTCATATGAGGAAAAAAGTATCAAAACCCATGTGATTTTGGATAGGATTTGGCTTCAAATTAATAGAACATACCATCATATATTTATCTTGTGAATCCCAGAGAAAAGCACCCTTATTTAGAAGTAACCCTTAAGAAACTTGGGTCCTTAGAGAGAATGCCCTTTAGAAATGTCCTTTTTCCTTAGGAAAAAAAAATGTATTCCTAGGATTTTCAAGGGTGGAAAGTGATAGTAAGGCAGTGAAGCAATTAAACAGTGGTTAAGAGCTTCTCTGGTGGCACAGTGGTTAAGAATCCTCCTGCCAATGCAAGGGGACACGGGTTCAAGCCCTGGTCCAGGAAGATCCCACATGCCGCGGAGCAACTAAGCACATGCGCCACAACTACTGAGCCTGCACACCTAGAGCCCATGCTCCACAACAAGAGAAGCCACTGCAGTGAGAAGCCCGCACACCACAACGAAGAGTAGCCCCCGCTCGCCACAACTAGCGAAAGCCTGCGCACAGTTACGAAGACCCAATGCAACCAAACCCCCCCCCCCCAAAAACAGTGGTTAAGATCTTTCTAAAAGAGCAAGTTGGAGGGACTTCCGTGATGGCGCAGTGGTTAAGAATCTGCCTGCCAGTGCAGGGAACACAGGTTTGAGACGTGGTCCGGGAAGATCCCACATGCTGCGGAGCACCTAAGCCTGTGAGCCACAACTACTGAGCCCTCATGCCGCACCTGCTGAAGCCTGCGTGCTCTAGAACCCGTGCTCCGCAGCAAGAGAAGCCACCGCAATGAGAAGCCCGCACACCACAATGAAGAGTAGCCCCCGCTCTCTGCAGCTAGAGAAAGCCCATGTGCAGCAACAAAGACCCAACACAGCCAAAAAAGAAAAAAGAAGGTTGGAGTGGCTGTTGGAGTATAAATGTATTCCACAAAAAGACCCGTGCCCTATCATTTGCTTGATAGCTTATTATGTTTTTTTAAAATTTTATTTTATTTATTTATTTTTGGCTGCATTAGGTCTTCGTTGCTCTGCGCGGGCTTTCTCTAGCTGCGGTGAGTGGAGGCTACTCTTCGTTGCAGTGCATGGGCTTGTCACTGCGGTGGCTTCTCTTGTTGTGGAGAACGGGCTCTAGGCTCCCGGGCTGAGTAGTTGTGGCTCGTGGGTTCTAGAGCGCAGGCTCAGTAGTTGTGGCACACGAGCTTAGTTGCTCTGCGGCATGTGGGATATTCCCGGACCAGGGCTCGAACCCGTGTCCCCTGCTTCGGCAGGCGGATTCTTAACCACTGTGCCACCACGGAAACCCGCTTATTATGTTTAAAGTGCAGTTCTTTCTCCTTTGCCTTTTTTCTGGGATGAGTGTACATCCAAGGTACATCGTTAATACCTACTATAGCCAAATACTTTTTGTGACCAGAGCCCAGTGACTCTGGCAGAGGATCCTGGTTCCCTCTGGCCCAGGAAGAGAAGTTTTCTTTTGGTTCAGCCCACCTGGAAAGAAGCATTGTGGGGAAAGTAGTCAAGGGAAGTGGATTTCTGTTGCCAGAATCCAAATATGGCTCATTAATCCTCCCAAGTGAGCCCAAGATTAGCATCTTAATCAGTCTCATTTCAGAGGTTTTAAAGACTTATTCTGTTCTCTAGGTTCTTTATAAAGAAGGAAATGAGCAGTGGCTGCATTTGGTAGAAGTCTTTGGTATTTAGAGAATGGGAGCTGTTACCAGGATGCTAAGTGGTCCTAGGTAGGCTACAGTCTCAAGAGTCAGCAAAACTGGATTGTGTGCATGCAGTGACAGAAGGCAGAGAGCGGGAAATACTTATGTTGGTAATAGTTTTCTTCTGAAAGCTCCAAAGGGAAGGAAAAAGTTGGCTTGCTCCCCTACCATAGATGGTTTTATTGTTATCTAGAATGTGAGTCCAGCCCCATTTCCTCCTTACCTAATTGGTGTCAGGACACTTAATCAGGTCAACTGATGGTGAATTCTTTTGAATTTTTATTTTGAAATAATTTCAAACTTACAGAAATGTTGCAAAGATAATACAGAGGTCTCCTATATACCCTTCTGCTACTTGTTTTATTATTCTCTTTCTGTACACACACACATACATATGTATATAAACTTTATTCTAAACCATTTGAGAGTAGATTATATATATCACGACCTTTTATCCCATAATACTTCAGTGTATATTTCCTAAGAACAAGGATATTCTCTTACGTAATCTTTAGTACAGTTATCAAATTCAAGAAATTTAGCATTGATACAGTACTATTCATATTCCAATTCTGTCAGTTGTCCCAATAATAAACTTTTTAGTTTTTTCCCTTCAGTCAAGGATCACATATTGCATTTAGTTGTCATGTTTCTTTAGTCTCCTTTAATCTGAAACAGTTCTTCAGCCTGCCTTGGTCTTTTATGACATTGAAATTTTTTATGAATACCAGCCAGTTTTTTTCTTTCTTTCTTTTCCTTTCTTTCTTTCTTTCTCTCCTTCTTTCTCTCTCTCTCCCTCCCTCCCTCCCTCTCTTTCTCTCTTTCTCTTTCTTTCTTTTTCTTTCTTTCGAGAATGTTCCTCATTTGGGTTAGTCTGGTGTTTTCGTCATGATGATTCAGGTTATATGTATCTGGCATGAATCTGTACATCACTACTGATAATAGTGTCCTTTTCAGGATATCATATGTGGAGGTGCCCCTCATTGGTGATATTAATTTTGATCACTTCATCAAGGTGTTACTTTGTTTCTCCACTGGATAGATACTATTATCCCCTTGGAACTCATAAGGAGTCTGTGGGGAGACACATTAAGACCTTGTTTTGCTCCTCATTAAACTTTTCCCCCCACGATTTATCATACATTGATGATTTTTGCCTGAACCATTTTCAGATTGCAGTGACAGAAAATTTTGAGTGGTTGCTTAAAATACCTGTTCTTAAAGGACTTGTTCTTAGGTATGGAAAGAAAATGTGAATTTTCTTCTTAGCTTGCTTGTGTTTGTTTCTTTCTAAGAAATACAGTCACATGTCCTGAAGGTCTGTATTTCTTTATGGCTTCGGTGATGCTGTTTTTTAAAAATATCCAGTAACTTGAGGAATTCCCTGGCAGTCCAGTGGTTAGGACTCTGCGCTGTCATGGCCAAGGGCCCGGGTTAGATTCCTGGTCAGGGAACTAAAATCCCATAAGCTGTGTGGCACAGCCAAAAAAAAAAAAAAAAAAAAATCCAGTAACTTAAAAGAGTTTTTTTTGTTTTGTTTTTTTTTTTGCGGTACGCGGGCCTCTCACTGTTGTGGCCTCTCCCGTTGTGGAACACAGGCTCCGGACGTGCAGGCCCAGCGGCCATGGCTCACAGGCCCAGCTGCTCCGCGGCATGTGGGATCTTCCCGGACCGGGGCATGAACCCGCGTCCCCTGCATCGGCAGGTGGACTCTCAACCACTGCACCACCAGGGAAGCCCAAAAGAGTTTTGAAAATTGGGAAAAGGTTTATCTCAATGAGGCTTGATTGAGGGTTTGGTGATTTCCTAGAATATGGCAACATAATCCAGTGGAATTTGTTCTCCACTCAACCAACAGCATAAATGTTTCTCCTCTAAGCCAGACTGGAAACAGCCATGTGAAGCTGATTCCCTTCTCTTTGTTTCTTTCCCCCTTCTTTTAATAAGTGGGATAGCAATATGAATGCATCATATTTCAACTTTTCTCAAATCTGTTTTAAAAGCCTGTTTGGGCTCATTAAGAACTTCTACTTCAGCTTTTTAAAATGAATAAAGTTTTGAAATGCCCATCAGGAGCTTTAAGAGAGAAAAATGGTTTGAGAAAAGTACTCCCCATGCTTATTTACTATCACCCTTTTCTCTCCTTCCCTCTTTTTTCTCTACATTTTTCCTTTTGCTTCTACTTTCCTTTTATTCCTTTGAAGGATCTGATCAATATGCGTGAATGAGCTTCCCTAAGTAAAGAAAAGGCAGAGAGAGGTATTGCTCTTGAGTCTCAGGTCCTTTGCTGTTATTACGGTGAAGAGTAGGCTGATGATATGACATTACTACTGAAAGCCTTACTAGCTATCAGTTATGTTTTGTGGAGGAAACCTTGCCCATGATAAATTTAAAAAGAGAGAGAAAAGTAGGGAAAGAAAATAAATGGAACTAGAGAGGCAGAAAGTAAGGAAGAATGAACAGAAAGGAGGAGAAGAAAAGGACTTGGAGGGAAGGACCAAGAATACAGAGCTGCTAAATAGGAAAATGGGAATTAGCTCTAACATTTACCTTTACCCAGTCTACTGTTTGGGCTTTCCCCTTTCAGTAGAGTGGGTTGCAAGGTAGGATGAGGTTGGGTTGAATGAAATGGTCCCATCTTTGACTCCTTGGATCCATCCACTCAGAACTGAAGGGCTTACCCTGTAATAGGGTGACTTGATAGCCTGATCCTAGTAGGTTGGGGTGGAAGAGTCTATTAAGTGATGCCTTTTGGAGAGCTAGCATTAACAGTTATTTTTAACCTTCCATTTCAATCCCTTCATTCTTTAGGCTCCTCCACTGGCTACTGTGAGAGCAGTCAAAATTAGCAACTATACAAAATGAAGTACATCTTGTCTCCCCAGTCACTTCCAAAATAAACAGGGAGTAATACTGTCCGTATTTTGTCTCACTTTACTCTG
The DNA here is from genome assembly GCF_964165515.1 of Mesoplodon bidens. NCBI lineage: Eukaryota > Metazoa > Chordata > Mammalia > Artiodactyla > Ziphiidae > Mesoplodon > Mesoplodon bidens. The sequence goes on along the minus strand of NC_138176.1, from coordinate 27,671,874 downwards.
AAGGCTACCAATAGAGGAAGCATGGATTAGTGTGTAGTGATTTCTAGGCTCTGCCCTCTGGACAGATTCCCCTCTGAGTGTTGTGGCTGAGTGACAGGACCATGTGGCAGGAGTGCAGCTGGAAGTATATCATCGGCAGATTTGGGTTGGGTAAATATAGCAGGAGCAGGATGTCAGTGTGGGAGATGGATTGTTCTGGGAAAGGAAGTGTTGTCTTTCGTCTGAGAAACAATTTCCTGCACTTCTGGGACTCTTGCTTTCTTCTTCTTCTTTTTTTTTTTTTCAGGGCAGAACAGGAGTTGGCAGGAGTTGGGTACACTTGCTGTATTCTATCTCTGGGTGTCTGTCTGTTCCTATATTTGAAGTTGGGAATAGAAATCAGATCTGTTTGAGCAGTTAGGAAATGGACCCAATAAACAGCCATACCCTTGCCTTACAGTTCACTTTTTGTAGTCTTAAATTAAAGCACATACCTGGATAGAGCCTCTTTTTAAAAAGTAACCGTTTTTTTTAGTAAAACAGACAAGTTGAAAGACAAATATAATTATACAACGAAAATCAACTCTATTGAAAGTCAGACATGAGGCACCAGCTGGCAGGAAACAGCTGGGATGTTTCTGGGGGCTAGACTCTTCCACACCGGAACTTAACTCTTTAAGCTATCTCCGTTATCTGAGCTGCTTAAGATGGCTGCCCACCTACCAACAATCTCTATGAAAGACTAAATCTACTAAATTATGTGATATTTTACAATTGACTAGAACTTTACAGTTTGTAAAGTGATTTTGCATATTTTTAAACTTTTTTTTTTTTTGGCTGAGTTGGGTCTTCATTGCTGCGTGCGGGCTTTCTCTAGTTGCAGTGAGTGGGAGCTACTCTTCTTTGTGGTGCACAGGCTTCTCATTGTGGTGGTTTCTCTTATTGCGGAGCATGGGCTCTAGGTGCGCGGGCTTCAGTAGTTGCAGCACACGGGCTCAGTAGTTGTGGCATGTGGGCTCTAGGGCGCGAGGGCTCAGTAGTTGTGGCTCACAGGCTCTAGAGCGCAGGCTCAGTACTTGTGACTTGCGGGCTCTAGAGCGCAGGGTCAGTAGTTGTGGCGCATGGGCTTAGTTGACCCGCGGCATGTGGGATCTTCCCAGACCAGGGATTGAACCTGTGTCCCCTGCATTGGCAGGCGGATTCTTAACCACTGCGCCACCAGGGAAGTACCTAAAACTTTTTAAAAAGCCTTTTTATTTTAGAATAGATTTAGATCTATGGAAAAGTTGTAAAGAAGTTCCCATATACCCTACACCAAATTTCCCCTGTTATTAACCTCTAACATTAGTATGGTACATTTGTCACAATTAATGAACCAATACTAGTATATTATATTAACTGAAGTCCGTACTTCATTCAGATTTCCTTGGTTTTAACCTAATGGTCTTTTTCTGTTCCAGGATCTCATCCAGGATGCCACATTACATTTAGTTGTCATGTCTCCTTAGGCTCCTCTTGACTGTGATAGTCTGCATATATTTTTTTTCATTTACATCTCATAACAACCCACAAAATAGACTGAGCCTTTATTAGTATCCTCCTTTTACAGGTAAAATTCAGGCTCCAGAGAGATTAAGTAACATGTTCAAGGTTACACAATTAGTAAAAGCTTCTATTAAAATGTGATTATGGGGCTTCCCTGGTGGCGCAGTGGTTGGGAGTCCACCTGCTGATGCAGGGGGCGCTGGTTCGTGCCCCGGTCCGGGAGGATCCCGTGTGCCGTGGGGTGGCTGGGCCCGCGTGCCGTGGAGGCTGGGCCTGCGCGTCCGGAGCCTGTGCTCCGCTACGGGAGAGGCCACAGCAGTGAGAGGCCCGCGTACCGCAAAAAAAAAAAAAAAAAAAAAATGTGATTATGATTTGGAAAAAGACAATGACCTAACTATTTATTTGCTTTTTATGTGGATGAGGGCAGAACTATAGCTAACTTTCAGGTGGGCCATTTGTAAAAGAGGATCAAGAGACAGAGGTGAATAAGTATTACTTGTTTCTGGACCTTTCTGTCTTACCTGGATGCAAATTAACATTATTATTTTAATCACAACTCCATGGGAAATGCCCTTTTTCTTTGTGATTCTGCTCTATCAAAGGAGCTGATTCCAGAGAATCCTGGACTGCCTGATGAGTCGACCTTGTTCTCTAGCAGCAGGCTTGCTGCTCTCTGGTCCCTGTTGTTAGACATCCAGGTTCAATAAGAAGGTTCACTGAAAAGCATGGCAGACACGCTAACAGAACCAGGCTGTTTCTGGTAGTGTGTGGAAGTAACTTTCTGGGAATAAAGCACATGAATTTTTTAGTTCCAGGGTCTAATTGAGCAGGCTGAAGTTCTGGCTTGGGGTTAGGAGAGTCACCAAACTGTAGTGCTGAGAGGTGGTAGAAAAATTTAAAATTTACCAAGACATGGCAGTTACTGGCTCTGAATGCTTTACTCAGCGGGATAAGGTTGGAGGGGCAGGGAGAGGAGGTAAAGTGTAGTACGTTACTGATGACACTAGATACTATTAAAAGATCATATCACGGTGATAGAAACTAGGGGGATACAAACCACTAGCTCTTAAGGGAGGGAATAGCACCCCTTGCCTAGGGAAGTAGTCATAGGATTGTACCTGTGTATTAAAGGGCAATTGTTTGTTTTACCACATTTTCTTTATTAAAAAAATTTTTTTTACATCTTTATTGGATTATAATTGCTTTACAGTGTTGTGTTAGTTTCCACTGTACAACAGAGTGAATCAGCTATATGTATACATCTGTCCCCTCCCTCTTGAGCCTCCCTCCCACCCTCCTCATCTCACCCCTCTAGGTTGTCACAAAGCACCGAGCTGATCTCCCTGTGCTATACAGCAGCTTCCCACTAGCTATTTTACACGTGGTAGCGTATATCTGTCAGTGCTCCTGTCTCAATTCGTCCTAGCCTCCCCTTACCCGCTGTGTCCACAAGTCCATTCTCTACATCTGCGTCTCTATTCCTGCCCTGCCACTAAGTTCATCAGTACCATTTTTCTAGATTCCATATATATGCATTAATATATGATATTTGTTTTTCTCTTTCTGACTTACTTCACTCTGTATGACAGACTCTAGGTCCATCCACCTCACTACAAATGACTCAGTTTCATTTCTTTTTATGGCCGAGTAATATTACATTATATATATGTACCACATCTTCTTTATCCTTTCGTCTGTCAGTGAACACTTAGGTTGCTTCCGTGTCCTGGCTATTGTAAATAGTGCTGCAGTGAACATTGGGGTACATGTATCTTTTTGAATTATGGTTTTCTCAGGGTATATGCCCAGTAGTGGGAGTGCTGGGTCATATGGTAGTTCTATTTTTAGTTTTTTAAGGAACCTCCATACTGTTCTCCGTAGTGGCTGTACCAATTTACATTCCCACCAACAGTGCAGGAGGGTTCCCTTTTCTCCACACTCTCTCCAGCATTTCTTGTTAGCTTTTTTTTTTTTTTTTTTTTTTTTTTTTTGCGGTACGCGGGCTTCTCACTGTTGTGGCCTCTCCCGTTGTGGAGCACAGGTTCCGGACGCGCAGGCTCAGCGGCCATGGCTCACGGGCCCAGCCACTCCGCGGCATGTGGGATCCTCCCGGACCGGGACACGAACCCGTGTCCCCTGCATCGGCAGGCGGACTCTCAACCACTGCGCCACCAGGGAAGCCCCTTGTTAGCTTTTTTGATGATGGCCATTCTGACTGGTGTGAGGTGATACCTCATTTTGTTTTTGATTTGCATTTCTCGAATGATAGTGGTGTTGAGCATCTTTTCATGTGTTTGTTGGCCACCTGTATGTCTTCTTTGGAGAAATGTCTCCCTAGGTCTTCTGCCCATTTTTGGATTGGGTTGTTTGTTTTTTTGGTATTGAGCTGCATGAGCTGCTTGTATATTTTGGAGATGAAGGTCAACTTTTAAAGTTCTCCAAATTAAGCTGATAGGGTAAGCAGTTTATTGATGCCATTAACAACCACTTTCATTTTTTTATTTTATTTTATTTTATTTTTTTATTTTTTTTTTTTGCGGTATGCGGGCCTCCCACTGTTGTGGCCTCTCCTGTTGCGGAGCGCAGGCTCCGGACGTGCAGGCTCAGCGGCAATGGCTCGCGGGCCTAGCCGCTCCGCGGCATGTGGGCTCTTCCCAGACCGGGGCACGAACCCGTGTCCCCTGCATCGGCAGGCGGACTCTCAACGACTGCGCCACCAGGGAAGCCCTATTTTATTTTTTTAAATTTTATTTATTTATTTATTTATTGGCTGCGCTGGGTCTTTGTTGCTGCGCACGGGCTTTCTCCAGTTGCGGCGAGCTGGGGCCACTCTGCGTTGCGGTGTGTAGGCTTCTCATTGCAGTGGCTTCTCTTGTTGCGGAGCACGGGTTCTAGGCGCGCGGGCTTCAGCAGTTGTGGCGCGCAGGCTCAGTAGTTGTGGCACACAGGCTTAGTTGCTCCGCAGCATGTGGGATCTTTCCGGACCAGGGCTCCAACCTGTGTCCCCTGCATTGGCAGGCGGATTCTTAACCACTGCGCCACCAGGGAAGCCCAACAACCACTTTTATTAAAGCAGTTTTTGTTGTTGTTTTGGGCCACACCGCACAGTTTGTGGGATCTTAGTTCCCCAACCAGGGATTGAACCTGGGCCTTGGCAGTAAGAGCGCTGAGTTCTAACCGCTGTACCACCAGGGAATTCCAAAAGCAGTTGTTTTTTGTTTGTTTTTTTTAATTAATGAGAAATGGGATATTTCTCAGTTTGTGCTTTTATGATGTATAGCTGTGAGCCTAGAGGCTGGTTTAGCACCCCTTTGTAGTGACTATTGCTCTTTGGTTATTAGCTCCGATTTTTTTTCTCCAAAAGGAAGCTATGAAAATAGCAATGAATAAAACAATGAGGAAGAACTTCAGGAAGTTTGTGTATGTTGTGTGTCTTCATGGCATCATGGAGTAGGTTGGGGACAAAGTAGATGTTATAAACCACCAATTTTAGGAGTCTTTAAGGGCATGGGTGACTAAGGCCTTGTGCCAGGAGGGTGGGAGGTTATCGATGGGAGCAAAGATTACAACAGGTATTAAACATTACAGGATGGACCTCATACTCTGAAAATGCTTTTGCTTTACCAATTTGAATGAGAAAATGTGAAAGACAGAGTGACAATATGAAAAATGACTGTTCAAACTAGAAAATCTTGCTATTGGTGAAATTTAAACTGTCATTAGGTAGAGGAAAAGTCTTGTTCAGAATGCAAGACAGGAAACAATGAAGTACCTGTGTCTCCAGAGAACTCAGCATTGAACTGTGATGGAGGAAGGGGAAATTCTTTACTGTGGTCTTACATAGTGTGAAATCCTCATGAGGTCTCAGCACATGTAGAGTCTCTAAGGATTTGTGGCTGACTGAAGAAGCTTGGATTCAGTGAGCCTCCAGTGGGGAGTGCAAGACAGAGATGGCTCACCAACATTTCTGCTTCAGAACAATAAGTTTTGGTGAGTGGAAAGCCACCAGTTGTACTTTACTTTTGCAAGAATCCAAAATGATCCCTTTGTACTATGGCCTGAGCTGACTGCTTGTCTCTACAAAAGGTACAGAGGAGATACCACAGGCTCTAACTGGAACTTGCTTATGGTTCCCCAGAAGGGAAGCTCATATCCTGTTAAAATACTGTAGAAAAATTAAGTAGAACTAGTGATAAGAGAATCGTTACTTTTGGGACTTCCCTGGTAGCACCATGGTTAAGAATCTGCCTGCCAGTGCAGGGGACGTGGGTTCGATCCCTGGTCCGGGAAGATCCCACATGCGGTGGAGCAGCTAAAGCTGAATAGTGCTGTGAGGAATATGTGTGTACATGTATTTGAGTACCTGTTTTCATTCTTTTGAATTATATACCCAGGAGTGGAATTACTGGCTCATGCGGTAACTCTATGTTTAACTTTTTGAGGAAATGTCAAACTGTTTTTCACAGCAGCTGAATCATTTTACAGTCCCAGCAGCACTGTATGAGGGTTCCAGTTTCTCCACATCCTCACCAGCACCAGGTAAAACTCCTTCCAGTCCTTTTGGACCTCCTGGCATGCTTCCCTGAAGTCGCTGGAAGGCTCTTCTGGTCAAATAAAGTATTGAGGTTCTACCTTTTGTGCTAAAGAATTACTTTCTTCTAAAATCTGTAGGAGATAGTGATCACAGCTGATGTGGGTTGCCTAGACAGGGTTGAGATCTGACTTGCCAGAAAGAGAGTGTCAGTTACTCTGGGTCTTGACAGTAGATGGTAGTATTTCTGGTTTCATATGCCATCAGAATCCTGCACCAGGCAATGGACTGGGTCTTGCTGACTATACAGGAGGCTCAGTTTGCTTGCAGATTGCCAGCTTACTTTCCTGCTTGCTGAATAACCTTCTGGAGACAGAGTTAGCTCTAATTCCGTCTAATGAGTGACTGGTTCTTTTTAAGGTGCTACATAAATTGATTTCAGTTGTTATTCCATTACTACTTATATGGACATTAATACTCTAATGTTCCCATTTCTTTTCTATCTGGCAAGATGGTTTCTCATCTTGATGTCTTCTGCATGAAATTATTGGGTTCCTAAATGCCTTTTTCTTACCTTTTTTAAGCCATCAATTTCTACTTCTTATGTCTATATATTTTGTGATTTGTATAATAATAGTCACTATGGTTAATGTTTTAGTGTGTCTTATCTAAATTTTTCTGTTGTGGAAGTTACTTTCTTCTTTTGAAAGGAGAAAATTGATGCTGGGAACTAGGAAGCTTGACCTTCTAGTTCTCTTGCTTTTCTCTTTAAGTCCAGCTTTCCTTTTTTTTTTTTTTTTTTTAGCACTGCTTTCTCCAGTTTATATGTTGGGTGGTAGATTTTTCTAACTTTCAGAAAAATTATTTTTTCTAGTGTAATGTGTTTGCTGTGTTTTAAATCTCAATAAATCAGAATACATTTCAGTGTTTATTGCTTCCATTGGTTGCTTTTTTTTTTTTTTAAATGAGTTTGGACCACTTTTCAAAGCAAACAGAAAATTGTAGTCTCTAACCTCCCTCCTTCCCCTCCCCCACCTGCCACTCTGGTGTGAGGTTTACAAATGCATCCTAACCATTTGATCAAAGTCATGCTTTGAATAAGGCTGTATAGTCAGGTATGGTTGAATGACAGGTATGTCTGGATTTGGTCTTGAGAGATTTGGGGATGGTTCTTTTCCCTCCCTCTTCCAATAATGTACTGTGGTCTGTAATAGGTTGAGTTGTAACATTCATTAAACCACTCCTCACATTCCCTGTTTTCAAAGCTTATCAGGATGACTTTGATTTAGTTATTTGGAACCAAAAAGGCATTTGTGGAGCCTGATCTGGAGTTGTGGAGCAGTAATATATCTGAGATCAGACTTAGGTCCCAGTGGTATTATTCCTCGGGATTTACTTGCCTGGAAGTACACACAGGAGCCAAACGGTATGTATGGAAAGCTTTGCTGGAATGCAAATTGGACACATTTTGTTGGGACCTGTAGGGGATTTTCACTGCTTTATAATTTTTCAAAGGTTTGTTATACATCAGACAGTCACTGCCTCTTCTTTAAATCTTTAAATCCCCCCTCTTTTTCCTGTTGTAAAGGTCAGATTTTTTTTGACAACTGTGTGCAGGAACAAGATTTGCTAAATCCCTTCATTTTTATTCATACAAATATCGGCATTCAGTGAGCATCAGTTATCCCAGCATTTAGAGGTAAGGAAAACTCAGGGAGAATCTTACGAATCTCAACTTAGTACCAGGCATATATCTCTGGGGATAAGTTTGCTGCCTCAATTTTAACCGTGACTCCTCTGTATGGGATGACACCCTCACAGTGGCTTGTACGTGAAACGTACCCTTCATTAACTCCATGTCTATGGCTGTAGGATAGATAATATGACTAGTGGGAGGAAACTGTTGGACTCTTCTGATGGGGCCTCTTTGTGACAATCCTTAGATTAGTGTTGGAAAAGAAGGACAATTCATTCTCTCCAATGGAGTCCCATTTTTAGCCTTATTTAGCTTTTAATGGTATCTTGGGCAGCACACCACTTTTAATTTGACGATGATTCTTTTTCTCACTCAGTAGATGGAATCATGATATTATTACCATATGGTACAGTTCCCCATCAAACTTGTTTAGTTTGATGTTATGTTATCATGTTATCTATTGCTATGTAGCAAATTACCCTGAAACTTAAGCAGCTTAAATTTTTTTAATTTCACAATAGTTTCTGAGGGTCAGGACTCTGGGAGCCGCTTAGCTAGTGGTTCTGGCTTAGCATCTCTCAAGATGATCAGCCAGAGCTGCAGTCATTTGAAGGTTTGGCTGGACTGGAGGATCCATATCGAAGCTTACTCATGTGGTTATTGGTAAGGTGCCCCAGTTTCTTGCAGGCTGTTGTCCAGAGGCCTCAGTTTCTCACAATGTGGCCCTTTCCATAGGATGGCTAGCAATGGCAGCTGGCTTACCCCTAAGCAAATGATCCGAGAGAGAGCAGAAACCACACTAATGTTCCTTACCTAGTCTCAGAACTTCTGTCATATAATATTGATCACCCAGACCAACCCTGACATGATCTGGGGGAGGATTGCACAAAAGTATGTAATCATTGTCATGGGGGGTCATCTTGGAGGCTAGCTACACAATAATTTAATTGGAAAATTTGAGAAGTTTACTTGGACTTAAATACTAATTTTTTCCCCCTGAAAAACTGTGTTCTTCCTACTCAGCCCTCTCTTTCTGTCTTTTCTCAAACTCTCCTGTCTCTAAATTATCCAGGGTGTATATGGCAAATATATATGTGAAATATATGTGCTTCACCATGTGAATCTTTCTCTCCCATTACCATCTCAGCCTTAAGCATTAATAAAAACCCTCTCTTTTTCTAAAGCAAACCAGTAAGCATGATCCATCCCTCTCCTGCTGCTTCCTTCCTCTCTTCCCTCTGTCTTCTCTCTTTCTTTCTTTTTTTTTTTTTTTTTTTTTGCGGTACGCGGGCCTCTCACTGTTGCGGCCTCTCCCGTTGCGGAGCACAGGCTCCGGATGCGCAGGCTCAGCGGCCATGGCTCACGGGCCCAGCCGCTCCGCAGCATGTGGGATCTTCCCAGACCGGGGCACGAACCCGCGTCCCCTGCATCGGCAGGCGGACTCTCAACCACTGCGCCACCAGGGAAGCCCTTTTTTTTTTTTTTTTTTTTTTTTTTGGTGGTACGCGGGCCTCTCACTGTTGTGGCCTCTCCCATTGCGGAGCACAGACTCCGGACGTGCAGGCCCAGCGGCCATGGCTCACGGGCCCAGCCGCTCCGTGGCATGTGGTATCTTCCCGGACTGGGGCACGAACCCGTGTCCCCTGCATCGGCAGACGGACTCTCAACCACTGTGCCACCAGGGAAGCCCTGTCTTCTCTCTTTCTTTTAAGGGAAACATCTGTGGCAACTGGTCCAAGGAACTCTCTCCTCATGAGAGCCCCTCAGTTGGATTCAGGTAATCCTTTGTGCTTCCTCAACTCATTTACCGCTGATCCTATAAAATTTGTTGCAAATAGACTGGAGTGACCAGAGTTATGGGACCACTATGGATCTTCTAGACTGAGATACATAATGATGTGAGCTCTTCTTAGATTCTATCCAGAACTCTGAAATGGAGATAAAGGCCTTGCACATGGGAGATATTTAAAAACTAAATTACTTGTCTGTTACTTGATGGGTTCATCTGGTCCTTCGTATAGTAGTCAGAAAAGAGCCTGGGGCTTCCCTGGTGGCGCAGTGGTTGAGAGTCCGCCTGCCGATGCAGGGGACACGGGTTCGTGCCCCGGTCTGGGAAGATCCCACATGCCGCAGAGCGGCTAGGCCCGTGAGCCATGGCTGCTGAGCCTGCGCATCCGGAGCCTGTGCTCTGCAAGGGGAGAGGCCACAACAGTGAGAGGCCCGCCTACCGCAAAAAAAAAAAAAAAAAAAGAAAAGAGCCTGAAGAGTGATTTGCTATTCTTTTTTTTTTTATTTTATTTATTTATTTATTTTTTTTGCGGTACACGGGCCTCTCACTGTTGTGGCCTCTCCCGTTGCGGAGCACAGGCACTGGACGCGCAGGTTCAGCGGCCATGGCTCACGGGCCCAGACGCTCCACGGCATGTGGGATCTTCCCGGACCGGGACACGAACCCGTGTCCCATGCATTGGCAGGCGGACTCTCAACCACTGCGCCACCAGGGAAGCCTAGTGATTTTTCTATTCTTCACCTTTCTGGGACAAGCAGATCTATAGTCACAGTGATGAAGAATGCACAGGCTGGGCTTCCCCGGTGGCGCAGTGGTTGAGAGTCCGCCTGCCGATGCAGGGGACACGGGTTCGTGCCCCGGTCCAGGAGGATCCCGCATGCCGCGGAGCGGCTGGGCTCGTGGGCCATGGCCGCTGAGCCTGCGCGTCCAGTGCCTGTGCTCCGCAACGGGAGAGGCCACAACAGTGAGAGGCCCGCGTACCACAAAAAAAAAAAAAAAAAAAAAAAAAAAAGAATGCACAGGCTGATCTTGAAGCTAACCAGGGATACTGTCCTGCCTATTTGATGACCATGCAAGCCATGCTGTTACATTGACATTTTTCCCCAACCTTGGTAGAGTTTCCTCCACCAAACACTATACCTGATAACAGATAACCTCTGTTGTGAAATTGAACTTGTTCAGCTCTTGGCGGAGTGGGTGTGTGTGTAAAATGGAGAATTAGCTTACTTTCTCAAAAATCCCAGAGCATCTTTGGCTTCCTAGGAACAGCCTGAAGCTGTGAATGAATCTGGCCTAGTATTCCTGTTGCTGTTGACTGGCCTAGTAGAAAATTCATACCTGGGAAAATGTACTGGATGCTTTTTTTGACTTAGGGTATATAGAAGCAGAGAGGATCCAAAATTGTGTTTTAACTCTATGGAAGATCATAAACAAAAGTAACAAAGCAGGCAAACAAGAACAAAAAACCTTTTCACCTTAAAATCACTCTATACCTAACTCTCTGACCTTCTCTAATCCTTATCATTATATACACATACTTCAAATTGTTTAATCAATATGCCATATTATTTTTGTTCCTTTTATTTATTTAGCATAATTTAATACAGAAGTTTCCATGCATTTACCTGTGTATCATTTTTAATGTTACTGTAAAAATACATTGAATTAGAATGTCATAGGTTAACTATTCTTTAAAAATTTTTAATTTGTTGTATGTAGTGCAACTTTAATCATCTTTGTACTGATAAAATTGTTTTCCTTTCCAATTATCTTCGTGAAATAGTAGTCCCATTAGTAGAATGACTGAATTTTATGGCTGTGCTATCCTATTTTGAGTTTTCTAACTTCTTTTTATTTTTGCTAATTTAGTTGACAGATGATACCTTTATAATTTGTTTCACATTTCTTTAATTATTAGCATTTTCTCAAGTGTTTTACTGTTAGAGGTTTTTCCTATGTGAATTATCTGTTCTTAAGTCTTGGCCACTTATTTGACAGAAATTGTTTAGTATCCATTCGGATTTGTATCACCTCCTTTTATATCTGGATAATGCTTTTTTATCTTTTCATATTTATTTCCAGTGTCTTTTTTCCCCCAATTATTGTGGGCTGTTTGAAACCTAGGTTAGTAGTGGTATTTTTGATCCTTACAGAGAGGTTATTGGGCATCAGCTAATTTATTTGCATTTGAAGTGTAGAAATGAGAGGTCCTGTGAGAGCCTTTGACTCAGAGTGTGCATGGGAGCCTCCCTGTGTGGAGAGCAGGCAATCCAAGGAGTAAGGAGGGGAGGTGAGGACAAGGCTGACAACAGACCTATAAATAACCTAAGGTTTAGCTTTGTGCTTTGAAATAGGAATTAGGTCACTTTTATTGTCTTCCCCAAGTTATTTACTGTTTGGCCATGAAGAGGAGGCATTAGGATTTTTGAAGAAAATGTTACTGTTTTCACCTCTTAGAAAAATAAGAAGTGCTGATACTGTTCAGCTCTGCCTTGTTTTCTTGTTTCTCTTAGAGTGAGATGACTAAGTGCAAAGTGTGGGTTTGGGGATTTATTTGACTAGACATGATATCCAGCTTCCTAAGAAAGTGGAATTCTAAACAGTGAAAGGCCCTGTATCTCTTTGCCATGGCACCATGCCGAGGACAGATTGACCATGTGAAAGGGGAGCTGGTAACCCAGCATGTGTCAGTCTCCACACCATTGAACAAGGTCTTTTTTTACCTCTATTATAGACTGCTGTGCCCAATCATTCTCACTGGTCTCTACAGAGAATTAAAGGCCCAGACTCTTAGAACCTTTTCTGAGGTCTAGTTCCTAACGTTCTCTCTGGGCCCTCATTTTTTTCTCTAAATTGAGAAAAGTGGACCGAACAATCTCTGATGTCTGTAAAGTACTCAGCTTCTTTAGGTCCATTGTCCTCTCATACAAGGTTGAAAATACTTTCAGAGAGATGCTATTCTATATGAATGTCATTACCCTTTATTTGTAATGAAAATTTTGATGTTGGAATATTACAGAGTGTAATTTTAAAAAGAAAGTACACATAATCTTTGCTTCCATGTATTTTGAGGTAGTCTCACTTTACAATTTCCCTTTGCCTTTCCATTGTCCAGTTGGGTTGCTTTGCAGGTGAACTGCTTCAGATTGTTATATAATTCCATAACAGCCATTTAGTTCCAAATGAATGATGCTAAGATTTTTGTATCTCTTAAAATTTTCAATAATTCTTGAAAATGAATATTGCATGAGTGTCCTATTTTGATTTAAAACTTTACTCATATTAAATACCTTACATTTTATATATTAATATATATGAAGATAAATAAATATATCTCAATTAAGACTCACAACAATCCTGTGAGGTAGGCATGAGGATGTGGAATAGTAATCCCCAATACCAACTCTTCTCCATCATGTGCTACTCCCAGGAGGCAACTCCTTCCATCTCTTTTAGCAGATTCTTATGGAGTATACGTCAACATTTCTAAGTAACAAGCTTAGGGACTTCCCTGGTGGTCCAGTGGTTAAGACTCTGCGCTCCCCATGCAGGGGGCCTGGATTTGATCTCTGGTCAGGGAACTAGATCCCGCATGCTGCAACTAAGACCCGGCGCAGCCAAATAAATAAATAAATATTACAAAAAAACCAAAAAAACAAGCTTATATTGCTACTTCTTGGTTTTTTCAGTTTTAAGCATGAAGTTCCGCTTGTTTGTTTTATGTCTCTGCTAATGTTTACAAGAATCAAGGTATCTTAGAATGGGAAGAGACTTCAGATCTTCCAGAGACCCAAACTCAAAAAACTTCAAGGGCCTAGCAGGTAACTTAAATGAGTATGAGAATAGAGAGCATTGTGGACTGTAGCAAACTGAAAGGTTACCCCATCTAAAGAAGTTCAGTTCTGTTTTTACTGCACGTAACAAACAGTTATGATATATGGGTCTTACTTGGGTCCTGATTCATACAAACAAACGTAACAGAAGTTTATGAGGATTATAGAAATTGAATAGTTGCAAATTGAATACTAACACTTTGATACTAAAGCAATATTGCTTTTTTACATTTCTTTTTTTTTTTTTGCGGTACGCGGGCCTCTCACCGCTGTGGCCTCTCCTGTTGCGGAGCACAGGCTCTGGACGCGTAGGCTCAGCGGCCATGGCTCACAGGCCCAGCCGCTCCGCGGCATGTGGGATCCTCCCAGACCAGGGCACGATCCCGTGTCCCCTGCATCGGCAGGCAGACTCTCAACCACTGCGCCACCAGGGAAGCCCCAATATTGCTTTTTTAGATGTGATGATAATGATATTATGGTTATGATCAAGATGAATGAAACTATATGATGTACAGGATTTGCTTCAAGATAATAGGGGAGGGGGAAGGGATAATGAAAAAAGATTAGCCGTGAGGTGCTAATTTTTGAGGCTGGATTTGGAGTACATGGGAGTTCATTACACTAGTCTGTTTACTTGTACATAATTTTGAAATTTTTCATAATAAATGTTAAAGAAATTTTATGGTTCAGAACCTGGTCCGCAGAGGAGTAATAGAATAGGGAGGAAAGGAATCCAGAATAGACTAGAAAAAAGGCAGTTCTTTTAACTATACTGTCACAGGACCCTTAACAGTATATTCAGTCAAATAACTATTTGTTATTATAAATGTTCATTTGTCTAGTCTATTCTTTTTTCTTTTAAAAAAAATTTATCCATTTTTGGCTGCATTGGGTCGTCGTTGCTGCGTGCGGGCTTTCTCTAGTGGCGAGCGGGGGCTACTCTTCGTTGCAGTGTGCAGGCTTCTCACTGCGGTGGCTTCTCGTTGCGGAGCACGGGCTCTCGGCGCGCGGGCTTCAGTAGTTGTGGCACGCGGGCTCAGTAGTTGTGGCTCTCGGGCTCTAGAGCACAGGCTCAGTAATTGTAGCACGCGGGCTTAGTTGCTCCATGGCATGTGGGATCTTCCTAGACCAGGGCTCGAACCCATGTCCCCTGCATTGGCAGGTGGATTCTTAACCACTTTGCCACCAGGGAAGCCCCTAGTCTGTTCTTTTAAATATTTATTTGTATTCTTAAGTAGTAGATGATAACATGTCATTTCAAAATATGGTTTCAGTTATGCTTATTAAATTCATTCATTGCTATAAAAAATAAAACTTGTAGCACACACCAAACAAAACATATTTATGGACCAGCCCAAATTTTTTACCTGGCCTTCAGTTTGTGATTCCTCATTTTGCTCCAGCCTTCTCATTTTACAGAAGAAGAAACTAAAGCACAGAGCGGTTGTGATTTGACCAAGGTCACACAGCTTATTAGTGGGGAAAGCTAGAACTTGGGTCTCCTGATTCTATATTCATTGTTTCTTATGAGAAAATTGCCCCATTGACTTATATAAGAAAAAAGGGTTATGGTTTTGCCTGGCAGTTTTCTTCTGTGTGTGTTTTGTTTTGTTTTTAACCTTAACTATTTGTTTTTAGAACACTGGCTAGAGATTTGACTTCTCTCTTTTCGTAAGGTGTTAGGGATAAGAGAAGAGATTCAGCCTGAAAGTCTGGTGGAAATCCAGGCCTAGTGATGGTTCTGTTTCTTAGAATGATAAGAAATTGTAGAGCTTAGGCAAGTTATAAGCATAAAACTTTGGCTGAGGCGGGACTGGAAAAATGAACCTCTTGGTTCTGTTTGATCCTCAAGTGAGATTTTGTTCCCACTAAAAACTACTTCTGTGTGTACTTAAAAAATTTTTTTTAACTATTTTAACTATTTTCTCCAAGTCCAAAGCACTAAGCCAGCAGAATAGATGTACGGATTTGCCAAGTGTGGGAAATGTGATGCTAAGTAACTGTGACAGAGCCTTGGTAAGACGCTTTGCTATGGAGCTGTTACTAGGTTTTTGCTCCTAGGACAAATTGGGAAATAAGGATTTGGAGAGTTTTATTTTATATATGTTTTATTTTCATGCTTAATTTAAAAGCCTAATAAACCTGGACTGACTTTCAAAGAGTTATTGCTACACTGGCAAAGAATCACATAGTAAACATCAGTTGAGGGAAGATTTATAGAAAGCACCAGAAGAAAGTAGAATGACTCTTGTAGATAGATTCTAGTAGTCTTTCCACCATTATAGGTTATTCACCTCTTTTTTACTGTCCTTTCCTATGCCTATTTATTTATATATTTTCCCACCAAGACCAAACAGAGGCAAGATGGAAGGAAATGATCTTACAAAATTCCTTTGGGCAGAGAATTTGACTCTTTCAGACTTTAGTTAAATAACCCTTTTGAAGCATACCCTGTTCTCCTAAAGAACCCCAAAATTTTATTAAATAGTCACTCACCAAGTGTCACAGAACTCAGGCCCTTATGTATTTTTCTTCCTCTCAGGTGTCAAAAATTATTAGGACAAGTACTTATCACTTTGAAATTGATGCAGATACCTGGAATGAGAGAGCTGGAACCAGTAGTTCTTAGAATACGTACTATACGTTGACTAGTAAAGACTTTGCCCTTACCAATGCCTAGGGAATTTTCTAGACTCGAAGACAGATAGATTCCACACCTGAGACTTGATTTGGATTTAAAAAAAAATTAAATAGAAAGTTAAAGCTAGGGCTTCCCTGGTGGTGCAGTGGTTGAGAGTCCGCCTGCCGATGCAGGGGACACGGGTTCGTGCCCAGGTCTGGGAAGATCCCACATGCTGTGGAGCGGCTGGGCCCGTGAGCCATGACTGCTGAGCCTCTGCGTCTGGAGCCTGTGCTCCACAATGGGAGAGGCCACAACAGTGAGAGGCCCGTGTACCACAAAAAAAAAAGAAAAAGCTATTGGCTAAAATTAAATTGAATTTATCTCTGTATTTTATTTATAGATCCAGCCACACAATTTAACATCATATTATATAATAGCATCTATTCTATTTTTAGGAAAGTGTTTGCCTCTTTAGCTTGAATGTGTGTTCATTGTAGTCAGGGGCCATGCCTTCTACATCTTTCAGAGCTTAACAAATACTGACTTTTGTATTTAGTAGGTATTTGTTTGGCATAGCTTTATTGGCTCTGTTCAATACAGGTGGCAGTAATATTACTGTGTGTCATATATCATCTCATTTAGTTCTTCCAAGAATATTTCAACATAATATTATCCTCATTTTATAGAAGAGGAAACTGAGGTTCTAAAAAGTGAAGAACTTGTAGAAGTTCACATACTTAGTAAGAGGTAGAACTGGGATTTTAAACCTAGGCCTGTTTCCCTGATGATAGCTCCTGCTCTTTCCTCCATATCATGCTCCCTTAAGAGCTTCAGAATCATTGCTAGAAGTCTTGACAAACTATTCTCAGCTTCCATTTTGGTAAATATGATTCGCATTTATTCTCTTGTTCCAGAAGAACCCTTCATGTTTAGATCAGGATCATGGCATGCTCTTCTGAGAGTCTAAGCTAATAGGGGGCAGTATAGCATAATGGTTAACGGTATGGGTTCTAGAACTACACAGACCTGGGTTTGAATATTGGCCTCACATTGGTGACCTTCAGCAGGTTACTTAACTTTCCTGAGCTGCCTTATCTATAAAAATGAGGCAGTATGGACTACTACTCAGCAATTAGAAGAATTAAACTGTTGATACACACAAGAACTTGGATGGATCTCAAAGCTGTTATTCTGAGTAAACGATTCCAGTTATATGATATTCTGGAAAAGGCAAAACTATGGAGACAAGGAACAGATTATGATTGTCAAGTTTAGAGGTGGGGAGATGGTGCAACTATAAAGAAAGGTGGTAGAGGGAATATTTGAGGTGGTGAAACTGTTCTGTGTCCTCATTGTGGTGGTGATTACATGACTCTGTTTATATGTTAAAGACACATAGGGCAGTACACCAAAAAAACTATTTACTGTATGTTAATTTTAGACAATAAATGTAAAACATGGGGATAGTTATGAAACTCTTCTCGTAAGGTCATTGTGAAAATTAAAAATAAGATAATGTAACTAAAGTGTTTATCACAGTACCTGGTATGTAGTACACAATGACTAAATGGTTGTTTTATCATTAAAATATGATATTAAATATAGTGACATTCATTGAAAGGAAGGTGGAATAAACTTTCACATCATTTACATGGGTACAGTCAGTGAATAAACAATGAGAAAAAGGAGCAACGGTGAGTCAGATGGATTATGTATTTTCATGTGACTTTGCAAGGGACTTGAGATCTTCTGGAAGGTAGGGGAAGATAAGGCAGAGCATTTCTGGAGTATCTTGCATCTGGCTTCTTTTCTGGCTGCATGAACAGTTCCCTTGATATTATTCTTCAACAAAATGGCTTTGGTGGGCTTCCCTGGTGGCACAGTGGTTGAGAGTCCGCCTGCCGATGCAGGGGACACGGGTTCGTGCCCTGGTCCGGGAAGATCCCACGTGCCGCGGAGCAACTAAGCCTGTGTGCCACAACTACTGAGCCTGCGCTCTAGAGCCCGTGAGCCACAACTACTGAAGCCTGCGTGCTTAGAGCCAGTGCTTCACAAGAGAAGCCACCACAATGAGAAGCCCGCGCACCACAACGAAGAATAGCCCCCACTCGCCACAACTAGAGAAAGCCCACGTGCGGCAATGAAGAACCAATGCAGCCAAAAATAAATAAATAAAATTATTTTTTAAAAAAATCAATTGACCATACAAATCTATGGAGATAGTAAAATGATCAGGAATTGCCAGGAGTTAGGGAGGAGGAAGGGATGAGTAAATACGTGGTGCACAGACGATTTTTAGGGCAGTGAAACTACTCTAGTTACTATAATGGTGGATATATGTCATTATACATTTGTCATAACTCATAGAAGGTACAACACCAAGAGTGAACCCTAATGTAAAACGTGGACTTTGGTTGATAATGATGTGTCATTGCAGTTTCATCAGTTGTAACAAATGCACCACTCTGGTGGGGGATGTTGATTGTGGGGGAGGCTCTGAATGAGCGGGGCAGGGGATATATGGGAACTCTCAACTTCCTTCTCAGTTTTGCTACAAACCTAAAACTGCTCTTAAAAATAAAGTCTCATTTTTTAAAAAATCAATTGACCATAAATGACCCTGGTATAAAATGACTGATATCTGTACAGATTTCTCCTAGAAAAGCCTTACATAGCTTCCCTGAGGTCTTAGATAATCTTGATGACTGTATTACTTCAAAATAACGCAGGGTGTTTCCATATGGACGTTGCTGTACTTGAGTGAGAACGGACACCATTGTTGTGGTGTCGCTAAGCCTCCTCCTGTCATATATTCAGGCAACTCACACTGTGCAGCCGCAGGGTTCCCCAGGCTAAGGTGTGACATTAAAATTGTAGAGGACCCTAATGATCATTTAATCCAAGCCTCTACCAAGTACTCGGAATTCTGTCAGTAATGTAATATTGTTGTTTATGATAATTTTAATAGGCAGGTTAAGTACCCTTTCAGGACCTAGTTTTTTCAAAAATTTTCTTAGCTATTCTTATCTGAATGCTTTATATACATTATTTCATTTAATTCTCAAACTGAGCCTATGAGCAAGGTTTTTATTTATTTATTTATATTTTAAATTTTATTTATTTATTTATTTTTGGCTGCGTTGGTCTTCGTTGATGCGCACAGCCTTTCTCTAGTTGTGGCGAGCGGGGGCTACTCTTCTTTGTGGTGTGAGGGCTTCTCATTGCAGTGGCTTCTCGTTGTGGAGCACGGGCTCTAGGTGCGTGGGCTGAGTAGTTGTGGCTCACAGGCTCTAGAGCACAGGCTCAGTAGTTGTGGCGCATGGGCTTACTTGCTCCGTGGCATGTGGGATCTTCCCAGACCAGGGCTTGAACCTGTGTCCCCTGCATTGGCAGGCGGATTCTTAACCACTGCACCACTAGGGAAGTCCGAGGTAAGGTTTTTAAAATCTCCATTTTACAGATGTGGAAACTGAGGCTTAGAGAAGCTTGCCATGGTTGCACTGGAGCTGAAATTTGAATCTAGGTCTTTTTGATTCCAAAGCTACTGACTTCAGAGGGTATATAATGAGGTTTCCATCTTCACATAAAATTGAGTTCTAATAGGAATAATAACTATAAAAATGTATTCAAACAGAAAAATGGTACATGAGACTTAAGTTTAAGCCAATATATACTTAGGGGGAAATCTAAACTATATTTAAGATTCATTGACCTTTTGTAGTCTGTATTCTGACCCAGAAAGGGAATGTAGACTGCTTTCTGAATACACTGGCTTCTTATTTGCTCCATAGCCAAAGTGGTCCTTACAATGGTGGGCCTCATCCTGCAGGATTTTAAAAACAAAATTATAGCATGCTAACACCTTGAATACCATTTGTGGTTCTAGTTGCAGCATCTAAGAAATATATATATATATATATATATATATATATATATATATATATATATGAAAAAGTATTCAGAGAAGAGTAAAATATAATGAAGAAAGGACTTCCAGATCTTGGAATATTAGAATTCAGGAACATAATCTTCAAATTAGAATTAGGTATAAGAGAAAGTTCTACCTTGTGTGGTTGTTAGTAAATTTATAAAGTTTTATACAAGAAGTTGATTCAAGAAGGATTGAGATCAAGCATTCTGATCTGGGGTCTAGGAACGGGATTCAGGAGATTAACAGAACTCCTGAAATTATATGCAGACTTGTGTGTGTGTGTGCATGCACACACACACACACACTTTTCTGGGGAGAAGATTGATATCTCATCAGAATCTCAAAGTGAGCTATTACATTCTAAATCTCCATGAACTTGGGCAAGTAACTTTAACTTTCTGTGCTTCATCTTCTTTCACCTGTAAGATGATGGAACTGTCCTGTGATCACTAGTTTCCTTCCAACTCTGGTGTTAAGACTTCCTTTTCTCTATGAGTTTGCATTCTTGGTTCCACATGCCTAAGGAAGTGTTAGCTTTTAAACTTGGTCACCTTGGTGAAATAATATTAAGAGGTACCACTCTACTTCTAATTCTAGCCAATATTTGTCTCCTAGCTGTAGAAGTCGAAGTCCTTTCAACTGTTTCTCTCCTAAAGAGTCATTTCACTATATATATATATTTTTTTGCAGTATGCAGGCCTCTCACTGCTGTGGCCTCTCCCGTTGCGGAGCACAGGCTCCGGACGCGCAGGCTCAGCGGCCATGGCTCATGGGCCCAGCCCTCCGTGGCATGTGGGATCCTCCCGGACCCAGGCACGAACCTGTGTCCCCTGCATCGGCAGGCGGACTCTCAACCACTGCGCCACCAGGGAAGCCCCTCACTATATTTCTATTGAATGTCTTCTGTATGCCAGATACTTTTGGGTGCTTTGTGGAATACAAAAATAACCACATTTTATGAGTTTCACATACTGTTCTGGACAGGTTAAGAGCATTCTTGCCAGAAGGATGGCGGTAGGACAATCCAGGGTTTGGGGAAGAGCAAGGAATCCAGTGGGAGAGAAGGATGATAGGTAGGTTGGATTCATGTTATGGAGGGCCTTAACTGCCAACTGAGGAAAGCCACTAGGTATAGTGAAAAGAGACCTAACTGGAAATCTGAATACTTGAGATATAGACTGGGCTTTGTCATAATTGTGTGTGATCTTGGGTAAGTGACTTAATCTCTCTTGACTTCACTTTCTTTACACATACACACACACAATGGGATAGGAAATGGGCTGGATGAGTGCTTTTCTTATAGTTCTAAAATTCTATGATTCTCCTTAATTCAGTTAGAAGTAGGAAATCACTGAAGGTTTCTGAGCACAGGAGTTTTTTCATCAGCAGAATTACTGCTGTTTTGTTGCTTGGATACTCCTATTTATTAATGCTGCTTCTTCACCCTTATGTGATTGCTCTAGAGGGACTGTCACTTTAGATAATTCTTCATGTAATCAGGTTGACCATCATTATCATTATTAGGTTATATTATCAAGAACATGGGAATTGGGGCTTCCTGGTGGCACAGTGGTTAAGAATCTGCCTGCCAATGCAAGGGACATGGGTTCGAGCCCTGCCCTGGGAAGATCCCACATGCCACGGAGCAGCTAAGCCTGTGCGCCACAACTACTGAGCCTGTGCTCAAAAGCCTGCAAGCCACAACTACTGAGCCCACGTGCCACAACTACTGAAGCCCGCACGCCTAGAGCCTGTGCTCCACAACAAGAGAAGCCACCTCAATGGGAAGCCCGCGCACTGCAACTAGAGAAAGCTGGTGCACAGCAATGACAACCCAACACAGCCAAAAATAAAAACAAACAAACAAACAAACAAAAAAAGAACATGGGAACTACTAGGTGTCTGTTCTTGAATCAGATCTGAAGCTAGCCTTGTTTCCTCATGTTGTCAGTTACTGACCTGAGAGTTGGATCATGTGTCCAGAGTGTGGGCAAAAGGTAAGTGCTGACATTTTGATGGCCACATCATATGTCAGGGATCTGTGAGAGGGCCTGTAATGACCATGGCAAGCCAGCCAACAATCTCCTTGCCATGGACAAATGGGAGAAGTTACTAAGTTTAGCTGACATTAAGCTGTAAATTATTTGAAAGGTAGAAAAGGATTCTATTCAGAGGCTATCTAGAATTTCCATTTACTAATCAGGTCTGTGTCTGTAGGGGCTTCCATCCCAGGAAAAGTATTGCTTTCTTGTTCCTCTTTCCCCACACTTTGTCCCTTTTATATTGGGAAGATAATTTGCAGCTCTTATTGGGACCTGACACTTAGTGCTTCCTGCTATTCTTAGATTCCAAGGGCCTCAGGATGATAAAATCAGAGGTTGGAACTGCTGGTTAAAAATTAGAATATGAGCTTAGTTGGAGTTGAGCTTTATCCAGAGAACAATAGAGACATGTATGAAATAACAGTAAACTGATTTTTGAGAGGAATATTTCTAACAATATTTACAAATCACCAAACCTGGAAAATAAAAAAGTCTCTATAAGAACTTGTGTAAATCAGTAAGAAAAAGGCAGATTTTGCAACAGAAAAATGGGCTAAAGACTTGAACAGACACCTCACCAAAGAGGATATCTCAGTAGTCAGTAAACAAAAATAGGTGTTCATTAGTCATTAGAGAAATTCAAAGGCACTATGGAATACTACTACACATAGAGCAGAACGACTAAAATGAATTGGTACGCCAATATTCTGTGAGCCAGCAATTTCTTTTTATTTTATTTTATTTTTTATTTTTTTTGGTGGTACGCGGGCCTCCCACCGCTGTGGCCTCTCCCGTTGCGGAGCACAGGCTCCGGACCCGCAGGCTCAGCGGCCATGGCTCACGGGCCCAGCCGCTCCGCGGCACGTGGGATCCCAGACTGGGGCACGAACCCGCGTCCCCTGCATCGGCAGGCGGACTCCCAACCACTGCGCCACCAGGGAAGCCCCAGCAATTTCTTACCTAGAGATGTACCCAATAGAAATTCATACATATGTTCACCAAAAGATGTATACAGGAATGTTTATAGCAGCGCTATTCATAGAAGGCAAAAAAAGGGGGAGGGCTTCCCTGGTGGCACAGTGGTTGAGAGTCTGCTTGCCGATGCAGGGGACACGGGTTCGTGCCCTGGTCCCGGAAGATCCCACATGCCACAGAGCGGCTGGGCCTGTGAGCCATGGCCACTGAGCCTGCGCATCCAGAGCCTGTGCTCTGCAACGGGAGAGGCCACAACAGTGAGAGGCCCGCATACCGCAAAAAAAAAAAGGGGGGGGCAAACTACCCAAATGTCCGTAATAAATAAAATGGATAAGTAAAATGTGGCATAGTCTCACAATGAAATATTATACGACAAGGAGAATTAGTGAACTACAACATATAGCAACATAGATTAATTTTTCCTTGAGCAAAAGAAGCCAAACACAAAGGAGTTCATACTACACAATACCACAAGCTTTGCATTGATTGTGCAGAGCAAATCAGTGGTATTAGACCTCAAGATAATGGTTACCTTTGGAGTTGTAACTGGAAGAAGTCATGATAGTGACTTCTGCATCCTGGTAATGTTCATGTCTTGATCTGGGTGCTGGTTATTTGGGTGATTAAATTTGTGAAAATTCATTGAGCTTAATGATGTTATGTGCTTTAATTTAAAAGTTTCCTAAAAGGGGAGGGAGGGCTTAAGTTTGTAGATGCTGAGCAGTCAGCCAGACTCACTCACTACCTAAATAACTTGCTGTTACAAATTACTTAGAGCAGGATTCAAACTTTTGTCTCAGAAAAGTTATTATGATTTGTCTTGGATCTTTAAAGTCATTTTAAAATAGTTGAGATAGTAAACGTTAAATTTATGGATGCAAGGGTATATACTCTTTTGGTCATCAATATTAATAAGATGGCCTCTGGGGAAATGAGTGTAATATAACTAAAAGGAAATGGCAAGAAGAGGTCTACTCTTTCCCCTTATATAATACTGAATTTTCCCCCTGTCAGTCAGTCTCCAGAAGTTGTAAGTGTGAAGCTTACTCTTTCTCTCTGGGCAGCTCAGTTTGTGAAATTTCTTACTTTTGCCTCAGTATCTTAATTTGTAAGTAAGATATTGCTTATCTACCTTCCATGGCTGATAAGCATATCTTGTCTACTACATCTATTCAGATTAGGCTCCTTTTTTGTTTTTGTTTTTTTGAGAACTTTTGGTCTTTCTAGTTATGATTTTTATGTGTTCTTGTTTGTGGATCTGGAACTTGATTCATTATTAGTTGTGGAATGAAAGGCAAGACATATTTTGTTCTCCTGAATTTTCTCCCTATTCTAGATCTGCTGTCATCAGGCTTTAATCAGAAGCTAATTTAGTGCTGAGTTAGTCCTAGAAATTGCCTTCAATTCTAGTTTCAATTTATTCTGAGTTTCTGGATTATCAAAAAATCTCATTTTATGATTCTTGGCTTACATTTGTATAACTTAAGAAAATTATTTCTTTTCTTAATTTAATTATTAAAATTACCTGTATTTTAAATATATATAGGCTTCATCTCTTCTTTTGGGCTTAAAGAGCTGTGTTGGATATTGTGGAATTGGAAATAGGCCATATGGATAGTTGTGGGATTTAGGTGGATTTATAATGAATGTGGTGAATTGGAAAGGTGGTAGGGTGCACTTGTTTCTCATTCAGGGGTAGTCTATTCTGATTGTTTGATGTCAGTAAAAGGTGTCAGTAGCTCAGAAACGCAGAAGCATCTTGACAGAGTTGAAAAAGTTGTGCTTTGTGTTCTATTGACCAAGAGGAGGTTATATTTTTGAACTAGCTTCCTGAGATGAAATTGAACTTGTATATCTGCCCTGCTTATTCTTCTTAGCCCTGATTTTGGCTTTTCACATCTTTCCTATTAAATAAGATATGTTATATTAGCATTAAATATTTCAGAGTCTGCTATGCCTGTATTGGTTGAGATTCTATTAATCTGTGTTAGATTTCTGGTCTCTGTTAGGTACCTCATTTCTATTACTGGCATCGCCTAGAATAGAGGCATGTGTACATGCTTGTATTCTGATGATTATAAGCACTAAGGTTTTTTTTCTGGGACTGTTAGAAAATTTTGCAGCAGCATTAACCTAGGAGAGATTTTGGGATTTGCAGGTAACTATGAGGGGTTGGTCAGTTTGTGGCTTCTACACCAAGAGTGGTCTTTATCAGCCCTAAGCCACAGGGGTTTGAGCAGGGTTGAGGAAGGGGTTGATTTTCTCTTTATTAGAGGTGACATGAGCAGTGGGGCAGCGGCAAAGAGGCCATGTTGCTCTTGCTAAATATACATCCCTGACAGTTGGATAATAGGTTCCAGGAAGTTCAGTGGAAAATTAAAACAAAGCAACATTTATAGCTGATTGAACTTGAAAAGCCATTTTGGTGTTGAATGGCAAATATGTAGACTTCAGCATTCCTGGAGCCTGATGCATCCCACTGGATGGCCCTGTTCCTGTGTACATGATGGCCTGGGGACTCAGCATTGTGCAGGGTGCTCTCCTTTAGAGAGTGCTTTGAGGAAAGAAAGTTTCCTGGTGCTTACAGAAGTCCCCTTCCCACAGACTTATGTAACATAGGTTCCTTATGTCTGGGGAGCATCTTTCCTCTGATGATTTGAGGACTTATTTGTTAGAAGGACAGGAATGTCTGGCAAGAGACAGAGGAGCTCTTAAGTGCTATAAATACTCCTGGTCACCCTGTATTGGGGCTGAAGCTCTAAGCAGATTGCTGTGGTGTATACACGTGATCTTAGCATGGTACCACTTCTGATTAATGTCCGTAGTTGTCTTAAGGCCACTTACTTGAGCCTTAATTTGGGCTGACTCAGCTATGAAGAAAGGGTTTTGGACTCCATGTGTGGGGTGGTTAATTTTCTTAGAACCAGGAGAGGGGCTGCAAGGGATAGGAAGGTGAAGAAATGGTACAGGGAATATAAGTGGAGAGAGAGAATTGAGCCTTTTGCAACTATCAAGAAAAGTTGCTGCACATACCCATCTTTTTCTCCAGGATGATCTCATGCTGGTCTTCCTTTGTGTCTATCTTGTGGAGAACAAAACTTGGATGTCTGATGAAAGCTTATGAACTTTGGTTTGGTAAGAGTGATGAGAAAGCCCCTGTCATTTTACTCCATCAGTCCATTGGGAACTTTATGCTAACCAGCCTGGCTGTCAGGAAAACATGAATTGTGGATATGGGCATAATTTTCTTTTGTTCTCACTCAAGTGAACTAGTTGCCTTTGCTGGCTGTAGAACCAGCCATTCCTGTGCCCTGTGCATTTCCCCAAAGTTGAACTACTCTGGTAGAACTGAGAATTTATAGGTTCCCTAGCTTATCAGGGCATTTTCCCAACAAATGAGAGTTCTCTTCCCTTTCATCTTAACTGGAAAACAGAGACCTAGCCTTAACAATTCCCTCAGGTCCTCCTTTACTGAATGAAGAGCTTGAGTGGGCCCCGTTTTAGACATATCTCCTATAAGAATGGTGGAATGTTTACAAACTTAGAAAATGTTAAATCTCTCACTGCCCCCACTCTGCTGTGGGGTTGAGGCATAATGCACTTAATGGATCTTTTCCCTTCCCAACTGCAACCATGTCAGCTCTGTGCTTATGTTGCTTAGCAAAACATTTATAAACTTTGGATAACCTGGCATCAGGCCCTCGGTTCACTTTTATTTTAATGCTTTTGAAGTTCAGCTTTTAGTTCAGTAACCTTTGTTGGTGCCTAACTATTCTAGTTAGCAGTCTCATCCATTACAGTGGAATCTTGGCAGCTGATCCATTGTTGTCTATGCAGTTTAAAGGGTCTTTAGTTGGAGTAAACCCATGCTTTTGGTGTTCCCAAACTGTGAAACTGTGATGCTGCAAGGTAGAAACAGCTGTTTCAGTTTGTCTTCTCCAGCAGAAACAACTCTGCTCATGAAATTCACCTCCAGGTGTTTTCCTTAAGTGCCTGTAGAATCACTGAGGAAGAAACAAGTTTCCAGTGAATTGGATTTAATTGTGGCCTGTTGCTTTCTCTGTCTGCATCTCACAGTGGCACCATTAGTTTGCTTTCTGAGCTACTTAAAGCAAAGATGTGCCTTGTCCTGTAGAAATCCAAGGTTTGCCTAGGCTCATCTTCGTGGTCTCCTAGTGGTGAAATTAGGGCCAAGGCACAAGAAAATGCTGGTTCTTATGGTGTTTTGTGGATATAGTCCCTCCTAGTGAGTGCTTACTTTGGCAGGGCCAAGAAAGTAGTTCTGAATGTGCACTCCAGAGTCCCCTGCAAGGGTAGCAGTACTGTGGGGGCTAATGAAGAGGAATTGTGCTGCTGGGCAAAGGAAAAATTTCATGACTTGAAAGCAGGCTCTTTGTATTGCGGAGGCCAGGCAGGTTATGTTCCCAACTTCAGGGAAGTGACACTACAACAAGAAGCTTCATGTTCTTCTGAGTACACACAAGTCCAAACTGCAGTTAGTACTCTTCTTTTCCTGAAATAAGGAAGTGATTTACGAGGTGTGGGCCCTTATGTGAACGAAAACAAAACCGGCTGCTGTGTGGGCCTGTAAAATTCTTGTGCCGTCTCGGTGGTGTAAGTTACAGGAGGAGAAGATGGAGTGGGCTGGCTGGCCCTCCCTTGCTGGGGCTCAGCTGCCCCAAATACTTGTGATATTGTGGGTTATTTATGAGCTCTTCTGGGCTGGGATTCACTACCCCACACCCTGGTAGGTGAAGATTTGCAGGCAGAATGTAGAAGCCCTCATTAATCTTCCTGGTCTTGCTGAGGATTTCTTGCCGGCCGGAGCTCCTGTTGGTCAACGGACTGGCCTTCCCACTGAACTGCAGTGGCTCAGATTAATATTAATCCCTTTAATGCTGCAGTTCATGATATAGTCATTAGGTGACTTGGAACTAATCCTGTCCACCTAACTGCTGTGATTTATTAAATACACATGGAGATCGGAGTCTGAATACAGCCAGGCAGAATCAGCAGCGAATAAATACCTCTGTGTATCTGTATTAATGCTGGTTGATTGGGACACAATTGCAGGCTGGGCTGGGGAGAAACAGAAGCAAAAGGAGGCTGAGCTCTCTAATCAACAGCACTTGCCCACCCCTAACCTTCAATTTAAGAGACAGAAACTCTAAAGATATAGGCCCAAACTAAGGAGGAAGAAGTCCCTTAAACATATCAGTTATTTTATTGACTTTCCTCCTATACTTTTTCTTCCTTTAAGTTTTAAGAGTAATTATTCAGATAAAACTTCCTCTATGACTTAACTTGCTTAGATTCTTTGAGTTCTTAATTATTAGACACCCTAGGCAGGGCACTGGGTGCACTGACGTATCTTCTCTCCTGGCTTCAGGGCTTACATTTTTCTTCTTGAAAGGGGCAAGGAGGTGGAGCAGCCACACCTGCCAGATAACAGTTCTCTTCTTTTATATCCTTGCCCAAGTTAGCAGAAGCATAATTTCTTCTGTAAATAATTGACATTTATCATTTTCCTTTCTCAAACCTCCTTTTCTTCCCCCCTTTGCTCTTTTAGCAGAGATGGCATTAATATGAAAAACATCTACCTAGCTGGCTTCGTTTAATCAGGCAAGTCTGACATTTGTGAAACCTCTCATTAACATTTTCCCCAAAGAGCACAAAATGGCTTCTCTCCCATCTCCCCTCCCAGTACAGCCACCTCAAAGTTTAAGCTGCTTTCCACCTCCATTGGCAGGCTGTTCTCAGAGATGTTACTTCTCTAAACTCTCACTTTTGGCCAACGGCCACTGGTCACGTACGGGGGGACCTTCTGTTCCAGGTGCTCCCTATTCCTTGTAAACATTACTTTTCACCAGTTTTTCCTGGAAATGACAAGAAATCTTGGATAGGAAAATTGGGATATGGAGTCCATTAGTACTTCCCCATGACGTTTTTCAACTAAATCAAAAACATTGGTTGAGCACTACATTCATGAACCCTCTCTGCCTTCCAGGAGCTTACAGACTACCATTAGCTATTCCATAACCTGGAATATGCTATACTAAAGCAACAGCAATCTAGAAGTACCAAGAAGGAAGAGATTAATTCTGATAGCAAGAAATTAAGGATAGTTACTTTTGCTGAAATCAAGAAAGTAAGTAGTGAGAGAGCCAGGCCTAAACTCTTGGGAAGATCTTGGTTTTGTTACTGCCATCAAAGTGGAGACCTGTATACCCTGAGTCAATGGATAAGAACTAACCCAGAATATGAATCTTGACACTTATGGTGGCAATAATGCTTCCTACTTTTATTGCAAGTTGGGCAGTGGTAATCCTCTTTATTGTTTTTACTCAGTTTTCTTTGCCATTCCCTTTATCTGCTTTATTTCAAAGTGACATACCAATTCATATCCAGATGAGGACAGTAGTCTCTTGTCAGTTACCTCTATGTTTAGATCACACTCATTTTTTTAATGATAAATTTATTTATTTATTTTGGCTGCATTGGGTTTTCATTGCTGGGCACGGGCTTTCTCTAGTTGTGGCGAGCAGGGGCCACTTTTTGTTGCGGTGTGCAGGCTTCTCATTGCGGTGGCTTCTCTTGTTGTGGAGCATGGGCTCTAGGCGCGCAGGCTTCAGTAGTTGTGGCACGCAGGCTCAGTAGTTGTAGCTTGCGGGCTTTAGAGTGCAGGGTCAGTAGTTTTGACACATGGGCTTAGTTGCTCCACAGCATGTGGGATCTTCCCAGACCAGGACTCGAACCCATGTCCCCTGCATTGGCAGGCGGATTCTTAACCACTGCGCCACCAGGGAAGTCCCTAGATCATACTCTTGAGAGGCTCTACCTCTTTGTTTTTTGACTGAGTATAGTTTAGGTGAGGACACAGACTGCTTATATTTCTTGATAATTTCAGTTGTCCTCTTCCCCTTCCCCTTTCTTCATACTCTGTCTCATCCAGTATTAGTGACTATTCAACAAGCATTAGGAACAGAACCACCATTTAGGTCCTATGTGAGCTACAGATTTAAAACTGTGCCTCAGTTAACAAGTAGGAACACTTGCCATGCCTGATAATTAGAAGTCAGAGTCATTAATTTCAGAGCTGTATAGTCATTTTCGGTTTCTTTCCTTTTAGATAGATAGATAGACAGAAAAGCTAATAAGTTAAGACCTAGAACATTTGAAGTTTGGATATGATCATACAGCTAGTGTAGTCTATAGTCTGTAGTCTATAGTCTATAAGTCTATAGGTTATTAATTTTTGTATCTCCAAAGTCTAACATAGGGCCAGGCCTGTGGGAGATGCAAACTAGTATTTATTGAAGGAGAGGGTGAGGGACTTGGATCCAGAAAGACTAGTATTGTTTCAATGATCTTATAAGTGCCAAGTTTTTATGATTATTTTTAATTTTCTAAAAACAGAATATTATAGTAAAAAATAATTTTTAGGGGCTTCCCTGGTGGCGCAGTGGTTGAGAGTCCGCCTGCCGATGCAGGGGACACGGGTTCGTGCCCCAGTCCGGGAAGATCCCACATGCCGCGGAGCGGCTGGGCCTGTGAGCCATGGCCGCTGAGCCTGCGCGCCTGGAGCCTGTGCTCCGCAACGGGAGAGGCCACAACAGTGAGAGGCCCGCGTACTGCATGTTAGGATACATGAACAACAAAATATTCATATTAAGTTTTGGGTAAGTGTCATTTTCACTAAAACTTAGCGATAGTATTTCCTTGGACTCCTATGATTTAGGCTGCCTAGTTCTCCCTTTTTTTGAGCTAGCTTTAAATTAAAAAAAAATAATATTCAATAATTATGTAATAATATACTATTCCATGTAGAAAACATTGGAAAATACAGGGGAGTGTAAGATGGAAATAAAAACCACCCATAGCCCAATCACCTAGAAATAACTATTTTTTTTTATGCACACACACATGCAATAAAACCCTTTAGCAAAATTCGAATCATATTCTATATATTTCTGCCTTTTCCTTTTTTCTGTTATCCTATATTATGGGCATTTTCCCACATTATTACGCATTCTTCAAAAATAAGATCTAATGATATTCACTGTATGAATGTTTAAGAATTTTTATTTAAAGTTCGCTATCATTGGGGAACTTCCCTGGTGGCGCAGTGGTTAAGAATCCGCCTGCCAGTGCAGGGGACATGGGTTCGAACCCTGGTCCAGGAAGATCCCACATGCTGCGGAGCAACTAAGCCTGCGGGCCACAGCTACTGAAGCCTGTGCGCCTAGAGCCCATGCTCCGTGATTAGAGGAAGCCACCGCAATGAGAAGCCTGTGCACCACAATGAAGAGTAGCACCCACTCGCCAAAACTAGAGAAGGCCTGCACGCAGCAATGAGACCCAACGCAGCCAAAAATAAATAAATTTATTTTTAAAAAAATGAAGTTCCCTGTCATTGGTTATTTAGACTATTTTCAGTTTTCAGTATTATAAGCAGTGTAGTATAAATTTCTTTGTACAAAATTCTTGGCCTATCACTCTTATTTCCTTATAATAGATTTCCTTTATTATTTTTATTTCTATTTACATAACACATAGTTTTAGAAAGTCAAGTAGTGGGAGTTCCCAGGTGGCATAGTGGTTAGGATTTCAGACTTTCACTGCCATGGCCTAGGTTCAGTTCCTGGTCGGGGAACTGAGATTCCACAAGCCGCCTGGCACAGCCAAAAAAGAAAAAAAAAAAAAATCAGTGCTGCAAGGCATATAACTCCCCCACACCAACAACTTTTAGCTGTTTGTTCAGGTATCTACTTTTATATTTCTAAATAATATGCTGATACTATCTTTTTTAAAAAAATAGATTTGTAACATTTGAACCAATATCTGTTGACTTCCTACTCCTAGATGTAGAGATAACACTTTTGCAGTACTACTTGATACACAATTTCCTTTCCTCCATTCTCCCAATATAGTTGTCTCCAATTGGTTAAATCAATATTCAGTCTTTACCTTATTAAGATATTATTATTCACTACCAAGTCAAGTATTTCTCCCTTTTTGAAAAATATGCTTAGTTTTCTATGTTAGTATTGCTATTTCTTCTCAAGCTCTACAGTATAGTTTTTAAAACTCTTTGAATACTGTTTTCCCACATGATCAAACACACTCTTAGCTCTTCTACTCCATTTTTATCTCTTCCTAGAGAATCTTCCTCAGTGCCTGCTAGCCTCTTCTTCCACTCTGCATTGGTTGCTCTCTAGGCATTAGGCACAACTGTCATCCTGGAACTTCTCTTCACTTTTCTCTGGACTCCTTTTTCCTGGATCCCATGTCCATTTCTTTTTTGGTTTTGGTTTTTCTCGTTTTGGTTTAAAAATTCTCCAAAGTCTCTTAAAAAAAGACACCTGGGATATAAACTTTTTTTAGACTGTATATCTGAAACTATTTATATTCTGTGCTGACACTTGAGTGAAGGTCTGACAGGATATAGAATTCTAGTTTGGAAATTATTTTCTTTCAGAATATGGTGGCTTTGGTCCTTTTTTTTCTATTTTTGGTTTTTTTTTTTTAATTGAAGTGTAGTTGCTTTACAATGTTGTGTTAGTTTCTGCTGTACAACAAAGTGAGTCAGCTATATGTATATATATATCCCCTCCCTCTTGGACCTCCCTCCCACCGCACCCCCCCCATCCCACCCATCCAGGTCATCACAGAGCACCGAGCTGAGCTGCCTGTGCTATACAGCAGGTTCCAACTAGGTATCAATTTTACGCATAGTAGTGTGTATATGAAATCCTAATATCCCAATTCGTCCCACCCCCCCCCTTTCCCCCACTCTGTGTCCACACATCTGTTCTCTATGTCTGCATCTCTATTCCTGCCCTGCAAATAGGTTCATCTGTAGCATTTTTCTAGATTCCACGAATATGCGCTAATATATGATATTTTTTTCTTTCTGACTTACTTCACTCTGTATGACAGACTCTAGGTCCATCCACATCTCTACAAATGACCCAATTTCATTCCTTTTTATGGCTGAGTAATATTCCATCGTATATATGTACCACATCTTTATCCATTCATCTGTCGATGGACATTTAGGTTGCTTCCATGTCCTGGCTATTGTAAATAGTGCTGCAGTGAATATTGGGGTACATGTGTTTTTTTTTTTTTTTTTTTTTTTTTCTGGTACATGGGCCTCTCACTGTTGGGGCCTCTCCTGTTGCAGAGCACAGGCTCCGGACGCGCAGGCTCAGCGGCCATGGCTCACGGGCCCAGCCGCTCCGCGGCATGTGGGATCTTCCTGGACTGGGGCACGGACCCGTGTCCCCTGCATTGGCCGGCGGACTCCCAACCACTGCGCCACCAGGGAAGCCCTACATGTGTTTTTTTGAATTATGGTTTTCTCAGGGTATATGCCCAGTAGTGGGAGTGCTGGGTCATATGGTAGTTCTATTTTTAGTTTTTTAAGGAACCTCCATACTGTTCTCCATAGTGGCTGTACCAATTTACATTCCCACCAACAGTGCAGGAGGGTTCCCTTTTCTCCACACTCTCTCCAGCATTTCTTGTTAGCTTTTTTGATGATGGCCATTCTGACTGGTGTGAGGTGATACCTCATTTTGTTTTTGATTTGCATTTCTCGAATGATAGTGGTGTTGAGCATCTTTTCATGTGTTTGTTGGCCACCTGTATGTCTTCTTTGGAGAAATGTGTATTTAGATCTTCCACCCATTTTTTTTTTTTTTTTTTTTTTTTTTTTTTTTTTTTTCTTTTTGTGGTATGCGGGCCTCTCACTGTTGTGGCCTCTCCCGTTGCGGAGCACAGGCTCCGGACGCGCAGGCCCAGCGGCCACGGCTCACGGGCCCAGCCGCTCCGCGGCATATGGGATCCTCCCAGACCGGGGCACGAACCCGTATCCCCTGCATCGGCAGGCGGACTCTCAACCACTGCGCCACCAGGGAGGCCCTTTCCACCCATTTTTTGATTGTTTTGTTTGTTTGTTTTTTGATATTGAGCTGCCAGAGCTGTTTGTATATTTTGGAAGTTAATTCTTTGTCAGTTGCTTCGTTTGCAAATATTTTCTCCCATTCTCAGGGTTGTCTTTTCATCTTGTTCATGGTTTCCTTTGCTGTGCAAAAGCGCTTTTAAGTTTCATTAAGTCCCATTTGGGTTTTTTTGTTTTTATTTTCATTACTCTAGGGGGTGAGTCAAAAAAGATCTTGCTGTGATTGATGTCAGAGTGTTCTTCCTGTGTTTTCCTCTAAGGGTTTTGTAGTGTTCAGTCTTACATTTAGGTCTTTAACCCATCTTGAGTTTATTTTTCTGTATGGTGTTAGGGAGTGTTCTAATTTCACTCTTTTACATGTAGCTGTCCAGTTTTCCCAGCACTAGTTATTGAAGAGACTGTCTTTTCTCCATTGTGTATTCTTGCCTCCTTTGTCACAGATTAGGTGACCGTAGGTCCGTGGGTTTATCTCTGGGCTTTCTATCCTGTACCATTGATCTATATTTCTGTTCTTGTGCCAGTACCATACTGTCTTCATTACTGTAGCTTTGTAGTATAGCCTGAAGTCAGGGAGCCTGATTCCTCCAGCTCCGTTTTTCTTTCTCAAGATTGATTGCCTATTAGTGGTCTTTTGTGCTTCCAAACAAATTGTAAATTTTTTTGTTCTAATTCTGTGAAAAATGCCATTGGTAATTTGATAGGGATTACATTGATAGGGATAACATTGCTTTGGGTAGTAGAGTCATTTTCACAATATTGATTCTTCCAATCCAAGAACATGGTATATCTCTCCATCTGTTTGTGTCATCTTTGATTTCTTTCATCAGTGTCTTGTAGTTTTTGGAGTACAGGTCTTTTACCTCCTTAGGTAGGTTTATTCCTAGGTATTTTATTCTTTTTGTTGCAATGGTGAATGGGATTGTTTCCTTAATTTCTCTTTCTGATCTTTCATTTTTGGAATATAGGAATGCAAGAGATTTCTGTGCATTAATTTTGTGTACTGCAACTTTACCAAATTCATTGATTAGCTCTAGTAGTTTTCTGGTGGAATCTTTTGGGTTTTCTATGTATAGTATCATGTCATCTACAAACAGTGACAGTTGTACTTCTTCTTTTCCAATTTGTATTCCTTTTATTTCTTCTTCTTCTCTGATTGCTGTGGTTAGGACTTCCAAAACTATGTTGAATAATAGTTCAACATAGAAAGAGAGGCATCCTTGTCTTATTCCTGATCTTAGAGGAAATGCGTTCAGTTTTTCACCATTGAGAATGATGTTTGGTGTGGTTTGTCATATATGGCCTTTATTATGTTGAGGTAGGTTCCCTCTATGCCCATATTCTGGAGAGTTTTTATCATAAATGGGTGTTCAATTTTGTCAAAAGCTTTTTCTGCATCTATTGAGGTGATCATATGGTTTTTATTCTTCAATTTGTTAATATGGTATATCACATTAATTGATATGCATATATTGAAGAATCCTTGCATCCCTGGGATAAATCCCACTTGATCATGGTCTATGATCCTTTTAATGTGTTCTTGGATTTGGTTTCCTAGTATTTTGTTGAGGATTTTTGCATCTATGTTCATCAGTGATACTGGCCTGTAATTTTCTTTTTTCTCTTTTTTTGTGTGTGACATATTTGACT
Source organism: Mesoplodon bidens (assembly GCF_964165515.1). Lineage (NCBI taxonomy): Eukaryota > Metazoa > Chordata > Mammalia > Artiodactyla > Ziphiidae > Mesoplodon > Mesoplodon bidens. The sequence continues at coordinate 27,636,317 of NC_138176.1, read as the reverse complement.
GCTTTTGGTATCAGGGTGATGGTGGCCTCATAGAATGTGTTTGGGAGTGTTGTTCCCTCTGCAATTTTTTGGAAGAGTTTGACAAGGATAGGTGTTAGCTCTTCTCTAAATGTTTAATGGAATTTGCCTGTGAAGCTTTCTGGTCCTGGACTTTTGTTTGTTGGAAGATTTTTAATTACAATTTCAATTTCATTACTTGTGATTGGTCTGTTTATATCTTCTATTTCTTCTTGGTTCAGTTTTGGAAGGTTGTACCTTTCTAAGAATTTGTCCATTTCTTCCAGGTTGTCCATTTTATTGGCATATAGTTGCTTGTAGTAGTGTCTTATGGTCCTTTGTATTTCTGCAGTGTCAGTTGTAATTTCTCCTTTTTTCATTTCTAGTTCTATTGATTTGAATCCTCTCCCTTTTTTTCTTGATGAGTCTGGCTAAAGTTTTATCAATTTTGTTTATCTTCTCAAAGAACCAACTTTTAGTTTATTGATCTTTGCTATTATTTTCTTTGTTTCTGTTTCATTTATTTCTGCTCTGATCTTTATGATTTCTTTCCTTCTTCTCATTTTGGGTTTGGCTTGTTCTTTCTCTAGTTCCTTTAGGTATAAGGTTAGATTGTTTACTTGAGATTTTTCTTGTTTCTTGAGGGGAGATTGAATTGCTTTAAACTTCCCTCTTAGAACTGCTTTTGCTGCATCTCATAGGTTTGCAGGAAAACCACCCTAGGGTGGTGTGTTTTCATTGTCATTTGTTTCTATGTATTTTTTGATTTCCTCTTTGATTTCTTCAATGATCTCTTGGTTATTTAGTAACTTATTGTTTAGCCTCCATGTCTTTGTGTTTTTTACATTTTTTTTCCTGTGTTGGTTTCTAATCTCATAGCATTGTGGTCGGAAAAGATGCTTGACACAATTTCAATTTTCTTATATTTACTGAGGCTTGATTTGTGATCCAAGATATGATCTGTCCTGGAGAATGTTCCGTGTGCACTTGAGAAGAAAGTGTGCTCTGCCACTTTCAGATGGAATGTCCTATAAATATCAGTTAACTCTATCTGCTCTACTGTGTCATTTAAAGCTTGTGTTCCCTTGTTTATTTTCTGGCTGGATGATCTGTCCATTGGTGTAAGTGGGGTGTTAAAGTCCCCCACTATTATTATGTTACTGTTGGTTTCTCCCCTTTTATGGCTGTTAGCATTTGCTTTATGTATTGAGTTGCTCCTATGTTGGGTGCATAAATATTTATAATTGTTATAATTTCTTCTTGGATTGATCCCTTGATCATTATGTAGTGTCTTTCCTTGTCTCTTGTAACATTCTTTATTTTAAAGTCTATTTTATCTGATATGAGTATTGCTGCTCCAGCTTTCTTTTGATTTTCATTTGCATGGAATATCTTTTTCTATCCCCTCACTTTCAGTCTGTATGTGTCCCTAAGTCTGAAGTGGGGCTCTCTCTTTTTTTAAAAAATTTATTTATTTCATTTATTTATTTTTGGCTGTGTTGGGTCCTCGTTGCTGTGTGCAGGCTTTCTCTTGTTGCATTGAGCGGGGGCTACTCTTCGTTGTGGTGCACAGGCTTCTCATTGCAGTGGCTTCTCTTGTCGCGGAGCACAGGCTCTAGGTGCATGGGCTTCAGTAGTTGCAGCATGTGGGCTCAGTAGTTGTGGCTCGTGGGCTCTAGAGCGCAGGGTCTGCAGTTGCGGCACAAGGGCTTAGTGGCTCCGCGGCATGTGGGATCTTCCTGGACAGGGCTCAAACCCATGTCCCCTGCACTGGCAGGCGGATTCTCAACCCACTGCACCAAGGGAAGCTGAAGTGGGTCTCTTGTAGACAGCATATATACGGGTCTTGTTTTCATATCCATTCAGCCAGTATATATCTTTTGGTTGGAGCTTTTAATCCATTTACATTCAAGGTAATTATCAATATGTATGTTCCTATTACCATTCTCTTAATTGTTTTGGGTTTGTTTTTGTGGTTCTTTTTCTTCTCTTGTGTTTCCCACCTAGATAAGTTCCTTTAGCATTTGTTGTTTGGTGGTGCTGAATTCTCTTCCCTTTTGCTTGTCTGTAAAGCTTTTTATTTCTCCATTGAATCTGAATGAGATCCTTGCTGAGTAGAGTAATCTTTGTTGTAGGTTTTTCCCTTTCATCACTTTAAATATATCCTGCCACTCCTTTCTGGCCTGCAGAGTTTTTGCTGAAAAATCAGCTGATAACCTTATGGGGATCCTCTTGTATGTTATTTGTTTCTTTTCCCTTGCTGCTTTTAATATTTTTTCTTTGAATTTAATTTTTGTTAGTTTGATTAATATGTGTCTCTGTGTGTTTCTCCTTGGTTTTATTCTATATGGGACTCTCTGTGCTTCCTGGACCTGGGTGGCTATTTCCTTTCCCATGTCAGGGACGTTTTTGACCATGATCTCTTCAAACATTTTCTCAGACCCTTTCTCTTTCTCTTCTTCTGGGACTCCTATAATTCAAATGTTAGTGCGTTTAATGTTGTCCCAGAGGTCTCTGAGACTGTTGTCATTTCTTTTCATTCTTTTTTCTTTATTCTGCTCCTCAGCAGTTATTTCCACCATTGTATCTTCCAGCTCACTTATTCGTTCTTCTGCCTCATTTATTCTGCTTTTGATTTCTTCTAGTGTATTTTTCATTTCAGTTATTGTGTTGTTCGTCACTGTTTGTTCTTTGGTTCTTCTAGGTCCTTGTTAAACATTTCTTGTATTTTCTTGCTCCATGCCTCCATTCTGTTTCCAAGATTTTGGATCATCTTTACTATTATTACTCTGAATTCTTTTTCAGGTAGGTTGCCTATTTCCTCTTCATTTATTTGGTCTTGTAAGGTATTTTTTTGTCATCTCATTGTTTTTGATGGGTGGGGCTGTGTTCCTATCTTGCTGGTTGTTTGGCCTGAGGCATCCAGCACTAGAGTTTGTAGGCAGTTGGTTGGAGGTGGGTCTTGGTGCCGAGATGAGCACCTTTGGGAGAGCTCACATCGATTAATATTCCCTGGGGGTAGGGCTTCCCCGCTGGCACAGCGGTTGAGAGTCCGCCTGCCGATGCAGGGGACACAGGTTCGTGCCCCGGTCAGGGAAGATCCCACATGCCGCGGAGCAACTAAGCCCATGAGCCATAACTACTGAGCGCGCGCATCCGGAGCCTGTGCTCCGCAACGGGAGAGGCCACAACAGTGAGAGGCCCGGGTACTGCAATATATATATAAATATATATATATATATATATATATATATATATATATATATATATATTCCCTGGGGCCTAAGGTTCTCTGTTAGTCCAGAGGTTTGGACTCAACACTCCCACCACAGGAGCTCAGGCCTGATCCCTGGCCTGGGAACCAAGACCCCACAAGCCACACAGCATGGCAAAAAAAAAAAAAGGCAACAAACAAAAAGAAGCAGAACAGTAACAAAGAATAAAAAATAAAATAAGATTAGAAAAATAAAAAATATGTTAGAAAAAATAAAAATGAAATAACAACAAAGCAAAAGAGAGCCACAACAGCAAAAAAAAAAAAAAAAAAGCCTGGAAACGGCCCTGGCCTGGGGTTTTGTGGGGAGCTTAGACTTACGGCCCAGAGGGGGCCCCAGAAGGCAGAGTTTCAGGCCTGGGGTCCGAGTGGGAAAGGAGAGATGCTGACCTCATTCCCCTCTGATTCCCTGATCCCCTGAAGGTCTCTCCCCGTCCCCGCTGATTGCCTCGCCATGAGTGGGCCCCTCTGAGCATGGGAGCTCCTCCTCTCCCCCGTTTGCCCCTCAGGGGCACCAGTCCCATCCTGCCTGCATGTTTCCTCCCCCACTCCTTCCCTCACAGCGTCCTACCCGGGTGTGTGGAATCCTCCCGTCCTCTTAGGTGTCCGAGGTCCCTCTCCAGCACCTAGTAGGTGCCCTGGTTGCAAGGAGTCATGAACTCCGTGTCCTTCTACTCCGCCATCTTGACTCCACCCCTGCTTTGCTTGTTTGTCTCCTCATTTCCAGTGTTGCTCTTTTTTTTTTTGCGCTACGCGGGCCTCTCACTGTTGTGGCCTCTCCCGTTGTGGAGCACAGGCTCCGGACACGCAGGCTCAGCGGCCATGGCTCACGGGCCCAGCCGCTCCACGGCATGTGGGATCTTCCCAGACCGGGGCACGAACCCGTGTCCCCTGCATCGGCAGGCGGACTCTCAACCACTGCGCCACCAGGGAAGCCCCCAGTGTTGCTCTTGAGTAGTCTGTTGCCATGTTGATTCTCAGTCCTTTGTGTTTGAATTGGAAGTTTTTTGCAAGCTCTTTGTTCCATTGTTCTAAAACACTTGATGTGGATGTCTTTCTATTCATTGTGCTAGGTTCTTAGTGAGGGTCCTTTTGATCTAGGAAAATTGTATCATTTAGGAGATGACCTTATATTAGTTCTTCAGTGATTTCCTCTTCTTCCATTTTTTTCTGTTCTTCCCTCCTTTTTTCTCACCCTCCACCTGGTGCTTCCATTTCAGAACTTGTTTCTCATTGGTGCTTCCCTCTAAAGGCACTTGGTATTCAGCCTTTTCAGCTCTACTTCCATTTCCTTTTCTTCTGCTAAGAATATGTTGATGAATCTTATAACTACTTACCTTTCCCTTCATATAAGTTCACTTTATTCTACCTATTATATGTTTCAGTTTTTATATTTAACTCTTGAACAGTCTTTAGCACCTGGCTTCATAATACTTATGTGAGCCCTAATGTTTTTCTGTTCCACTACACAGGAAACCCCATGAGGGCATTTCTATTATTTAGCCCAGTGACTGCCACACAGTTGGTGCTTATAAATATTTGTTCAGTGAATTAATTATTGTCTTCCTTTAATCAGATAGAATTTATTTTGTCAAGTGGAGTGAAACAGGAATTTAACTTTTACTCTCTGATAATTAACCATGTGTTACAGGACCATTTATTGAATATTCTTTTATCATATATCATGTACTACATATTGTCCTACCTATTCTTTTGCTAGTATTATACTTGTTTATATGTTATAGCTTTATAATTCATTTTAAAATGATACTGCATATTTTCTGGCATTAGTTGTTTTTAAAAATATTCTGGCTATCCTTATCTGGTTATTCTTTCACAGGAAGTGCAGGGTCACTTACTCAAGTTCTTTAAAAAATTCCCATTGGGATTTTGATTTAAAACTGTAAATTAATATGGGGAGGGACTTCCCTGGTGGTGCAGTGGTTAAGAATCCACCTGCCAATGCAGGGGACACGGGTTTGAGCCCTAGTCCAGGAAGATCCCACATGCCGCAGAGCAACTAAGCCCGTGCACCGTAACTGCTGAGCCTGCACTCTAGAGCCTGCGAGCCACAACTACTGAAGCCCACGAACCTAGAGCCCAAGCTCTGCAACAAGAGAAGACACCACAATGCGAAGCCCGCCCACCACAACGAAGAGTAGCCTCCACTCGCTGCAACTAGAGAAAGCCCACACAGCAATGAAGACCCAATGCAGCCCAAAATAAATAAATAAATAAATAAATTAATTAAAATAATAATAATAATATGGAGAGACTTGACATTTTTATAATATATTTGGCCTCCCTATCCAGGAATATGTTTTGTCTTCCACATTTATTCGAGACTTCTTTTGTGACTCTAGTAAAATTTGTAGGTTCTTCTTTCCCCCATTTATGTAAATTTCTTAAGTTTATTCTTATGTATTTTTTATTTTCAATTGCTAGTGGAATGAGATTTCCCCCCCGTATAAATTCCTTTTAACTAAAACTGGCTAGATTTTCCTTATTTCTGCAATACAGTTTATGTTATATACCCAGGACAAAAGAACTACTAGCTTCATTTTTTAACAAAAGCCAGCTAGCTGTTTCAGTTATCTGTTGCTCTATTACAGACCACTCCAAAATTTCATGGCTTAAAGCAACAACCATTTTATTATATCTCATAATTCCATGGGTTGACTAGGGCTCAGCTGGGCAGTTCTTCTAATGGTCTCACTTGGGGTCTCTCCTGAGGTTGCAGTCAGCTATGACTGTGGCTTGAATGTTTGGTGCCACGTGGCTTCTTTTGACATGATGCCTCAGTCTCCAGGGCTTTCCCTCATGACTTCTCTCTCTTGCAGAGTAGCTTAGACTTTGTACAATACATGGCAGTTCACATCACCAAAATGGAAGAAATAGAAGCTTCAAAGCCTTTTTAGTGCCTGGGCACAGAAGTCCCAGATTGTCACTTCCCCTGCATTGTATCTGTTAAAGCAGTCACAGACCAGATTCAAGGGGAACAGACATAAGCTCTACCTTTTGATTGGAGGAAGGGCATGTGAGGGTGGCATTGTATGGGACTATCTTTGGAGATTATCATAATGGCATTTGTTCACTTGTCCTTACCTTTCTTTTCTTCCTTCTTTTATACCAAGTAGCTACCCTAGGCTCTTACATTCCCACAAGTATCTTATATCCAGTCAAATTCCAATACCAAATAACTATACCCATTGTTATTTGGTACTGGAAGTAGGAATCTGGTTGAAGGGGGTAGCAGAGGGAAAAAAATTGTTTCCACCTTCCCATTTGCTCTCCTGGGAGAGGCATAACTCTCATGGACAGAAATTCAGTGTTCACTTGAGCATGAAATACCAGATAAGGGGACAGGTGTAAATTGGCCTTGTTCTCCTGAATTCTGCCTGCTCTCCAGGAAGAACAGCCTCCCCTTTCCTCCCCAGCAGAAGTCCAACCCCTTTCTTCATTATGGCCTATCATAAGAGCTCCCTCCTATGCTAGTCCAAGTAGAAGTGAGAAAGTGTTTTTCCTTTTCTTTTTTCACACAGTACTCCTTCCTACCCTGGGTTTACTAACCTCTGGCTTAAATATGCACCAAGCAAAGATATATAGTCTTCCTCCCTTCCTCCCCCTCAGCTTAGTCTGAAGGAAGGCAGCAGGTGATAGAATGAATAAAGAATGGGGTCGGGGTGAGGGGGAAGGAATCTTTTCTCACACAGTATGGATGTTGCTCAACAGAACGGGTGTGAAATTTAGTCAGAGCCACAGCATGTGTTTCAATTTTCCAGGGAATTTCCTCTTCCTAACTGTAGGTTTAACCCTTTCTTCTGCATAGTGCCAAGGGCTATGTGAGATGTGTGAAATGTGTTATTTACAAGAAGGAGAAAGTGATAGGGCCCCTTGGAGATGTAGGATCTCCAACTTACTTCCTGCCAAATGGTTGTGGAAAAAAGCATAACTTTTGGAGCTGAATAGACCTGGGTTCAAATCCCATCTCTACCATTGGGTTGTCTTGGCAGTTACCTGACCTATTTGAACCTCTATTTCTCATCTGTAAAATGGAGATTAAAAACTTGTCTTACAGGGTTCTTGTGAGGATTAAACAAGATGATGTATGCAAGGAGTCTAGTACAATGCATACCTTGCATATAAGAGGCACTTGATATATGTTCGTTTTCTTCTTCAATCTTCCCACTGGATTTTGAGGATACCTACTCTTCTTTTATCCTGTGCCACCTTGGGTTTGCCGTGTAAGCAGCGCCTCACATCCTAAGCTGTAAGCTGTTCTCTTTGAGTCTAACTCTGTGTGTTAGAGGGGAGAAATCATTTCACATGAAATGCAGAATCCCTCTGGGGGCGTCCTCATTAAAATAAAGGATGAGTCTCTATAACAATGCTGAGAAGGGTTACAAGGCTTGCCTTCCCCATCTGATCCTGGAGGTCATATGAACTTATAAGTGTATTAAAATCATACGGTGGCAGAGCTAAAGTGAAACATAGAGGTCATCCAGGCCCATTTTATTGAGAAGGATCTGTGGCTTAGAGGTCATGTCTTGTGTAAGGTGTCATGACAGAGTGGTGACATTTCTGGAACTAGAGCTCTGACTTGTCTATTACTATGGTTATAATGTAATGTTTTTTTAAGACTGTCTGAATGGTTTTTTTTTGTTCGTTTTTTGTTTTTTGGGTTTTTTTGGCTGCACCCTTGCAGCCTGCGGGATCTTAGTTCCCCAACCAGGGATTGAACCCGTGCCCCCTGCAGTGGAAGCATGGAGCCTTAACCACTGGACCACCAAGGAAGTCCCTGAATTTTAAGTACTGAGGGCCTAACTTTTGTTACATGTGAACTTTCTTCTAAATTGAACCCTGATTATACTTTTAGCAATGGGGAAGTAAACACTGTTGAAGACATTTCAGCGACACCCCTTTGGGGAACAACAGGGCTCCATTAAGCGTATATCAGTTACCACCTGAAAATCTCTTCTTTCCCAAAAGGTTGCCCAAGGGTTACTGAGGTGGCAGCTCAGCTGGCTGTTGAGCCTCTGCTCCCAGAATGGTGAGTTGGGAAGCAAATTTGTTTCTTCTCTTCTATATCTTCATTTTCCTAAATAATGCCAAGTAGGAGAGGCTGACCCCAGGCCCCCTCAGTTCTCTTTTTTTAAAAAATTGAGGTATAATTAACATACAGTGAAATACACAGACCTTAGGTGTTCAGTTGATAAATTTTGATGATTGTGTAAATTCAGTAACCACCTTAAAAAAAAAAGATATAGAACATTTTCATCATCCCAGAGAGTTTCCTCATGCCCCATTTAAGTTAACCCACACACACATACACAAAACCACTTTCTGTGTTCTATTACCATGCATTAGTTTTGGTTTTGGATTTCCTATAAATGGAATCACATAGGATATTCTCTTTTGTTCCTAGCTTCTTTTCACTTAGCATGTTTTTGGAATTCATCCATGTTGCATGTATCACTGGTTTTTTTGGTTTTGATTCATTCTGTTTTACTGAGTAATATTGAACTGTATGGTAAACCATAAGAGAATTTACTCATTTTCTTATTGAAGAACATTTGGAGTGTTTCCAGTTTTTGTCTGTTATGAATAGGCTGCTATAAACATAATACACGTCTATTTGTGAACGTATATTTTAGTTTCTCTTGGATAAATACTTGAGTGAAATTGCTGGATCATAGCATAGATGTGTGTTTAACTTTAAAAGAAACATTTCTTCAAAGTGGCTGTAACCCCCGCACCAGTCTATCTTTTCCTCCTCTGGGGGGCTAGGCTCTTTAAATTGGCGATTTGGCAGGAGAAGAGAACCCACATCATCAGGGTCCCTGCTGCCAGAGCACAGTGGCCTGAATCGGACACTTAAAAGGCTGAAACAGGTGTTTGAAACCCTACTCCAGCCTCCCTATTTGATGCCAGCCCCCTGAGAGGCTGGGGCTTGGCCAGCAGAATTCAGACCTAATATAATGGATGCTGGATTAGAGATTTTTCAGGACATGGCTATGTAATAATGTATGTACTGTGACTTGATACATTTTGATACATTTGAAGCAGGTAAATGAACATCGTCATGTAGGAGAGGGGCCTTTGGTGGCCCAAATGCTTCTTGAGCATGGGGTAATTAGTCTTTGTGGCAGATGAAAGTCCCTTCCCATCCTTGCTTTTTATCCCCATCTCTTCTCCTTGAAGCTGAATGCAGGAGAAATCAGCACTTCCCTTAGTAACATTAATATTGCCAAGGGCCTTTAGCCAGGTAGGATTTGGTATCCTGTGTGTCAAATATTATGGGAAATAAAGTATGCCCTGGTAAAATTCTTTCTCTATATTTTTAATGCCTCTATCTTACCTAGGTCTTAGGGAACTAATTCTCATGGGCCAAGGGTTAAAAGCAAGGAACGGAAGGTTAGGGTGTGGGTTCCCAAAGCCAAATGACTTAATGTACCAAAGCACTAGTTTCTCTACTGTGTTCAGTGGGCTTGAAATTGATGGAAGTGTGATCTGTCTCTGCACGGCTGCTTCAACTGAAGATTTCTTTCTTTCTTTTTAAATAAATCTATTTATTTATTTATGGCTGCATTGGGTATTCGTTGCTGTGTGCGGGCTTTCTCTAGTTGGGGCAAGCTGGGCCTACTCTTCGTTGCATTGCGTGGGCTTCTCATTGTGGTGGCTTCTCTTGTTGCAGAGCACGGGCTCTAGGTGTGCGGGCTTCAGTAGTTGTGGCACGTGGGCTCAGTAGTTGTGGCTCGCGGGATCTGGAGTGCAGGCTCAGTGTTGTGGCACATGGGCTTAGTTGATCCACAGCATGTGGCATCTCCCTGGACCAGGGGTTGAACCCGTGTCCCCTGCATTGGCAGGTGGATTCTTTTTTTTTAAATTTAATTAACTAATTTATTTATTTATTTATTTACTTTTGGCTGTGTTGGGTCTTCGTTGCTGCGCACGGGCTTTCTCAAGTTGAGGCGAGTGGGGACTACTCTTCATTGTGGTGCACGGGCTTCTCACTGCGGTGGCTTCTCTTGTTGCAGAACACAGGCTCTAGGCACATGGGCTTCAGTAGTTGTGGCACACAGGCTCAGTAGTTGTGGCTCGCGGCTTCTAGAGCGCAGGCTCAGTAGTTGTGGCGCACGGGCTGAGCTGCTCCGCGGCATGTGGGATCTTCCCGGACCAGGGCTCGAACCTGTGTCCCCTGCACTGGCAGGTGGATTCTTAACCACTGCGCCACCAGGGAAGCCCCTGGCAGGTGGATTCTTAACCATTGCGCCACCAGGGAAGTCCTCAACTCAAGATTTCAAAGAACAAGTTCCAATAACAAATTCTTTCTACTATTGTTTAGAAGGGCCCAGGGAGAGAAGAAATGGACTCCCCATGCCAGTCTAGCCTTTCCACAACCCTTGAGGGGAAAGGGCGTTTCTGAATTCAGGTCCACATTCATAGGTGGACATTCCCTTAAACATAATCTCAGTATCTTCAGACCTCAGTCTTAGAAGGCAGGGCCTACTATTGGGCTGCATGATGTGAATGCCATTCTTGGTGTGAACTAGGCTGAGATTTGTATATTAAGATTCAATACTTAAATTTTTTCATTATCATATAGTAAAATTGACTTTTTTTAGTATACAGTTCTGTGAATTTTAACACACACATAGATCCATGTAACCACTGTGGCAATTGGAATACAGAACAGTCTCACCACCCCAGAAAACTCCCTCTATTATCCCTTTGTGGTCACACCATCCCTCTACCCCTAACTCCCGTCAACCACTGATCTATTCTCTCACCATAGTTTTATCAAGAAGGTCATATAAATGGAATCATACAGTATGTAACCTTTTGAGACTGATTTGTTTCACTCAACATGATGCCTTTGAGATTCATCTAACTGCTGCCTAGATCAATAGTTTTTTCCCTTTCTATTGCCAAGTAGTATTCCATTGCATGTCTGTACCACAGTTTGCTTATCCATCCACTAGCTGAAGGACGTTTGGCTTCTCCATTTTGGGGCCATTATGAATAGAGCTGCTACAGACATTTGTGTACAGGTTTTTGTGTGAAGAACATTGGTTTTCATCTTTCTGGGATAAACACCCAGGAGTGGGATTTCTGGGTCAAAGAGTAAGTGTATGTTTAGCTTTTTAAGAAACTGCCAAACTGTTATCCAGAGTCCCATACCACATTACATTCCCAGAAATGAGAATTCTAGTTTCTCCACATCCTCTCCAGTGCTTGGTATTTTCAGTACTTTTATTTAAGCCATCCTAGTAGGTAGGTAGTGGTACCTCAAGTGGTTTAAATTTGCATTTCCCTAATGGCCAGTGACATCGAACACCATTTGGTGATGCATCTGTTCAAGTCTTTTGCCCATTTTTTAATGGAGTTGTTTGTTTTCCTACTGTTGAGTTTAGAAACTTAAAGAAGTGTATTCTGGATTCAAGTCCTTTCTTACAATCACAATTATAATTATACAATTTTTATGGCTTGTTTTTTCAGTAGCTTGTTTTTTCAGTCTCTTAACAGTATCTCTCTAGAGATAGACATCTCTCTAGTATGTCTCTAGAGCAGACATTTTATTATTTATTTGTTTATTTATTTATTTATTTTTTGTGGTACGCGGGCCTCCCACTGCTGTGGCCTCTCCCATTGCGGAGCACAGGCTCCGGACGCGCAGGCTCAGCGACCATGGCTCACCGGCCCAGCCGCTCCGCGGCACGTGGGATCCTCCCGGACCGGGGCACGAACCCGTGTCCCCTGCATCAGCAGGCGGACTCTCAACCACTGTGCCACCAGGGAAGCCCCGACATTTTTATTTTTGATGAAGTCCAGTGTACCAATTTTTTTCTTTTGTGCACTGTGCTTTTGGTGTCATATCTAAGTACTCTTTGCCTAATCCCAGGTCACAAAGATTTCTCCTATATTTTCTTCTAAAAGGTATGCAGATTTATGCTTTTCATTTACATCTATGATCTATTTTTAGTTAATTTTTATGTAACGTGAGGTTTAGATGAAAGTAGAGGGTTTTTTTGGCATATGGATGTTCACTTGTCCCAACAGCATTTGTTGAAATTAATGCCTTTTTTGATACCAAATTCTCCTTAGGACTGTATCTTCTTTAGGATTGAAGGAGTTACAGAGAATTCTCTTGAGTTCCTCCTCACTTTCCAGCAATCACCTTTGTTCCTATTCCTTGTTTCTTTCTGGGTCTTTCTGATTTGGGGTTTGTTTTTAATGCAATGTAATGGAACACTCATTATTTGTAAGTTGATTGAGCATAAAGTTTTTCATTATAAAATGGCCATCCATCACAAGGAGGCATGTGGGCTGTAAAAAACATTAACTGCGCATTCTGGGCTGGAATGCAACTTTACCAGAATAATACAGCTTTTGTATTGTGTGTGGTTGGGATAAAATGAGAGACAGAGAGAGACAGATATTGTTGGGGAAACAGGTGTTGGCTGAACCCGGGTTCTGTCCTATGTTTTCTAAAGTTGTTTCCCAACCCTTTCAGGATTGCTCCTCTAGATTCAGCTGTTTTGAAGGTTCTCTGGGCACCTTTAAGAGCAAATAACATATGACTTCTTAGAGTACTGCTGCTCCTATAAACTTTATTTGTTCATTCTCCAGCTTACAGTCATGTGTTTAGAGGCAGCAGTGGCAAGTGGTTAGAGTACTTGTCCTGGCCCTTACTGGTTATATTTTTGATGCCTTTGTTTCCTCATCAGTAAGATGGGAAACGTCTCTTATCATAAACTTCTTGAGCTTGTTAACACAAAGGGTGTCTGAGGCTGAATAAGATTCCTCAGACTTAATTGTCACTAAGAATTTGTGATATGCTGCTGTAAAAAAGCATTTCCAGCTTCTGGATAAATGTGAATAAATAGGATTCTGTACACTTAAGGAACAGGGAGAGTTGCTTACTAGTCCCATAATTGATATTCTTTAGGGATTCTCTTACTCGTCTCCAAAAGCTTTGGCTATTAACCCTTCAGTCTTTTCCATCATCTGTAGACTTTGTTAATGTCAATTCAGAAATTAGTTCTTTTTTATTTCCTTTTACTTCCCTTCAGGGCCCCTAAAGGAGACCTGACAGGGTGGTAATTGGTGATAAACCTATAATTGTCTTCTTGCTGCCATCGAACAGTGAAATATTTTACTAGACTATGAGGGGAATTTGGATTGAAAAAGTTGCTCCAAGTGTAATGACTGCATAAAGCTGGGGTGAATGTCCTGTTTTAAAAAGCATAGCAACAGGAGTTTTTAATTTCTCCTGGGCTTTCAAATTGCCTGCTTAAGTTTGATCTTGGTCTTTTTTTTTTTTAATTTATTTATTATTTATTTTTGGCTGCATTGGGCCTTTGTTGCTGTGCGGCTTTCTCTAGTTGCATCAAGCGGGGGCTACTCTTCATTGTGCAGCTCAGGCTGCAGGTGCACGGGCTTCAGTACTTGTGGCTTGTGGGCTCCAGAGCGCAGGCTCAGTAATTGTGGCACATGGGCCCAGTTGCTCTGTGGCATGTGGGATCCTCCTGGACCAGGGCTCGAACCCGTGTCCCCTGCATTGGCAGGCTGACTCCTAACCACTGCGCCACCAGGGAAGCCCCCTGGTCTTGGTCTTATACAATGAATGCAGAAAACGGCAAGGTAGAGTAAAGGACCACAGCAGCTCTGGTTTGCCTGTATGTTACAGCCTAATTGCTTTCCTTTCAATATGTGCCACTTTCCTCTAGAAGGAAGAGAACTGGTGTTTAGAGTTGATACGCATCAAACTTGTGCTGTCAGTAAGACAGATGGATCAGTCTATCCTCGGGCCTCTGCAATATGTTTGAGGTCCCTATGGGCCTCATTTAGCCCTGTCAGCCTTGTTAAAGGGGCCTCATTCTTCCCTCTTGGATTAGGAAGGAATGTGGACAAACCTGAAGCTTAATTTGTATGGCAGTACTAAAATCAGTAACTAACAGTGTTTAGTCATTGGCTAGGAAGAGGATCGGTGCAGAAGAAACTTTAATTCTAGGATAGTTAAGTCTTAAATTTTTATTTGCCATCCATGTCATGCAGTTAATATATCTAATAGTAAACCCATAGCAATAGCATAGTATAATATTTAAGAACATAATCCAGAACAGACCCAGATTTAAATTCTACCTCTTCCACTTACTGCATGACCTTGGGCAAGTCACTTACCTCATAGAGCCTTGGTGTTCTTACCTATAAAATGGGAACAGTAATACTATTTCTCAGGGTTACTGGAAGATAAAATAAATAACCTACATATGATAATTAGTTTAGTATGTAGCTGTTGCTGATGTCAGAGGCCAATTAAGGTTGTTGTCCTGAGCAATGGAATGGGATTCTTCTTGTAGGGTGGTAGATAGCAGCTCCTAGCAGCAAGCTAAACTGGCTGTTTAGCAGAAATGCCCATTTTTTTCTAGAGCCCGCGAGCCCAAGGTGGGAAGCTCATTTCTCTTCCAATCAGGATTATGTATCATATTGGAGAAAGTCATGCAGTAAACAAACTATTTTCCCACGTGTATGCTGCCTTTAAGTCCCTGTCTTATCTTCTGAAAGTGTAGGCTAAATCTGATACCAGGCAGACTAGGGTGGTCCTACTCAACAAGGAGGAGATTATAAAAGTGAGGATTTCAGGGCTTCCCTGGTGGCGCAGTGGTTGAGAGTCTGCCTGCTGATGCAGGGGACACGGGTTCGTCCCCTGGTCCAGGAAGATCCCACATGCCGAGGAGCGGCTAGGCCCGTGAGCCATGGCCGCTGAGCCTGCGCATCCGGAGCCTGTGCTCCGCAACGGGAGAGGCCACAACGGTGAGAGGCCCGCGTACCACAAAAAAAAAAAGCGAGAATTTCAGGAGCAGCCTGCTATGGGCTCTATAGGATATCAGAGATTTCAATCTGAAAAAAATACATCTTCTTTCTATCCTCTCTCTTAGGAGAGACGGACCTGCTATAGGGACAGAGGTAGCCCAGGTCCTGAAAAGGTGTTTGAGCCAGAGAACATATGTAAATGCCGAAAACCTTTTTCTTTCTGGTCATCTTGAACATTTGGGGGCCAGATATCTACGGAGGAGGAGAGGAGTTTTTATGTCATCTCTGGCTTAGGTTGGGACCTCATGAACATGACCTTCTACAAATTACTTATCTAAGACAGCTCAGGGAAGATATAAAATTATGATTTCTAATCCTTGGGATTTTCAGACTTTCAGTAAGACCCCAAGATGTGTAAGTTCAGGATTTGCTTATGTTTAATTAGAGTAAAAGTTAAGGTTTGGTTTTTTGATTCATAAGAACAGGTTGGGTTGGCCTTTGAGGGAGAAATCAGCCTGAAAAATGAATACTTCTCAAAGGGTTTTTAAAGGACCAAGTGTTAGAAAATAATTTGCCTTCTTGGTGTAAGGTGGTTTGTATCATTATCTCCTACTGCAGGCCCTAGGTGGACCCATGAACTCACCTTGTACCTGGGTGTGGTAGTGATTAAGTTATCACCATACTTTGTTTCTTAAAGGGTCATAATATCAAAGATAATCCCCCTCCTCATCCCCACTGCAGTCTAAAGGCACTTTGAGAAACTAAGCATTTGTTTGAGAATAGGAAACAGATCTGGGAAAACTATTGGGTGATAGCTGAAAAAAGAGGATCCACTGTCAGGAGCTTAGACAAACAAACTGGGCTTGCTTTTCCCCCAGGCTACCTTTGTAACAGACTGTCTGCATTCATGCTTATTTACTCCCAAACTGTACTTTGCGTTTAGAATAAATTTGGGGGATCTAAAGGGAGCCTTAAAGAATTTCATTAAACTGTGTACTACCACCACCATCTTCCCCAGGAAAACCCTGTGGATGAGGAAACTATGGCCCAAAGAACGGAAGTGTTTGCCCAAGGTCGCATAATTAGTGACAGACCAAGACTGGGCATAGTGCATTTCTTTTTTCATTTCTCCTGTTGTATAGGGCAGGGTTGCAAAGGCTTGTCTGGGTTTAACCCTTAAGCCTGGACTAGATAATTTTCTGAGAGCTGCCCTTTGGCAGCCATCTCTCAAGCCAGTTCATGAAATCAAGCCTAAATCCCCACCTGACCATTCAAGGCTGGAAATAAAGGTGTGGCAGATATTCCAGAGGCTTCTGGCTACACCAAAGTTTAGTTTGTCTCATCCTTTGGACCACTACTCCTGATGTCCTGTAGTGACCAAGAAGAGCACAGCTCTTTCCTACAGAACAGTATTTCAAAAATTCCATTTGCAGCTCATTCTCAATCTTACTTTGACTTTTACAAGAAGTATTCCTAGATATAGCATAGTCAGAGAAGTAGAATATGAGGACCTGGACTTCCCTGGTGGTCCAGTGGTTAAGGCTCCGAGCTTCCACTGCAGGGGATGCTGGTTCAATCCATGGTTGGGGAACTAAGATCCTGCATGCCCCATGACTCGGCCAAAAAAAGGGGGGGCGGGAATATGAGGACCTAACACTTTCTCCTAAAATGGAATGTGGAGGCATAGACATAAAAGCCCAAAACCAAAGAGCTTTTTATGCTCAAAAAATTCTGTACTGTGTCTCTGGATACAGAAATGTCAAGTGGGGTAAATGAACTAGACTTATATTTTTATCATGCTCTGATTTATTAGTCTGTTAATACATGATTTACCTTGTGAATGATGATATTCTGTCTCCAGGAACATGAGCCAATATTTGCAGGATGAAGAGCTAGGATGGGAGTAGGCTGGTGACCCTCTAGAAAGCAAGAAGGGACAAGTAGCCTCTGAGGGCAAAAGGGTCGAGACAAGCATTTCTGAAGCCAAATGGTGTGAAATAATATACCACAGGACTTTTTCCTTGTCAGCGTAATCCAATTGAGAATGCCCAACCGCCCCTGATAAGAGTCACTCAGGAGTAAAGAGCTTGCTACCAGGGAAAGCAGCTTATGTGTGCATTTTGGCTCAGGAATGTGCCAGTCCAATGTTGGCCAAATGAGAAAAGGCTGCTGCAGGCTGGAGAACACAAGCCTCCTGGGAGGATGGTGACTGCTCCCCTGTGTGCTGAGAAGAGATTGTTCCCTTTTGTCTAAGGGCAGTGCATGATGCCACATGTTGAGGCCTTTGACATAGATTGTCAGAGAAGGTGGCAGCTCTGATGTGAAAAAAGAAAACATGTCAGTATTCATCTCCTTTTGGACAGGTGACCTCATTATCTGAGAAGATAGGAGACTTGGGGGACATCTGCAGATTCTCAACCTGACTTTAGGCCAAAAGTCACTTTGAGACTTACCTGTTTTAATGTCACAATATAGGGAGTTGAGAGCCCTGTTCACTGATGTTGAGCAGAGTATGAGCAGAACACCACCAAGAAACCTCTGAAGAGCTTCACTTTGCTTTGTGTTGAAGTGACCTACAGCTTCTCCAGAAATCGTTTAATAAGTCTTGTGATTATTCTTATTGGGCACTGACTAGCCAGAAGTTGGACCTGGACTTGATTTTAGCAGCAGGTGGCCTAGTCCTAGAAGGATCCCAAGTGTTCTTTCTCCAGTGGGAGTTGAACTTCCCCTCCTTCTTGTACCCATTCCTTTTTTTTACTTCCCATCTTAGAACATGAATCAGTCACCTTCAGAGCACCCCTCTACCTGATCTGCACTCTCTGTTTACTGAACTGTTTGTGCCTTGAGGTTGAAAGCCTTCCAGGGCGGGAATTTTGGCTGCTTGGCAGGGGTGTCAGATGTCTCCTTGGTTGTGAAATTACTCAGCCTGCTCACTATGAGCAGCATCATGGCATCTTTTCCCTGAAGGACTCGGGCAGCTCTTCTTACTCTTCCAAAGAAGATCTAGACAGTTGAACCTCTGTCCCCAGGCAGGCTAAGCCAGGAGGTAGAACACCAGAAATTTTTCTTTTCTGGATTCGTAGGAAGCAGTAGAGTTGAATCTGCAGTTGAACCTAGAGGGCAAAACTCCAGTTCTGCCTAGACCAAATTCTCTTGGGAAAGTTAATTTTATATACCATCATCCTCTTTTTTTGGAGGGGTAGGGGAGTGAGGGTGAAAGTGAAGGTTCTTGGCGGGCTCATTAAAAAGTCCAGCCCTTGGGCTTCCCTGGTTGCGCAGCGTTTAAGAATCTGCCTGCCAGTGCAGGGGACACGTGTTCAAGCCCTGGTCCAGGAAGATCCCACATGCCATGGAACAGCTAAGCCCGTGTGCCACAACTACTGAGCCTGTGCTCTAGAGCCCGCGAGCCACAACTACGGCACCCATGTGCCACAACTACTGAAGCCCACGTGCCTAGAGCCCGTGCTCTGCCACAAGAGAAGCCACCGCAATGAGAAGCCCGCGCACCGCAACGAAGAGTAGCCCCCGCGCACTGCAACGAAGAGTAGCTCCTGCTTGCTGCAACTAGAGAAAAGCCCACCTGCAGCAACGAAGACCCAACGCAGCCAAAAATAAATAAATTAAATAAATGAATTTTTAAAAAGGAAAAAAAGTCCAGCCCTTCTAGTTTTCCATCACTAAGTTTCCATAAAGTATTGACTCACAGAATGGAAGTGCTGGAATGAATGTATTTTAACAGTCAGATTCCAACTATCTAATTTGACAGATAAGCTTGGGTATCATATGCCTGGTTATTAGTAGGAGTGAGACTAATGATTCCTTGTCCATTGACTGGATTGTATATTATGTGAGGGTCACATCCAGAGCATCCAGAGAGTTTTCTGTGGGACTTCGTCCAAGCCTCTGTATAGTATCACTCCTGTCCCCTCCAAGTCTCTCAATGCCATGTTGAACTCTTTCCTCTTAAGAAGCAGAAGGTTAGGGGCTTCCCTGGTGGCACAGTGGTTAAGAATCCGTCTGCCAATGCAGGGGACACGTGTTTGAGCCCTGGTCCGGGGAGATGCCACATGCTGTGGAGTAACTAAGCCCGTGTGCCACAACTAGTGAGCCTGCGCTCCAGAGCCTGCAAGCCACAACTACTGAGCCCACATGCCACAACTACTGAACCCTGCGCACCTAGAGCCAGTGCTCCGCAACAAGAGAAGCCACTGCAATAAGCCCGCGCACCACAACGAAGAGTATCCCCAGCTCACCGCAACTAGAGAAAACCCACGTGCAACAACGAAGACCCAACGCAGCCAAAAATAAATAAATTTATTTGAAAAAAAAAAAGAAAAAGAAATCTTCAGTTGAAGCAGCCCTGCAGAGACAGACCATACTTCCATCAATTTCAAGCCCACTGAACACAGCAGAGAAACTACTGCTTTGGTACATTAAGTCATTTGGCTTTGAGAGCCCACACCCTATGTGTGGGTTAAAATTTATAGGACTCAAAAAGAGTCAGTTTTACCAGATTAAATTTAAAAAACAAAAAGAGGCAGAATGCACTTGGCCCTGGAAGTGTCAAACGGTGGGTGTAAAATTGACCTAGTCTTTGACTATGAAGCAAGTATAGGTAAAGCAACTGGGTGAATGCTCAGAAAATCTGTTCCCTATCCCACCTCTCAGAGATTTGTCTTCCATCTAACACTTTCATATCTCAAATATACCAAACCTGACTATTTTTTAAATGACAGACCAAATCGTATGTAATACAGTTGTGTTCCTAAAGCAGCAAGACTAGATGACTTTAGTTTTTTCAATGTGCTTTTTAAAGGTATTTTATTTCAGCTTTCCCAAATACATCTATTCCTTATGTCTCAACCCTTTACTATCTTAAACACACACAAAGGTTTTTCTCTAGGTTTTTTCTGCAGATTGTACATCTCTAGGTGGGGGTAGTGGGGGATGAGAAGCAGGTTTTATACAGCTGATGTGATCACTGTACAGACAAGCTTGGAAAATGCTACCCAATCTGCCAATTAATTAAAGCATTAATCTGAGGAGCAGCGGGGCCAGGGAATGTTTACCCAAAGAGGAGGGTGGTAGGAATTGAGTGGGAAGCTCCCTGCATTTGCATGAAAATGAAGGTGCTTAGGAAACCCAGCTTCCTTTTGTCTCTAAAGGTGGGGCAGCCCTTATCCAGTCCCTGAATCTTTCTGGCCTATTTAGGAAGCCTTTTAGGGAGCTAGTGTCTGAGATATGAAAGCACAGCAGAAAAACAAAACTTAAACCCTGGGCATAGTGGGGTACAGAGCAAGTCCAGTATAAAGTAGCTTCTTAGACCTGGAATGAAACCTTCTAAATTTAGGAGTATGTGCTGATAATTAGGTAGAATAGATATAATGGTTTTACAAGTTTTAGAACCATATGTATAGACCGGGTTCAAATCCCAGCTCTGCTTCTTATTAGTTGTGTGATTTGGAGCCAATCATGTGTCTTATCTGAGCCTTATTTTTCTCATCTGTAAAATAAAGATTATGAATTGCCTCTTCATCTCAAGGCAGTTAGCCCTCTGCTTACTGTAGACAGAAAGGAGACTAGAGAGTGGTTAGGGCCTTTGCAAGATTATAAACTGTCTCCAACACAGCCTTTTGTTCTTTTTGAGCTTATTTTTCAGCAAGGGACTATAAACCTCAAGTTTCCCCCTCAACTTCCTGTAATGTGCTGCATTCTTTATCTCTAAGAGAAGTGACCTTACCTGTAACAACAAAAGACCTAAGACAGCAAGCAGCTCATCCTGGGATCTCTTTGACCACGTTGGCTGTACTCAAGATGAGGTTTACCTGTGCACCCCTAGGGAAGGTGGTGAAATGGACATGGATAATTGACCCAGCAATATTTGTTGATATTAAAGAATTACTGTTAATTTTTAAATTGTGGTTTAAAAATATGTATACATACATAAGTATATTAAAAGCATAAAATTTACCATCTTAACCATTTTATTGTTAATTTTTAAGCATAGTAATGATACTGTGGGTTTTTTAAGCTTTTTCATCTTTTAGAGGTACAAACTAAAAATTTTGCAGATAAAATGACATAGTGTTTGGGGTTTGATTCAAGATAATCCAGAGGGAGGAAGATTGTCCCAGCAACTAAGAACTTTAGCCTCATGGCACAGTTAAGAAGGGCCTTTTTCTAGGGTTTAGCTTTTTGTAAGATGGCCTCTTTATTCTCATTTCTTTTCTTGCAGAACTCTCAGAAATTGAGCCCAACGTGTTCCTTCGTCCATTTCTGGAAGTAATTCGCTCTGAAGATACCACTGGCCCTATCACTGGACTAGCACTCACCTCTGTCAACAAGTTCCTGTCCTATGCGCTCATAGGTAAGAGCTCAGACTTTGTTGGATGACCACAGCTCTTCATTTCTTGCCTCTCCTGGAGTGGTCAGGCTTTAGGCAATGAGCTGGTGATACTGGAAAGCTTTTCCCAGCTATCCCTTTCCTTGTAGAAGAGAAATAGGATTGTTTATTGGTTACTCATCACACTAATTGACTCAGGTTGTGCAGAGTGGGGAATGAGAGGTTTCCTTGGGACTCTGATTTCTTTGTGCTCTGGAGGCAGTTAAGGGTATAGTGCCCTTGGAGGTTTGATTTATTTTGGTTTATTTTTTAAGTTATTTTTCAAATATAATGCATGCTTATTTTAAGAAGATAAACAATAAAGAGGTGTCTAAAAGAAAAGTTAATGGTCTCTCTCTCTCAATGTTTCTCCTCCTTCTTTAGGTAAATAATATTAACAGGCAGGTTTGAATCTTCCTATACCTTTTTTTTTTTTTTTTTTTTTTTTTTTTTGCGGTACGCGGGCCTCTCACTGTTGTGGCCTCTCCCGTTGCGGAGCATAGGCTCCAGACGCGCAGGCTCAGCGACCATGGCTCACAGGCCCAGCCGCTCCGTGGCATGTGAGATCTTCCTGGACCGGGGCACGAACTCGTGTCCCCTGCATCGGCAGGCGGACTCTCAACCACTGCGCCACCAGGGAAGCCCTTCCTATACCTTTTTCTACATGTGTATAAATGTATATAAAGTTCCACCTCTTTTAAAAAAGAAATAAAAATAGGATTATGTGCTACGTATTTTCTCATTTAATAGTATTAACTTAGGTGTACATGATATAATTATCCATCTGATTTATTCTTTTCCCTCCAGTTTTTTTGAGGTATATAACATTGTATCAGTTTAAGGTATACAGTGTAAAGATTTGATATGTGCATATGTCGCAAGATGATAAACATAATAAGTTTAGTTAAATCCATTGCCTCACATAGAAACAAACTTTTCTGTGTGTGTGATAAGAACTTTTAAGATCTCTCTTAGCAACTTTCAAACATATAATTACAGTATTGTTAACTGTAGTCATCATGCTGTACACTACATCCCCAGAACTTATTAATCTTATACCTGGAAGTTTGTATATTCTTTTTTTACTGTGATAAAATATACATAATATAAAATTTGTCATTTTAATAATTTTAAAGTGTATAATTCAGTGACATTAATTACATTCACAGTGTTGTGCAACTATTACCACCATCTATTTCTCAAACTTTTTCATCACGCCAAAAAAGAAATTCTAATCATTAAGCAATAATACAGCATTTCCCCTGCCCCTCAGTCCCTGGCAAGATTTTTTTTTTCTTTTTGGTAGCTGTATAATTTCCATAGTATAGATATAATACAGTTCACTCAATCATTCTCTTATTGAGTAATATTTAATGTTTAGGTTGTTTCTTATTTTAAGCCATTATTATTTTTTAAATAAATAAATCTATTTATTTATTTATTTATTTTTGGCTGCGTTGGGTCTTCTTTGCTGTGTGTGGGCTTTTTCTAGTTGCGGCGAGTGGCGGTTACTCTTCGCTGCGGTGCGCAGGTTCCTCACTGCGGTGCGCAGGTTCCTCATTGCGGTGTGCGGGCTTCTCATTGCGGTGGCTTCTCTTGTTGCGGAGCACAGGTACTAGGTGCGCGGGCTTCAGTAGCTGTGGCTCGAAGGCTGTAGAGCGCAGGCTCAGTAGTTGTGGCGCACGGTCTTAGTTGCTCTGCGGCATGTGGGATCTTCCCGGACCAGGGCTCAAACCCGTGTCTCTTGCATTGACAGGCGGATTCTTAACCACTGTGCCACCAGGGAAGCCCCAGGCCATTAGTAATAATGCTGAAATAAGCATCCTTGTTCATATGTCTTTATTATTAATTTTCCTTTTGTATGACAGATTCCTGAACTTGAAATTTCTGGTTTAAAGGCCATGTGCAAATTATATTTTTATATGTACTACCAGTTTGCTTTCCCAAAAGATTAAAATCATTTGCACATCCAACAGTAGGTTTGAGAGTTTCCATTTCCCCACTCTGTCACCAGCCCTGAATATTATCGATATTCTTTATTTGTGCTAATTTGATGGGTGAAAACTGGTATTTTGTTGTTTTTATTTCCTTGAGGCTGAACATTTGAACTTATTCTCCTTTGCCTATTATTTTATTGAGTTGTTTTTGTTTTTCTTATCAATTTGTAGGAGTTCTTTGTATAGTGTATATTAACCTATTGTCTATCACAGTATTACAAATATTTTCTCCCAATCTAGTCCAGATATTTTATCCAGTCTATTGTTTATCTCTGAATTAGTTTATGGTGTCTTTTTTGGATTCCTTTATAGTTGGTTTTGTCACTTAGAATACCGAATTTTTTTCCCCTATTGTCTGCCCATGTGCAAGGGTGAGGAACATAGAACACAGGCAGCTGTCCTTGTTTCTAAGTAGGGAGACAGGAAAAGAGGAAGCTCAGGCTGTAGCTAGCAAGAAAGGAAAATGACCTTCAGTTCAAGGCAAGAAAACCCTTTATCTTTTCTAGAAAGTTGGATTTGCTTAGTTGAAGCATTCAGGATTGGGAGCACGTATCCTGGGTGCCAGCTAGGTTCTCTAGGTGCATGAGCTTCTCCAGGCACCCTAGTCCTAGCTTCATACTTCTCCTAAGCAAAAATCAGGCCCAGCTACTTACAGCCTTGCCCTGAGCACCACCTGCAGGTCATCTCTCTTCACGGCCTCCAGCAGCTGCCCTCTGTGCCGTTTCCCTCTGCTCTTTCGTCAGTGTTACTCTATCCCCCTTCTGGGGTTGGCAGACAAGCTGGTCATTGGAGACCTCAGGCCAGCTGGTCACTGGAGTTTCCTGTGGTGGGAAAAGAGAGTGCTGGAGGTGGTGATTGCAGTGGGCATGAGAATAGGAACGGGAAGGAGTGTATGAAAGCCAGAAGGCAAAAGAGATGAGATTGGCAGATTTCCCTGCAGTCTTCTCCAGGGTGGCCAGGAAAGGAGGAGATTCTAAAGAAGGGGTCCTGGGGAAGACAAGGTCTGTTAAGTGAGCCAACCTTCTGTTTAGGCTGCCCTTCTGGAAGGAACTGCCCTCCACCTCTCAGCCCTGTGACCCAAGGCGTCTAGGGTTATTTTAGATCCTACTCCAAAGACCAGCCTTTTGTTTGGCCCCACACAGCTGCCAGATCAGGATTTGTGCCTCTGATTGCCTGGCTTATGAGGCCCTGCCTGTGGTTCTAAGGACCTGTCACTTGTACCTACCTTTTTAGAAAATTAACTTTGCTACTTCATTCAAGCTCAGAGGATAAGAGCTAAAAAGATCAGTAGCACTTAAACCACTTTACCTAGAGAGACTACTGAAAGAGGAGAAGAAATAGACCCCCAGGAGTTGGGAGCAAGGCTGCCGTTCACTAGGAACTCTGAAACACTACACAGCACTGAGAAGGTCCTGGATTTCCTGAACAAGGAAGGGTCCTTCTGTGGACCCTGGAGGCCTGAATAAAGGACCCTGTCCAGCAGGGCTGTGAGAGAGGACTCAGGCAACAGCCCTTGAGAGTATAGGATTTTCCGTGTTGATTGGGAGAAACATGGAGAGTTGGTGTCATAGAAGGAGCTGGGTCACCTTCTATACTGTAGATCATCATGAAATTGGCTTCCTTCTGCATGACCTCTAAAGTAGCCGCTCATGATACTGAGTAGTGGCATGTAGTAAATAGGACAAAGAGAGTCTGACTAGGTGTCAGAGACTAACTAGGATGGAAGAGAAAAAAGAAAACAAATGAAAACCACTCACAATTGAAGAAAGTTTTCTGGCTTATTGTGGCAAGAGAAATGTTCTGGTTTCTCAGCCATCTGCTGAGCTTCAAACTCAGGAACTCCATTAATTTCAGGTATTCAGGTACCAAGAAAGAGAAAATGTAAGAATTTCTTCTAATTCCCACACTTAAAACTAGGAGTTTCTCCTAGCTTACACCATGCCACCTCTGGAGCATTTTTCTCTGTCGCTCACAAAGCTTTGTCACGTCCCTATCTTTTTTTTTTTTTTTTTTTTTTTTTTTGCGGTACGCGGGCCTCTCACTGTTGTGGCCTCTCCTGTTGCGGAGCACAGGCTCCGGACGCACAGGCTCAACGCCCGTGGCTCACAGGCCCAGCCGCTCCATGGCACGTGGGATACTCCGGGACCGGGGCATGAACCCGTGTCCCCTGCATCGGCAGGCGGACTCCCAACCACTGCGCCACCAGGGAAGCCCCATGTCCCTATCTTTTTTTCCTACTTTTGCTCCCCTTTCAAGAACAATCCAGGCAGTTCAGCAGGACCCTTGTAAGCCTTGATGGAGGTCACTTCTTTGGCTACTCCTTGTAGATATTTATTTATTATAAATTTATTTATTTTATTTTATTTGTTTATTTTTGGCTACATCGGGTCTTCATTGCTGCACGCAGGCTTTCCCTAGTTGCGGCGAGCGGAGGCTACTCTTTGTTGTGGTGCGTGGGCTTCTTATTGTGGTGGCTTCTCTTGTTGCGGAACACGGGCTCCAGGTGCATGGGCTTCAGTAGTTGTGGCATGCAGGCTCAGTAGTTGTGGCCCACGGGCTCTAGAGTGCAGGCTCAGTAGTTGTGGCACACGGGCTTAGTTGTTCCACGGCATGTGGGATCTTCCCGGACCAGGGATCAAACCTGTGTCCCCTGCATTGGCAGGCGGAGTCTTAAACACTGCGCCACCAGGGAAGTTCTCTTTGTGGATATTTAAGTCATGAATGGGAGCAGAGTTTCCTCCTTGGCAGCATTTGTGTTAGCTTGCAGCATGGTGCTGATTGTCAGAGCTAGCTTCTCCCCTCTGACAGCTGAAAGTCTCCCTCCCACCTGTTCCCCAGTTTGCCAGCCTCCAGTCCTGTTTAGTTTGTCCCTTAACTCTCCTTAATCTTTAGTTAAGCTAGTTACAGGATTCTTGTCCATGACATACTGTTTTAAATAAGAATGAAACCAAAGCAGGAAGAGTTCTCTGATTTGCTGTAATGGGCACCCAAATATGAGTATTGGCAGCAGTGACTGTCCGTTTCTTCCCCCTACTCCCCTACCTCAGTTGCACCTGAACACAACATTCCAAAAGCAATCAGAGAGAGATGTGTTGAAAGTGAACATCTGAAAAGAGAAAGGCTGCAACCTTGGCATTCAAAGCTCTGGCCCTACTCGGCCCTTGCTCTGGGCCAAAACCTCAAATTTCCAGGCCCTTCCTCTATGAAATGAGTAGCTTTACCCCAGTGACTTCCAAAGTGTGGTCCCCTGACCAGCAGCATTAACTTTACCTGGAATCTTGTTAGAAATGCAAATTCTCAGGCCCCACGCTAGACCTACTAAATCAAAAATTCTGGGAGTGGGACCAGCAATTTCTTTTTTTTTTTTCTTTCTACAAATTTATTATTTATTTTACTTATTCACTCTTGGCTGCGTTGGGTCTTCATTGCTGCATGCAGGCTTTTTCTAGTTGCAGTGAGCGGGGGCCATTCTTCATTGCGGTGTGCATGTTTCTCATTGAGGTGCATGTGCTTCTCATTGCAGTGGCTTCTCTTGTTGAGGAGCATGGGCTCTAGGCGCGTGGGCTTCAGTAGTTGTGGTACGTGGGCTCAGTAGTAGTGGCTCATGGGCTCTAGAGTGCGGGCTTCAGTAGTTGTGGCACACGGGCTTAGTTGCTCCATGGCATGTGGGATCTTCCCAGACCAGAGATTGAACCTGTGTCCCCTGCATTGGCAGGTGGACTCTTAACCACTGCGCCACCAGGGAAGTCCCAGCAATTTCTATTTTTAACAGGCCCTCCAAGTGATTCTGATATATGTTGAAGTTTGAGAACCACTTTTACACAGTGGAGTTTGTGCTGAGATGCTTATTAAAGCCAGTTATGGGCAAAAATTCTCAGGTAGCTCAGGAAGCCATGGGTTAGGGAATTGGGAGAGGAGAAAACCAAAAGTCTCTCAAAACAGTCTCTAGACAGGATGTCTTGACTTTTCTGTCTCTCCTCTACACATCTTTTCTTTTTTGTTGGAGCAGATCCCACCCATGAGGGCACGGCAGAGGGCATGGAGAACATGGCAGATGCTGTCACTCACGCCCGTTTTGTGGGCACAGATCCTGCCAGCGATGAGGTTGTCCTGATGAAAATCCTTCAGGTAAATGGAGGGGAAGAGCAATTAGGCTAATGGCCAGGACCTGGTGCCTTTGGCTCTACCTACCGGAGCCTGATGGCAGCTTGAAGCTATGTTTTGACTCCACTGGGGCTTAGAGAGCTACTTTGTTTCCAAACAAGCAGCTCCAGTACCCAAAGTAAAAGCTTTTTCTAAGGAAAATAATTAAAAGCTTTAAATGAATTGATATCAAATACCGGAACCCTTAATGGGCTTGTACCTCTGGCAGACTGTATCTGTGCCATCCATCCATTGGGCTTGTGGGCTAGGGCTGGAATGAGTGCTGAACTATGTTGGGGTCAAGCAGAGTAAAGACACAGTTCCTAAGACAAGCTCCTGGGAGACCCCCCACCAAACTGAAGCAAGGTCAGCTCTTGCTAACCTCTTTCTCACCCCTGAGTGCTTCCGTAGGAGACTTAGAGAAACAGGAGGCAGCTTCTCTCCCCTCGTGTACACCCTTCTTCCCCCAGCCTGCCGTGTTTATCATGGTCTCTCCTTTTTCTTCCTGGTAGGTACTGCGGACTCTGTTGCTGACCCCAGTAGGTGCCCACCTAACCAATGAATCTGTGTGTGAGATTATGCAGTCTTGCTTCCGGATCTGCTTTGAAATGAGGCTCAGTGGTAGGTGCTTGAATACTGGGCCCTTCACCATTCCTGGGGCCAGTATCTGTGAGTATGAATACAGGATGCTGTCTCTCAGTCCCAGAGAGATGGAAAACTCATGACTCCTCCACCACCTACCTTGTGGAGCCATAGGGATCTAGGAGTCTCTGTACTTGACAATTTGTTGTGCAGCTAGAATAGAGACCTTAGCTTTTTGTGCCAGGGCAGGAATTGGGCTGGATCCCAGAATGACTCAGCCCAGAACCAAATCTCCCTCCCTTGAGGTTTCTGGGATTGACACCAGCCTGCAACCCCTGAGAACACATCATTGCTCCCCCTTTTTATCCTGACTCAGTAGTGCCATCTAGTGGGCCAGTGATGTTCTGGCTGCCAGGCTGAGCTGGAGCTGGTTTTAATAAGTTTGGTATAATCCTTAGTAAACAAGGTTTGGAGGGGAGTCTGCTCTGAGAAGCCTCCTGATAATAGCACGGCAAGTAATGACACCTGTGTTATTTGTTTTTGCCTGTGCAGAGTTATTGAGAAAATCCGCAGAGCACACTCTCGTAGACATGGTGCAGCTGCTCTTCACAAGGTAAACCTGCTGCTGTTTGCTTCAGCCCGGCTGCCCAGGCCTCTTGAGCCTGCTTACTTCCACACAGCCACTTCAGGGACCTGGCCAACCCCACAGCCACATCAGAGGCCACTGAGATTATGGATGGGCGTGGTTCTCTAGGACCAGGGTTACCAAGCAAGGGAGAAAGAGGAGGGAGCTGGCTTGGCCTCAGGGGGAAGCAGAGGGTTATTTGATCTAGGCTGACAGAACTTCTGCTTCCCAAACTTGTGTCTGTTTCTGTGCAGGTAGCAGCTGGGAAAGGGAACCCAGAGAGGAAGCCAAACACAAGGGAGCCTGGAACAGGTTGCTGAGCTCCCAGAGCTCAGCCTGATTTCTGTAAGGAAGGACCAAGTCTAGGGTGACCAACAATCCTGGTTTGCCCGACTGTCCCAATTTTAGCAGTGAAAGTCCCTCATCCCCACAAACCAAAACAGTTGTTACCTCGTCAAGACCCTCAAATTAGGGCCTAGGAGACCTTTTCATACTATGCCTAACACCCTGTTTTCTGTACTTCCTTTCAGTAGACAACTTTGAGAAGATCTGAGGCGAGGGCTTTACAGCTTCCCCTAGGGGATATTGATAATGGAAGAGGTTATGCATGTGTTTGGGCAAGGGTTATATGAGAAATCAGTATACTGTGAACCTAAGATTGCTTTTAAAAATAGTCTATTAGGGACTTCCCTGGTGGTCCAGTGGTTAACGCTCTGTGCTGCCAGTGCAGGGGGCACGGGTAATAATCCTTATTATCTACAGACTAGATCTGCCTCTGGACCCTGCTGCAAATTGTTTCTTACTTCTCAGGTTCAAATTTACTAATTTCAAAACTTCCACCTGCCTTTTACTTCTCACCGTATGCCCAGTCTCCTGGGGTTTTGATAGACTGCCCTCTCCCCATATCATGGCTTTCAGCAATACTTGCTGAAAGGAGTACAAGCAGAAAGGAGTCAGTTTAAAGATGAAAAGAGCCTCCACACTCCAAGGGTACTTAGTCACCTTTCCCTCATGACTACCTTCTTTTTTAGAAAGTATCTGTGTCACAGGTCCCTCAATTTCTGTGGCTCTTCAGTGAAGTTCCAAAAAGGGTGAAATAAGCCTGCTTCTTTTCCTAGCTTTTCCTAAGAGATAGCTTGCTCTGGCCCAGAGCATCTTTGGGCTGTGGCTGGCATGGAGGGGAAGATTTGTTATTATCCTTAATTACAGTCCATGGGATTTTCTATCTTACAGGTTACCTCAGTTTAAAGAAGAACCCAAGAACTATATGGGGACCAACATGAAGAAGGTATGACCTGCTATCCCTCATCCAAACCTCGATCTCCCAAATTCTGTACTATAGAGATTTTCCTGGATACCCTTGCTTAGCAAAAACATACTTTCGCCTAGACAGGTTTGCTTGGAATCTAGAAATAGCTATCGCTCCTTTACCAAGAAATTTATTCTTTCCCAGGTACCTCTCCTTCCCCAACCTTTCCTTTCCAGCCTATATTTGTTGACCCACTATGTAAGCTAGTGAGCCAGTCCTTCATGGAAACTGGGTGAGGCCCATCAGGCTGGGCTGAAAATGTATGTTGATAAAGATGAAAATCCTGCCATCCCCTCAGGGCCCAGTCTTATCAGCAGATAGGAGGCCTAGAGAGGCTATACCTCAAAACCCATCGTAATACTGGATTAGACTGGGCTCATGCTTGGACTAGCCTCTGTTGACAAGATAAATCAAGTCTGACTCCAGATCAGAAGGTTCTCAAACTGCTAGGAGAAGAAGGGTGTTCAGAAGAATGGCCTCTTTCTATCTTGAACTGAAGCCCTGGACTTCACAGGTCTCTGATGAGGATTCTGCTTGCAGCCCTAAGAGGTTCTGCCCTTGGAGATGACCCTTGGCTGTTTGGTGCATGCACATAACCTTCCCCTTTCCCCTGCCATCCATCCCCATTCCTGCCCTGTGCCCTGTTGGTGTGTGTTTGAGTTTATTTCACTCTGCTTAAATCGTTCGTTTGCCTGTCTTTCACAGATTTCTCCATGTCTCCTCAACAAACTGGAGCTAAGTAGTGGGGAGCAGACCAAAGCCCTGAACCAGTTAGAGAGGGTACTACTCTTTAAGAACCTCAAGGTCTCTCTCCCTCTCCCTCTTCCTCTCCCTCTCCCTCTCCTTACCCCCTTTTATTTATTTATTTAAATGTGTATTTTTTATATGTAACATCTGGGTCCCATATCCACTGTGTAGAGCACAATTTACCCCTCCCTTGTAACATAGCACGGCTTTGGAAGAGCTGCATGTGTTTGTAACTTTGCAGTGCTGGGAATTTTCGTGGGGCATCTGGCTGCCTGAAGGCAGAAGGAACCCTTGAACTGATAATACGTTATGTAGTAAGCCTAGAAAGAGAGCCTGGGTCCTGCTGACGTCTTGTGGGGAGGCTTAATATCTACCATTTCTAGGGGGACTATGAGGAACTGTCAAACAAGACCCTTCCCTTTTCTGCCCTCTCCCTGTCTCAGAGCTGGCATTAGAAAGCTTAAGCACAGTCCTTGATTCTAGCTGGATGCCTGAACTTGGTTTTGAGGGAAAGGGTAGTCTGTCTAGTTGGGGCCATTTTTTTCTTGGTTACCATTAAAGGGGTCATTCTAAGGTTTAGGACTCTAGATGGATGAAAAGGACCCAGGTCCCAGGTTAGCCCAGGACACTGGCAATACTTTGGGATCTGCAAAGGTGACTTCTGTCCTTTAGAAGTAAGGGAACTTAGAACGGAGGTGCAAGCTAAAGATTACCCTAATCCCCATATCCCTGCTTTAGGAAGAAGAGGGAGAGAAGGAGGTATGGGCTATCTAAGCTCTCATAACAGTGTGCATGCTAGAGGTGTGGCTGTAGACATCCAGGTCATTGAAGATAAAAAGAACTGTGTGTGTTTTGTGTGTGTGTGTGCACTAGACAGTCCATAGGCCTGTGTTTTCTTTGCATGCCTTGTCTCAAGTTTCACTTGTGTGCTTGCCTAGTCTCAAGTTGCAGCTCTCTTCAGTGGCTACCCACCATTTTGCCATGATTATTAACCTAGGACCTGCCCTTTCTTTATAAAGCTTATATTGTCCTTTGGAAATAAAATGTTATACGGATAAGGTGATGTAGAGTTTCATGAACTGCTCACCCCTGCCCTGCCCACCTTAGGATCTTAGAACAGGGAGCACAGCTATACTTTTAAAGGACTGAGACATTTGTAAGAACTGGCAGCCTCTCAACTCCTATTCCATCCAGGAGGCAGAGAGCATTCACTGAAATGATCAGGTTAGAGCTACCTCTGCACAGGATAGAGAAGGAAACAGGAAGGACTGATCCTAGTGTGGGATGGAATCTCAGTGACTGGGCTTCTCCATGGAAGTAGGACTACCTGGAATTCCTGATATTGGGGAGCCACCTGGAGAGAAAAGATAGTTCACACAAGTCAATCCAGATGTGAGTGCTTTTTGGAGCTCAGTGACAGTTTCCAGTTTAAACCAGGAGGTTCCTCTTTTCCCTCATTGATCTTTTGGACTTCTGGCCTATCTGCATGTTTAACTGACTCTTACCCCCAGAACTTTCTTTTGGGCTTCAGTGGTTTCTGGAGGGAGCATCCTGGTTCCTGCTTAACCACAGTGCTCAGAGCACTTGAAGCTCTATTCTAGGCATATGACTGCCGGCATTTTGGAGATGCAGGGACAAAAAGTGTAAATCCAATGTGAGGCTGTTGCTATGTTACTAAGAGCTGGAGGTGGGGCTCAGCTGTTGGGCCTGTCTCCTTTATGGGTGGAGATATGAGTATGGAAGGAAGAATTATGTGGTTTCTAAGCAAAGGATCAAAGGTTGTCCAGATTCTGGAGGGCTTGGGGGAGGAAGGGGGGCTTATCCTTCAAATAGCAGAAGGAATTGAATAGGCCAAGGATAATATGGGTATTTTCAGCTTTTAGAAGGAGGCAGGGAGAAAAATTGTTTCTACTCTCTTTTAGAGTCATTCTAATGGTTCCTAGAAGAGAATTGCTGTTGCCCATTCCAGGAATGGTCTATCAATCTAGGACTAGTTTGATATAACTGTAGAAGGACTGGATGCAAACTGTAATTGAGAAGGCATCAGGATTAAGAAAATGAAATGGGCTTAAACAAAGTAGCTGTGAACTTAGGGTGGAGAAAATGCATGAAAACTTATACCCTAAAGTAGTCAATAGGTGATAAAGACTTTCCTTTGTGACTAAAAGGAAGCTATAGGAGTAAAGGTTTTCCTTTGTGACTAAAAGGAAGCTATAGGAGAGAGAGAAATGCAGCAAGAGGAAGGGAAATGGAATAGAGCAAGAGTCCAAGAAATCAGTAGCCTTACCATCTGAAAGCATGAAGTTGCTTCTAGAAAGACCAACAGTGAGAAGGACAGGAGGTCTCATTTATATACCAAAGTTGGGAGCAGCAGAGAGCAGAGCAGCAGCGTGACGTGATCTTTCATCCTTAACTCCACAAATCAACTGGGATGCCACTCCTTCCTTAATTCCAAGGAAGGACCTTTGACCAATTTGATGTAGACATTCCACAGTAAGGGATATGGTTAGGATCTAGGCCCAGTTCATGAAGTAATAGGAAAGCTAAGAGTTTGTCTGGGAAGGAGTAGACTCTCACAGTTGGATCAGAACTTGGAGTAGGAGGCTACTATGCAGGTAGTTGAGGAGGAAGGCCCAGGGATCCAGGGCCTGAAGATCTGCAGCTTTGGGCAAAGGACCCCCTGCCCTTACGCTTTCTGCAAGAGGGTCAGGCACCATCTACAGGACTGAGGATTGCCACCCAGTATTCAGGGAAGCAGAGTGATGTATGAGGGCTGGCCTTATCAATGACTAGCCTAAAACCAGAATGTCACCTTCCACTTGGAGGCTCTCAGGCTGACCTTTAAAGTGGCAAGAGTAGAAGGCAAGTTAGAGGAGTAGGAATGTGCTCTGATGGTCTAGATTCTAACTGTGGCACAGATGTGGGGTATAGACTATTTTCTAGGGACCAGTAGGACTAAAAGAAGAGATTTCTAGGGATACAATCTTAATTTGAATACCAGTGCTAATGAGGTGTGATATTTCCAGCTGAAAATGAGAGCGGGAGGCATGAGTGATTCATCTAAGTGGAAGAAACAGAAGAGATCTCCCCGGCCCCCACGCCATATGACCAAAGTCACACCAGGTTCAGAGCTGCTCACCCCCAGTGGAACCACCTTATCCTCTAACCTCACTGGTGAGTACCCTGAGCTGCTTCTTCTGATTAGAATAGAAGAAAAGTTCCTTCCTCTCTCAGGAATTTTGACATTGAAGACCAACTAATTGAGGGGCTGTGGTCTTTCTACTGAGAGCAAAAAGGGAAAACTCCAGGTCAGATCACACTGTGACCATTTAGCAATCCACAGTGACTTAAGGTTGTTCTCCTTCCAGTGGGACCCTGACTACTTTAGAGACCAAGCATATGCAGAAATTAATATGCAGTCTAGGAAAAACAAACAAACAAATGGTACCATGGAAGGTAAGTGTTTCCCACAGAGTCTCTTTTCTTCAAGCCTCACTCACTTTGCTTGGCAGGTGGCATGCCCTTCATAGATGTACCCACTCCCATCTCCTCTGCAAGTTCAGAAGCTGCCTCAGCAGTGGTCAGCCCCTCTACAGACAGTGGCCTGGAGTTCTCCTCCCAGACCACCTCCAAAGAGGACCTCACTGACCTGGAGCAACCTGGCTCTCCAGGGTACAGCACAGTTGCAGAGCCTGGCAGCAGCCAGCTAGGGGTTCCTGAGCAACCTGACCCCCAGGTACGACTTTGATTTCTAAAGACCCCTGTCTAGTCTTCTACTGTGGAATTGGCTTGATGCTGTGGCTCTTTATCCAGGCCTTGGCTCAAAAGAAGGTTGGGGCAGGGGGTTCTTCCCTGTTTCCTAGAATTAGCTGTGCTACCTAGAAAAACCACAGCATGACTCACTGTGAGAGGTAGCTCAAAGGATTTTTAAGCTGTACCTACATCAGTACTTGGCAAAGGTGAGGATGCTGGCCATGGCTTTTTCTGGAAGTTAATGATCTAAATCCAAGCTTCTGAGAGCCTCTGTTGCCTCTGGGGTTCTAGTCACTGTAGGTCACTGATGCCTCAGGTGATGTTTTCTGAGTCCTTCATACTCCTTCCCTGAACCATCTTGCATTGATTCACAGCCCACTGAGCTGGCCCTACACCTGCAGTCCATTAGAAACACTTGGAGGACAGATACTTAAGAGAAATAAGTTCCAATTGCTCTTGCCTCATCTCTTTTCCTATATCCTCCCCACTACTGGTCATAGCAGGAAGGGGCCCATGTGGAAAAGGCCCAGTCAGCATCCGTGGAATCCATCCCTGAAGTATTAGAGGAGTGCACATCTCCTGCTGACCACTCTGACTCTGCTTCTGTCCATGACATGGATTACGTCAACCCCCGGGGTGTGCGCTTTACACAGTCCTCTCAGAAAGAAGGTGAGTACTCTCAGGCAGGCTCTTCCCCCATCCTACCCACTAAGCTGTCTGAGCCTAAACTATCTTAGACCCAAGGTGTCTGCTGGTCCAAGTCCTACGCCATTTTCTAGTCAGGAAATGGAATCAAGCAAGAGGACTATTGGATGGAACCCTTCCCTAACTTACACAGAGAGGGAGTTTAGTGGACAATAGGAAGTGAGAGGGAAGAATAGAAAGCTTGGGACTTTTAACAGAAAGGTGGGATCATCAATTCTGATTCCCTTCAATAAGTGAGACTAGTCTCCTTACTGCCCCAGAAAAAAAACATTTTTTTCCTGAAGAGAATCACTTATCTGAAATTGCCTGTATAATGCAGAGCAGGCTAGGCCAAGTGATTGAGCCAGTTGTTTCTTAGCAGTCCCACTTCCCTCCTGGCCTTTCCCAGGCACAGCTTTGGTCCCCTATGGTCTTCCTTGCATCCGTGAGCTCTTCCGATTCCTCATCTCCCTCACCAACCCACACGACCGCCACAACTCAGAGGTTATGATCCACATGGGACTGCATTTGCTGACAGTGGCTCTTGAGTCAGCCCCTGTAGCCCAGTGCCAAACCCTCTTGGGCCTCATCAAGGATGAGATGTGCCGCCACTTACTCCAGGTAAGACTGAATTTCTAGAGGGACTCCGAACACCTGGCTTTTTTTCAGGGTCTTTCAAGGGCCAGGGGAACACAGGGAGGTTTGGCTGATGCATGTGAAGAGTATAGGACCCAGGAAAGAACCTACCTCCCCTACTGACCAGTAGTCATAGTCAAGAGGACTCCAGTAGTTTCCCGGGGACTCTGGCAACCAAAGGGAAACATAGGAATGGCTAGATACAGAGTTCCCTCAGAGCACATGACCTTAGTGACAACTTCCCACAGTTTGCTGTCCTGCTTTCTCTTGGTTGAGCCATAGTCAGGTTCAGAAACCTAATAGCGCACCCTACTGTTATCTCCAGCTACTCAGCGTAGAGCGACTGAACCTTTATGCTGCTTCCCTGCGGGTATGCTTCCTACTGTTTGAGAGCATGAGGGAGCACCTCAAGTTCCAATTAGAGGTGAGTTTCTTGAAGTTGGAAAAAAAAAAGGGAGATGTATGGCACCTTCATTCGGGTCAGCTTTGTCATGCTGCAGGAGTGGGATTTGGTGGCTTCTGAGGAGAGTGCTTTTAGCCTCCATAGTTTGGTTCATTGGCTCTCCTCTTTAGTGGAGAACTTAAAAGGTGCCCAGAGAAACCTGGCTGGCTATAAAATGGGAGAACCCGAATATGAGAACTGGCAGGTAACGTCACCATGAGTGGGTACAACTCTTCTGTCTGCAGTTCTTTTGCAACACAGACAGGCAAGTCAAGCTAGCTTCGCCACTAAATTGCAAAAGGGGACTCTGAATAGGACCAAATCAGGCTCACACAGAGAGCACAAAAAGGGCAATGGGCAACTTGTTTTGGATCAGGTACGAGGTAGAGAGCCAGGCCTCCCCCATCCTGAAGGACAAAGGGGGATGTATTTAGGGGATGGAATACCACCATTAAGTGTCTCTTAATGTATACCTTCTGGCTAGGCATCTGCTTCCTGTTTAATGTTTTTCCTGTCCAATTTGTCTCTTCCTATCTTGAATCCTTTCCCCACCCAAATGGCAATTACTGGATTACTGTCAGATGTACATCAAAAAGCTCATGGATATCATCACTGTGGAGAACCCCAAGATGCCTTATGAGATGAAGGAGATGGCTTTGGAGGCCACTGTGCAGCTCTGGCACATCCCCAGCTTTGTCACTGAGCTCTATATCAACTATGATTGTGACTACTACTGTTCCAACCTCTTTGAAGATCTCACCAGGCTGCTGTCCAAGGTGCTGAGCATTACTACTGACCTCTAGAAAGACGACTTTATTAAGGAGATCTCTCTGGTGGTAGTGAGGATGCTACATATAGGGAACGGCACACTTGAGAGCTGGGGAACAAGAAGAAGAAGGGTATCTTCTCAAGGCAATGTAGAAGTTACGGGCGGTTTTAGGATTTTTGGAAAAGTATTCTAACCCCAAGTCTCCTGTATCTGTTTACTTTCCAGAATGCCTTCCCTGTGTCTGGTCAGCTCTATACAACACACCTGCTGTCTCTTGATGCCCTGTTGACAGTGATTGACAGCACTGAGGCCCACTGCCAAGCCAAAGTCCTCAACAACCTTACCCAGCAAGAAAAGAAAGAGGCAGCCAGACCTGGCTGTGAGGCAGTAGGTGGCACTCGAGAAGCCAACAATAGTGAGAAGCATTTCTTTCTTTGAGGATCCCAGGGTTCTATGTTTATCCCTTCTCTACTCACTGAATCCTTTCTCCTACCCTTATGTCATTTCCTCCAAAGTACTCCTAATTCTGTGTTTCCGAGGTTTGGTGATGTGAATCATAGACCAGGCTGGCACATTAGCAGGACTCATGGACTTCTCCCTTTCTCCTCTTCCATGCTTTAGCTATTTTTACAAAATTGTTATTTCTTTATGGGGAGAAAAGAGAATATAGATTAAAGGATATAGGACTTCTGTGCCTAAAAGCTCCAGTCCCTACCTTTTCCTACCCCCAGTGCCTGCCTCCACTCTAATTAATCGTCTCTAACTTTTCCTTGAGATTGAGGTTGCAGAAGATCAGGGAAAGTGATTGGGTAATCTCTTTATTAAATTGTAGAATCTAATGCTTGGCTGACCTGGGACAGTGACTACTTACTTGGGCTTGGGTTTGTCCTGTCAGGGCTGGTGACCTATGTGGGAACATGCAGGTCTCCTTGGCCTGAAGCTCGATTCTCCTGCAGCTCTGCTTGGCTTCCTACACCATCAGTCTTCATTTACCTTCTTCTCTCTTACCAGCTGAGAGAGCAGCCAGCGATGGGAAGGCTATAGGCATGGCCCCAGACATCGCAGGCCTGCATGTGCCAGGTGGAGGGCGGCTGCCAGCAGAACATGGGAAACCAGGATGCAGTGATCTGGAGGAAGCTGGTGACTCTGGGGGTGGGTACTGGGTATCCATCATCCTAAGCCCCCTCAACTGGAAGGCCTGTTAGAGCACAGAGGGGAGGGGAGCAGAAATACCCTAGGGTAGTTCCTGAATGAACACTGGCTGCTCACCATGCCTTCAGACCCAGAGAGAGGAAAGAAAACATTTGGAGCCCTAGAAGATAGGACTTCTAAGGAAGTGGAAGACTGATGAGGACAAGAAATTTTCTGAGGCATCCTTTTTTTCACTAGAGAGTATATCAGCATCCTTCCAAAAGTCATTATCCTGGTAAAAGAGGTCTTACTGGTGTTTCCCTCTCTTCCTCCCATTCCTAGCTGACAAAAAGTTTACCCGGAAGCCACCTCGATTTTCCTGTCTCCTGCCAGATCCACGGGAGTTGATTGAAATTAAGAATAAAAAGAAGGTATATATAGATATCCCCAGAGCTCAGCCTCTACCCACTTCTGACTGGGTGTTCTCTGTAGGGTTTCTGTCTCAGAGAATGAGGGAGAGTCTAAGCTCACTGAACAGCTTCCCAAGGCTAGTTTTTGAGCTTTTTGGGGCTTCAGCAACCCCCCAATCTCCTTTGAAGCCCTTTCCTTACTCCTAAGCCATGTAATCGGCATCTATTGTGTGCTCCTGGGCAAATGCTGCCCTAGCTGAGAGTCAGGTGTTACTTGTGGTGACAAGAGCCCTGGGTGTTGGTATCGTGTGGGTCACCGAAGGTTATTGGTCATCTCAAGCTCTGGGGTGATGACTGGCAATAAAAGGGAATTGACATTTATTCTGGTGCTTTTCAGTAAAGTTCAAATAACTGTACTTTCTGGTTTTCTAACACAAAGAAGACCTTCTATTTAACCCTTTCTTCCTCGTAAGGCCAGCCTAAATGACTTTGGTTTATGTGTGCCCTTGATTGCAGGGCTGTGACTAGACAGTCAAAAAGTTATCATCGCAGTTAGTTCACCTCGTCTTTCAAACCCCAGGGCCTTAAGAGCTAGGAAGCCAAAGAAAGAAGGGGAATCCAAGCTAGTCTGTAAACAGATACCAGGAACGGCTCTAATACTGGAGAGAAAAGAAAACCTTCTTTAGTCTCTTTCTTCTATTTTTTTTCTCTGGTTCTCAGGTTGGAGGAGAGTGCTGTGCATCTTTAGCACTCCAGAAAAGGAGTAAAAAGGAGCTCTTCAGCCACTTCTAGTTAAACACGGAGATTGGGGAAAGCTAGGGGCCAATATGGTTCAGCCTTAGTTCTGGAGTGACTTAGAACCATGTCCTAGGAGCCCATTAGGTGACCAGCTGTGGACTGTGATGGAGACCTGCCCTTGTCTGGTTTAGGGGCAGAGCAGCTTTTGACACCTCCTGTATTTCTTCTCTAGCTGCTGATCACTGGCACAGAGCAGTTCAACCAGAAACCAAAGAAGGGGATCCAGTTTCTGCAAGAGAAAGGTCTCCTCACCATCCCAATGGACAACACAGAGGTAGCCCAGTGGCTGCGAGAGAACCCTCGTCTGGACAAGAAAATGATTGGAGAGTTTGTGAGTGACCGCAAAAACATTGACCTGTTGGAGAGCTTTGTGAGGTGAGGAAACTGCAAGAAATGTGGGACATAGTTGATGATCAGCCTGGGGGGACAGACAGTTCAAAACAGTACCAGTCAGTTCCTGATGGTGACCCAGGTCATACACTCTTCCTCTTCCCAAGATTTATATCTGTTGGATCTGAAAGAGCCTCCAGCAGGAAAGCTTTGGGCACCATTCCATTCTA
This sequence comes from Mesoplodon bidens, assembly GCF_964165515.1. Lineage (NCBI taxonomy): Eukaryota > Metazoa > Chordata > Mammalia > Artiodactyla > Ziphiidae > Mesoplodon > Mesoplodon bidens. Next base: position 27,596,261 of record NC_138176.1, on the reverse strand, counting down.
CATAGAGAACATTGGAAAGGGGTGGAGTAGGATTCCTGAGCACAGGGTAGGTTCTGGGTTCCAGGGATGAGGTTTCTGTGTAGGAGCACACTGATGTGAAGAGTACTAAGCTTAGGGGTTGTCAAATTCTGGTTCTGTGTTAGAGATGACCAGGAGATAGCTCCCCTTTGCCAGAGCTCTCAGCCTTTTCTGTTCCAATAGGAGAAGCTTAGTGGGACGGTAGCTAATAGAGCACCCAGCATTTGCGGCTTATACATCTTAAGACTTTCGTCCTTCTTTCTTTCCCTGTAGCACCTTCAGCTTTCAGGGTCTGCGGCTGGACGAAGCTCTCCGTCTCTACCTGGAAGCCTTCCGCTTGCCCGGGGAAGCACCGGTCATCCAGAGGTTGCTAGAGGCATTCACAGAACATTGGAGGGTGAGTTTGAGTGGCAGGGGCTGAGCCCAGCATCCCAAATTAATTTGACTAAGGGTGTCTATGGCTTCAACTGAAGGACCCAGTTGCTGTCTCCTAAGAAGGCTGAGAGCAATGTCAGTGAGCTTTCCCATAGAGGGGCCAGCTTCCATCAAGGAGTTGGCAAGAGATGGGCCTCTTTCTGGCTGGTACCATCCCTCTTTATCAGCACTGACCAGTGGGTTGGTAGTGAGGGTTTGATTGGCCAGAGAAGGGCATTGACGTAGGTGGGGTCTTTGATTTTTCAGAATTGTAATGGCTCCCCATTTGCCAATAGCGATGCCTGCTTTGCCCTGGCCTATGCTGTCATCATGCTTAATACTGACCAGCACAACCACAATGTTCGCAAGCAAAATGCACCCATGACCCTGGAGGTAAGATTGGATCCCAGCCATGGCAGAGCAGTTCCAGCACAGCTTTGGAGGTAGCAGGAAGGACATGGGTTTTCCAGTGGGCACAGTGGACAAGCTTCTGTCCAAGGGAGTCCGGGGGCGCTGGCCAATCCAGAAGAGGAACTGGGGTAGGGAAGTGGATTCTGTCATTTACTGTTTCCTAAAGTCCTATTTACCACAGACCCAGGAGTTCCCTGAGTGGGGCTTCAGCATTGACACGTGGGGGGTAAAGCTTATTGCCCTGTCTCTAGGAGTTTCGCAAAAACCTAAAAGGTGTGAATGGAGGCACGGACTTTGAGCAAGACATTCTGGAGGACATGTACCATGCCATCAAGTGAGTACGTGTAGAGAATGGTGTAGCATCTCTGTTAAGGAGAAGCACGCTACTTCCTTCTCCAGATTTTGGAGTCACATCGGACTGCAGTGACTCATACACCCTGGATTTAGCATCGTAATTTATCTGGGCAGCCCCTTCTCCCCCAACTGACTTATTCCTTAAGCCTGAACAGTACTGGAACTTTAGTACCCTGAGCCAGGATCCAAACTGCCCCTGCTAAGTGGAATGTCGTCGCCCCATTTTCCGAACACAGAGAAGCTAGGTTTTCTTGTCTAGCTTGCAAGATGCATTATGGGGCTAGTAGAGAACCCAAGATGGGTACTAGAGGGTGAGGTTTGGGACACTTAGGTTTTTACTGTAAATCAGAAAAGGTAGAATTGTTCATCCTCTCATACCCAGAAAGAATATGAGATCTTACTATAGAACTAAAGGCCCACTTAGAGATGGGGCTTGGAGATTATGGAGTGCTTCCTTTCTTTCTCCTTGGTGCCACTGGTGGGGAGGGAAGCAGACCACTGAGCTGCAGTTTTGATGACCTCTCATTGAAGGAAAGTGTCAGTAATGGGCAGAAAGCCCCTTGTCCTAGTTTGTAACCAGTCAGGTTCAGAGCAGTGCACCTACTCCTTTTGTTACCTCCTGACAGGAATGAGGAAATTGTGATGCCTGAGGAGCAGACAGGCCTGGTTCGGGAGAATTATGTGTGGAATGTGCTGCTTCATCGAGGTGCCACCCCAGAAGGCATATTCCTACGTGTGCCTGCTGGCAGCTACGATCTTGACCTCTTCACCATGACCTGGGGCCCCACTATTGCTGCTCTTTCTTATGTCTTTGACAAAAGCCTTGAGGAGACAATCATCCAAAAAGCCATCTCAGGCTTCAGGTAGCCAGAGTTTGACTTTGGTCTTGATCTCCTTCCCACCTCTCTGAGTTAACTTGGTTGCCTCCATGCCTCTCTGACTCCTACTCTTATTTTCCTTAGAATGGGTTCCTCCTGAGTTTTTCAGGGAGGCTGAAGCTTGGGAAAGCTCAGTCTTAAACAGACTCAAGAGTAAAAGGTTTCTTCCTGGGACTGATTAGGGAAGAATCCCAAGCAAGCCTCCTTGGGGACTTGGAAGGGCTGCCTGGCCTTTCAGTGACTGTATCTGGTATGTGACGTTACAGGAAGTGCGCCATGATCTCCGCCCACTATGGCCTCAGTGATGTGTTTGACAATCTCATCATCTCTCTATGCAAATTCACAGCTCTCAGCAGTGAGGTGAGCAGGGACAGGAACTGTGTACTTGGAGTTCCAAAGGAAGACCTCTCTTTTAGCCATAGACCTACCCTTATCTGTGGAGCTGGTTTCCATCAGCATATTCTCTCACTACCCCTGGACTACAGTAGAGCTTAGCCATTTCTGTCTGACACACCCTAGGATGAGAACAGCATTACCTTATATAATGGGGATGAGAGAAGAGATGCAATAGTGGAGAAGGCCTTAGCCAGGGTAGCCCTTCCCACCAGTATTATGGGGGATTGAAGCAGAACTAGCAGAAGGACCCTCAGGAACCATAGGTAGAGGCCTAAGAGAATCTCTTTTCAAGACATTTGCCAGGCCCTAAGCCTCATCTCATCTTCCTTTCCAGTCCATTGAGAACCTGCCCACTGTGTTTGGAAGCAACCCTAAAGCCCACATTGCAGCCAAGACAGTATTTCATTTGGCCCATCGTCATGGTGACATCCTGCGGGAGGGCTGGAAGAATATCATGGAGGCCATGCTGCAGCTCTTCCGAGCCCAACTGCTGCCCAAGGCTATGGTGGAGGTAATTCTTGGTAGGAGACTAATCAGTAATAACAAGGCAAGAGCTCCAAGATTACGTACTGTCTGCATATAGAACTGGTTGAGAGTAGCACTGGGCCTGATGCATGCTGAAACTTACCAGGAACGCCTCAAATGTAAGACCACAGATCTTTGGCCATGGGGATAGCTGTAAAGGAGGGCTGGTAGAAGTCGTTGCCAGTCATCAATTGGAGGGGCCCAGTCAATAGTGTAGGGCAGAGGGCAACAGGAAGAAAGCCAGAAAACTGCATGGCAGAGCAGGAAATGCAGAGGGCATGTCGAAAGAAATTATTCTTGACCTGATTTTCCAGGTAGAAGATTTTGTGGATCCCAATGGCAAGATCTCTCTACAACGGGAAGAGACACCATCAAACCGGTGAGGGGCCATCAGAGGCTGGAGACCTTGCAGAGGGAGGATTAGAACTCTGGAGCTCACTAGAGCTTGTACTCTCTTTCTACAGAGGAGAGTCGACAGTGCTGAGCTTCGTGAGCTGGCTGACACTAAGTGGTACTGAGCAGTCTAGCGTGCGAGGCCCATCCACTGAGAACCAAGAGGCCAAGAGAATGGCCTTGGACTGTATCAAGGTAACTGCCCCTGCCGACCCCTGGTGAACAAGCCTAGACCCTTCTCTACTAGGTAGACACTGTCCTGTGAACTGAAGAATAGGGTCATCTAGGGTTTGTGACCAGAGCTGACTCCTTCTGCCCTCTCTCCCTGGCTTCTTGGGAACATTCTCTTCCCTCTAGTCCTTATCAATAACCCCTCTCTTGTGCCCCCTCTAGCAATGTGACCCAGAAAAGATGATCACAGAAAGCAAATTCCTCCAGCTGGAGTCACTGCAGGAGCTCATGAAGGTACAGAGTGAAGAGGGAAGAGGGGTGAAAGGGCTGGCTGGGTCTGGGAGGGGAGACAGGGATAGTGCTGTATGCCTCAGTTTCTGTCAGGGGTGGGCCAGTGGCTGGCTTCTCCTCCATGCCTATTTTCTTGCTATTATTCTCCTCCAGGCTCTGGTCTCAGTGACACCAGATGAAGAGACCTATGATGAAGAGGATGCTGCTTTCTGCCTGGAGATGCTGCTGAGGATTGTGCTGGAGAACAGGTAGAAGGCAGTCTTTAGGCAGGCCTCATACTGGGCTTGTGCCAAAGGGATGGAAGCCTGGAGTAATCTTGCAGAGTGGGCTCTAGGGACAAGAAGCACATGAAGCTATAGGCAGTGGAGGAGAAGCTTGCTCATTATAGCTGCCTGCTTAGGGTATAATACCACTGAGCCCTGAAGGACCTAGCCTCAATCAGAAAAAGAGGCTGGGACTTCCCTGGTGGTGCAGTGGTTAAGAATCCGCCTGCCAATGCGGGGGACACGGGTTCGAGCCTTGGTCTGGGAAGATCCCACATGCCGCGGAGCAGCTAAGCCCGTGTGCCACAACTACTGAGCCTGAGCTCTAGAGCCCTCGAGCCACAACTACTGAGCCCGAGTGCCACAACTACTGAGCCCGCGTGCCACAACTACTGAAGCCCAAGTGCCTAGAGCCCATGCTCCGCAGCAAGAGAAGCCACAGCAATGAGAAGCTGCACACTGCAACGAAGAGTAGCCCCCGCTTGCCACAACTAGAATAAGCAGGCGTGCAGCAACGAAGACCCAACACAGCCAAAAATAAATAATAAATAAATAAATTTATAAAAAAAAAAAGAAAAAGAGACTTATTGCCCAGTGGCCTTTACAGCTGAGACTATCCTCATCCCTTATGTTTCTCAGGGACCGTGTGGGCTGTGTGTGGCAGACTGTTCGAGACCATCTATACCACCTATGTGTCCAGGCACAGGACTTCTGCTTCCTTGTGGAGCGGGCAGTGGTGGGGCTGCTGCGCCTAGCCATTCGGCTACTCCGGAGAGAAGAGATCAGTGGCCAGGTAAGCTGAGTGCAGCTGGGAGGGCAGGAAGGTATACAAGGGACTAAAGCCACAGTATCAGTTATGGATATGGCCTGAGACAGAGACTTCATTTAGTGCCCCATGGCATGAGCCCAGTAACCTACCACAGGGCTAGGGGAGTCTAACAGGGACATTGGGAGTGAATCTGGAATGGCCTCAGGCATGAAGCTAGTACTCAGCACCTCTGCTCAGTAGGGCTGGACGGCTGCTGCCTTGTGGCAGTCCCAGCCCCATACCTGATTTCCCCCGGCTCTCATGCTTAGGACCCTCCTGAGATCTCTTCACCCAATTTATAAAAGACAAACAGCATAGAAATGAGTTCAGGAAGGTCACAAGATATAAGATCAATACACAAAAATTAATCACATTTCTTTATACTAACAATGAACATATAGAAAACGAAACCATTTACAAGTTCTCCAAATGAAATCAAATACTTAGCTATACACCTAACAAAACATGTATAGGATCTGTATGCTGAAACTTACAAATGCTAATGAAAGATATTAAGAAAGACCCAAATAAATGAAGAGGCATACCATATGCATGGATTGGAAGACTCAACGTAGTGAAGACGTCATTCCTCCCTTAATTGATCTGTAAGTTTAATGCAACTCCTATGAAAATCCCAGCAAGGTTTTTTTGTAGACATAGAGAAGCTTATTCTAAGATGGAAAAGCACAGGCCCTAGAATAGCTGAATATTTTGAGAAAAAACGTGGGAGGAATCACTCCATCTGATATTAAGGCTTACTATACAGCTATAGTAATCAACACTGTGGTATTTTTGGAGGGACGGACACATGCATCAATGTAACAGGAGAAACCAGAAATAGACCCACACAAAGATGCCTAACTAATTTTTTGACAAAGGTGCAAAAACAATTCAGTGGAGGAAAGATAATCCTTTTAATTGCTGGAGCAATTGAAATCCATGGTCGGGGGGTGGGGGAGAAATGAACCTTGACCTAAGCCTCATACCTTATAGAAAAATTAACTCAAAATGAATCATAAAATTAAATGTAAAATGTAAAACTATGAAACCTTAGAAAGAAAAATAAGAGGATATCTTTGGGAGCTAGGCAAAAAGTTCTTAGACTTGACACCAAAAATACAATCCATAAAAGGAAAAACTGGTAGATTTCATCAATATTAAAAATTCTACTCTATGAGAGCCCAGTGTGAAAAGGAGGTAAAGACAAGGAGTGTATGTTTGCAAATCAAATATCTGAAAAAAGACTAATACCTAAAATATAAAAGAACTCAAAACATAACAGTAAAAAAAAAACAGACCAATTAGAAAATGGGTGAAAGATATAAAGAAGATATACAGATGGCAGATAAGCACATGAAGAAGCTTAAGTGATGTTCATCATCATTATCCAACAGGGAAATGCAAATTAAAACCACAGTGAGATACCACTACACACCTGTCAGAATGGCTAAAGTGAAAAACAGTGATAATACCAAATGCAGACAAGGATGTGGGTCACTTATAAATTTCTGGTAGGAATGTAAAATGATAGAGCAGTTTCTTATAAAACTAAACATCCACTTACAACACAGTCCAGCAGTTGCACTCTTGGGCACTTATCCCAGAGAAATGAAAGTTTACTTTTATAAAAACCTATACATGAATGTTCACAGGATCTTTATTTGTAGTAGCCAAAAACTAGAATCAGCCCAGATGGTTTTCAATGTAAAGTGTAGTACATACATACCATGGAATACTATTTAGCAACTAAAAGCAACAAACTGTTGATACATGCAGCAACTTGCATGACTGTCCAAGGAACTATGCTAAGTGAAGAAAGCCAATCCCAAATGGTTATATACTATATCATTCCATTTATATGACATTTTTGAATTGACGAGGTTTTAGAAGTTGTGGACAAATGGCCGGGGGCTAGGGATGGGGGCAAGAAAGAGGCAGGTGTGGTTATAAAAGGGCAACGCAAGGGATCCTGTTGTGTTGGAACTATTCAGCATCTTGGCTAGTGGTGGATACACAAACCTACACAAGTGCTTAAATTGTGTAGAACTTAATACACGTATGAGTACAAGTAAAACTGGGGAAATCTGAATAAGATTAGTGAATTGTATCAATGTCAGTATCCTGGTTATGATATTATGCTGTAGTTTTGCATAATGTTACTGGTCTTTTTTTCAGTTTTTTAAAAATTAAGTTTTTAAAATAGAGATAATTATAGATTCATATGCAGTCTATTTTATAATAAAGTATTGGATATCTCAGGTAATTTATTGAATACTGTACTGAAAGTGGCAAACAGAATGGTTGTCTGGGTAGGGAATGGTTCTAAGTGCATCAGTTGTTTACCCTCATAATGGCATGGCTGACTGGGAGCTGTGGCTCCCTGCCACTGCCCAGCATCACAAGAGAGTATTGTGCTGCATATCAGTAGCCCTGGAAAAAATCAAAACTCTCAGTATGGTTTCTACTGAATGTGTATCACTTTTATACCATTGTGAAGTCAAAAAAATCTAAGTTGAATTATCATAAGTTGGGGGCTGTCTGTACACTTTACCCACTTTACCCCAGTGGTAGCACTGTGCAAAACTATAGTGTAGTATCATAACCAAGATACTGACATTGATGCAATTCACTAATCTTATTCAGATTTCCCCAGTTTTACTTGTATGCATACACGTATTAAGTTCTACACAGTTTAAGCACTTGCATAGGTTTGTGTATCCACCACTAGCCAAGATGCTGAATAGTTCCAACACCACAGGATCCCTCGTGTTGCCCTTTTATAACCACACCTGCCTCTTTCTTGCCCCCATTCCTAGCCCCTGGCCATCTGTCCACAGAGTACCCTAAATTGGGTCTTAGCCAAAACTATCCTCACTAGCCTAGGGAGGCTGGTGGGGAAGGAGGCTAGACAAGACGCGTGTGCCCACTTTCAACTTCCTGCTCCCTCTCCTGCCCCAGGTACTGCTCTCCCTGCGCATTTTGCTACTAATGAAGCCCAGCGTGTTGTCCCGAGTCAGTCACCAGGTAGCCTATGGGCTCCATGAACTCCTTAAGACTAACGCAGCCAACATCCACTCAAGTGATGACTGGGCCACCCTCTTCACGTTGCTGGAGTGCATTGGCTCAGGTGTAAAGCCTCCAGCTGCCCTGCAGGCCACAGCCAGGGCCGATGCACCTGATGCTGGTAAGCACTTTCCCAGAGAGACCCACAATGGCAGATAAACAATTATGGCCCCAGTGGTTGAGACAGGAAAACAAAATGCAGGTTGTTGTGTTCAGCAGATTAAATACCCCTGGCTTCTGCCATCTGCTTCCAGAGCTTCCTGTGCCTAACAGGCCTCTCCCCATTACCCACAGATTAAACAGCATAAAGGCAAGTAGGCAATGGAGAAGGCTATGAAGCCAGGCTTCCTACTGTCCTGAGGACTGTTTTCTCAGAAACTCTGTCCTCACTGCCACCTCCCTCCCCAACAGCTGCTACTAGATGCCATCAGGAGCCCAAATTAGCCTGCTGCCCCATTTGGTCAAGAGAGAAGCTCTCCAGGCCATCCTTCAGCCCTCTGGTGACAGGGCTGAAACTAATCCAGACCAAGAGAAAAGAGAGGCCAGGCTTCAGCACCTTTCTTCTGAGAGCTGAAACTATGCCTCATCCCAACTTCCCCATCCCCACCCTGACTCTGCCCCTCTCCCTGCTGGCTCAGGGGCCCAATCAGATAGTGAACTCCCATCCTACCATCAAAATGATGTGAGCCTGGACCGAGGGTACACTTCTGACTCGGAGGTCTACACTGACCATGGCAGGCCTGGCAAGATTCACCGATCAGCCACAGATGCTGATGTGGTCAACAGCGGTTGGTTAGTGGTGAGTGAGCATACGGGCAGCGGGTGAGTCTTCCCCTCTTGGCCTGTGGGAAAGGTTCCTGGCCCTCTGAGAGGGCAGCTAGGGGAAGATCAGGGTCAAGCCTGGATTCTCAGCTCCTCTGTACTTTACAGGTCGGGAAGGATGACATCGATAACTCCAAGCCAGGGCCTGAGACCAGCTGGCCAGGTCCTTCACCCCTGGTCAATCAGTACAGCCTAACAGTGGGGCTGGACCTCGGGCCACATGACACCAAGTCCCTGCTCAAGTGTGTGGAGTCCCTGTCCTTCATCGTGCGTGACGCTGCCCACATCACACCTGACAACTTTGAGCTCTGTGTCAAGACTCTCCGCATCTTTGTGGAGGCCAGTCTGAATGGCGGTGGGTCACCTGATGAAGGGGCAGTTGGGGAGTAGCCCTATGAATTACGGGGGAAAGGGAGGAGCAGGCCATCTGTACCCATGGATATGGAAATGTGACCTGGGTCTGGCCCTGCTCAGGGTGCAAGTCCCAGGAGAAACGTGGCAAGAGTCACAAGTATGACAGCAAAGGGAACCGCTTCAAGAAGAAATCCAAGGAAGGCTCAATGCTTCGGCGGCCTCGAACCTCCAGCCAACATGCCACTCGGGGCGGGCATAGTGATGATGATGAGGACGAAGGTGTGCCTGCCAGCTACCATACGGTGTCTTTACAGGTCAGTCAGGACGTAAGTATGGCACCCTTTACTTCCTCTCCTCTCCCGGTACCTGACATTGGGAGTCTTGGTGGGGCCAGGGACAGCCAGGGCAGAAAGGAAGGGCCTGTGTTCCAGCCAGGGCCTCAGCCAGCGTCCCCACAGTGCCCCCCGTCCAGGACCGCCTGTAAGTCTTTGTTTGCTTCATTTTTAAATTATAGTTTGTTTTTGAAATAAGTAATTCAAATGCACATAGCACAGAGTTCAAAAGGTACAAAAGGGTAAGCAGATAAAAGTCCCATTCATTTCCTGTCCCCAGCTGCTAAGTTCCCCTTACCAGAGGCAACCACTGCCATCAGTTTCTTGTTTATCCTTACAGAGTTATTCTGTTGTCTATTCAGGACATATAAAATTTGTTTTATGAGCAGACTTTACATCACTAAATAAATGGAGAATTAATTGCTTTAAATAGAATAACCTTAGAAAAATTACAAAAACAAAAGTTGTTAAATCTGGCCAGACACTGTTGCCTGTCAAAGCCTCTGAGCCTGAGGTTTGCTGTTTTTAAAATGATTAACAAGATGAAGCTTTATCTGTCATCAGAAAGTGTGAAAAAGTACCTTTCTCACTGTGTAATTGTGTTATTAAATACTTAGTCCACACACCTCCTCAAGTCCCCGCTACTAGGAGTAATACCCATCTTTGGGAAACACTGGTCAGGACTAGGACAACCAGCTCATAAAGTTGAGGAGAAGGGAGTGGTGAAAGGGGTGGAGTATGGTGTGATCGGTACTAGGGACTCCCTTGAGGACTCAGTCAGGGACAGTGGGAGTGGGCTGGTGATGAGGGGATCCACCAGACCTAACTCCATTCATGTCCTGCCCCTCCTGCGACCCCAGTTGCTAGACCTGATGCACACCCTACACACAAGGGCAGCCTCTATCTACAGCTCATGGGCGGAGGAGCAGCGCCACCTGGACACAGGAGGCCGGAAGATCGAAGCGGATTCACGCACCCTCTGGGCCCACTGTTGGTGCCCTTTACTTCAGGGTAAACCTCAGGGGAGCAGGCAGGGCAGGAGCAGAGGTGGAGCTGGCGCTTGGGAAGTACCAGGATCAGGATGCCCAAAGGATCCTGAGCCTGTTCTCATTCTCAGGCATTGCCTGCCTGTGCTGTGATGCCCGGCGCCAGGTGCGGATGCAGGCACTGACCTATCTGCAGCGAGCACTACTGGTACATGATCTGCAAAAGTTAGATGCCCTGGAATGGGAGTCCTGTTTTAACAAGGTAGGACTTCCCTCTGGTCTTAAGGTAAAGTACAAATCCTAAAGACAAGGAGAGCCAAGCAGCTTGAAGAGCCCCTGATGTCAATCCTCAGCCTGTATCAGACCTTCCCTCCTGCTCTGTACCCATCCACCACAGCCCAGGGTCAAGTGGACAAGGCTTCCACCTGACCCTGCTAGGGAGATGTTGGCTTCTTACCCACCAGGTGCTGTTTCCTCTACTGACCAAGCTCTTGGAAAACATCAGCCCTGCAGATGTGGGCGGGATGGAGGAGACCCGGATGAGGGCTTCCACCCTGCTCTCTAAGGTACTGCTCACCACCCTACACCCACCCACTCTCCCCACACCTGCCTTTTCACAAGCAAGGAAGCCAAGGCTGCTGGGAGGACCTAGAGATGTAATGTAGGTGCTTAGGACCCCCAGCTATGGGGACTCAGCAGGACCCAGGGACCTGGGAGGATTTTGGAATTCAGAGGAGTCTCTGATCCAGGATTCCCACACAAGATAGGGCAGGCTTGCCTCCCACCCTTGGAGAGGGGTGCAGAAGGCTCCTACCCTACTCTTGGCTGAAAGGGCCTGGGGGGCCATAGGTCTTCCTGCAGCACCTGTCTCCACTGCTGTCGCTCTCTACCTTTGCGGCCCTCTGGCTGACCATCCTGGATTTCATGGACAAGTACATGCACGCAGGCTCCAGTGACTTACTGGTACGTTCTGCCTCAGCCCAACTCCAGCTGCCTACTTCCTCTCCCATCTTCTGGGAAGACTTGCTGTTTCCCCCTTGGTGGCTGCCTTCTCCTTACCATATCCCCCCATGCCCTCTTTCCCATTCTCATGGCCCCACTGCCACCTGCAGTCAGAGGCCATCCCTGAGTCTCTGAAGAACATGCTCCTGGTGATGGACACAGCAGAGATTTTCCACAGTGTGGATGCCCGAGGAGGCAGCCCCTCAGCCCTCTGGGAAATCACCTGGGAGCGCATTGACTGTTTCCTGCCCCGCCTACGAGATGAGCTCTTCAAGCAGACTGTCATCCAGGGTAGGGGGCTCCGACCAACTTCATCAAGAGAGTCTGGAGCTAATAATTAGTTCTCTGTGCCTGGGGTGGGTGGGAAGTCTAGTGGGTAGCCAGGACTCTACTTGAAAGAAAGCACCGAGAGCCGCCATCTGGATTCTCTGCCCTCCCCAGACCCTGTGCCCATGGAGCCTCATGCCCCGAAACCTCTGGCCTCAGCCCACCTGACTCCTGCTGCTAGTGACACCAGGACACCTGGCCATCCACCTCCCCCAGAGATGCCCTCTGAGCTGGGGACCTGTGGTGAGTCCCTCTGAGCGAGTTTGCTGGATGTCAAACAGGAAGTCAAGGAGGCCCGGGGTACTTTGAGATTGCTGCTGAGCATGGACTGTGAGCCAGGGGAAGGAAAGAACCAGAAGATCCTGTTCACCTGCTTTTCTTATTGGAAATGGCAGGGCCAGGTCAGCTATGATGAGCTAGCTGCCTGGGATTTTCAGGCTTCAGAGAAGGAGGCTGGATCAGGGACTTGGAATGAATATGCAGAGGTTGCCCTTCAGGAATTCTAATGAAGACCAGACCAAAATTAACCTACTGGAGGTACAGCAAAGGAGGTAAAGGGTAGATAGAAGGTAGCTGGACACTGGAATAAGTTTTGAGCAGAGACTCTCAACTGTGTAGACTGGGAGGAGGGAGTGGGAGGAGCGGAAGTTTGGTAAACTAGCTGCAGAATGTGAGCGAGTCCGACTGCAGCCACCTTGCTTTCCTTCTAGACTTTGAGAAGCCTGAGGGCCCCCGACCTGCCAACAGCAGCTCCTCTGGATCACCAGTGGCATCCAGCCCCAGCAGACTGAGCCCTACCCCGGATGGGCCTCCACCCCTGGCTCAGCCCCCACTGATCCTGCAGCCCTTGGCCTCCCCACTGCAGGTGGGCGTGCCCCCCATGACTCTGCCTATCATACTCAACCCCGCTCTCATCGAGGCCACCTCACCTGTGCCCCTCCTGGCCACACCCCGCCCCACAGACCCCCTGCCCACCTCTGAGGTCAACTAAGGCAGGCCCCTCAGCGATCAGGACCAGTGCTTCCTACCAGGCTGTCCCTGGCCCACCTCTCAGCTGTCCCAGGGGCCGCAAATTCTTCAGTCCCAGCCCAAGCTGCTATCACTGCTACTTGGATGGGGACCTGAAAAAGAACTTTTATAGCCCCTCCTGGGACCCACAGTCAGTCTGTGGGACCTTCCTCCTCTGCTCTCCATTCCTGGGAGTCCAACCTGAGAGCACACTCAGGTATCACCTGCAGCCTGGCAGCTCGGGGAGGCATCACTGTACTAACCCTGCAGTGCCCGCCCTTGTGCTCCTCCTGCCCGTGGTCAGGCATCGAGAGCCAAGCCAACCACTCTGCACTTTGTTTCCCTCTCCCAACCCCACTCCCATCAGCCCTGGGCAACCTCCTCTAGTTCTTCCTCTTCTATTAATTAGTTGGTCAGTTCGGAGAGTTGATTGGCACCATGGAGGGTGGGCAGGTGGGGCTGGACAGAGGGACTGCCCACAGGAGCATGTACATATGGAAAAAAAGGACAACAATGGATTTTTTATGATGTAATAAATGTCTTAGTACCAACATCATTGCCTTTCCCTCTGGTTTCCTTCTTGAGCTTGTGGGTACCATGTTTTGGGATACCCAGGCCATCACACGAACAGAAATGAGACCGAGCCTACCAACAGTCTGGCCACGTGGCCCCAGGTCACCAGCCAGCCAGACGCCAGGACGCAGTGAGGATTCCTTCACTGCTGCTGCCCCACCACCACCATCACAGCAGTGCCCCCTTAGCACCAGGGATGCGCTAGGGGGTTGGCAGTTGTCCTCTTCCCTAACTGCTCCATCAGAGATAACCGTGACCATCTAGGCTGGGGTCAAAGGGAAGATGAACCAGAGCTGAGCTGTAGTTATTCAGAAGTCTTCCCTCAGATGTGCCTCATAGTCCCAGGTGCACAGAGGAGCCCATGGGGCTTAGGGGGTGGGAGGCTATCTTGCCCATAGCTGTGATCATGTGTTTCTGGACACAGGGCATTCATTTTCGCCCAGAACTGAGGAGGGAAAATTTCTTCCCATCCCACAGCCTCCGTCTATCCCAGTCACTGCAGCATGATTGGAGAACCCCTCCCGTTCTTTACCTTTGCGTCAGGGTAAGACAAGTGGGAGTGTGTATGGGGTAGGCAGTGTGGCCCCTACAGGGGTGAGGTACTGTGGGTGCGATGCAGAATACTATTAAGCTTTCCCAAGTGAAGCATCTCCATCATCTTGGCATCCTCCTTCACCATAGTCTCTTCCCCTGGGGGAAGGGAGGGCAGAGAGTGGTACCTGCTGTACTACCAGCTGGCCTCCCTCATGGAGAGTTAGGGGCACTCACCTCTTCATTGGGCCCAGATGTCTATGTAATAGTTCAGCACCTTGGGCTTCCCTTTGCTCAGCACAACCACGTGGATGTTGCTGGGTCTGGATGTCTGTAAGTGCCTCCCTCGGGTGCTTTGGAAATAGAAACAGCCTGATGTGGAACAATACTGACATGAGTCCTGCAGCTCTTACACTAGTTTCTCCCTCTTCCCTTCCTTCTGCAAGTAGTCGAGACCATGCCTGCTTTCCACACTAACTAGAAGCCTTGCCCCTGGGAATATTAGGAGTAAGACTGCACTCCTCCTTTGCACATTTCTGTATGAGTGCAGAAAAGCCCGGAACTACAGTCAGGTTAACACTAGGGCCGTTGGCTTCAGCTATAACATCTCTGTTCTCCCTTCTGAGCCTCACAGCTCTGCCTTCAGAAGCTTCTGTTTCCCTATGGGGGAAACAACATTGACTACTGTATAGAAATCTGAAGGCCATCCTATGAACAAAGGAATATGAAAAGTCTGTATCCCTCGGTCTGCAAATATTAGGAAAGAAGCTGGAGTAATTGCAAACTGAACCCTCCCCGCTGGCAAGCAAAGAAAAACATTTGTCGGAAGTCTCATTCTGTTATAGAAAGATCAACTCACACATACGTGACTTGTGTTGTTGACAGTGTTGTCTCTGTCAGGCAAGGGAAACTACAAGAAGAACTAATATTCAGGCCTTAATTCTGACCAACAAAGAATGGCTGATGATGTGGAAGTGACAAAACTTGTGGGAAAGTAATAGAATAATCTGAAGGGAAATGCTGGTCTTAATGATGTCTCCTATAAGAACTCTAGGATAGCAGGTTTCAAAAAGTCCAGAGGAAAGCTAGAGACTTGTAAGACCCTAACATGGAGAAGTGACATTGTTGGAGCACCAATATATGTCAGTATTAAGTGCACTGCTTACCCAACCTTGTAGAGGTATTTACTCCTCTTACAGATGAGGCAACAGGTTCAGAGAGGCCAAATTCCTGGGAAGTTAGGGAGCTGGGATTCAAACCCAGGTCTGTCTCACTCTAAACCCCATGGTCTTTCCTATGATACTTTCTCAGCTCAAAAGTAGTAGTGGTGGGGCACAGTGGTTAAGAATCCGCCTGCCAATGCAGGGGACACAGGTCCGAGCCCTGGTCCTGGAAGATCCCACATGCTGCAGAGCAACTAAGCCCGCGAGCCACAACTACTGAGCCCGTGAGCCACAACTACAGAGCCTGCATGCTACAACTGTTGAGCCCATGAGCCACAACTACTGAAGCCCCTGCATCTAGAGCCCGTGCTCCTCAAGAAGAGAAGCCACCGCAATGATAAGCCAGTGCACCGCAACGAAGAGTAGAGAAAGCCCGCGCGCAGCAGCGAAGACCCAACGCTGCCAAAAAAAAAAAAAAAAAAAAAATGCCCCAGGGCTCAGTGCTTGTCAACTTCTTTTCTCCACATTCAATCGTGGGGTGATGTCCACTGTCGAAACTTTAAATACCATCCATCACTCTGACTTTATGTACAACTACCCCTCTTCTCTTCTAGGTTCTTATACCAATGCCCACACCCCACCACCCATATCCCACACCCAATCCCTCAGCAAGTCTTGTTGCTTCTGTCTTTCAAATCTATCTAGAATGTGACTACTTCTCCCACCCTCACCCACTACCACCCAAGTCTAAGCCACCATCTATTGGACTACTGGTCTCCCTCCTTCATTCTAGTCCCATACTCTCTACCCTTTACTCTCCACAAAGCAGCCCAATGGGTACTTTTAACACGTCATATCATTTTCACTCCACTGCCCAAAACCCTCAAATGGATTTCCATCTCATTCAGCATAAAATCCAAAGTTCTTACTTTTCTCACCTACCTAACTAAACTTCTTGCTGGTCCTCAAATATACCAAATGTGTTTGTATCAGACGTTTACACTACTGGTGCCTCCACCTGGAATGCTCT
Source organism: Mesoplodon bidens (assembly GCF_964165515.1). Lineage (NCBI taxonomy): Eukaryota > Metazoa > Chordata > Mammalia > Artiodactyla > Ziphiidae > Mesoplodon > Mesoplodon bidens. The sequence goes on along the minus strand of NC_138176.1, from coordinate 27,580,148 downwards.
TCCCTCAGATATCCACATAACTCACCCCCTCACTTTTTTCAAGTCACTGTTCAAATGTTACCTCATCAGAGAAGACTTCCCTGACTGCTACACAGAAAACACTTGTCACTCTCTATACTCTTAATACTTTATTTTTCTCTGTAGCACTTATCACCAACTGACATATTATACAACCATTTGATTTTTGTCTTCAAATAGGGACACTGATTTCTAGAATAGGCCCTCCCTATTTATTGTTGAATGAATGAAGTGAATTTATGGTGCCTCTCTTCTGGGCCAGCAGTAGTGCTAGGCCTGGGTACAGAAACAGAGATAATCATTAGGTTGGAAATTAGTGAAAACAAACAATGAAGAGGTTTCTTAAGTCCAGATAGATGAAGCTATAGCAACTAACAATAAACTTCGAGTCAGTTAAAATCTCCAGGACAACACTGGGAATTGTTGGAGCTGACGAGTACATGGGGATTCATTATACTATTTTCTCCACTATATATGTTTGAAACTTTCTATGATAAAGGTTTTTCTTTTTTTAAATCTTCAGATAAATTACAGCTTCCCTGGTGGCACAGTGGTTAAGAATCCACCTGCCAGTGCAGGGGACATGGGTTCAAGCCCTGGTCCGGGAAGATCCCACATGCCGCGGAGCAGCTAAGTCCATGCACCACAACTACTGAAGCCTGTGCACCTAGAGCCCATGCTCCACAAGAGAAGCCACTGCAATGAGAAGCCTGCGCACTGCAACGAAGAGTAGCCCCGCTCGCTGCAACTAGAGAAAGCCTGCATGCAGCAATGAAGACCCAATGCAGCCAAAAATAAACAAACAAATAAATAAATAAATAGAAAGAAATTACAGCTCAGAATCTTAGAATTAGAATAGCTCAACCCCTTGGGCTTCCCTGGTGGCGCAGTGGTTAGGAATCTGCCTGCCAATGCAGGGGACATGGGTTCGAGCCCTGGTCCGGGAAGACCCCACATGCCGTGGAGCAACTAAGTCTGTGTGCCACAACTACTGAGCCTGTGCTCTTGAACCCGTGAGCCACAACTACTGAAGCCCATGTGCCACAACTACTGAAGCCTGTGTGCCTAGAGCCTGTGCTCCACAACAAGAGAAATCACTGCAGTGAGAAGCCCTTGCACCGCAACGAAGAGTAGCCCCCGCTCGCTGCAACTAGAGAAAGCCCGCGCACAGCAACGGAAGACCCAATGCAGCCAATCAATCAATCAGTCAATCAATAAAATAAAAAAGAATAGTTCAACCCCTAGGGTTGCTTTTAGAGAAATTTTGGAGACTAGAAGTGTTCATGCCAATTTCAGCTGTTGGTTTATGAGCACTTTGAAAGGACAGTTGTAATCAATGGTAACTAGCACAGGTTCACTAAGTTGTAGTACACCAATCTAACCTCATTCCATTTTAATTTAACGGTTTTGGGTCTGATTTACCAGGGGAAGGTAGTAGACAATATCCCTGGATTTTGACAAATTATTTGGAGGCCCACAGTGCGGTGGAAAGGCCTGCTTTGTTTTATACAAATTTAGGGGAAAGAGCTTTGTCCTAGAGTTAAGAGACTGGGTTTGATTCTCACTCTGTCCCTTTCTAGCTGTGTATTTGGTTGTGTTACTTCACCTCTCTGAGCCTTAATTTATCAGTAAAGGTAATATTTACCTCCTAGTGCTGCTGGGAGGAAGAATAAGAATTTATACTAAAGTATCTTTTTTTGTTTGTTTTGTTTTTTCGGTACGCGGGCCTCTCACTGTTGTGGCCCCTCCCGTTGCGGAGCACAGGCTCCAGACACGCAGGCTCAGCGGCCATGGCTCACGGGCCCAGCTGCTCCGGGGCATGTGGGATCCTCCCGAACCAGGGCACGAACCCGTGTCCCCTGCATCGGCAGGCGGACTCTCAACCACTGCGCCACCAGGGAAGCCCTACACTAAAGTATCTTAACACAGTATCTGGCACATTCCATTTGCAGGCAACATGAAGAGGGGGAAGTGACAGGAAATAGCCCAAATCAAGGGCCATAATAGTCTCCCTTTATGCAGAGCTACTGCAGGCCTGTAATTCCATTATTAAGGTCAGGGGCAAGTTGCAGGAAAGATCTGAAACAACAGCCTGTGTTCTACCTCGGTGAGCCGAAGGGAGGACGCCTCCAAGAATGGAGATTACTCATGGCACCTCCTAAAAAGTTCTACCAACCAGAAATGTCCAGCCTCGGAGTTCAGTACTTTGTGAAATTCTGTACTGACCTTGCTGCCACTAGAAGGGTCGAAGCGGACATTGGAAACTGTATAAAAGGCAATTTCCTACATCGGAGGAAGTTTGAACTATTAATTTTGGATACCTTTTCCATTCTAATATTCCAAATCTCCGTGATCGATGAGCAAGGCCTGAGTCTCCCAAATAAACAACTCATTTCTCTTACGCGGCGCAGACCTGAGTTCAGGTCTGAAAGTCTGGCCAGCTGTTAACCTGCCATTTATAGAACAAGTTTTAGGTACAGATTGTCTCTTCCAGGGAAGACTGATTAAGAGAAGATTACGGAGTCTCCTCGCGGCTCCAGAGGGGCCACCAGATGGCACTCTGGAACCGACTGCAAGATCAACTTCCTTCCTCTTCCCCTAAGTCTTCCCGGCAGCGGGGCCCCGCTCCGGGCGGGGGACCAGAGGGCTGAGGCAAACCAGCTTCCCCTTGGGGTTCCCCGGCTTCAGAAGTGGCCAAGCATTAGGCGCACCATAAAGCCGAGCAGCAGCGGGGGCTGCCAGCCGGCTGGGACAGGCCTGGGTGTGTGAGGAGACTGGAGCGGGTCCTTCGACTGGAGAATGGCACTCGGTCAGCGGATCCCGCAGCGGACTTGTCCCCAGGCCGGAGCCAGCGCCTGAGAGGCATTCTCACTCCTGCTTCCCGCGCTGCGCGAATATTTCTCCTCTAAGGGGCTGCTTGACTCACTCCTGATTGGTTGCGCGAGTCCGGGACTTAAACTTTCAGCCAATAAAAAAGGGCACGGAGAGTGACGCACGGAAACGTCACGGGAATTCCCCCCTCCCGGGGGCCGAAAAGGGGCTTTCCCGGCTGGAGTCCTGGTGGTTGGAGAGGTGCCGCGACCCGTCCGAAGTGGGTCGGGCAAGGAGAGAATCCGGAACCGGAGCCGCCGCCGCGGTGAGTGGCTGGGTTCAGACCCCTGGGTGGCGGGACGCCGGGAAGGGCAGGAGGAGGGCCCTTAGCTGACCGAGCCCCAGAGCTTAAGAGCGGCATCTGCACACTCCAGAGAGAACGCACACGAACAAGACACGCGGATACACATCAATATCCCTGTACAAAGACGCGGGCCGTACGTACATCTACACATATGCCGGCGGGTGCACAGGGTCGTCCGTGCACTCAGACTCGCACACACATGCACACGCAAAACACACTCACCCGTGCACAGGTGCCTGGACCCATACCCTTCACGCAGAAACTCAAAGATACGTTCACCTGTGCCCTTACATACATGCTCAGACATGTGTCCACACTGATTAGTTTAAGGACGCTCACCTGTACACGCATATTCACACCATGCACACACAAACACATGGGCCGAAACACACTTGTAAACCTGTGATGCAGACACATACATGTATTACACACGGCTATGGGACTGGGGGTGGGCGTGGGCCCCCAAAGCAGGTGCGGTGTGGGAATCAACAGCTGTACAGATGTTTCGGGGAGAGGGAATAGAGGAACCCATCCCAAGGAGGAGACACCTTTCCTCCCGTGGCCCCAGAGGCCGGTTCTCGGGGCAGAACCCCGGGGCCCCCGACTGGGAAGAGCCCCCGCCTACAGACCTTCGGGGAGAAGGCCTTCTTACAGTAGGAATATCCCCCCAAAACCCCCCGGGGTGAATCAGCCGTGGCCTCTCTCGGAGTAGAAAATCCCGAGGTTGCTCCAGGACGGGGGAGGGGAAGGGGACGGGAGGCGGGCCTGGCCCCGGACTAGTAGCCTCCCCCGGCCTTGAAAGACCCTCCAGTCCCTGACGCCTGCTCTGGAGGGAGGAGGTGGCCCCCAACCCCGCGGGGCCTTCTTTGGGTCTGGCCGCTCCTCAGCTTGTAGAGATGCTGCGGGGGCCCGCAGGCCAGCGAGAAGACCTCGCGCCCCTCCCGCCTCGGGGGCGTGGCCAGTGGCGTCATTTCCAGGCCCGCCCCCTCCGGCCCCGCCTCCCCGTGGTATTTTCGGGACTTTCCTAAGCTGTTCTAACTTTCCTGCCCCTTCCCCGGGCCGGCCCAGCCCAGCTCCAGATTTCGCCCTCCACCGGATCTTGCCCGCCACACCCGGACGGGTAGCTGGAGGAGATCGGACCCTCCCCCAAGTTTGGGCCCCCCTCTTCCCCCAACTCCTGTCCTGATCTGTCTCTCCCTACCCCCGCCACTCCTCCCCACCTAAGGCGGGCGCCTGAAACTCTGGGGAACAGGACCCGCCGAAGCCACCGGACAGAGCCGGGCCTAGCCCAGAGACATGGACAGTTGCTACGACCCAGTGAGTCACGCCGCCTGGCCCCAAAGCCGGCCGTCTGCCCCCCCGTGCCTGTCTGCTTGTCTGCCCGTCTTTCGGAGTGCCATCTACTCCCCAACACCTGTAATGTCCTCAGATTATCTCACCCTGCCTGTCAGTCAGTCTGTCTACAAACTGCTTACAGTAGGAGCTTTCATATGGGCCTGGGGAGGAGAGGGAGTCATTCCTGAGGGCTTACAGAGCTGAGAGGTGGAGGGTTCTGGGGGTGGCTCAGAATCAGCTGCCACCCCAGTCTGTCTCCAAACCAGGGTCTGGATGGCATCATTGAATATGATGATTTCAAATTCAACCCGTCCACTGTGGAGCCCAAGGAGCCAGCCCCAGAGACAGGTTAGTAAGTCCCCTGACCTCCCCTTGTCTTGGAGGGAGGGGAAGGGAGGAGCATGTGCCCTCTGCCTTGGGAATGGGCTCAGACATCCTGGCTCAGCAAGGCCCCTCTGTCCCCAGCTGATGGCCCCTACCTGGTGATCGTGGAACAGCCTAAGCAGGTGAGCGAGTAGAAGGGATAGTGTGGGATGGCTTCAGCTTTGGGGGCGAGTGGGGTAGTTGCAGCTGGGTGGCCACAGGTAGGGTAACTGACACAGACCAACTTAGGGTTGGGATGGGTAGCTGCTGATGATCACAGTGGTGTGGTTGTGATTCAGGATACACACATCCAGTCATTATGGTCACTGCTGGCTCGGGGGGACGGGGGGGTGGTGTCTCTCCTGGTCACAATGTCACTGTGCCCTGGCACCTTCAGCGAGGCTTCCGATTTCGATATGGCTGTGAAGGCCCTTCCCACGGAGGACTGCCAGGTGCCTCCAGCGAGAAGGGTCGGAAGACTTATCCCACTGTCAAGGTGAGCCAGGATAGTGCTGGAGGGTGGGCTAGTGGACAGTGTTCATGGGCATTACTGACAGCCCTCACCCCTCACAGATCTGTAACTACGAGGGACCGGCCAAGATCGAGGTGGACCTGGTAACACACAGTGACCCGCCTCGTGCTCACGCCCACAGTTTGGTGGGCAAGCAATGCTCGGAGCTGGGGGTCTGCGCAGTGTCTGTGGGGCCCAAGGACATGACTGCCCAGTAGGTGCCCCCTACCCCTGGTCCCCACTGGCGTGCCCCCTCATTGCTTGCCAGTTCTAGGCCCCAGCCCACCTCTGTGAGCTTAGCATCTGACCAAGGGGAGAGACCCTGGTTGGCCCTAGAACCCAAGGCCCCAAGTGAAAACTAGAAAAGCTTCCTAGAGGAAGTAGGGCTGAGCTGAGCCCTGGCAGTGGGGAGGGTGCCTCAGGAGAAAAGAACTGCCTGCAAGGCCTCTGACTCCTCCCCTCCCCTACCCAGATTTAACAACCTGGGTGTCCTGCATGTGACCAAGAAGAACATGATGGAGATTATGATACAAAAACTTCAAAGACAGCGGCTTCGCTCCAGGCCCCAGGGCCTTACGGGTATGGAGGAGATGGAGGGAGTCATGGGAGGTGGTCATGGAAGGAGTAGAGAAGGAGGAGGAGTCCAGGGGTCACATGTGTGCCCGCTGCCCAGAGGCCGAGCGTCGGGAGCTGGAGCAGGAGGCCAAGGAGCTAAAGAAGGTGATGGATCTGAGCATTGTGCGGCTGCGCTTTTCTGCCTTCCTTCGAGCCAGTGATGGCTCCTTCTCTCTGCCCCTGAAGCCAGTTATCTCTCAGCCCATCCATGACAGCAGTGAGTATCCTGATCACCTGGGGCCTGGGCGCCAGAGGGAGCATGGAGGGCAACCTTGAACTGTGGAGTCAGATAGGCCTGGGTTTGAACTTGGCCTCACCATGTATGAGCTGAGTGGTCTTGAGCAAGTCATTTCCCCTCTCTGAGTATGGCTTCCATCTTGAGTAAATGAAGATACTAGCAGTTCCTGTACCTCTTGGGGTTGTTCAGATAATACAAAGCCCCTGGCTCCATAATTGGGACCATGGCTATTATATCCTCTCAAGTAATTGATATCCCATCTCCATAGAGTCTCCTGGAGCCTCAAACCTGAAGATTTCTCGAATGGACAAGACAGCTGGCTCTGTGCGGGGTGGAGATGAGGTTTATCTGCTTTGTGACAAGGTGCAGAAAGGTGAGGCTGGAGCCTAGGCTGGGAGCTAGGGATGTTGGGTATCAAGCTTGGGGACCAGGACAGCTTCAGGACAAATGGCCCTGGAGATTCTACTAGGAGCTGTGGCCAAACTTCAATTTCCCCTGTAGATGACATTGAGGTTCGGTTCTACGAGGATGATGAGAATGGATGGCAGGCCTTTGGGGACTTCTCTCCTACAGATGTTCACAAACAGGTACCCTAGGGCCAGGGCTGGGCCTGAGCCCAAACTAGGCCAAGGCCTTAATACACCTTATGTTCTCCTTCCCCATAGTATGCCATTGTGTTCCGGACACCTCCCTATCACAAGATGAAGATTGAGCGTCCTGTAACTGTGTTCCTGCAACTGAAACGCAAGCGTGGGGGGGATGTCTCTGACTCCAAACAGTTCACCTATTATCCTCTGGTGGAAGGTGGAGCTGGGCTGAAGATCCCACGGGGGCTGGAGGGTGGGGGCTTGGCTGGAGGGTCCCAAGAACTAGATCAGGGGACCCATGAGTCAAATCAGCAGTAGGGAAGGTCCCAGGAAGAGGTGACACTGGGAGCCAGCCTGAGGGCTTTCAGGGGAAAGGCCATTACCAAACATGGGACAGGGCTCTTGAGGCAAGGCGTGAGTTGGGGTTTTAACATCTCATTTGCCTCTCCCCCCAGACAAGGAGGAGGTGCAGCGGAAGCGGAGGAAAGCCTTGCCCACCTTCTCCCAGCCCTTTGGGGGTGGCTCCCACATGGGTGGAGGCTCTGGGGGCCCGGCTGGGGGTTATGGAGGAGCTGGAGGAGGAGGTGAGTGCTGGTGGCAGGAAGGGGAATGGATGAGGGAGGGGTAAAGGGGAGAAAAGTTGTGGGGGAAGAAATCTGGAAGAGTCCTCCTGGTGCCCCCTCCCCACAGTCCTGCCTGTGTCCACAGGTGGCAGCCTCGGCTTTTTCTCCTCCTCCTTGGCCTACAGCCCCTACCAGTCCGGTGCGGCCCCAATGGGCTGCTACCCGGGAGGCGGGGGCGGGGCGCAGATGGCCTCCGAGGCGCCTAGCGTGGATGCTGGGGAGGAAGCCGCAGAGCCGAGCTCCCCCGCCGGGACCCTCCAGCGCGAACAGCAGGCCCCGGAGCTGCTGCATCGAGGTATGGCCTCGGGAATCCGGGCGGTCGGGACGCTGCGGGTGGGGACCTAGCCCACGCCCACACCCCCTGTCGCCCCCAGCCCGGGAATACAACGCGCGCCTGTTCGGCCTGGCGCAGCGCAGCGCCCGAGCCTTGCTCGACTACGGCGTCACGGCAGACGCGCGCGCGCTGCTGGCGGGACAGCGCCACCTGCTGACCGCGCAGGACGAGAACGGAGACACGTAGGTGGGAGGGCGGGCGGCCAGGCGGGCGGGGTCCTGGGCTTGGCGCGAGTGGAAGGCCGTGAGGTGCGGGGCGTGAAAGGGACTTAAAAAGAGCCAGGGCTCTAGAGTTGGACACACCCGGTTTCAAGCCTGGCCTCGCTATGCTCTAGTTCTGTCCAAGATACTTAATCTCTGCACACTTCAGTTTTAAAGGGGCACAATAATAGTACATACTTAGCGCAAAAGGTGCTCGGAAGTATTAAGTTCAGGTGCAGCGATGTCCTTGGAGATGTCTGGGCTGGACGGGGCCGAGGGAGAGAGGTTGTGGAGGTGGCGGGGTTTTGAGAGTGAAGGATGCTGAGTTGCTGGGCTTGCTAGGCCAGAGTCTCACTCCCCAACCCCCAGGCCGCTGCATTTGGCCATCATCCACGGGCAGACCAGCGTCATTGAGCAAATAGCACACGTCATCTACCACGCCCCTCACCTCGGCGTTGTTAATCTCACCAACCACCTGCACCAGGTGAGGGGCATCTCTTGGTGAGGGGGTAGGGGTTGGAAGTCAGGTGGGTCTAGGCCAGGAGCAGGCCTGGCTCACTCTGCCTGCCTCCCCAGACGCCCCTGCATCTGGCAGTGATCACCGGGCAGACCAGCGTGGTGAGCTTCCTGCTGCAGGTGGGCGCAGATCCAGCACTGCTGGATCGGCATGGAGACTCAGCCGTGCACCTGGCACTTCGGGCACGTGCCAGTGCCCCTGACCTGCTGCGCACCCTGCTGCGGAGTGGGGTTCCCAGCATGCCCCAACTATTGCATGTGCCAGACTTCGAAGGTGAGTTCATCACCTGGACCAGCGGGCAAGGGTGGGGACCAGGGAGGGTACCTGGTGAGTGCCTGTAGTGGACATGAGGCATCGAGGTCAGATGGTCAAGGGGTCACATTGGGGGCACAGCTGCAGGCTGAGCATCCTGTGTCACTAGGGCTGTACCCAGTACACCTGGCGGTCCGTGCCCGAAGCCCCGAGTGCCTGGATCTGCTGGTGGACCACGGGGCTGAAGTGGAGGCTGCAGAGCGGCAGGGGGGCCGAACAGCCCTGCATCTAGCCACAGAAATGGAGGAGCTGGGGTTGGTCACCCATCTGGTCACCAAGGTGGGACTGAGGATTGTGGAAGGCATGGAGCCAAGGGTGTGGAGGGACTAGGGATGGGGAGGGTGTGGCGGAGGGACAGCCAATCAGTCGGTGCTGTGATCAACCACTCCTTTGCACCCCACAGCTCCGGGCCAACGTGAATGCCCGTACCTTTGCGGGAAACACACCCCTACACCTGGCAGCTGGACTGGGATCCCCGACCCTCACCCGCCTCCTTCTGAAGGCTGGTCAGTCTCACTCTCAGGGGCATATGAACAGGGCTGGGGGGAAGGAAAGGGGGGCCTCCCAGTCCCCCCGCTTTGCATCCTTAATGTGGGCTCCTGTTGTACCTCTCCATGACTACCCCCTCACCCAGGTGCCGACATCCACGCAGAGAACGAGGAGCCCCTGTGCCCACTGCCTTCGCCCCCCACCTCTGGTAGTGACTCAGATTCTGAGGGCCCTGAGAGGGACACCCGAGGCAGCTTTCGGGGCCACACACCTCTTGACCTCACTCGCAGCAGCAAGGTGAGGCCAGCCTGGGACTAGAAGTACCAGGGGATGGGGCAGCTGGGTTTATAGATGTGTCCTGAGTATCTGGTACCTGGGTTTAAGGACTGTGATGGGAGGTAGTCAAGGCTGAGGCTGTCTCCCCAGGTGAAGACCTTGCTGCTAAATGCTGCTCAGGACACCATGGCGCCCCCCCTGACCCCACCTAGCCCTGCAGGTGAGATCTCCCCACCCATTGCCAGACCCCAGACCCCTGCTCACAGAGGTCTCTTCTTCAGGGCCACTCAAGGAGGTCTCCCTTCCTCCATCCCTGTCCTCCGTCCATTGCCCCCAGTGGCCCTTCCTGCCTTATCTGTCAGGTTACCATGTGAGAAAGGTGGCATTCAGCTGTGTTTTTGCCCATCTCCGGGGGGTAACTAACACGTTATGTGTGTGTCCCCCTCAGGGCCAGAGATGCCACTCGAGGATACAGTCCTACAGAACCTGGAGCATCTGCTAGATGGGCCAGGAGCCCAGGGCAGCTGGGCAGAGCTGGCAGAACGGCTGGGTCTGCGCAGTCTGGTGGACACGTATCGAAAGACAGCCTCACCCAGCGGCAGTCTCCTACGCAGTTACAAGGTCAGTCGGTCCCCGTCCCGTGCTCCATGCCCCAATCTCAGATCTCTGGTGCTTCTTTGGGGACACCACACCCTAACCATAACTCAAGTCTCATGCCTCTTCCTTCTTCTCAGCTGGCTGGTGGGGACTTGGCGGGCCTGCTGGATGCCCTGTCTGACATGGGCCTGGAGGAGGGAGTGAGGCTGCTGAGGGGTCCTGAGACCCGAGAAAAGCTGCCTAGCACAGGTAAAGGGGCCCTACCTGAAAGGTGGATCTGGGCTTGGAGGGTGGGAGGCCTGAGGCCTTGACTCTTCCCTATGCCCTTCCCTGTGTCCACTCGCCCAGCAGAGGTGAAGGAGGACAGTGCATACGGGAGCCAGTCGGTGGAACAGGAAGCAGAGAAGCTGGGCCCCCCTCCTGAGCCACCAGGAGGGCTCTGCCACGGACATCCCCAGCCTCAGGTGCACTGAACTGCTGCCCACCCACCAGCCCCCTTCCTGGGCCCCTCTGTACAGTGTCCCCACCTATTCCAGTTCTTATTTAACACCCCGTGCCCACCCTTCAGTTGGGGCAAATAAAAGATTCTCATGAGAAAGGGAGGGGGCGTGGCCTCCTCCCCAACTTAGAGCAGCCCCTGATGTGTGTGACTTTTGTTCCTGGGAACCAAATGCCTATCCTGGCCTCAGGCCAGGCACTGGAGAGAGGAGGCGGCCCAGCCAGCAAGTCTAGAGCAGTTTTAATGGAGGTGGAGGCTATACAAAGGGCAGGGCCCACTGAAGGAGGGAAAGCAAGGCCATGCTGCCCCCGGCCTGTGCATAGGGCCTCAGCGTGGACACCCTTCCGCCACCTCTGGAAAGAGCGGGTGAGCCCTCATGGAAGAGGGAGGGAAAACCAGCTCAGCCCCAACTCCTGGCTTCTGTCTGAGCCAGGCCCCAGGGTGGAGGGCGATTGCTGGTGTCAGGGGTGGGGTGTCTCAGCAGAAACGTCAGGTCTCCCCCACAAAAAAAAAAAAGCATCAAAAGTCTAGGGGCCCGGGCCCCTCCCATCCCAGTCCCCTGTACGAAAAAGTGCAAAACATTATCACAAAAAGGGGGTCTCAGAGGGGCCCTTAGCCTAAGGCTCCTGAGGCCCGTGCCCTAGCCCTGCCCTGCCCCGGACACCGCGTCCGGCGCGGTCAGGCCCTGGACCGAGGGGCCCTCCCAGGTGGCCCGAGGCCGGCCCGGGCTCAGGCAGGGCCCTGTCATGCAGGTGCCTGGTGGGCACCGCCCCCCCCCAACTCCCACCCGCAACTCAGGGCTTCCACCGCCCACTGCCTGCCCCTGCGCGAGACTCTGGGCCAGGACACTGAGCCCGGGGCTGGCTGGAGGTGTTGGGCTGCGAGGAGGGACTGGAGTGAGGAGGGAGGAGTCCGTCTTCCATGCTCCCAGCCTGGGCCAGTGCTGCCTCTACCGCATCCAGCTCTTCACTGCCCGCCTTCAGCTTGACCCGAAGCAGCGCTGCATATGTGCCATAGCGAGATTTCTGAGGCAGAGGGGCAGGGATGAGCCTGCTGTCCGCTGTCTGCCCAGCCCACCCCCATCTGGAGCAGGGAGGGACCGCCAAAGAAGGCTAGGAGATGCCACATTCTTGCCTACCTCTGAAGCCCCAAAAGCCCCCAAGGACTGACTGTGACATGATCCCTGGGTGGTTTGGTGACCTTCTCTGGGCTCTCTCTAGACTGTCAACTGTAACAGCTAATGTTTCTTGAGCCTTTACCAGAGTTGGCAAAACTGAGCACTTAACAGACATCATCTCATTTTATTTCCCTAGTGGGGATGGAATGCTGTCCCTGTCCCACAGAAGAGGAAACTGCAGCTCAGAGGGATTAAGCAGTCTGCCCAGGGTCACTCAGCTAGTCCCACTCTTAGAGTCCATGCCATGAATCACTGGTCTGAGCCTCTGTATGGGGACACAGAGGTCCCACCAGTGGAGCAAGGAGCCACGGAGGTGCCCGGGCCGGGAGGCTCACCTCAAACTCCAGATAGGCCTCCTTCTGCCGCTGTTCCTCAGCCTCCTTGCCCCGGGCCTTCTTGCCCAGATGGGCAGCCCGGTGCTGCCGCAACTCACTTGCCATGGCCTTCAGCTTGGCCTCGTGGGTCCGCATCTGCTCCTCCTAGAGGCCAGGGGAGCATGGTCACTCTGGCAGAGACAGTGCCTTTGTGCAAGTTTTTAGAAAAGGTGCCCCATCCTTTGGATGAACAAAGCACCATGTCTGGGTTACCCAACAGTATTTCAGCCTCTGCACGCCCCCCCGCGGCCCATGTCCTGGTGCACTGGACATCTACGTGTATCATTCACAGCGGCCTGGAGTGCAGTCGGCCTAGGCCTGCCTCACTCCGTCCCGCTGGCATCAAGTGGACAGAGCTGGGGGTACCTGGGGGAGGCGGGTGGCAGCACTGGGCAGCAGAGGGCGGCTGAACTTCTTCTGGGAACTGACGGCAGCTGGGAAGGGGGGTGCGGAGAACATAGCAGCCACCACATTGATGCGAGTGATCCAGGACTGCATCTGCTCCAGGCTCCTGGGGAGACAGCACAGCCATCTGGGCCCAGGGTTCCATCCAGGGATGCCAGTCCTGGCCTGAGAAGGAATGAGGCAATCCAGGGACAAGGGATGGGAGCAAGCTGGGAGTGGAGTGAAGGGGTCTGGGATGGGCAGGAGGAGGGCACTCACGGGGCCTGGAAGAGGAAGACCCGCCAGTCAGCGGTGCGCAAGTAGAAGACGTGGGGCCTCTTGCTGTAGTCACTGGCACGCGTGGCCAGTGCGTGGTGGATGCTGATGGCATTCTTTAGCTCAGCCTCCGACGGGGCCTCCCCAGGCTGGTACTCCTCCTGTGGGGTGCCCATCTCGTCCTGGCTACAGTCCCAGCCCAGCCCGCCCCACCCCCACTCCCTCCCCTGAGCCAGCTCAGCCCCAGCCCCTTGAGCTGGCCCCGCACCTTCTGCAGGTAGAGGATCATGCCCTTGAGGATCCCGTGGAAGTTCTTCCAGCCCCGCTTGCCCCGAGGTGCTGGGGGGAAGGAAGACAACTCAGGGGGGCCTGAGACAGGCCCACTCCCATCCATCCCCCAGGCCTCCCCACCTGGCCACGTACTCTTCCTGCAGTCAGGGTCTGCGTGCACCTTTCGCACCAAGGCCCCGTGCTTGTAGACTGCGGCTCCAGGCTCGGGAGTCAGGTCCAGGAAAGGGCTGGAGCCGCTGCCACTGCCCCCGCTGACTCTCTTGATGACCTTGGGGTTGGGGTCGGCCAACTCAGACAGAGAGCGTCTCAGCTCCTCCTCGTCTCTGCAGGTGTGATCACCTCAGAGGGGGCTGGCCGTGGAGCCACGACCCCCCCTTCAGGCCCGGCCTCTGCCACCCAGGAAAGCTTCTCCAGTGTCTGTGAAGAAGGGGCTGAGGGGACTGCCCCTCTCATAGGGCGTGGCTCCCCTCAGCCTGAGGCTCCTGGAGCCACATTTCCGGGCTCAGACCAGGTTGCACCAGGGTGTAGCTGTACCTCCCCACTCAGATCAGGGGTCCTCGAGGCAGCATGTCTCTGCCCCCAGATTAGAGTTCCCAAGGGTAGGGCCACGTCTGTCCCTTCCTCCCCTCACGTGTACGGCGCCCCATCCTCTCCATTTCTGCGCGCGCGCGCACACACACACACACACACACACACGCACACACACACACACACACACACACACACCCCACCCCCCACCCTCACTCCCTTCTCCACCAGAGCAGACACAGGTCTGAATCAGCTTCTCAACCACACCCAGCACCAGGCTTTACTCGTAGCTTGCTGGCTAAATGGTGGCAGAAGGAGCTTCCTAGTACCTCCTGGTCTGCAGGCTCTGTCAGCTATCATCTAAAGAATCTGATTCTATTTTGTCACTCCCTCGTCAAAAACCTGCAGTAGCTCCCTACTGCCTTCCACCTGGAGCCTACACTACCTCCTCACCAACACTGTCTCTCTCCTGCCGCTCTCCATTCCAGCTAGCCTGCCTCCTCTTGGTCTCCTCACCCCACACTCGTTTCAGCCATCACACATTGGCCTCCCAAATACCAACTTCCCTCTTTCTCTGCCCAAACAATGCTTCCTCTCTGTCAAGGCCTGCCCTGAGACCAATCCTCACAGAAGCTTTCCCTGATCCCCCCTGTACCCCAGTCCTGAGCTTTGCCTCCTCTAAGGTCTTCTCTCCTGCAGACTGGGAGCTCCCAGCTAAACTGAGCAGCGGCTGGACTCTCAGCAGATACCAGCAAGTAGGAGTGATCTATTGACCGTTTAGATGAGGGCTCTACCTCAGACTGGGGGACTCAAGACTAAAACTAGACCTCCTCCCTCAGTCTAGACTCTTCCAAGACTTAACTCTGAGTCTTTCTGTTTCCACTGGGGTTGCCAAGAGTAGACAATTCTGTGACACTCTGGGCTCCCTAGGACCCAGGAGGAGGCTCTCCCTCTACTGGTCGGGGCCCTACCTCCAGAGACTTCTACTTTCCCACTTGGGTGCCAAGAGACCTCCCCCCATTTGTTTCAGCACCCTCATCCCCGGCCAGCTGACAATGGCCACCCACCCCAACCCAGCTTGTCATAACAACCCAGCTAGAGACAAGACACAGAACCCCACGTCCAGGCGGGCACCTCCAAAAAAGGAAGTGAGGCAGCCTCACTGCCTCCCGTGCTCTCACCCGCCTCCCCGGCTCCACAGCGCCAGGATTCACTCGGCCCATCTCAGTGCTCTCAACCTCTCCAGGCAGCCCCTTCCCGACGTCCCATCCCACCCCCTCACATGCCCCAGGACTCACATGGCCCACTGCAACTTTTCATTCTTGATGGAGCTGTACAAGGCCTGCAGAGGAAGGAACAAACCAGGGGGGTGGGGGTCAATCCTGGGGGGGGAGGTGCACCAATGCCAGAGCTCAGAGCCCTCCCTCCAAGTTTGGGGGAGGAGACAAAACTGGGGGTGGCGATGGGCAGCAGGGTGTAATGACTGACAGGCTCTAGAACAAGGTACTAGGACCCAGGCCCAGGTTTGCCACTTGAGCTGCATGACTTTGGACAAGTCTCCATGGGAAGAACAAACGTAGCACCACATGGTCGTTTTATTTTTTTTTTGGCCACGCCACGCGGCATGCAGTATCTCAGTTCCCTGACCAGGGATAGAACCAGCACCCCTGCACTGGGAGCTCTTAACCACTGGACCGCCAGGGAAGTCCCGGTACGTGTTTACCATAGGGCAAGCAACTAACACAGGACATCCTGGCGTAAGGTTTATGTACGATAAAGAGCAACGGCTATTATCTTTGCTGTTGTTGTTACTGTTAAGAGTCATCCTATTCAGAACCTGGGTGGGGGAAGCACAGTCCCAGAACGAATGGAAAAGAGCAGCCTAAGAAGCTCTCCCTTCCCCAACCATGTGTTTTGGCCTATTTCGACAGGATAAACCCACACAGGGCATAGGGGGAAACTGAGGCCCAGGAACAGGACTCTACCTGTCACCTCCCTCCTTGGCTAACAGAGAACACACTCCCATGGCTCCCATCCCCAGTGCAAGCTGAGATCTTCGCCCAACCCAGAGAGCCCCACCAAGCCAAATGCCAGAGTGGTCCAGCCCCCTGCCCACGCACATACTTCATGTTCCTGCAGAGTGGACACTAGTCTAAAAGACAATAGTTTTAGCTTCCAAACCCTGCACACTCCAAACTCCCTGTGAATTCCCGAACCAGTCACTTGCCTCTGTACAGTTGGCCTGGGGGACCTGCAGGGGCCTTGGGGTGGTCGGAGGAGAGGATGGGTTCCAGTAGTGGCATAGGGGACCCCTCTTCTTGGGAGTAGCCTGCAACGAGGGTTCACACCAGTGCCTCCCACTGTGGGGGCGCTTCCACCAGCCTGTCCGTGAGTGGGTGTGTCCCCAGCACGTGCGGCTAAGCGTGTGGCGTGTGATGCCTGCGTGCGAGGAGTTGGATGCAGTGGTGACGTCGGCACCTTCTCCAAGATGGGACACAGCCCCCCGCTGCCCACACAACACGGTCTCTGACTCTTTCACTGTCCACTGCTATACCCAACCACAAGGCTAGCCAAGCACCCCACATGGGCACACCCTGACCTGGCCGGGGGCAGGTACACCATGACCTCCACCCCACAGCACAACCCAGTCAGGTGCATACACAGCACAACCCAGTCAGGTGCATACTCAGCCCTCCCAGCACCACCCCGACCAAACTCAGCAAGGCGCAGACCCTAAGCCCTCACACTCCAACTCTCGGGCCAGGACGTGAAGTGGCCACCGAAAGCCAACCTGCGGTCCTTGTCTCCAGCCCTGCAGTTCATCCCCTGCCCCTCTCGGCACTTCCTTTGGCCCACAACGTCTTCCTTCGAAAATTCCTAAACCCCACAGGTGAGCTCCGTCTCATGCTCTCATCTAGAAGGCCCAAAGACCCTTTGGTCTGCGATCCCCAACTTGGTCCGAGGGTCTCTGCCCTACCCCCACCCCATGCCCACCCCTGGCTACCCGTGGGCTCTGTCCGTGTCGGGCTCCCTCCTCGGCTTGCGATGCTTTCGGCGCCTCCCTCAAGCCGCCCCCTCAGTCGCGTGCCGCCCTCAGCAACCCCCTCGGTCGCCCCCCAGCCTGGCGTGGGCCGCGGCCCCACCGCCCTCACCGCCTTTTTCTTCTTGCGGCTCTGCAGGCGGCTGACCACCAAGTCGGTGTAGAGCACGGGCTTGAGACTGCGCGAGCGCTGCGGCCAGCCATAGCACAGGGTCTCCGCGCCGCGGTGGGTGCGCCCGTAGCGCACGGAGCACAGCGAGCGCGAGCGCAGCCGCCCGGCGCTGCTGTGGATGCTGTTGACACCGATCATGCTGGCCCGGCCGGCACGCCGCGGTCCCCGGCCATGCCCCCGTCCGGCCTCGGCCGCGGACGGCCCGCGGACGGCTCCCCCGACAGCCGGCGCGAGCGGCCCGGCCCGGCCCGAGCCCGGCCCGGCTCGGCTCCCACCGACGCGCGGAGCGCTCAGCGGCGGCGGCGGCGGCGACGCGGTCTGCTCTGCAGCTCGGCGAGAGCGGGCGGGGGGGCGTCAACGGAGAGGGGAGGGCGAGGGCGAGGGGCGGGGACGGCGCAAAATGGAGGCGTCCGACCGAGAGGAGGGCCCGCCGCGCGCCGTCACGGGGGAGGCGCCTGGGAGGGCCGGTGGGGCGGGGTGGCCTGCTCTAGAGGTGCTGGGAGGTTAGGGCTGTGAGGTGGGCTGTCCCTGTAGGGTCTGGAGCGCTCTCCTGGCTCGTCAGGGTGCGGTGGTGAGGAGAAAGGTCGGAACGCCTCCTGGCGGCCCTTTTTTACAGAGCCAGGAGGGGCCACGAGGCTAGAGACAGCGGCGCGGGATGGAGACAGCCGTGGAATTACCCAACTCACCGACCCGCAGATACTTCAAATGCCCGAGTATATAATCACCTTCAAACACCCCACTTTACATACACCCCAACTAACCAGATGCACCAATTCACATTCACCTCAACTCACAAACACTACAAATTCAGAGGTACACCTCAAATTTTACAGTCATTAACTCACAGACATACACCCCCTACTCATGGACACCTGTTATAAACCAGATAGTCAATTCGTAGATATACACCCCAACACAGACACACTCTAAATCATAAGCCCTAAAGCACAAACACACTCCAAGTCAGACAAAGCCCTATGATTCACAGACCCTAAGTCACATATACAAGTCAGCATACACCCCAACTCACTGACGCCCCCCCACCTCACAGTGGACGGCCCTACTCAAGATACGTTCCCAAACTCAGAAGCTCAACACACCCCACGTTCACAGACACGCCCCAGGACACTCCTGTACTGTCACATGTATGCGGTGGCCGGGAGACCCCTTTGACAACTCTGGGGGTTTCAAGGGAGTGCAGGCCTTCTCGGATAAAACGCCACCCGATCTGGAAGAGGAGTGAAGCCAAGGTCCAGGCCACCCCCTCCTCCTCCCATCCTACCCGCTCCAGTGTAGCTAACCCCTCAGGATCTGGCGCCTGGGCGCGGGGCCTGCCCACTAAGGAGCCAGAAGCGCAGTGTGTAGTCCCAGCTTGGTGCTAACTGGCTTCAGGACCCCGGAAAGCCTTTGTCCCTCTCAGGGCCCCCATCTCCGGGTCCCTCCAGTGCAGCGGTACCAGAGAGGCCTTTGTGGCTGTACACCGTGGGGCGGGGGCTGGGCGCGGGGAGGGAAGTGGTGTACCTATGCGCGCCCCACCGCCCTTGCAGAGACCCCCCACCCCTTTCCTCAGTGAACACTGAAGGAGGGGCGCTAACGAAGCCAAAATACAGGGTCCAGGGCCTGCTGGTCACGTGTTTTCGAGAACTGTTTCTCCCCCCTCCCCCACTGTGCGCTGGGACTGCGAGTGCGCATGTTCCGGGAAAGCCAGTCTTGTGGGGGCTGGGGGAGGGGGCGGTCCCCAGGCTGAGTCACTAGAGCCCAGGCTTCCACAGCGGGAACTGGGTGGTGGCAGGCCCCTCCCCGCCCCTCCCTCGGAGGCCTGCTGACAGGTCCCCTGTCCCTCCCCTCCAAAGACCTCTGCCCCGCCCCGCCCCACCCCCCACCTTGAGCAGCTCTTTGGGGAAGTCGCCGCCTTCGTTGAGGCCCTCCAGGTTACCAATGAAGTCTCCGCAGGTCATGCGCTTCCCGATGTTCTAATGGAGGGCACAGAGGCCTCTGAGCTTGGGGAGTCCTTCGCCTCCCAGGCCCTGAAGTCTCTGGGCGGGGTGTTCCAGGCTCCCTCCCGCCAGCCCCCCTACTCACGTGGCCGTGGAGATCCGTATTGAGTAGCATGAGGGCGCAGGTCAGCGTGTGCGCACCGTCTAGGAGAGAATTGACATTCAGCCTTGGCCACCTCGCAGGGACTCTTCCACATCTATCTTCCTCAATCTTCCAGTTCATCCCCTGCCCCCTTTCAGGAACCCCTTTGGCTCACAACCACACTTTTGTAAGTCCCGGACCCCATTAGCAAACCCCTCTGGAGCAAAGACCTCTCTCTTCCAGTAAATCCCTCAGATGGGACCTCTCCTTCTATTTAGGTCACCCTACCTAGCTCCCTAAGGTTCTGGGGGCAGCCCACTGCTTGCCCCCAACATCAACATGCCTCTGTGTCTATGCAAGCCATTGGGCCCCACACAGTTATGCAGACCAAATAGAATCCCTACTCAGGCCAAGCACTGTCTTGCACATGTATGCAAACAACGGCATGCAAACACACCTGCCACGTGCCTCTTCACAACACACACTAGACCCTACCTAGCACTATACCTGCCCACATGCACAGTTCCACATCTGTGCAGCCGTGCCAGTACTGTCTGCATACATGCATGCTTGCATGCCTGCAAGCTCATGCATTCGGGTACTTCTGCATACACACTCATGCTGCTTTGCACAGATGCAGTGCCCATCTGCCTCAGTGACCAGCCAGGAATGTCCTGCCCCGGGCCTCCTCACCCTCTGAGGACAGGGCTCCAGGATTGCACTGGAAGTATCTCTGGGAGAAGTGGGCCAGCACGCGCTCCCGTTCCTGGGTCTCACCCATTAAGGCCAGCTCCTTCAGAAACACCCTGGGGAGGGGGGAAGAGGGGACATGTCACCTCTACCCAAGGTCCCCTTACCAGGCAGCCCTGGCTCTTGGCCATACCCAGACAGCTTGGGAAAGGGTGACTTCAGGGCAGTTTAGGGGAGTCACGGGGCTCAGAGGAGGCATAACTGAGGCCCTGCACACCAGGCCTGGAGAGTAGGCGCTGCCCTCAAAGGGCTGGACACCCACCTGAGAGCTTGGTCCAGAGTCATGCCCGTGAAGACAAAGAACTTCAGGTACTCGCCAGCCACAAGTTTGCTGAAGTCATTGCTGTGGGCAGGGCAGAGGGACAGGTGGAGTCTCAAGGGGAAGTGTCAAGGGGCCAGGTGGGGTTTACCTAGAGACCTGGGGGTATTAGATACAGGGGATGTGGAGGTGCTGCCCGCAGGATGCATCCCTTTTCCCCCCATTCTCAATCCCAGCCCAGTGCCTTTACTTCTTGCCCAGGTGCCGGGCCACATCCGCCTTCCTGAAGCCGTCTAGTCGGTACAGCCTCTTAGCTAGGCGCTGCGCAGCCTCCAGGTCTGCTTTCTGCCCATTGGACAAGGTGTCTGTGCTTCCCAGGGCCAGCCGCTCTGTGCTGTCCAGCTCTGAGTCCGAATCGGACACGAGCTGGCTCAGGGGCGGTTCACTGCCAGGGTAGAACACCAGCTCAGAGGTGGGGCAAGCCCTCGGGGGCCATCCAGATCCTTTCCTTCCTCTGCCTCCAGACCCAGTAGACAGAGGAGGGAAGACTGGGACATGGGGAAGGCATTTTTCTTTTCTCCAGAGAAGGAGATTCCTTCCATCAGCCTACTCCATCATTACCACCTCTCTGTGGAAGTCCTGCCTCAAATCTAACCCACATCCCTGTTGCTGCTTTGGGAGTTCTGGCTGCTTTCCCCAAAGCTCCCTAAGTTTGCCATTAGACATAGATTCCCCATCCCCACACTGGACCTACTCAGGACAGAGTCCTCTGTGTCTGAGACTATGGGCAAAGATAGGATAGATGGACTGGTGGGGAGGAACAGTGGAGGGTCAGACAAAGATGTGAGGGCAGCAGGGACACTTTCCTGCTCCTATGTCTTTCCTCTTCCCGCCTTTTAGGGAGAGGAGCCTCCTCCCGTCCTTCTCTTACACCCTCAAAGAAGCAGGCTCTGGGGTAGGGGGTATTGGGGGTCAGAGTGAATTCCTCATCCCCTGTCTCCTCCTGCCTTCCCCTTCCCACCCCGGCTGCTCTACTCACAAAGCCACCTGTCACCCCAGAGACAGAGGCCGGAAACTCCTAGTTGCTAGGCAACGCTGTCTCCCTGGCCACCCCCTCCTGTTGCCATGGCTTCAGTGACTGAGAGGGTAGCTGGCAGAGGGGAGAGCAGAAAGGTTAGACTGGTGAAAGGACGTTCTGGAGAAGGGTGAGAGACTCTAGATTGGAAGGGGGAGGTGACATGGGAGGGAAGCAAAAGGAGAAGCTGGTGGCTGCATCTTTGGGAGAAACCTCCAGGCTGGCTGAGGGTAAGATCAGAAGAATTCTAAGCAGGTTAGAGGCTCTGTCTGGGGAGGGAAGGGCCCTTCTAGAGAAAGAGGAGGGTGTCCTCTAGAGACCCTTCAATCCTAAACCATGGTTTCACAAGTCACTGGATCTGAGACCAAGGGGGCAGGCTGTGAGGGGCTACCACTCACAGCCAATGGAAGTAGTCCTCCAAATGAGAAAACACATCTGTATCCCCTAACCACCCCTATCAGGGGTCAGGAATATAAACTACATCTTCACACTCAGGCTCTGTCCCTTAGAGCAACTGTTCCTGGGGCCCTGGGCCCTGGGGCCTCAAGTCTGAGGACCCAAAGGAATCACTCACCTGCCCAGGGGAGCTGCCCCCAGTCCATAGCTGTCTTCTGAGTGGCAGGGACTAGGGGGCTCCCTCCTTGGGGCCTGCTTGGCTCCAGCCTCTGCCTCCTCTTCCTCCCCTCTCTGTGTCCAAGGCCCATCAGCAGCAGAGCTGGTACCAGAATCCGGTTCGAGAGGGGCAAGTGGGGCAGGAGCAGGTGGGTCAGGCCTGGGGGCAGGGGGCTGCGGAGGCAGCTCAAAGGTGAAGAAGGGGCTCTGGGTTGGGCCAGGTGAGGCCAGGGCCTCCAGCGAGGCGAGGCTGGTGTAGGAGGTGCCCTTGGCCCGGTGTGACTCCAAGATGGCTTCAAACACACAACTGAAAGAGTCGGGCCCATCAGCCAAGGGGCTGGTCCCAGGTAGAAAGGGCAGAGGCGACTTGAGAGGCCCGGAGTGAGGCATTCGGGTGCCTGGCCTGCAGGGGCGGGGAGGAGAATCTCTGATCAGGGGCCTTCAGGACAGCTCTCAGGTAGCATTTCATTGAACTTTCAGACCGACTCTGTGAAGGGGATTATCATCCCCTTTTCACAGGCTCCCATCCCCCGAAAAGAGCCACCCGGGTACGGGGTCCCCACCACAGGTTTGCCAAGCTATTCAGTGCCCCTGGAGCACCCCAGCCCCACCCATACCCAACACCCAATCCCCTTCCTCTCTCACTCCCTGTTAATCTCCCTTTCTCCTCCTTCTCCCTGATCCTCTCCCCTCCTGCCATCCCATTTCTATTTCTGGCAACATCTTAGGAAAAGAAGATGAGGCTCCAGGCTGCAATGGGGTGTGAGACAGAGAGGAAGGCCCCTACCCTCCACGTTCTCCTGCCGGGATCCAGGATCTAGCCTGATGCTCCCGTGCCCCCAGGCTTGATTTTGACCTCAGCCTGTCACTCTGCCCCTGGCCCTCATTAGAACCCCTTTCCTCCTCTATCCTGGCTGCCCCTACCCTCCTGGGCTCTTGCTGATGGTCCCCACACCCCCGACACCCTGCCAGGCCTCAGGCCTCTGTCCGGAATCCCGAGTGCTACAGCGCCCTGTCAGCACACCGCTTTGTCCTGACATTCCCGGCCCCACCCTTGTCTCTATTCCGGTCCCTTTGAGCCCAGCTCTGGCTCTGGGCCAGTGGGAAGGAGCAAGCCACTTTCCTCTCCCACTCCCCCACTCACCGGGCCCCTTCTGAGGCCTCAAACACCTCGTCGTCCACATCCTCTTCCCCACCTGCCTCATCCTCGTCCTCATTGCCACTGCCCAGGCTGGAACGAGGGCCAAGGCATGGGCCGGGACGTGGGGCAGGTGGGCGGGCAGTGCCAGGCGGGCCCTCAGAGCTGGGCTGACTCTCGATGGCCGAGTCAGCCTCTTCCCGCTCAGCCAGCACCTCATCGATGTCGGTCTCGCGGTAGCACCTCAGGGGCACTGTGTCCAGGTCCGTCTCGGAGTACTTGGCTGCTCGCCCCACAGCCACCCCAGAGCCCTGCCCTGAGCCCACCCCAGGTGGAGATGGGGGGGCCTGCTCTGGGGGCTTAGCACCTGCAGTGTGCACAGGCATCCCGGTCAGGAGGTTATTCAGGTCAGCTCCCTGTCCTGATTCTGTTCTCAGAAGGAACTCTCCCCCACTGCCTCAAACTGGCAGGAAGTTCTCTCACTGTCTAGCCACCATTCCTCCTGCTACAAACTCAACTTGTTCCTGGTGCCAGTGGAGCTCATTTCAAATCAAGTTCTTATCAAACAGCTTTGAGGGGCCTGAGGGAGACCAGCCTCTCTTCTACTCCAAGGAATGACCCTCGACATCCTGCCACCCCTCCCTCCACTACCCAGCTTCCTCCAAGTGCCCAACCTAGCTGCCATCCCCCAACCCCCTATCATAACACAGATGGATAGACTGAGGCCTAGAGAGGCATTAGCCAACTCAGAAGCCCAGGAAAGAATAGGGGGAAGTTTAAATGAAGGCTCCCTAGCCCGCCATGGCTGCTCTGGAAAAGGCCCTGTCCTGTTCCCCTTGCCTCAGTCCCAGGCCTTACCTGAGCTGGGGGAGTCCAAAGAGCCATAGAAGAATTCCCATTTGGCTCGCGCGATTCTCCGGGCATGAGAGGAGACTTCTCTGGGTGAGGACCAGGGGTCCCCCTAAGCCAAGGAGGGAGACATAGACACAGGCACCCAGAGATAAAGCCAGACACACAAAGACACAAGAACATGGGACAGAAACACAGAAAGAAAAACATACAGGGACAGAGGTGCAGACACAAGAACAAACAAAGAGGGCAAGAAAGAGGGAGATTTAGCACAGATTGAAGGATTCAGAGTGAACAGCTGATAGGCCCAAAACCACCAAGGAGACAAGCCTTGGCCTTTGTTGGGTCTCTGGGGTTCCAGGGAGCCCAAGGGAGATCAAATACCTGGTTAAGGAGTCCAGTGTCAGCAGGTCCTCGGAATAATGTGGCCAGGTGCTCAGAGGGTCCCCCCAGCCCATTGGGGAGAGAGGAGTAAAGACCGTCTGCTCCAACCTGAGGTTGAGCTGGTGGCCCGTGTAAAAGGCCCTGGCTGCTAGGCAGAGCTGAGCCTCCTCCAGCTGGGAGTGGGTCTGATGTGGATGCTTCTAGCCGCAACTTTCGGTTGGAGCCAGGCCCAAGGGCTGGGGTGGGACTGGGAGGAGAGACCCCACCCAGGTCCCAGCTCCGACTCAAGCCTCCGGGAGCAGGTAGCCCATTCAGTGGCCTCACGCTGGCCTTCTCCACAAAGCGGAATATGACCACAGAACTCCGGGGCCCTGGTGGGGGCTGCCCAATGGGTGAAGAGGGTGCCCAGGGTGAGGGAGCGACACGGGGTGCAGGGGGGCCACGCAGGGGTGTACAGGGTGCTGTCACACGTCCAAGCTCCCGGCCTCGGGGACCTGGACCTGCCACCCGCCGTAGGAGGGAGCCTGTGCTGCCATACATGCTGGCCGGGGGGCTCTGGGGCACTGGGCCTTCGGGGAGCCAGCGGCGTGGGCATCGTGGCGGGGAGATGGCACAGTCGCCTTCCGAGCAGAAGCGCATGGCACCCTGGGCCATGCTGGGGCCGGGGGTCAGGCTGGGGGGGCAGGGATGGCCAGGCCAGGTGGGGAGTGAGGGGGCAGCATACTCTTCAGACAGGCCTGCAAGAGAGGAAGGGGAGGAGGGGGTGAACTGCTGGGGAGTCGGGTGGACAGGAGAGCAGAGACAGGGAAGGGAAAGCTGGCTGGGGTCACTGAGCACCAGGGGTCTAGCCCACGCTGGGAATATGGCATCATTGATCCCACCCCTGGGGTTGGTGATCAGTCTTCCTGCTGGGGCTACTTCCATGGAGGCCCGAAGAGAAAAGAATCGTACCCCCAATGGGCCCCTGGCTCCTCTCCTTTCTGCCTGGGGGCTCTAAGCATCACCCTGGGAGGAGAGAGGAAGGTATTTCAGAAGTTGAGTGAGCCCAGAGTTCCTGTGGCATTTTGGAACTACTTCTGGTGGGGGAGGGGGAAGACTGCTACCCCACCCTCAGGACCAGAAGTATCAGCCAGCCATCATCATCGCCCAGCCATGGACCTTCCACATTCTCTCTATAGAAGCCCCTCACTCAGGGGGAGAGAACTCAGGCCTCCTGGAAGGAGAGGGAGGAAGAATGGGGGTGGTATATAGGGACATGAGGGGCTGAGAGGCATAGGTGAAAGGGAAGAAAAAGGCCTGAACAGAGGCTCCTCCTCTACTACATACATGCTGAATGGGAAAGGGACATTCTTGTTCTCCTTACAGGTACACATACTCATGCACACACACACATAAGGACAAATAATATCGGTACACAGCTAACACATTCATAGACAACATCCTCCAGCAGACACAGACACAGGCACACACACACATTGCTCAAAGACACACCCTCATACACTCTCACAGTCATAACAAATATGTGTGTAATGGAAAGGCACATGCTTGTTTTACACACACACTGCAATCAAACAGGAACACACAAAGAGATACCCAAATATACACACAGGCCCTCATTCTCCAAGGCACATAGAGACACAGGCATATCAGACACTCACAGACACTTACTGGTCACAGTCACACACATACAGATGCATCCTCACACACATCCATAAACAGGGACATACACCCTCTCCCCCAACCCCCACCAGTCACTGGTCTCTGTGGGGGGGCAGGGTGAAGGCTGAACCAGACCCTCTCCCCATCTCTCTCTCCACCCGCCAGGCGTATGACAGATCTTGTCCAACCCAGGAAGGACCATAAAGGGATAAAGGGGCCCCTGGTGGCAATGCAGCGTAGGGGCAAGGGTCAGGAGCAGCAACCTGCCAGGCAGGTTTCTGAAGCTTAATCGGGGCCCAGCGCACCCCCAGTGCAGCCCTGGACTCGAGCCGCCTCAGTACTCACCGCTGCTCGCCTGGAGCTGGGGCCGAGGAGAGGCAGGGGAGAGGCTGGGCCCAGCTCAGCTGTGAAGGCAGCGCGACTCCCGCTTGCTCCCGCTTGCTCCAGGCCCGCCCGCCTCTCAGTCCCTCCTTCCCCCCTACGCGCGGCTCAGAGCTAATCCTCCCCCCCACCCCGCCCTTTCCCGGGGCCCTGAGCCCCGGAGGCTGGCCCCCCTTCTCGACGCTAGGTCCCCCCTGGGCAATCCCGCCAACCTGAGACCCGCCCCTGAGGAGGGGGAGGACGTATGGAACCTCTGGTCTGTTCTTCAGACCCTCACATGACCCACCCCAATCGTGTCCACGTCCCGCTCGTCCACCACCCCGAGCCGCACGCAGGACCCAGCTGCACACGCGTGTCCCGCTCCAGACCCCACGCGTGTCCCTAGGAGGTTGCCACATGACCTGTTACATGCCACATGCGCTCCCGCCCCCACGAGCACGCGGCCGCGCCAGCACACGGTACGAGTGTAGACTGGACCCGCCCCCTAAATCCAGGAGACCATCAATTTATGGAAGAAAGATCTAGGGAGCACTGCCTCAAACCCTCCGGATGTTCTAAGACTAGGACTCAGGAGACACAACCCTGACCACTCGCCCCGGATGCAGCAGGAGGGATGTTAGTCAGACTTCAAAAAGAACTTCCTTGCTGCCTGAGTTAGGCATCCTGCCCGTCTGGTAAGAGGTTAGACGGAATGACGCCTGGACTAGAGGAAGTGGGAGACAGGCAACCCTTGTGCCCTTGGCCAAGGTAGAAGCGGGCCCGGCTATTTTAAGAAAGCACCGCTAAAGTTACTAGGGCAACTGCTCTCCTTGGGAACTCCAGGGCAGGCAAGTGGTGACCTCGGAAGGAAGAAGGGGTCTGTTCGAGTGGTCAGGGGGGCGCAAGAACGTGCGAGGCGGGGGTGCGCGGGGCTCACCGCGGGGAGGGGCTGCGCGGGCTCGGCGTGGTGCTGAAGGGGACAGCGCCAGATTTGTCGCACTGCGCAGGCGCAGAAGCTGGAACAACGCTGGGATGGGGAGGAGGCGCGCGGCCCGAGGTGGTGCGCGCCCACTTGACTCTATCTTAGCACAAATCTGTCCTCCCAGCTACCCTTCCCCAAGCAGGCGGAGGAAAAGGGAGCAAGTCCCTCACCCAAACTGACCCTCCTTGGTCCTTCCCCGCTGCTGTTCACTCCCTCTCGCAGCATGGGAGTGGGGGTGGGGTGGGGGAGGGTGGAGGAGTGTGAAAGGGATTCGGGGAAAACCAGGATGCCTGAATTCTTTATCCCGACTCGCTTGATCCCGGACAAGGTGCTGCCTCTCCAGGGCCTCGGTTTCATCTTCAAAGTGGAGTGACGGAACAGACATGCCCACCTTGTAGAGGTGCCGAAGCCCTGATAATGGATGGGAAGCATTTTTCGTTATGAAGAGGCAGGTGAAACGGTTGCACGACGGGAAAGTGCAACCCTGCTGGGGCGGGGGATGGGGGGGTGGGGGGATGGGAGCTATCTGGGACAGCAGTAGCCCTCGGCCTCCTTCACATCCTCCCCGCCAATGGATGATGGGGAAAGCACTGCTCCAGAGGTTCCCTGGAGCGGACTCTGAACTAGGATCTGGGGACGCAGTGAGAGGGCAACCCAGAGTCTGAGCTCAGAGCTCTGGGGTGGGAGGGGATTACTGCCCCAGGGCAGGCCCAGCCCCAGACCCCACAACTAAACCCCCAGGCCAACCGATAAGCAGTATTCCTGGGGGGCTGACCTGAACACTTATTCTTCTCAGGACTCTAGACCTCCTGGGTAAAGGAAAGGGACCCAGTTGGAGATACAGTCCTTCTTCTCGACCCTACATTTCTCCCTCCAAGGTGTAAACCCGTTACAAATCTTCCGGGAGTGGAAGGGGTTGGATAGCTCTGTACTTCACAATTAACCAGGGATGGGAGGTTTGGGCAAGTTTGCTTGATGAAGGAAGAAAAGTTCTAGCTTTCCCTGTTCAATTCATTCAGCAATTCTTGGGCATCTACTACGTGCCAGGCAATAAGAGCCTGGACAGTTTTTCCCCATTTTTCAAACTCGCTAAACGCTATCAGAGGGCAGAGAAAATAGGCCCAGAACCTTAACAGTCCTGGCCCCGCCCCTTATACGTTTGGCTTTGCCTGCTCCTCCCATCACTTCACTTTGAGGCGGCCACTGGCCCAAAACGAAAAAAGCCAGTCTCTGCTGCACCATCGCATTCTTCAGCCTCGGGTCTCAAGCCCTGTAGCGGAGAAGGCGAGGTCTAACTTTACACCACCGGCCTGTTTCGCCTTCAGTTTCGGGATCCATCCGGAACACTTTCAGACAGGATCCTCAGTGAGCCGGCACTCGATTGAATCGGTCTGTCTCTACAGCCAAAGTAGGCGGGTTTGCTGCGGCCGCTCCAGGCCAAAGCAAGAAGACCTTACTGCGCACGCGCAGTAGACAACCGATGGAGCCACCGATGGAGCAGTCCGGAGGGGAGCAAGAGCCCGGAGCCGTCAGGTACCGAGCACCGGAGGGGCCGAGAGAGGGAAAAAAGGCCTGGGGGAGGGGAGCTGAACCAGGGCCGGGTCTGGGGGTCGCTTTTAGGAGCCGGGGCTTAGGAGCATAACGGAGGCGGACTCGCAGGTAACAGCAACCCGGGGACGCCGCCGCCAACGCCCCTTTGCCCGCAGGCTCCTGGACCTGCCCTGGGAAGACGTACTGCTCCCACACGTCCTGAGCCGTGTGCCGCTGCGCCAGCTGCTCCGGCTGCAGCGCGTCAGTCGGGCCTTCCGGGCGCTAGTGCAGCTGCACCTGGCCGGGCTGCGCCGCTTCGACGCCGCTCAGGTAAGCCTGGGGCCGGAGCCCCGCCCCCTTCTGGATACTGCCCCCGCCCCGGCTCCAGCCCCGCCTCCAACCCCCAGTCCCCAGCCCTGAACCTCCAGACCCCAGCTCCGCTGTCTACCCTTCGGGATCCCCCTTGGGCCTCTAGGAATGACCTGGAAGCGATCCACCCAGCGAGAAGTACTCTCAAAGGGCGAGTACCGGGAATCAACTCAGAGGGCGCGTAGGGTCTCTCTTGGGAGGTCAGGTGGCAAGCCCCGAGGGCGACCTGTTGCCAGGAAAGCACTCCTCAGGGACGGGTAGGCAGCGTCCGCCCCCGGAACCAGCTGAGAGTCGAGGTGCTTCCCCGCCCGTAGGTGGGTCCGCAGATCCCGCAGGCCGCATTGGCCTGGCTGCTGCGGGACGCCGAGGGGCTGCAGGAGCTGGCGCTGGCGCCGTGTCACGAATGGCTGTCGGACGAGGATCTGGTGCCGGTGCTGGCGCGGAATCCCCAGCTGCGGAGTGTGGCGCTGGCCGGCTGCGGGCAACTGAGCCGCCGCGCGCTGGGGGCGCTGGCCGAGGGCTGCCCCCGCCTGCAGCGCCTTTCGCTCGCGCACTGTGACTGGGTAGATGGACTGGCGCTGCGCGGCCTCGCTGACCGCTGTCCGGCCCTTGAGGAGCTGGACCTCACCGCCTGCCGACAGCTCAAGGATGAAGCCATCGTGTACCTGGCGCAGAGGCGCGGCGCAGGCCTTCGCAGCCTCTCGCTGGCGGTCAACGCCAATGTGGGGGACGTCGCCGTCCAGGAGTTGGCTCGCAACTGCCCGGAACTCCAGCACCTCGACCTAACCGGCTGCCTCCGGGTCGGAAGCGACGGTGTCAGGTGCCTGGGCCTGGGGTCGGTGGGACGGGAGGAGGGCAATCACTTAGCCTCTGGGGGTCGGGGCGGGCTGTAGTTGTCGAAAGGCAGAACTGGGGTTTCTGTATCTTCCTGCTACCACGGCACCCCCATTCTGAATAGGAAGGGCCTCTAAGGAATGCCTAGGCCAGAGAGCCCACAGTTTAAAAACTTTTTTGAACCAGTATTTACACATTGGGAGATTTCACATACAGAGTACAAAAGTCAGATTTCTAGCTGTTCTTCAACAAAGGGAAAACCTTGCAATCCTGGGCACAGCTGAGAAGCAGGTTCCCTGTTTCAGAGACAGGAAGTCTCCGGTTCACTGGAGGCATTAAGTGTATGACCCCAAATCGGGTCTCCTCCCTTCTGTACGGAGGGAAGAAGTATGCCCCGAACTGGAGGGAGACAGGGGCTTTGCCGGCTCCCCCACCGTGGGTGTAGCGGCTTCACGCCCCTCACCTCACCCGGCTCCTCCCCCAGGACGCTGGCCGAGTACTGCCCCGCGCTGCGCTCGCTGCGGGTGCGGCACTGCCACCATGTGGCCGAGCCCAGCCTAAGTCGTTTGCGGAAGCGCGGCGTGGACATCGATGTGGAGCCTCCGCTGCATCAGGCCCTGGTGCTGCTACAGGACATGGCAGGCTTTGCACCCTTTGTCAACCTGCAGGTCTGACCCGCCTGCCGATGGGCACAGCTGGACTGTGTGGCGGGGCCTCACTGTGAACCGTAGGGAAACTGAACTGTGGGGGCCTCGGCTGAGAGGCCAGTGCCCTGCCCTACCCTGGAGCTTCAAATAAAGAGCTTTTTACCCCTTCTTGCCTGGCGCTGCTGCCCTGTTGGAGATAGGGGATGTGAGGCTGGGAGAGACAGACACAGTACTCCAGCACCCCAGCTGTGAAATGACCAGAATGCACTCACACCTTCCTGGGGCTACCTTTACTGTGCCCATGGCAGCTCCAAGAGGAGGTTAACACTGTGGAGCAAGGAAGTAGGGAAAGACGGGGGACAGGAGTTAGGGTGGGCCCTGTGTGGAGGTGTAGGGCTCCTGCATCCCTCTGGGATCTGAGCCTAGACGGCTCCGGCAGAGTCTGGCGAGTGCCTCAGTGGAAGCGGTACTTTCTGGCTGGCTTGAGGTTGATGTATGTGGCCTTCATCTCCTCAGCCTCAGGGTTCCGCACATCTTTGAATCGCTCCCCTTTGGTGCTCACTACCTGGTTGTCGATGTATCGGATCAGCTTCTTGGGAGCCTGTCAGGCAATCAGGTAGTGAGTAGCAGAAGCCAGGAGACGGTTGCACCCACTCCACGACCCTAGGAGCTGTGACCGTCTCACCTCCTTAGGAGCCATAGGCCGGTGAATCTTCTGATCCTCTGCGCTATCCACCATCATGTACCTGCCAAAAACTGGCTGGGTGAAGCTCCTGCCACCCTAGGAAAACCCTCTAAGGGCCCGGCCCGGCCCAGCCCAGCCCAGCCCAGACCAGACTCACTTCTGCAGGATGAAAGACTTCAGCTCATCCTTTTGGGGCCCTCTGAGGCGCCTGGGCAGGTCCTGCAGAGAGGGGAAGCCTGTCTAGGGCCTAGGGTACCAGCAGGAAAAGCAAATGGGGATAGGCTAGGGGCGGGGGCTTAACACTAAGGTGGAACATAGCTGAGGTTACATGGGGTTGGGGGGCCGTCTAGCAGAGGATACCTGGTTGTGGCCATCCCAGGCTGCAGGCCCCTCCTCCTTCCCCTCTACCAGCATCTGCACAGCTTCTTCCAAGTCCCCTCGAGCTTTGGCCAACACCCACTGGGCCTGCTCCACCGAACAGGTAGGGAACACCTCCAGAAGTACGTCCACCCCTGGCAGCAGTTCCTCCTCAGCACCGGATGCCTGTGGGCATAAATGTTGCCAAGAGGCAATACTTCCTCCTTTCCAGGGCCCTAGCTCCCTCGTCGGTACCCTCCTCTACCAGTACCTCATCTTGAGTGTCCCCAGCAGCAGTCAGAGAAGACATCATCTCTTCTTTGAGCCTCTGCAGAGGCTCTGGGGAGACAGATACCTGACCTTGGACCTCAGAGCTCTGTGGTTTCAGGTTCTCTTAAAGAGGCAGAAAGAGCAACAGGTTTGCCAGGGCTTTGGGGGATGGGGGTTTGAGCCACCCAAGTGCCCAATTCCCAGACTCACCTTTGTTCCTGGCACCACTCAACTGCCCTGAGAGCTTCCGCATCATTTCCCCTATTGTACCTCTGAAAAGGCAAGGAGGGCGGTAAAAGGACAACTCTGCCCACCCTCCACAATCAGCCAGCCCTCCCCCTTCTCTTGGTCCCAGCCAGGCCCCACCTTGGGATGTAGGCGAAGCCAGGCACATAGGCCTCCATCATCTCAGTGAAGGCCTCCATATCGAAATTCTCCTCCGATGGGCCTGAGGGGCCCAGGTCCTCAAGGACCCCAAGCACATAGGAGAAGATGACCTCATCCAAGCCGCTGCAGGAGGGGGACAGGACAAGCCCTGTTACCTCCAGCATTGCCACCTAGCCTGGGACTCCAGCCCTGGGCTTCATGGGGTCCAGGAGCCAGACCTCAAGCCTTAAGCCCAGAAGAGTATCCCACCCACCCCCCGACCCCCTCAGAGCTTTGGTTTCCCGTCTGTTCAACAAGGGTGACAGGAACAGGATGAGAGGTTAAGGCCATACCAGCAAATCATAACCAGCCCTCCTCCACCTGAGGAATAGGGCTGAGTACTTCCCACCCCAGTCTTTCCATCGGCCAGGGCCCAGAGTACTGCCCAGCAGCTCCAACTCTGGCCCCAGCATGACCCTTCTAGGAGAGCAGCTTCTACCTGAGGTCAGCCTCTGGGAGGTGCGTCTGAACAAAGGCAAGGAGGGCTGCACTGACAATCCTCTCCAGCTCCATGCTCTCTCCTCTTCTGAAGGGACACAAGACAGAGGCTTGTCAGGCCCTCTTCTGCCTGCCCCTGCCCACCAGGTCCAGGGGCGGCCAGCTCCTCCCTCCTGCCCTGCGTGGAAACCATTTGTTGACGTTGCCCATAGCTTCCAGTTCTTCAGCCCTCCCCCGCTCCCTCAAGCAGAGCCACAGCCCCCTGCCTGCCTATCTCTCCACCTCCTCCAGCCTGAGACAGGGCAGGACGCTGTCTCAGGAGAAAGTTTCCAGAGTGGACGTTTCCCTCCCCCCTCCCCCTGACCTCTCCCCATCTCCCCACCCCATTCCCCAACAGTAGGCCTAGACCCTCTGGGAAGAAGCCAAGGTCTTGAGGTCACATGCCTCCTGGCTGAGGAATCCCATCACTGAGAGGGCCACTTGGCCCCCAAGTCCAACCACAAGGGACCCATTGTCCAGCCCCCCAAGAAGCAGGCCTCAGGACTGAGCACAGCCATTCCCCCACCCAGAATGGGCCACCCACCCTCTGCACAAAGGGGCTTTTCTGGCTCTGGGGCCCAGATAGAAGGGGAAGCCTTTCATGAATTCTCTCTTCCTGCCAGGTCCTTGCCCTTCCAGTAGCTTGGGCCTATCTACGGAGGACTTTCCATCCTCCGCCCCAAGGCCTACGGAGCCTTACAAGATCTGGCCTTTGCTTACCTCTCCAACCTCACCACTCCCTCCTTGCTAACTCCACTCCTGCCCCAGCAGCCTCCTTGCTATTCCTCAGACTTGCCCAGTTTCTTTCTACCTGTCTCCTTCAGATATCCACATGGCTCATCCCCCTCACCTCTGCCAGGGCTCTGCTCAAATGTTGCCTCCATAGAGAGACCTTCCCTGACTAACTGACCAAAATTAGGCATTCCCCATACTCCCCAATCCCTTACTCTGCTTTATTTTCTATACAGCATATACTACAGCTCCATGTTATCTTTATGTTTATTTGCCTGTTGTCCTCCCCCACGGAATGTAAGCTTCAAGAAGAGGGAGTTTGGGGGGGTGTACTTTGTCTTATCCATTGGTATAGCCCTAGCACCTAGAAGAATGCCTGCACTTAGTAGGTGCTCGATAAATACTTATTGACTTATTTCATTCCTACTTACATGCTTTTGACTCCCAAAAGTCTGTATTTGGTAGTCAGGAACATCTAGGTGGTAAAGAACTGCTCCAGACCCACAAGTCCAAATGTCAGCTCATTACCCCACTCCGAAGACCCAGGGGCACCTCAAACTTCACCTACCCCCAACTCACCATATCCTCCTGATCTGTGTACTCCCCCTCCAAACAGGCACCTCCTCCTGTTTCACCGGCTAACATGACTCACTCAGCTGCCGAACCTGAAACTTGGGGGTTACCCTTGATTTCACCGTCTCTCAACCCCTGCTGCAATCAATCAATCACCAGGTCCTATTGAATCTATTCCCTTATTATTCTCCATTCTATCCACTTCTCCCCAACTTCAGTCTGGCTTCCGCTCTACTGAATTTTCTCAGGCTAAGGGCTGAGTTACTTTTTCAGGTTTTGGTCTCATTAGGTTGAACCATATGAACTTGCCAATATTACCTGTTTTTTCTTTTTCAAAGTTGTGTGTGTGTGTGTGTGGTTTTTTTTTTTTTTTTTTTTTTGCAATATTACCTGTTTTTGATCTCAAAAAGAAAAGAAAAAGGCAATTTCTTGTAGTTTCACCTAATATTTGCCCTTTCAAGTAGCACCAATGTTGGTCTAGGAGGCATCACATCCTCCTATTTCTCTTCTACCTCT
Organism: Mesoplodon bidens; assembly: GCF_964165515.1. Taxonomy (NCBI): domain Eukaryota; kingdom Metazoa; phylum Chordata; class Mammalia; order Artiodactyla; family Ziphiidae; genus Mesoplodon; species Mesoplodon bidens. Next base: position 27,545,654 of record NC_138176.1, on the reverse strand, counting down.
CTGGCCCATTTCTTCCCAGGCTCCCTTCTCTGTCCCCCTCTCCTCTGCTTCCCCCTAAATGTGGCAGCAAAGCTCAGGCTCAAAGCTGCTTCTCCTTTCTCCTCAGTCTGCACTGTCTCTCTCTGGAAGATCTCATCTGGGCCCACATCTTGTGCCAACTTCCATGTCACCAATTCCCAAATGTCCAATCCTCTAGTCCAGTCTCCTCCTCTGAGCTACACACTTGTACGTCTACCTCTCTGACACCTCTGTGGGGATGACTTAACATGTCCCAAACTGACATTCTCCCAAGTCTTTTATTCTTCCAAGGCTGTCCTCAGTATACGCATGTCCATGTACCCAGCTGTTCCTGCCACAAGTCCGGGAATTATCACTGACCATCCTACCCCTTGCCTTCTCACATCCAATCAGTCACCATGCCCTGACCATTATCCCTCAACATATCTACTTGTCTCCATCTCCACTCCCACTTGGCTCCAACTCTTGCCTTAACTGCAAGAGTTTCCTAAATGTTCTCCCCACTACCATCTTTCCCCCAACAACCTATCCTCTACAAAGATCATGGCTGTACAATATTACCAAAATATCACACTTTTTTCTGCTTAAAATCTGTCAGTGATTTCCTGCTTCCCTTCAGATAAGTCCAGATTCTTTTTGTGGCCCTCAATTCAGGGCCTTACTCCTGCCTACATCTCTCCAGCCTCACTGCCCCCCCCCGCCCCCACCAAGGATCACTCCCTTCCACCCCGGCTTGCTTTCAGCTTGCCAGCACTCCAGCTTTTTCACAGCAAGGGTCTTTGCACAAACTGTTTCCTCTGCCTGGGCAACTTGCCACCTCCACCCCTTCACTTGCTAACTCCTCTCACCTTTCAGGTTTCAGTTTACAATTTCCTTCCAGGGATGCTCCCCTGACCCTTTAGAACTGGTTTGGTCTCCTCTATCTTACACCCTCATTGCAGACTACACTTTTCCTTACTTAGCAGTACCTTTTACAGCTATAATTAAAACATTATTGGGGCAATGTTTAATGTCTCTTCCACACGTTTCATGAGGGCAGAGACTACACTCCTGGCTTATTCATCAATGTACACTCAGTGTCTCCTGTGAAGTAGACACTCAATAAACAGTTACTCCCCACTTTAGAAATGAAGAGATTGAAGCTCAGTGGGTTTAATGACTTGCCCAAAGTCACCTGGCTTGACTGTTGTAGTCAGGAGATAAATCCAGGGCACCCAGTTGAGTGAGTGTATATTCTGGGAGCTACTCCAGGGGATGGGGAGATGTCAAGACCTCCAGTTGGGTTGAGATAGGGCTACCATCTAGTATCGCAGCTCCCTTGTCCCCTGACTGGTAACACAGAGTTACTGTGACAGCACAGGGGTCGCTTAGGACAGCAGAACTGGGAAGACCTATCCTACCAGGGGGGACAGCCTCTTGCTCCAGAGCCTACCATAGGCCCTGGGGAGGAAGAGAACGGCTCAGACAGGGCATACCAGATCCCATCATGCAGCTCCCCCAAGAGGTCAGCCCCCTGTGGAGACCTACATCCACCCTGGGTTATACCAATCCTGCCTGCTAGCAGTTGCCTGCCAACCTCTGCTGGGACAAAAGTCCACGGATGCTGCACGAAAGCTTCTAGGGAAGAAGCTCTCAGGGATGTGTCTGATGCCCCTAGGTTTCTAACCAAGGTCCAAGAGCCAGGGAGTTATTATTAGGAAACACCCCACTGTGCCCAAATAAAAAGTCTTCCTGCCCTGAGCTTTTGCTCTAGCTTGTCTCCTAATGGAACATCCTCCTTCCTCCTGTTCTTGGGCTGCCCAAACTTCACCCAGCCTTCAAAGCTTGCCACTTCTTTGTCACCCTTCTCCATCCCCCTAGGCTTCCTCAGCATCTCTTTCCTACCCAGAGGCTTCTCCTAATATTTCTCCTCCACAGTCCCTAAGCTGGGGAAGCTGCAGCCTGAGCAGCCAGCCTTCTCCAGGGTAAGAACATGATTTCCGTGAGACTTTTCAAATTCTGGATATAGCCCACAGAGCCCCATTACTTCCTGGGGGCTCCAAATAAGGGTTCACTGGTTAGCTGCACCCATGAAATGTGATTGTCGGGCTTCCCTGGTGGCGCAGTGGTTGGGAGTCCGTCTGCCGATGCAGGGGACGCGGGCTCGTGCCCCGGTCCGGGAGGATCCCACGTGCCGCGAAGCGGCTGGGCCCGTGGGCCGTGGCCGCTGGGCCTGCGCGTCCGGAGCCTGTGCTCCGCGGCAGTGAGAGGCCCGCGTACCGCAAAAAAAAAAAAAGTAATTGTCATCCTGTCATGAGTCCTGTTTAAACACCTCTGATGAAGGTAAAAATATTTAGCATTTACTGACTGCTTACAATCTATCAAGGATTGTTCTATGCACTTTACATGTATTAACTTACCTAATCCTCACAATTACATTAACATATAGATACTAATATATCATATTGATATTACCCAAAGGGAAATGGAGGCACTGAGAGGTTAAGTAACTTGCCCAGGGGCCACACAGTAAGTTAATGGCAGATTTACACCCAGGCGGTCTGGCTCATTGTTAACCACTACACTAGACCACCTTTCATGATGCAAATGGTCAGTCCCCAGCCTGTAATCTGATCCTCTCCTGTTTGGCTGGCCCTCTTGCCTACCTCAGAATCTTTGCTCACACCATTCTCCCCATTCAGAATGTCTTTCCCTTTGCCTCTCACTCTGCAGGCCTCACTTCCTTCCTGCAGCCAACCCTGACTGCCCCATCCTCACTGCCCCCAGCTGGCCTGAGAGCATCCCCAGGAACAAGCACAGGCCTGGACTTTCCAGATGTTCCATAAAAGCCCCCTGGACAAGTTTAAGTGAGACTGGGGGAAGGAGTACCATGTTGTTCCCTTGGGGTGGGGAGACGCCCAAGGTGGAGGGAGAGCAGAAGGCCATGTGGGAGGAGGAATCCTGGGAAGCAGAGTGGAAGAAGTCTGGGGCACTCGAGAGGGTCTAGAAACGAGGTCTTCACTGCTTCTCCCAGCCCCTACGGAGCCCAGCTCCTGGGGCCCTCGTCCCATAACGCAGGTTCCAGAGCACATCATTGTCCCCTGACCCCCAAGTCAGGTCTTAGAGGAGCCAAGGACACCGATGGGTACACAAGGGATTCCGGCACCCAAAGTCAGGCAGGAGCACAAATGGGGGGAGGGGGGAATACAGGAAGTGGGACCACGAGGATGGCCCACCCCTGAAGCAGGAGCTCCCTAAACGAGCTAGCGGAGTACCTATAAGCATCCAGAATAGTGGGCCCGAGGGCACAGGGATGCGGTTGCGGCCCTGAGGGACACATGATGAGGGAGGCCTGAGCAAGCTAGGATGTGCCTTGATACAGGCCACGGCGAGAATCAGAGATGGGGTTCCGGCGGGCCCCGGGGGTACCGTGGGGAGACACACAGGACGGGTACCCTGGATCAACGCTCTCCGCGACTCTCTTAGCCCTGGGCCGGGGCTTGGAGGGGAAATCACCTGCTCCGTCGGGCGCCGCCGGCGACTTGTCCCGCGCGGTGCAGCTCTCATCCCCCAGCCCCACCAACGAGATCAAAGGCGGGGCCCAGAGCGGTTTCTTTCCAGAAGCGCTGTGGTAGCCATTTTTAAGAAGGGCATGCCCACAACTGGGCGGGGCTTCTGCTACCATTCTCATTTGTCTCAGAGCTTTGGGCGAGCTCCCTCGGCGGCCATTTTTGTTGAGGGTACGGAGGAGTTAGGCGTGGAGATCCAGCCAGTGGGTGGAGTCTCAGTGACTGACTGTTATCCCCTCCTAGTGCCTTGCCGTCTGCCCAGACGGGAGAACATTGTGACCCCACCCAGTGTCCTCCCATCCGTCTTATTTCCTCGCCCCCAAATCTCCGCCCTCAAATCCTGTAGCTTCCCCACCTCCACCCCGCCCTTGTCTCTCCCTGGTTGGTTCTGGTGGCCCTACTCCTAGACCCAGTGTTCTTCCCCAAATCCCGTGTCTCTCCCCCTTCGTGTCCAGTCTATATTCAAGCCTTGTCACCCAACAACTCTTAAGTGCTGACTTACCCGCCATGTCTATCTCTCCTTTGTATTCTCTTAACAGCGATGTTTCCCCAAGATTAGTGTGGGTTACCAGGGCCTGGGTCTTGGGACCTGGAGCCTGGTTTGGATGGGGGAGGGGGGGCAGCAGGTGCTCTGAGCGAGGATCCACCTGAGCGCAGATCCACGACGGCCTGCAGGCCATGCCCACCCCCAGTAACTTCATGCCCGAGTTGGCAGGGCTTCTCATTTAGGACAGGACGGCTGAACTCCAGTACCCTGTAAGGCCTCAGCTTCCTCTTTCTCTTCCTGCTACGGAGCTTCCCGGTGCTACCCTGTGGGGAAGCCCATAGCCTTCCCTTCCCAAGAACCCTTTAATGGGTCATGAAGGAAGGAGTTCCATTCAAGGCTGAACTCTCCCATCCCCGATCAGCAGCGATGAGCTTCTTTTCAGGGCTAGTCCCCCTTGTAGGGCGCTGGGGACCCTGAGATTATCCCTATCCACAGGAGCTCACAGTCCAAGGTAGAAAGTCCCATCCTCTCTTCCCTAAGGACTGAGGCAGTGCCAAAATATGGAGCAAAAGGGGATCACTGCTCCCTCTTCCAGTCCTGTCCCTCACAGCAGCCTCCCACCCCCCCCCCCAGGATCCTCTGGCCTCAAAGAGAGCAAGATGTTGGCTGCTGGGGAGAGGAGGCAGGAAAGGGGAGGAAAGAAGGAGGGAGCACCTTTGGCGACGTGTCTCCCGTAAAAGCACTGCTGCTGCCAGCCTGGTGCTGCTGGGGTTAATGAGGGGTGGGGTGACAGCCACTTTGTTCTCTGGCCAAGCAGGCCCCTGGGAAAGGGGTGATGGATAGCTTCCAGCCCTCTAAAGACTTGGCCATCGCTCCCCTCCCCCAGTCCCCTATCCTCCCTCCCCCTCTATTGCACAATACTGATGACTCTCCTCTCCCTACTACCTCCATTACAGGAATTTTCAGGTTTCCTCAGAAGAGCTGTCCCTAGTCCTGGCTCAGGACCCTTGTGGCCATCCCTGAGGCATACCATTCCCCCTCCCCCACGGCCTGTTTCTTGAATAGCAGTTGGATGTAGCTACATATTATCATGGGAAAGAACTTCCTGCGTTTTCGGGGAAGGATGATGGGAAAGACCATTTAGAGGGAGCCCCTCAGTTCCCAGTTCAGACCCTGGAGAGTCTCAACTCTGTGCAGCAAGGGTTAGGTTTTGGAGTCAGAGGACAGAGAGTGGGCTGAGGAGAGGGACCACCACAGGCACAAGGACACACACAAACTGTAAGGCAGGGGATCCAGGGAACACTTGTCCTTCTCGACATTCCACAGCAGGCTGGACCTTAAGCTCCTGATTTGCTGTCCCCTCAGGTCTCAATCTCTCTCCACAGGATGGGAACAAACTCCACTTATGCTTTGGATGGTGCCTGAAGCTACATGAGGTGAAAGGAGGTATAGCGATACCTCCTCTCTCCCCATTCTGTCAAATGAATTCTGCAACAGATGCTGGGTCTCCTGAGCTGATGGGAGAAGCCAGAAGCCTGCGCTGAAGCTTCCCCTAGCACATCAGTTCCCCATCATCCAACCTCAGAATGAGGAAATTGGGCTTGAATTAGGCATAAAGAGATTTCCCAGACATTAAGAGCAGAGAAAGAACCCAGCTGGCTGGTCTCAAGGGGTGGGAGGGACTCGGAGACTGAGGTGAGGAAGGGAATGCTTTGAAAGATGGGGTGGGGGGGGAAGAGGAGGGTCCCCACTCTTGCTTGAGGTCAGCAAGGGCTCTCTGGGCAGGGTGCCTGGCCCTCCCACACCTTCTTCCTTTCTCAGAAGAGCCAGGATGGGGCGGGGGCGGGAGTTGGCTGGGGCGGGCCCTATTTAAGGAGCAGTCTCTGGGAGCATCACTGTAGATCCAGCTCCAGGAGGGAGAGAAGAGGCTTCATGGGTAAGTGCAGACCCCTTTCTCTCAACTCAAGCAGGGTGGGGGTAGGGTGACTCCTGAGCCTGCCAGCTTGCCTCTCCAACTCCAGGGATAGGCTGCAGGTCTGCCCTGTGAATGGGAATAGCACCCCAGCCCTCAGTTTAACTCTGCAGAAAGTCAATGTGTGTTTCAGGGAAGTCTTTCTCTTCTGCTCCCTTATCTATCCCAGGTACTTCAGATCTTCACTTCAGGTGGAGGGATTTTCAGGGAGTTGGGACTCCTGGACCTCTCTCTATCTTGGGGATCCACATTTTGTGGGTCCTCTTTGGCTCAGGAAGCCACTCATTCTCTAGAGAAATGCCCTTCTCAGTGTACATGTTCTGGCTGTTCCCCCAGCCCCTTGCCCATCCAGTCCACATCTGGCCCCACCAGGAGCATATCTGGGCAGGAGATGACGGGTCTGACTCTGCAGTACCCACGGAATCCCTACCACAGCCCTGAGTCCCCTCCCCTCATATCCTACATCAGTATCCTGTTAGAATTTAGAGAACCCTTACCTCTTTCCCTAGCAATGGGCCCCTATTTTCAGCTCCAGGCTCAGACCCTCGATGGGATAGGAGGAATCTTGAGATCCCAGGTTCCTCTTCTGACACATCCTGGGAATGGGGGGAAATTCACAGAAGGGAGCACAGGAGGGCAGCATCAAGGCTAAGAGCACTTGGGCCATCCGGCTCTGAGAACTGAATCCCATAGCTGTGAGCTCTAGCAAATGCCCCCTGGGACTCCGTTCTGGTGCCCGGCTGTGCTGTACCGTCAATACTGAGGTCATGGGGGACCTGTTGTCTCAGACTCACAGCGTCCCAGCCACGTGCTGCCACCTGCCAGAACGTTTAAGAACTTCGAGTTACTCTTCTTGTCAAAGACTTCAATGGCTCCCCCAAACTCCTCACCTTGCCATTAAAGTCTTTCAAAGTATGGCCTCCACTTAGCTTTCAAGCCTGATCTTCCATGGCTCCCTGGTTATAACCTGTCCTCCAATGAAACCCTGCTACTTCCTGCTCCTGCTGCCATGCTTTTATTCACGCTGATCCCTCCCCAGTTCTTCCTGGGACACCTCCATTCCATCGCTATCTGTTGGAATCCTATACATCCTTCAAAGCCTCTCTCAGATGCATCTTACAAGAATCTTCTTCAACCCCTCAATGATGCATACGATCTCCTACAAATCCTCCGCACTCCGCTTCCAGTGGGGCTTGATTCGTGAGCCCCATAGTGTCTAGTCCCGTGTCCTACACAGAGTGGCTGTTCAATAAACGTTCCTTGTGTTTTGCTGAGTGTGTCTCATGTATGAAGAGGAAGTTTGGCCTAGATGTTAAGGCTACAGTCAGATTTCCCAGGTGTATTCTCTGTATGTACCCTTGGGTAAGTTGTTAACTTCTATCGGCCTCAGTTTCCTTGTCTATAAATGGGAATAATAATTATATCCACATCAAGGTTTTTGCGAAGATTAAATTATAGTTTTTGTACAGGGGTCTAGCACAGTGCCTGCACATAGTTAGTAAGTTCTCAGTTAAGTGTGTGAGATTGCTATGATTCTTCTTTTTTTTTTTTTTTGTATTTTGGCTGTGCCATGTCACATGGCATGCGGGATGGTTCCCTGCAGGGATCGAACCTGGGCCTCCACTGTGAAAGCACCAAATCCTAACCACTGGGCCACCAGGGAACTCCCTGTTATGATTCTTATTATCCTCCCTTCAGTAGGATGTGAGCTACCCAGCTGGGAGGTAGGATAGGGTTTAAAATTGGTCAGTCAGGGTTTATTGAGCAAAGGGCTCTAGACCAGATGCCAGGGTTGGGTAAAGCTGTGGCGAGGCCAGGAGGAGAAGGCCATCAAGATGAGTTTGGTAGCCCAAGCCCTGCTGGGATCTAGAAGCTCTGGATTCCCACCTACTGTGTGACATTGGGTGAGTCACTCCTTCTCTCTGGCCTTGGTTTCCCAGCGTAAGGTCAACTGAGGAGGTTGGGCCAGGTGAACAGTAAAGTCCCTGGCAGCCCAGATGTTTTATGAGTTCTAAGCTTCTAAGGGTTAAGTTCAAAGAAAAGAACGAACAAAGAAGCATCTAGGCTCCCTGCAGGGCTTCTTTACATCCTAGGGCTGGAGCAAGCACTGGGGTTTGGAAGGATTGGCATGTTGGACTGAGCTGAGTGGCAGTACTTCCTTCAAAAAGCCTGTAATTGGGGGCCTCCTCCCTCACTGGGGCTGGGGGATAGGGGTATATTGCTTGCAGTCTCTGGGCATTTCCAGGGCATATGTGGAAGACCTGGGGGAAGAATGTGAGCAATGCGGATTCTCAGAGATGGGGGAAGTGTTTTTTTTTTTTTTTTTTTTTTTTAAATTCCTGTGAATGGCATTTTGGGGGGTATGTACTTAGTTCTTTTTTTAAAATTAATTAATTAATTTTGGCTGCGTTGGGTCTTCGTTGCTGCGTGCGATCTTTCTCTAGTTGTGGAGAGTGGGGGCTACTCTTCACGTTGCGGTGCCCGGGCTTCTCATTGCAGTGGCTTCTCTTGTTGCGGAGCACGGGCTCTAGGCATGCGGGCTCAGTAGCTGCGGCACGTGGGCCCTAGAGCATGCGGGCTTCGGTAGTTGTGGCTCACAGGCTCAGTAGTTGTGGCTCGCGGGCTCTAGGGCACAGGCTCAGTAGTTGTGGCACATGGGCTTAGTTCCTGCACGGCATGTGGGATCTTCCCGGACTAGGGCTCAAACCCATGTCCCCTACATTGGCAGGCGGATTCTTAACCACTGAGCCACCAGGGTAGTCCCAAGATGGGGGCAGTTGAGAGACTTCAAGGGTCTGGACCTGAGACGATAGAGAAGGAAGGGGATTCAGAACACACCTAACTTGGTATGAGACTCATGATTTACTTGAAGCCTGCCTTGTTTCAAAAAAGGATTTGAGGAGGCTTACCAGCATGCAGACAACTCTCTAAGATTAAAACATAAAATCTGTGACAGAGTACATTTTAAATGTGTATCCTTTTTGATCCAGAGATTCAATTTACTTATTATTGCTATTTTTATTTTTAGTTAGAAATTATTTCAAACTTAAAGAAAAGTAGCCAGAATCGTACAAAGAACTCTGGCTTAGCCTTCTACCAGATTGACCAACTGTTAACGTTTTGCCATGCTGCTTTCTCTCATCTATAGTCCTCATTCAAATCTTGTTACTTGTCCCAACACTGTCCTTCACAACAATTTTCATTCTGGTCCAGGATCCAAAACAGGATCGTGTGTTGCATTTAGTTTTCATGCCTCTTTTTGTCTCCTTTGACCTGAAACCTTTGTCTCTTATGACATTGACATTTTTGAACAATTTTCTCTCAATTTAGGTTTATCTGAGGTTTCCTCATGATTATGCCTTACTGCTGAACTGATGTTATATTTTTCCGTTTAACATATCAGAGAGCACATGATGTCAATTTGTCTCTGTTAAAGAAAAAATTTTAGGGACTTCCCTGGTGGCACAGTGGTTAAGAATCCACCTGCCAATGCAGGGGACACGGGTTCAATCCCTGATCCGGGAAGATCCCACATGCTGCGGAGTAACTAAGCCCGAGCGTCACAGCCACTGAGCCTGAGCTCTAGAGCCCGTGCGCCACAACTACTGAAGCCTGTGTGCCTAGAGCCCGTGCTCTGCAACAAGAGAAGCCACCACAATGAGAAGCCTGCATGCAACAACTAGAGGAAGCCCGCGTACAGCACCGAAGACCCAATGCAGCCAAAAATAAATAAGTAAAATAAATAAATTGAAAAAAAAAATTTTTTTAAGACACCCATTAAAGATGGTAAGAAAGACTTTAAGAGGGACTACTGCAATGGGGTTTAAAGTGTTATCCACAAGTCTTCCCTATTATATTATCACGTTACTATTTTTTTTCAGGTTACTATTTTAAAATTTGTAATTAATAAATATCTTATTGGAACATATTTGAAACTATATAAATATCCAGTTTCTCATCAAACTTTCACCCATCAGTTTTAGTATTCAGAAATGATTCTCACCTGAATCAATCATTACTCTGATGATTGGGAATGGTGATTTTCTAATTTCATTATTCCTTCTACTATAAGGAAGAGCTTTCCTTTCATATGTATTTTTTAGTTAGTATTAGTATGGACTTAGGGATCCTTATTTTATTCAGCAGGTTATAATCTGTTACTGTGATTATTTGTTTCGATGCTTAAATTGTCCTTGATTTGGTCAGTGGAAGTCCCTTCAAGTTGGCTCCTTTGTTCTTTTGACATTTTTGATCAGTCCTTTATTTTCTGGCACAAGTTGTTCCAGTCTCATCTTGTACCTTCCCTGCCACAGCCTTGGAATCAGCCATTTTCCCAAGGGGACTGGTTCCTTTTACTGGAGAATGTAATTTAGAACCAAAGATCTAGGCACTGGCTGTGCTTGTGCTGCTAGGGTGGCACTGTTCAATGATTCGATTTCTAATTCTAAGACTTCAGATTCCACAATTTAACACTCGTGTATGTGAATAAAGATGCATATTCAAGGACATTTATTCTCATTACCCTCACAACTTCCAAATAAGACCAAGCCATCAGCTTATTATTTTTTTTTTGCCTGTATTACTTCAAAAGCCTCCTAACTGCTCTCCCGATTTTCAAAATGGCCCCTCTATAGTCTGTTTTCCACACAGTACCCAGAATAACTTAAAAAAAAAAATCTCATCACATTTCCCCCTGCTCATAACCCTCCATCCCCTAAGAATAAAATCCAAAATTTTCTACATGGCTTCAAGGTACCACAGGATCCAGCCTCATCTGTAACCTCATTAATTATCACTTTCGCGCTCGCTCAGAGGACAAGGACACCCCAGCCAAAGGGTGTTTGTATTTGCTTTTCTCCCCCAGCTATTCAAATGGCTCATAAAGGTCTTTATTAGGTCTCCACTCAAGAGTCACCTCTTCAGAGAAACCTTCCCTAACTATCCTGTTGAAAACAGCACCCCATTACTTATCACTTATGACATTAAGTCATATATTCCCATTTGCTTGTTGTCAGTCTCTGTTTCTCTACATTACACCTCTAAAGTAGGCTCCATGAGGGCAGGGAGTTGTTTGGTTTTTCTCCCGTAGCACCAGTGCCTAGAACACTGCCCAGCAAACTGTGGGCTCTCAAATGCCTGTCAAGTGAATAAAGATAACTTTCATTCCTTGGGACGTTTGCACCCACCATACTTCCTGCCTGGCTTCCCCTCACCCTTCTCTTTGCATGGCTAGCTTCTTCATATTCTTTAGATCTCAGCTTAAATATCTTCCATAAGGACAGAAACTGCCATGGCTGTCTCATTCACTATGGTATCCTCAGGGCCTACCACAGTTCCTGGCAAATAAAAGGCACTCAAGAAATTTGTTGGATGGACTTTTAATAGCTAAAAACTGGAAAGAATCCAAATGCTATAGAATATTGGATGACTGTTAAAGAATGAGGTAACTCCATGCGCATTGGCACAAAATGATGTCCAAGATATACTTAATGTATAACGTAACAAGCAAAACTGTGCAATTCATTTTATGTAATTAATACTAGGTGAACAGGAAAAAATAGTAGAAAATACTAGATTGTACCTCAGTGATCATTTGGGGGTGAGGGATATTAGAACAGATTTTAACTTCCTATTTTATAAACTTCTGTATTGGAGACTACTTTTTAAAAACAAACACTACCCTTTGAGCACTTAGTACATGACAGGCACTGTGGTAAACATTTTTTGTGCAGGATTTCACAGTACCTTCTCAATAATCTTATGAGATAGGTCCTAATACCATCATCCCCATTTGCAATGAGGAAATTGGTTCAGGGACATTAAGCAATTCATCTAAGGTCACACAGCAAACCCATCACACTACAACACCTCCCTGTGTCTTTATAATTTAAAAAAAAAGAAAGGAAAGGAAAATAAGATGAAACTAGGGGCAACAGTTCAGGATCAAGGTTTTACACAAAAGATGCTAAGCAAATTTGGCTCCCTAGAAACCAGGGCAAATAGAAAAATATGATCAATTATGAGATCCTTGGTGATTCAAAGATAAAAGCAAACTACTTATCAGTAGAAACAGCTTTACCAAATGCTGAGGTTTAACAGAACTTCTCCAGGAAGCTCATAAATACAGCAGTGTTCAATCAAGTGATCTACAGTTCAATAACATACCTGTATACCCAGGTAGCTGTTGGCCAACCACAAATGGAAGTTCAGTGAATGCAGTTCCAATAGGAGCCAAATTTATACAGCCTGGGCATCAGATCTGGTGGTCTGGCCAGACCCTTAGTTAAAATTGCATGTGTGGCCTAACCCTCCAGCAAACTCCTATACTATTGCAAATTCACCCTATTAAACACTGTTAGCAAGAATCAGGAGACAAGAAGTGACATTCATCTTAAATTTAAACGTTGGTATATTTTCCAGGTAGGCTGGGTTGGTTTTCTTTTTCTTTTACAGATGAAGAAACTGAGGCTCAGAGTCTAGAAAATGTCAGAGCCATTATGGATCTGATTATGGATCCCCTCCTCAGCCTTCCTCAGCCATGCTTGTCATCCGCGCCTCAACAAAATAGCTTATGCCCTCGGAATCTCTCTGGGGGTGGTGGGCCTCAGGACCTAGAAGAGTGTCCTCTTGCGCTGGAAGGGAGCTGGTTAAGGGAGAGTGAGGCCCAGCCAGTGAGGAAGCACACTTTTTCCAGAGGTCCACTCTAATCCTCACCTCCAACACCTTGTACCCCAAGATGGAAAGTAAGGCTCACATTACACAGATGAAGAAAAACCCCTAACCCCAAGCATAAAAATGATCTTGAAGCCTACACTTGACTTCACTCATTTATTTACTTTTCTTACAAGCTGGGGATAGGTGGGCCCTCAGCTTGGGGAGTGTGGAGAGCTCTGCTGGAGGGAGGAGAGGAAAAAGCGAAAGTGGGGGCTTATTGCAGGGCAGGATTCAAAGGGGAAGAAGATGGGCAGGAAGGAGAGAGGAAACAAAGGGTTCAGGCCCTCCTTCCACCACACACACGCAGGCTTCCCAAGTCCAAGTAGAAGGAAGGAGTTAATAGGACACCCACTCAGAGATGTCCTTGATCCATTCTCGCCCTTGCCCCGCCATCCAGCAATAACCTGAGAGAAATCAAGGAAGTGCAGGAAGTGGGCGGTGGTTAAAAAAAAAAGAGGTGACAGGTGCACCCAGCCCCAGCGCACAGCTGTGGCGGCAGGAGGAGAGCCGCGCGCGTGCTCACCCTGACCGGCCGCCGGGCCTCGCGGCGCCCTCAGCTCAAGTCTTTCCTCTTCTTCCGGCGGCCGCGCTCCGCCGCTTCCCCCGCGGGGCTGCTGTCGCCGCTGCAGCTGCCGGCTGGCCGGCGCACCACTCGCTTCTCCGTACGGTACTCGGGCTCGCGCACGCGCGGCGCGCCCTGCAGCAGGAACTCGCCGCCGCGATAGGTGACGCGCACGTCGGTGCGGGGGTACGTGCCGTACGCTCGCCGCAACTCCCGGCGCACGAAGTCCGGCAGCTCGAGTCCCGGCCCGAGCGTACGTTCCACGCGCCCCCAGCGCAGCTCAGCTTGCAGGCTGCCGCCTTCCGGCCACTGCGTCCCGCTCTCGACCGCCGCCAGCCCCGCAGCTGCGGGCTCCTGCAGCGACGGCCCTGGGTAGCCGGGCGCTGGGAACAGCGGTTGCAGGGCCGCGGCGTAGGCCTGCGGGAAGGCCCACAAGGGCGGCGTGACCACTAGCGTCGCGCCTGTGGCGTGGAAGCAGTGGTATTCCCGCGGAGCCGCCCACCCGCCCGCGCTCAGGCTCGGGGGCCGGCTGCAGAAGTTGTGGGCCTGAATGGGGGGCAGCAGCGGAGGGGCGGGCAGGTAGGTGTAGGTGAGGTGCTGCAGCAGAGGCCAGACGTTCTGCCCAGGCGCCAGGCAGCAGTATGTGTACATGGTGTGAAGCTCAGGCGGCCGGCATTGTTACTGGGGCCCCGTCCTGGTGCAGACCTGGGGTGGGGGTGTGGGGTGTGGGTGCACTTTGTTCTCATCTCCACCACCCACCCTGGGGCCTGGTTACCCGGGGCTCTGGTTCACAGCAGGGGTCCCTGCACGTGTGCCCGTTCGGGAACTCTTCCTAAGGAGTTTAGCTCCCACCTCATCTCTTGTCCTAGGGCTGGACCCAAACCCCAGGCTCCCAGCAGGCAAGAAGGGCCCAAGCCTTTTTCAAGCCCCCAGTCCTGAAATGCTCTTCCCAGGTGGCTCCCTACTCACTTGTCTCCTTTAGCCTTGGGGAGCTGGTCCCCAGCATTTGGGGGAACCAGAGAGATCCAAGAGCGGGTCTCCTCTCCACCACTTCTTAGTTGAGCTGCTCTCCTCCATGCCCCGCCTCAGCCACACCTCCCGGTTTCCAGGCAAAGGGAAACACCTTGAGCTGGCCCGGAGCCAGCCAGCTTGTGTCTACACTGGGTGAGCCTCGCTGAGGACATCCAGTGGCCTTTCCAGTCAAGTTAGCTCCCTGTTCTCCACATCCCCTTTTTCCACCCAGGTGGGTTGAGTTATCCTAACATTTGAGTGAAGCTCCTGCACACCAGGCACTGAATCAAGTTGCTTATGAGCATCTAACCTCAAGTTTACATCAACCCTAGGAATGAGGTACTAATATTTTTCTGACTTTACATAGCAAGAAGCTGCTTGTCTCAGATTTGGTACACAATAAAGCATTCCATGACTGGGGCTTACATAGGTTAAGTGTCTTGTCCAGACTCACACAGCTAGTTATGGTAAGGGCAGAATTCAACCCCGTGTCTGTCTCAAGACTTGTGCTCTCAGCAATAGCCTAATCACCAATCCATGCTAGGGCTTCTTTCAGACTATCTGACAGTCCTCCCTTCTAGAATGTTCCTTAAGAGCTTATAACTTTTTTAAAAAAGAACTTCTAATTCATATTAGCCATGTGAAGAACATGGTGGTATCATTCTCATTTAATAGATAAGGAACAAGAGATTCAGAGAAGTTAGGCCACTTTCCCAGGTTCACATAGTCTATAACTGGCACAGTGGGACTTGAACCCAGTGCAAATGATTCCAAAGCCCAGAATCCACTTGGGTGAAGCCAGAAAGGTTGCTTCGTTCAGATGGGTTGAGCACTGTCTGAGCTCCAGTTCCCTCTGGCTGCAGGTCATGCCCTTCCACCTCTCTTCCCCAGTGGGTAGTAGTTGCTGGATGATTAAAATGGATACCCTCTTCCAGTTTCTAGGCCGCCAGGCCATCATACTTTCCTTCCCCTTCTTCTGTTGACTTAAGCAGCATCATGACTAACCCCCATAGGTTCTTCTAGATTCTCAGTATCCCCCAAAGCCCAGCTACCCTCTGAGGAGGTCCCCCACACTCAGCCTGGTGATGTCACATTTCTTTATTCCTGACTGAGCCACTCTCTCAAGTCTAATTCAGGCCAGTGGCCTAGTGAGAACAGCAGCTAGGACTAGGTTAGGGTATGTATCTAACACGCCCTACCCAACAGCTCCAAGAAGGGAGCCTCTCCCTCTGTCCACTTAAGAACTGGTCCCAGGACATAGTGACCTTTGTTGGGGGAGGCCTCCCACCCCCAAGATGTCCATGGCTTGACCCCTGGAGACTTGTTAGTATGTTATATTACATGGCAAGGGGGAATTAAGGTTGCAGATGGTATTAAGATTGTTAATTAGCAGTCCTTAAAATAGATTATCCTGGATTATCTGGGTGGGCCCAGTGTAATCACAGGAGTCAAATGTGGAAGAGAGAGGCTGAAGAGTCATAGTATGTGAAACTAAGAGTCAACCAGCTCTTGCTGGTTTTGAAGATGAAAGGGGTCATGAGCCAAGGAATGTAGGCAGCCTCTAAGCTGGAAAAGGCAAGGAAATGGGTTCTTCCCTAGACTCTCCAGAAAGGAATGCAGTCCTGCCAACACCTTGACTTTAGTTTATGGGACAGAATTCCAGCCTCCAAAACTGTAATAGATTTGTATTAAGCCACTAAGTTTGTGGTTATTTGTTAGAGCATTAGTAGGAAATTAATATACCTCCCCACTCCCATTTATAACTTTGCCCCCCTCCAAATCCCAGCACTTGAGGAATGTTCAAAACTACCTATTATAGACCTCACCCCAGCCTGGAGCTCAGTGATGGACCCTGTGTGACTGGCCAGTTTCTCCCCCATGGGGATCTGCTCATACCTGGGTGGGAGATGAGGAGAGTGTGAGACCAAGCTCAAGTTGGAGCCTGGGACAGTGAGAAGCCTGTGTTTTAATATTGGTTCTGACATGCTTGCTGAAGGAGACTGGGGAGGCAGTCTTCAGGAAAAATGAGAAAAATAAGGACCAAGCTGTGAGTTTCTCAGCATTCATTCACCCTGATTCCAGTAACAGCTCCCAGATTTTTTGGGTCCCACACCTTATCTACTCTCAGGAAAGTGGTTCTGGGGGAGTTGGCTCTAGCTCATCCTTAAATTACCTGGGTGATTTAGGGCTAAACCAATCATCACTGTCATCCTTCTGGCCATAGTGATTGGTTTAGGGTAGCCATGTGACTCAATTTGGGCCAATGGGAGCCAAGCCCAGGGTTTTGTTCTCTAATTGCATAGAGTGAAGTGCTCTGTCCCCTGGACAGAGATCTGAAAGAATGCAGTTCTGGGTCCAGAGGTGAAGATCTCTCTGAGCATAGAGCTGCAGAAGAAGTGGAGCCAAAGCTCAGAGAGAGAAACTGGGTCCTGATGATATCGTTTGAATCCTGGACTTTGAAGTTACGTGAGCCAATAAATCCCCTTTTTCCCCCCTCCGGTTTTATTGAAATATAGTTGACATACAGCACTGTATAAGTTTAAGGTGCACAGCATGATGATTTGACTTACATATACTGTGAAATGATTACCACAGTAGGTTTGGTTAACATCCATCATCTCATATAGACACACAAAAAGAGAGAAAAAAGTTTTTCCTTGTGATGAGAACTCTTAGGGTGTATTCTCTTAACAGCTTTCAGCTATACCATACAGCAGTGTTAACTTTGCTCATCATGTTATACATTACATCCCTAGTATTTATTTATCTTATAACTGGAAGTTTGTATCTTTTGATCACCTTTATCCAATTTCCCTTTCCCCATAAATTCCTTTCCTACTTAATCTAGTTTGAGTGGACTCTTTTTATACAGATAGCAGGTTGTGTTTACTTTATAAATTTTTTTAAACATCTTTATTGGAGTATAATTGCTTTACAATGGTGTGTTAGTTTCTGCTTTATAACAAAGTGAATCAGTTATACATATACATATGTCCCCATATCTCTTCCCTCTTGCATTACTTCATATAAATTTAACCACAAAAGACATAATGAAATGGGCATTTAAAAAATTATTTCAAAGCACCATCATGTTAGTCTTTAGAAGATTAAATGTTTAGGTTATTATACTATGGAGTGAAGTCTTCTGTTGCTTGCATCAACAATACACCCTGACTGTTTTTCCCCCAGAATTTTATTATGAAAAATTTCAAAATTCAGCAACCTGAGTAGTTTCTGATCAGTGACCCCCACGATCAGAGGCTCTTTTGTGGGCAAAGTAGACGATGGAGAGAGTCTGGAAGCCAGTCTTGGAGGAGGTTCACATCCTAGTTTAGGAAAACTGACAACCAAAACAAGATCAGGGAATGGAAAAGAGACATGGGAGTAGATTCATCTGGACTTGATTCCATATAACTGCCTGGATGGAGAGGGGAGGGTAAAGGTGGATGCACATGTTTTTAGCTTGGTCAGCTGGGTGGGTAGTCAAGACAATCCTGGAAATCAGAAACAATTGGGGTGATCGGAAGTTGAGGGAGTGCTGGGTTCAGGTGGGACGTTTGGGAAGCTATCCAGCAGCAGTTTTATATTCAGGCTGGAGATGGGAGGTGGGGTAGTCATGAAGGAAAGGTAATAGGTGAAGTTACCAGAACAGCTGCTACCCTGGCCCATATTACACTGTGTCATCATGGCTGCCAATTTGTTGCGTTCCACCTATGCCTTTTGAGGGCAATTGAGGTATAGTTCATGTACAATGTTATATAAATTTCAGGTGTACAACTTAGTGATTCACAATTTTTAAAGGTTCTATTCCATTTATAGTTATTATGAAATATTGACTATGTTCCCTGTTATACTGTATATCCTGTTAACTTATTATTTTATACATAGTAGTTTGTACCTCTTAATACCCTACCCCTATCTTGCCTCTCCCTCGTTCCCTCTCCCAACTGGTAACCACTAATTTGTTCTCTATATCTGAGTCTGTTTCTTTTTTTTTAAAACTACTTTTTAAAAATATTTATTTATTTATTTATTTATTTATTTAATTTATTTATTTTTGGCTGTGTTGGGTCTTCGTTGCTGAGCACGGGCTTTCTCTAGTTGCAGAGAGCGGGGGCTACCCTTCGTTGCGGTTCACGGGCTCCTCATTGCCGTGGCTTCTCATTGCAGAGCACGGGCTCTAGAG
The DNA here is from genome assembly GCF_964165515.1 of Mesoplodon bidens. NCBI lineage: Eukaryota > Metazoa > Chordata > Mammalia > Artiodactyla > Ziphiidae > Mesoplodon > Mesoplodon bidens. The sequence continues at coordinate 27,527,156 of NC_138176.1, read as the reverse complement.
CGCAGGCTCAGTAGTTGTGGCGCATGGGCTTAGCTGCTCCATAGCATTTGGGATATTCCTGGGCCAGGGCTCAAACCCGTGTCCCCTGCATTGGCAGGCAGATTCTTAACCACTGCACCACCAAGGAAGTCCTGTTTCTTTTTTCTCATATGCACTAGTTTGTTTTATTTTTTAGATTCCACGTAGAAATGAAATCATACAGTATTTGTCTTTCTCTGTCGGACTTATTTCACTTAGCATAATACCTTCCAAGTCCATCCATGTTGCTGCAAATGGGAAAATTTCATTCTTTTTTATGGCTGAGTAGTATTCCATTGTGTATGTGTGCATATATATATGTGTATATATATATATACACATATATATATATGCTCACATGTTCTTTTTAAAAAATATTTATTTATTTGCCTGTGCTGGGTCTTAGTTGTGCCACTCAGGATCTTCGTTGTGGTGTGTGGGATCTTTTAGTTGAGGCATGCGGGATCTTTTAGTTGCAGTGTGCAGGATCTAGTTCCCTGACCAGGGATCGAACCTGTGCCCCCTGCATTGGGAGCATGGAGTCTTAGCCACTGGACTGCCAGGGAAATCCCTAGGCTCACTTGTTCTTTATCCATTCATCTTTTGATGGACACAGGTTGCTTCCATATCTTGGCAATTGTAAATAATGCTGCTATGAACAAGGGGGTGCATGTATCTTTTCAAACAGTGTTTTCATTTTTTTTTCCAGATAAATACCCAGGAGTGGAATTGCTGGGTCATATGCTAGTTCTATTTTTAATTAAGTAATTAATTAATTTATTTATTTTTGGCTGTGTTGGGTCTTCATGCAGTGCGCTGGCTTCTCACTGTGGTGGCTTCTCTTGTTGTGGAGCACAGGCTCTAGGCACATGGGCTTCAGTAGTTGCAGCATGCAGGCTCAGTGGTTGTGGCATGCGGGCTCTAGGGTGCGCGGACTTCAGTAGTTGTGGCTCGCGGGCTCTAGAGCATAGGCTTAGTAGGTGTGGTGCATGGGCTTAGTTGCTCTGCGGCATGTGGGATCTTCCCGGATCAGGGATCGAACCCGTGTCACCTACATTAGCAAGCAGATTCTTAACCACTGCTCCACCAGGGACGTCCGGTAGTTCTATTTTTAGTTTTTTTGAGAAACCTCCATACTGCTTTCCATAGTGGCTGCACCAATTTATATTCCCACCAACAGGCAATCTTGTTTTTGAAGTCCCTTTTACCCCATATAGTGTATGGCCTGAGAAGTTTAAGTGAATGTGTGCAGAGTTCTGAAAATGGAAATTTGGGGGACCCTCTCTGCAACTAAGAAAGCCCTGGGAAAAAGTACCCCGGTGAAGGGGCCCGAGGAGGAGTTGTTAGGTAGGAGGAGAGCATGGTGGAACCTAGATCACAGAGGTCAGAAGCCAAGGGAGGAGAGAACTTCAGGGAGAGTTTTTGTATGTCTCTCTCCCACGATCCAGAGACTCTGGTATGACTCAAGAAGGCAGGCGATATGATGATCTTCATTTGCACCCCACGTCCCCTCCCAGTTATCTCTGTGCTTGACAACTGGGAAGGGAAATCAGAGATAATCACAAGGCCCAGCCCTGGTGCTGACAAAAAAGGGTAACTGGTTACATTGTCTATAAAATCAGAGGGCTGAGGGAACTCAGAGTGGGGTATTCAGTGCAACACAGGAGCCAAAGTCTTTCCTATAAGGTCACATCCAGTTCCAGCCCCTTGGCAGCTCTCCTCATTCTCCTGTTCTCCCACGGGATACCCAGGGAGGGCTAAGTAAAGCTTCAGTGTTGCTTTGAAATAAAGGCACATGCTGGCCAGAGATGGAACGGCAGAGGGACTCCTTTAGTCAATGTATGGAGGCCCTAGTGTACCAGACTCTATGCTGAATGCCAGTTTCCTGCCCTTCCTGCCCTCTATTCTCACAGCCAGTAAAGCATAGATGGGGGTAAGTGGTAAGGATGGGGGAGAAATGGTAATCTTCCTTCTAGTCATGAGGGCTTTCTGGAGCATGAGGGGTTTCATCAATTGCTTGAAGTCTAGAAAAGAGGTGATGTGTGTGTGGCCAAGGGGAGACCTAGGAGGTAAGAAGAGGGTCTGAAAAGGCAGGACTGGGGAGGAGGAAAGTGAGACAGACTGGTGGGAAATGAACGCTGGGGGCAAGGTTCATGGGGCCTCTGGGGCTCCCCAGGAACTGGTTGAACAGACTCTAGCTCCTGGACACCTGGGCTCTTGTGTTGGACTGTTTGCTCTGGGTGGGCCCTTGCCAGGTTGTCAGGAAAGAGGCAGAGGATGATATTCCGGTTGACAACAAAACTCTTACACTCCTATTTCTCTTTTAACGCCCACAAAACCCCTCTAAGGAGTAAAACAGAGGCTCACAAAAAGAGCGTCCCCAAAAAAGTAGTGGTGGAGCTAGGGAACAGAGTCCCGGGTACCCCAGAAGCCAAAAGCCACACTCATGGCCCCATATCCCAGTGTAGGGAAACAGGAAGTCTGGAGTCTGTGCTGTCTGATTGCCTAGAAATCTAAGTAGGCTTACAGGCCTGTTGGGAGAAGACATGGGACATCCTCACCAGACTAGACTGAGCAAAACAAAACTTGACTTTCAGGGTCTGGGCAGGGGTAGGAAGAGGAAAGACTCCTGTTCTGAGAGTCAGAAGGTCTGGGTTCCAACTTGTCTGGGCCTCTTGCTTGCTGTGTGAAAGTCATTGAATCTCTCCCAGCCTCAGTTTCCTCATCTGTGAAATGGGGATAATAGCACCTACCTCCCAGGGATGACTATGTGAGGACTCAACAAGATAATGCACGTAGAGTGCTTAACACAGCACAGGGCACATTGTAAGAGCTCCGTAGCCTTATATTTTACTATTACTTTTTTTTTTTTTTACTATTACTATTAATATGAGGAGGTTGGGACTTCCCTGGTGGCACAGTGGATAAGACTCTGAGCTCCCAAGGCAGGGGGCCCGGGTTTGATCCCTGGTCAGGGAACTAGATCCCACATGCATGCCGCAACTAAGAGCTCGCATGCCACAACTAAGGAGCCCACGTGCCGCAACTAACACCTGGTGCAACCAAAAAAAAAGAAAAGAAAAGAAACAAGAAAAAAATAATGAGAAGAGGTTGGGCTGCTTGGTTGCTCTCTCAGGGCCTGGTGCCTGTGGCCTGAGCGCTGGTGCCCACAGCTCAAGCTGGGCCTGTCCACTCTTGAGGAGCTCACAATCCAGCATCAGGGAGTTCCAGGTCGTGCCACTGTCATCTTCTTATCTGTCTCAGCTGTGCATCCAGTCACACCACAAGGCTTGAAGGAAGGTGCTGAGCTCTCTTCATTTTCCGAATTAACAGTAGGAGTGGGGGACTTCCCCGGATGTCTAGTGGTTAAGACTCCTGGCTTCCACTGCAGTGGGTGCAGATTCGATCCCTGGTGGGTTAATAAAGATCCCACCGGCCGCACGACAGGCAAAAAAAGAAGGAGGACGGGGCAAAGGATGGGAAGCTCTCAAAAAAACCTTGTTGATTTGAACTGAAATGACATTAAGCCTTCGTGGAAGTGAGAGGGAGGGGGTGAACCGGCCAGGAATACAGACAGCCTGCCCGTTTTTTGCTGGCGTCCACGTCCTCTTTTTGTTCCCTAAGGGCAAGCGCCCGTAACAAATATGGCGGCGGCATCCTCGGGCGAGAGCACCTGCCGAAGCAGCGGTCCCGGAGCCACGTGGAGCCAATCGCTAGGCAGGAGCGGAAGAAGAGGCTGGAGAAGCTGCTGGAGGCCTGCGCGCAGGCGCACTGGCTGGCACCTGGCTCCGGGCAGCCGCGGGATTAGGCTTCGCCTGCCACAATTTCGGTGAGGGGCTGGCCCGCGGCCTGGGCTCGCGGGCAGGAGCGGGCCGGACTGGGGGGGGCCAATCGGTCCCAAAGGACACACCCGAAGGGTACAGGAATGCTGTCTGCTCTGGGAGTCCTGGGGGCTGTTTGCGGGAGTCCCTGAAGTGATCTGGTTGTGGGTTGAGAGAGTGCCTCGGGGCAGCGTGGGAGAAGCTTGGGCTCAAGGGGTGAGAATGGAATTCTTGCAGAGGGACTCCCTGGGGTCGCATGATGCATCAGGCCGGGATCCATTTCATTAACATAATGGCTTTTAACCCTGGTGGCGTTGCAGAACCAATTGGGGAGCTTTAAAAGAACACCGATGCTGGGCCCCATCCTTAGAAGTTACGATTTAATTGGTCAGGGGTGAGGCTTGGACTTTGGAGTTATTGAGCAGCTCCTCAGGTGATTTTAATGTGCAGACAGGCTGGAGAACCACCACATGGTTCAGCGCCAGCTATTGAGTAAGGAACTCCTGGGTTGTTCCCACACTCCTCTGTGGCTTGCGAGGGCTGCGTGGTCCTGGGGTGAAGTTGCTGATCCTCCAGTGCTGCTGTAGTAACCTGCGGAGCAGGGAGGGAAAGGGAGAAGGTCCCTCCCCCAGTAGGGTGAAGTTCATTTCCAGCCTGAGGATGAGGATGGGCCCATCAGTCACTGCATGGAAAGTGGGCACCCCTCCAGGGTGGGCGTCCCCAACAGCCCTGCCAGGGCTGGTCCTGCTGTGGGGGGACTGAGCAGGGAGATAAAGGGGGTGTGAAACAGGAAACACAGAAGACAATTCAGAGGTCACCTGCTTGTTGAAAAAAGGACACACCTAATACTTGCGTAGGGTATAATACCTTTGAAATTCATTTGATACCCCTGGGACAGGCAGGGAATGGAATTTTCTCCCGCTTTGCAGATGTAGGAATAAACTCAGAGAGCTAGTGATAAGGTTCAAACTTGACCCAGGGCTCCCAACTCCAAATTATGCTTATTAGTAGATTTTTTCCCTCCATACTAATAGCTTCTCATACAGTCTCTAGTCCTTCTGAAGGGAATCAGAAGCTAACACCCACCCTCTCTCTGAAGCCCCTCACACCAGGGGCCCAGTCTGTCATTCTTGGTTTCCTCTACCAAATTCATCAGCCCCCTACTCACCACAGGCTGGTTCAGAAATCAGGGAGCTGCTACTGTTTCTATCATTTTCTGGTTCTTTATCTCCCAGAAGCCTGATGGGGTGAGGAGGGGAGTGTTTTTACATGATGCCGGGGGCTCCTTCTAAACATCTGATTCTGTCACTTGGCCACTCCCAGTGCCCCCCATCCTATTGTCCTCAGGATAGGGTCTTGTGTGTAGTTTCCAAAGCCCTTCCTGATCTGGTGTCGCTTTGCTCTGAGCTCTCTTCCCATATTGTATCAATTTTCCTTAGCACACAGATGAAAGCTTAATAAGTGTTACATTTTGTTATTATCACAGTTCCTCGTTCGTGCCTCACCTGTTGCCTTGCTGTCCATGTTTCACATCAGGGTTCCCCAGGTTGCCTCTTTTTGACTCCCACAGCCAAGCAGAATGCAGAGCTGAGGGGCACAGTGGGATCTGGGGAGGACACTCCTCCTATGGCTGCTGCTCTCCCGTTGGGCTGGGGATGTCCGTATTGGCCTTTTGGGGGCAAATTGACCCAGCAGGTATTAACTGAGCACTTACTGTGTGGTGAAGGAGCCTGGTGGAAGCTGGGAGTCCAGATCAGGGGCAGGTCTGACCTGGCCCTGCCTTTAAGGAGCTTGGGGGCTGGAGGAGGGTTAGGGAGACATTTGGATCCTGATACAGAGCCAAGGGACCTGAAAAGGGGAGAGAACACCTGACTTGGTGTCCTTGGGAAGGTATGTGCCCCTGAATTGGGCCTTGCTTGAATCAGCAGGATTTGATACAATTGTGGTGGCGGTGTGGGCCTAGTGATGTGAGAAATGCTAAGGTTTTTTTTTTTTTTAGTCAGAAGCACCTGTTTTGAATTTTGGCTCTAGCACTTAATAGCTCTGTGATTTGGGGCCAGCTATTTAACCTTCAGAGCCTTGGTTTCTTCACTTACAAGATGAGGATGGAAATAGTAACAAGAGTTGTAAGGATTCATGATGATAGGTGTAAAAACCAGGCATATCGGGCTTCCCTGGTGGCGCAGTGGTTGAGAGTCCCCCTGCCGGTGCAGGGGATACGGGTTCGTGCCCCGGTCCGGGAGGATCCCACATGCCGCGGAGCGGCTGGGCTCGTGAGCCATGGCTGCTGAGCCTGCGCGTCCGGAGCCTGTGCTCCGCAATGGGAGAGGCCACAGCAGTGAGAGGCCCGCATATCGCAAAAGGAAAAAAAAAAACAGGCATATCCTATATGTCTGAGAAATGGTATGTAGTTACATCTAGGGTGTTTTAGGTGGAAGGAACAACATGAACAATGGTTGGAGGTGGCATTTAAAAAAGAATTTGGTGGATGGCAGGATATACAAGCAGTGAGAAGCAGTGAGAAGCATCAATGTTGAGTGCTGAAAAGACAACTTCAGTCATGGATTTGGCAGAAGGGGACACTGACTGCAACTCTTTAAAGATCATAAAGCCAAACTTCAGAGACATGAAAAAGAAGAAGAATAGCTACATTAAAAAAATTTATTTATTTTTAGCTGTGTTGGGTCTTCGTTGCTGCGCGTGGGCTTTCTCTAGTTGCGGTGAGCTGGGGTTACTCTTCGTTGCGGTGCGTGGGCTTCTTATTGCGGTGGCTTCTCTTCTTGTGGAGCACGGGCTCTAGAGCGCAGGCTCAGTTGTGGCCCACAGGCTTAGTTGTTCTGCGGCATGTGGGATCTTCCCGGACCAGGGCTCGAACCCGTGTCTCCTGCGTTGGCAGGCGGATTCTTAACCACTGTGCCACCAGGGAAGCCCGATATGCCTGGTTTTTACACCTATCCTCATGAATCCTTACAACTCTTGTTACTATAGCTATATTTTGTTGAGGGTCTTCTAAGTGCCAGGCACTAGGCTTGGTGCTTTATATATCTTTTGCATTTCAGCCCTACAGCAATCTAAGAGGTTGGCGTTGTCATCCCCACTTTATAGATGAGGAGACTGAGGCCCAGGGAGAGGGAGTGGCTGGCTCAAGGCCACACAACTGGGACCATACCAGTGGGGGGCATGGGGGATGGGCTCTGGGGCCACCAGCAGGCTCTCCTGCTAGGTGCCAAGGTGAGGGTGGAGTTGGTTGCAGGTTACAGGGTATCTCAGCCAGGTTATGCAGCTAGGCTGGTGTGGGCCCCAAGCCTTCCTCCCCAGAGAGGCAGGGCTGTTGTTCTCTGTGGGGGTGGAGTGGGGGTGGAGTGGGGGTGGGGAGGGCTATTAGAGGAAGCGGTTCCTGATGGAGGAGTGGAATCTGGAGTGAGCCTGCATATTCTTTCCCGGGCAGAGGCTTACCTGGACAGGTTGCTTTGCCTCTAGATCTGGTCCATGGTAGTGGTCTGTCTCTGGTACTCCTGAACATCATCTGGGCCCGTGCTCCTTGCAGGCGGTCCTCTTCTGACTTTCCCCCTTGTGCCTTGATTTTTCTCTCAAACTCCCCTACCACAGGAAGGGGCCTGATTACCAGCATATTCCCCTGCTCGTACCCTGATCTGTTATAAGTGAGCCCAAGGAAATGCCAGTTTCTGAGCACTTTTCTGTCGGTGCTCCGGGCTTCCTAGACATAGTTTAATCCTCCCTGCATTCCTATAAAGATAGGCACTGTTACTCCCATTTTACAGGTGAGGAAACCAAGGTTCAGACAAGCTCAGACCTTGCCTGCAGTTACAGTTGGTAGAAAGTTCAGTTGAGATGTAAACCCAGGCCTTTCTGATGGCAAAAGTCATACTTTTTCCATCTCACCTCACTTTGAGGTTTTCTTCTACTGTTGCCCCAGCGTGGGTGCAGGGAACCAGCTGCTGGAGGCTGGGGACCTGGCCTGTAGGGTCCACCTTCTCCAGTAACCAGGGCAGGCCACTGGACATCTGGGTAGGGGTGCCAGGAGGTTTCACTCCCTTTGGGCAAAGGCTTTCAAGGTGAGGGAGGGGAGTTCTGAAAGGCCCTGGGGAATCAGAGGAGGTGACCTGGGTTAAGGATAGCAGCAGAGGTGTACATGGTGCTTTACAGCCCCAAAGCACCTTTAGATTAGCCCACCCTATCCTTGTGTGGTGGGTATGGAGGGTCTGGGAGGCTCGATAGTAGTAATCTCTGAAGTTTGGGTGCTCGCTGCACTTCCTGTGCTCATTGCGTTGGAATATTTTCTCATGGTCTGCTAACCCTAGCCTTGGGAAGGTTGGCCCCATCGTGCAGATCGGGAAACAGGCATGGAGAGGTTTAGCAAATTGCTTCAGGTCACACGGGTAGGAAATGTTGGAGTTGGGACTTTGGAGACCTCCAGTTGTGTCTTCTTTCCACTATGTTACTTGGAAATTGCCAAGGAAACTTTCAGGGTGATGGATATGTTCCTGATCTCAGTTGTGGTGACAGTTTCACAGGCATACCTATGCCAAAACTGATCAGACTGTACACTTTGAATATGTGCAGATTATTATTATTTGGGGGCAGGGGGGGTCTTTTTTTTTCTTTTTTTCTTTTGGCCACGCTGTGCAGCTTGCAGGATCTCAGTTCCCCAACCAGGGATTGAACCCAGGCCATGGCAGTGAGAGCCCAGAATCCTAACCACTAGGCCACCAGGGGACTCCCCTATATGCAGATTATTATATGTCAGTTGTACCTCAATAAAGCTGTGAAAAAAAAAGTATTTCCCACCAAATGTTTCTTCAGGGGCTCAAAGCCCCCAGGGAGAGGCCACCTGGATATCCTCCGGCTCTGGGACAAGGTGGGATCATTATGGCCTGGGAGAGATTCTCACAGACTTAGCGGCTGCTTTCAGGTAGTTTTGGCCACTCCTCCTTCTCTCATTGCTCCACCACTAGGCATGGGCTGGCACAGGGTTGGCACAGGGGATGGGGGGCTGCATACCGATCTCTTGAGTGAATTGCCACTCAGCTTCCATTGATCCTGAGAGAGACCCCCATGAGATACTGTCCTTATTCTCCCTGCAGAGCCTCTTTCTTACCAGTCACTCCTATAGCAGGAGTGGCTGAGTCCAGAGAGGGAGAGAGAGGGCGAAGACACAGGCCCTGCGCTGGAGAACCCCACAGTCAGGCTGGAGTGCGGGCAGGTGGGAGAGTGCTGTGCAGGGGCAGGAGGCACCAGTGAGGGCCGAGGAGTTGGAGCAGGTCTCCTCGACATGGTGCTGGCTCCTGAGGGATGGGTGAGATGGAGATGAAGACATGGAGAGGGTGCTTCTGGTAGGAGGCACCATCAAGAACAAAGGCCTGAGGACTTCCCTGGTGGCGCAGTGGTTAAGAATCCGCCTGCCAGTGCAAGGGAGATGGGTTCGAGCCCTGGTCTGGGAAGATCCCACATGCCACGAAGCAACTAAGCCCATGTGCCACAACTACTGAGCCTGCGCTCTAGAGCCCGCAAGCCACAACTACTGAGCCCTTATGCCACAGCTACTGAAGCCCGCACGCCTAGAGCCCGTGCTCTGCAACAAGAGAAGCCACCACAATGAGAAGCCCACACACCACAATGAAGCGTAGCCCCCGCTCGCCACAACCAGAGAAAACCTGTGCGCAGCAACGAAGACCCAATGCAGCCAAAAATGGATAAATAAATAAATAAATTTATTAAAAAGAAAAAAAAACAAGAACAAAGGCCTGGCCAGAGGAGACGGTGGCTTGAAGATCCATGGGAGTCTGGGCTGGACTGGCAGGAAGTGGCCAGACTACAGAGGCCCTTGAAGGCTGGGCAGGGAAGGGGAACCATGGTTGCTCATGGGGCAAGAACAGGGCCTGGGGGGTTACCACATTTGGACTGGGGCTGAAGTCGGTTCTCCAGGGCCTGACTCTGATGGGGAAACAGAAGTTTCTGTTCTGCATGTGTGCGTGCAAGCATGCAGAAATGTAAATGAAGCCCATGGGTAGGCTTGGGTCACGAGGACTCAAAGAGAAAGCCTCTGAGGAGGTGTATAAGTTTTAGGGCTGCCGTAACAAATTGCCACAAACTGAGTGGCTTAAGGCAACCTCACAGTTCCTGTAGGGTAGAAATCCAACATCAAGGCATCAGCAGGGTCATGTGCCCTCTAGAGGGAGGCTCTAGGAAAGAATCCTTCCTTGCCTCTTCCTAGCTTCTGGTGGTTGCCTGCAATCCTTAGTGTTCTTTGGCTTGCAAATGCATCACTCAAATTACTGCCTGCATCTTCACGTGGCTGTCTTCCCTTTGTGTGTCTATCTCTGTGTCCAAATTTCCCTCTCCTTATAAGGATACCAGTCATTGGATTAGGGCCCACCCTAACTCAGTATGACCTCATCTTAACTTGGTTACATCTGCAAAGATCCTATTTCCAAATAAGTTTGCACTCACAGATACTGGGGGTTAGGACTTGAACTTATCTCTTTTGGGCACATTCAACTCAGAACAGGGAGTTTGGGAGAAGGAAGCCCCCATAGCTTCCCTCTGGGGGTCAGACAAGCACACATGAGATTATTTTTCTGAAAAGAGAACAATAGCTTTGAATCTAAAAAAAGAGACAGATAGACTTAATGCCTGGCTGCTTAAAGTGTGGTCACGGACCAGCAGCATTGGTGCCACCTGGGAGCCTGTTAGAAATGCAGAATCTCAGATTCCTCCCCACACCTATGGAGGCAAAATCTGCATTTTAACAAAGTCCCCTGGTGACTTGGAAGCACATTACAGTACGAGAAGCGCTGCTTTAATAAAAATCTGACTTTTATTTGCTTTTCCATCCATGGTCAGTCTAGCCTGCTGGTCTCTGTGCACGAGTCGGCCTGGTTGAGAGTAGGCACTCGTGCTGTCCTTTGTTCTCTCTTTTCATGTAACATGTTCTTGAGTTTCTCTCCCCTGTGTTGAGGTTGCCCACGTACTTGGCCTTTGTGGAGAGCATCAGGCTTGTTGAGCCAGTCCCTTTGTTGTGTTCCTGGGCTGTGTCCAGCTTTTGGCTGTTTATAAACGTTGCTGCCATGAACAGCTCTGTACATGTTCCCTTGGGGTTAGTTCCTTGAGGTGGAATTTCCGGAATCAAAGTGCGTGAGCAGTTGTGAACTCTTATCATATCTTATCACTTGTATAGCCCTATGGAACCTGCCATCACAGCAGGTTTCTCCATTCTACCCAGCAGTCCATAGGAACCCAATTTGGGAGGTCAAGTGGCAGAAAAGGCTTTGGAGCCAGACAGGTCAGGGTTCAAATCTGCTACTTTTTTGCTGTGTGACACTGGGCAAATTACTTAACATCTCTGAGCTTGGGGTTGCTCTCCTATAATATTGTAATAGTGCTGTATACTTTGTAGGGATTTTATAAAGATGATAATGAGATCACTAACATCCATTTATTGAGCACTTTCTGTGAGTTACCTCATTTAATCCTTACATTCCTCTGAGTAGCCATGATCATCCACTTTTCCTTTTTACAGAAGAGAAAACTGAGGCTGGGGTTAAGTAGCTTGCCCGAGGTGCCACTGTAGGCACAGTGTGTGCCCAAGCCCAGGGTTGTCATGTCTGGACCGTTAAGGTTGAGTAAAGTATGGATGAAAGAAGATACTGAGCACAGCGCTCTAGCACGCGACCTGGCTCAGCACTTGCTGGCTGGCTGCCTTCTCTTCCCACGCCTTTATCAGTTTCCTTGGGTTACTCTCCAGTAGTGGTATCTAGTCCAGCATTGTTTTAGCTGGACATCATTGACGATTCCCCAGTTTTGTTTTACGTGCAGACTTTCAGTGAGATGACTCAGAGGTCTGGGGTTAGATCAGCTGGCTCTGATCCCTGCAGCTAACTGGCTTCTTCTTCCCCAGGGACAAGGATGGCCAGACTGCCCGTGGCCATGAGCGCTCCTCAGTACTCCTGGGGCTGAGGCTGGGCTGGCCGCCATGGGGCTGGGTGGGCCCTGGGCCTGGCTGCTGGGCCTGCCCACGGCCATGGTCTATGGCTCCCTGGCCCTCTTCATCTCTGTCCTGCACAACGTGTTCCTGCTTTACTACGTGGACACCTTTGTCTCAGTGTACAAGATCAACAAAGCTGCCTTCTGGGTCGGAGAGGTAGGTCAGAGCTGGGGCAGCTAGCCAGGGTGGGAGCCAGGAGCTTGGGGCAAGCCGGGTTGCCCACCGAGATTCAGCAAGAAGAGCTGGAGCTGGAGGCCTTGATGACTCCTCAGTGAGGATTACGCCAGGTCTCCTGGCCTCTGTCTTATGAGCCAGGCACTGTTCTATGTATGCACATTTATAATATATTCACATATATTTATCAGCTGGGCCCTGGACGGGTGGGAGTTTGATGGGACAGTCGCTATGGGTTATAACAGAGGGACTAACCTGAGCAAAGGTTTGCAGGAAGGAAAGCTGGGGTCATCTTTGAGAGGTGGTGAGCAGGCTGGGATGGAGAAAGCTCTGGAGAGGAGGCTGCCTGGAGCCCACCTGCCTGTTTCCCCTCTGCCCACAGACGGTGTTTCTCCTCTGGAACAGCCTCAATGACCCCCTCTTCGGCTGGCTGAGTGACCGTCAGTTCCTCAGCTCCCAGCCCCGGTTTGTTTCCCGAGGATGGCTCAGAACTGGTTCTGTCCCACCTACCCCTCCCCAGAGCTGGAGGACCCCTGCCTGTGTTTGGGGTGGGGAAAGAAAGGGAGACCATTTTCAGCTGTTGTCCAGGCTTCCTCCTTTCCCAAGGTCAGGCAGACTCTGTCCAGTTTGAAGAAGTGGCCTTGACTGGCTGCTGCCTTGCTCACCTCAGGGAGAAATTTACCCCCGCTTGGCTTATCAGGCCCTCAGGACGGGGCTCCATGCAGCAAACACTCTCTGCTGCTTCTGGCAGATTTCTTTAGCCCATCCCTGCTTGGGCCCATCACTGCCCCCAAGCTTGAGAAATGGGTATCCCACCACCCTTTGGCCGTCAGCCCTGGCAGGCTGGTAAGAGAGCAGAGGGGAGAGTGTACCCACTGGTGAGTTGTGCTTCCCAAATCAGGGGTTGAACTCAGGGCTCAGTGGGACCACCCTGGTGTGAGTCCCATGCTTTGGGCCTCTGTTGTTCCCTCCTCTGGGCCCCGGGCAGGGGGAACTGGGGCCTGCCAAGGCTGCAGGGGCATCTCCCAACGGCGCCCCTCTCCCTGGCAGGTCAGGCGCCAGGCTCTCCTCGAGGGCCGTGGTGCTGGCACGGGTGCGGGCACTGGGCTGGCATGGGCCGCTGCTGGCGCTGTCGTTCCTGGCGTTCTGGGTGCCCTGGGCCCCAGCTGGCCTGCAGTTCTTGCTGTGCCTGTGCCTCTACGATGGCTTCCTGACGCTCGTGGACCTGCACCATCATGCCTTGCTGGCCGACCTGGCCCTCTCAGCCCACGACCGCACCCACCTCAACTTCTACTGCTCCCTCTTCAGTGCGGCTGGCTCCCTGTCTGTCTTTGCCTCCTACGCCTTCTGGAACAAAGAAGACTTCTCTTCCTTCCGCGCCTTCTGCCTGGCACTGGCCGCTGGCTCTGGGCTGGGCTTTGTGGGGGCCACACGGCTGCTGAGGTGGCGGGTGGAGGCGGCCAGCAGGGAACCGGGGTGCCCAACCCTGGCTGTGGATGGCGGGTGAGTGGCCAGCTCTGGCTCTCCAGGGTCCCGCCAGCACTCTGCTGGGTGTGACTGCCATGCTGGGGACCCTGGCTGGTGGATGGCTGCCGGGTGGGGGATGGCTCTGGCCCAGCCTAGGCCGTTCTTGACTCCCCTCTGCCCCGTAGCCTGTGTGAAGAAGAAGAGCTGCTTCTGGGCGGCGAGGAGGCGGGCAGCGTCACCTTGGGCCAGTACCTCCGGCAGCTGGCCCGCCACCGGAACTTCCTGTGGTTCGTGGGCATGGACCTGGTGCAGGTACGGGAGCAGTGCCTCCACCCAGGATGGCTACGAATGCCTCACTCAAGGGAACAGGCTCCTCAGAAGCTGGGAAATCAGTTCTGGCCTCTCCTGAGAATGGCTGGGCCATTCAATGGCAGGAACACAGGTTGGGCTGTTAGATACCTGGATTCTAGCAGCATCTGAGCTCCTGGCTCTCTGCGTCATCTTAGGCTTGTCTCAGTCTCTCGGGGCAGCCATGTCCTCACCTGCAAAGCGAGGATATGAAAAAGAGGTGCCCCTTTGGGGACTTTTAAAACTCCACATGCCATACCTAAAACATATGTAGTATGTAAGCCAACCAAATTTAGAACTAGATTGTTTCTGTGTCATTAAGCTTGTTTTAGCATTGATGGGTTTTACAAGAGAAAAAGCTTTTAATTGTTCTAATGACAATTTTGTCATTCCTTCTAACTTTTAGCAAAATTGGATGAGCACAGGAAGTTGGTTTCAGGTTTTGTTCTGGCATGTTCCACACCGAGGGACATGGGGTGGAGGCCGCCCTTGCTCCTGCTGCTCCACCCGCTGGCTTCTGCCCTCTTCCTGGCCTCCTCACTGTCCCTGTTGGTTGCAGGTCTTTCACTGCCACTTCAACAGCAACTTCTTCCCCCTCTTCCTGGAGCATCTGCTGTCAGACCACATCTCCCTCTCCACAGGCTCCTTCCTGTTGGGTGAGTGGGTGCCTCGGGCAGGCCGGAAGGACAAAGGCTTGCACCCCAGAACCCCTAGCCCGGCTGTAGGCACAGCCGCCTCCCCAGCTGGGGCCCAGGTGGCAGAGGGCAGAATCCGTGCTGGGGTTGCACCTCCAGCCCCCGGCTCTGTTTTCCAGAGGGAGGGAGGGAGCCTCTGTGGGTTTGAGGGGGTAGGGCTGCCCTCATGGTGGTCCTCTGGGTGGCGGTGACACCCAGAGGTGAAGTGGCACAGTGGCTGGTTCACAGGGAGGACTACTGTCCTGACAGGCCTGGGTGTGTGTCGTGACCGTGCTTATTCACTGTGTGGCCTTGGGTGTGTTTTATTTCATCTCTTTGGGCCTCCACTTCTCTGTAAAGTAGGAATAATAATAGTACTTACCTTAAAGGGTCGTGAGGACTAAATAAAAGGGTGTGAAGCTCTTAGCACGGAGCCTGAACCTCGTTAGTGTTGGATCAGTGCAGACTCTGATTCCGATGGCTAACCGTGGGCAGCTGTGGAGGTTGTGGCAGTGCCCCCTGACGAGGCCGCACCCCCTTCCCCAGGCATCTCCTATGTCGCTCCGCATCTCAACAATCTCTACTTCCTGCCCCTGTGCCGGCGCTGGGGCGTCTACGCTGTGGTGCGTGGGCTCTTCCTGCTCAAGCTGGGCCTGAGCCTGCTCATGCTGTGCGCCGGCCCCGACCGCCCTGGCCTGCTCTGCCTGTTCATTGCCAGGTATGCCCTGCCCTCCTTCATCCCCACACCTCTGTCCCACCCCTTCATTTTTGTCTGCTCTCTCCCCGCCGGCAGCAACCGTGTCTTCACTGAGGGCACCTGTAAGCTGTTGACCTTGGTGGTCACTGACCTGGTGGATGAGGACCTGGTGCTGAACCACCGCAAGCAGGCGGCCTCAGCGCTTCTCTTTGGCATGGTGGCCTTGGTGACCAAGCCAGGCCAGACCTTCGCCCCACTTCTGGGCACCTGGCTGCTGTGCTTCTACACAGGTGAGAGCCCAGGGGCTGGCACGGGGCTCTGGAGGCTCCAGGCAGCACAGCTTACCTGGTGTACCAGCTGATCAGCCTGGGATCTGGGTCCATTGAGGGAGAGAATGGCAACCAGCCAACAGAGGCTGGGTCTGGGCCGCCCCCGGCTGCCACCCCTCCTCTGCCTCTCTGCATGTGGATAGAGGAACTGGGTTACACTCTTTCATTCATTCATTCAACAAATATGTATGGAATACCTTCTCTGCCAGGTGCTGCTCTAGGTGCCTCTAGGGAGGGAGATAACAAAATAAGACAGACAAGGTCTTTGCCATCGTGGAGCTTATATTCTAGTCGGGGTGGGGGTAGGGTCGGCAATAAACAGCCAAACAGGTAGTGATAAGTGTGTTGGTAAAACTAGCCAGTGTGACTGAGAAGCTGCTTAGTGTGGTCCGGGAAGGTCTCTCTGAGGAGGTGACACCCAGGATGTGAACTGAATGGCAAGGATTTGGTCTACAAAGATCTCATCAAATCCCAGATAGAACTGGAAGTGGGCCCAAGTTATCAAGAGTGGTTTGGCAGACTTCCCTGGTGGTGCAGTGGTTAAGAATCCATCTGCCAATGCAGGGGACACGGGTTCGAGCCCTGGTCCGGGAAGATCCCACATGCCACGGAGCAACTAAGCCCATGCGCCACAACTACTGAGCCTGCACTCTAGAGCCGCGAGCCACAACTACTGAGCCCACGTGCCACAACTACTAAAGCCAGTACGCCGAGAGCCCATGCTCCGCAAAAAGAGAAGCCACCGCAGTGAGAAGCCCGCGCACCGTGTAGCCCTGGCTCGCCGCAACTAGAGAAAGCCCGCACACAACGAAGACCCAACGCAGCCAAAAATAAAGAAAGAAATAAATTTATTAAAAAAAAAAAAAGAGTGGTTTGGAGATGAGGCTGGAAAAGTGAAGAGGGCTCTGTAGATCTGGGCAGGGTTTGAATTTTATTCTCAGTGCAGCTATCGGGTGGCTTTTAAGTAGGGGAGTGGCCTCGTCTGATTTACACGCTTTAAAGTTCACTCTGACTGCTGCACGGAGGATGGGCTGTAGGGAGGCTGTGGCACAGGCAATGGAGACTTGGAGCAGGTGGGGCCGGGGGCTGAAAAGAAGTGTTTGTTTTGGGCTGTGTTTTGGAGTTGGGGGAAGTGAAGGATTGGCTGTTGGGGAGTGGTGAAATTAACTGAGGAATCTAGGAAGACTTCGAGGTTATTGGGGGAATGGCGGTGCCATTCCCCAAGAAGAGAAGAACAGGGGAGAAGCAAGTCTGGGGGAGGAATCAAGAGTTGCCATTTGGACATGTGCCCATGGCGTGTGAGATGCGGCACCGTGGACTGTGGAGGAGACCAGGGCTGACCTGTTCTTTCTGCGGACTCTCTCGTCCTAGGTCATGATCTCTTCCAGCAGCCCGCACTGACGCCTGTGGGGAGTGCCCAGCCCTGGCCAGAGCCCCCGGCTCCACCCCCACCACAGGCCCCGACGCTCCGCCAGGGCTGCTTCTACCTGCTGGTGCTGGTGCCCATCACCTGTGCTCTGCTGCAGCTGTTCACCTGGTCCCAGTTCACGCTGTATGGGAGACGCCTGCACGCGGTCAAAGCCCAGCGTCAGAACCTGTCACAGGCCCAAACCCTGGACGTTAAGATGGTGTGAGGGGAGCGGCAAGGCCACCCTGCTGAGGACACTACCTGCAGCCCTGGGCGGCCAGCCTCTTTCACCTTCCTGGGGTGCAGCCTGGAGGACAGATGGCGGAGTGGGAGCTCCTGGGGCTGAGCAGGGAGCGTCACTGAGGTCTAAGTTCCTGCTTGGCTGTCGGGCCCAGCTTGGGCAAGCGTTGGGGCGTTTGTGCTCAGGGACCCGCTTCCTCCTATGCGGCAGGAGGAAGAAGAGGATCACGAAGGGAGGGGGCCCGCCCTGTGGTCACGTGGGGTTGCTGTGGGCACAGAGGCCTATCCCCCTACCTGGCTGGGGCTGGCGCCCTATGTGGGCTCGGAAACCACTTTGGCCCAGTCAGAGGAAGCTGACTGAGTCCCACCTGCCCCTTGCGGTGGCTTCTCTCAGAACTCTCTGCCTCAGCTGTGCGTGGAGTAGCACGCCCTAGCTGCTGCAGGGCGCCCGCGCCCCCAGCTGGCCTCTCAGCGATGTTCATTTCATCACAGACTGATCGAAGTCGGTCATTTCTATTCCCACTCCTGAGGTCTGTGCTGTGTGTGGGAGTGGTGGTTGGGGAACAGGATTCGTTACTTAATAAGAGCAGCCTGAGAGCATTTTCAGAGATGAGTGGGGGGGCCACCCACATCAGAGTCACTGGGGTAGCAGGGAGAGCCTGCAGGCCCATGGCCGCATGGGCCCTTGGGAGCAAAACAGCTTTCAGGCCTGCGGTTGTAGCCCCAGTGCGTTTCCCATGTACCACTGCTGGACGTGGTGGGCAAGGAGGAGTGGCCACTTCTAGGCTAGAGGTCCTTAACCTTGGAGTCGCTGGGGAGCTTGCAAAGATGCTGGTGTCTGAGTTGTTCCCCAAGATTCTGATTTCGTGGGTTTGGGTACCGCCTGGCACTGGGGTTTTGGAAAGCTCTGTGGTGACTTTACTGTGCAGCTGGGACTGAGAACCTCTGCTTGAGGTCAGCGTTTCTCGGCCTTGGCACTACAGTTGGGGCTGGGCTGTTCTTTGTTGTGGATGTTTAGCAGCATCCCTGGCCTCTGCCTACTAGATGTCAGTAGCATCTCCCTCCAGTTGTGACGACCAGACATCTCCAGGCATTGCCAAGTGTGTCCTAAGGGGCGAAACTGACTTTTTTTTTTTTTTTTTTGCGGTACGTGGGCCTCTCACTGTTGTGGCCTCTCCCGTTGCGGAGCACAGGCTCCTGACCGGCAGGCTCAGTGGCCATGGCTCACGGGCCCAGCCACTCCGCGGCATGTGGGATCTTCCCGGACCGGGCCATGAACCCGTGTCCCCTGCATCGGCAGGTGGACTCTCAACCACTGCGCCACCAAGGAAGCCCCGAAACTGACTTTGATTGGGAACCACTGCTCTAGGCCAATGGTTATTTGAGGGTGTGCACAGCGGTTAAGAATGGATTAACATTTGTAAAGTGCCTGGAAAACCGCTCCCCTCCCACCAAGTATACAGGTTTAAAATGGAGAACTGATTAATCAGAGTATCTGCACGTGGGCCCCGGGAACAGTATTTTAATAAGCTTCTGACTTCAGAGATGTGAAGAGCTGGCCCCCTCATTTGGGGTGGAGTCTCATCCATGGGCTTGGGCCTGTGCACAGGCCTGGGACCCTCATTCCTGACCTGGTCTTTGGGCTTCGTTGTGAACACCAGCTTCTCTGCGTCCACCTGACAGGCTGGGGCTTGGGCTAGGGTCAGGCCAAGTCTGGCTGGTGCAACGGTGCCCTCTAGAGGACAGACTAGGCCCAGTCACAGCCTCAGATTCCGGGCCCACAGCTCCTCCCTCCTCCCACCCTGCACTGGCTACAGACAGAGGCTCAGCTGATGTGTCTATTGGAACGAGTTTATTTAAGTACACTGGGCCCCACCAGGCAACATGGTTTGTGCGAGGCTGTGCGAGGGGCAGGCTTGGGCTAAGGGCGGGGGAGGTGAGCTGGTTAAGCACACTGCAGTCTGTGGGTCGCCACATCGCTTTCACACACACCTGCTGCTGCGGCCCACACCTGGCAGGGCCTTTGGTCGTTGGACGGCATGGGGGAGAATACTGCCTGGAGTCTGGGATCAGGGCCGGTCTTGGTGTCACAGGTGAGGGTGCCGGTGAATATCTGCTAGCCCCAGCTTTGCACCATCTGGCCTGAAGAGCCTTGGGACCACTGCCAGGCCAGCCCAGTCCAGGGTAGGCACCTGGCCCCAGTGGACCAGAGGAGGTGAGCCTGAGCCCATCAGCTCCTGGCAGTCTGGTCTGGCCCCTCCCTAACCAAACAAGTGCAAAGACAAGAATGGCACACATCAGCCCAGAGGGGGCCGTCTCGCCTCTACAACCTAGTCCCCCCGGGTCAGCTAGCGTGGGAAAAAGCAACTTACTTGCAGCTCTTTCTCCTAAGGAGGCTGGATCCCCAAAACCCCTCCTTTGCTAGCAGCCTCTGCCAAAGGGTGATTCTACCTCCTGTTTCAGAAGATCCCACCAGCAACCCGCCTGTTGACTCCAGGGTGGTGAGCAAGTGGAAGGGGGAGAAAGGAGGAGGCTGGGGTGACTTTGAGAAACGGCCCTGAGGCCTGTGGATACTGTCAGCCCACCGTGAGCAGGGAGGGGCGGGGCCCTGGACGCCATGCTAAGCTTAGGTGCTGTAAACGTGAGTGTGAGCAGGGTGACTGGCGGGCAGGAGGCCGGGAGCTCCCTCACTCCAGTCCCTGTACTGTACAAACACTCCAGTAAAGAAAACCGAAGATGGCTTTGCCCATGGATGGATGGAAAGCAAGGGCCTGGGGCCAACAGGCTCCCGAAACTCTCCCGAGATCCCTGGATGGGGGTTGCGGGTTAGAGCGTTAGCTCTGCCACCCATCAGAAGTAGCTCTACTCCTGCCCTCCTCAAATGCCCCAGTGTGGTCCTGGTCTCCAGGTGAAGCTGAGGGCATCCCGCCCCCTCCTGATACCGAAGTCTCAGTAACCGCTCCTGGAGTGCTTTTCCAGCTTTCTAAACCCAAACTGCAACAAAACTAGACAGAACTCAACCCTGGCCCTCAGTCTGTGATCAAGAGGCATTCAGAGCAGAATGATGAGCGAGGGGAGGCGGCAGCTGCCTTGGGCCGCAGGGCACCCTGGGTGGGGTAGGGGTGGGGCTGGCCCAGCCTAGGATGGGCAGCAGCAAGGTCTCCCGGGGGTTGGGTTTACCTCCCTCCCTGTCTCCCTATGGTAGTAAACATAGTCCCACACAGCCAGCCAAAGACCCCGCTGACGGAGCAGGCCCTCTGCTAGCACTCTTCCCTCTCAGGGGCCAGTTAGTGGTCAACCCCAGGTCTCAGGCCGTCACCATCGTGGCTAGTTCATCGTCCTTTCTGGGCCCCGGGATCCCTGGGATCCCCGGGCCACACGGCACTCGCATATGCGCACACACTCGTACCCACACACCCACACACACACTCATACACACAGGCAATTCCTCGCAAACACTCCGACTCAAGAAAGCGAGTTTTAAAGTGGAGTTAACTTCAGAGAGAGGTGAAGATGATGTCCCAATATTAGAAGGTTTTCCTGTGGATGGATCGGGCACCGTCTTCCTCGTATTCCTTCTTAGAGACCCACATCTTTTTAAAGGTGTCCAGGGAGGCGAGGATGGAGCCCCTGGAGTGGAGGGAATCCAAAGGAACAATGTCAGAGAAGGGGAGTGGGTATTCATGGAGCCAGCCAGTCCCCCCGGGGCCAAACCAGACCAGGCTTTTCTTTAAAGGGATGGGGTGGTGAGGGGTAATCAATGCATTTGCTTCCTGTTCCGCTCTTATGCCCAGAAGAGCTACTCACCCAATCCATGTGGAATACAGTCTCTCTTGCGGTGCAGATATCTGCAGGGGTGGGTGGAAAGAGGAATCTGAGACGTCCATCCTCCCCTCTCCCTTTCCCTGCCACTACTCACCTTTATGGCCAATTCTCACTGCCAGTGAGAGCCGGTGGATATATGGATACATTTCAGTGGATATATTTAATAAAACAGGCTTTAAGTTATGTCCCTGCTGGACCCTGTGGCCTCTCTGGGGGGTACTGTGGCCAGCCTGCTCATCTGAAGAAACAGGTTCCCAGCATCCCTAAGTATCTATGGCTCCCAGGGAAGCTGGGGCTATCTGGGGGAAGATTTGGCTCCGTCGGGGGCTGGTGGGAAGCAGATTGTACAGCAGGAACCACACTCCTCCATTCAGGATCCCTCCTTCCTCAGGCAGGCCAGCTCTCCTCAGCAGTCACTAAGATGTTAGACTGTGTCACGGGGGAGCAGCCAAAGTCAGTATCCTGTCAGTGTTACAGTTTCCCTGAAAGACCACATGTGGGGCCCTCAGCCTAGCACCCTGCCACATCTGGGTATCAGAACTGCCCCCTTTGGTGAAGAGGGAGAGTGAAGATGGGTCCTCCCCTCTGGCGGGCTTCAGGAGCAGAGTAGAAGCTGGGAGCCATCTGGCGGTGCCCGAAAAACTTGGGCAGAGCAGGAGGGGAGGCCATGCCACATGGCCCTCCAGATCCTTGGAGGCTCAGTTCCACCCAGCCCCAGTGCCCGCCCCCAGCATGCTCCTACCCTGATCTTCACATCTTTCGGAGCCAATTTCTTCACTTCACTCAGTAGCCTGTCACCAAAACCTGAATGGGCAGGAAAGGAGAATCTCACGTGAATTCTCTGGGCGTCTGGGCCCAGCAGTATGTGGAAGCTTCCTGGGGAAGGGCGCTGAGAGCAAAGACCAACCTTTGAACAGGGTGGAGCCTCCTGAAAGGACGATGTTAGAGAAAAGTGTGCGCCGCAGGTCCATGTCAGACTTCTGGATGGCGAACACCAGCACCTCATGGATGCCCTCGCTCTCCTCGCCGATCAGGTCTGGCCTGAACAGCAGCTCAGGTGCCCGGAATCGGGAAGGACCAATCTGCGGGGGGGCCGCAAGCTTCTCAGGCTGGGGTGGGGGCTGAGGTCCCTCTGGGAGTGGGAATGGAAGAGGGCCCTCTGCCCACGGCTTAGTAACCAGGTGGCTAGGAAGGCCACGCTCAGGCAAGACCCTGTACGTCAAGGGCACAAAGAAGAACAAGGAGAGGGCTCCTGGGAACAAAAAGGAACAAACAGGGCTCCTGGGAAACTACAGAGAGGAAGCTCCTGTGTGTAATCCTAGCTCTGGCACTTGCCAGCCAGAGACTTAATAGATGGATTCATTCATTTGTGGAAATTTCTTCCTATCGATGGAGGTCCAGGGAGGTGGAACTCACCCTACACTGTGCCTAAGTGGTTAAGGACAGCACTATACCTCACCCTTCCTAGTCCCATTCCGACCTAGGAAAATGCCTCTGGTGCCTCCCCCGCCCACACACACGACAAGCAAAGTCCCTAGCACCTCGCTCTGCAGGAGATGCTGCAGCTCAAGAGCTATGCTGCTCCAGGCAGATGGTATGAAGGACCTGACTCCAGCCTGCCTGTGGAAAGTTTGGTTTGGGCCCAGAGCTTTTGGGGCCTGGGGGGCCTAAGGGGAGAGGTCCGGCTGCCTACCTCAATGGTGCTGCCGTCGGGCAGGTAGTACTGTGCCTTCTCCGTCTCTAGTGTCTCATCCTTCTGGGGGTTTATGGATAGGTAGCAGGCTCTCTGCAGAACCAAGCACAAGTCAGGCAGGCAGGAAACCTGGCACCTCCCCAGTCAAAGTCTCCGGGAGTGATGTGCTGCTGCAGAAATCTGCCCATTGCAGTGACTGCCCTAAAGGTCGTTAGAGCTGCATATGCTAAGTGCCACCCAGTGAGGGCTGACCGAAATCTCCCTGCTCCTTCTTAGGATATGCATTTTCACCTGCTCCACCTTCCTGGTGGGCAAGCGTGGCAACTCAGCCTTCTGGATTTGGCTCTGAGACCACACCCTAATTTTAGTCCAGACTCAGGTGTTTTTCTCCTACTACTCATACGGTTCTGGGTACTGCCTACCCAGCTCCAAGGTCTCCTAGAGCTATAGGTGGCAGGAGGGTTCATTTTACCTAAAAAGAAAAAAGTATTCTGACTTCTTCAAGGATGTAAAAGAACGTACGTAATTTGTACATAATGTATAAAAAACATTAAATATACGAGCATGGGTGTGCTCATCACCCAGCTCAGGAAATAGAGGCAGCTCCCTTTCTACCACAAGACGGCAGCACTTTGGAAGGTGAATCCGTCAGGGTCAGGGGACCCAGCTGGAGATCACACAGCTGCCAGGAGGCCTGGCTGGGGAGGGCAGAGCCTGATCCCCAGGACAGGAGCTTCGCTGCTCTTCACTTCAGGTCATGGAGGTCCTGGCTGCTGTTCCCATTTCCTCTCCCAGCCCTGGGCCCATGGGGGCAACACTTACTTCTTTTATGGCCTTGACAATCTCAAACTCGGAGGATGAGTGGAAATCATAGCCTTCCTTGCGCAGGTAGAGGCGAAGGAAGCGAGAGACGTCCCGGCCAGCGATGTCGATGCGCATGATTGAGTGGGGCATTGCAAAGCCCTCGTAAATGGGCACAGCGTGGGTGACACCATCCCCAGAATCCAGCACCACACCCGTGGTCCTGCCGGTGGCATAACTGAAGCAAAGGGGGCAAACCATCACCAACCCCTGCCTCCTCACTCTGGGAAGAAACTCACTTCTTGCTAGAGTTCAATGTCAGCTAAACTAAAGCTGGAGCCTGCCTTCTCCAGAAGCCTTCGACTGGACTAAGTACAAAGGCAGCCTGAGTACTGAAGAAAGCAAGCCTGTAGTGTCTGAAGGAAAGGAGCTGAGCCTCTCCAAGCTCCTTCCCCAACCCCCAGAAGAGCAGGCCTTCTAACCGCAGGAGATGGCCTGGCCTTCAACTGCTCCAGGGACCCAGCCTGAGGGACAGTTTTTACTCTCTAGACAAGAGGAAAAAATTCAAATGCCTACAGGGGTCAGGCAGGAAAAGCGAATGAGTAAAAGAAAATAATATATTCACTTTCATAAAAAACTAGCTTTTTCCCACATGGCCCTCTAGGTCTGTCCTTAGTTTTTTCTCTTTTGGTAAGGACAAGGGTACAGACATATATTTCTGTGATATGAGGGGAAAACCCCACAATGTTTCATAAATAGCAACTGACATTCTGCCTTCGTGTTGGGAGGACAACAGGCAATGGAGAGGACTGTGGTGAAGTCAAGTTTGCAAACCCTATCTAAAGTGCAGCTGCTATTTTATTTCAGCTCCAGCTGAATTTTGTTCTAGAGGAGTGCAGGCCCAGCATTACCAGATCTTCCCATTTTTTCAGAGAAGCCGGAAATTTGGATTTTGATAGGAAATGTCCTAATTTTTAAATGCTGGCTCACAATTTTTTAATGGGGCCAAACACATGCCATCTGTAGGTCACCAGTGTACGATCTTGGCAATATACCTAACCCTGGTGTGAGGCAGGTTGGGAGCATGACAGAATGACGGGGGTGTGAGAACAGGGAACACAGAGGGGTTTTCATCACGACTCTATCACCAGCCTTGCATAGCACCCGGCACAAGACGGCCCTGAAATAATACCCGAAGTCATTAGAGGGGCCTGCAGGGAGAGCTGTTGCAGCACATGGCCTTCCCAGCAGGCTGAGTGGAGAGCCTCTGACACCAAACCAGCAGGCAGTTACGAGACTGGGAAGCAGCCTCGATGCTCTCTTTCCCACCATCCAACCTTCCCTGGCAGAGATGCTCAGGTGACTATGAACCAACCCAAAGGAGAGGCAGCCTCGACTCTGCCAAAGGACTGCTTTCCCCACAAGGGGCCAGGCTAGCCAGCCAGCTGCTACTCACAGGCTGAGCACAGCTTGCATGGAGATGAAAAGGGCTGGCACATTGAAGGTCTCGAAGAAAACTTCAGCAGCTCGTTCCCGGTTTTTCCGCGGGTTTAAAGGCGCCTCCGTCAGGAGCACAGGATGCTGGTGAAAGATGCCCAGACGGCAATCAGGGCGAGGCCAGATTCCCACCCCTCATTCGTACTGTGTGGCTGGTTGGAGAGCTCAGGCGACCTTTGTCAGCCTCTCTCCAAAAAAAGGACAAACTGGGCTTGTCACCTATCCCCACCCAAGTCAGTTTCTCAGCTTTCTAAATTCACACCCCCTTTAAAGTCTCATTCCGTCCTCATCCCCTACTCCCCTCCTTGTCTTCCAAGATTCTTATGTAGGTCCTTGTACCTACTGTATAGCTCCAACTGTCAAGGTTTTGCTAAACTCTAAGTTTGGAATTATTACGATAAAAATAATAGTTAAAAAATTTTTTTCAAAATAGAAAATTAAATTTCAATATTGACTGTACTTTTAAAAAATGGAATATATCCCTCCCCTGGAAATTCTGATAAGCCTAGTATGCACCTTCCTTTTGTGTTTCTGAGTTGAGACTTCCTTTCTTAGAAGGTAAAGAGTATAGGCTCTGAAGTCTGAAAGACATGGGTTTGAATCCCAGCTCTACTACCCTATTCACTGGGTGATCTTAAAAACACCACCTGGCTTCTCTGACCTTCTGTTCCCTTGTTTATAAAATGGAGATAATACTACCTGTATCTCATAGGAATGCTGTGAAGATTAAATGCAAACATGTCTGGAAAGCACATGGCCTGGTGCCTAGAACATAAGACTCAAACGCTCGTGGCAGTTTTCATCGTCATCCGCCTCATCTCCGGGGTAGGGGCTCTGCCTGCTCTGCAAACCCTGCAGGGGCACCCTGAACATAGGACCCTCACCTCCTCTGAGAAAGTCTGCAGCTGGTCCTTAGAATAGACGTATTGCCAGATGCGCTCCATGTCGTTCCAGTCCTTGACGATGCCGTGCTCCATGGGGTAGCGGATGGAGAGCAGTCCTCGGTGCTCCTGGGGGCAGAGAGCAGCACTTACAACAACAGCCAGCCTCTCAGCAGGGCTGCCAGGTGGGCCCTGCACTTCCAGGGCCTGCAGTCCTCAACCACAGCTCAGGGTGGGCCACCCAGCCTCCAAGTCTCTAAACTGTATGCTGCGAACTGTACTCAGTGCCCAACCAACCAGCTGGCAAAGCAGAGGGCTTCTGCATTTCTGTGGGCCGCTGGGTGGCACCCTCCTCATTGCCTGGTTCCAGGACACAATCTCCTGGCGTTTGCAACCAAGGTTGGCAACAATGATTCTGTTGTTCTGCTTCTAGAAGCTGCCTGAGGAAAACTGTGCTAATTAACTGCCAAACTGTGCTAATTAACTTATCCCCAGGGTATCCCAGCTAGAATCTCCCCCCAATCACTTCTGCCAAAAAGATAACGAAGCCAGTCAACTTAATCATTGGCAATGTAGTGACAGAGTACAGAAGGAAGGCGAAAGCCCTCTTTTCTAGACTGGTCTCTATTTCCCAAAGTGGGGTTCCAGATATTTTTTCTCCAAAACCAGAGGCTGTTCCTGGGAGAAAGAAACCAACTAGGTTTACTCACTCTAGAATGAGAGAGTGAAAGGGGAGAGTTCAAGAGGAAATTGCTCCTTTTACTCGTGGCCATGTCCCACTGTGGGACACTGCCCGAGTGGGGAACAATGAAGGTCCCCTGCTGGCTTGAGGCTTCTTCAGTAGGACTGGGGATTACCTCCGCTTTGGGGCCAATGAAGATGTCGCCTTCGAGGGCACCTGCCATGACACGAACGTGTTTGGGTCTGCCCACACTACAAAAGAGAGCAGGGAGGACCATCACTTTTCATTTCATGACACAACATATGACAGAACACGGGAAGGACGTACTGATGCACGTCCTTGGATGGGAAGAAATATACTCAATTCTACTGTGATTATTGTTGAGGAATGAGATTATAGTTGATTTTGGTTTTCCTCTTTCTACTTTTCTGCACTTCCCACAATTTCTATAATAAACATGTATTATTTTATTTTTTTGTATTTATTATTTTAAGTCATTTGTATTTCATATATTTATTATATTTATATTATTTTATAAGTTATTAAAGCAAAATCTGGAGGATTCAATACCTCTAGTTCTTCTTTTTCCACAGTATATATGCAGATCAATAGAGACAGGGAAACAAGAATTCATTTAGGTTGATTAACTCAAAAAGTTTTTGTCTCCTTAGCCTCCTGCCCTTGCCTCCTATTAAGGAAAACTATGATGTAACTGACAGATGGCCTTTCTTCCTTTTTCTACTGCTTTGAGCCCCTTTCCCAGGCACCCATGCCCTTTTCCTGCCTGCAATCTCTCTGCCTTAGGAAGAAAGTGCTGAGAAAAAAACCCATTCTTGGGCTTCCCCGGTGGCACAGTGGTTAAGAACCTGCCTGCCAACGCAGGGGACACGGGTTCAACCCCTGGTCCGGGAAGATCCCACATGCTGCGGAGCAACTATGCCCGTGTACCACAACTACTGAGCCTGCACTCTAGAGCCTGCGTGCCACAACTACTGAAGCCCACGTGCTTAGAGCCTGTGCTCCACAACAAGAGAAGCCACTGCAATGAGAAGCCCTTACGCCGCAACTAGAGAAAGCCCGCGCGCAGCAATGAAGACCCAGTGCGGCCAAAAATAGAAATAAATAAACTTATTAAAAAAATCCAAAAACTCATTCTCACTAGGATGGTAGGTATGGTTTAATGTTAAACCCCATCCTGGGTGATAGGAGAATTTTAAGAAGAGGGTTCCATGAAGAGACGGTCATCCAAAGCAACGAGTCACCAATGATAACATTTTTGGCATCAGATAAAATCAAATTAAAAAAAATTCACCTCTCGGATTGTACCCTGAAGGCAACTGTCTGCTTACTCCAAAAGCCAGCTCCTGTCCCTTGCTTGTTGTTTTGAGTACCAAGACTGACCCAAATGAGAGATCCTTTCTCCCTAAAAGATGGAGGGCTGACACCATAATAAAGCTGACAAGCCTCCCAAGCTTCTGACTAAGCTACAGAATGACTTACTAGTTTGGAAAGCAGTATTTGGGGATCTGATCACCAGCAAAACCAGCTTTAATCACACCGGATCCCTGAGGAGAGAGAGAAAGAGAAGTCACAATATCACAAAAACAAGAGGAGATATATATCATACAGTATGTATAATATGGTTCCATCTTTACTTTAAAAAGAGAGAGACCTTATACTTATGTATACTATATCCACTTGTATGAGAATCTGAACAGTGAACGCACACCAAAGGGAGGGCAGTGGGGCTGGGGATGGTGAGGGGCATTTCTATTGCACACTCTGAATATTATTTGATTTTTATGTATTCTTTGACTTTTCTACATTGAACATGTTTTACTTTCGGAATTAAAAAGGAAAATTAATATTAATAAAGGGAAAAAAAAAGAACTCTCGAGGAGAGAAGAGGAAAGTGACTAGAAGCACCAAAGCAGCCAAGTTTAGGAATATAACCAAGGAGGGAAGAGCGCATGATTCTGTTATACCACCATGGAACGCTTCTAACGTACTTTCCCAGCTCAGACCCAAACTATCCCTGCCCTCCAAGGCCTCTATGACAGACACCACCACGAGCGCTGCCATACTTGAAGTTAACTCCAATATGACACACGTTGTCTGGTTCTGACTACAGGGGGAGACCACTATGCTTTGTGGGGGGTTTGTGGTTGTTGTTTTGTTTTTTCACTATGCTTTCCTTTACTTGTTGGTCTCTTGAGGTAAAGAGCAGGAAAGCCCTAAAGCACTGTCTGAGAAGAATCTGATGTCTCCCACCATCACCTCTGGTACCACCCGGGCCCAGCCAAAGTAAACATTGACTCTGGACATCAACTCCATGCAGGACAGATGTCGAGGCCTGATACTGCTTGAGATTCACCGTGTTTTCTTCCTTCTTAATTCTTCTACCACCACACCTGATACCCTCGTCCTTCCACCCCCGCCAACACAGTTTGCAGCTGCAAGTGTAATTAGGGCAAGCCTTTCCTGCTGCATGTTGACCACTTCTCCTGGGGCGAGTGTAATATTGATATTTCCAGGACCTACACAGCAAGCAGTAAACACATCAGGAGAGCTAACTAGCCAAGGTTACCTTGGTACCAAAGGCTTCCTGACAACAGCCCTGGATCTCTCTCTGTCTCTTACTTCTGCTCTTCTATAGGAGAAGGGCAGGGGGTGGGGTGGGGTGAGATGGGTCATCCTGGTGCCTGATCGTAGCAAGACAGAGGGAGGAGGTAAGAAGTGGTTGAAGGACGGGGAAAGCAGTATGGGAGGAGAGCAGGGCAAGCCAGTTCTCTAAGACAGCAGGAACCTCTGCCAACAGGAGAAAACAGGAGACAATGTGCAAACTCATTGGCCTGGGCAGAACAGCAAGGAGCCTGGAAAAGGTGCAGCTGTAAACTGAGCTCAAAGACCGGGAAGGAGGAAAAGACTATCTTACTGCAAACCCAAGGGCTCTGGGACAGCAGCACAGCTAGTGAAAAGAACACTGTACAAGAGAACTCTGGGAACTCTGGGAATTATTGGAAGCTCAAGCTTCCAATAATTGCCCACTGCCTTCATCTGGGGGTGGTGATGCCAGCAGACTAACTGGATCTCCTGGTAGAGGTTGAAAACAAAAGTAATCTAGAGTCTGTGCTTCAGACTCTAGATTTCTTTTTTTTTTTGGCCGTACCATGTGGCATACGGGATCTTAGATCCCTGACCAGGGATTGATCCTGTGCCTCTCACAGTAGAAGCGCAGAGTGTTAACAACTGGATCGCCAGGAAAGTTCCTAGATTTTTTTTTTTAATTTATTTATTTTGGGCTTGTAGGGTCTTCGTTTCTGTGTGAGGGCTTTCTCTAGTTGTGGCAAGCGGGGGCCACTCTTCATCGCGGTGCGCGGGCCTCTCACTATTGCGGCCTCTCTTGTTGCGGAACACAGGCTCCAGACACGCAGGCTCAGTAGTTGTGGCTCACGGGCCTAGTTGCTCTGCGGCATGTGGGATCTTCCCAGACCAGGGCTCGAACCCGTGTCCCCTGCATTAGCAGGCAGATTCTCAACCACTGCACCACCAGGGAAGCCCGATATTTTTAAGAGATGATTTTCCTGGATATTTGATTTTGAGTTTACTAGCAAAAGGACTGGAGGCTGAGTGGCAAGGCGGATTAAGATGTTAGGTTCTTTTCTTTCTCTCCATCCTTCCCAGCAAGAGTATAACAGGCCCAGTTCAAATACCACCACCTTGCTCCTGAAGAATAATCCCCAGTTGGAATTAATTATCCTCTTCCTATTATCTCCCCAAATCACCATTACCTGTTTTACTAGGTAGCATAAATTTCATTCTGCTTTTTTTTAAAAAAAACATATATATATATATACTTTTGATGTGGACAATTTTTTAAAGTCTTTATTGAATTTGTTACAATATTGTTTCTGTTTTATGTTTTTTCTTTTTTTTTTTTCGGCCATGAGGCATGTGGGCTCTTAGCTCCCTGACCAGGGATCGAACACGCTCCCCCTGCATTGGAAGGCGAAGTATTAACCACTGGGCCACCAGGGAAGTCCCCTCATTCTGCTTTCTATTCGAATTTATGGTTTCCACTTTTGTCTCTTTTCAGCGCAAATTCCTTGAAGTCAGAGACTCTGTATATCAGCAGTATCTCACATGTGCAAGGTACTTGAATAGATGCTGGTTGACTAAAATGAAAACCAAGCTCAAATGACTGAGCTGATGAAGCCTAAAGTATGGAACCTGAATGAGCAGCTGGAATACCAGAAGCCCCAGGCAGAGGTGGTACAGGGAAGGCAAAGGCATTGTTGGGAATGATGCACAAGGTGGAACCAGACCCAGCTTGTCCCTGCAGCTACACGAGCTGCCTGGCAGGCCAGCTGAAGAATGGGTGAAGAATGGGTGGGGATGGGGGAGCCGGCTGAGTTGCCTCTATTCTGCGCAAGCCATACCATAAGAGCATATAAAAGGGGCATGTCAATTTCTTCCGGGTCATGTCAATTTCTTTAACAGTATTTGTAACTAGGAACTGTATACCTGGCAAATGAGCTGCCACTCTCTTTGTTATTCACTCTGGCAAAGCCAAGTAAACAAATGCCTTTTAGAAGCTACTTGAAAAAGTAGTCTCATTAAACATTTGATTTTGGGGACTCGAGTCTGCTGCCAGCCACCACTGACAATTCTCCTTCTGATGCAGGCAAACAAATAGCAAATCCTTCAGCAAGGCTCTCCCAGTACCTGCTGGCTATAGGCCTTGTGGCTTGGGCAACCTTATCCTAAGCACTGATTATTCTTGACATGCTGGGAAGGAGGCTTGTCTGACATTTTACAAGTGGGAAGAGGACGCTGAGAGGTGGAGCCTCAGATTCTAGGATATTGGTGGCCCATTTTGGCCCAAAGACATATTTTGTTTGGCCCACAAAGTAGTTTTTTTTTTAATTAATTTATTTTTGGCTGCGTTGGGTCTTTGTTGGTGCACATGGTTTTTCTCTATTTGCAGCTATTCTTTGTTGTGGTGTGCGGGCTTCTCATTGAGATGACTTGTTGAGGAGCATGGGCTCTAGGCGCGCGGGCTTCAAGTAGCTGTGGCTCTTGGGCTCTAGAGCACAGGCTCAGTAGTTGTGGCACACAGGCTTAGTTGCTCCGCAGCATGTGGGATCTTCCCGGACCAGGGCTCGAACCTGTGTCCCCTGCATTGGCAGGCGGATTCTTAACCACTGAGCCACCAGTGAAGTCCCCCACAAGGTAGTTTTTTAAAAACAACTTTATTGAGATAAAATTCACATGCCGTACAATTTACCCATTTAAGGTGTGTAATCCAATGGTTCTTAGTGTATTCACAGAGTGTACAATCATTCACCACAATCTAATATTAAAACTTTGTCATCATCCCCCAAAGAAACGCTGTATCCATTAGCAGCCACTTTCCATCCTTACCACCACCAACCCCCAGCCATAGGCAACTACTAATCTGCTTTCTGTCTCCATAGACCACAAACTACTTTTACATTAACTTCTAACACTTAAAAAATTAGAGATTGCACATGAAATTTAATACTTCTGATTTCTCTTGAAAAATCAGAAGATATGGCAACACTGGGACTGCATTCCTACATGGGGACAACTGGCTGGAAATGAGAAGCAGCTGGCCCTTTGGTCAGGTGTGCCCAATGCACCTTCCAGATTCCTCGCACTGTTGTTAAGGCTACCTTCTCCCCCCGGCCCCCCCCGACCTTTTTAATGTATCTGCTTGGCCTCTGCAGGCATTGAGTTCGAGACCCCTATTCTAGACGTGCTTTCTAGCTTGATGTGAAGCACATCTGTGGCTCTCAAAATACACATAATTGAACAGTGAGATTATCTCTGCAAGCCACCTCCTCTTCACTCTCTCTGTCAAACTACGGATGGATTCTTGCTGCAGTTGTATAACCAACAGCCTGAAAGTCACACAAGTGACAGTGTTACATAAATATATTGACTTCCATTTCCTCAGCTAATTCTAGTGTCCCTTAAACTTAAGTGAATCAGCAGATCTTAAGAGCTGATGACAATCAACAGATGAATGGATAAAGAAGATGTGGCACATATATACAATGGAATATTACTCAGCCATAAAAAGAAATGAAATTGAGTTATTTGTAGTGAGGTGGATGGACCTAGAGTCTGTCATACGGAGTGCAGTAAGTCAGAAAGAGGAAAACAAATACCGTATGCTAACACATATATATGGAATCTAAAAAAAAAAATGGTTCTGAAGAACCTAGGGGCAGGACAGGAATAAAGACACAGATGTAGAGAATGGACTTGAGGACACGGGGAGGGGGAAGGGTAAGCTGGGACGAAGTGAGAGAGTGGCATGGACTTATATATACTACCAAATGTGAAATAGATAGCTAGTGGGAAGCAGTCACATAGCACAGGGAGATCAGCTCAGTGCTTTGTGACCACCTAGAGGGGTGGGATAGGGAGGTTGGGAGGGGAGATGCAAGAGGGAGGAGATATGGGGATATATGTATATGTATAGCTAACTCACTTTGTTATAAAGCAGAGAGTAACACACCATTGTAAAGCAATTATACTCCAATAAAGATGTTAAAAAAAAGAGCTGATGATAAATTGTTTAAAAAAAGAGACAATTAGTGAAATTTGAACATTGACTAGATATTTGATGATATTAAGGAATTATTATTAATTTTATTAGGTTTGATAATAGTATATTGGTTATGTTTTTAAAAGAGCGTGGGACTTCCCTGTTGGCACAGGGAAGACTCCGCACTCCCAATGCAGGGGGCCAGGGTTCGATCCCTTGTCAGGGAACTAGATCCCCAATGCATGCCACAACTAAGGAAACCGCCTGCCACAACTAAGAACTGGTGCAACAAAAATAAATAAATAAATAAATAAATAATAAAATAAAAGAGTGTGGAAGAGGGAAGTGGGTGGGAATGTAGATTGACCAAGAGTTGATAACAATTTCAGCTAGGTGATGGATATGTGGATGTTTGTTATACTGTTCTTCCTCCTTTTGTTTATATTTGAAATTTTCTATAATAAGGAGAGCTGGCAAATAAGATGATAACACTTAAGTAAAAATTCAAAACATAAATACTGTACACACACACATTATAAAATACAAGTGTCCATAAAATAATGGATGGAAAGGAGCACATCAATTTTATGATGACGGTTTGCTTTTGGGGTTATGTCTGGACCAGAAAGAAAGGATGGGATTGTAGATGGGTACAAAGAGGCTTCAATTATATCTGTAACGTTTTATTTCCTAAAAAAAATGAAGCAAATATGGCAAATGATATTTATTAAATCTGGGTGGAAGACACATGCTACATGGGTGCTTGTTATATACTTCTCTGAACTTTTCTGTGTGTTGAGAGTATCCCACTTTTCAAAAAGGGGGCTGAAGCAGCATAACATTCCCCCCAAACAGTTAAATTCTTAGCTTGAAGAACTTGTAAAGATCTGGTATTGTTCCTGATTTAGGCCCACACAGTATGGTCATGAAGACAATCTTAAAATTGACCAGAATGTTGATCCATTTTAGGAAAGAACTTAACCTTCGAGATCTTCACAAAGATTTGAGCTTCAGAATAAACATAGTATTCTAATCAAAGTGTTGTGGTCCTCAGAATGTGGCCTGGGAGCTGCCCTCCTCTTTCTTGTATTACTATCTATGATATGCCTTTGGGAAGAATGACTTATGCTTGTTTGTTTGTTTATTTATTTATTTATTTATGGCTGTGTTGAGTGTTGCTGCACGCAGACTTTCTCTAGTTGCAGCGAGCAGGGGCTACTTTTCGTCGCAGTGCGTGGGCTTCTCATTGTGGTGGCTTCTCTTGTTGTGGAGCACGGGCTCTAGGCGCGCGGGTTTCAGTAGTTGTGGCGCGCAGGCTCAGTAGCTGTGGCTCGTGGGTTCTAGAGCACAGGCTCAGTAGTTGTGGCACACGGGCTTTGTTGCTCTGCGGCATGTGGGATCTTCGTGGACCAGGGCTCGAACCCATGTCCCCTGCGTTGGCAGGAGGATTCTTAACCACTGCACCACCAGGGAAGCCCTAATTACACTCTCTTCAGCCCAGAAATAAAATTGTGGCAGCATGGTAAGCTATGGAGCTGTTGAATCTGCTAGAGACACATTCTCAAAATATAAAGTTGACTCAAATATTTCAAATGATTTTTCCTATCCATCTTTCACTTTGAAACAAAACAAAACAAAACTCTCTAAATATCAAACAGCAAGAACTACCTGAGGCCCCATATCTAAAACTGTGGCAGATGCTCAGTAAATCCTAGTGGGAAAATTACTTAAGTTTCTCCTATTTTACCTTTTGGTGGGATTGTTGGCATAATAAAGGAAATGTTTTCCCAGAAAAAAGCAAGTCTATTCCTTAAGTCTTAAAACTGAAAATGCACCACTGTTTTGATGCATTTCAAATACACTACCAAGAAAGAGAAAGAAGGAACTAAGAAGCATTCGCTTAAGTGACATTAAAGAAAGCGGATGGAGATAGAATTGCTGCCCGACAAATCCAGAAGCAAAGGATCTGGTGGGATGGGCAGACTACTCCTTCTGCATTGCTGATGAAAACAGGAGATTGCTAATTTCTTTTTTTTTTTCTTTTTAAAACTAAGAAAAA
The DNA here is from genome assembly GCF_964165515.1 of Mesoplodon bidens. Lineage (NCBI taxonomy): Eukaryota > Metazoa > Chordata > Mammalia > Artiodactyla > Ziphiidae > Mesoplodon > Mesoplodon bidens. The sequence continues at coordinate 27,491,960 of NC_138176.1, read as the reverse complement.
GGCAGATGAAGCACACACAAACTGGCTGAAGATAGCAATAGTGTTCTCTGAAAATCAAAATCAAGAACAAGGAGTCCTACTCAACCCTGTGCAGTAACTAACTAGGCTCCCCCCCCCCCACAATCCTTTCTTTATTTAGGGACATCTTTGTTACCGTGATAGAGATATTCAGTCATTTATCCCCCCACCCATCAGTAAAATTAAAAATCCAATAGTGGTGTCAGGCCCTAGATACTGTATGTGGGAGGGAGGTGGGGAAAGAGAGAGTAATGAAAAACGAAGGAATACCATTTTTTTTCCCACCAGGTTTTAACAGTCTAATGAAGCAGACAAAAAAAAAAAAAAAAAAAATCGCTCCCCAACATGAGATGTCTCACTGAGCTCAACGTCCTTCCTGGAAAGAAGGAAAGCTAACCAAAGAAGCACCTTTCCTTGGAAAAAGTGAGGAATTTAGAACCCAATCTCAATCTGAGTCTTGGATCCTTAATTCATAAACCAGGTGGTTTGAATACTATTATCTAACCTCTCCAAGCCTCACTTTTCTCCATATTTCAAGTTCTATCTACATATCAGTGTTGAAGCTTAAATGAGATGATGCAAATGAAAGGACCTTGCAAGTGCGCAAGGTCCCAAGGGCTGAATCAACGGACCGAATGTGACAGTCACTTTAAGACAGAATTGGCAGTTTTTCCTCAATGGAGGGATTTAGAGACTTAGAAGGGGATTAGAAAGGTAGCAACCAATCTCCGTGAGACCAAACCTTTGAGTGGAAGACAGAAATCCTTTTTTTTTTTTTAACAACTGCCTCCTTCCGCCAAAAATAAGAGCTGTATGTAGATTCTTTCCATTTGTCACTACTGATGCATTTGCGTGGGGTGCTATCAAGAGGAGTAATGGATAAAGCACCGGATTTAGGGCACCTACACTGTGCGACCTTGGGCTCACTTTTACCTCTTCGCGCTTCAGTTTTCACACTTGTAAAACGAGGACCAAAATTCCTGCCTCAACTATTCACCCGGTTTTTGTAAGGATCCAGTTCGAGTGTATGTGAAACCCCCATGTAAGCGCTAGAGCGCCTGGCAAATATTATGTTTAGTAATTTTTTCCCCCAGAAACTAGGCGTTCCGAAGAGGAAGGTACCTCCCTGCTTGCTTTGTCACTCTCCTTTCTTTTCGACTTTTATTAACTCTGTAATTTATAATCACAGAAAAAACTGAAATCCTAAGCCCATTTCTGGCACCAGACTCTCGGGCCCCACCCAGGTACACCGCCAAGCCTCCAGGGCCGCTCGGAATCTAAGGAAACTTAGCCCTTCTCCACCAGCAGGCGGGCCCTAGCCAGTCAGGCCGCACCACTGGGAGTCCCAGAAACCAATCCCAACAGCCCTCGTGCACCGCACCGCCCCTTAGAGAGGCGAAACACTATGGCGGCCCGGAAGAACGACAGGGGCAGGAGCCAATCACTGCAGAGGGCTGCCCTCATCCTGCCAGGCCCAGAGGCGGGGTCATCGGTCAAGATGGAGAGCCAGAGGAGCCAATAGAGTTATCGGAAACTGGGGAGGGGCGGGCGCCGGGCGCTCACAGAGAGGCTAAGGCCCCTCGAGCCAAGGGCCCGAGGACCCTGCCTGGACTATAACCCTTCCCTTTATCCATCCCAAGGTTCTCCATCCTATGGTTGCTGGCCGGCTGGCCGCCCTGTCTGCGGACTACGGGTCGGGGGAGGACGGAGGCGGCGGCGGCTGAACCCGCCTGACAGGCCGGGCCAGTGACAAAGAGCCGGCGGCCCAGACTGAAACACGGGAAGCGATCCCTTCGGGGAGGAGAGCATAAGCCCCGCTAGGGGGATGCAACTCACGTTGTCGATCACGACAGGCTGGTTGGCGATCACATCGTAGGACTCCATGGCAGAGGAATCTCTCCTGAGGAAGGAACTGCCAGCCTGGTCCGCCGCTAACGCCACTGACACACATGCGCAGTCTTGCCGCCGGTACAGGGCGGCCAGGGAGCGGCCCGACCTCGCTTCCGAAGAACTACAACACCCAGCATGCCTTGCACCTGAGTTAGAAAGCCAGGCGGCTTTGGAGGCCCTCCTAGTTTAAGGGACGGGGCGTCGCGTTTCCGACGCACAGTACCCTGGGCTTTGTAGTCTCCGTAGATAAGTAGACGGGGACGCCAATTGATGGTTGCATTGCATGCCCGGATATGTAGTCCCTTTGAAGCGATTCGCAGTGCATGCTGAAATATGTAGTCCTGAGTACTTGTCTGTGGTTCGGTTTGGATTGATCAGTAACTCGTGGATGTTTGGATTTTACAGATGAGTCCTTCCACTCCCTACCCTGGACAATTTGAGGTTGCCATGTTCTCATATGGGTCTATAAGACATTAATAAACATCTATTACAAAATAAACAGTTTCTAAACATCTATTACCATCACACTCTAATGACAGGAAATTTTAATACACACGGGGAGGAACCTATTCCCAGAACAAAGGAAAATAATTTATATTGCATAAAATTTGCTTTTTTGAAAAAAATACATTTTGGTTGATTTTCTCATTTTTTCCTGGATAGGTGTAAACTTGGCAACATGCTAACATTGGTCTGAAGACTCGCAATTGGAACTACTGGTATAGATGATCTTTTGGTCATTAAAACATCGTTCATCTAATAGCTTCAGTAACAGTATATCTTTAATTTTCATGGGGATTTAGAATTGACATTGATGGATGAGAAAATGGAAGTGAAGAGAGATTATGTGTCACTGTTTTCTAATGAGCCCAGTGCATTTTTCTCTAAATTATTTCCTCCATCCCTTCAAGTTGCAGGGAACCTTTAGTTAATAGCAGCAGTAGTCAGGACTCTCTTCTATCCCTTTCTCTTGGAATTTCTTCAAGATCATTGAGTGGAAGACATACTGTATGAAAAGTTATTGTAGGCAGGAAAATAATTCCCAACCCGGTGCCTTAGGAATTAAAACATTTCCCAGTTACAGAGAGTCAAAGGTAATGGAGAGGGGCAGGTTCACAGTAGATAATGAATATTGGTGTTCCTCAAGGCAACCTGCATACCTCTGCTTAAAACAGAACAAAAAAGAGATTATTTACTTTCGGCTGTGTTGGGTCTTTGTTGCGGTTGCGGCGAGTGGGGACTTCTCTAGCGCAGCTGGGGCTCTAGGCGAACAAGCTTCAGTAGTTGTGACGCACGGGATTAATTGCTTCACAGAATGTGGGATTTTCCCAGCCCAGGGCTCGAACCTGTATCCCTGCATTAGTAGGCGGATGCTTAACCACTGCGCCACCTGGGAAGTCATTGTCAAATACATGTTTAAATCCTTCTGAGCAGCGTGTCACCATAACAGTGACAAACCCTTTGTCGGCGCACTTCCCAGTGCTTTCATGGGACCCTAGCACCTCAGAAGGATGCCCCAATATCTCTATTTAAACCTGGGTTCCTCCTAACACTAGGGGGAGGCCAAGAGCCTTGGGACACCCCCCGCAACCCTGGGAGAGGAGGCGGGACCTATTGTCAACTCATGCCTTCCCCACCTGTGACTGGCACAGACACTAGCCAATGGATGCCGGAATAGGGCAGGCCGGAGCCCCGCCCCCTGAGCGCCCCGCGGCCCCCGAGGCACCCTCTGGCCGTCTCTGCCGCGGCTACGGCCTGGGCGGACGGTGCGCCTTGCGCAGGCGCGAAGCCTAGACCTCGCTGCAGCACCCCCATCGCCTCCGGGAGTCGCACCCAGGGAGGTCGCCTGCTGGCGCGTCAGTGCTCTCCCCGTCGTCTGCCCTCCCCGGTCCCCCCAGCACCCTACGCGCCCCGATGGCGGAGTTGCGGCCTAGCTGCGCCCCCGGCCCCACCGCGCCCCCGGCCCCTGGCCCTACAGCCCCTCCGGCCTTCGCCTCGCTCTTCCCCCCGGGACTGCACGCCATCTACGGAGAGTGCCGCCGTCTTTACCCAGACCAGCCGAACCCGCTCCAGGTTACCGCTATCGTCAAGTACTGGTATGCCTTGGGCCGCGGGGAGACGGACAGGGGCGGGCTGAGAAGGGTTAAAGCGCTGGGGCCAAGTCATTTGTGCGGGAATAGGAGGGGGAAGGAGAATGGTTAAAGCACTTGGAAGAAGGGCTTTCTGCTGCGAGGGAAGAAGTTAAGGCTCAAGTTAGGAATGGGGACAAAGGGGTTAAAGAAGCCTGTGGGTAGAGAAGGGTTAGCGAGGGAGGAGGGGAATGAACGGTTAATTGGGATTAGGAGAATAGAGTGAATTGGGGGTGTGGGTAGGAGCGGCGGAGGGAACGATAGGAGAGAAGGAACTGTAAACGTGGTGAAAGGAGGGGGCGCCTGTAGGGGGTCATTAGTGGGCGAGGGGAAGCCGGGGCGGGGGGCGGTGGCTGAAGTGGGATGGGGGAGGCGAGGCGGGGCCTGGGGAGCATCTGAGAAGGCTTTGGAGCCGCGCGGCTGGAGGAGCTCAGAGGGCACGAGACTGCACAGGGTAGTGGCGGGTGTGGGTCTGTGGGTTAGGAGGGGAGCAAGTTGTGAGCGTTGTGCTTGTGAAGGGATGAGGAGGAGGTCACTTTTTGATCCCTTCCCGATGAGCTCAGACATTCCTTATCAGTGCAGTGCTTTTGCGTTTGAAGTTTGGCGGAGCAATTTTTCCTGATAAACTTTGTGCTTACTCTGCACAGTTCTGTTTCTCCATGCAGAGCTGCTTCTGGCTCTGCAGCTGCTTTGCTTTAGGTCACTGGCTAGAACAGAGGCAGACAGGGTCAGGGAGATCCGTGGTTTGGCTCAGAATTGAAGGAGACTGCAGTAAATGAGGAAGACCTGGGACTTGGACACGGAGGATCCTGCAGTGATGTGTTAAGAGGAGCTTGGTGGTCCAGAGCTTCCAGATTTAGGCATCAGTGCCTCAGGGAAGCTGAGGGTAATGCTCAAGTAGCTCTGTTAAGATCAGACCTGTGTACAGATGGGCAGCCCCTGGGGAGGGGATGGTCTTTTCTAGTTTCCCATTTCTTTTGCACCCTGTCTCTTCCTGCCCCCTCTGGGCAAAACAAGTGTTATAGGGACCCTTCTTCATGGTTTTTCTGGACCAAAAGTTGACTGAGAATTAATTGAATCTGTCCAAAACCACATTCGTGCCGGCACTGTACTAGATGAGCCCCTTCATTGACTCCTGAAATTCTGTTCAGGCAGCTGCTTGGGGTGTGGCCAAAGGGGAGGTACACTCAAAGGGGGAAGTAAATAGAGTGGATGTCTTTGCTGGTTACCTTTCCCTTTGAGAGTGAGTCTTTTTCCTCTGTGACAACCTCTTTCTTCTTCTGGAGATGGCAGAAGCTAGGCTGTGTAGGGCTGAGGCCAGCTCCCTGTGTCTATGGGAGGATGTGAAGAGGCTGACAGTGTGAAGGGTCTGGGGAGCAGCCACCTGCTCCTTAGGGAGAGCCACGGGAGCAGCCTGCCTCTGTCTGGTAGCCAGGAGGAGGTGTGGCCAGTGGTACAGTTCTCTCTGGCAGGCACACTGTTCTTTGGTTGAGAGGAGTTTTTCAAGAGAGCTTCTGAGTACAAAGCAGCTCTTGATAACTTAATCACCCATATTTAAATATATTGTACCACTATATTTAAATATGTATAGTGATGGACTCTATTGGGATGTGTCATGAGAAAAAGGGGACCTGCCACTGCCGTGCTGTTTGTTCAGGCCTCATTTGAGTATAAGGAGAAATCCCTACGCAGACTTGGGCAACTGTTATTATGTCACCCAAGTGGCCATGAAGGATAGAGTTGTGTGTAAAAGGTATTGAACAGGTGCAAAGGACTAAGACTGGTTTGGGAACTCTTTATTTTCCCCTCATCCCCCCAGGAACCTTTCTTTTTTCATCTTGTTGCAAGTGTCTTAACGAGGCCAGGACTTATCTTAAAAGATGAGCCAGCATCTAATGACAAATAAAAAGGATTGTGTAGCACTTTGTGGAATTAGAAATGCTGCCTAGATGCAGAAATATATGAGAGGGAACAGCTCAGTGACTGGTTCTTTCTAAGATTTGGAGGGGGTTGTATAATTAAGATCCTGAAAGTAATTTACTGATAACCCTCACAATTGGGATCCCACAGTCCCTCTTCAGTTTTCATAACAGGATGGCTGACTGAGGCTGCCTCAGTTTGGCTGTAGCCCAGGGTACCTTGGGGTTCTTTTTCTTGTGACAGAAGGGTGGCTCTTTGACTAGTGGTCCCTAGCCAACAGGGACATCCTGGTCGAAAGCTGAGACATGAGTGATCAGGTTGCTGAAGTAGAACCAGTGCCCTAGGGCCACTCCACTCTGGCAACCTCCCTGTGGAACGAATGAAGTCAGGTGTTCAGGGACTTAAGTTGAGGGATGATCTGGGTCCTGGGATAACATCTTTTTCTAAGATGTATTTTCCACGTACTCATTGGCTTCCCATCAGGTCTCTGAGTGAGTATAACAGAACTCTCTGTGCTTAGAGATGAGGCTGATTTTGTCTGACTCTTGGTCATTCTCTGCAGTTGGAGTTTTAAGGCAAAGCCTCTCTCTTTGATGAAATACCCTTTGGGAGACTTGGCGACAACGAGGGCTGCCAGGGGTGTGGTAGATGGAGCATGGAAGAGTGGACGCAGTTTTGCCCCTTGTTTCTGGATGGACCTAGGCTGAAGGATGGGCAGATATGGAGCCTGTAATCATTCCCACCTGTTCCAGGGTTCTGCAGTTATCATGAGGTCCTTGCAGGGGTAGCCGCCCTTTCTTTCCTCTTTTCCCCGACAAACTTTTCTAAATCTAACTGGTTGTGGAATTAGTCAGATGAGTTGGTGAAAGCAGGGTTATGGAAAGACATGGAGATTTGTCCCTTTTCCTAATCCACTCAGTTGAGATTCTAAGCTATTTGTAGCGACTTTCTTACAAGTCCTATAAATAACTTAGCATTTCCTAGCAGAGAATAGGGATTTCTACAAAGGCAAATAACATCCTGGCAAAAGAGGCTGAAACCAGACCTACTGGTTTTAAATAGTGTTTGAATTGCATGGTACTGGCATGCCTGCTGGGATCACATACATGGAACATGTCTTTTATTTGGTTGTTGGCATTCCTTCAGCATACGATCCCAAATGCAAAGTGTACGCCATCCTTGTCCCAGGAGCAAGCAAAGTTTTTGCAGTCTGTGGAAGTCAGATGTCCGAGGCAGCTCAAGTGCAGTGTTTGTGGGCTAAATGCAGACTTCCTTCTGCTGATGGTTTCCATTTAGTCTTGTTTCTCAAGTCTACCAAGTTTCCTTATCCATTCTGAAGAAAAGCAGGTTTTTTTTTTTAAAAGAACACTAATTACTCTACTAAAGGGAACCCTTATTGAATTAAATCCTCAGAGTGAGCTAATGGTGAATCTCTTCCTCAACTGCCTCTCTGTTGGAATTATGGGGGAAGTCTAATGTGGGTCTCAGAGGCCCCAAATCATTTAATGTTCCACCTCTACCTTAGAGGCAGCTGTGTCCCGGGATCATCTTCCAGATGCACGAGCTCATAGGGCTCTCAGCCTGGTTTCTGCTTCATTTCTCTGCAGAGCCGAGCTAGCCTAAGTTTGGCTTTTGTCACTTCCATGATAAAAGACCAGCTTTGGTCTGGAGGGTGCGGGCTGGGGTCTGGAGGCATTGGGTCTGTTTAGAACAAACTGTAATTAACATAGGGCACAATATAGTCTTTCAGGAATTAGCTGTCTAAGAGGCAGGAGTGGAGCTGAGCCTCTGCTTCCAGTAACAATGCCCATTGGGGATGATCAGGATGGTCTTTCAACAGAGGCCAATTGATTGACTGATGCGCTTCTTGCCTTGAAGCTTGGCGTGTTTATAGGCACCATGGAAGAGAGATAATCCCTGCCAATCCCACTTGGGATTGGTCATTTGAAACAGGAGGAAGCCAAAGGGTCAACCAGTCAGTCTGTTTTATTTCTTTTTTTTTTGAATTTTATTTAATTTATTTTTTTATACAGCAGGTTCTTATTAGTGATCCATTTTATACATATTAATAAGTCTGTTGTTTTATTTCTGAAGGAAGTCTACCTGTTGGAGATAGGAGAAGGGAGCCTCTTGTGCTTATGGAATTGGGCTGCCTCCAGCTGCCCACCCTTTGGTCTTATCCTGGAGAGGTGTGGCCTCCCTTTAGTTATCTTTTACCCCAGGTTCCTCTAGGATGGGGTCTTTAGGTTTGTAAGGTAGAGCCCCTCAACTTCTCATTGTCTGCTTTCAGGCTCACACTGACACTCCTGTGTTTTGTCTTTTGCAGGTTGGGTGGCCCAGACCCCTTGGACTATGTTAGCATGTACAGGAATGTGGGGAGCCCTTCGGCCAATATCCCCGAGCACTGGCACTACATCAGCTTTGGCCTGAGTGATCTCTATGGCGACAACAGAGTCCATGAGTGAGTGTGTACACTTGCCCTTCCATCTCCCTGTTCCTTAGCCTTGAGCCTTATTTCTGAGGTTTTCCTGAGCAGAGATGATAATGTCATAGTCCCTTGAGATTGGCACTTCTCACATGGAACATCTGGGTTTCTGCCTTCTGCCTGTACCTCCTTGTGCCAGGGTGGTCCAGGTCATCACCTGAGCTCTGCTCATCTGGTGCAGGAAAGTGTTGGGGAGCAAGAGTTCCAAAACCATCAGGTTTTTCCAAGCTTTTTCTGATGTTTGAGCTCAAATGACAGGCAGCACAGCTATGACCCAGATCTTGGGTTGATTCCTCTAGGTCTACTTCCTTTTTTCCCCTCTAGCTTATTATGAAAAATTTTAAGCAAGAAACAACGATGAAAGAATTTTACAGTGAACACTCATGTACCACTACCTAGATTCTACCGTTAACATTTTATTCTACTTGCTTTATCATGACTATATCCATCTCTATCTCTCTGTCGATCTTACCTACTTCCTTTTAACCTGCAGTTATCTGTGCTCAGATCAGCTGCAGTACATTTTTTTTTTGTACATTTATTTATTTCTGGCTGCGTTGGGTCTTCGTTGCTGTGCGTGGGCTTTCTCTAGTTGCAGCAAGCAGGGGCTACTCTTTTTTTTTTTTTTTTTTTTTTTTTTTTGCGGTACGGTACGCGGGCCTCTCACTGTTGCGGCCTCTCCCGTTGCGGAGCACAAGCTCCAGATGCGCAGGCTCAGCGGCCATGGCTCACGGGCCCAGCCGCTCCACGGCATGTGGGATCTTCCCGGACCGGGGCACGAACCCGTGTCCCCTGCATCGGCAGGCGGACTCTCAACCACTTCGCCACTAGGGAAGCCTTCAGGGGCTACTCTTTGTTGTGGTGCAGGAGCTTCTCATTGCGGTGGCTTCTCTTGTGGAGCCTGGGCTCTAGGCGCGCGAGCTTCAGTAGTTGTGGCTCGCGGGCTCAGTAGTTGTGGCGCACAGGCTTAGTTGCTCCACTGCATATGGGAATCTCCCTGGACCAGGGCTTGAACCCGTGTCTCCTGCATTGGTAGGTGGATTCTTAACCACCGCACCACCAGGGAAGTCCCTGCAGTACTTTTTTTTTTTTTTTTTTTTTTTTCTTTTTGCGGTATGCGGGCCTCTCACTGTTGTGGCCTCTCCCGTTGCGGAGCACAGGCTCCGGATGCGCAGGCCCAGCGGCCATGGCTCACGGGCCCAGCCGCTCCGCGGCATATGGGATCCTCCCAGACCGGGGCACGAACCCGTATCCCCTGCATCGGCAGGCGGACTCTCAACCACTGCGCCACCAGGGAGGCCCCCTGCAGTACATTTTTTATCCTAGTCTTTCTTCCATTTGCTGCCCTGTAATACTTCTAATTCCTACCTGCCTCCCCTACTTCCCTCTATAATCACTGAATTTAAACACATTTTAATATTAAGTTAAACATTGTCAGTTGAAAAAATAGCAACAGTAATAATAAAAGCTAACAGTTAAGCATTGATTATGAGACAGGTACTCTTCTAATTACTTTATATATATGTGTATTAACTAATTTTATTTTCACCACAACCCTAAAATACTGGTAGGTACTAATATTTGCCCCATTTTACAGTTGAGGAAAGTGAGACGCAAAGAGATTCTATCATTTGCTTAAGGTCACACAGATTGGAAGTGGTGGAGCCAGGATTCTAACACAGGCAGTCTGGCTCCAGAGTCCATACTCTTTTTTTTTTAATTAATTAATTGCGTTGGGTTTTCATTGCTGGGCGTGGGCTTTCTCTAGTTGCGGTGAGCAGGGGCTACTCTTCGTTGTGGTGTGCAGGCTTCTCATTGTGGTGGCTTCTCTTGTTGAGGAGCACAGTCTCTAGGCACGCGGGCTTCAGTAGTTGTGGCACGCAGGCTCAGTAGTTGTGGCTCGCAGGCTCTAGAGCGCAGGCTCAGTAGTTGTGGCACACGGGCTTAGTTGCTCCGCGGCATGTGGGATCTTCCCGGACCAGGAATGTCCCCTCCATTGGCAAGCAGATTCTTAACCACTGTGCCACCAGGGAAGTCCATGATTTCTCTTTCTATTATGTCCTTTTCTGTTTTTTGTTTTGCGTACTATCTTTTTTTTGCCTCTTATACCATCTTTTTGGTATCTTGGTGGTGGCTGCTTAGCGTGTGTAGATTGAAAGAGTAGCAGGGCTCTTCCTGCCTTGCCTCAGCATTAAGAGGTTGATTCTGGAGATGATAATGCTATGATGAGGAAGAAGATGATAATAGTCTTTTTCTTTTTTGTCTTTGTTTTAGTTCTTACTATATTTCATCATCCTGTCAAATGCTTTACAATCTTATCAGGTTCTTTTGTTATCTCTGTTTTATACATGGGGAAACTGAGTCCCTCGAGGGGTTAAATGAATTGTCTAAAGTCACGCCTCTAGGCTGTAAAAGAGCTAGGATTGAATTGAGCTGTTCAGAGTCTGAGCTCTTAACCACTAGGCTATACCACCACTCTGATCACAGGCCCAACCCAACCTCCTCTTGTTAAGCTTGGAGGCCCAGGCCCCATCTCCTCACTGATCACGTGTCAGGAGCAATTCCTGGGCCTGCCTTTATAGCCTTCCAAACATACCCATTGCAATGTCAGCCGAAGGCTTTGGGAACAGGGAATTAATCTTGCCTGAATCAAGACCCTGCATTGCATTATTAATAATGGAGATAGAATAGCAAACAGATGCAGGGAGTAGAGGGACTATGCTGGACTTTAATTTATATTTTTAATAAGAACCTGCAGAGGATATTTAGTGCAGCTAGCCTGTACCTTTTCGTTGACAGATTTATTCCAGTTAAAAGAATACCGTTTTCTATGTGGCCTAAAGATTCTTACAGTCTACCTGCTTATGAGGTATGAGTCTAAGGCCCAAATGACATGAAGAACATAGTTGAGGAAGTCCCATATTTCAGAAACGGCAACCTCTGAATTTGAAAAAGGGCCTTTCTTTGTTTAGCAGTACCCTCATATATGTGTGTCATTTCTATGTGGTAAAACACTCTGATATTCAGATGTCATTCATGACAATAGTGAGACCTCCATTTGGACTTTCACCCCACACTCGAGCCTAGTATTTTCTGGTATTAAAACCTGCCACTAGAAGGATGTGGAAGGAATGTTCTTGGATATTTACCCAGTTCTGGTCTATGTTGCAGAAGTCAAAAGTACCTTTGTAATTGGCCTTGTGCTGGTGTGACTGGTCTCTTCTCGATCCCGGTAAGTTTCTTGAAGAAAAGTTTGCTTTTCCAAACATTTCATGTGGTGAGCCCTCTTTAAAACTGATTCATGGATTCTCATATAATTTAGGGCTTGAAACTGAGGTCAGAAAGTTGAGTGTTCTATCACCCAGCTTAAGTGCTAAGAGGTGTTGAATTGGAATTATGGCAAATGACTCTCTGGCAACATTCTTCTTACACTGCCTTTGACTTCTCATTCAGTGAAAAAAAAGGGCAGAAGCCTTGTTTCATTTATTCAGCATTTATCAAGTGCTGGAGTCCTGTTTTGTACTGGACACAGAGCACCATAATAGATGTCTTGGAGATAAGATGCCAAGACAAAATTCCTGTCTTAAGGAGCACATGTAGAGGGAGGATAAATGTAAAGAGATAGTTACAGTGCTGGGTAAATAAATGCTGCAATCCATGATGTAGAGCATGTTCTGGGAGCACAGTGGAGCGAGTGACCTGTAGTCAGGCTGCTGGATTGGAAGAAGCTCCAGGGAGGAAGTGAAGTTTGAGAGGAACCTTGTAGGAAAGGGCTGGGGTGAAATCTGCAGTCTGACACCTCTAGGGCACAAACATTCCGTTTTGGAAAGGAGAGGAGCTTTCAAAATCTTCTAGCCCAGTATTTCCAAAATTTTTAGTGCTGCCTTCGTAACCTTTGCCACCTGTAGTATATTACCTACTTTATGTTTTCTTTAAATTAACCCCCCCTGATATAAATATATTTTTAAAAGTTAAATCACTACCATATATGGAAACCAATATCACTTGCTGTAATTTAAAGGTAGTTATGGAAGTAAACACAGTGATAACAAAGCAATATTATTAAATTCTAGCTTAATACAGTGGACTGTCACAGAAGATGCTAAGCCTGAGGCCAGCTTTCTCTTTGTTCAAGAGATTAGTAAGTACGAGCGAGGTATTAGAAAAGACATGCTAACACCAAATAGAACCTGGCCCTAGCTATGATTAAAAATATTGAAAGACAGTTGAGAAGGGAATTGTTTTAAAAGTATGATTCAGTATTATTTCTTGTCACAGACAAATGGGAAACACTTATCTAGTCCATCTCCCTTAAATTGTGCAGTTTAGAAAGTACAGTAGCCTGCCAAAGGCCATACAGCAAGTTAATGAGAGCAGCAGGGTCTCCTAACATCTAAAATATAAACAACAAGGTCCTACTGTATAGCACAGGGAACTATATTCAATATCCTGTAATAAACCATAGTGGAAAAGAATATGAAAAAAGAGCGTATATATATAAAACTGAATCACTTTGCTGTATACCAGAAACTAACACAACAATGTAAATCAACTATACTTCAGTTTTTAAAAAGTGTAAAAAATATAAATAAAACGTTCTATGCTTTCTTTCAATGTACAGGGCATTGTTTGTCTTTAAGGTAATATAAACAACCTTTTTCTTTTTAGTTTTTTTTTTTTTTTTTTTCCAGTACGCGGACTTCTCACTGTTGTGGCCTCTCCCGTTGCAGAGCACAGGCTCTGGACGCTCAGGCTCAGTGGCCATGGCTCACGGGACCAGCCGCTCCGCGGCATGTGGGATCTTCCCGGACCGGGGCACGAACCCATGTCCCCTGCATCGGCAGGCGGACTCTCAACCACTGCACCACTTAGGGAAGCCCTCTTTTTAGTTTTTACTATATTGCAGGTTAGTGCTAAGTTTTTTTTTTTTTAACATCTTTATTGGAGTATAATTGCTTTAAAATGTTGTGTTAGTTTCTGCTGTATAACAAACTGAATCAGCTATACATATACATATATCCCTATTTTTCCTCCCTCTTGTGTCTCCTTCCCACCCTCCCTATCCCATCCCTCTAGGTGGTCACAAACCACCGAGCTGATCTCCCTGTGCTATGCGGCTGCCTCCCACTAGCTAGCTATTTTACATTTGGTAGTGTGTATGTGTCCATACCACTCTCTCACGTCATCCCACCTTACCCTTCCCCCTCCCTGTGTCCTCAAGTCCATTCTCTACATCTGCATCTTTATTCCTGTCCTTAGTGCTAAGTTCTTTATATAAAATTATCACTTTATATTATCCTCATAGTAATTCTATGACATAAGGAATTCTTATTACCTCTTGCTCATAGATGTAGAAATTTAGGCTTAGGGAACTTACTGCACAGGTGGTAAACTGACAATCAGTTCTAGCAACCCCAAAGCCTATATTCTTAGCTACTGTTCTGTATTGCCCTTCCATTGTAATCAGTCAACAGCATTTATTAAATGCCTACTGTGTACTTCTTCCCATTAAGATCTTTCTTTATCCTCACAGCTTGTTGAGGACAGGGACAGGCAGAAGCCTAGGGGTCCCCTGCGTTTCTTCTTGCTCCTGGCAGGCTTGCTTCAGTGAGCAGAAGGGGAGCAGCCCCACCCTGGTAGCCCGGAGAGGGGAGAAGAGTAAGCTGACTGGATGAGCCCTGGTTTGGCCAGTTCCATCCAAATTCTTTCCCTATTCACAGTCGTTAAAGGAAATAGGACAAGAGAGCACTTGTTTGGATTAAAGGTTCTTAAGAGGCTGTTTCTAAAGTTGGAGAGATGGAACAAGTTGCAGTTCGGGGCAGCCACACGGGAGATGAGCGTGCTTTTCTAGGAACCCTAAGGCCACCGCCAACTGACTTCAGCAGCAGAGACTGTCCTGGTGCTCTTTCCCCCAGCTTGGGGGGTGTGAGACAGCTGAGCTTCAGCTGCCAAGTGCTTGTCGGAAGACTGCAGCTCTGGCTCTTCCCTTTGTGGCCAGGCAGCTGTGGACTGGAATGTGCGGATTTGCAGAGCTGTGGAAGAGGGGGGCTTCAGCACCACTCTCCGCGAGGATTTCTGGCTGGCCCCGGTCCTGCCAGCAGCCCTGGCTAGACCCAAACTACAGGGGGCCTAACCAAGGCCCAGGAGGCTGGCTAGTTGCAGAGTGTGTCTGTGATCTCAGGCAGACTTCCCTGGTGGGATTCCACCGCGCAGGTCATCTGCTGTATGCGCCGGGCTGGTTCCAAAGACAGCCTTTGTGTGGTGTTGGCCTGCAGGCCGGCAGCTCCGCAGGGTAGAGCCCACACCTCAGCTCTACCTCCATGGTCCACCTGGGCTCTGCCCCACAAACGCTGGCCTCTTAGCAGGTATGTCCATGGAGTGTAGAGTTGTTCTTGCTCCCTTGGGGCCTGGAACTGCTGCTGACTGGCTCCCCATGGCTGCCTCTGCTGGGCTGGTGGATAACCTCTTTTTCCCTTTGGGTTTCTCCCATCTGGGCTCTGCACTAAATGAGTTATTTATTAAAACACTGGATACAGATTAACTTTTCCACTTGTTGTTTTGTGTGGCCTTGGTCCCCTGCAGTTGGGAAATGCTAATTTGCCTTCCTCAAAGCTTGGTTGGCAGGAACTTTTTAACATGCCATTTCATTCCCTGGGGTTTCCAGTGGAGATTCTGCCTTTGCCATAACATACCTGCCCTGGAGTGTGGTCTCTCCTCTAGTTGGCCTTTGCTTTCTTTCCAAAGCTCTCCGGAGACTGACAAGTGGAATTCCTCTCTAAACCACCCACAGATGGCAGGTCCCAGCCCTCCCCCTAGCTGGGCACAGCAGGCCGAGGAAGAGCTTTGTAGGTTCACTGGAAGGCAGGCCTCCCTGAAGCTTTGGTCCCTCCCTCTGTCTTTCATCTCAGAGGTGTTTAGTTTCAGGATGATTGTGTGAAATGGTGGTGCTTTCTGCTAAGGACAGGGGGCCTGGCCTACCTAGAAAGAGTGGGGCACCCTTGGTCTTGGCCTGGGGTGGGAATAAGGGCCAGCAGTGGGGATAGAGCTCTCCCTGAGGCTGAAACCACCACTCTGGGCTGGATTTCAGGCCCCAAATCTCTGAATTTTGAAATGTTGAGAATTCCTTTTCTTTTGTAACCACAGGAAGACCTGAGGCATTGTGGGGTTCCTAGCAGATCTGTGTGGGTGTGTGCCTTCATCCTTCGTAAAGCATTTCATTTGCAGCATGGATTCTCTCTTCCTCCATGGTGTAGAGATGCTAAATTCTCTGATTCAAGGAGTCCTTCAGCAGTAAGGGGGCAGCTGGGAAGAGATTCCTTGAGCTGGCCCAGTCAAACTGACTTAAAAGTCCGAGAGGCCTGATTATTCAGGAGTGACTGCCAGGCTGTCAGCATTGGGAGAGTTCCTCCTCTTCCTGCAGAGAGAGGCAGAAACTTGGAAGCCTTTATGGGTTTGACGTGATCAGATCTCTCAGCCCCAGGATTCTTCCCTGCCAGCCCACCCTTTTAGACTCCCATATTCCACGCCGCAGCTTTTCCCATGCATGCTGGTCCTCACACCTGCCGTGTTCTGGGTCTGGGTTTGCCAGCATCTCCTTTGCCCAGCATTCTGACTCAGAGGTCCTGACTCAGGACTTTGGCCTTTGGCTCCTAAATTCATTCCTCTGTCCTGCCTTTGAGGTCTCCCGGTCAACTACATTTCCTGTTTCAGTAGCTCCGTTCTGATGTCTGGTCCTAAGAAGTGTGTGGGGAGGTCTTGTCCTCTCTGACCTGAGCCCCATGGGAATGGTCTCCTCACCCCTGCACATACTTTCGAAGCTCGCTGACCTGCTGCCGAGCTCTCCACAGAGCACCAGGCTGCGCGGCACACCCCACCAGCAGAGCTGTATTGAGTCCCAGTACAGGCAGAACACTGGAGAAGGTGATGTGTTTGGGTGGGGGACAATGAGAAGTCATACCGAGCTTCTGTCCTTGAAAAACCCAAGCTCTGCCTGATAAGAGACGGCAGAGTCCCTGGGAAAGAAGGCGACAGTGAGGATTGGGGCTGGAAGCAACTTTAGGCTTTGCCTGACTTCTGTGACTTTGTGGCTGTCTCCCCTCACCCTGTGGTCCTCAGTGCTTCATTAAAACATGTAATAATAATTGCAAACTACTTGTAGCTCTTACTGTGTGCAAGGCACTATTCTAAGTGTTTTATATAAATTCATTTCATCCTTACAACAGCTCCATGGGGTAGATATTATTAATCTTATTTTACAAGGAAACTGAGGCACAGAGATGTTAAGGAAATAATCACCCAGCCAGGGAATGCTGGAGCTGGGCTATCAACCTGGGCACTCTGGCTCCAACAGTCCTCACCCTTCCCTTCCTCTACCTGTGTGGGCGTGTGGAGGAAGGTCCCCCCTTGGACCTCTGTTACTATCGTGCGCCTCAGTTCAAAGGTATCTTGGATTAATGGAGTGTGAATAGTTAAGCAGGAAGAGCTTTGTAGGGGAAATGTTGAGCTGGGTGTTGAAGCAACTTTGTAGAGAAGAAAGAGTTCTGTCGGGTCATGGCAAGAGGGTAGGTGATAGGGTCCTGTGTCAAATTCAAGTCAAGGCTTCTGCAGCCTTACTGTGGTCATTTTTAGTAAGTTGCCAGGAAAGTCTGCTCTTAAGAGCACAAAGGTGATGCTTCTGGCTTGGATGTCAAGTTCACATGGTCATGCTTCCTGTGTGGTCACGGATGTGCCCAGCATTCCCACAACCCAGAGCATATGTTGCCCAGAATGTGTGGACTCTCTGATCATTCCCTCTGCGGAGGAGGTATAGAAATGAGGAACACTTCAAAGCTGGGAGTACCCATACCTTCTAGCTGAGGTGTTTGTAGGGCCAACATGGGAAGGATTTTTATTCTGAAATAAAGTTGTCTTGTCACCCTGCAGAGTGACATAACCAGCAGAGGATATATTTTTCCTCTGTCCTTATATCAATGCAGACTGTCACATTTTTAAAAACATTTTAATTCCTGTATAGTAGGTCCCCTACATATGAACGAGTTCCACTCTGAGAGCACATTCATAAGTCCAATTTGTTTGTAAGTCCAACAAAGTTAGCCTAGGTACCAAACTTTTACACATAACACCAGACAGGTGAACTAACTTACGTGATCAGACATGCAAACGCACGTTCGCATCTTAGAAAGTTCGCAACTTGAAGGTTCGTATGTAGGGGACTTACTGTAATGGTTTTTTAAAATTAATAGGCTTTATATTTTAGAGCAGTTTTAGGTTTATAGAAAATTGAACAGACAGCCCAAAGAGTTCTCATATACCCTTTCTCTCCTCTGCTTATAGTTTCCCTTGTTACTAATTCCCTTGCATTAGTGGTATATTAGTTACAGTTGATGATCTAGTATGGTACATTATTACTAGCTAATGCCTTCTAGTTTACATTATGGTTCACTCTTTTTGTTACATAGTTCTGTGTGTTTTGACAAATACATGTCCTGTATCCACCATTAGAGTATCATACAGAATAGTTTCACTGCCCTAAAAATGCCCTGTGCTTTTTATCCTTTCTTCCCTCCTCCCAGACCCCTGGCAACCACTGATGGTTTTACTGTCTCTTTAGTTTTGCCTTTTCTGAAATGTCATGTAGTTGGAATCATACAGTATATAGCCTTTTCAGGTTGACTTCTTTCACTAAGTAATATGCATTTAAGGTTCCTCCATGTCTTTTTGTGGCTTGATAGCTTATTTCTTTTATCACTGAACAATATTCCATTGTGTGTATATACCATAGTTTATCCATTCACTTATTGAAGGATATCTTGATTGCTTCCAGTTTTTGGCGATTTTGAATAAAGCTGCCATAAACATTCATATGTGGGTTTTCTGTGGACATAAGTTTTCAACTCATTTGGGTAAAATTGCTGGATCACGTGGTAAGACTATCTTTAGCTTTGTAAGAAACTACCAAACTGTCTTCCAAAGTGGCTGTACCATTTTGCATTCCCATCAGCAATGAATAAGAATGTCTCTTATTCTGTGTCCTCACCAGCATTTGGTATTGTCAGTTTTTTGGATTTTAGCCATTCTAACGGGTGGAGTGCTATCTCATTGTTGTATCAATTTGCAATTCCCCAGTGACGCATGATGTTGAGCATCTTTTCATATGCTTATCTGACATCTGTATCTCTTCTCCAGTGATATATCTTTGTTTTTGTTCTTCACCTCCTCCCCCTCCCCATTCTACCCCCCGAACACAAAACCCCTTTTTCTTACATCATGGGTTCAGACAGTGTTTTCTGGCATATTTTCCTTTTGGTCACTTCTCCAGCCATTAAGTGAGTTAGTTCCCTTGAGTAGGTACTGGGTCCACATCTGAATCCCTCCGTCTCGGTGGGTTTTACCTGGGGTTGGCCCGTGTGTTCTGTACCTTCTTTTCCCTAGTGATGGTGATGGCGTCTTTCATAAAGTCTGTAGCTGGTACTGGGTAGGCTGGTAGCCTACAACTTCAATCCCAAGGTTCAAGATTGATATGCCTTCCAGTACAGACACTACAAAGACTGGTGTGCAGACTTGTCCAACAGCAGGCCCTGGAAAGCTTAATCTTGTCTTAGATGAGAAATGAGTACATCAGGCTCTTTGAGGCCCCAGCCAGACCTCAAACTCTCTGTTTTAGCTGAACCAGCATCAAGAAGACTCTTTAAAGTCCAAAACTTTGCTGGCCTGTACTTTTCCTGTTCCATCCATTATTGTTGTCACTTTTTAGTTATAAATTTGCGTTTTTTTCATTTACAAAGACAGACAGTTGAACCATTTTACCAAAAATGTTGGAAATTAGAGAAGGAAGAAAAAAAATCATCCATAATCCTGTCACCTTTTGTTTGCGATCCTACGTCTGTCCTCATGATGATTTCTGTAAACAGTTCATTGTGAGTGATGCTGTGCCCAGTGTATGCAGGGCTTCTGTCTTATGTGAGTTTCTCAGTTTGAGACTAACATCTTCCAAGGCTTCCCTAGTACTTGGCTCATGCTATTTCCTAAATTCATCTGGCCCACGGCTGCTAGGATTTCCAAATTCTGAAAACGGCACTTTTGCTTGGGATGATGGCTCCTACCCATTGTCATGTTGCATTAACTACATCCGTTTCTTTTGCTGCTTGACTTCTCACGGAAGTGAAGAGCAGTTGAGGTAGTATACGTACCAACTGTGCTGGCCACCCACCTCTCAGTTAATACCTCCATCCTTTTAATGCAAATCACCGTGCATGGTGGTGGTAGTCCTGAGAGTGTGTGTTGTTCCTGTTGTTGTTTGCCCCTTAGAAAGTCGATCAGTGATTAGATTTGGTGATCACTGTCACTTGGAAATTAACACCACAAGCCTCCTTGTCTCTCCCTTTCTTGGGTGTGTGGATACAGAAGACTGAGACTGGGCTTACAGAGTGCCCCAGGTTCCTGGTACCCAAGTTATACAGAAGGTTCACAAGTATAAGCACAATTGCCAAGAGATAGATAAGATCCTTCTCAGGTAGTTGCCTGAAATAAATGAGCTACCATTTAGGACTTTTGAGGCTTTCTGCCATACGTAGGAATCAATAATATAATAATACTGTCTGTTTGCAGCAGGATCTGATCAGTGGATCTAGGAGAAAGGATGGCCTGCTGTCCTTTCCTGGCACTGGGTCTACCAGGTGATGGGTGGGTACACTTGGTTCCCATCCAGCGTTAATCACTGGCCTGTGTTCTTCATTTGGAGGGTCAGCCGTTCACTCATTACAGGGATAGTCATTATTGGGGTAGTTCTGGGCATGAGGTATGTAGTAATGAAAAGCATATTCCTGGTCTGGTCTGGTCTTCATGGAGCCTCCAGTCTTTTGGCTGAAGTGTCCTTGAGCAGGGAAACAGTGCAGGGAGGTGGGCTGGTTACCGCCTCAGAACCTTAGGTATCACACGGAACCTCCCTGCCTCCTTTTCTGCAGTCTGTCCCTTGAGGCCTAGTGGGGGGCTCTTTGCGAGCAGGAGTCCTGAGGCTCAGAAATGAGGCCAGGCCTGTGTTTGGGGTTGGGCCATTTCCCCATTTGTAAGTGAGAACATGGGTTCATAGCAGCTGCTCAGAGGGATGTGGTTCACTGGACTCCAGGCCCTTAACTAGCAGGTTAGTATAAGCTGGTGGCCTTCAGAGGTCCTTTACCTTCCTACTCCCTCCTGTGTTACTCAGGCTTCTTGAGTCCCCGTCATAGAACCAGCTTTGCCATAATGAGGCCAGTCAAGATGTTTTTGTTTTTCAAGTGCTGACCTCCATGTGCTGCCTGGAGATGCTTGGAGCCTTGCCTCTGACCACCAGTTTCCCTTACTCTGATCTCAGGCCTTTCAGCATGAGGTTAGGAGCTCAGAAGCCATGCCTGTGGGGAGGGGTAACTACTAGAGAATGGGGCCTGGCCCAGGCTGCCGGTCCCAGGGGATCAAGCTGGCTGCCTGCACTTTCTGCCTGTGATGGATCTGACTCCTAAATGCTTCTGAAAAGCTTGATTGGTTAGAGGACAAAACAGTGAAACCTGACAGACAACACCATGGCTTGCCCTAACCCCTTCTTCTTCCCGTTCTAGCTTTTTCAATATATCGGGTTGCAGACATGCTGGATTCCCGCCCTCCTGGAGCCAGTCTGGCAATTTTTCATTCCCGTAGCCAGGGGTTTTGCACAGAGAAAAGGTCCAGAAGGAAGGCAGTAGATGAGCAGGGAGCCTTTGGGGTTGGAGCTTTACAGGAGCATTGCTAATGTGGATCCCTTAGTTCTATGCCAGCTCTGTGGCTTGGGGCAGTATCCGCACCATGCCCCTCCTCTGCCATCCAGTGGCCTCCAGTGTCACTTTAGTAATAGCCAAAGGCCATTGCTGCCAAGATTCTTTGATCCACCTCATCCCCTGCTGCTCTCCTTCCTCACTGTGCTCCACCCACTCTAGTCTGCTGCAGTTCCTCCAAAGTTCCAGGCAGTCTCCTGCCTCAGGGCCTTTGCACCTGCTCTCCCCATGTCTAGAAAGTTCTATTCTCAGATAGCTTCATGCCTTACTCCCTCACCTCCTTAGGTCTTTCCTCAAATATCACCTTTTAGTGAGACCTTACCCGACCTCCTTATTTAGAATGGGAACCCTGAACCCCCCTCCATGAAGCACTATCACCTGCTTAATTTTTCTTTAAAGCACTTATGACCGTTTACCTTATTTTACTTAGTTGGCTTGTTTGTTGTCTGTCTGCCCTCCTTCCCACTAGAATGTAAACTCCCTTAGGGAAAGGATGTATACCAGCTTTATGCATTGTTTCCCCGGTGCATCAACAAATATTTGTTGAAGGAATGAATAAATGAAAAACTAAAAAAACCTTGCTTTGAGATTTCTCTGGCTTTTGGGAAAGCATTCTCACAGCAGAGGCAAAGAATTCTTCTGGCCCAGCACTAAGTCTGAGCGTTTAGCTCACTCGGGGATTTCTTCAGTTTGGACCCATGTACTTGTAATAGGGTTGATACTCCATGGGCATTTTCATAGGAGTCAGAGCCTTTCTCTGGGAGGAGGTGTGTGACTTTGGTAAAAATGTTGGAAGTTTGCTTTATTGGGGTGGGGGAGAACCCCCAACACCTAGCACGGTGCTTGGTATATGATAATCCCTTAATTGATTTCCTGAAGTGTTTAGTGCACATTACCTTTTAAATGCTGGGGCTGTCATGGGAGCAAGACAGGCAAGATTTCTGTTTTCATGGATTTTACATGTTAATAGGAAAAACATGTAAAAATAAGTACAGTTTTAGATAGCGCAGGTGCCATGTTGAAAATAAAGCAGGGAGGATGTGCTGCAGATACCCAGGGAGAAGTAGGGGTTGAGGTGGGTGGAGAGGTTGCATTTAGCAGGTAATCAGTGATGGCTTTTCCTTGAAGACACATTTGAACTGAGACTTCAGTGACAAAGTGGCAGCCAGGGCTGTCACGTCTTGCAACTCTAGGGGCACCGTTCATATTATTCAGTGCAACTTGTGCTCCCTGGAGTTGTACAACGCTCTGGTCACCCAACCGTGTGAAGATTGTAGGTAGTGAAAATTGTTAGTTCAGAGGCCCTGAGGTAGGAAGGACCTTGAGGTGTTCAAGGAACAGAAAGAAGGCCAGTATGCTTGGGGCTTGGTAAGAAGAGGACAGTGGAGCAAGATGAGGTTGGAGAGTTTGAAGACAATACAAAGAACGTGACATTCAACAAATTATCTGTTATCTGTTGACTGATGAGGGAAGCAAAGGGATGATTTTATGGGGGCAGGAGTGGGGTTTTAGGAAACTTTTCTGGTAATTTGGGAACTCAGCACTGGTGTGAAGGCAAGAGAACAGAGTTGAGTGATGGTTTTATTTCCCTAAAAAGGAAACAGCAAAGTGGCTCAAAGGAAATACCATTAAGATATTTGAGTCTAACTTTGGCAGTGACTAAGAGGAAAGCTCTTTGCTTTTCAATACTGTCTTATCCTGTTTGTCATTGAACGTCTCAGCCTGGTTATCTCTTTGGACAGAAATGGGAATATTATTATCATTTAGCATTTGCTCAGCTGCGACATGCTGTGCCCATGTACAGAGCACACAATAAGTACAATCTTTGTTCTTGGGGAACTGAGATGCTGAAAAAGATTTGTTTCTTCCCATTACCCTCTTTCAGGTGTCTCGATCTGGGGTGGCCGACTTCCCAGAATCCTGGAGGCTAGTGGGTGGACAGGAATTCCTTGGGCAGAACGCCCTGGCTCTTGGGTCTGTAAGAAGCCCCCAGGCTGTACACCTGTGTGCAGACGGCACCTCGCTTCCCAAATCAGACTGTGATCTTGCCGCCATTGGCCTAGCCTGTCTTTTTTTTTTTTTTAAAGATCTTTGTATAGATGCTGCTTTAGCCCAAAGCCAAGAGTGGGGGCCGTTATAGTGATGCCAAGAAACTCAAGCACCAGGCTCTTCCTTGGCCCAGAATTCCTATAGAGCACGGGGCAGGCTTGGAATCCCTCTGGGGACTGACCTTTGGGTTCTTTGGTGGTGGATGGGAGTAGAGGAAAGAAGGTACAGTCGGTCTCCAGTAGGGGAGGGTGATCAGCTTTCACCATTCTGCAGAGAAAGCGTCTGCTGCTCTTGGCTTGGTGCTTTTCTTAGATTCACTTCTCAGTCTGGGAAGCTCTTTGCTCACTGAAAGCCCAGGATAGAGTTAAGCCACCCTAAGTGTTGGGAGCCAGGTAGTTTGTTTAGCTGGGCTCTCAGCTAAATCAGTCCTGGGAGCTACTGTTTTTAAACTTGAGGAATGCTGTGGGAACATGGTACTTGGCTCCCAGCAAGGGATCTCAGGAAACATCTACTTGAGTAGGCAAATGCATTCCACGAGTCTGGTTGTAGTAGACAGAGTATCTGCTACTCAGAGTTAAAACTCAAAGGTGCCTGCCCTGCATTGTAGCCTCATGAGAATCCCAGCTCAGTGTGAGGGTGCGGAGTCTCAGCTGATATGGTTTTTCTCTTTCTTTCTTTCTTTCTTCCTTTTTTTCCCTTCCTTTAAGATTGGGCAAAATTAATATAATATAGCTGGAAGTGTTTTAAAAATCTTAACTATCAGAATATTACCATATAAACATACTGGAAAAGAATTTTACAAAGTTTTATTACCTCGAATAGTACTTGTGTAGTCACCAAACACCATTTCAAAACAGCTCATGAAGTATCAGTAATTGTGAATTTTTCAAAATAAAAACATAATCTTTGCAAATGTTTATTTTGTAATTGTTTACTGAATTCTGTTGTAATGGCTGTCACTCAAAGCATGGAAGCAGTCAGGAAGAATCTTGGGCCTGGTTTGAGGGATCCAAGGTCAAGAACTTGGGCAAAGCTGGAAGATCCAGGCAGCTCTTGAAGGATGGGGCTGATTAAGCTGCAGAGTCTAGAGGGTAGGGAAGCTAGAGGCATCTGCTGTTGTCTCAGGGAGAAATGATGAGCAGGACTGCTTCTACTGAGCACTAGGCAAGGGAAGGATGAATACTGGCTTCTCTGTTTGGGTACTTGCTGGTGCTGGACACTGTGCCATCCATTAAAAGCCTCCCAACTGCCCTATGAAGCAAATATTCTTCTCCCAGTTTAATAGGTGAGGAGACTCCAGGGCACATGGAAATCAGCTTGCCCAAGGGTCAGCTAGAAAGTGGTGGAGCTGAGCTTTGTGTCAGCTCAGGTGAGCTCCACTGCCCGTATGCTTGCCTATGTCACTGGACTCTTCTCTAGCATCTTATTAGGACCCTAAGGTAGTACAATTTTTATGCAATTTCTTCCCTAAGTCCACCCTGGGACCTCCAGAGGGTTCAAAGAGCCCAGGAGCCCAAGACTAAGAATCTCTTGTGTCTCCCTTCCTCACTTCCCAGCTTCCCTGCACTGCTGGGCCGGCTCACCACTCTGCCTAAGCCCTTCAGCTCATAACCTTGGGCTGGCATTTGCTTCCTTATCCCTTGCCCAGTATTCTAAATCTTGTAAAACTTTGCCTCTTTTCTCAGATTTAGTCTAGTTAGTAAATATTTTAGTCTCACTCTGTTCCCTTGTTCAGCAAGCCTTCACTGAGCACTTCTTTGCCAGTCACTGGTGGTGCAAAAAGGGGCAAATCCAGTCCTAGTGGGAGAGCTAGGAAGGCAGTTAGAGTACAGCAAGGAGGGTCCTGTGATGGTGGTTTGCACAGGAGTAAGGAAGAGTGGTAGGTGCCCTATATTGGTTGGGGTCTCAACAAGAAAGAGTTTGGTACCTTCAAAGTAGGATAACTGGGGAAGGGCTTGTTTATAAAGGAAGGGTACCGTAGAGGATAGTGCAGTAATGCAGGGCTAGTGGTTGGCTTGGCTGCTGCTCTCCTAGTGCTGAAGGGACCAGAGGAGGGAGGGAGATTTGAGAGCCTAGGAGGAAAGAGTTGTGTAGAGTGTCCCTCCTCCGAGTGACCTTCAGCACTAACCTTCAGTCGAGGAGCATGGCCAGCCTCAGGTAGTCTCAAAGGGAGGGAGCCCTGATCTCTCTCTCCTTCCTCCCTCTGATTTCCTTTAGGGCTTCCACTGGCTGAACCCAAGTGGAAGCCAGAAGGCTCAGAAGCCCCGCAGAGGTCAGCCTTAAAGGGCAGAGAGCAAGGTGGGTGTGTTGGTTTTCTATTGCCGCAATACAAATTACCACAAATTTAGTAGCTCAAAACAGCACACATAATCTCACATCTCCTCTGGGTCAGGGGACCAAGTGTAGCTTAGCTGAGTGTTCTGCTTAGGGTCTCACAAGGCTGCAATCAGTGTCAGCTGGGCAATCAGTGTCAGCTGGAGGGGGGATTCCACAAAGGCATGAACACAGGAGGCAGAGGTCGTGGGGGCCACCTCAGGATCTGTCTGCCACGGTGGGGATGGACCTAGAAGAGCAAACCGAAGATACTCAGCACAGGTACCCAGCTCAGAGAAGGTAACACCTGAGCCTTCCTGAAGATGAGCAGAGGGCAGAGAAAAAGGGAACAACCTGTGCAGAGTCTCAGAGGTGAGGAAGTCATTAGTGTGTCAGGGATCTGCCAGTCATTCATTCATTGTGAGGCCGAGGAGGTGAGGGGGACCCACTTCCCGGTGGTCTTGTTGAGAAGTCTGGACTTTACCCTGAAGGTTTGGAGTGGGGGTGGGCGTTGGAGGATTTTTTAGCAGGGGAGAGGTACATCATATCCCATTTTGAGAACATCAGAGTGAAGAACTGAATAGGGCAGGAGGCAGGAGATCAGCGAGGAAGAGCAGTGTTGGCCATCCAAGTGTAGGATGAAGGGAGTATAACCAACATATTATAATAACTTTAGATGAAATATAACCTTTAGAAATTGTAAATCACTATGTTGTACACCTGAAACTTACATAATACTGTACATCGACTCTATCTTAAGGGAAAAAAAAGGCCACCCCGTGGTGTGGCAGTGAGAATGGAGAGAAGAGAACAGTTGTGAGAGCTGCTGAGGAGGGAGGAGGAAGTGTCAACAGACCTCAGTGACTGCCAGCCTGGCTGCACAGGAGGACAGGGAGGGCTGGAGGATGACTCCTGGGATTCTGGCTTAGTGGCTGTACTGGTTTCCTATTGCTGCCATAACAAATTACCACATTTATTATCTTACAGTTCTGGAGGTCAGATATCTGACATGGGTCTCACTGGGCTAAAATCAAGGTGTCAGCTGGGCTATATTCCATTTCTTTTACCAGCTTTTAGGGGCTACATGCCTTCCTTGGCTCATGCCCCTTCTTCCAGTTTCAAAACTGGCAATGCACGCCAAGTCCTCATGTCACATCTCTTTGACCTACTCTTCTACCGCTCTCTTCCACTTTTAAGGACTTGTATGGTTACCTTGAGCTCACCCAGATAACATCTAGCATCTCAAGATCCTTAACTTAATCACACCTGTAAAGTCCCTTTTGCCATGTAAGGTAACATACACAGGTTCCACAGATTAGAATGTGTATATCTGGGGAGCCATTATACAGGCTACCATAGTAGTACTCGTCTTCAGTTAGAGAAAGATGGAGAAGGATCACGTTTGGGGAGATAGTTCAGATTTGTATATACTGAGTTTGCGGTGTCTGGGTTTGGTCCTTTGCTTGGGGATAGATTTGGGAATCCTCAACACAGACCTGATGTTGGAAACCATTTTATGAGGTTACCTGGGGAAACTATGTGTGGTAAGGAGGTGGCAGGAGCTGAGCCCTGGAGAAAGCGGGGCTCTGGCTTTTGCCCCTCTTTCTTCACCTAGAAAGTCCCCTAGGGGACAGATAGAGGCCATGCATGGGGAAATGCTCACATTCTGTTTTCCCTAGTGAAGTGGTTTCCAGTGGTGCCCTCTGTTTGCCAGGCAGCTCTTTATTCTCTGCATGGGTGTAAGGGGCAGAGTAGTGGCCAGTCCCAGGGCGTCATGGGGCTTGGGCCAGCACTGAGGGCCTTGGAGCAGAGTGACCTTCTCAGGCAACTTGGTGCAAATAGTAAAGGCAGCTGGTGCTCCAAGCATGTGCTGGAGTTTGGATATATGGTCCTTGCACTTGCTTGCTGTTGCCCTGGGAGGCAGAGAGCTTGTGGAGAAGAGATAGGCAGCCTCCTGTGCTGAGCCCCAGAGCTACTGGAGGTCTTCGTTTCAGTTCTTTCCGTAATCGCTGGGTCCAGCTGGGGATGTGTGTGTGCACTTGGAGGGAGGACACCAAAGGAAAAGCTTTCCTGTCTATTCCCCTGGGATGGGACCTAGAGGCTCCATTCTTCTGGGAGAGAATATCCAACTCAGTGAAGCAGGGAACTAAGCCTGATCCCAAGGAGGAGGGCTGGTTGGAAGGGAAGACCAGCCCCAGGATAAAGGCCTGGTTTTACCCAGTTCTCCAGCCAGCCTGGAACCAGGGGGTAGGGAAGGAAGGACAACAGGAGCTTTTGTAGGGAATGAAGTGACATCAGTCTTGATTCTGGAATTGGACTGGGCTGGCCTCCTGTGCCATATGTCTCCAGAGGAAAATGGTCCGCTCTTCCTTTTCTTCTGACACCAGCACTGAGCTTGAGACTGAGCCACGGTCTGTAGACCTGACTTCAGAGGTACCACCTTCACAAGGTCAGTGACATTCTTAGCTGGCCCAGCGTTTCTTGCTTCAGATACCAGTGGAAGTATCCAGGCCACCCCTAGAAAAAGTGGGCACTAACCACAGGACTCTCCTGTCATACCATGAGTGTCCAGTATGGACACTTAGCCAACAGGTTCTGTGAGAAGCCTGGCAGGCTAGATTGGCAGATACAGTAGTGAACAAGACACAGTCCTGCCCTTGTGGGGTTTACAGTCTAGACTGGGTATAAATGGTAGAAAACTTGGAAAATACAAAGAAGTTTGAAAAAGAAAAATTGTATTGTGATAGCCACTATAATATTCAATAATTTTATTGCATTTTCTTCATTTTTCTCATATATTTTTACATTGTGTGTGTCAAATATTTTGGATCACACATTATAGTAAGTTTTGTTTCATGCTTTTTAAAAACCATTTGTTTCTAGTAAAATATACATAACATGAAATTTATCATTTTAATCATTTTTGATGTATTTAGTGGAATTATTATTACGACCATCCATCTCCAGAACTTTTTCAACTTCTCAAACTGAAACTCTATACCCATTAAACAATAACATCCCATTCCCCTCTTCCCATAGCCCCTGGCAACCACCATTCTATCTTCTGCCTCTCTGAATTTGACTACTCTAGGGACCTCATGTGAGTGGAATCATATAATGTTTGTTCTTTTGTGACTAGCTTACTTCACTTAGCATAATGTCTTCAAGGTTCATTCATGTTGTAGCATGTGTCAGAATTTCCTTCCTTTTTAAGGCTAAATAATTTTCCATTGTATGTATATAGCACATTTTTTTTAATCCGTTCATTCGTGGATGGACATTTGGGTTATTTTCACATTTGGGCTATTGAATAAAGCTGCTGTGAACATGGGTGTACAAAATCTGTTCAAGTACCTGCTTTCATTTCTTTCGGTTATATACCCAGGAGTGGAATTGCTAAATCATCTGATAAATCTGTGTTTAATCTTTAATCTATGTCTATTTATTGTTTTTGAGAAACCACTATACTGTTTTCCACAGTGGCCACACCATTTTTTTTTTTTCGGTATGTGGGCCTCTCACTGTTGTGGCCTCTCCCGTTGTGCCCGTTGCGGAGCACAGGCTCCGGACGCGCAGGCTCAACGGCCATGGCTCACGGGCCCAGCCACTCCGCGGCATGTGGGATCCTCCCAGACCGGGGCACGAACCTGTGTCCCCTGCATCGGCAGGCGGACTCTCAACCACTGCACCACCAGGGAAGCCCTTTTTTTTTTTTTTTTTTCGCACCATTTTATATTCCCACAAGTAATGCACAAAGTTTCCAATTTCATGACCATTTAAAAAAGTTATTTATATTTTTATCTTATAGTTAGCAGTAGGTGAACAGCAAACAATAGAGGATATAGAGTGGGGTTCTGACTTATACTTCCTGTTCCTCCTCACCAGTTAGAGGTGGAAAACCCTTTGCCTCTCAAAACTCAGGGATTAGTCCTCCTGCTTTCAAGAAGTCTCATTTTGGGCTTCCCTGGTGGCACAGTGGTTGAGAATCTGCCTGCCAATGCAGAGGACACGGGTTCGAGCCCTGGTCTGGGAAGGTCCCACATGCCACGGAGCAACTAGGCCTGTGAGCCACATTACTGAGCCTGCGCATCTGGAGCTTGTGCTCCGCAACAAGAGAGGCCGCGACAATGAGAGGCCTGCGCACCGTGATGAAGAGTGGCCCCCGCTCGCCGCAACTAGGGAAAGCCCTCGCACAGAAACGAAGACCCAACACAGCCAAAAATAAATAAATAAATAAATAAAATTTTTTTAAAAGAAAGAAAATAAACTTCTTAAAAAAAAAATCTCATTTTTAATGACCATGTAATGTCCCACCACACAATGCACCAGAACTGATAATACCCCTACTTGTAGAACATTTAGATTGTTTCTAAATGTTTTACTCTTATAAATACCACAGAATATATTTACAGAAAAGGCTTTTTACAAACACATGAGGGAAAAGCTGCTACCCCTCATATATGCATAAAATAAGGAATTGGCTCATGTAATTATGGAGGCTGGTAAGTCCAAAATCTATAGAGCCAATGTTACTAGGTCCATTACAATCAGTATGGAGTCATGGATTTTTACTTTAATAGGTTATAATTTGTTAATACCATTTGTTTCGATGCTCACATTGTCCTAGATTTGGCCAGTGGGAGCCCTTCAGTTTGGCTTCTCTCTACTTTTGACATGTTCCCATCATTCTTCAAGTACTTACTTACCTTCTGGCACAACAAAAAGTTCCAGGCTCATTTCGTGCTTTCCCAACCCTAGATTCAGCCACTTCTCCAGTGAGCTCTGGTTTCTTTTAATGGCAGATGGTATTTAGGCACCAAAATCTGAGTGCTAGGAGTTATCATTGCTTTTGGGGTGTCACTTAGTGGAGAGAGCTAGGAAATGCACACACATATATCACACCCACACCCACATCTTTATCTATTTCTATATCTATCCCTCTATTAAATACCATATTGATACCTCTAATTCCAAAATTATATCTATGAGGCTCATTCTGTCCATCCTTTTTTATGTATTTCTAACTTTGACATGTTTACCAGTTTTTAACATTTCTGACAGAGAAACCTGGCTCTCATTATCCACGGTACATTTACACAGAAGGTAGTTTCAGAATTACCACCTCATAACACTGCAAAAAGTTAACCTACTAACCAGGGTTCAGTATTTTACTGTTCTCTTTGCCTTTAGCCTGATGACATATGGTCAGCATACTGTGTACATAAGGTACTTGGGTGGCTTCTTTTTTTCCCCTCTTCAGTGTGGTTATATTGTTCATCTGAAGTACAGTTAAGTTCACTAATTTATGTTTATATTACATTTAGCATTTTCCTCCATCCTTGTTTATTTTGAGTATGTGAAAGCATTATCATTGATCCAAAAAAATGTATATTCAGAGAAATGTCATACACTCATATATCCCACACCCCACAGTACTTCCCACCTGATTCCCTCCTATTGCTGTTGCCTGTAGATAGCCAATCTTATTTCTGATTTATCCTTCCTATGTTGCTTTTCGCAGAAATGAGCAGATACATGTACATTTTTCTGTCTTCCCTTTTCTCTTCCTCAAAACGTGGCATGCTATAGTACTCTTTTGTTGTTTTTTTGTTGTTTTGGGGGGGTTTTTTTGGTTTTTTTTGCGGTACGCATGCCTCTCACTGTTGTGGCCTCTCCCGTTGCGGAAAACAGGCTCCGGGTGCACAGGCTCAGCGGCCATGGCTCACGAGCCCAGCCGCTCCGTGGCATGTGGGATCTTCCCGGAGTGGGGCACGAACCCGTGTCCCCTACATCGGCAGGCGGACTCTCAACCACTGCGCCACCAGGGAAGCCCTCTTTTGTTGTTTTTACTTAACAGTTTCCATATCAGTTTGTAGAGCTCTTCCTCATTCTTTCTTATATCTGCATAGTACTCTTTGGACCACTCTCCTATGAATGGGCATTTAGTTGCTTCCAGTATTTGGGGATCACAAATTCTTAGAGTGGGATCGCTGGGTCAGAAGGTAATCAATATGATGGGAGTTCCCTGGTGGTCTAGTGGTTAGGATTCTGGGCTTTCACTGCCATGGCCCAGGTTCATTCCCTGGTCAGGGAACTGAGATCCTGCAAGCTGTGCAGCATGTCCAAAAAACAAGGTAAACAATATGTAATTTTGTTAGGTGTTGCTAACTTCCCCTCCAAAAAGGTTGTACTAATTTGTATCCCCACCAGCAACATATGAAAATACGTTTTTCACAGCCTCATCCATAGAATGTAATGTCATACATTAAAATTTTTGCCAATCTGATAAGTGATAATGGTATCATTGTTTTTTTAATTTGCTTTTGAGTTGCAAATGAGTGAGATTGACCATCTTGTTGTATGCTTAAGGGGAATATATCTATAGCTATAGTTTGTGAATTTTTTTACTATTAGTTCTTTGGGGTTTTTTCCCCTCAGGTTTTAAAAACAGCTTTATTGAGATAAAATTCACCTACCATACAGTGTATGGTTAGTGGTTTTTAGTATACGGCTTAGTGGTTTTTAGTATATTCAAGAGTTATATAACCATCATAACTTAAAGTGTACAGTTTAGTGGTTTTTAGTATATTCAAGAGTTGTGTAACCATCACCATAAACTAATTTTAGAATATTTTTATCACCCTCAAAAGAAACCCCACACCCATTAGCAGTGACTCTGCATTTGTCCTTAGTCCTCAGCCTGAGGCAGTCACTGATCTACTTTCTGGTCCTATAGATTTGCCTATTCTTGACACTTTATGTAATATATAATATATTACAAATTATATTATTTATCATAACACATACATAGGATCATATAACATATGGTCTTTTGTAACTGCCTTCTTTCACTTAGTGTGATATAATGCTTATAGTGTTCCAGGTGGTTTCCGAATATTTAATCCTCACAACAACTCTGAAATAGTTACTGTTACTGTTATTATCCCCATTTTATAGATGGGGATAAACTGAGGCATGGAGAGGTTAAATATTTTGCCTGAGGTCACACAGCAATGAGAAGATGGGCTTTGGAGTCAGGCAGACCTCAAGTCTGAAGTCCATCACTTGCTTACTGTGTGACTTATAGAACATTGCTTAAACTCTCTCAAGTGTCTTTTTCTCATATGTTAGTTAAATGAGGATAACAATGGCTGAGTCACGGGGTTGTTGGAGAATTAAATAATATGGCATCAGAAAAGTGCTTAGTACAAGGCCTCAGACTTAGTAGGTATTCAGTTAGTTGTAGTGGCTATTAGTAGATAGAGTCAGGTAAAGGCCTGGTGTACTTGACATGGTTGGCCCTGCTTCCCCTAGCATTTAGGTGTATCTGAGATGCCAGCTTTTTTTTTTTTTTTTGATATAATTCACATACCATGAGATTCACCCGTTTAAAGTGTACAATTCAGTGCTTTTTAGTATATTCACAAGGTTGTGCAATCATCACAATTATTTAATTCCAGAACATTTCCATCACTCCAAAAAGAATCTCTATACCCATTAGCAGTCATTCCCCATTCTCTCCTTCTCCAACCCCTTTCTGTCTCTATGGAGTTGTCTATTCTGGACATTTCCTATAAATGACATCATACAATATGTGGTCTTTTGTATCTGGCTTCATTCACTTAGCATAATGTTTCCAGGGTTCACCCATGTTATAGCAAATAATCAGTACAGCATTCCTTTTTATTGCCAAACAATGTTCCATTGTATGTATATACTATGTTTTGTTTATCCATTTCTATGTTGATGACATTTTGGTTGCTTCCACTTTTTGGTTATTATGAATAATGCTACTGTGAACATTAGTGTACAAGTTTCTGTGTGAAAAATGTTTTTGGTTCTCTTGGGTATATACCTAGGAGAGGATCAGCTGTGTCATATGGTGTATTTAACTTTCTGAAGAACTGCCAAACTGTTTTCCAAAGCAGCGCTGCCATTTTACTTCCCACCAGCAAAGTGTGAGTGTTCCAATTTCTCTACATGCTCGTCAACACTTGTTACTGTCTGTCTTTTATTTTGGCCATCCTAGAGGGTATGAAGTGGCACCTCATTGTAGTTTTGATTTGAATTATCCTAATAATTAATGGTGTTGAGCATGAGATGCCAACTTTTAGGTCAGCTTTTTCTGCTTACCCACACTCTAGAAAGTCTCTCCCAGGTTCCTATTTGTCTGATTGGTACCTTCTTAATCAGGTGCCTTGGGGGAGACCTTTGGGCAGGTTCCAGTGGTTGCACAACTATGTTAGGATTCAAGGCACATGTTTTTCCTGTTGGCAGGTTTAATGTTACTCTTGAGGCTGGCACAGTCATTGCCTAGGCTCACTAAACTGCTGGGACAAAGCCAGCTTCTCCCTTGAGCACCTCAGTGCGCAGGATCAGAAGTTCTTGAGCTGGAAACAATCTTGAGAGGCCGTCTCATCCATCCTTCTGCAACAAGACAGTTAGAACCCCTCCCTGCCAGATTGGGGAGGATCTGTAGTATATTCCTTTAAGAATCTCTGTAGGAAGAAATTCCACTGGGCCCCTTTACCACCAGCCAGTATTTTAGCAGCCTTCGGTGTTAGAAAGATTCTTTGCTCTGACCCAGATCCCACCTTCTGCAGCACATGCTGATTTCCTCTTACGCTTGCCTTTCTTGGAGGATGCGCGAGACAGCCGCTCTCCAGGAGGGGCTTCATCGTCTGGTCAGATAAATCTGCTTTGGCTGGAGGAGCCCTCACTTGAGGGAATGCAGACCAGGCCAGGCCAGGCCAGGACCTTAAAGACTGAATGACCTTGTCACTGGGCTATTGCCTGAGCAATCTGCTTTGAAGAAGAGGCCTTCTGACAGGCTCCAGGTTGTGTGTTTATCCTGAGGCTGGGCCATTCCAAACTCATGTTTCAGAGTTTAGAGGTTGCATCCAGCCAGCCTGGTGGGTGGTAATCAGACGCAGGTGGAGACCATCTGGCCAGACCTGTCCGTCTCAGCCAGTCAAGTGAGGGCCGGCCTGCCCACCGCAGAGCTGGCCCAGAAAGCAGCCCGGGTGGAGGCAGATGGTGTAGAAATGCATGTGCGTGCATGCACACCCATGCATGCGTGTGTGTGTGTGCACAGCCCTCTTTAGAGAGGCGGTGCTGCTTGGATGCATGTGGTTACTCTCTCTGCATCTGAGGGTTCACCCCATCGCAGTCTGAGGAGCATGTTTCTTTTAGTCTGTTTCTCAAGTTTTTGCGGTTAGAAATCATGTATTTTTCTTGGCCTGAGATGAAAGCCGGGGAGTAATGGTCTCATACATTTTACAAAGCTGCCTCTAATTGGCGGCTGCTTGAAATCTTCCCTTTGCCCTAGTGACCCATCTCCCTTTGTAGGGTTTTAACTCCAAGTCAGTCTTGCATTACCCCAGGTTTTCATACTCCTCGCAAGCCTATAGCCCTTGGGAGGCAGCTCTTACAGCCTCAGCTTGCTTAGCTATTCCCTCAGCCTTTCTGCATAGAATTGCCCCCAAACAGGGCAATTCAGCAAGGAAAGAAAATAGCTTTCACTGCATCCTGCCAAGCATCTTCTCGCCCGGTCTCCAAAATTCTAGGAGTGTACCCCAAAATGGAGTGTGCCTCCCACAATTATAGATACTCAGAGAAAATAGTGATTCTAAGGCTTCCTTTTCAGTCCTTTAGAGAACTTAGCTTATCAGAGGTGAGCTCCTCACTGCAGCAAGTGCAGGAGGGCTGGACCAACTCGGGTACACAAGCAGGGCTAGCCCTGGTGTCAGAGCTTCTGAGACGTTAGCACCTCTTTCTGCCCGGTCTCCCGGCCTGGCCCCTTGGGGGCGATGATGGTGATGATGGAGGAAAGATGCCACATGGAATCCCAGGGTTGGGCACTGACTGCATCATTGCCCCTTCAGCATTCTCCCCTCTGACCGCCTGTTCCGGTAGCTTGGCTCTCAAGGAGGTGTTGGCTGTCATCTTATTTTATGGCTTGTATTTGTATGCTGAGGAGTTTAAATGTGTATAATCATTGTGGCTCATGTTTGTAGAAGATATAATTACTGAAAATTATATCATGAACATAGTTTAACTTTTAGCCCTTCCCATGCTGGCAAGCCTCCTGTAACTCTCAGGAGCCCCTCCCTGAATGCTTCCCTCACCCCAGAAGGTGCCACCACCAACCAGCCTTGCTCTGTAATCCGCATCATTTCCCTCTCTGGCAGAAGTCCATTTCAGGGACTCCCGTGGAGACTCAGCCTCCTGGGCATTTCCTAGCAGACGGGGAGGCAGACACTGCTCCCCTGCCTCATCTCCCTATGATGTTTGTGGCCATCATCATTCTGGGCCACTTGGGGATGGGAAGGGAGGGCAAACTCTGCTTCCTCAAGGTTCCAGTGATTGAAGAGTACACACGGGGTGCCAGGTTTCAGGAAGAGCAGGTGCTGATTGATGAGTGCATGTGGGGTGCTGGCTTTCAGGAAGATCATGGGCCCTCCCAGTATTTGGATATTTGGAATCTGCTTTGGGACCCATCCTCAAATGCTGAGTTTGGAGGCCAGCCAGTTTAGCCCAAGGATTGTCCCCTTGTGGGGCAGGGTGGAGGTGGGAGTGGAGAAAGGGTCTCATCCTCATAGGGTATACAGTAGGACATATATCCTTAGCAAACTAAGTAGGTGCTTATTAATAGCTTGAAGGAATAAAGAGTGTGAGAAAGGGTTATTTTCAGTATTGGAAATCTTCCCTTTGCCCTAGTGACCCATCTCCCTTTGTAGGGTTTTAACTCAATCATACAGAAAGGAATGTTCCAGAGCCACAAAACCTGGAACTCGTAATTCAGGGTACCAGCAGGGGAATTTGATTGGTGGGGCTGAGGTCACACACATGTGCTGTAGCTGGCAGGAGGGCAAGGCTCGAGTTCTGGTTGCGTATTGGCTATCGAGGTCCTTCCTCCCCTCAAGGCTCAAGATTCTTCCGACTAGGGGGTTTGGATGCCGAGCCTACCCAAAAAGGGGAAGAACTTTAGACAACAAAACAGTGTTTTCCCTAAGGTAGTTACACAAAAAACATTTGCTTTTTATTCCTTCCAGATTCACAGGAACAGATGGACCTAGTGGTTTTGGCTTTGAGTTGACATTTCGTCTGAAGAGAGAAACAGGGGAGTCTGCGCCCCCAACATGGCCAGCAGAACTAATGCAAGGCTTGGCCAGATATGTGTTCCAGTCAGGTAAGAGCCCCAGGAGTTGGCTGGTGTGGTTGTCCTTTCACCATGAGCCTGCTTGGGTTGGGAACCTGAAGGTATATTTTGATGTCCGTGGAAGGACCTTTCCTGGGAGTGCTATACCGCATTTGTACCATAAGGGTGGCTTGTTTCCTGGCGTTTCCTGCGTGGAAAGCTGCCTGGGCCATGGGAGGGAAGGATATGTCATATGACCTCCTGCAGCGGGAGTCCCTGACACCCTGAACCTTGGTTGCAGTCTGCCAGCCATACTTCTGATTCCCAGCGAGCCAAAGGCCAGCTCAGCATGGAGCTGACCAACACTTTCTCTGTCTGCCCCTTTCCCACAATTAGCACACTCTTTCCTCCCTGATGCCAGTGGCCTAGCCACCTCCATTTCTGGGGCATGAGCACACATGTTAATCTTGGCTAAGTCTAGGGTTAACAGTAGAGGATTAGGGCAGAGAGAGAACGAAGTGCCTTGAGCTTTTGCTCCCTCACAGCGTGAATGGGAAGTTGGAATCAGGCAAGACCTTGACAGTCAGAAATATTGTTTGATTCAGATGATTCAAGTGCCCTCCAGGGGATGGTCCTGTGCCCCTGGTGCCCTTCTGGAGACTGCTAATATGGAACCTGAAGTGGGGACTTTGTGCTGGGAGCCTTGGTCGCATGCTCTTGACTCAGCCTGCCTATAGTCCTCAAGTGGGATGAAATGTTGGAGTGGAATTCAGTACCTTTTATGGAGGGTTTCATATCATCTGAATGTTTCTGTGTGGTTAATTAATTGCTCAGAAACATTTCCCATATGACTTTATATTTTGTTTCTTTGGTTTGGTAAGTAGTTTTCAAATGAAAGCCAACACAGTTTTATCCAGCTCTTGCTCTTTGACTGTCGTAGATAGGAGCAGACTAGCATCTCAGCCAGGGTCTCTCAAAGTATGGTCCTTGGACCCCTGCATCAGAATCAGCTGGAGAGCTTGTTGCAAGCACACGTTCCTGGGCCCCAGAGGAGATCTCTGACTTAGAATCTTTGGGGGGTGATGTTCCCAGATGCTCTGGTAGAGACTAAATTTGGAGAACCACAGATCTGGCAACTTCTCTGAGTATAGTGACTTTTTTTTCAGCCTTGAGTAGGCTATAAATTGGGGGTGCAATTGACCATCTAGGTTGAAACCCTCTGCCCTCGTTTCAGACCCCTGGGGGTCAGTTGTTGGCTGGATGGCCATCATGTAATGGGACTGATCCTTAACTACCATCTACCATTGTGTGGCCTATGGGATAGTACCCTTTTGGAGGCTACAGTGGGTCTTCTGTAAGCAAGGGTTCCCAAACCTGGCTGCTCATGAAATCCTCTGGGATCTCAACACACTGAGTCCCAAACCCTCCCGGAGGGCTCTGATTCAGTTGGTCAGAGGTGGGACTGGGGCATCTGTTTCTTAACCAGCTTCCCGGGGGATTCTAATGCAGCTGGTCTGGGGATGTTGTTTGGACTCTAAAGGACTGTTGACGGGAAGAAGTATCATTCACAGGGGCAGGGGAAGCAGGCTGCTTGAAGCAGCTGGCTCATGTGATTTGGTTCTATCCTAGCGTCTAGGTCTGCACAATCTTTTTTTTTTAAGTTTTATTGTTTATTTATTTTTGGCTGCATCGGGTCTTAGTTGTGGCATGGGGCATCTTTCGTTGCGGCATGCAGGCTCTTCGTTGTGGCACGCGGCCTTCTCTCTAGTTGTGGCTTGCGGGTTTTCTCTTCTCTAGTTGTGGCACGCAGTCTCCAGGGCGCGTGGGCTCTGTAGTTTGCAGCAAGTGGGCTCTAGTTGAGGCACACAAGCTCAGTAGTTGTGGCACACGCGTGGACTTAGTTGCCCCGTGGCACGTGGGATCTTAGTTCCCTGACCAGGGATTGAACCCGTGTCCCCTGCATTGGAAGGCGGGTTCTTTACCACTGAACCACCAGGGAAGTCCCCTGCACAATCTTTTAATGTTTGAAGATTGTGCCAGGAGTCTACTGCCTGAACCCACTGTGTCCCCTTCTCTCCCTTCTTTGATGCCTGAAACTGATGCCGATATAGAACTGTCTTTGAGAAAACAGACCTTTCTTCAGTCTAATGCTCTCCCAACTGACCTATTTCAGCTCCTGGAAAATAGACATTTCTTGACATGGAATTTGATCTACTACAGGAAATGGGGCTCTGAAGACTAGGCAACCTCTTGCTTGTATAGACAGGTAGCTTCCTGCCCAGTGCTTAAGCCAGTACATTTATATGTTTGTTTGCACTTAATGTACCTGCTCATGTGGATCAAGATCAGAGAAATGTAAAACAGGTGTTATGAATCACTGTCAGGTGGAGTCAAGCAGATGAACCTCTGAAATAGTTCTGATGTTATAGTTCTGAAATAATAATGCAAGTGGGGAGAAAAACGGGATTTGATTTGCAAGGGTTCATTTCAGCCACACAGTAAACATCACAGTGACTGTTTTGCAACACTGTTGTGATCATTGATTCAGGTACATTATCAACAGATGTCAAACTATCAGATAAAAAAGACTGTTGGGGTATAAGATAGTCACAAGGACTCAAAGAATCCCTCCACAGATAACTTATGTGCTACAAAGAGAAAAAGAATACCTTTACAATGGAAAAGTTTGGGTGGGCATCATCTTAACCAAATGATCAAATGTAGCAACACAAAAATGGAACAAATGACTACTATGTACCTCCTTACATGTTACACTGTGAAATATAAAGCACCAACCATGTAACACTTTATTTATTTAATTTATTTTTGGCCGCGTTGGGTCTTCGTTGCTGCACATGGGCTTTTCTCTAGTTGCAGCGAGCGGGGGCTCCTCTTCGTTGGAGTGTGTGGGCTTCTCATTGCGGTGGCTTCTCTTGTTGCCGAGCACGGGCTCTAGGTGCACGGGTTTCAGTAGTTGTGGCACGTGGGCTCAGTAGTTGTGGCTCACAAGCTCTAGAGCGCAGGCTCAATAGTTGTGGTGCACGGGTTTAGTTGCTTGCAGCACGTGGGATCTTCCCGGACCAAGGATTGAACCCATCCCCTTCATTGGCAGGCGATTCTTAACCACTGCGCCACCAGGGAAGTCCCCATGTAGCACTTTTCCAAAAATGTTTCACCTGAACTGAATCCTGAGCATATAGTCAGGTAAATCCATATTGTGGGATATTTTACAAGACAGCTGCCTGGACTCTTCAAAAATGTCAATGCTCTAAAAGAAAACATGGCAAGGGGCTGGGGCTGTCCTAGAGCAAAGAAAACATGACAGTTTAAATGTATGTATGATCCTTGATTGGACCCTGAATTGGGAAAAAAAAGGTTATTTTTAGGGCAATTAGAAAAAATATAGACTGTGTATCAGATAACAGTACTGTGTAACTGTGAAATTCCTTGGGTGTGATATGGTATTATGGTTAT
This sequence comes from Mesoplodon bidens, assembly GCF_964165515.1. Lineage (NCBI taxonomy): Eukaryota > Metazoa > Chordata > Mammalia > Artiodactyla > Ziphiidae > Mesoplodon > Mesoplodon bidens. The sequence goes on along the minus strand of NC_138176.1, from coordinate 27,451,760 downwards.
AAAGGATAGTGTCTTTGTTCCTAGGAGATAAAAGCTGAAGTATTTATGAATAAAATGACATGATGTCTGCAACTTAACTTTCGAATGATTTGGCAAAAAAAAGTGTGTCGGGGGGAGACAGAGGAGAAAGCAAATGTGGCAAAATGTTAAAGGGTGAATCTAGGTGAAGGATGTGTGGAGGTGAAGGATATATTGTACTATCCTTCTAACTTTTCTATGAGACTGAAAATTTTGAGAATAAAAAGTTGTGGCTGTTTCTTGAGTGTATGTTGACTGGTGTGGCTCCATAGTTCCCGTCTGCTGCGACAGGCCCTTTTATGGTGTCTGTAATGTAACAGCTATAGTTTGTGCCTGTAGATCACTTCAGGCATTTCACAGCAGCAGCAGGATGACTACACTCCCAAAACTATAATACCTGATTTTCTGTTTTCCAGATTTTCATAATATGATCGTACTACTTGAATAATAACTAAAACAAATCTTCCTTAACTTCTTTTTGAAACATGGCAGGGAGTAGTAATTATTTAAATAATGGGAAAATGATGAAGTAAAGTATATGGCAACTGATGTAAGAGAGAAGACCATGGCTATGAGCCTAAATAGTGAGGACAAGAGCTAAAATTTAATAGTGTGTTCTATGTGCCAGGCACGGTTGTAAGTGCTCGTTTAATGTGCAGTAAAGCCCTGTGAGTTAGGCACTGTTGTACCAGCTCTACAGTTGCAGAAAGGAAGACGGACGGAGAGGGGAAGTAGCTTGTTCAGAATCACACAGCTAGTAAGTGCAAAGGACAGCCGCTGTAGTTCTTAATGCCAGTCTCTTAACCATGATACCGTGTCGCTGGTGGCTCAGCTGATATTTGGGCTGCTACATGTCTCAGGCTGGACCATGAGGTTTGAGAATCATCCACATGGGTGATTGCACTTGTGCACGTAGCCTCTGAGCTCCAGCATGCCTTGCTCGGGCATTCTGGAACATTTGGAAAATAAATAGAGGAGGGCTAAAGCCATTCGTAATATTACCCAAATCCTCTTAAACCCATACTTTCATCTTTTAACTTTTGTTCATGAAAATATGTATATAAAAAGTACAGCTTGCTCAGAGTTAACAAACTAAACACACCCCATGTAAGCGGCACCCAAATCAAGAAACAGGCTGTTTCTCCAGAAACCTCCCTTGTGCCTCCTCTCAATCACCTTCTTACCTTTTCTTCCCTTCTCTCTTTCTCTCTTCCCTTCCCTCCCTCCCTGCCTCCCTTCCTTCCACCCTTCCTGTTTCACTGCATAGTGCGGGTCCTCAGCCCAGTGTGCCTGAGCTCGTTGGTAAGTTAGGTAGGTAGCTATAGGCTACGTAGCCCCCGTTTCCACTTCTCTCCCTGGCACTCTTCACCATCTTGCATGTTACTGCTAGACCAAGGAGGACACAGTAGTATCATGGTTAAGAGCATGGCCCCTAGGCCCAGACTGCCTGCATTTTTACCTCAGCTCTGCCAGTTACTGCTTCCTGACCTTGGGCAACATAACTTATTTGCTCAGCTGTAAAGCAGAGATAATAATAGTAACTATACATGAAGTTATTGAGATGATGAAATGAGTTAATACCTGCAAAGCACTTAGAACAGTGCCTGATACATAGTAAGTACTATTGATATATAAGTATCACCCACAATTATTATTATTTTTCAGTCTTCAAAAACCTTATGTGAATAGAGAAGATGGGTACCTTGGTCTTTTTTTTGCAGTGTTATTAAAACCCCATTTTACAGGAAACGCTGATAGGAAGGAGATGCATTGCTTGTCCCTGTATCAGATGCCTGCCTCAGCTGATATGATAATATTTGGTGCCGTTATCTTTCTCTCACACAGAAAATCAATAATAGTGACACACCTGAGGTAAAATTACCTCATTTTGTATATCACCTTGTAAAGGCAAAAAGCAAATTCAGTTCAACTGTGGGTCCTTGATTTATGTAGTTGGCAGTGCCTGTAAAGTCTTAAACAAATCAAATCCTATTCTATATGCAATAGAGCCCATGCAGTTTAGTGGGACCTTGTAAGTAAATCCTTCTTCCTAAGGTGAAGAATCTTTTCATAGTGTGAATAATTGCCCCCTTTTGTAACTCTCTCGTCAGTCTGGATTTAGGCCTTTCCAGTTCTCTCAGAGCAGAGCACACTCTCCTGATGCTGCAGAGACCCTGCCCTGTGGGCGTTGCTCTGTCCCAAGTGGTTACACTCTACAAGGGTTACACATATGTTATTACACAGAACATGTATTTCATGTTTGATGTATAGATAGGAAGACCTACACGTGTATACCTAGCAGCATAGTTCTGTGTGGTGGTCTTGCCTCACCTGGGCTGTCCACCTTAAACTCAGTGACTTCCATGGAGGACCCCGCCCATTTGCATGTGAGAACATGCTGAGCAGTATCTAGTAAGTGGAATGCTTAGACCTGCTTTTCCAGGTCTAAACAGCATCCACAGCTTTACCATCCAGACTTAGAAACAGCATCAGGGCAGTGGGAGGCAAGGGAAAGAGACGACGAGACTCTGGGTGGGGGTGGTGTGATGGGGAGTGGTGATGCCCACGCCCAGCCTGGGGCTGCATGAGGCTGCCTCTGAAGCTTGCTCTGAAGAATGACTTGGACAGGTTCTGTAACTTAGCCCCGACCTGCTGGAGGTCAGTCACTTTTTGGTTGGTTTGCTCAGAGGTGGGAAGCTGAGCAGTAGAGAAAAGGAAGTGGAAATGTGAGAGGCCTGGGAAAGAAGAGTATCCAGAGAAGGTGAAGGAGTCAGGATGTGGGGGTGAGGCAGGTTAGTGTTTATCTGAGTCGGGATGCTTCTAATCATGAGCAAATGACAGAAGCCCAACAAAAACTACCTGAAATAATAACAGACTTTATTGGTCAGGTTACTGGGATGTCCAGGGTTTCAGGCATGGCTTGATCTATACGTTCGAACAGTGTCCTTAGGGCTCCGACTTGTGTGTTGGTCTTGTACTGTAGACTGACTCTTCCCACGTGCCAGGAAAGATGAGCATGACCAGCCAGAGTTTCCAGTTCTCCCAGTTTGTAGTCCCAGCAGGCAGAAGGCTTTTTGCTTCCAACATTCCTCCGTCAGTCCTGGGGAAGGACCCAGATTAGTTCTGTCTAGATCAATAGGACCCCCCCAACCCCTGGTTGGGGGGGTGGTCCAGATGGAGCACCAGGATTTACTTTTAAGGTCTTCCCCCTCCTCACTTCCAACTACACGGAGTGGGAGAGAAGTCCTCTAAAGCAAAGGGTAGAAAGCACTGGCAGAAAACCTGTAGGTATAGTCCTTGGTAGGCAAAATCAGTTGCTCTCACAAGGCTTTAGGGGCATCTCCTGCCTCAGGAACTGTGATGTGCAATTATGCTTGGAAGTCAAATCATTAGAGAATGCATAGGTGGAGCAGACACCTTTTGTTCTGTCTTGTATCTGTTGGGATGGTTTTGACTACAAGTAATAGAACACCCTAACTAAAATGGCCTAACAATAAGGGCTCTTATCTTACAGAGCGAGTCATCTGGAGGTGAGGAGTTCCAGGGATGGTTGTCATCTGTTCAGTGATGCTGTTAAGGACCTGAGTTCTTTCTAACTTCCTGCTCTGCCTTCCTCAGCACTTTGGATTGACTTATTTTATTTTATTTATTCATTTTTTTGCGGTACGCGGGCCTCTCACTGCTGTGGCCTCTCCCATTGTGGAGCACAGGCTCCGGACATGCAGGCTCAGCGGCCATGGCTCACGGGCCCAGCCGCTCCACGGCATGTGGGATCTTCCCGGACCGGGTCACGAACCCGTGTCCCCTGCATCGGCAGGCGGACTCTCAACCACTGCGCCACCAGGGAAGCCCTGGATTGACTTTTTAAACTGGTTCCCTGATACTCCAAAGATGGCTGCCGCAATCCCTAGCATCCTAGAATCACACTTGACAGAGTGTGCAAGTAACAAAAAAGACACTTCTGTCCCGAGTCTCTTTTTTTTTTTTCTTAGCTGGAGTATAATTGCTTTACAATGTTGTGTTAGTTTCTGCTGTACAACGAAGTGAATCAGCTATATGTGTACATATATCCCCTCCCTCTTGGACCTCCCTCCCACCACCCGCCATTCCACCCATCTAGGTCATCACAGAGAACCGAGCTCAGCTCCCTGTGTCTTGTGTGTCTTTTCAAGACCAATCAAAACCTCCACAGAACCGCCCTCATTGATCTCCTCTTGCATCTCATTAGCTAGAGTTATGTCAGGAAAGTGAGACAACCATGTTGGCTTACCAATCAATATCCACCTCCTAGGGCTGGGGATGGGCCCTTGTTCCCTGAAAGTCATGGCCAAGGAAAGGCAGAGGAAGAAAAGTGGGATTCTCTTAGTAAGAAGGGGAATAGCCACCAGGTGGGCAAAACAATATCTGCTCCCCTACCCAAGAAGCCCCAAGCGTTACCTGGGGTCAGAGGATCCTTGCATATTGATCAGGATGCTGGGCCAGTATAAAAGTGTCATGTGGAAAGAAAATGTGACAGGGTAGCTGTCATTGTTTCACCTGCTACATAGATTTAGAACCAAATCCAGCCACTGTCATGAATCATTTGGTAAGTTCTGCAGTAAATACATCAGTAACTTCACCAGTAGACACTTCAACTTCTTTCCTTCTTACTTTGCAGCCAGTTTCTCTTACTTACCCATTCCCTTTTAATTTTATTGATCAGCTCATTTTTTCTTCTCAGATTGCCAGTGACTGTTCCCCTGCCCCCTACCCTCTGGGTTTCATTAGAAATAAGCCATTCCCCAACTCAGCAGGGCTTGATTTCTGAGCTGTGCTTTAGAATTCGGCTGGAGAGGCTGCCTGCTCTCAGTTCTGCCATTGGTAGGCCTTAACCACAAATTCCAAGGCAATTTCACTTGAGTTTCAGGAGAAATGTGGCCCCCCAATCTTGTAACTGACACGGTGGAAATTCAAGTGCCTTTGCTTGCTGCTGTTTAATGGCAACCTCATGACATGTGCTGAGTCGGCTCACTTTGTGATTCAGGCCCAATCAGGGAGATTGGGGGGAGGGTGCTGCCTGAGCATCCTGAACTCTGTGGTATGGACAGACTAATGCCAACAAGAGATTTTTTTTTTTTTACATTTTCTTTCTTTTTCCCGTTTATAAAAGAAATATTTGCTCATTATAAAACTGAAACATAGGGACTTCCCTGGTGGTCCAGCGGTTAAGACACCGCGCTCCCCATGCAGGGGGCCCGGGTTCGATCCCTGGTCAGGGAACTCGATCCCGCATGCCGCAACTACGAGCCTGCATGCTGCAACTAAAGATCCCACACGCCACAATGAAGACCCCGCATGCTGCAACTAAGACCCAGCACAGCCAAATAAATGAATATTTTTTAAAAACCCTGAAACATAGAAATATATGACAAAGTTAAAGTCCTTCATAATTCATTCCCCCACTGAGGAAACATTAGTGTTCTCTATTTCGATTTTCTTTTCAATGCATATATCTATATAGAATTATCATTATTTTATAAAAATGGACCATGTTTTTCATACTGTTTTTCAACTTGCTTTTTTTAACTTAATATCTTTTGGACATCTTTCCATGTCAGTATATTCTTTCTAACTGTACACTTTATTATCTAGATAGACTTTACTTTAATCACTCTCCTGGTGTTGGGCATTTGGGTGGTTTCTAATTTTTCCCTACCACAAACTTGCAGTGAGCATCCTTGTAGATGTATGTCTTTGCACTCTTGCCTAAGTATTTCTGTGGGATAAATTCCTAGAAGTTGGATTGCTAGGTTAAGGGAAATGAACATTTTACATGTTAACAGCCATTGCAGATGAATGATTATATTATTGTAATAATACTTTTGTGATCATCCATAAATGTTATATTGTTTTCAACAAACAACAAAATGATTGTTATATAAAATTGTTTTTATAGCAACCAAGTTGTCTTCTGAGTCCTTGAGAATTGATCCCCTTTCTTAGGTTACTTGGCCTGAGGAAGCTTGTTAATACATGTTAAACGGCATGCATCTGGGGTTAGGAAAGCGAGCAAGCTCTTATGTGGTTCTCATACTGTTTAGATTTAGCACAGGAACCCATCCATCATGCTTCCTGTGTCTGAAGCTGGAAGTGGTGAGGGACACACCCTGCTGCCTGAAGTCAGAGACTTTTCCAGAAACTTGACAGTGGGTCAAGTTTTATTAAAGAACCCCAATGAATTATGGAGTTTTTTTGAGTTTTACCTCCTCCTACCTTTCCTAAAGTTAAAATTACTAAGGCAGTTAGTCTTTTCCTGTTGAGGTCCTTTTTTTTTTTTTTTTTTTTTTTTTTTTTTTGCAGTATGCGGGCCTCTCACTGTTGTGGCCTCTCCCATTGTGGAGCGCAGGCTCAGTGGCCATGGCTCACGGGCCCAGCCGCTCTGCAGCATGTGGGATCTTCCTGGACCAGGGCACGAACCCGCATCCCCTGCATCGGCAGACGGACTCTCAACCACTGCGCCACCAGGGAAGCCCTCCATTTAAAAAAAAAATTTAATAGTTAAAAGTAAGTAAATAAAACAGTAGCTATTGAGCACCAAGCCATCCTTAGCACTTACATTCTCTTATTTAACCTCTGCAGTAGGTGGCTAGATGAGGAAGATACTGATGTTGCCACTTTTCAGATGAGGAAATGGGCTCAGAGAGGTGGTGGGCCTTGGAGAATTTCCTGCAGCTAGTGAGTGGCAGGAGCTAGTTTCCAGGGCCACCCTAACCAGCATTGGTTTGCGTGCTGTGGCCTCTGAGCCTCCAGCGATCCATTTTATCTATTTATTTATCTATCTATCTATCTACCTGTCTATTTATTTAGGCTGCGTTGGGTCTTCGTTGCTGCGCGGGCTTTCTCTAGTTGTGGCGAGCTGGGGCTACTCCTCATTGCGGTGCACAGGCTTCTCATTGCAGTGGCTTCTCTTGTTGCAGAGCACTGGCTCTAGGCACGTGAGCTTCAGTAGTTGTGGCACGTGGGCTCAGTAGTTGTGGCACGTGGGCTCAGTAGTTGTGGCTGTCGGGCTCTAGAGCCCAGGCTCAGTAGTTGTGGCGCACGGGCTTAGTTACTCTGCGGCATGTGGGATCTTCCCAGACCAGGGCTCAAACCCGTGTCCCCTGCATTGACAGGTGGATTCTTAACCACTGTACCACCAGGGAAGTTCCAGTGATCCATTTTAAATGACAAGAGGCCTTGGGGGAAAGGAGCACTTTTTTTATTAGTTGTGTTTTTTATTTAAGTACCTGCTACATGCCAAGGACTCTGTCAGATGCTGGGTAAGCCCTGTGGAACAAACAGATAGGATCCCTTCCCGTAGGTAGTGGAGAGAGACACTGAAAACACAGGTGAATAAATATTTGATTCCATAAGATTGCAGAACGGGAAAGCTCAGGGTGCTTCAAAAGAATAAAGTGGTGGACTCATTTTAGATTGTAGAGTTGGGCAAGGACAGGACTAAAGGCAAAGAATGAGGAGAAGAATTTTTTGGCAGAGGGACCAGCACGTGTAGGCCCCTGAGGAGAGAAAGAGCTTGAGGAATATGAGGAACCGGAGGGAGAGAGAGGAAAGGGCTCAGGAAAAGCTGGAGACTTGGCAGGCATGGAAAAGTGCTGGGCTTTTTACTTGCATTTGGACTCAAAGTCTTGATGAAGAGTCTGGATTTGATTCTAAGGGCAGTGGAGAGCTACAAAAGCATTTCAAAGAGGAAGGGGAAATGACCAGTTTGGGGAGTGAAAACACTTAAAAAAAAATTAAGATGTGTTTGGAATTGAGGTGTTCTGAGCTTTTTTTCTGCCTGTATTGTTAGAGTGGCCCTTCCCTAGAAGGTGCTGGGGCCGCTGCAGTCCTTGGAGCACAGCGTCAGAGTCATGGATTCTTCTCAGCCCTGCTATTCTAATCCTTGGGACCTTACTGCAGTGTAATCCTGCCACCAGCCTGCCTCTGCAAAAGCTCCCCAGCCTAAGGAGGGGGACCCCTCTTCTCTCTCAGGGGTTGTCAACAGCCTCTGCCTCCCTGTGCCCAGCAACACACCACAGGGCTCTCTTTCCAGGTTCAAGAAGTGGATCAGGCCTTGCTTCCTCATGCCTGCTCTGCAAGTGAGTGAAGGAAGTCAGAAGATTGAGTGAGGCACTTGGAGCATGTCCCCAGGTGTGAGATGTTGCTAGGCTGCAGTTCAGTTTCCCACCAGCAGCTTGCTTCTCTCTAGATGTCCCAGGTGTATTCCATCTTTCTATCTTTGCCTCAAGTAAAGTTTTCTGAAAGGAGATGCTCCATCATTACCAATGAGAGCTGTTGAGTTCTCTCGTTTCCTGGTTCCATTGCCCCAGTTAGCTAACTAAAGCCAAATGGAGCTGCCTGGTTTTATTAATATCATTTTTCTTCCTCATACTCTTTTTGATTTTCCTGACGTTTTCTTTCCCTCAGCCGGATTTATCCTCTTTTCTGGTTGCTATGGATCTGTAAAATATTTTCCTTTTCATCTGTTAGTAATACTTACCAACTATAAGGCAAAGCAATCTCTGGTTTCTCTGTACTTTCTCAAGATCTTCGATTAGTGATTGAAAGATTGTATTTCTATTCCACTGAAATAAAACAGATCAACCCCTCAGAAATGGTCTTATGGCCTAAAATTTAAGTGGTTTGCATGTAAATTATAATTTATCCAATATTTAAATCTTAGTGTTTTTAGGGAAGACTTAAATCCTAAAAACAGAAGCTGACAAAGTATAGCCTGTGGGTCAAATCCTGATGGACACCTGTTTTTGTAAAGAAAATTTAATTGGAATGCAGACATGCCCTTTATGTATTATCTATGGCTTCTTTTGTGCAGCAGCAGCAGAGTTGAGTAGTTGTGACAGGGACTATATGGCCCTCAAAGCCTAAAATATTTGATATCTGGCCTTTCACTGAAAAAATCTGCCAACCTCTGACAGAGTGTTTTCCACTTCTGAATAACTATCCAAGTAGAGAGGTGACCATCCTTCCATCTCTGTGATAGATCCAGAGGCCCTGTGAGATGCCTCGCTTTAGCTGGGGCCTGTGCGGTGGCCTAGGACAGAGGGATCACAGTACCTAGAGGTTTGTTGGGGGAGGAAGAATTTGAGGCAGATCCCTTTATCTTCCATGGGTCTGTATCTTACTTGGAGAACTTCATGAAATGTTTTGAGCTGCTTCTCAGAAAGGAGGTATTTGATAAAGGCAGTAAGCTAGGATATTCACCCTCAGACTAGTTCTCTCTTCTCTGGCCCCCTAGGGAGTCTTAATTGTTTGGCTCTTTCAGCAGAATGCGGCTCCTTTGTCTCTAGCACCTGAATTTCAGGGATGCTCCCTGCAGGGGGCAGTGAGGGCTTCTGGCCAGTAGAACAGAGCAGCCCATGCGTCAGGAGTAGACCCAGCACCTCTGCAGGAGGTAAAGCCCTCTGGTAACTTGAAGGGGCTCCTAATTGAATGTTCAGTGAAAGGGCTGAAGGACAGCACGGATAGGGGCAAGAGCCCAAGAGGCAGCTTGCCAGTTTGGCCATGTGGGACCTGTGGCACCTGTGGGTCAAAACTGAACATCTCCGAGACTTGGTTACTTCATCTGTGAAATGGGGTAATCAGGATATCTACTTCATAATATATTCAGTGTCCCTAATACAGTACCTGGCATAATACATGGAAACAGTTAATATTATTTATGTTGTCATTTAAGAAGTATATTGCAGGACAAAAAGGAAACAGGCTTAAAAGAACAAAAAAGATGCGCATTACAGTTCTATATAGAGTTGGGTCCTAACCCTGTTAACAATATGTACATGTCCATATAGATGCCTGGAGGAGATTCATGAAAATACTCACAGAGGCCATCCTAGGGTGATGGGGTTATGAGTTATTGACATTTTCCTTTTGGTACCTTCCAGCCATTTTAGAATTTTCTGCACAGAGCATGGATTTTATGATCAGAAAAGAAAAATGAGATGGATAACTGTGACTGAATTTTTCAAAGAACGTCTCAGAGTCGGGAACGGTGAGCCCCGAGAAGCAGTCCCAGGCCAGTACCACAGGGCCAGTCACCACCTCAGGGTGTGCTCCCTGCTGCGGTTACTGGAATAGCTTTGAATGCCATGCACTGATGGGCCAGTGCAGGGGTCCTGCTTTCTTGCTCGGTTTCTTCATAGCTCTCTCAGTGGGGAGAAAAATGACTCTCCTAAGCCAGACACAGCTCTGCTCTGGCCCCTCTGGCATTGGGTCTCCGCAGCCAGGCCTGTCTTCTTGCTTTTCAGGGCAGACATGGTGACAGCCTTGTTGTTTGGTATCTCTCCAGGACACAGGGGCCAGGCAACCGGCCTGCTCCTCCCCGCGGAGCTCTGATGAGGTTCCAGCAGCATTTCTGACCCCTCACAGAGCCCTTCTCCAGCAATATGACAGTTGAAACTAGAACCGGAGGAGGAAAAGAGCAAGGAGCTTGGGTGCTTTTCAGGAGTGGTTGCAGCAAGCCCAGGCCGTACGTGGCTGTGTTGCTGGCATCAGTGGGGTAGCCATCCTCAGCCTTGTCTGGCTTGGCCCAGTGGAAGCTGCAACCTGGGGCACTGCACTGGTGCAGGGCAGGCATCTCAGGGACAGGCTGCAGCCCAGTGTCTGTGCTTTCCTGAGCCCTGGGCCTAGCTCTAACAGTCCCTCTTTGGGTTTGAAGATTTAGGGAGAACAGGACACTTATCAACTTCCTGGGCCTACTGGGCATGTCTGGGTACGTCTGGATCCCCACCTGGACCGGCCAGCCTGGTGACCTGAACTTGGAAAGCCTTTGTCCTGTGTGTCTGTTTACTGGGCCACTCAGATCATACATGCATTGTAATCTGTTTTGGCTGATGCACCTTCATTCCCTCAAACAAAAATAACTTTATTGTTTTTCCAGTTAAAAAGTAATGTTTAGGGCTTCCCTGGTGGCGCAGTGGTTGAGAGTCCGCCTGCCGATGCAGGGGACGCGGGTTCGTGCCCCGGTCTGGTAAGATCCCACATGCCACGGAGCGGCTGGGCCCGTGAGCCATGGCCGCTGAGCCTGCGCATCCAGAGCCTGTGCTCCGCAACGGGAGAGGCCGCAACAGTGAGAGGCCTGCGTACCGCAAAAAAAAAAAAAAAAAACCAAGAAGTGATGTTTAAAAAAAACTCCAAGTAATGTGGAAAACATGAAAAAAACAAGTCACAGAACAGTGGGTAGAGTGGGCTTGCATTTTTACTTTAAAAAAAGGAAAAAGTGTGACTTTGATTATATATGCTTCTACAAGAAGAAAATCTTGAAGAATGCAAGTCAAACATGAATAGTGGTTATATCTGAGAAATGGGACTGATGAGAAAAGAGTTTCATTTTTCAGTTTATACACTTGTCTGTTGTTTGAATTTCTTATAAAAAAAACTCTGTTGCTTTGTAATTTAAATAAGTATATAATCGAAAATGAAAAATAAACATTATCTAAATCCCAGCCCCTGAGATAGCTACTCTTAATATTTGCTTACCATCCTTCTAGAGATGTCTCTACACATAAAATAGACAATTTTACTAACAATACTGTACTGTATTAGCATGCTTTCTTCACCAGCGTTATGTCATAGTCTAAGTGAATAGAGATCAGTAGCAGTGTTTGTAGTGGTTGTATGGTGTCCCACTGTATAATAGTGAAAGGAAAATGCATGGTTTTCCTCTACTACCCTACTTCCTTATGTGAACAGATGTCTGAGTTTTCCCACACCAAGCAATTCTCCAGTTTTCTGCAGGCACCAATTAGGTATCCTACAATTCCGTTCAGTTCTGACACTTTTTTTTTTAAAGCTCTAACTGGCTTTATTCAATGATTAATTAATTGGGGAGCATCCCATCTAGTAAATAGAAGTGTGCTCCCAGTTCTGACACTGTTTACCTGGAGTTAGCGTCAAATCCCACAAGTCAGGGCACAATCCCATAAGACTGCTCCCACTTCAGACACGAGTCACAAGTCCCAGATTGTCAACTGTCCTTCTGACCAACTGTCTATAAATTGGGGTTCCCATGACCCCCTCCTAGGGTTTGATAATTTGCTAGAACAGCTCACAGAACTCAGGTTACTGGTTCATTTTAACAGGATACAACTCAGTTGCAGCATTATTTACAATAGCCAAGACATGGAAGCAACCTAAGTGTCCATCAGTGGGTGAATGGATGAAGAGAATGTGGCATATATATAGATATATATATATATATATATATATATATATATATATACACAATGGAGTATTATTCAGCCATAAAAAATGAGGAAATCTTGCCATTTGCAGTAACATGGATGGACCTTGAGGATATTATGCTAAGTGAAATAAATCAGACAGAAAGACAAATAAATATATGATCTCACCCCTCTCCCCCCAAAAAACACTCATAGATACAGAGAACAGATTGGTAGTTGCCAGAGGCAGAGGGGTGGAGAGTGGGTGAAATGGGTGAAGGTGGTCAAAAGGTACAAACTTCCAGTTATAAAATAAATGTCATGGGGATATAATGTACAACATAGGAACTATGGTTAATAGTACTGTAGTGTATTGATATATTTGAAAGTTGCTAAGAGAGTAGATCTTAAAAGTTCTCCTCACAAGAAAACAAATTTAGTTACTGTGTGTGGTGAAGGATGTTAACTGGACTTATTGTGGTGATCATTTTGTAATATATACAAGTGTTGAACCATTGTATTGTACACCTGAAACGAATACAATGTTATATGTCAATTTTATTTCAATAAAAAGAAAGAAAGAAAAAAAGGATACTCATCAGGAACAACCAGATGGAAGAGATGAATAGGGCGTGGTATGCGGGAAGGGGTGCAGAACTTCCGTGCCTTTTCCAGGTGTGCCATGCTCCCAGCACCTGCACATGGTCACCAACCCAGAAGATCTCTGAATCTCATACTTCAGGGATCTTTATCAAGGCTTTATCACATAGACATGATCATTTATTAACTCGGTCTCCAGAGCCTCTCCCCTCCATGGAGGATGGGGGCGGGGAGGCTGAACATTCCAAGCTTCTAATCATGGCTTGGTCCTTTCAGTGACCAGCCCCCCTCCCGCAGCTATCCAGGAGCCCACCAAGAGTCACCTTATTGAACAAAAGATGCTTCTATCAATTCAGGAAATTCCAAGGGATTTAGGAGTTCTATGTCAAGAACTGGGGTCAAAGACCAAGAACAAAAGATGCTTCTAGCACCTTTATCACTTAAGAAATGACAAAGGTTTTAAGAGCTCTAAGAGCTGGGGACAAAAACCAAAATATGTATTTTTTATTATATCACAGTATCAACATAGTAAGATAACAGACCCCTCCAGTATAAATAGACCCTTCTTGATGAACTTTCAGAGAGTTTCCAGCTTTCCCCCACTTTCAACAATATTCTAAGGAACATTTATGTATGTACATCTTGGTGACCATGTTCAATGATCTCAGAATAAATTTCTCTGTTTTTTGGTATAAGTAAGTGTTTATTTTTCTGGCTAACGTACATATTCCTCTGGCGTTTGCCATGGAAAAGACCCTGCCTAATCTTTAGGGTACAAGAAATCATTCAGTCATATAGAACTCACTTAAGTGTTTTCTGGGTTTTCTAAACCTTGCATTTTCAGCTTCTGTGATGACTCTGTCCTCACCTCCTTCTCTGTGGGCCTTTCCTTGTACATGTTTCTTGAGGCGGGCCAGAGGAGTGTATCAGATTGGACGTTGTCAGCAGCAGAGATTTTTCCAAATAGGAAAAATCAGAAGATAAAATAAAGGAGCCCCTTCAGAGTTGGTGAAACAGCTGCTTTTACTGGAACTCATGTCTAGGCTGGTTTTGCCTGTGCTGCCTGGAACTGGTTCTTCCAAACACCCAGGTTACCCAGCTAGGTTTGTTGGGAATTTCAGAATTCCTGCACACCCTGTCCTGGAGGAATTTGGACTTGAGCTCTGGAAAGGATAACGTTGGCAGTTGAAGTGTTCAAGGTCCTTTATGCTATTGACCCATTTGGATATTGACTCTTGATGTTGATGAATTTGATTATTTTCTGCTGGTCTTGGAGGGTCTCTGGGGGAGGCGGGGGGCAGCTGTGGCTCTCCCTGGGGTCACAAAATCTGGTGGTGGACACAGTGGGGTGTGTTCATCCGTGTGAACTCTGGCAGGAGGCAGACATCTTGGGTCCTTGACACCCAGAAGAAATTTCTGAAGTGAAATTTCTGGGTCACAAGATCTGCACATTTTGTAGTTTGGTACATATGCCCAGCTATCCTCCGTGAAGATGATTCCACAAGGCTGGGTGGCCCCTGGCCATCACTGCCACTGTGTTCTCTCACCTGTAGTCGTGGTCATTTGGCAGCCCAGACACTGAGGAAGGACTTTGTAGCTTCTGAGGCCCACAAAGTGAATCACAGGAGTCTTCCTGTTGTTGGTAACTTCAAGGCTGGCTTTATTCTAATGTTAAAGGAGTTCTTTGACACTGGGGACATATAGGCTAAGCGGACACCATGGCTCAGAAAGCCCAGCTAAATGCACTTCCAAGCTCACCCTCATGACTGAGTCCCTGTTCCATTCCTTCAAGCAGGAAGAGATGTCCTGGCAAGGAGTCTGGCCTAAGTACCAAACTGTTATCACTCATAATTTATTGCTGCCTCTTCCAATAACCAGATCACCCAAAATTGGTTATCCCCAGCCTACTTTCTGTATCTGATGAGTAGGGAACTTTGGAAGTACTTGGGCAGACACTTGGATAGCTGGAGGTCTGGTCTTTACACTTGTACTCAGAACTAAGTTTCTGTTTCATGTTCCATCTCCAACCCAGCAGTCCCTCCTGGGTGCCATATGCTATAGGGGACATTGACAACTCAGAGAGTATCCAGAGAAGAGTGACTTTCAGACTGGCCAAAGAACTCTAAACTGTGGTCTGTGAGGAATGGCTTTAAAAGTGAGGAAACTGGAAGGAATTCCCTGGCGGTCCAGTGGTTAGGACTCAGCACTTTCACTGCCGAGGGCCCCGTTCAATCCCTGTTTGAGGAGCTAAGATCCGGCAAGACAATCAATCAATCAATGAAGTAAGTAAGTAAGTAAGTGAGGAAACTGGAAACATTTTTGGTTTGAAGAAGAAAAGACTGTGGGATGAGGTGTGGAGAGTGGTGAACTATGTATGACCCACACAGGTGTTTTAAAAATATCTGAGGTCTTGCCATATGGAAGAGGGATTTGACTTTTCTTTGTTATCCAGAGGAGAGGATTAGAAAGGTGGTGACTACTCTTTGAGATGTGGAAGCATCTCCTAACATGGGTAGGTCTCCGGAGGTAGTAGACCCACCATCTCTGAAGCTGTCCTGGTGAAGTCGGGCTTTAAGAAGAGAGGCTTCAAGTGCTGGCTATGGGGTTGGTGATCTGGGAGCTCAAACCACTGAACCCAGAGGCCACTTAAGACATGCTTGTTTTCTTCTAATCCAGCTTCCAGCTGGCTCTGCTGTGCTCTGGTCTGGCTTCCTGCAAACAGCCTGCCTCCTCCCTCTCTGTGCTTTCTGTCCCAGGACCCTCTTGGTCTGACCCAGCTGGGCGATCTCTGAGAACGCCATAAATACTGTAGCTGTGTTTCTTGATATAAACTAAGGAAGAGGGGGGGTTCATTTCCTGAGCTGAAAATTAGAATCCTGGCGCCCTGAGGAAGTTGTCTGCTCTGCCACAGTGGGTAGACTCTGAGGGTCTCACTTCCCACTGCGCCCTTCTGCCTTCATTCTTTTTCTTGTCAACAGTGGCCGTGTTTTCCAGCAGTAGAATCTTTCAAATGAGTAACCGCTACTTAATTTGTACAGTACTTTCACCTCAAGGCAATTTTTACATATTTTAATTCTTTTATTTAATTCTAGAAACTACCCTGCAAGGTAGATACTATTATGTTTTGTTACATAGGGAAACAGATGCGAAGTTAAGTGACTTGTTTAAGGTTACACAGCAAAGGAAAATGCATCAGAAAATAAAGAGAAGTACGATTACACAGAGACTCTTCACTTGAGACTCTGTTTTTGCCTTGGACAGAAGGGTAAATATAATGCATTTGGGGTGACTCTTTGTTCCCATGATCTGGTAGAAGAAAAGCAATGAGTGCTGAGTGTTGCTTTCACCTTACACCATGGTGGCCAGTGACAAAGCTAAGAGAAGTCAGTGTTTTATTAATTTATCTTTTTGGGGGTTGCCAGAGGTGAGGCCAACCAAAAAGCTCTCTGGGTTAAAAGTTGATGTTTCAAGCAAATGGCCCATAAACACATGAAAGGAAAGATGGCCGTCCCATAATAAGAAAAATGCAAGTTAAACTACCCTGAGATACCACTTCTCACTTGTCAGATTGGCAGAAATCCACGTTTGATCACATACCCTGTTGCCAAGCTGTGAGGAAACAGGCACTTTCATGCATTCAGGGTGGGATGCAAAATGGTGCTATCTCTGTGGAAGAGAACATATCACTGTCTAGCAAAATGCTTATCTATTTACCCTTTGATACAGCAATCTCACTTCTAGGAATCCCAGACATATGAGCAAAAATATGAAAAGATATTCACAAATAGCTACTAATTGAAGCATTTTTTAATCATATTTGAAACATTACATATTTGTAATAACTAGTGCAGGCATCTTCTCACAACAGCAATGGGTCCATGGGAAGACGTGGAAATGTGTGCATGCTTTGTCAGGCCTCTGCTTGTGTTTGCTGCTGTCCCATGGGCCAAAGTAAGCCTCCTGTCCAAACCTAGGGTCAGAGAGGGAAAGGTCTACAAAGTTACAGTTAAAATATATGAATTCGGAGAGGGTATTAATTGGGGCTTCTAATATAGTCAGTTTGCCGCAGAGTAAAGTACAGTTACAATCTTTCTTGTAATTCATACAGCATGGTTTATAGATTTATGATCTTGGTTATGTAAGTAGAATACACTCTGTTAGCAAGATGTCTCTTAAAAATGTATAAATCCAACCATTCTATTTCAGGTATTTCAATATACATTAAGACGTTATGTTTGGGAATATGAATACTCATCATTCTATCTGTGCAATAAAATATTTGGCGGTAATAATGATGACGTTGATGAGGATAACCAGTGGAACTGCCTCAGTTCCTGTGCAGTGTCCTCAGAGTTGTTGCTTAAAATGGGGGCAAACGAGTCAAAGCAAAGAAGTTTCTTTTTCATATAGCCTAAAAAGTTGTTGAATACTCAGGGATGCAGAATCAAATATACGGTAATGTTGTGACCAAAATAAAACTATGGCCGTTGCAATCTTAAAAAAGAAAAAAAAAAAAAAGCAATGTGGACTTCCTGGCCGTCCAGTGTTTAAGACTCTGCACTCCCAGTGCAGGGGCCACGGATTCGATCCCTGGTCAGGGAACTAAGATCCCACAGGCCGCACAGTGCAGCAGCCAAAAAAAAAAAAGCAATGTGGAGGGGCTTCCCTGGTGGTGCAGTGGTTGAGAGTCCGCCTGCTGATGCAGGGGACACGGGTTCGTGCCCCGGTCTGGGAAGATCCCACATGCCGCGGAGCGGCTGGGCCTGTGAGCCATGGCCGCTGAGCCTGCGCGTCCGGAGCCTGTGCTCCGCAACGGGAGAGACCACAACAGTGAGAGGCCCACAAAAAAAAAAAAAAAAAAAGCAATGTGGAGAAAAGTATGTACCATAAGTTATTTGTATAAGAAAACATGTTTTTTCTATATATTTTTAAGTGGAAGTGTAAACCATATTATTTTTAAAATGGTGATCTATAGGAGAAGGAGGGAACAGAATGCAGAGGATGGGAAGCCAGACTTCTCTGAATATACTTTGTTTTTAGATTTATGACTTTGGAGTGATGTGAATTTTATAAACAAACAAAAAAGACTATAATGTTACCAAAATAGTCCTTATAAACAGATTGTGATTGATCTATATTTCACATTATATAAATTTGATAGTTTATAACCAGATGTATAATTTGGTCCTCATTATATTCTACAAAAGCATTGAGGAAATTTGAGTAAGAAAGTGTAATACTATAGAGAAGATTTCTAGATGAGAAGATTGTCTTGTTTGTTTTGTTTTGCTTAAAGATTACTAATGCATATCAATAATGGAGGAAATGACATTACTACCTAATATTGAAAAAATAAAAGATGTCTTACTTCTGAAAAAAAAATTATAAAACAAAAACCAAAATGAACATTTTTCCTGTGTTAGTTTTCTGTGCTATAAAACTGATTATCACAAAATTAATGGCTTAGAACAACACACATTTATTATTAGTTTCTTTGGGTCATTGGTCTGGACACAGCTTTGCTGGGCCCTCTGCTTAGGGTCTCACAAGGCTGGTATCAAAGTAGTTGCAGGCTGCATCCTTATTTGGAGGCTCTACTGGGGAGGGATTGCTTCCAAGTTCCCTCAGGTTGTTGGCAGAATTCCTTTCCTTATGGCTGTAGGATTCAAGGCAGCTTGCTTCTTCAAAGCCAGCAGTGCAGAAAGAGTCTCTGATGTGTGTGTGTGTGTGTGTGTGTGTCTACAGTCCTTTTTTAAGGGTTTTCACCTGATTCAGTCAAGTACACCAAAAATAATCTCCCTTATAATTAAATTAAAATCATTGATTGGGCCTCATATCCATTAGGATGACTACTATTAAAAAAAAGAAAACACCAGAAAATAATGTGTTGACGAGGATGTGGAGAAATTGGAACCCTTGTGCATTGCTAGTACGAATGTAAAACCACTGTGGAAAACAGTACAGTGGTTTCTCAAAAAATTAAACATAGAATTACCATATGATTGAGCAATTCCACTTCTGGGTATATATCCAAAAGCATTGAAAAGCAGAGTCTCCAAGAGATACTTGTACACCCATGTTCATAGCAGTGTTATTCACAAGAGCCAAAAGATGGAAGCAACCCAAGTACCCATCAACAGATGAATGGATAGACAAAATGTAGTGTATATGTACAGTGGAAAATTATACAGCCTTAAAAAGGAAGGGAATTCTGACACTCTCTACAACGTGGATGAACCTTGAGGACATTATGCTAACTAAGTGAAATAAGCCTGTCACAAAAAGATAAATATTGTATGATTCCACTTATATGTGGTACCTGGAGTAGTCAACTTCACAGAGGAAAAAGTAGAATGGTGGTTGCCAGGGGCTGGGGGCGGGGGGAATGGGGAGTTGTTGTTTAATGGGTACAAAGTTTCAGTTTTGCAAGAAAAGAGTTCTGGAGATTGGTTGCACAACAACGTGGATGTACTTAACAGTACTGAACTGTACACTTAAAGATCGTTAAGATGGTAAATTTTATTTTATGTATATTTCAATACAAGCAAAAAGTAAAAATAAAAAATTTAAAAATCAGATGATTAGGGATCTTAATTATCTGTTAAATCCCTTCACTTTTGCCATATTCTCTCGGCAAGAAGTAGGGTGCAGGCCTTGCCCATGCTCAAAGGGAGAGAATACAAGATGTGAACAGGGGGGTGGGGAATCACAGGGGCTGCCTTAAAGTTGGCCTGCCACATTTCCTAAAAATTAAAAGCAAAATGAAGCAAATGAAATTCACAGCATATCCAAATGATGTCATAACAATACACATAGGGGCTTCCCTGGTGGCGCAGTGGTTGAGAGTCCGCCTGCCAATGCAGGGGACATGGGTTCGTGCCCCGGTCCAGGAAGATCCCACATGCTGCGGAGCAGCTGGGCCCATGAGCCATGGCTGCTGAGCCTGCGCGTCCGGAGCCTGTGCTCTGCTACGGCAGAGGCCACAACAGTGAGAGGCCCACGTACTGCAAAAAAAAACCCAAAAACCAATACACATAGATTTTAAAACAGACTTTATATCCCTAATAGATATACCACAAAGACAAAAAAAAAAAAAAAAAGCTGTTTTCAGTCTCATATTGTTCATAATACTATTGGTACTATTATTCTGAAACTAATATATGTGTATAATAGGATAATGCAAATAATTATGTTAGAAACCAATATTTTCAGCATAAGAGAAAAAAATACAAATATAAAATCAAATAAATTAAAATGCTGTATTCTAAAATTTTAACTGAAAATATCAGGATAAACTTGAGATATGCTTTTTTTAAAAAAGTGTATTTTATCTCTTCATTAACAGAGTCTGGAAACAATAATCAATCCAGTAGCAGTAGACACTTCTAGGACCAGATCTTGGTCACTATATATTATTTCCCATTAAAAGAAATCAGGGCTTTTTGGAGAAGTGGCTGATTCCAGATCTGGGGCAGAAAATATACAAGACGAGCCTACAACATCTTTTTATACTAGAAAACAAGGAAGCTACCAAAGACTGTGAAAGTCATATCAACAGACTCAGGAGTCTATTGTAAAGACTTCCACCAATCAAAGAGGGGACAACATAAGTATTAATAACAGTAACAACTGCAGTGATTGAAACACAGCAGATATATTAAAATCTATGTGTTCATAGTAATACTTAAAGAGGCAAACAAACAAACAACAAGGTCCTGCTGTATAGCACAGGAACTGTATTCAATATCCTGTGATAAACCATAATGGAAAAGAATATGAAAAAGAATATATATATGTATGTATATATATATATACACATGTATAACTGAATCACTTTGCTGTACAGCAGAAATTAACATTGTAGATCAACTATACTTCAAAAAATAAATTTTTAAGAAAAGGCAAACAAACAACAGAAAAACCTCACTGATCATCTTTAGAAGATATGACAATTTATTATTCTGAAAACTGGCAAATAAAGGAAAAGAACCACACATTTAATCTGCCTTTCCTGTAAAAATTACCTCAAGGTAACTTTAGAGACGATTTGCGGCTTACAAACTGTAAAGAATGATAGAATCGTTTTTGGAACTTTCCAATGAAATATTAGATCTAGGCAATTGTCATCATTGGCTGCTAACATCACAACCTCTAGCTCTAACCTTTGGTATTTACAGGAAACACCAAGGGACAGAGCAGCATGGGGATGCAAACAGCGAAATTCAGACTGTGGGAAATTCTACTGGACAAACAACCCGTTTCCTTCAACAAGGAAAAAAAAAAGAAAGAAGAATACAATTTTGAGATTAAAAGGCTTAAAAAGTAAACCATCCAAATACACGGTGTGATCCTTGTTTGAATAGTACTTTGAACAAACTCACTGTAAAACACATTTATGGAAGGTCAATTTGAACAATAACTTTGATATTTGATAATATTCAGAAACTACTGTCCAAGTTTTTAGGTTTGATGCTTATAATTGTGGTTATTTTTTTTAAAAGCATCCTTACCATTTAGAGATCAATACTAAAATATTTATGGATGAAATGATATATCTGAGGTTTGCTTCAAAATAACCACGTGAGGTTAGGGTGGGAAGTTGTGCGGCGGGGGTTATAGATGATTTAGGACTGTCCATGAGTTGATAATTACTAAAGCCAAGTGATGGGTATATGGGAATTTATTGTATTATTTTCTCTACTTTGTTTGGAAATTCACCTTAAGTTTTGTTTGTTTCTAAAGCCTAAGTTTCAGACCAGAAGTGGCAAAAAAAAAATTTTTTTAATGTACTTTGGAGAGGTTTGAAGTACAAAGCTGTATGGTGGGCTGGCCAAGTCCTAGTGGATTAAGTAAGAGAGTTCCTTGGAAACTGTGTTCTGTAGTACTCAGGTCACCTCTATACCACATGCTTTCCTTTTTCCTGTTTCACCATGGTTGGTGGCTGGGAAGAGGGTGAAGTTTATTGGTTTGATTGATTGGTCCATCAGTTTCCCCTGCCACCAGACTGAATCTAGTGACTCACTCGGTGATGGCTTCTTCCTGAGAGTATTGGGGTGAAACACTGAGCTCCACCCCCGGCCTGCTATTGAATGGGTCCACTCTCACTTACATTTGAACTCATAGTCTGGATGAGGGTAGACATTTTCTTTAATGAGGGTAGCACTTGAGATAACTTTCATTTACTTAACTCCTTACCTGGCTCCTGAAGGTTTCTCTCTTCATATTCCTTGGAAACCAAATGCTTTATGTACGTGAGGCCAGGGCAGGTTCTTCCCCTGAAAGGTTCTGAAGCCACATCCTGTCTTCACCATCCTCTCTCCTGAAGGAAAAACAAAGAGGATTGTTTTGTCTGCACCTCCCTAGCCTGTATGTGCCAAGAGTACAACTCTCCACTCCCAAAGCAAACGCAAAATGACAACAAAGCAAAAAGGTATATCCTAGAGTAGTGTGTCCCTCCAGATTTCCAGACTTCTGCAAAGGCGCAAAATGCCCTTCCTTTTTGGAATTTAGGCAAAAAGAGGTCTGTGCTAAAGTTTTTTGACTCAGAAATGCTCGGAGATATGAAGGCAGCTTTGTTCCAGAGCAAAAGTGCATCACCTCTGTCTACCCTAAAAAATGAGAATAGCAGGTATGTGTGGCCATCTTCACCTGGGCCTATCAGGTTGTTGGTCTATAGCTATGTCTACAGATCTTAGATTTTAGATTTTTCAAAGGCAATGTTAATCCTGAGCCGTAAGAATGCTAGAAGTGCTCCTAAGAAACAATGTACAGTGTATAGAAATAGGACTAAGAACAAAAATTGCAAGGGAGAGAAAGGGGATTTTTTAAAATTTATTTTATTTTTGGCTGCATTGGGTCTTCATTGCTGCGTGCTGGCTTTCTCTAGTTGCAGCGAGCAGGGGCTACTCTTTGTTGAGGTGCGCGGGCTTCTCATTGCAGTGGCTTCTCTTGTTGCGGCACACGGGCTCTAGGCGTGCGGGCTTTAGTAGTTGTGGCGCATGGGCTCAGTAGTTGTGGCTCGCGGGCTCTAGAGCACAGGCTCAGTAGTTGTGGCTCGCGGGCTTAGTTGCTCCATGGCATGTGGGATCTTCCTGGACCAGGGCTTGAACCTGTGTCCACTGCATTGGCAGGTGGATTCTTAACCGCTGCACCACCAGGGAAGCCCAAGAAAGGGGATTTTTATGTAACTGACCATAACCACCAAGAGAAGAAGAAAAATAAAGTAACAGCAAAAGTTTGAAGTCTATGGCAAGAGGACCAGCATCACCAGTCTGATTAATTTAGGAGAAGGTGGGGCATTTGTTTAAGAACTTAAAAGCTTAGATGGTGAAAGTGCCACTGGTGACATGTTAGATGTGAGCCAAGGGTGGCCTCCTAGCTTCCTGGCCAGTCCAGATCTGTATCACTACACCCAGAGTGAGTGGCGTGGTAGCCAGTATGGTGGCTACCGGAGTTGCTAAGGAGTTTCAGCTGCGTGCCCGAGGTATCAAGGAGGAGTTCTTTCTAATTTTATTTTATTTTATTTTATTTTATTTTATTTATTTATTTTTTTTGCGCTACGTGGGCCTCTCACTGTTGTGGCCTCTCCCGTTGCGGATGGAGCACAGGCTCCAGATGCGCAGGCTCAGTGGCCATGGCTCACGGGCCCAGCCGCTCCGCGTCATGTGGGATCTTTGCGGACCGGGGCATGAACCCGTGTCCCCTGCATCGGCAGGCGGACTCTCAACCACTGCGCCACCAGGGAAGCCCTTCTAATTTTATTTTTTAAAATATACCAATAATACATAAATACATTTTGGAGGTTAAAAATTCAGATTCTGCAGATAAAGTCAAAGTCCTCCTTGACCACACGACCCAATCTCAGGCCCCTTCCCTAAAAGGAGCAACATATCTGTATGACCATCCAGACATTGTTTTCTGTGTATTCACCTTCTTCTAGATACCTAAAGAAATGATTTGGGTTTGTTTTTTTTTTCCTTCTTTAACGTAAGTGAAACTGTACTGTTCTTCACAGTTGGATTTTTCAAGTAACAGTATGTCTTGGAGATCTTTCCATGTCAATACATGAAGCTTTATCTAATTCTTTTTTTACTGTTGCCTATGATTTGGTAGTATGGCTAGGCCATCATTTAACCATTCTCTTGGTGATGCACATTCGGGTTGTTTCCATTTTTCCATTATCACAAACAGTGCACAGATGCTGTGAGCATACTTGTTCATTCCTCCTTGTGCACATTTTGTTCTAGGATAGATGCTAAGAAGTAGAATGATTAAGTCAAAGGGAATGTATCTTTTTTTTTTGGCTGTGTTGGGTCTTCGTTTCTGTGCGTGGGCTTTCTCTAGTTGCGGCGAGCGGGGGCCACTCTTCATCGCAGTGTGCGGGCCTCTCACTGTCGCGGCCTCTCTTGTTGCAGAGCACAGGCTCCAGACGCGCAGGCTCAGTAGTTGTGGTGCACGGGCTTAGTTGCTCCGCACATGTGGGATCTTCCCAGACCAGGGCTCGAACCCGTGTCCCCTGCATTGGCAGGCAGATTCTCAACCACCGCGCCACCAGGGAAGCCCCGAATGTATCTTTTTTATTAATAGATTCTGCCATGCCACGTGGCCCTCCAGAGTGACTGTGCTAGTTTACATACGCCTGGCAACTAAATGGATTTTCTTGTGGATTTTTTTTTTTTTTTTTTTGGCTGAGTTGGGTCTTTGTTGCTGCGCGCGGGCTTTCTCTAATTGCAGAGAGTGGGGGCCACTCTTAACTGCAGTGCGTGGGCCTCTCATCACGGTGGCTTCTCTTGTTGTGGAGCATGGGCTCTAGGCATGCGGGCTTCAGTAGTTGAGCCTCACGGGCTCCATAGCACAGGCTTAGCAGTTGCGGCACATGGGCTTAGTTGCTACGTGGCATGTGGGATCCTCCCGAACCAGGGCTCGAACCCATGACCCCTGCATTGGCAGGTGGATTCTTAACCGCTACGCCACCAGGGAAGCCCTCTTGTGGATTTAAATAGTAGTCTCTTTAGGAAAAAGGTGGAAGGAGTGCTTGATTTTAAAGCTCCAAATCATCTCTTGGCATTTTGAGGGATTGAAATGTACGTAGGTGCTGCAAGTTTAAAACCTTTTTAGTTAATTTGGCTTTCAGAGCAGAGGAGCTTGGAATCTTCCCTGCGTGTGGGTGGCAGGTCCTCTGTGCGGTTCAGGAGAGTGAGAGGAGTACGGGCGGGTGTTGCCCATTTACAGGCCTCTGGGCAGAAGCCTCTTCCTTTCCATACTGACAGGTGTCCAAACAGATGGAGCTGCTTTAAAAGACAAGTGGAAGCATCTGCCAGCTTAGGACTCAAGACTCTCTTGAAGTGGTGAGCAAGGCCCTGAATTCCTTACAGGAGGGCATGGCCCATAGTGGGTGAAGGAACAGGCTTTGACTAGTGACAGCTGCGAGCCGTGGCGGATAAATCCCTACAAGCTCCCTTTGCAGTCAAGGTCCTCACCATCACCAGGGGGAGAATGAGGGTGTCTGGCCAGGGCCCTGTGCGTGCGGACACAAGGCGAGTGTCTGGGATCCACAGTCAGACTCTGGGGGCATCACGACTGCCAGGTAGAGAGCCAGTCCTGAGACTCGCTTTTGGGTAAGGCCCCTGGGGGCCCCCAGCAGCCCGTCAGCCTCCTGCCCTCCCTGCAGTAGCTTTGCTGAGCTCTGCTTATAAAAGGCATCTTCCTTCCCCTGCACCATTTGCCTTTGTGTCTGTGGCTTTGAGGGAGAGGGAGGAAGGTGGAGGGCCAGAGGTTGTTGAGAAAATACATAGGGAAACAGTTTTGAGTCTCCTTGGGCTGGCTTTCTGATCCTTGGCAATTCCTTTGATTCTGGGCAAAACCTAGAAGGAACATCCTTTCAGTTCCCCTTCAGTTTTGTAAGAACAAACACGTCTCCTCTCGCTCTTCTTTACTTAATCAAGCCGTACAGCACGCCCACTTCCCGAGCTGTGTCTTGCAGCCACATTGAGCCAGACTGATATCACACAGAACTAGATGAGGGACGCTCTCTAACCAAACACTCAGATTCACTTTTCCAGTCATGAAACTGCCTTCAGGACTTTTAAAAGGTGGAAGGGGGCTTTAATCCTTGCTTCCACCACTTGCCTGGGTTGGAAAAGCTTGGCAACGGGCCACCGTCCACACCATCCACTCAGCTACCAAGAGCTTTGCCTGCTCACCACGAAGGCCCATTAACACAGGGACAGAGAATCTGTCTCTCTCCCTCCTCCACACGCTGTTTGTTTGTTTTGTGGGGTTTTTTTTCTTTCTTTCTTGAAGAAAGAATCCTGTCTCGGCCTTTCTTTGGGAGAGTTTGATTTGAAACGCTGCAGTGGGGTGATTGTGTAGTCACGCTCCTGAGATCTCCTTCCCTACAAGCATCTTGTCTGCTGTGCATGTGTGTAGAGAAGGGCACGGACTCCAGATTCTGTTGTTTTGTACCAATCGCAGCCTCTAAGCTCCAGAGCATCGCACTTTTATTCTCTCCTTACAGCACTCAAGTGTTAAAGGGGAATTACCTGGGACGGATTTGTTTTTTGCTCCTATGTGATATACATACATATTGCTCTCAGCTGCCATCCAGGGTTCCTAGGGTGGGCCGTGGCTACAAGGCTCTGAACTGAACTCTTAGCTTTGGCTTGGGGCTGGGGAGTCGGGGCAGGCGGGCGGGGAAGTGTTCACTCACGGCTTTATTTGGATCCCTGGAGGAAGGAGAGTTGCAGTTACCAGGGGAAGGTGAGCACTGATCTTAACCGGCAAGAAGGTGGTCTTTGCCCTTCCTTTGGTGGGTGCTGTCAGGTGGAGGTAGAGGAGTCCTGGCGCTAGACAGTGAGGGCAGTGCCCTCTGTGTGATGCCTCGGGTCACCCCCTCCCCAGAATGAACATAGCATCTCATGAGTGTGTTAAAAGGCTCCAGAAATGTAATCTGTGGCAGTGACATCAGTCTGTCTACACCCTATGACCTCTTAAATTTTGTAGGCTCTTCTTTTCTGGAAATATACCATGAAACAAATAGATGAGGCATATACAACCCCATTCCTTTCCCCATAGCTTGGCTTGGAGCAAGGAGAAAGCACCTGGGCTTAGAAATTTGGATAAGATTACATGGGGGGGGGAAAAAAAGATTACATGGGGGGGAAAAAAAAGATTACATGGGGATTCAGCGGGGCAGTGGGCAGACTAAGTGGCTTCAATTAGTTGTATCTGGACTGGGCAGAGGCCCACAGGACTGTCTTTGGACCTCACCTCCTCCACCATCTCGGCCAGGCCTGGTTCATTCAGCAAAACCTCCAGGTTGTCTCCTCTTGCTGGGGTATCAAGAGGCTGCTTGTGCCTCTGCAGACTTGTGTTTCTGCCCCTGTAAATGTAGTTCAGTACATGGGCCTTCAGTTGACTTGAAGGGGCTCTCTTCCAGTCTCAGAGGAAGCCTTCTCTGGGCCCAGCTGCAGCAGCCCCCAGTGGGCCTTCTCAGGAAGTGGGGGGTGAGGCCATTGCCGGATTCTTCCCGCCTGGGGTGTTGGTTTCATCCTGGTACTTTCTGGAGACAGGACAGGCTACCTGACCCTCCCCTCTCAGCAGTCTGTGTTGCTGGGGGCGTGTCTGGAACATCTGGCATTTCAGGGAAAAACTGCCTAGCCCTCTTAGGAACCAGCGCTGTGTCTTCATATAAGACACTTAGGCCTCTGTTGTTAAAGTGTTTTGTGAGCACCAAGAAGGTGAGAGGGATGGAGACTGCTTCTTGAGAGACGGTGACGGCTACCCCATTGTTGAGAAGTTTGACCTTAAAGTTGACAGACTCCAGGACTTCCCTGGTGGTCCAGTGGTTAAGACTTCGCCTTCCAGTGCAGGGGGTGCGGGTTTGATCCCTGGTCAGGGAGCTAAGATCCCACATGCCTTGCAGCCAAAAAACCAAAACATAAAACAGAAGAAGCACTATTGTAACAAATTCAGTAAAGACTTAAAAAAAAGAAAGTTGGCAGACTCCAGTCTACCAACCTGCTTTGATCCACCTTCCATTTTCCTGCACTCCCTAAAACGCTTCTTGCAGACTCACCACCACCCCTTTGACACCTGGCACAGTTCAGCTGGGTTTCCTGCCCTTGCTCTCTGTCTCTGGAATGCAGGTAGCCATCTCCAAACATGGACCTCCAAGCGTCAGCCATGAGAAACCCTCTTTTTGGGGCTCCAAAAGACAACATTAACCCTTTCTCCTCTGACCAAGCATATGGATTCTGACCACGGAGATGGAACGTTGTGGATGGGACATTGCTTTCTGAGCTATTGTGTGAAACACCACTGGGCCTGTCCTTCCACACAGAATGGAGACAGACAGTCACTCTCCAGAGCTGGGATGAATTAAGAACTCTTGAAGAATGCACTTGTTTCTCAGTGTTTCAAAGGCAGCACTGATTATTTTGCGAACAATAGCTGTTTTCTTCTGCAACCCATTTCCCTAGGTTTTGCTAACTTTTTATATCCCGCACAGTCCAACTTCAAACCACCATGACTAAAGCTGGATGTTTGGGAAGTGGGGTAGGGTGAACAGCCAGTTCGAGGGGTCAGTTAGGATCTGCACAGCCATACGGCACCCCCACCTTTTAAGAGTTCTTGCCAGGGAGTTGTTTGTTAATGGGGAAAGAGACATTGAGTGATGAAACCTTTCTTTAAACAAAGCAAGGGGCAGAACTGAACCTAGTAGTTTTGGGACTCTCTTTGACACCGTGGAATGGTGTGAATTTGCCAAACAGGCTGCAGCCGAGGGAAGTTTCTCATGGTACTGGAAGGCAGAGCTCAGAGGAAGAAGGAAGAGAATGGGAAGTAAGCCTGCAGGCCTCACCTGGAACAGCCCTGGTGGCTCCTCTGCTGTGCTGTTTGGGTTGGGGTCTCAGGGACTTGCATCCTAATACCTTGGTAAGGACCCTTCAGGGAACCAGAGAGAGGAAGGGAGAGGGAGCGAGCGCCTCTGACCACTGGACTGAACAGCTGGGCCTCCAACCGAGGCAGCATTAGCATTTGAAAACCCCTCTGAAGGGTCTGAGGGCTTCCCGGGGTGGGCGCTGGGCCTGAGTGCTGAGACCCCCGCGGTGGCTCCACACAGAATGGGGCTGAGCATCCGGGGCATAAAGACCAGGCTGGACTCAAGAATGAGCCCATTGTGGCTTTGTCCCAGGCTTGAAAACTGTGACCAAGGCTCTTTCATTGTTAAGAAAGACCATTTCTTGGCCATAGCAGAGCTAATAAGTCTGGTTCCCCCACCAGGCAGGGCTGGGAGGTTGTTAGCTACATGCTCTCTGAACCTTTCTGTGGGTAGTTAACACTCTGTCCTCCCCCTCCTGCCTTTAACTCACTCTGGATCCCGCAGGCTGGTGTGTTGGTCCAGGAACAGCAACTGGGGCCTGTCTCCAAGCTGCCTAAATTAAGCCCCTTCCCAAATTGTCTGTACATAGTAGCTTTTGGTCATTCGTATTTCATTTCAACAGTGTGGGTTGGTACAACATGTATTTTTAAATCGATGTTATTTCTGGTTAATGAAAGGTCATGATTCCAAACCTTTGTAGCCTCTTCCCTGTTTCCAGCCTTAGTCAGCTAGAGGTGGGGCGCTGGAGGGAGCTAACTGGCCCAGCTCTTCCTTAAACCAGGAGCAATGGTGCCACCTACTGGCAGTTGCTGTTAGCTACAGGTTCTGTGGCCGGTCCTGTTTTCTGGTAAAGGGACTGGGACCTGGATGGGAGTAGCTATACTGTATTCCAGTACAGGAGTAATAACGTGGAGCACACACTGAGTAGGCACACTATTTCCTGCTTACAGATGAGGAAACAGGCTTGTAGATTGTGATTGGGTAAGTTGCCCAGGGTCACAGCTAGTAAGGGGCAGAGGCAAATAGGAACGGGGCCTTCCCAATGCAAGGTTAACCAGTCTGCCAGGGTTTGTCAAAGCCAGCAAGAGACTTTAAGTGATAACTGGACAAGGCATTCAGTGACATGAATAGGGAGGACTGTCTTCCCCCTTCTGATTCAATCCTGCTGAGTTTGTCAGTTTGGTATGACTCCTTAAACCTCTAACAGCTCTTTACCTCTTGTTCATTTCAGTTTTTAACAATGTTAGGTAGGCAACAGTATCAGTTATAAATTAATAACATTTTTTTTCATTGAATTATTTTGAAGTTGTTATCTTCCACTTTATGGTGAGCAACACTGATTTTCTATTTCCCTTATTATTTAGTACAGTGATATGAAGTTTCCGTTTATTTTTTATAATGAAGTTTCCTTTTAAAGTAAGTTTGGGGCTTCCCTGGTGGCGCAGTGGTTAAGAGTCCGCCTGCCGGGCTTCCCTGGTGGCGCAGTGGTTGAGAGTCCGCCTGCCGATGCAGGGGACACGGGTTCGTGCCCCGGTCTGGGAAGATCCCACATGCCGCGGAGCGGCTGGGTCCGTGCGCCATGGCCGCTGAGCCTGCGCATCCGGAGCCTGTGCTCCGCAACGGGAGAGGCCACAGCAGTGAGAAGCCCGCGTAACGCAAAAAAAAAAAAAAAAAAAAAAAAAAAAAAAAAAAAAAAGAGTCCGCCTGCCGATGCAGGGGACACGGGTTCGTGCCCCGATCCCGGAAGATCCCACATGCCACGGAGCGGCTGGGCCCGCGAGCCATGGCCGCGGAGCCTGTGTGTCCGGAGCCTGTGCTCCGCAACGGGAGAGGCCACAGCAGTGAGAGGCCCGCGTACAGCAAAAAAAATAAAAAAATAAAAAAAAAATAAAGTAAGTTTGTTTAGGTTAAAAAAAGTGAGTCAATTTTAGGGGGGAAAATACATGTAGGTGACAGTACAGGTGTACATAGATATGTCAAAAATCCTAACAGGTGTTATGGATGACTCAAAAGTTTAGGAGGCCCAGAGAAAACCATAGTTCAAAAAGACACATGCACCCCAATGTTCACTGCAGCACTATTTACAATAGCCAGGTCATGGAAGCAACCTAAATGCCCATCGAAAGATGAATGGATAAAGAAGATGTGGTACATATATACAATGGAATATTACTCAGCCATAAAAAGGAATGAAATTGGGTCATTTGTAGAGACATGGATGGACCCAGAGACTGTCATACAGAATGAAGTAAGTCAGAAAGAGAAAAACAGATATCATATATTAACGCATATATGTGGAACCTAGAAAAATGGTACAGAGGAGCCGGTTTGCAAGCAGAAATAGACACACAGATGTAGAGAACAAGCATATGGACACTAAGGGGGGAAAGCGGGGGTGGGTGATGGTGGTGGGATGAATTGGGAGATTGGGATTGACATGTATACACTAATATGTATAAAATAGATAACTAATGAGAACCTGCTGTATAAAAAAAATAAATAAAATTCAAAAAACAAAAAATATTTGAGAAGTGTTACACTGTGCCCATCCTCACTGGCTTGCTCCATGACGTTGGGCAGTCTTGAGGATCCTTTCCTCATTTGTAGAAAATGAACATGCTGGAGTAGGTGATCATTGCGGTGATTTGGACTATAAAATGCTGTGATGTCTGCGCATCACAACTTAGGTTTCTCCTGGGCCAGGCTGCTTAACCTGAAGTGATAGTAACAGTCCAGGGCCTCGCTTCTCCCACGTTTCCTCTCCCGCAAGATTCTTCCCTTGCGCCTACTGCACGCTCTTTATTCGTTTAATAAATCACCTTTACTGAGATATAATTCACATATCTTAGAGTTCACCGTTGTGACACCATCACCCCAAAAAGCAACTCCAGACCAGTCACTTCCGATTCCCCCTTAACCAACCCAGGCCTAGGCAACCACTAATCTATCTCCATAGATCTGCCTACTCAGGACATTCCGTATAAGTGGAATCACACATGGCCTTTCGTGACTGGCTCCTCACTTAGCATAATGTTTTTGCTGTGTTGTTCATGTTGTGGCATGTATCAGTACTTCAGCACTTTGTGTTGCCAAATGATATTCCATCGTATGGATATACCACATTTTATTTATTCATTCATTAGTTGATGGACATTTGGGTTGTTTCCACCTTTGGGCTATTATGAATAATGCTGCTGTGAACATTCAGATACAAGTCCTTGTGTGGACATGTCTTCATTTCTTTTGGGTATATACTTAGTGGAATTGCTGGGTCATATGGTAATTCCATGCTTAGTATTTCATGGAATCACCAAGTTGTTTTCCAAAGCAGTTCCACTGTTTTAAATCTCTACCACTATTGCACAAGGGTTCCAGTTTTTCCACATCCTCACCAATACCTGTTATTTTCTGGGTGGTTTTGTTTGTTTTATTTTTTTATTTTTATAATGGCCATCCTAATGGATGTAAAGTGGTTATTTCATTGTGGTTTCAATTTATATTTCTTTTCACTTTCTTGTAGCACAACAGGTTTTGATGTTAATGAAGTCCAGTTTATCTACTCTTTGTTTGCTTGTGCTTTTGGTATCTATCTAGGAATATTGCCTAATCCAAGGTCAGAAGATTTACTCTTATGTTACTTCTAAGAGTTTTAACTATTATAGTTAGGCCTGTGATCCATTTTGAATTAAGTTCTATTTATGGTTTAAAGAAGGGATCCAACTTGATTCTTTTTTTAAAATTTATTTTTATTTATATTATTTATTTTTGGCTGCATTAGGTCTTTGTTGCTGCGGGCAGGCTTTCTCCAGTTGTGGCGAACGGGAGCTACTCTTCGTTGCGGTGCTTGTGCTTCTCATTGCGGTGGCTTCTCTTGTTGCGGAGCATTGGCTCTAGGCGTGCGGGCTTCAGTAGTTGTGGCACACGGGCTCAGTAGCTGTGGCTCACGAGCTCTGGAGCACAGGCTCAGTAGTTGTGGCGCCCGGGCTTAGTTGCTCCACGGCATGTGGGATCTTCCCAGACCAGGGCTTGAACCCATGTCCCCACATTGGCAGGTGGATTCTTTTTTTTTTTTTTTTTTTTTAACATCTTTATTGGAGTATAATTGCTTTACAATGGTGTGTTAGTTTCTGCTTTATAACAAAGTGAATCAGTTTGGCAGGTGGATTCTTAACCACTGTGCCACCAGGGAAGCCCTGGCAGGCGGATTCTTAACCACTGCGTCACCAGGGAAGTCCCTGGAATTATTTTATAGATTTTATCTTCAAATTGTTCTTGCTAGTGTATAGAAATACAAGTGACTTTTGTATATTATTCTTGTACCCTGCAATCTTGCTGAACTTGTTTTTTTCTGATACTTTTTAAGTAGATTCCTTAGGGTTTTCAATGTATAAGATCATGTCATCTTTAATAGAGATAGTTTTATTTCCTTTTCAGTCTATCCAGATTTTTATTTCTCTTTCTTGCCTTATTGCCTTGGTTAGAACCTCTTAACACCACATTGAATAGAAGTGGTGAGAGGCAGCAACTCTGTCTTGTTCTTGATCTTAGAGGGAAATCATTCAGTCTTTCACCATCAAGTGTGATGTTAGCTGTAGGTTTTTTGTAGATACGCTTTAACAGGTTGAGGAAGTTCCCATCTATTCATAGTTTGAGTGTTTTTGTCATTAAAATGTATCAGATTTTGGGACTTCCCTGGTGGCGCAGTGGTTAAGAATCCACCTGCCAATGCAGGGGACACGGGTTCGAGCCCTGGTCCAGGAGGATCCTACGTGCCGCGGAGAAAGTAAGCCCATGTGCCACAACTACTGAGCCTGCGCTCTAGAGCCCGCAAGCCACAACTACTGAGCCCACGCGCCACAACTACTGAAGCCTGTGCGCCTAGAGCCCATGCTCCACAACAAGAGAAGCCATCGCAATGAGAAGCCCGTGCACCGCAACGAAGAGTAGCCCCCGCTCGCCACAACTAGAGAGAAAGCCCCACACAGCAACAAAGACCCAACGCAGCCAAAACTAACTAACTAAATAAATAAATTCATTTTTTTTTTAAAGTATTGGATTTTGGTAAATGCTTTTTCTGGTAAATGCTTTTTCTCTGTCTATCGAGATGATCATGTGATTTTTAAAAAAATCTCTATTCTATTGATATAGTAAATAACATAGATTTTTCTTAATGTTAAACCAAACTTGCATTTCTGGGATAAATCTCACTTGGTCATTGTGTATAACCCTTTTTATATGTGGCTGTATTCAGTCTGCTGGTATTTTTGTTGAAGATTTTTGTGTCTATGCATAAGTGATATTGATCCATGGCTTTCTTTTCTTGCAGTGCCTTTGTCTGGTTTTTGTACCAGGGCTTCATAGAATGAATTAGTGTTAGATATTCTTTTAATTTTTGCAAAAGTTTATGAAGAATTGGTATTAATTCTTCTCTAAATGTTTGGTAGAATTTACAGTGAAGCCATTGGGCCTAGACTTTTTATTGTGGGGGAAGCTTTTAATTACTAATTCAGTCTTTTTACTTGTTATATTGTTTTCTTACTTGCAGGTCATGCATGCTGCTTGTAGACACACACTACTGTAAAAGGAGAAAAAATCTGGGAGGAGTGGGCCAAGCAGAAATTGGGAAATTTGGGGGTTTATGATTGGCTCTGCCTGGAGATGTGCCTTACTTTAAATATTGATAAAAAGTGAAGAGATCTCAACCGTTGAAATTCCCAGATCATAAGTAATAGACCAGGGACCTCCCTGGTGGTCCAGTGGCTAAGAATCCACCTTCCAATGCAGGGGATATGGGTTCAATCCCTGGTCGGGGAACTAAGATCCCACTTGCTGTGGGACAACTAAGCCCATGTGCTGCAACTACTGAGCCCGTGCGCCACAACTAGAGAGCCTGCGTGTGCCACAGCTAGAGAGCCTGTGCACTGCAACGAAGAGCCCTTCACGCCACAATGAAAGACCCCGCATACCACAATGAATATCCCATGTGCTGCAACTAAGACCCAATGCAGCCAAATAAATAAATAAATAAATAAATAAATAAATAAAATAAGTAACAGACGACAATGAACTACTATACAGCTATATAAAGGATGAAGTAGTTGACAGTTTCAGCTATTTCAGGATGAAATATACAAACTTACTTCATGATTATTAAAAAAAAAAGATTGAGGTAGTTACAGTATACAAAGCTATAATAACCAAAACAGTATGGTATTGACATTAAAAACAGACATATAGGACTTCCCTGGTGGTGCAGTGGTTAAGAATCTGCCTGTCAATGCAGGTAACATGGGTTCGAGCCTTGGTCCGGGAAAATCCCACATGCCGCGGAGCAACTAAGCCCGTGCACTGCAACTAAGCCCGTGCGCTGCAACTAAGCCCGTGCACCACTACTACTGAACCTGTGCCCTACAGGCCATGAGCCACAACTGCTGAGCCCACGTGCCACAACTACTGATGCCCGTGTGCCTAGAGCCCATGCTCCGCAACAAGAGAAACCACCACGATGAGAAGCCTATGCACTGCAACGAAGAGCAGCCCCCACTCACCGCAACTAGAGAAAGCCCGCACACAGCAATGAAGGCCCAACACAGCCATAAAAATAAATAAATAAAAATAAATAAATAAATAAATAAAATTTAAAAATAAAATAAATAAAAACAGACATATAGATCCATGGGACAGAATAAAGAACCCAGAAATAAACCCACACATATGTGGTCAATTAATTTACACCTAAGGAGCCAAGAATATACAATGGGGGAAAGGATAGTCTCTTCAATAAATGGTGTTGGAAGAACTGGACAGCCACATCCAAAAAATTGAAACTGGACCCCTATCTTACACTGTACACAGAACTCTACTCAAAATGGTGTAAAGACTTGAACGTAAGACCTGAAACCATAAAACTCCTAGGAGAAAACATAGGGGGTAAGCTTCTTCACATTGGTCTTGGCAGTGATTTTTTTTTTTTTTTGATTTGACCCCAAAGACATCAAAAACAAAAATAAATAAGTGGGACTACATTAAACTAAGAGCTTCTGCACAGAAGAGGAAATCATTGACAAAATGAAAAGACAACCTATTGAATGGGAGAAAATATTTGCAAATCATACAGCTGATAAAGGATTCATGTCGAATATATAAAAATAACTCATACAAAAAAATTAAAACTTATACAACTCAGTAGCCAAAACAAACTATCTGATTTTAAAGTGAGCAGAGGAACTGAATAGACCTTTTTTCAAAGAAGACATACAAATGGCCAACAGGTACATGAAGATGTGCTCAACATCACTAATCAGGGAAATGCAAGTAAAAACTACAGTGAGATATCACCTCACACCTGTTAGAACAGCTGTCATCAAAAAGACAAAAGATAACAAGTGTTGGTGGGAGCGTGGAAAAAGGGAACACTTATGTACTGTTGGTGGGAATGTAACTTGGTACAGCCACTTGGAAAATAGTATGGAGGTTCCTCAAAAAATGAAATACAGAAACTACTATGTCATCCAGCAATTCCACTTCTGGGTGTATCTGAGGAAAACAAAAACATTAATTTGAAAAGATACACCCCGCCCATGTTCACTGCAGTGTTGTTTACAGTAGCCAAGATATGGAGACAGTCTTAAGTGTCCATTGATGGATGAATGGATAAAGAAAGTGGTATACATACACAATGGAATACTACTCAGCCATAAAAAAGAATGGAATCTTGCCACTTGGGACATGCATGGGCCTTGAGGATGTTATGCTAAGTGCAATAAGTCAGACAAAGACAGACAATACCATATGATATCACTTATATGTAGAATCTAAAAAATATATGAGACAAACGAACAAAAGAAAACAAAAACCAAGCTCATAAGTACAGAGAACAGACTGGTGGTTGCCAGAGGGGAGAGGAGGTGGGGGAGGGGGAGGTGAAATGGGTAAAGGGGGTTAAGAGGTAAAGACTTCCAGTTATAAGTTCTGGGGAGGTAATTATACAGCATGGTGGCCTATGGTCAACAGCACTGTTTTGTATATTTGAAAGTTGCTAAGAGAGTAGATCCTAAAAGTTCTCATCACAAGAAAAAAAATTTGTAACTATGTGAGGTGATGGGCTTATTGTGGTAATAACTTAACAATATATACATATATCAAATCATTATGTTGTACACCTTAAACAAATACAGTGTTAAGTGTCAATTATACATAATAATTTCCCCTCAATAAAACTGGGGAAAGAAAGGAATGAGGTAACTCTTTATGTGTTGATATGAAATTATCTCCAAGATACATAATTTTAAAAGAAATGTGCAAAATGGTGTGAAGAAAAAAAAATGGAGAGGACCTATAGATGCTTATAGGCTAGTAAATGCAGAGTACCTGTGGAAGGACACCCAAGACGAGAGTCCAGGGTTTGGGAGACATCATAGCACCCGGGTGTTTTTCCCTTGTGGCTGTGATACCTTAAACATCTTTCTTTAAAGCAGCGGGCCTGGGCTTCCCTGGTGGCGCAGTGGTTGAGAGTCTGCCTGCCGAGGCAGGGGATGCGGGTTTGCGCCCTGGTCTGGGAGGATCCCACATGCCGCAGAGCGGCTGGGCCCGTGAGCCATGGCCGGCCGCTGAGCCTGCGCGACCGGAGCCTGTGCTCCGCAACGGGATAGGCCACAACAGAGAGAGGCCCGCGTACCGCAAAAAAAAAAAAAAAAAAAAAAAAAGCAGCGGGCCGGTGTGAAGGGCAACAGTGAGATCTACAGGGTGGCCGTATCTGCACGTTTCTGTTGGGCAGCCTGGGTCCAATGCCTGTGTCCTCATGGGAACAGCTGCCCCTCCGGGTTGCACATCTAGGCCGAGGTGTGTGAGGCAAAGTCAGACCTCCATCTAATGAGGAACTATTCCCTGAATCTGTCTACCTGTGAGATACTGGTGACAGATCTCAAAAGCCCTCCAAGGCAGGAAGTTCCTGTTTGAACACTATTTCAGCCGCACAGAAATCCTGGTATGTTTTTCCAAGGTGAAGGGTTTTATTGCCCTCCAGCCTCCCTGTGGACTTCTGGCCAGGATGGTCCCAACAGTAAAGCACTTTATTCTTTCTTGGCGGACCCGATTGTGGCTGCCCCCCTGCCGCCCGAATAAGTGAAGGTGCTGGGGAAACAAAGATGCCAGAAGTCTTTGGACTTGCCAGGCCAAGCAAGCAGCCACACTGGCAGCCCGTCATCTTCCACTGAAGGCCGGCAGAATTGGCGAGCAGGAACGTGTTTGGTTTGGGGGCAGTAGCCATGCTCTTTGCTCCCATCCAAGTGAATGCGTCCCCTCCTTCACAGGGGCCACCTTGGAAGGCTGGGGAGCCTCCCAGCCTGGGCTTCTGAGACCCCGGGTCGGGCTCCAGGCCTGGCTGCAGGGCCTCGGTCGCTGAGGACCCTCACGTCTGTCCACAGAGAACACCTTCTGCAGCGGGGACCACGTGTCTTGGCATAGCCCTTTGGATAACAGTGAGTCGAGAATTCAGCACATGTTGCTGACAGAGGACCCGCAGATGCAGCCCGTGCAGACACCGTTTGGGGTGGTTACCTTCCTCCAGGTGAGGCACAGGTTGGACTTGGGCTTGAGCCTTTCCTGGTAGGACAGGAGGGCTTGGGTGGGGCAGTGGGGGAACAGAGATTTCCTGTGGTCTTCTTCCACTTCCTAGTCCCTCTGATGGTTTGTCGGGTAGATTCGGATAGCCTGATTTAACCTGCTGAGATGGGGTAAGGGGGCAGGGGCAGGGGCCATTTGGGTAGGAAAGGATGGCTGTACTGAGTGGATAGCAGGGAGGGTATTTCTGCGAACTCGGGAAGACCCAGACAGCCACAGGCACAGGACCTCCCAGCAGGCAGCTTTGGACTGGACTTTCCCTTACCCGGAAGGGACGTGCACCTACCCCAGCTGCACCCAGGCTGCTTGTTATCATGGTGGGGTCTGTGCGAAAGTTCAGTTGTTTCCTTTGAGACTTACTCAAAGGCTCAGCCCCTGATAAGGAAGGGAGCTTCTCTGCGAGCTGCTGGTGCCCTTTGGTCATCGTTCTAAGCTTGAAGGGTCTCACACTCTCCTCTGTTTACAACCCCCATGATCCTAGACTGGGCAGGAGCATCTCCCTGGACCTCCCCTGCTTCCAGAGACATGGGCTGGGGACCCATCCTGAGTTGGCAGGGCCCTGATTTTCTCTTCTGCAGTCTAGGGCTAGGCTTTGTGTCGCCCAGCCCCCTGAGCTATCACAGTAGGGCCAGGGTCAGACCTCAGTGCCCTATGTGTGGACCCATCCATCTGCTAGCCAGGCCACTGTTCCCTCCTAAGGGAACCATCCCACTTTGGACACATCAGCCCCTGAGCACAGATCCTGCCTGTGGTCCCCCAACTTGGGTGATACTAAGAGAGCCTGGGTAGCTGACCTTCCGGGTGGGTTGGAGGAATGGCCGTTAATGCACAATGGCATCTTTGTCCCGGGGTCTCAGATTGTTGGCGTCTGCACCGAGGAGCTCCACGCAGCCCAGCAGTGGAATGGGCAGGGCATCCTGGAGCTGCTGCGGACAGTACCCATGTGAGTACATCACTGCACTATGAGATGGGGGCGGGGTTCCCGGGCCTGGGCTTGGGAACCCCTCCTTCTCTCCACATGTGGGTGCCCCCTTACATTGCTGCTCAGGCTCTGGGTTTTCAGGCTCTGGGTTTTCAGACTGGGGCTTCCTGATCACTCTCCCTGTCTCTGGCCACTAACCAATCCCCTGTGTTCTGGGCTGGGGGCAGCAAACAGGGCAGGCTTGTAGACCCAGCCATCAGCCCCAGACCCTCAGTTACCATCCTCTCCCCTTTCCTTGTCCACAGCGCTGGCGGCCCCTGGCTGATAACTGACATGAGGAGGGGAGAGACCATATTTGAGATCGATCCACACCTGCAAGTATGTCTTGAGTGAGGAAAACCTTTCTAGCACACTGTGCCTAGGCTTCTTCCAAATAACACTGGCTTTCATCCTGGGAAAACGGAGGAGCTTTATGTGTGAGTGAGTAGAAATATGGCATGATTTGGAATTTGTCCTCTGAATTCTGCAGAGCACATAAGGGAGCAGAGATTTCAGGCCAGGAAAACTTGTCTTAGACATATGTTTTTTTGCATTTTAAAAGGATTGATTTTATTGAATGCAAATTATACATCAATAAACCTGACGAAAAAATCGGATCACTAGCAAGGAAAGAAAATTAGTATAGTGGATATTTCTTGCCCAGTACTCATCCTGCCAGGGTCCCCTTCTTAGAAGAACACAGAGTTTCTTTCAGGAAGCCACCCCATTGCCACCGCCACCCTGTAACAGTAGAACAGGTGATAGTGACCCCACAGCCCAGCTGCAGCGGGGAGCGCTGATTGGTCTAATGATCCCATCCCCCTTTTGGATACATTTTTCATCTTGGGTAGTTGGACACCGAGCTCCTCCCCTGGCTAGGTTGGCATCCCTTCATATATAAAAGGAAATCTCTATACACACAGGCCTGCAGTTCTCACTCACTGTGGCCCACCTGTACAGAGTGTCAGCGTTGTCTTTGGATTTTTTAGAAGCAGCACTCTGTGTGAAGGTGAATTCTGAAAGCCACGTAGAGCATAACTTCCTTTCTTATTGGCAGCTCCTGAAGCAGGAACCGCAGACAGCTAATAATGTGCCTGGCATGTGCCTGCCTCCTTCTCCTTTGCCCCTGCCCATTGCAGGTCATTGCCATCTCTGAACACTTTATGCCTCTGTGAAAATCTGGTAGGCCACAGGCTGCTGCCAGGAGTTATATGTCCCTTAGGAAGGGTGGGAGGTGGCCAGGAGAGGTAGCAGGCGGACATGTAGCCAGCAGTCCCTGGGCTGCTTACTGCAGACCTGGGAGTTCTTGGGCAGAAGGCCTGCTCATTCACAGGTGATGCTCCTCTGTTTTCCTAGTGCCTTGAACACTGCAGCTTTCCAATTGCTGCCAGGATATCCTCTGTTATCTGTACTTTAAACTTGGTTTCTTTGTAGCTTCTGCTTATGCAAAAACCAGGAACCACGAAGGCTATGTTTCCCTAAGCCCTTGTTCTGCAGCCACAATGGGATCCAGCATGGGGCACCATGGGCTGTTGTTTGGCCCCTGTCCTAAGTGCCAAGTGCTAAGAAAGCACCTGATCCTTTAAGCTACTAGGGTAAGCAGCCCATCCTTCCTCTGCATGCTGAGAACAGTTCTCCTCCCTAGTCTTCAGGCGCCCCTGAGGCCAGCCAGCAGGACCTAGAGCGCCTAGTGTTCTTTAAAAGCAAGCAGGGGGCTTCCCTGGTGGCTCAGTGGTTAAGAATCCACCTGCCAATGCAGGGGACACAGGTTCGAGCCCTGGTCCGGGAAGATCCCACATGCCGCGGAGCAGCTAAGCCCGTGCGCTACAACTGCTGAGCCTGCACTCTGGAGCCCGTGAGCCACAGCTACTGAAGCCCACACACCTAGAGCCCGTGCTCCGCACCAAGAGAAGCCACCGCAATGAGAAGCCTATGCACCGCAACAAAGAGTAGCCCCCGCTCGCCACAACTAGAGAAAGCCTGCACGCACCAACGATGACCCAACACAGCCAAAAATAAATAAATTTATAAAGAGAAGGATTATATTAAAAAAAAAAAAAGCAAGCAGGGGCACCTTGGTGAGAAAGTCCAGCTTCCTTTCCTGGGGGCTCTGTGCACCCAGTGGGAGCTCCTGTGTGCTCACCTGTGTCCCTGGGGCCTGCTTGCGGACCGTTTGTTTCAGAGCTGCTCCTGGTCCTTTGCTCCAGGCTCTACCACTAGCCAGCTGTGTGCGTGGACAAGGCTCTGAACTCCTCTGCGTCCTCACCCTTTCTTGTTTACTCGTAAAGTAAGTGGGCTGAGCTTGTTGAGCCAAGAGGTGTCCTGAGCTCCTTGCTTAGGTGAGGCGCCTCAGGGTGGCCAGTGGAGAGGGAAAAGCGTAGACTCCACCCCAAGCAAACTAGGGCTCACACGCCCCTGGTTAGAGCACAGAGAGCCACTCCCTGTCATCAGCCTCCCACGCCTCTGCTCAGAATCCCCAGCTTTGCCTAGGCTGCTGGTAGCACTGGAGAGGAGAATGGGATTGATGGGAAGGAGGCATCGGGCCAGGGCCACCTGCTGACTGGTCTCAAAATATAAGGACCCTCTGTAAACTTACCTTGTGCTTCCCTGGATGGGCTCCCTGGCCGAGCAGCAGGCCTGTTTGGAGCCTGTGGAGCCATGGGGAGAAGGTCCCCCAGACAGGGAGGAGCAGACCCTTACTGAAGTACTAACTCAGGAGCTCTGTTTGGCCTACATGACTGTTTATGAACAAGGCTGCGGGAGCCTCCCAGATGACCTTTCATCCAAAGCCCAACATCACAACTTTGTTTTACCAGAAATCCCAGGTGTTTGTGTTTAGCTCTTCCTTGAGGCCATTTGGAGAGTGTTTGGACTCAGAAGTGTCAAGGCCTGTGCGAAGGCAGGGCCTCTGGTGGGGTCTAAAGATGGTCACTGCCCTCCAGGCCCCCGTTTCAGTCTAAGAAATGGAAGAGAATCTCCATCCAGAATTCTTGGCCAAACAAGTCAGCAATGCAGCAAGGGGAGGTCCGGCCCTTCTGCTCTCTGGGGACTCTTCCCTGTGTGACCACACCCTCTGCTGTTGGAAGAGAAAACTGCAGGTATGGAGTCGGAGAAATTGGGCTGAGTCCCCGCCTCTCCCGCCTGTGGCCAGCTTCCACCCTGGCCTCTGGAGCAGCGACCGGGTGATCAGTGAGGAGAGGAAGGACTGTGCCTTTCCTCAGGAGGGTGGTTCCTGGCTCTGCCACATCAGCTCCACGGGCCAGCACAGGGTGGGCAGAGTCGGAGCTCTGAAGCGGGTAATGACAGTCACTTTACTGGAAGGCTGATGGGAGAGGAGACGCTTCCCTTGGGATTTTCATTCTTCCCGGCTCCCCTAATTCCTGGTTCCCCTGGAGGAGACCCGTGGCTGGCAGAGACCGCCACCCACGCGTTAGTAACCAGGGCAGAATACGGTCAGAGACCCTGCTCCTCTGGCACCTGTCCTGTGCTCAGCTCTTACCAGGGCTCAGTAAACATGGGAAAGGTGATGGTGACCTTGGGCCACTGGTTCGCTGAAGGAACTCCGGCTCTTTGGCTCTTTCCAAGCAGGAGAGAGTTGACAAAGGCATTGAGACGGACGGGTCCAACCTGAGCGGTGTCAGCGCCAAGTGTGCCTGGGATGACCTGAGCCGGCCCCCCGAGGACGACGAGGACAGCCGGAGCATTTGCATCGGCACTCAGCCCCGGCGGCTCTCTGGCAAAGGTGGGAGCTGTCGCCTTCCCTTTCCCCAGGCTGGGTTTCAGTATTTCCTGGCAGGATTTAAACAGCAAGTGAGGTCTTCAGCAGGGTGGAATGAAGGGAGCTTTACTGACCCGTTTCTCCTGTGTTTCCTGTGTGTATTTCAGATTGCACTTCCAGCAGTGACCATTGTGTTTTAGATTTGCCCCTTGCTATCTGAGGTCAGGGAGGTGAGTGGAAGCCCTAGAACAGTTACAGGAAACAGCTATAGTCCACCCAAGTGCAAGAGAACAAGCATCGGCCACCCACAGAATTGACACAGGGCCCAGCTCTAGCCTGAAAGCCATGCCAGACCTGAGGATCACTCTGGCCTTGGGCCCTCCCAGGCCTCAGACAAGAGAGGCCTGAGTGTGAGGCCAGTTTGCACACTTCCCCACCCCACTCTCTTGCAGATAAAATGTAAGGGGCATAGACAGGGCACCCTTACCTGCTACATTTTGTCAGGGGGCCTTGGGGAAGGAGGATATGGCTCCCCTGTTGGAAGCTTACCATGCTGGTCTTGGTTAGCGAAACAGTTGTGGTTTTTAAGAAAGGGCATCCCTAACTAACTCCAAAAGAAAAGCGGCCATTTACACAGACGTAATTACAGCTGCCTTTTCTACTCCCTTTTTCAGTTCTTCCACCTTTTCTGACCTTTTGAAGAGTAAGATACCTAGAATCCTGAATAAAATACCAGCGCATGTGACCGCACTTATAAAAGGTTTTCTTTCCATAAAAAACAACTTAAACCCCTAGTGCAAATATCTGACCCCTTTCTTTCCTTCCTGCTTATTCTAATGATGTGCCAAGCCCTGGGGAGATTCTGAGAGAGTGTAGTTATTAGAATCATTCAGTTGCTTTTGACAAAAGAGCTAATTTAAGGAGGGATTCACAGTTTTGTCCAAAATTTCAACCGTCATTGGCTATTTTTTAAAAAATTATAAAAGATCCATGCCACTATAACAAGCCAAACACTAGAAAAGTTAATAATCACCTCCATCCTCTAAGCCCACCCTTTAACCAACAAACGTTAATTTGCTTTTTTGTGTGTGTTTGCAGTTCACAGAAGTAAATCTTAGACGAAAATCTCAACATAGGGGACCAGACTAGTAAGCTTCACCCCACAGACCCGAAAAGCACCTTGCAAAGAAATAATTCAACCAGGGGACTCCTTTGTCACCTCCTGGCCCTTGGCAGACCCGTGGAGAGGCAGGGTTCCCTGGGGTAGTACCGAGGTGGGGAGATGACTCAGTATCCCACTGACCCGGCCCAAGGGGAAGGGGTGGCAGGGCCAGATACCAGCGGACCACCCAGAACCCAGGAACTTGTGTAAGGGACGCCTGCTTATTCATGGCAGAGCGCTCGCAGCCCTTCCTGGCATCCATTAAGTGGTAGAATCCCTGGGTGGTCTTGGGCAGTGGCTGTCTTGTGAGTCCCTGTCTGGAGCCATGTTAGGGGTAAGCCTAGGGCCTGTGACACAGGATGGGAAAGGACAGTGGAGGGGAGCCCTGCCTTGGAGAGTGCCCTTCTGCAGCTCAGAGGCCATTCCTTGTCTTCCTCAAGAATGGTGCTCTTCAGACCAGAAGTTTCCAGAGCACACGATGC
This sequence comes from Mesoplodon bidens, assembly GCF_964165515.1. NCBI lineage: Eukaryota > Metazoa > Chordata > Mammalia > Artiodactyla > Ziphiidae > Mesoplodon > Mesoplodon bidens. The sequence goes on along the minus strand of NC_138176.1, from coordinate 27,407,121 downwards.
CTCGTCTCTGCCCTGTGTCCTCAGGCTGCACTCAGATCGCACAGCTGATGCCTGGAGTGGCCTCAGGACCAGCCTCCGTGGGGGCCTTTCCCCAGCACATCAGCAGAGCCAGGGTCCAAGGACAGGGATGGGGATGCTGGGGGCCCAGAGGGCCATCAGGTAACTTAATGGTGTCATTGCAGACACGGAGCAGATCCGGGAGACCTTGAGGAGAGGACTTGAGATCAACAGCAAACCCGTCCTTCCGCCAATCAACCCCCAGCGGCAGAACGGCCTCACCCACGACCGGGCCCCGTAAGTGCGCTGCCCACAGAGGGGTTAGTCTAGCTTCCTGACAGCAGTGTCCCAGGACTGGGACAAGGGGGCAGTTCTGTCCTTCAGGGCCTGTCCCTGTGGCTTGCATGAGAGGGAACAATGCCCAGAGGCCTTGCTGGATGGACTCAGGGTCTCTGGGGCACACGGATCTGTGGGTTGTAAGGGCCTCAGAGGGGACGCAGCGGACCAGAAATATAAACAACAGTAAATATTTACATAGGCTGTGTGAGCAGATGGGAGGCCAAGTTGGGGCAAAAGCTGACTTGGGGCCTCCCAGCCTTGTGGGAGCCCATTGTGCTGAGCACGATTCCCCTCCTTATCTCGGCCTCGGCCAGAGTTGCCCTTCCTTCCTTCCTGGAGCCTGGTCTCCGGCTGATAGCTGCAACCCCAGGGGCCTCCCTGTCTGGCCAGCCCCGGACTGGACGCCTGCTGCTGAGGCCCTTCTTCCTGCCTCCCTTCCATGGGGCCCAGGGAAGGGAAGTCCTCTGCAGGCCTCTGCTGTCTGTCCAAGAGCCCCTATAGCCCTTAGGAGACACTGTGACCACCCCAGAGGTCAGATCCACTTCCTGCTGACCTCTCTTCCTCTGACGGGGGCGAATGGTGGGCAGAGCTGGAGCTGGGTACCCCCCTCTGCCCTTAGTCCCAGGGCAACTCTAGGGAATAGCTGCTGGCAGGGGATGCCTGGGAGCTGGCAGCCCAGAGCAGGAACCCTGCCTGCCAGAGAGGAAGTTGCTGTGCCCTGGGCTAACAGGGAGGCGGACCACTCCTGCAAGACCAGGGTGATCCGTCCTTCTTCTAAGAAGTCTTTATTACACACTTGCTGTGTGGCAGGCTCAGGACCCAGAGGGCCATCTGAGGTGTAGGCTCTTTTGGGGGCACATGAACTGAAACAGTTAATTAATTGGCATGATTCTGGCTATGGATGTAATTTGTTGGAAATAGTTCCTTTGAATTCTAGCTCCAGTTGCTCATCCACGATCCCCAGAAATGGTAATGATCTCATGTGCTACAGAAGGGTCAAGTCAGCATGATCTGGAGTAGTTAGGGAGGGCTTCTTGGAGGAAGAAGGACATGAGATGGGCCTTGAAGGAGCCCTGGAGTTTTAACGGGCAGGTGAAGAAGCTGACAGGGATGGAACAGGGGAGGCCTGGCTGGTTAAAGTCGAGGCTGTAACCTGGGAGCAGATTGTGGAGTGGGGAGAGTTCCTCTGGCGGCCCAAGGTGGCCCACCTGAAGAATCTGCCCTCCAGAAGCCATGAGAGTAGAGCTCTTTTGCAAGAGCCTGGAGAAGCCTCCACTGCCACCTCCAAGCAGCTTTCAACTCCAGCCAGTGGATTTCTGCAGCCAGCCGCCTGGAAGGAGTTGGCTTAAGGCACCATCTTCCCCTGGCAGGAGCAGATGGCCAGGCTGAGTCGTGGGGCATCTGGAAACTCTCCACCTGTGAGTCTGGACCCTGTCCCGGGGCCATACTCCTTGCATGCCCTGAGCTTGGCCTCTTCCTCTGGGCCCTGTTGGCACTGATGGGAGGTCGGGAGGTAATTGAAGGCTTAAAGGCTCAAGAAGATTGCCCCATAACTTGTGATAGTCTCAGTCCAGATGGCCCTTCCACCTCCAAAGGTCTGGGTTTCTGGGCAGAAGGGCAGGGGCTTCTGTGGAGGCAGCCCACTTGCCCCTACTGTACATCTGGGACAAGTCTGAGATCTCGCTCCCAATCTAGGGCGTACTTCCAGCTGCTGCACCCCCAGACGTTGTAAGGCACACAGGGTTCCTGGATGCAGACATCCAGCCCAGACTCAGCCTACTGGGCAGTGGGGCATCGGATCTGGTCCAAGGGCTATCTGTAGACACAGGGCAGAGGCTGCAGCCTCCACTCTTTGGCCTGAGTTGGCTGAGCTGCAGAGAGATGGATGGGAATAGATCAGAGGTGCAGCCATCTGGGGTCATCTCCCCTCCCTGCAGCTCAAGGACCCAGTCGCGTCTCCAAGGTGCTGGAATCTGCAGTCTGAAGGGATTCGGAATGTCTCCTCTGAGGTTGTCAGTGCTGGTTACCAGTTTGTTAGCAGTTGGTTGAGAAATGGTTCCTCCTTTGCCAAGAACATTTTCCAACCCTCCCTCAAGTCTCCAGCTCCCTGTCACCTCAGGATCGATGACGGCGGCCTCAGTTCAGATTAGCACGCACGACTGTAATATCTGTGCTGCCCACCCTGGGACCTGACCCGGTTTCAGATAAACCACATGGATTGTGACTGAGAAAGCCGACCCAAAATGTGCTGGCGCTAGTGTTTGCTCCTCTCCCTGTCGGGGAGTGACCGGCATGGGCCCTATTGTGTCTTCGTGTCCGATTTCCTTTAGTCAGGCTTTCTGGGCTGGGGCTCTGATGTATAGTCTTATGGGCCTGAGCGTGGTTTGAGAAGGCTGTGGAGATAGAGCAGAGGTTCAGAAGAGCCAGTGGAGGCTGGGTATTAGCAGCTGGGCTCTGGCCTACCTGAGGGAATCAGGCACTTGATCTTTTCCCACCTTAATGGCGACTAACACTGATCAGGTGCAAGTGCCAGGTAATGTTCCAAGTGCTTTATACCATCCTCATAGTCACTCTGTGAAGTAGAAAATCTTATTATCCCCCTTTTATAGATGAGGAAACTGAGTGAGGTACAGAGAGGCTAATAAGTAACTTGGCCAAGGTGAGAAACGGGTGACACTTAGGGCAGTCCCTCAGCCATTAACATGGTGTGGTCCTCCTTACTCCATTCTCAGGGACCGCGTGAGGGACACCCCAGACTGTGTCTCTCACCCTCATAGGTGGACCTCCTCTAACTAGTCAGAGCATGAGTAGAGACTGCTCCCTTGGCACCGAGGACAAGGCTAAAGCCCCGTGTTAGAAGCTTACTCTTTGTATTTAACTCTAGGGAAGACATGCCGCCAGGCTCAGTGCTTCCAAATCCCAGAGATAACAAGATGTGTCATAATTGTCTCATTTATACCAGAATTACTTTTTAACACAAGGCCTTGTTTTCTTCATGTTCAGAAACAAAATCAACTGTATATCTCTGGCCCCTCCACCACTTCAGGGCTAGGGGATTTCTTTTTTTTTGCTTGAGGCCTCACTTCCTGCTTCCCAGAAAGGCAGGGCCCTCTGGGTAACTGCTCCTCTCCCACTCCCCCTGCCAACCCTCCTCCCACCGCCTTCCCGGAAGGGGAGTCCTTGGCCCTCTTTGGGGCTTCTTCCAGCGTTTCACAACCCCTGCATTCCAGCCGTGAAATTTGTATCTGGCTTTTCCCAAGATGATCAGTTGAGAAAAGCCTCCTTCGGCTTGCTGGCGCCTCCCTTCCCACGGCCTGCCCACGTGAGTTTGGGAAGCAACTCCTTTGTGCCACTGAGGGGAGCCTGGCTTAAGGACTGTGCCTGCCGACATTTATAAGGACCTGGGGGCTTCCCTGGTGGCGCAGTGGTTGAGAGTCCGCCTGCCGATGCAGGGGACACGGGTTCGTGCCCCGGTCCGGGAAGATCCCAGGTGCCGCGGAGCAGCTGGGCCCGTGAGCCATGGCCGCTGAGCCTGCGCGTCCGGAGACTGTGCTCCGCAACGGGAGAGGCCGCAGCAGTGAGAGGCCCGCGTACCGCAAAAAAATAAATAAATTAAATAAATAAATAAATAAATAAAATATAAGGACCCGGGTTGAGGGAGAAAAAGTCACTGGCATCCTCTGTCTGAGGTTGCCTGGTTAGACATGGACTGTTCTGTGGAGTCTGGCCTTTGCTTCCCAGCCTCCCCACAGTGACCCCGGGGATGTGCATGGTCAGGTGCATTGCGTGGGGAGGTTTGCATTTCTGTAAACTTGCTCTGATGCTGGGAACCTGCATCAGTGTACCAGGACCTCCTCCTCCTTCTGCCAGTGAGTCACTGATTGAGGTTGGGGGACCTTTAGAGAGCTCTCTGGGTCACATCACCCCCCCAAAGAGGGGCAGGGCCCATGCATGTGTGTGCACATGTGTTGGTGGGGAAGGTTCCTGGCTGTGGGAGAGACACTTTGTAGTTGAGGCACCTTTAAAAAGCAAACTAGGGCTTCCCTGGTGGCGCAGTGGTTGAGAGTCCGCCTGCCGATACAAGGGACACGGGTTCGTGCCCTGGTCCGGGAGGATCCCACATGCCATGGAGCGGCTGGGCCCGTGAGCCATGGCCGTTGAGCCTGTGCACCCGGAGTCTGTGCTCCGCAACGGTGAGAGGCCACAACAGTGAGAGGCCCGTGTACCGCAAAAAAAAAAAAAAAAAAGCAAACTGTCTTCGCTGAGCTAAGTTTCTCAGTCTTCTGGAATTGCACCAGCAGCTTTTAAGGCTTTTTTTTTTTTTTTTTGCTTGTTGCCTTAATTTTCTGGAAAATTAAGGTTTTGTAGCATGATTTCTCCTGTTGTGACATTTTCAGCTGCACCCTTCCCCCAACATGCACACAAAACACACATATATTTCTCTCCACTTTTATGAGTGTCTCTGCTCCCATCTCTTTAGCCTTTTGGATGGGTAGCCATGCTGCCTCTGTTCCCATCTTGAATAGCTTGTGACCTGGCCAAAGAGTCATCCTTTAGAGAAAATTGTGTTTTGTTTTGCTCAGCCTATGAGACCCATGAAGATTAATTAGAAGAAGAAAATATGTCGTTTGCATCCAGTGAATTGGGTGAAGGAAGGTGAGTTTCCATCTGGGAAAACAGCTGGGCTATTGCCATCACTTCCTGCATGCAGGGCAGTCTTGGGTAACCCTGCTCAAAGGGCTCTATCATGTCAGTGCAGTGGCCTGCCTGGAGCCCGAGTGTGTCATGTTGGCGCCCCTCACCACTCCCCTGCTGGGGAAGTACGGTTGTTTCACTGGAGAGAAAACCCAAGAAGAAACAGCCCTGCTCTCAGGGCCCCAGCCAGGCCCCACAGGGCTGATGGGAGGAAGAGCCCAGGCCTCTGTGATCCACATTTGTCTTGCTAAGTGCCTGCCTTTATGTGCCTGTCTCAGAAATACACATTTGAAAGGGCCGAACAGGAGCTCCACAGAAGTCCTGCCTGGGTGAATTTCTGAATTTGAACATTCTCTGCTCTACTTGCCCAAAGAGGTGAAGCAGTGGCCATCCTTAACACCCCAGCCTCAGAGGTCATGGCCGGCACATTGAATTCTCAATCCAGACTGCATCTCTCTTCCTCAAGTTGCACAATCGGGAGTATTTTTATCGCCCATCCTTGATCCTCAGTGTCACCCAACACTTCAGTAGTGAGTCACTTTTCCAGGGAAGGGAAAAGGAAGGCTCAAAGGTGAGAGCTGGAGAGAGGAAATGACTCAGTGTCTCAGAAACCAGGAAGCCAAGGGCTCTGGCTAGAGCAGGCTCCTTCAGGAGAGCAGGGGTCCTAGTCTCCCACCTGAGTCAGACCGCAAGGCTGCGGGTGGCGGTCCCTGGTGCCCAGAGGAGTTAATAGTTGATGAAGGAATCCACCAACCTTAACACAAGTTTTCCTCACTCTGTCTTCTTCACCCACACGCCGTCCCACTGTTCTGTCATCACGTTCCATCCTTGGAATATTCACAGTGAAAATACTGCGTTTCATCATTCGGTTGTTGGTGTTTACCAATAACCTTTTAAGGCCTTTTACTCCGTGTGTCATCCTCATCAGAGAATTTTTCCAAGTTCAGCTGGTAGCAGTAACTGTGGAGGTGAGCTGGTGCCCTCACCCACACCCACACCCTGTCCCAGTCCTGCCCTGAAGGGAAACCTGCAAGTGGTTCTTTCTCTGGAAAGTTCAGAGCTTTCGTCAGCAATCTGAAAGCAAAAGGAATAATCTCCCAGGCTAGAGGCAGAAGCCAGAGGTTGAGCTGGGCTCAGCAGGCCAAACCCACTTCACTTCTGAATAGTTGCCAACCCGGGTGCCCTGGTTCCTGCTCCCGGGCATCCCCAAGGAAAAGGCCCCAAGTCGTGTGGCCAGTGCAGACGTCATCACTGTCACAGGGCTGGGATTGTGGCTAAAAGGAGTCTCGGTGGTTGGGCTCCTCTCCTTTCCACACCTGCTGCCATTGATAGAATGTGACCAATACCCTGAGGCTAAAATGGAAAAATTAAGACTTTTCAGTCTGTAGAGACCAGGGTGGAGAGGAAACATGGATATGGTTCTGTCAATCTGTGAAGTGTGGGTAGGGTGAACAGGGGCTTGTACTATAAACTGTGCAGCACTAGAAATCAGGAGTCTGTCCTGACACTGGAAAGAGAAGGCATGTTAGGATATGTAAAAAGTCCCCTCAAACAGTGGGAAGTGTAAATATAGGATGCGTTACATAGACAGGTAGTAGAAAAGAAAGACATGGAAAGATTTAGATCAATTGATGAATTACTGAGGCGTGCCTCTGAGCCATCCACAAACCACTCCTCAGTGCTCCCAGTACAGGAAGAATCCTAGGCTGGACAACTTCTGTGACCAAGCAGGTAGGTTTTTTCGTTTGTTTGTTTTTGTTTTTTTGACCGCACGGCATGTAGGATCTTAGCTTCCCGACCAGGGATTGAACCCGTGTCCCCTGCAGTAGAAGCGCGGAGTCTTAACCACTGGACCGCCAGGGAAGTCCCAAGCAAGCAGTTTTTATTAAGTATCGTCATGTGCCAGGCCCTGTGTTGTAGGCTATTTTTGTCCCCATTTTACAGACAAGAACACGGAGGCTTAGATAGATTGTATAACTTATTTTGGGTCAATGAGCCAAGATTAATAAAGTTCAGAGCCAAAATTTGAACCTTGGGTTGTTTGAATCCAGATCCAGACCTCTTCACCACTGGGTACTGCCTGTAAAAGAACATAAAAGTGGAGGAGTTGCCTGCCAATTCACAGGAAAAAATAACGAAAGAAGGCCTTGCAAGTCTCTATACCAGTGCACAGAGTAAAACTGGTGTTTTAATTTGCCTGAAAACCCCTGAGGGTGGCAGGTCAGAGAGAAGCATACTAAAAAAGTGAAATCTGCTAGAGGATATGCTCCATCGAAATGAGTGAGGAAGACATACGGAGAGCAGGAAATAGGATCCAACATGAGAAAGAGGCGAGAGGAATCACCAGTGTGGAGGTAAGGGGGGATCTCATGACAACAGTTGTGCCACAAGAAAGGAAGGCAGACAGTTCAGACTAGAGTCGTTTGGAAGGATCCTCTGGAGAAATGTCCTTTTTTTTATTATTTAATGATATTTAATTTATTTATTTTTGGCTGTGTTGGGTCTTCATTGCCGCATATGGGCTTTCTCTAGTTGCGGTGAGCGGGGGCTACTCTTTTTTAAAAATAAATAAATAAATAAATTTATTTATTTATATTTATGGCTGTGTTGGGTCTTCTTTGCTGCATGTGGGCTTTCTCTAGTTGCGGCGAGTGGGGACTACTCTTTGTTGCGGTGCGCAGGCTTCTCGTTGTGGTGGCTTCTCTTGTTGTGGAGCATCAGCTCTAGGCCCGTGGGCTTCAGTAGTTGTGGCACATGGGCTCAGTAGTTGTGGCTCGTGGGCTCTAGAGAGCAAGCTCAGTAGTTGTGGCGCACGGGTTTAGTTGCTCCGCGGCATGTGGGACCTTCCTGAACCAGGGCTCGAACCCATCTCCTCTGCATTGGCAGGCAGATTCTTAACCACTGCACCACCAAGGAAGCCCCTGGAGAAGTGTCTTTAAAAGATAAAATTGAGGGACTTCCCTGGTGGCGCAGTAGTTGAGAATCCGCCTGTCAATGCAGGGGACACGGGTTCGAGCCCTGGTCCGGGAAGATCTCACATGCTGTGGAACAACTAAGCCCGCGCTCCACAACTACTGAGCCTGCGCTCTACAGCCCGCGAGCCACTACTACTGAGCCCGTGTGCTGCAACTACTGAAGCCCACGTGCCTAGAGCCTTTGCTCCGCAACAAGAGAAGCCACCGCAATGAGAAGCCCACGCACCACAACAAAGAGCAGCCCCTGCTCGCCGCAACTAGACAAAGGCCGCGCGCAACAACGGAGGCCCAACGCAGACAAAAATAAACAAATTTTTTAAAAAGAAGATAAAATTGGGCTTCCCTGGTGGCGCAGTGGTTGAGAGTCCGCCTGCCGATGCAGGGGACACGGGTTCATGCCCCGGTCCGGGAAGATCCCACATGTCGCGGAGCGGCTGGGCCCATGAGCCATGGCCGCTGGGCCTGCGCGTCCGGAGCCTGTGCTCCACAAGGGGAGAGGCCACAGCAGTGAGAGGCCCGCGTACCGCAAAAAAAAAAAAAAAAAAAAAGAAGATAAAATTGATAAATATTTGCTCTATTTGAAAGTCTTGGGAGAATCTGTAGGCCATCGGTCATTAGTTTAGGATTGAATTAGCAATAAACACATAGAAATCCAATACAGTTATTAAATACAAGGAAAATAGAAAATCACACTAGAGATTTCCCAGGTGGTCCAGTAGTTAAGAATCCGCCTTCCAATGCAGGGGATGCAGGTTTGATCCCTGGTTGGGGAACTAGGATCCCACATGCCACAGGGGAATTAAGCCCACACACCGCAACTACTGAGCCTGCGTGCTCTGGAGCCCAGGCACCACAACTAGAGAGAAACCTGCACGCCACAGTGAAAGATCCCGTGTGCTGCAACTAAGACCAATGCAGCCAAAAATAAAATAAATAAATAAATAAATATATATATATATTTAAAAATCACACTAGAAAGGAAAAGTAACCATATTATACTACATGACTCAGTTGTAAATAGCATTAGTATAATAACATAAACACTTAATACTGAGCCAAGCAAACTTACAATATAGTTATCTTGGGAAGGTGGGAGGGTGGGATGGAAGGGAGCTAGAAGCTCGTCTTCTGTAGCAGCAAGTCAGTAGATAAGGCCTGAAAAGGGAATACCAGGAAGTAGAAAGAAAGTATATTAGAGGTATTGAGGAAAATACCAAAAGAATCAGCTAACAGAGATGACGGTGACTGTCTCCAAGGAGTAGGGAATGGGAAGACTGCTGACTATTGTAATGAACCTTATAGAACTATTTGGCTCTTTCAACTTTAAAAAAAGAAAAGTAAAACAAAGTCAAAGAAGTGATATTGTAGGAGCTGTTACAGCTTGCCCTGCACAGTGAAAAGAAAGAATGACACAAAATTCCAGGTAGAAATCACAAAATTGGCACCAAGGTCACCAAGCCCTGGTCACTCAGAAGAACTTCAGCTTCCCCGGCATCAGGCTGAGAGCTGAAGGTGAGCATCGTATAAGTGTCTGACAGGCCTCCTGAGAGCGTCTGTCTTGGGGTGAAGGAAATGACGAGGCGCCTCGGCTGTGCACCTGACTCTGACCGGCAAGGAAGCTGATGGAGTGGGAGTGACAGGGCCTTGGGAAAGAGCGCTTGGGCAGAGCAGCGTTCAGGAGGGAAAACCCTGGGCCTTGGCAGAGCACTGCCTGACCAGTGGTCCCCAGAGGGAGGGTCCCCACAGCCTTTTAGGGGGGTCGGTTGGGGATTAAGTGAAAAGGGGTTCCTGTGGCTAAGGTTGGAAGAGACTGGCTTACACCAAATGAAACTGGTTCCTTTGCCCTCTGTAGTCCTCCTCAGAGTCTTCGAAATGCCAACATTTTATGAATCTTTAATCTGAGGTGCAGTGTATTGCATCCAGCCTTTGCCACATCTGCTCTTCCAGAAGCTTCTCTTAAATTAAAATTCCATCAAATTCCCTTTGGGAAGCCCTGCCATGGCTTCTAGGAAGCAATTCTTTTAAGAGTTCAGGGAAAAAAAAAAACAGCTGTGTCTTCATGGCCTTTGAAACCCCAGAAGGAAGGACCACTCAGAGGGATGGGAGGCTCTTAAGGAAAAATATTGTGGTTACACTTTAGCTGGCGTCAGGAAGACATGGGGTTTTTGTCTCAGCCCTTTATTTACCCATTGTGTGATCTTGGACTAGTTATTTAAGTATCTGAGTTTCCGTTTCTTCATCTGTGAAATGGGAAAAATAATACCTATTTATAGGGTTGTTACAGAAATGAAAGGAATAAAGTATATAAAGGGTTTAGCATAGGACCTGGCATCATAGTGTGCACTCAGTTAAAGGTACCCCTTAATACTATTATTGCAGAAAGTCCCCTGAAAACTAAAAAGAGGTGTAATACTTCTGGGGACCAGTAGAGATATGTAGAGAATTCTTTACATAACTCAGAATATTTTTGAAGAATTTGAACAAAAGCTGGAGAGAGAAGTATGTTATACCAACAGACACTTTAAGGAACAGGATCAAGAAAAGCTGAAACTCAAGAAGAATTAAGTCTTGCAAAAAAAGGCTATTATCAGCAAAAAGGACTTTGTTTTTCACAGTTCTGTTTGGAACAAGAAGAAGAAAACCTAGGCCCTATTGTTTGGATAAGAGTAATGTTGGGGCTTCCCTGGTGGCGCAGTGGTTGAGAGTCTGCCTGCCGATGCAGGGGACGCGGGTTCGTGCCCCGGTCTGGGAGGATCCCACATGCCGCGGAGCGGCTGGGCCCGTGAGCCATGGCCGCTGGGCCTGCGTGTCTGGAGCCTGTGCTCCGCAACGGGAGAGGCCACAGCAGCGAGAGGCCCGCGTACCGCATAAAAAAAAAAAAAAAAAAAAAAAAAAGAGTAATGTTAATCAGACGCAGAGAGGCAGCAAAAATTTCCTCTACTTCTATTGTGCTTCCATCTCAAAAAGAATGGTTATTAGACTAGGAAGAGTCATACGGGCATCGATAAGAGGATTGAAGCCATGATTTCTGATCTCCTGGTCCACATGTATTGCACCCCAGAATACCAGTCGAATTGGCAGATGAGATTCAGGAAGCTGTTGTCAGTAATCTCTGAGGGAATGGGAGGGAGGTGTTGACAGACTGAAAGCACTCAAAAATTTCAAGATGCAAAAAGCATCTTGCACTCTCTAGACTAGTGAGCTTGGTGTCAACTCACAGGGAAAACTCTGGGCTAGATTATTCGGCGAGTAGGCTGTGAACACTCTCTAAGGAAAAACAGTGAGGCCTGAGAGACAGCATGCATTCACAAAGAGTCAGAACTGCCGGACCATCCTCACTGCCTTTTTAGAAACACTTAACCTATTTCTATTTGGTAGATAAAGGAAGTGCTGTAGACCTTGTATAGGTGGGGGTTAGCAAGATGTTTTGAGAGTATCTTCTGACATCACTGCTGGCAAGACAGAGAAGTGTCTATACAGAGCATCCAGGAGGGTGAGGGGCTTAGTGATGGAATGGTTGGGTTGATTATAATCAGTTGGATGAGCATACCCAAAGAGTGATGATGTCAGTCTGTCAGCTTGTCTGCCTGGCCCTGTCCTATTCACTATTTAATCAAAGCCTGGGATGAGAACATCGATGGCAAGTTTATCAGTTTTGTCAGTGATGTGAAGTCGGGGGGAGTGCCAACATGATGGGTGCCAGAGTCAGGTTTCAGAAATATCCAGACTGCTTGACACCCTAGCCAGATAATGCAGATTTCTGTTCTAAGCTCCAAATCATCTAGAGTACATACAAGCTAGGGGGGAAGAGGTCTAAGCTCAGTCCATGGGAGAAAGCCTGGGGGAGATTTTGTTGACAGAGGGAGTGTGGTATAAGTTGGTAGTATGCTGAGGTTACAAAGAACAGACAATTTGATGACAGTTTTAATAGAAATAAAGTATCCCAAACAAGAAAGCTCACAGCCCTTCTGTGATCTGCTGGTTAAACCACATACTGTATTTATTTCCACACATGACACTTCACTTCTGGACATGACACTTGGGCTTTGACAAGCTAGAGTGAATCCAAGGGAGAGCGACTTGGATGAATGGAAGATTTCAGGACCTTATCTTAAGAATATAGTTGAAAGTTGGGGCTACAAATACTGGAAAAGAGAAACTCCTCTTGGTCTGTGAGCAGCCTCGGGGATTTACAAGGCTGTCATGGAGGATGGATTAAACTAATTCTCGGCAACTTGAGGACCAGTAGATGAGAATTGCAGGAAGGCTGATTGTGCTCATTGTGGAGGAAGGCGGTCCAGCCAGCATGTCTCTCAGCAGAACAAAGGCCTCAAGGGGTTTTGCTGGCCTGTAGTTGGGCCTTCCCAGAACACCAGCGGTTGCCCAGGGCCCACAGTGGCTGCTGCCCCATCTCAGAAGTCCCCTCTTCCAAGCCCAGGGCAAGGACCTTTGCTCAGAATGGGGGACTGGCTTGGCCAGAGGCGGTTGGATTCTGGGCCCAGGGTAAAGGCAAATAAGTCTCTATTAAGCTATCGACATTCCTGCATGAGGAGCAGATAGAGTTCTAGAGGCAGCCAGCTAACGTTTTGAGCACCTACTATATCCCAGGCACTGTTTGATGCTTCACCTGGGTCATCTCATTTAATCCTTATAAGGAAAGGGTATTGTTATTCTTCCCATTGAGAGGACAGTGAAGCTTAGAGAGAGGCTAAGTTATCTGCCCAAGGTCATATGGGACTCAAACCCCAAACCTATGTTGTTAGCCATTCTGCCTCCCAGAGCATCCTTCATCCCCTGGCCCCATCTTCCTAGCAGCCCCCAGCGGTTATGGGCCTCCATGCCTCCCTAGGAGCCATTCTCCCTTCCAACCCTTCCAGCCCTCTGCCTTACCCTCTGCTAGGAACTCAGGGAGAAAACAGCCCAGCTGAAAAATTAGGCCACGCTGGCGAGCACACTACTTATTTTTTTATGACTAAGATTAAGCTGACAACCATGCAAAACATTGCAAACCTGTGTCGGCTGCAGATTTAATACCTCACCCAGCCCACACAAATAATTCATGCTTCTGCATCGATGTCCAGAAAAAACAAATCAGCAAAAAGCTGGGCTCCTGCGTGTGTGTATGTGGAGCAGCCGCGTTTCCATTGAAGCAGCATGCCGGAAATACCCAAGCTCCAGGACTGCAGATCTAGCGTTTTGCAATTTTTTTTTTCTCTTAAAAGATTAAAGTACGTTTTCAAGTGATTGAAGGTTGGTGGGAGGTGTAAATGTGGGCACTTGTCACATTAATTCTTCAGATGATTAAGTTCTTTTCCATTTCTTTAAAGCTGTTTGCACTTGGGTTTGATGTCCTCGTTCTGGGTGAGTGTGTTGTAGCAGTTACCAAGGTGACTTTAGCTGACTTTCAACAATTTATTTTTCCCTCCAGCTTGAGACATCTCTAGCCCTGTGTGCTGTTGATTCTGCTCTCCCAACCCCCCTGCTCCCACCCCCAGTTGCTATTCATCAGCATTTTTGCCTGTGTCAGAGAGGCCCACCGGCTCGGAGGCCCCACCTGGCAGCCAGGCCTTTGGGGAGCATGGTGGTGTGTCTCAGAGGTAGCACAGGGAAGTGATGGTGAGAGTCACACCCTGACTTTTCCTCTTAAACTCACTCTGTGACTGTAGGCTTATCACCTCACTTCTCTGAGCCGCAGGTTTCCTGACCTGTACAAGAAGTGTTAACTATAGAGGAATCTACCTGGTGTAGAGTCCTTGCTGTGAGGACTCAGTGAGTGAATCTATGGACTCCTTACTCTGGAGGAGAGTAAGGCCCCACCAAAGAGGGCTGCTGTCTTTCTTGAGTCCTGTTCTTGTCCGAGCCCCGAGGGTGGTGTTTGGTGTTGCCCTCCTCAGAAGGGAGGCGTAGCCGCCGGGGTATAAGGGGAAGAGAGCTGGTCAGAGGTCCTAGGCTCCCACGGTGGCCTGCCACAGCCCAGCTCTGTGGCCTTGGATGCATTACCAGCTCTCTTTTGTAAAGAAAAGAGGTAGATTAAACAACCTCAGAGTTTCCTTCCAGCCCTGAAATTCTGTGACCCTCTTGGCCAGCATGTTTGTCTCCTTCACAGGTCTTGTGAAAGCGTTTGTCAAAGGAGACACTAGGGCAAAGGGCAGTTTCAGAATTGGCTTTGGAAACCAGAGGAAGGGACCACTTTGTGAAAGATCAGTCACATGCCACATCTGAGGGTGGATCCACCCAACTGGTGGGAATGGTCCCCGTTACCTCGGGAGCTTTATAAACCACTGCCTCAGTAGGGACTTGTGCTCTCTGATGTCACCCTCCATCCTGCCTCTGGGGAGGTGCTCTGAGTGTTGGGGTGCTTCATTGGGCCACAGGCCCCAGCGCTCAGCCCCCCAGTGTGTAAGGAGGTTGGGCCCCCACTGGCTGTGCGACTGTCGAGCCCAGACATCCTGGCTGGCTATTGCCGCTTCAACGATAAATAACTAAAGCTTCTCACCCCGTATTTTGTTCACTTGGGGAATTGTTCTGAGATTCACAGTCCAAACTAGGATCTGGCCTTTTGAATGAGATCAGTGGGTAACCCTCATTTCTGGCTGAGGCAGATTGGAGAGGTTGTCAGTGGGGGCAGCTGAATTTGAAAGAGCAACTCTTAGATTGCAAAGGGACCCCGTGGCCCAGCTGTGGGTGGGGAGCAGGACAGGAGGGAGCGTGAGGCAGCAGTGACAGCTCGCCATGGCTGGGACCACAGTCAGGAGGATCTGGTCCAGGGTTCCCGGGGCCTCGTAGCCCAGCAGGGTGGTGGCCCGGTCCTGCTGCCCAGCCAGGCTCACTGATCTGACCCCTGAGAGCCTGGTTTCCACCCCTCGATGAGGACTGTGTCATTTCCTGTTGGATGAAGGATGTGTATGTCACAGCAGCTGCTGGCCATTGGCAGGAGTGTGCATGCTCTGAGCCTGCTCTGATGGCAGCCTTTTCAGGGTCAGCAGGAAGGAAGCTCTCGGAGCCATGTCTTCTGGCACTCTAGCACCCCAGCCTTGGAGACCTTGGGGTCTGAGGCTCTAGGGCAGGGGAAGAAGGGCTCCCAGAAGCCCCTGCTGCTATCTTAGGGAAGAACAAGCTACTGTGACATAAGCTTTTATACAGAGTGTTGGCCAAAGATGAGGCTTCAGAGCCAGACCTACCTGCGACCACATCCGAGCTCCATAGTCCCCACTGTGCGACCTGGACAAGTTAGGTCACCTCCCTGATCCACGGCTCCTTGTCTGTAAAAGGGCCATAATAATAGTGGCCACCTCACGGGGGCGCCGTGAGGAGTAATCAGCGAGAGGTGCCTCACGCAGGGCTGGCACTCGGCGAGCGTGTAGTGAGTAAATGGGGGCTGCTGTTATCTTCATCATCAATCACCATCCTTGTCGTCCCTCAGGAGCCTGGCCTGAGAGCCTCCTGTCCTGCAGTTTTCACCCTGTGCTGAACCTGTTCCTGTGCTTGCTTCGCAGGAGCCGCAAAGACAGCCTGGAAAGTGACAGCTCCACGGCCATTATTCCCCATGAGCTGATCCGCACGCGGCAGCTCGAGAGCGTACATCTGAAATTCAACCAGGAGTCAGGAGCCCTCATTCCTCTCTGCCTAAGGTAAGCCTCACAGCAGACAACTTGGCCTCAAGGAGCCACCAGGCCTGTGCTTGCCCCCTACACCGAGGCAGAGTCTGGGGCCCAGGTGGGGAGGAGAGCTAGTCAGTCCGCTCCGTCTTGGGCCTTTGGGGGAGCCTGTGGACCCTGAACCCTCCCGTAGCCCTCACCGTGCTGGAGAGCGCTCCTTTGTCCAGAGAAGCGTCCCCCAGCCCTGCTCCCTTACGAAGGTTCAGTGACCTAGGGAGTCTCAGATGCCCTGCCATCCCACCAGCCCAGAGGCAGGGGTGGCAGGGTCCCCAGTAGCACTGGGGTAGTAGTGGATTCCCCTGAATCTGATGGGTGGGACTCTGTTTTCTCCTCCTTGCTGCTTTTCCATGGAGAACACTCAGTTCTCCAAACCCCGTGGCCCGCACAGCAGACTCCTTGAGGGACCCAGAAGCCCAGCTGTGTCCCTCCTGCTGCTGTCCACAGTGCCAGAAACCCACCCCTGTGGCCAGAATTCAGCTCTCTGCATGGGGATGCTGCACAGGGCTGAACCTGTTGCAGCTGGCTTCCTCTACAGCCCTCAGGGGTTCCACCCTCACTTTTATAGCAGGAGAAGCAGCAAGGATAACTCTAAACTCAGACAGCAGTGACAAGGAAGAAAGGGGTTGCACTGGTTTGGACCGTCCTCACTGTCCCTGGAGCCTGAGGAAGGACCTTGTGTGGTAACCAGCCTTGCCCAGTAGGGCAATGAGAGCAAGTGGCCAGAACGATCAGGGTCTGGCCAGGCCCCCACACCACCACCCCCAGGACCCCAACGATTTCCTCTCCAGCTCCCTCTCTGGCCCAGGCTCAGGGCCTTTAGACTGGTGAAGGGTTAATCTGAGACAACGTGAGAAAGCCAAGAGCAGGTTTTGCTTCCTTTGCTGACTGGCATCTCTCTGCCCCACTGGTTGCCCCTGCCTGCCCTTCCCCCAGGTGTATTTCCAGACTTGGGATTAACAGTCACTTCTTGTGGCTCCCTCAGAGTGACCCCACTTGGCTTCAGCTTTTTTTTTTTTTTTTTTTTTTTAAAGATGTGGCCTTGGTAGCCATTTAAATCTCGTGGGGAGCCAGGAAGAGGTGGAAGACAGTGCCCCGGACACAGGATTGTGCTGTGAGGGCACTAGGCCATCATCCCAGGGTGTGGGAAATTCGTTTAGGTGCTTCTTCACCCCCACCCTCCAAACAAAGGTGGGGCACGATCCCCCTTTTAGCCTTGGGCCTGACCTTGGGCACAGTACTAACTGGCCTCTCTGGCCTCAGTCTCCTCACCAGGACACGAAGGAGGTGGACTCCCATCCCCTTTCAGGCGCTTTGAATGCTGCTCTAGTATCTGCTAGCCTTGAGCACTTTGGAAGGATAACAGTAGAGAACTCGTAAGAGGCTTCTCTTGGGAGGTGTTGAGATGAACGTGTTTAGTTCCAGGCCCCTGTTAGTGGGCAGATGGTCGGTCAGGAGGGCATCTGCCAGACAGCCCGTCCCGGGGAGTGTAGCCTCCGCAGTCCCTGAGCCTTGGCCAGGCCTGCTCTCACTGTCTCCTGTTCCCACCCCCAGGGGCAGGCTCCTGCACGGACGGCACTTTACATATAAAAGTATCACAGGTGACATGGCCATCACCTTTGTCTCCACGGGAGTAGAAGGCGCCTTTGCCACCGAAGAGCACCCTTACGCAGCTCATGGACCCTGGTTACAAGTGAGAAGGCTCCTTTTCTTCTCCCTCCCTCCTTTCCGTGGGTTCTTCCTGTGCCCGCCCCCTCCCGGTCCTCCCTTGGCAGCTCTTGGCGGCTCCTCTTCCTGAGGGGCTGGTTGTGAGATGCCATGTGGAGTGTGGATGCTACTGCCTAGCCCACCAGCTCCAGAAGCACTTCCTGGCCTCTCCCCCCTACCCTGAGGCAGGAGCGATAACTCTCCAGGCCCTGGCTGTTGATAATTCTGTTTGCCATGGAAATTCAGGTTTGAGGGATGTGAGACTTTCTGCACACTGGGTAAACCAAGGAACAGGAAGCGGGAGGGTGAAGCAGGATGGGAGGAAGTGTGGAAGCCACTCTCGTGCTATATGGAAAGCCCACCAGAATTCCTAGAAAGTGGGCATCTGGACCTGGACCGGGCGCTGGGCTGAGATGGGCAGGCGTTGGCACACAGAGCCTCCCCCATCTAATGGCTCTCCTTTTCCTCCTGATGGACACCCAGCTTCTCTGTGCAGAAACCTGCTGGCTTTTCCGGAATACTTTGTCCCTCCTTTGCTGTTCTGGCTGGAGCACAGCTTCAAGCCATTGCCAAGCGGGGTGCTGGGGCCTGAGAGCCGTAGGCCTCCTTCCAGCCCCGGCCCCGTCCAGGTCTCTAATGGGTACTCGGCCCAACCCTGATTCCCACTCCCGGATGTATTAGAGGAACAACATCCTTTTTTGTTTGTTTGTTGGGGGCACTGGAGGAGGAACACTCGTAGACTTACCTCTCTCAGAAAAGGAATCTGACCCTGATCTAACAGGTGACTCTGCCTTGTTTGTGGTGTATGGTGGAGGGTGCGGGTGGGCGGAGGGATTACTGTAAAGGGGAAGAGAATTTTGCCAGTTCTGCAGGTTTAGCCTGGTCTGTGGGGGTCTGTGAAGTGTACATAGCATTAATGTAGGCATGTTTTTAGTCTGAGTGTCTGTGTCTCTTCCTCAGGCCAGTTCCTCCCTGCCCCTCCCCACCAAAATACTAACCCTTAATTAAAACAAACGGCAAACAAAGGACACCAACCACACTCCCCAGACTAAGCTGAGGTAGAAATGGAAGCCGGTGCTTTAGGGATATTGTGTTCCATAAATTATCTTGCCTTTTTCCACTGTTGTTATTACATTGTTTCATAACAAAATTACTTTGAACCATAAAGTTATAAATACATTTTAAAAGTCCCACTTGGTAACATTAGATTTCTGTCCATGTGCTGTTGGTAGTTGCTGTAGCAAAAGCTCTGAAGTATAACATTTGAAATTAGCCCAGCACAAGTGGAAAGGGCCTCCCCCCAGCCCCAGCGTGTCCCAGGGCACCGGGCTGCCTCTGTGGAGAGCAGGGAGGGGGTAGGCCTTCTGCCTGGGCAGAGCTGGGAAGGAGTGGGGAACGAGGGACCGTGTAGGAGACCCCCAGCCCCTGAGAGGTCACAGGTCATCATTCCTAGCAGGTGACAGTGTGTTGACAGGTCTCAGCAGAAGTGTCCTCAGATAGCACTTTTGTGTATTGAAGGTTAAGCACATTTCCTTAGGAAAGTAGGAACTAGAGTCTCCCCAAGCTCAAGAAGAAATTTCACCCAGTTGCCTTTCACATGCTCAACTCTGAACCTGTCCTTGGAGCCCCGCCATCCCCCTTGGAACATCTTCCTGCCCCCAGCAGAGATGGGGGGGGAGTCAGCATCTCCAGTTCTCAGCAACCTGGGGACCTGGGCCTCCAGAGGACTCGGCAGATGTCATGTGGCCCCCCAGTCCCCACAAAGGTCTGGGCCCAACCCTGATTCCCAAGCCCCTGATCCTCCGGCTACTGGTGTTCCCTTCCAGCCCTGCTCCCCCTTGCCTCCCTGGCAGCCCCTCAGTGAGCTTGAGCACTCGCCCTGCTGACTCCCAGCACATGGTCCCCTCCCAGGCGCCGTTGCCCCGGGAACGGGAGCTGTGGGAACCAGCCGCTGGCCTCTGCATGTTTCAATAAAGTTGCTGTGCTGGGAGCTGCTTAATCAAAGGCCTGTGTTATGGGCTCATTAGTGTGGTCCACCACAGGGGCCAGCTCACAGGGGAGCTCCCGGGAAGGCTGGCTGGGGCCCGCTCCCCGGGCACACACCCTAACTCACCAAGGGGTTTCTCAAGGCCCTTTCCAGGGAGCCCTGGGAAACCCACTGCCCCCAGGCCAGCCGGTCCTCAGCTGTGAAGCCAACACCCACACCAGCCCTCCTCCCCGCCCCGCCCCCAAAGCAGTCAGCACTTTCTGCATCTGACTGGCAGCCCGCCTTCCTCTTTAGGGTCTTGCCACTGTGGTCACAGGCAGCTCCCTAGCTTGTGGGAACCTGGGCTTGTAATTACTTGTGGGCCTCTGTGTCTCCCTCTGGGGCTGCCTGTCTCCCCGGGAGTCTGAGGACCTCCTGGAGGCCTGGGGTCAGGCTCATAGTCACCAGTGAGGGCCCACTCCACTGGGCCAAGAGGGACCCCAGGCTCCTCTGGAGGGAGACTCCAACAGAGAGGCCTGCCCTCACCTCCTACAGGAATCTCTCTCACTCATGCTTCCGGGATCCAGGGTGTCTCCCTGACCCCTGTGTACCCAGGCCTGCTGGGGGCAGAGCATCAGGAAGGAACTGGATGCAGCAACCCCAGGACTGAAGAGACCCAGACTTCTGTTCTCTTGGCTGCTGCTTGAACACTCCCTGTTGGTCCCAGAGGAGTTGGGAGGGGCTAGGATGACTTTCTTGCATCAGCCTTCAACAGCCTTGGAAGCCCTCACTCCCAGCCTTGGCACCTTGTTCTGGCCTCCAGCCCAGGCCTGTTATCTCTTGGGGAAGTGGCATGGCAGAGACACCCCACATGGGAGAAGAGAGACAAAGGAGAGCCTGAGAGAAAAAGGCAGAAAGTGAGGGAATCTGGGCCCTTTCCGGAGCTTGTGGAGTGGCCCCAGACAGGCCTCCACACCCACCTGCTCCTGGGCCTGCACCTGCCCTCCAGGCTCCTCCTTGCCCCATCTCTCCAGCCCCAGGAACGTCAAGGCCCCAGCCCAGAAAGTCAGGGCTGTCTGCAACCCCAGAGTAAGCACAGTGGACACTCCCTGCTTCCTGGAGGAGCTGGAGAGGCAGGAATCCTCCAATTCCTTAGGCTCTCCAGTTTCCATAGGTTGACACCGGACTCCTCCGTTTGCCCTACCATTTGCTGTTTTTATCTTTTCTGAGGTGGTAAAGGCTGTCCACCAGCTCCAGGGCTGTACAGGAGGGTCTTCAGACCAGGGGGATGCCTGCCAGCGTCCTCTCCTGCACACCTTCCCCCAGCATTCCTCATCCCAGTGGCTTTAACAAGCCTCTCTCCCTTGAGTCTGTCAACACCGGGCTGTTAGCCTCTAAGTGGGAGCCTGGCCCAGAGCTGAGTCGTTCATCCGTCCCCAGCCAAGGTTGATCTGAAGGGGGAGAAGTCGGCCCCAGAGGTCACACAGGGGTCACATCACCAAATATGAGAATATTTTTTTAAGCCCTGCAATGCTTTCTCAGCTGTGTGGTGTCTGACAGCTCACCCAGGTGGCCCCCCGTTCCCAGCCATTCCCTACCAGCCCTGATGGGAGGCCCAGGGCTTGGGAGAAGACACCCAGCAGCTGTTCAAGTGGGCTTCGCTTCTCCAGGCCAGGTTTGGGGAGTCACTGCTGGGCTCTCCTCCCAGCCCAGCGGCTGACTCACCACTGTCCTCTGGACAAACCGCTGCCTTCTCCTGTCCCCATGCACCCATTTGGATGTTGTGTGGAAGACACTTGGCGATCCCTGACCCAGGCCCTGGGCAGCTCCTCTTCCGTGCCTCTGCTGTTTCTCCTTCCACTGGTGAACCTAGCCACGACCTGGTCCCCCTGGAGACCTTTGCTTGGGCTGCCATGGGGACCTTAGTGTCCAGGGTACAGCCGTTAGGGTTTAAATGCCAGCACTGTGCCTAGGGAAGCACAGCAGCCTCCCTTTAGGGCAAGGACTGTGACGGCCCGCTCTGCCCTCAGCGGCAGCCAGCCAGAGCAGGGGGAGTGTGAGCCTGCTCCTGGCCGCCTCAGGCAACTCCTCACCGCCCAGCAAGGACAGGAAATGAAGGTGGCCTCCCTGTGCCACCACTGCAGTGGTAGCTGCCACACACACCTCTGCCTCCGAGCCTGGGGGACGGGGGTCCTCTGGGCTGTTTTCTCACTTCTGTCTGGCCGGTCGGGGTTGGGGGGCGCAGACTGGCCTGCTTCCTGGTCCTGTGTCCCCTGCTGCCATTGTGAGTGCCAGAGCAGCTCCATGGCAGGCTCTGCCCCGTAAACAGCACATCTCCTTCCCTGAGAGAAGGAAAGGGAAGGAAAAAGAAAGCCAAACTTGTTGGGAAGCAAGAACAACGTGTCAACACGAAGAGCAAACAAGGCCCCAGACAAAGTGTGGATTGTCATACTAAGGGGAAGGAGTGGGCATTGTCAGTGCTGTTTGCAGACTCAGAAATATCATTGACCGCAGACATTTGAATCAGATCTACAGCAGCTGGGCCCCTGCCTGTCCCATAGCCAGGCCTGCCCAGAGCAAGCACTGATGAAAGATCACTTTTCAGGTTCCTTCTGGAACTTGCTGGGGCCTGGGGAATTGGGAGATTGTTGACAATCCTCCATCTTCACCAACCAGCCAGGCTGTCCTAAGGCACTGGGTGTGAGCACCTTGGAGTAAGCTGCTGGCCTGTATTCCAAGCCTCATCAAAGGTGGAGGTTGGGAGTTGGGGGCAGGGAGCCACTGCTCCCCTCCCAGCTCCACCAGTTAGAGCTGGTAGTAGAGCTGCAGCCACTAACTCATCTGTATTGGTTAAAACTGTGCCCAAACCCACTTCCCCTGTGAGTGTATTTCCCCAGCACTCTCGCCACCATGATCTCCTGGAGGGAGGGGTTGCCTTTTAAAAATGCAGATGCCGGGCTTCCCTGGAGGCGCAGTGGTTGGGAGTCCGCCTGCCGATGCAGGGGATGCGGGTTTGTGCCCCGGTCTGGGAGGATCCCACATGCCGCGGAGCGGCTGGGTCCGTGGGCCATGGCTGCTGAGCCTGCGCGTCCAGAGCCTGTGCTCCGCAGTGGGAGAGGCCACAACAGTGAGAGGCCAGCGTACCGCAAAAAAAAAAAAAAAAAAAAAAAAAATGCAGATGCCTTGGCCTTGCCTGAGCTATTCAGCTTCAGAAGGTCTGGATTCAGAAAGTCTGGATGGGGCCTGGTATCTCTGTGTTTTCAAAATCCTTCTAGGGGAGTTTGCTGCTCAGATTGCTTGGGGGGCTTTCCCGTCTCACTAGAGAGTCTTCTCCCTCCAAGGGTTGGTTGTGCACAAACATAAGCATTTATGCCCAGCCCTTGGTGAGTACTATCATCGATGAGTGCCATTTTCATTACTGCTATCTTCTGGACTAGTGTAACTGTCATCTTATGTACACATTCACCAAGCTGACCTGGAAATTTGACCTGCTGTCCCCACTTGGAAACTGTATTGGGGCATGGTTTGCCTTCCTTTCCAGTTGGCCATCCTGGTTTTGAGCAGCTGCATGTCTGTGACGCCCAGAGTTCCAGCCCTCTTGAGCTGAGCAGGTGGCCGGGAGATGTGTCGTTGGTTTTCCAGGCCATTGGTTGAAGCCAAAGTCACCTCCACCTCCCCCATCAGAGGAGAGAGAGACGAGTCAGCTCTGAGCATACAAGGCTTCTTGAATTGGGGTACTTTCCCCAGACAGGAAAAGAGCATCTTCTACCACCATGAGGTCAGATCACTGTTCTTCTAAAGTCCAGACTTGTCTCCTCTCCACGCCTGCTCATCTGCACAATGGGAATGCTGGTTACCTCCCTTGCAGGACTGCCCTAAGGATTCAGTGAGATGATACCGGTCAAGCACTTGGCCCAGTGCCTGGCACACAAGGGAGGCACTGCTTCTGCTGTTGGCCGTATTATCATCACCACTCACTGTCATTATCATAACCCTTCCTGTTATTATTTGTGGCAGAGCCAGGCAGCTCCATGGGGACCCAGGGAGCTTCAAGAACCCGAAGCCCCAGAATTGCACAGGCTTTTCCCACAGTTGCATCACAACGGCGAGTCTGTTCCTCGTGAGAGCGCCCAGGAGCTGCTCCATCATAGCTGTCTATCTCCAGTGTCCTGTTGATAAGATCTGTTAACATTCTCAGCTCCAGGTCTGAAATATACAAAGAACAGGGCCTGTTTGTTCAATCCAAGCTTCTAAGGTTTAACTCCCAAAGGAAATTAAATTAGGTGCCTGGAGCTACGACAGTCTGTCGTGTTTCTTTGCAGGGAATGTCACCCTTAATATCATGCAGATCTCATGTATAATTTCCCCCGTTTAATTCTTTTAAAATGTGAAGTTTCCAGCAGGAACCAACAAATCACCAAAAGTGAACATTGAGGAGTGACTAGGGTTTGTCCCCTTTTTCGGTCTTACCATCCCCTCCCCCAGCTGAGTATAAAATGAGTCCACACACAGATCGTACCAAAAGCCACCATAACTCACCCTCTCTCCACCACCAGTTCCAGACCTTTGTCAGAGGAACTGGCTTAGGACTGAACTCAGTGTTGGTGGGTTTACCTTTACCATTTCTACAGCTGGTTGGAGTCTCCCTGCATGGTCACCGTCCCTGTGAACCCTCCCACAATCCCATCTCAGCCCCAGCACTAGCTACAGTGCCAGGCCTAGTTACCTCTCTGGAAGACATGTCCTCCCTCCGACGTCTCTGTGGGTTAGAAATCCGTTCAGCCTGGCCCGGACTGAAGCCGTTGTAATATAACTGGGTTTTAGGTACGCTTGTGTTTGTGCTAGCGTCTGCAGAGATAGCAGCAGGCCCCGGCAATGCCAAAACTGTGACTGTGACTTTTGTACTAGTCGAGCAGACCGGTGATAACTGGTAGAGAGACTCTGGGCTTTGGGGGGCAGTGGGGAGGGGAGCCCTGGGATAAGAGCAGGAGGAGCAAGGGCTCCAGCTGTGGGAGGAGGAGGATCAGGGTGGGATTGGGAAGGGGTCACGGTAGTCTGTGAGAGGAGCCAGCCAGTCCCGCCTTGGGGAAGCAGGAGGAAGGTGGGAGGGGGCACCTCAGGTGGGCACTTCCCTGGACCGGCTTTGCCTGTCTAAACCTTGTCTCTGTCTCCACTTGAAGCCTGAGCTCCTCAAACAGAAACTTTGGTGAGGAGTGGTGGGCCAGTGGTTGGAGCTGTTTTGTCCCTGACTGTGGGCTTGCAGCCTGAGAAGGAGATGACCTTTGGCTCCCTGTCAAGCGCGGGAAGGTACTTGTCCAGGTGGGGAATGGACTGCCTTCATGCTTGTGTTCCTGAGGCTCCACCCAGGGCCAGGTCTAGCAGAGGCACACAGGGAATGCTTATGGAATCAAATAGATGGATGGGCAGACGAGTGGAAGGATCAGTAAATGAGGGTAAGACCTCAGGATTTGGAAGCTGTGCTTTGGGCACTAACTTTAGAGTCCAGACAAGACCGGTACCTGATCTTGTCTCAGCTGCTCACCAGCCACGTGACATTGGGCAAATCACATAACCTATCTGTGTCTCAGTTTCCTCATCTGGAAGGCGATAAGATATATGAGCAGTTAGCACGGTGCCTGATGTGGTGGTGTTTTACCCGCTCACTTGGGGTAGTTTTCTCATTCCTTGCTCACACCTCCAGCCCATCAACTTCCTTCCTTCGGAGCCCTCCGTCCTGTGAGGTGCCCAGTGATCCTGCTTGCTCGCCTTCCTTTCTCTGCCATTTCACTTGATCTCACAAGCTGACTCTATTCCAGATGTTGAAACTTAAGTTCTCATCAGAGTGGACAACTCCCAGGGGAAACCTGATGGGTATTTTCTCAAGTCCTGGATCCTCCTCCTTGTCATAGGGGACTTTTCCTCAGAGGAGCCCCTCACCTTGGTCTTCCACTCATTGTTCTCTTCCTCCGTCCCCCCACCCCCACCCCGGGCGCTCACAGGCTGCTGGAGAAGGCAGAACGAGGCGGGGAGAGCCACAGTCCGGGCGACAGAAGGGTCTGCTGCCGAGGTCAGGGGGCCCCGTTGACCAGCACGGGGGTAGAGGGGTAGCGGAAGGGGTCAGGCTGGGCAGAGGAGCCAGTCGAGAAGACGGCCCACCAGGCTGAGGAAGCCCTGGGTACCCTTGAGCATTGCTGCTAACTGTGAAAACTGCTTTAGGGGGTGAGGGTGGTGGTTGTGCCTGCCGCATAGTGGGACCAGGCTGTCCTCTACGTCAAAGCGTGAAGCCACAAGACACCAGACTAGAGCAGCAAAGTGGGATAGCTGGGAGATGCCCTGGAGAAGAGGTTTCTTAAAGGAAAGCTTGAAGAACTCAGTGGCTGAATGGGGCCAGCAGGGCAGGGGTTTGGGAGCTTCCAGTCTGAGAGGAGGTGGAGGCCACGGATGGAAGTGGGAGTTAAGGAGTCCCTTTCCCTTCTGTAAAATGAGAGAGGTTGGTGTACAATCTCCAAATTCTGCAGCTCAGACGTTCTTGGATGTACCTTCCGGGGCATTTCCAGATTCCAGACGAGGCTTGTATTCCAAATCCAGACAGATCCCTTCTGTCCTACCAAGTGAACCTGGTTGGGCAAGGACAGTGTTGGAATCTCTCTTCTCTGCCCCTCGGCTCTTCTGTCTCCCCTCTACCATACTGCAGTGCACAGGAAGCCCGAACTGCCAAAATAGGGGTTCCTCCCCACCCGTTCTCGTGTCCCTTCTGGGACCAGCGCCGCCATCTCTCCAGATGCCCCCCCCTGCTTCCCATTGTCCTCTGATGTCCTTCCTCCTCTGCCCCCGTCCCTCTGATGTGGTAGACAGGTGGTGGTGGGCGTGTGGGTGACAGTCGGGGATAGGCCTCAGGCCCTTCCCTGTGTCCCTAGAACACATCGCAGTGGCCTCATAGCTCCTTAATGGCCTGAAGAAAGGTCCATAGTTTGGCAGTTAGCAAAAAGACCGTATATTTAAAACAAATAATAAAAGCCTGTCTTGTGCCTTCTTCCCAGATTCTGTTGACTGAAGAGTTTGTAGAGAAAATGTTGGAGGACTTGGAAGATTTGACTTCTCCAGAGGAAGTAAGCTGTTTGATTCTCTCTGATGGCAGGTTCCGGTCCCGGAGTGTGTGTGTGTGTGTGTCTCTCTCTGACGTGTGGAGATAGGCTGGAAAGGAGATGTTAAATGGCTTTATTTCTCTTCCCTGAACCACCCCCTACCCCACTGCCAGCCCTTGTAAGGACACCCAGCAAATTGTCTGAATTGCCAGCTCCTGAGAACCTCATTGAAGAGGCAGCCAGGGCCTTCAGGCTCCTCATTGAGGAGCACAGAGTCCTCCTCAGCCCCTGCTGTTCCCTGGCAGGTTCTGAACAGAAAGCCCACGCCTGCTGCCAGAGAACATTCCACGGGAGAGTTCTGGTGGGCAGCGAGGGACTCCGGCTCTTGCCTCAGGCCACCCAGGAGCCACTCTCCTTCCTCCCTTCTCTGGCCATGAGCTCTCCCCTCTGGTCCACCTCTTCCCGCCCTAGCCGAGCTGGCGGGCCAGGTGGGGGCCTGTGCTTTCCCTGGCTGTTCTGCTGGGTATAGGAATGGAGCCCATAATCCCCTCTGTTTTTCTTCCCTGTTCCCAGTATCCTCACTCGTGGGGATTTACCTCATCCTGGAAAGTCCCTTCCCCTCCCCCGGCCTCCTACCAAGCAGCACCCCAGCGGGTTGAGCCTTCCTGGCCTCGGTGCCCTGCCCGATCGGTTAATGGAACGTTAGCAAGCTGGCTGTCCTCCGGCTCCTCTTCTGGGCCCTCCCCTGCCCTGGGGCAGAGACAGACCCTTCCTTCTCCCTTTGTGCCAGGAAGCGTGTTTGGGGGAGAGCTCCTTCACCTCCCAGGGGCCAGGCTTCCAAGCTAGAGCGAAGCCAGGCAGGAGCCAGCTTTCAGCCAGGCCTGGAGCTTCCAGTTGCCGGGGCTTCCAGGGCCGAGTCAGCCAGGACACGGAGGCCACCGACAGACGTCCACGGGGTGGAGGACAGTGCACAGGGCAGGACTGGCCCGTCCAGGTCTCCAGGTGAACAGGAACTCCTCAGAGCCTGAGGTCACCCCCAATGGGATAGTGTCTTCTCTCTCCTCTGGGATGTGGCTTGATAAATTAACTCATTTATACATTCAGAAGTCACCAAGTACCCAGTCTGTGCCAGCCAGTCAAGCCCTGCAAGTCACTGGTCCCTGAAGCCTGGCTCCCATTCAGTCAGACCAGAGCCAGCTGCCCAGAAGTGCTTCCGGAGAGGCCATGTCGCACAGGGATGGCACCATGCCAGACTGTTGCTTTCAGCTTGGGTGCTGAGGGGGTGGAAGGGGGGTAGTCCAGGCAGGAGGGACAGGAGCCAGGAGGAGCTTAGGAAAGTAGGTCACTAAAAATGACTTTTTTTTTTTCTTTCCTGTCCAGAGGCTGTCCCCACACCCTGCCCTACTCTCCACTTTGGTCCTGGCTTGGACAGTCCCCCATCAGAGGGAGGGAGAGGGAGCCAGCCAGGAAGTGTCAGGCGCATCACTGCCAGCACCAGCTCTAGGCAGGCTGAAGGCCCCGCTCTTCCCTCCTTCCCGGCCTGGCCTGTCTGCTTGCCTGGCCCCCGGGGCAGCGGGAGTCATAAAAGGCAGACCCTGCTCCTAAATCGGGGAGCATCTATGAGCACCGTAGGACCCATGCAGGGTCCTAGCATACAGAAGGAATAAGATAGGTCAGCCTCTTCCCCTGCCCCTACCAGAAGCTCGAGAAACACAACCGTAGGCAAGTCAGTGATGCCGGGAGCCGGGTAGGAAGAGCTTGGGCTCTCCTTGGCCACTGCTGGCACTTCTCCGAGGCTGGTAACCCTGGGAAGCAGGTGAGAATGAACGGGGGGGGGCGGGCAGGATGGGGGTGTACTCCTCGCGAGAATGCACCAGGCCCAAGAAATCACCTTAAGCCACGCTAGCCCTGCTTCTCGGCACCCACCGAGGCTGAGCCAGGACCTCCTTCCCTGGGGACCCTTCGGCAAAGGCTACAGAGGGCCAGTTCCAGCGTTCTTCCCCACGAGCCTCAGAAAGAAGCCATGGCAGGGACAGGGCCGCAGAGTTCCAGACCTCAAGCCACTTCCCTGTAGCATCTGCACCCTCCCCTGCCCCCCATCCTCTAGCCCCTGGGCCTCAGGGAGCAGATTCCTTACATGCTTGAGGCAGAACCAAGGAAGTGAGCTGGAGGGAGGTCAGCACAGTCAAGAAAGAGTTAGAAAACAAGCCTCCTCCAACCCCAGTTAATTATTGGCAGGGCAAGGGGAAAGGAGGGGTCAGCGAACTCCAGCAGCTTGACCCCAGCCGCCCACCTGGGTCTAGCATTGGTGACTGAAGCCAGGCAACCAGTGGCCTGTCTTGCCCCCAGCACCCAGGGGACAGGGCCTCGGTGAGGGTCCTGGCCTCTCTCTAGGCAGCGTGGGAAGAAGACAGTGGGTTCTGCTAACCATGTATACTCTGGCTCTGTGCTTGTTCCGCCCCCCCCACAGTTCAAACTTCCCAAAGAGTACAGCTGGCCCGAAAAGAAGCTCAAAGTCTCCATCCTACCTGACGTGGTCTTTGACAGTCCGCTGCACTAGCCTGGGCTGGGCCCTGCAGGGGCCAAGGGAGAGCCCAGCTGCTCCCCGGTGACTCCAGTGTAACAACTGCGTAAACGAGACTCCCACAAAGAAAAGGACAAGTGTGAGGATGACCACGCAGCCACTGCGCCCGTAGCCCGCTGGGATGCCACGCACAGGCCGCAGGCCCCCCCCATCACCTGCAGCTCGGGGGCTTCCCCCGGCAGCCGGCCAAGCCATGTGACCAGGCCCTGGCCCGGGTGGGCCACAGTTGGGCAAATGCCAACCTTCCCCTCCTGCCACTGCCACAGGTTCCGTTTTGAGATGTGCCTCCGGACCTCTGATGTGCTCCTAGGTGGAGACAGGCCTGGTTCTCACCTACCCTCTGCCACACAGCCCAGCAGGAGGGAGGCGGAGTGGTCGCCTGCGCTGCCCAGCTCAACTCTGGGGAGCCTTTGTTAGTCAAGCTCCTCTGGCCATGGGACGATTCCTTCGATCGTGTTTGGTTTTCTTCCTCCTTATTTTATTTTGTAGAAACCGGATGGTATTTTATTGCTCTTCAAAGATGTCCAGAAGCCATCTATATAATGTTTTTTAAACAGAACTTTATTTCCACTTGAACTTTCTCATTCTCTCAGACAAGGGCCTGGGGCCATCTCCCCGAGCTGCCACCAGAGAAGGTGTCAGTGTTCGCCTGCCAGTCCGGGGCCCTGGAGGAGCCAGCTTCGCAGAGAGGCGTTTCTTCCCAGCTGGGCCTGGTGGAGCCGAGGCACTCCCCCATGCAGCCTTGAGCCCAGTTTAGCTGGGGCCAGGAAGGGCTGCTGCTGGTTCCCAGCTGGACTGGGTCCCCACAAAGTTCAAGGATCATCCGGGCCTCCGAGACTTGGTGACCGCGGCCTCACCTTCCAGGCGTTTTCCTCCCAACCAGGCGTGCCTGAGAGAGGGCGAAGCCCAGCGTTTCACAGACCATCCCCACCTGCCACTCAGGGCCTGGGTCTCCAGCTCTCTGCCACTCCCATCCCATTTCCTCATCCCCTGGGCCTCCCAACCTCCAGGCTGCAGGACTCTGGCTTATTAAAAACAGAAAAATCAACCTCTCAACATGTCTTTCATTTCGGTTTTGCAAACGCTGCACTCTCCCGCCCTCCCGCCCTCCCTGCATCCATTCATTTCTCATCCTTCATTCTCTACCCCTCGTCCTGTCTCCTTTCCTGCATCCTGGCCTCTCGCGGTCCTTGGTCCCTCACCCCAGTATTGCAGATCTTGTGGTCTTCCTGTCTCATAGCCAACCTATCTCTGGCCCATGGTTTTGGGGTTCTTCTTGGGTTTTCTCCCACTTTCGACCTGGAATCAGCAAACCCCTTTCGTGCCCTCTTACCCCCAACTCCAGGGACGGCTATTTTGAGATCACCCTTCAGGCCTTTCCAAAGCAAAGTCCTTTTGTCTGTCATGGAGCACACAGGCCCGTGCCCTGTCCCTGTCTGCAGCCACCACACACACAGGCACCACCGGGAGTGCCAAGGAGGCCCACGGGGTGCAGGACGCCTCTGATGAGCAGTCTAGCCAAAGAGCTGCCTCCAGGGGCCATGAGGGTAGTGGCCAGGCTGTTGAACTTCCAAGGGGCCACTCGGGTCTGGTTCCTTCTCTGCCTACACCAGCAGGGCTGCCTGGTTAACCCCATCAAACTCAGCGCTTCACGGCGGATCAGCCTGGCATTTGGGAGAGACGCCCCCACACACACACAAGCGCCGAAGATGGAAGCCCCTCTGGACCTGATGTTGGCAGCAGCTGTGCCTTCTGCTCTGAGGACTTTTTCCAGAAGGACGTTTCCTGGCCTTCACCCACCACAGCATCCCTGCCTTTAAAGCTCTTGTCTTCAGACATTTCATGGCCAAAGAGGTGCCACTGGCTTGCCTCCCTGCTTGCCATCCTGACCTGCCTCTCCACAGATTCTTTCTTTCTGGGGACCTGCCTCTACCTGCCTGGTTTGGCTTGGGGGGAGGGGCTATTTTCTGAGCTAAGTTTTGTTGTCAGTGTGGGAGGCAGAAGGGAAGCAGGGGAGCTCCGAGATGATGAGCCTGTGAAGCCTGTGGCCCCTTCCTGCCCTGTCAGTGTGGGGAACCTCCAAAATTCGGCTGGGACCAGCCTCCACCTCCTTTCCCTACAGTGCATGGGCTCTGGGGGAGAGGTAGAACATTCGCCATCTCTGCCCACCAGACCTCCTTTCCCTTAGGCGGTGGTGCCTTCCAGAGGTTTCTCAGGGAGGGGGCCCTCCACTGAGCTGCTGGCTGGTGAGAGGGGACCCTCACTGGGGATGAAGCGAGGCTGACCATGGGGCATGCCCAGCACAGCACTTGGCATATGATGGGCGCTCACTAGATGGACCCCTTCTTTCCCTCCCTGTAGCTCTTTGGGAGCCCTGACCTCATAGTAAGTTGGGGAGGTAAGAAGCCTCCCTCCCTAAATCTGCCTCTTCCACAGGCTTCCTCGAAACTTGCCCCATCCTACCCCGTCCCTCCAGGTCCCCGTGGCTGAAGCTTCCAAGAAGAAGGGACTCCCCCATGCTGTTTGCCAGCTACACGAGGCAGACGCCCACGGCTCCTCAGGTCCAGTGTGGGCTGCAGGAGGACCGTAGACCCAGCTGCCATTCTGTGGGGCTGGAGAGGCTCTTGCAAGGTCTCAGGTCTGGCTGAGGAGCTGGTGCCTCTTTCCGCCCTTCACTTCCCAAGGCGAGGCTTCAGGGCAGGGGCTGGGAAGCCTTGGGGAGAGTTTATTTTAAAAAATAAACACAGGGTCTTGAGACTGGGTTTTGAGATTGAGTTGAGAGCAAGGAAAAAACCTGAAGGTCGGGCCCCTATGGGGCAGATCAGGAGAGAATTCCCTTGACTGTATTTTTTTATCTGGTTGTCTTTCCTCTCTGGCTTCCAGGTCCCTGTGCCAGGTG
Source organism: Mesoplodon bidens (assembly GCF_964165515.1). Lineage (NCBI taxonomy): Eukaryota > Metazoa > Chordata > Mammalia > Artiodactyla > Ziphiidae > Mesoplodon > Mesoplodon bidens. The sequence goes on along the minus strand of NC_138176.1, from coordinate 27,375,219 downwards.
AGGTACCTGGGTCCCTGTTGTAAGTCAGGAGCCCTGTAGAAAGAGCCCTCCTTTTGTACAAGTACCTGAATGCTGCAATGAGCAGACTTTTGTAAAATTTTATATTAGTTTCTAATGTCAATGGTGACTCGGTTCCTGGGGGCTGCAGCCAGCCTGGGACTTTTGTAAGAATTTTTGGGTGACTCACTTAGATGTCGTCTCCTTCTTGCCCCCTCTTCCTCTGTGTAATCTAAGTGCATTAAACGTATTTGCAGAAGTGCCTGGGTCTTGTGCTCCTTTCTGGCTGCCTGGAGTAGGGGAGAAGAAAGAAAGGGGCCCTGCCAGAGGGGGTGGGTTGGACTCAGCCACTTAGAAGAAGCCAGGATGTGGAAAGGCCCCGAAGACTGATGCTGGGAGTGGAGAGGGTGCCAGGGAAGCAGGATCACACAGCCTGTGACTCTTCAGTCACGCAGAAATGACCTCACAGGTACAGGCTCTCTTTCACTGGTCTTGAATTCCTGTAAGGTCAGGGGGGTAGGAGGTAGAACACAGTCTGGGGAGATGAGTGTGTGGGTCAAGACCCTCTCTTCCGCTTCATTTTCCTACCCACCTCTCACCAAAAACCCCTTTTCCCTTGGGAAGGTGGGCCTTCCTCAGGTCCCTGTGGCTGAAGCTTCCGAGAAGAAGGGGCTCCCCCATGCTGTTTGCCAGCTATACGAGGCAGGAGCCCACGGCCCCTCAGGTCCAGTGTGGGCTGCAGGAGGACCACAGACCCAGCTGCCATTCTGGGGGGCTGGAGAGGCTCATGCAGGGTCCTTATGCCCCTTTCAGCGAGAGCAAGAGACAGCACTCCCCTCACCAGGCACCTAACTTCAACCTCCTAATCCAGGGCCTGGGGGGAGGATGGAGGGGCAGCCTCAGAACTGGCCCACTGGGTGACACAGAGGCCAGCCTACCCTTCCTGTTAAATCCTCTGGGCCTGGCCTGGGTGAGGAGGCAGGTGGATCTTCCTTCCCTGGATCACCCAGCTCCTCTCTCTCTCCAGGGCCTGGTGTGGCAGAGCAGAGCCTGGTGCTCGAGGGGGAGAAGGCAACAGCCTGGGGCCTTAGAGGCGGGCAGGAGTAGGTCTACACCCAGGCAGGGTCCAGGAAGCCGCAGGACTGCTCTGGGCCCTCACGCATTGTTTCCCTTCCTACTAGGCCTGCTTGTGTTTCCTGGGGAATGGCAGGGCCCTTTTCTTCTGGTCCTCAGGATGGAGCTGTAGCACTGAGGGGGTTCTGCAGAGGTCCTGGGGGCACCACAAGAGGGTAGGGGGCAGAAGGAGTCGGCTCCTGTGAAGGGTCTCTTAGCTCCCCTCCCTGTCCTCTTTGAGATGCAGCTGTATCTGTGGGACCTGCCCCAGGGGGAGGTCACTCCTCCTTCCTCTGTGACCTCCTGCTGAACTATGGCTGCCCCCCCCCCACCCTGCCCCGCCCCTCCTCAGCAGTGGGGCAGGTCCTGTCTGGGGCCCTCAGTCCCTCTGGCAGTCAGAGCAAGGGAGCTGGGAGGGTCTGGAGCCAGGCTGACTATCCCAGGGTGGCCCAGGCCACACCCCTTCCCCTTTCTCCTTGGAGACTGGGGGCAGGTTGCTTATCTAATCCTCCTCATCTGACTAGCCTGGAAGGACCCAGGGTCAGGGTGAAGTACTTGCCCCAAAGAAAACAGAATAGCGAGATTCTGTGCTTAGGTGGTTCTGGGAGACAGGAGTAGGCTGGGGTTGTTTCTGGAAAGAAAAGGGCTCCTGGACCCAGAGCAGAGACTCTGTCCCTAGGTTTAAGGAGGGGAGAAACCGTCCATGTGATCTTTAATGTCTCCTCCGAAAGCCTGTACATTCCTCCAGGAGTCTGCTCTGCCCTATTTGGGGCATCAGGGGCCCTAGGGAGGGGGACCCACAGGCTCCAAGGCCATGGGTCTGGGGAGCCTGAGAGATTTGCCAAACTGGCCTGACCAGAAGGAGAATGCATGCTGGAAATGAGTGACTCAACCCAGCCTGCCAGGCTCTGAGGTTGGGAGGCCAGCGTGGGGTGAGGGGAGGGATTAGCTGGGCAGCAGAAGGGAGAGGAATGTCCCAAGACCGTAGGGCAGGGCAGGATGTGGCCTGGGAGGGTGGCCATCTAGGGACCCTTCCATGGGCTATGGTGGGACTAACCAGCCCCTCCTCCTCAGTGCAGGAAGTCTCTGCGGGAGAGCTGAGGGCAGGGTGGGGAAAGGGCAAAAAAGACTGCTGGTGGGTGTCCATGGTTTGTGTGAGCGCAGCTTTTTGAGGAACTTGAGGGGCAAGGGAGACTTTGAGGGGGTTGTGAGGTGAGCAGTGGCCTTACTGGGGCCAGAGAACTAAAAGAACCGACGCTGTTCCTCTGTTTTGCCAATCTCACCCACTACCACCCCACACGCCGTCTCAGTGCTGAAAGCACCAAAAGGAGGGAGAATGGAGCTTCTGGGTCTTAACCTTGACAAGCCAGAGGAAGGCCACCTGAGCATTATTGAGCCACTACGATAACACTGTGGGAATGGTAAGAACTAGAAAATATGTTCACTTGTCCTTTCAACAAACGTGTGGCAGGCACTCGGCTATATGCTGGGAGACTCTTCACAGGCCTGGCCTTAAGAAGCTCATAGTGCAGTGGGGGAAGACGGGCCTGGAAACAATTGCAAGAGACCTAAAAGGGGAAGGCGGTAAGCTGCTTTCGATCCTACCCCAGCTCCACCACTTGTTATCAGTTTGACTTTAGGCAGGTTAACTAATTTGTGCCTCAGTTTCTTCTTCTAAAAGTGGATATTCACTTCACAGAGGTTTGGCAAGGATTATACGTGATAATACACATGAAATGCCTGGCACATAGTAATTGCTCAGTTAGGGTTAACAGTTTATTAAAGGGCTATGCTAGGATATGAACACAGAGAAGGTGTCCAACCCAGTCTGGGGAGATTTATAAACCTTCCTGAAAGAAATGACATCGGAGTCAAAACCTGATTGATGCTTAAGGATGAATTGGGCAAAAGAAGGTGGGGCTATACTTTGAAAAGCTCTCCAGGCAGACAGAACAACAGGGGCAAAGCCCCAAAACTCTTCTTGGAAACTGTGGAGTTCCAATTGCCTAGCATACATGGCTTAAGTCATCCAGCTTTCACAGTAGGACCATCCCCCTGCCTGCTAGATGGAGAACATTTTGAAAGAGAGCTAGATTGGAGGCAAGGTGACCAGTCAAGCCTAGATTAGGGTAGAAGTGGTAGGAATGGAGAGAATGGGATTCATTCATTGAGTCAACAAATAATTATTGAGCAGCTACTACGTGCTAGGTCCCACTGTAGGCATCAGGGACACAGCATTAAAGAAAACCCCTTTCACAGATCTTATATTTTGGAAATGGAAGATAATATTTTTTTAAAGTAGAATACATAGTACATAGAGCTATGTGCTATGGAGAAAAAAAATAACGCAAAAGAGGAGGGGAGGTAGGGCTTGGGGAGGGGCACATTTTAAATACAGAGGTCAGGAAAGGCCTCACTGCCTAGGCTCACTTGAACAAAGGATCTCAATGAGAGGAAGAAGGGTGCAGTAGGGATATCTAGGGGAAGACTGGTTCAGGCAAAGTGAGGAGCAACTGCGAAGAGCCTGGAAGGGTGGGGCATGGGAGACACACCAGGTGTATTTGAGCAACAGCCAGTGGGGCTGGAGCAGAGTGAGAGAAAGGGGATAATAGGAGATTACTTACACAGAGGCCAGATCCTGTAGGACCTTGCTGGCAATTATAAAGTGAGCAGAAGAGTGACACAATCTGACATACTTTTCAAAGATGACTCTGGCTACTCTGTGGAGAATTGACTCCAGGACATAAGGGCAGAAACAGAAACCAGTTAGGACCTACTGAAATAATTAGGCAAGAGTTTGTGGTGAAGTAATGGAGAGGTTAAGAAATAGTCAAGATTTGCAAACATTTTGAAGGGGCAGCAGGTTGGAAAGCGAAGAGGATGAAGATTTTAGTTTCCAGTACATTGAATTCAAGGTATCTGTGGGACATCTGGGTGGAGAGCACAGTTGGTTTCATGGGTCTGCACCCAGGAGGGTGAGGATCTAAGGGAGACTGACTGGGGAGTCATCAGTATATAGACAGTAAAAATGCCTTAGGAGTAAATGAGGGAGCAGGTATAGGTTAGTAAGAGAAGAGAATGGAGGGCAGCCAACATTTAGGAGACGGAAATTGGAGAAGCCTGTGGTTAGAAAGATGTGAAGAAAATCAGAAGAGTATGATGTTTAAGTAAAGGGGAGCCGTCTAGAAAGGTGAGAAATGAGTGGAAGCCTTTAGATTATCCTGGAGGTCTTTGGTGAGGAGGCCAGAGAAGGACACTCCAACAGCTCCAATCTAGACCTTGTTTCTTTGCACTGTCTTTAGAGCATGGAACTGAGGATTAGGGCTAGAAAGCCACTTTCTCCTTGTTTATTCACTCAGACATGCATGCATGCATCATTCATTCAGCATAAGACCTCCCATGTAAGGGGATGCAAAGTACTAAAAGACACATGCTGTGTCCTTGAAGGGCCCACATTAACACCTCCACCCCCCAATCAGGAATAAGGAGATTGAAGGTCCTGAAGAAGAGAAGCTCACTGGTTTTATGGAAGGATCAGGGACCCTCGGGTCATTTTGAACTGAGTTTGAATCTCAGTTATACCTTTTTTTTTTTTTTTTTTTTTTTTTTTTTGCGGTATGAGGGCCTCTCACTGTTGTGGCCTCTCCTGTTGCGGCGCACAGGCTCCGGACGCGCAGGCCCAGCGGCCATGGCTCACGGGCCCAGCCGCTCCGCGGCATGTGGGACCTTCCCGAACCAGGGCACGAACCCGCGTCCCCTGCATCGGCAGGCGGACTCTCAACCACTGCGCCACCAGGGAAGCCCTCAGTTATACCTTTCTAAAAAAAATTTTTTTGGGGCCGCATTGGGTCTTTGTTGCTGCGCGCTGGCTTTCTCTAGTTGCGGTGAGCCGTGGCTACTCTTTGTTGCAGTGCGCAGGCTTCTCATCGCGGTGGCTGCTCTTGTTGTGGAGCATGGGCTCTAGGACGCGTGGGCTTCAGTAGTTGTGGCTTGTGGGCTCTAGAGCACAGGCTCAGTAGTTGTGGCACATGGGCTTGCTTAGTTGCTCCACAGCATGTGGGATCTTCCTGGACCAGGGCTCGAACCCATGTCCCCTGCATTGGCAGGCGGACTCTTAACCACTGTGCCACCAGGGACGTCCCTACCATTTAGAACATAATCGCTCATGACTCTGAAATCCATAATCTCCAGCACAAACCTCCCCTCTGAGTCTGTATATACAATTGTCTCCTCTAGGATTTCGTTTCCACTGGGATAGCTAAACCAACTCAAACTTAACTTAGAACTATTTAAAATGTCCCCACCCAAACCTAATCCTCTCCAATTGTCTCCTTCTGAGTAAATGGCACCACCACCCAGCCTCTTGTTGAGGCCCAAATCATAAGTTCAGAAGGATATACTACATATATACAGTGATAAGCACATCTTGATCCCATTCCTACCCCATTACTATTATGTGTTGATTCCTCTTCACCCTATGTCTATATCCTATCTAGTCCTATTGGCTCTACTTCCAAAATATATCCCAAATCTAGTAGCTTCTCACAACCAGCTTCAGGTCCAAACTCCTTACCATGACCCTGTGTATTCTGGTCCCTACCTGGATTCTCCCTCACCGCAGGCCTTCTTTCTGCCCTGGAACATGCCTGATTGATTCATTGCTTTTGCATTTGTTTTTCCTCCTGACTGAAGCACTCTTTTCCCAGGTTGTCACTTGCCCGACCCCTCCTGAACATTCAGGTCTCAGCTCAAATGTCACTTTTTCTGAGAGTACTGTGTGAGTCCCGTACTCTCTATCACAGAAATTATCCTACATATTTAATTTTTAAAAAAAGTTTGGTACGTGTTCTCCAGGGAATCCCCAGGGCCTAGAAAAACGCCTGGTGCATGAGGCTTTTGTTAAATATTTGCTAACTGACCGGTTGACCCCAGTTTTTTAAGCCTCCATTTCCTTATTAACTGAAGAGAGATAATAATGCATATTTTGCTTGGTAGTTCTAAGTTAGAAATGTAGAGAAGGGAATTCCCTAGTGGTCCAGTAGTTAAGACTCCGTGCTTCCACTGCAGGGGGCATGAGTTCGATCCCTGGTCAGGGAACTAGGATCCCGCAAGCCACGAGGCCTGGACAAAAATAAATAAATAAATAACGTATTTTTTAAAAAAAAAAGAAATATAGGGGAAAGTATTGAGGATATCGGGAAATTGCTGCACAGTGAACCTTTGTAATTCACTGCTCAGTTCCATCTGACAGATGAGCAGACTGACAAACCCTCCTTTCCCTCTCAGGTAAAAAAAGCTATGGGTGAAGAGGCCCAGAAAAAAGTGGTCCCACCCCGCAATGTTATCATCTCCCTTTTAAGAAGCGCGGAAACTCAACCCCCATGCCCAATGTTTAAGGTACAAAGTTAGTGCAAGTCACATGAGGCCCACGGCTTGCCCCGCCTTAAAGAGGCGGAGCCTCAGTTTGGAGACCAATAGCAGGAACAATCTCCGGAACAGCCCCCAACTCCAGATAGGGAAAAGGGGAGGAGCCGGGCGCCCCAGCAGCTGTAATAGCACTTCCGGACAATACTCCCCGCCCCCTCCTCCCCCCTTCCGCGTCCGCTTATTTCTCCGGTGCCGGGTGGGCAGAACCAGCGGGTGCTGATTACAGGCGCCGCTGTTGCGCTGCTGCTTTCTCCTCGCCTCCCCCTCCCAGTCTCCCCGCCCTCCCCTTGCAGAGTAGCGGGACCGGCCTTGATGTTGGGACACCACCCTCCGCCTCTCTCCGCCCTAGCTCGGGACTCCGGCTCACCGCAGCCCGCTGCCCGCCCGCGTCTCCACCCTGCCAGCCGCACTCTGCTCCGAGCCCATTGTATCCTCCCTATCCCCGGGCTCAGATTCCGAGGCCGGGCCGTGGCGGGAAGATCGGGGACCTCTGTGCATCCCTCCAGCCGGTCCCGCGAGTCGGGGCCCCTCCCCCGCTTGCCGTCCTCGCAACGGTGCGGTAGCTGCCAGGGCGCCCTTCCCTCCCTGCTAAGGCTGAGACGGCCGACTGGCGGGCAGCAGGGACGCACCCCCCACACCCCAGCCCCAGCGGCGAGCACCCCCACCCCCGTCCCCTTCCTGGGGGAAGGAGAGCCGAAACCCGAGCGAGCCGAGGCAGGAAAAGGCAGCCGTGGACTGCCCGGCTCGCAGATCATTTTTATTATCGAGATCATTATTAAAAGGGGGCGGGGAGCCCAGGATGCGGGGGAGGGGGCTAGAGACGCAGCTATTTTTATTAAACAGATTATTCCTGAAATAATAATACGCGCAAGATGGCTGAAGGTGGCTGTGATGAGAGTGTTGGGGGGTTTTTTCTTCCTTTTTTTTTTTTTTTTTTTGATCTGAGGATAAAGCTCTGAGGCGACAGCCGCTGCGGAAACCCTGCCCGGAGTGCCCTCCCCAGATGAGAAGCAGCGGGCGGACAAACGGACCTACCGACGGAGCAACTGGCGCGGGCCCGCCCCGGACGCGTCGCCTGGGCAGCAGCCGGGGGCCGCGGGCGCTCGCCTTTCTGCCGACTTCTTCCAATTCTAATCTTTTTTTATATTTTGGAAAGAACCGGGGTGGGTGGAGCAGAGGTGGAGAGAAATCGGGACTTGGCATTTTCTCCCTTCTCTCTCTCCTAATTTGAGGGAGGCTGCCAGCCCTCCCCTTAAAAAAAATCCCACCACAAAAAAAAAAAAAAAAAAAAAAAAACAGAGAGAGATAGAAAGAACGCCGCAGGACCCTCCAGCGAGCGCGCTCGAACCCCCGGCCGCCACTGCGGCGGCCGCCGGGAGCCCAAGATGGCTGGGCGCTGAGGGAGGCAGTCCGGCTCGACTGGCTTGGCCCGGCCCCGCCGCCGCGGGCTGGCTCCGACCGCAGCCCCGAAGGCCGGAGGAGAGGCCGAGAAGAAAAGAAAGTGGGGGGGGAGGGGGCCGGGGTGGCGAAGGGGGAGGGCCGGGGGGAGGGGAGGGCCGGGAGCCGAGCCTCCTGTTCATTAGCAGTTGAGAAAAATTCCTTTCTAGTTTGATCAATCCTTGTTTTCCTCGGCAGAGCCGGGGCGCCCGCCCAGCGCGGAGACGGAGAGCGGGGTCTCTCGCGGCGGGGGCGCCCGGCGCCGGGCCTCGGGGGAGCGCAGAAGTAGCGACGAGGGGGTCAGGCCGGAGCACCGACGGGGCTTCTTCTCCCTCCCTTTCTGGTTGGTTTTTTTTTTTCCCACTTCTCTCCCTCCCCCTTCCGTTTCTATTTGTGAAGGGAGGAGGAAGGCAGAGGCGGGCTGGTGTCTCTGGCCGGGGACTGGAATTTCATCTGAATGACTGCCCCTGCGCTCACGCAGTGCCCCGGAGTCGGCCCGCCTGCGTCCCGCAGCTCGCACCCGCAGACGGCCGGCCAGCCGGGGGGCGCCCGCGCCGCGGCCCGGGGACCGGCTTGCCTCGCCCTCCTGGTCCGGATCTAGCAGTCCTTGGCGCGGCCGCACTCGCTTCTCCGGCCTCTCAGACCCTGGACGAGGCGAGGGAGGCGCGGCGCCGGCGAGCCAGGAGAGAGCCACCATTGCCGCCGCCGTCGCTGGAGGAAGTGTGCGGCTCCCGGGCTCTGTCCGCCTTGGGGCGCGCCCCAATGTCAGCCGCGGGGCCGAGTGCAGGCCGTGGGCCGCCACTGCCCTAGCCGCGCCGATCGGGAGGCGGCCTCTTATATGGAATTTGGACCCCGGCACTCCCCTCCAGGGCTGGTGCCCCGGCCGCGGCCCTGGCGCAGTCCGCGGTCTCCCGCTAGGCGCTCGGGAGGAGGAGGAGGAGACGCAGCCGGCTGCGCGCGCTGCGTGAGGACCGAGGCTCCCTCCTCTGGGGGGCGGGCGCGCGGAAGGCGCTGGTGACTGAGCGACTCTCGGGGCCGCCGGGGCCCGGAGCTCAGGGCTTGGTGGGCCTGTAGTGGCACCGGACGGACCCCCAGAGTTGGGGAGTTGGGGAGACCTGCCCGGGCCCCCTGCCCGCAGCCGCTATGGCGGAGAATTGGAAGAACTGCTTCGAGGAGGAGCTCATCTGCCCCATCTGCCTGCATGTCTTCGTGGAGCCGGTGCAATTGCCGTGCAAACACAACTTCTGTCGGGGCTGCATTGGCGAGGCGTGGGCCAAGGACAGCGGCCTGGTGCGCTGCCCAGAGTGCAACCAGGCCTACAACCAGAAGCCGGGCCTGGAGAAGAACCTGAAGCTCACCAACATCGTGGAGAAGTTCAACGCCCTGCACGTGGAGAAGCCGCCGGCGGCGCTGCACTGCGTTTTCTGCCGCCGTGGCCCCCCGCTGCCGGCGCAGAAGGTCTGCCTGCGCTGCGAGGCGCCCTGCTGCCAGTCCCACGTGCAGACGCACCTGCAGCAGCCCTCCACCGCCCGCGGGCACCTCCTGGTGGAGGCGGACGACGTGCGGGCCTGGAGCTGCCCGCAACACAACGCCTACCGCCTTTACCACTGCGAGGCCGAGCAGGTGGCCGTGTGCCAGTACTGCTGCTACTACAGCGGTGCGCATCAGGGACACTCGGTGTGCGACGTGGAGATCCGGAGGAATGAGATCCGGGCAAGTACCCTACACACAAACACACGCACAACACACACGCACAACACACACACACACACATACACACACTCCCTACCGCCTGGGGATCACCCATCCGGACAGGCTGACTCTTGTGACATCAGGCCAGAGGTTCCCTTCCAAACTCCTACTCTGTAAGTTTGGAGGCAAGGTCCTGGGAAGTAGGGTCCCCGATCGGTACTTGATAAATTCCTGCACCTGTGCTCACGGGGGGCATCTTGTGAGGCATTTATAGAATTGAGGTGTGGGGCTGTCAGGGGTAGAGTTTGGCTGTTGCTTTTCTGTTTTGCGCGCAGCTCCCTCCCCCGGCGTTGTTTCCGTAGGCCCTACGGGAAGTCACTAAAGGGAGTGACCCAGGTCCTGCTTCTCCAGCTGCTGTTTATGTAATGAGTGTCCTGGTGCCGCTGCTGTGGCTGACATGATCCATGATGCTGGCATACCAATGAGGAAGTAAACAAAAGCAGCCATGTTAGTTTCAAGCCCTAGTGGAAACACATGGGGGGGGCGGGGGGCTGGAGGGGGAGCTTGCGGAGGGAGAGCAGAACTCCTGGTATCTATCTGGCCAAGGCCTGGACAGCCAACAGCATCACTGGACAGCATCTCAGCTATTCGGATTATTCCCCATAGCCCGTTCTCCATGTGTGAGAATCTCTGCCCACTGTGTGCCTGTGCGTATTGCACGCGTCTGCATGAACACACCTTAAAGTATGTCTTCATCACCCTGAGCGCTTTTCTCCCAGCCCAGCCCTCTATCACAGCCCTCCCACATTTGGGGAGGGGAAGTGGAAGATGGAAAAAGAATCCTGTGGGTTTAAGGTTGAGCCGCCTTGCAATCTGGTTTCAGGCAGCTGGCTCCCCTGGGCTGCCGGCTGGGTGATTACGGAACCGCATCCCCTCCCATTGTATACACCCTGTAGCAGCGGCCAATGTCAAAACCGCCTTCCCCCTCAGGCCTCTGGGGCTGGCCTGGCTTTGGAGCTGGACTGAAGCAATACTTCCGTCCCCTTCAGTGGAGGGGGGCTCCTCCTGGGTTCCTCCCAGGTCCCCTGGCTTTCAGGGTTGAGTCATACCAGAAAGAAGGGGTTGGCCTGAGACTGTCTGAGCCATCTCAAGCCCCAGCTTGGGGCCTGGGTGTGATATCATGGGGGTGAGGTTGGGCTTTGGTAGGACTGGGAGTGTTTATGGGTGGGGGCCCCTGGACGCTAGTCGAGGCCAGTGGGGAGCTTGGTTATGAGGAAGCTCTGAGCAGGGGACGGTTGTAGATGGGGGCTGTTTCCTGTAGGGGGGACCAGTCAGAATGAGTCACTGTTCAGCAATTAAAAAACATACACATACCACTAACAAAAGGCAGGAGGGTTGCTACAGGCTGAGGGCAGGGATAACAAATAAAATTTGCTGTATAATTAGTTTCTAATCGGATGGGCTAGCTCTGGGGTTTTGTGCCAGGACAGAGCCTCTGGTTTCTTAAAGGAAGTGTGGGTGGGGGATGGAGAGAAGAGCCTTCCCCCACCACCAGGGTTGGAAAAGGCAGAGGCCTAGGGGAACAAATGAGCCCCTAGTGTACTCCGCCCCCCACCCAGGGCAGGCAGAGCCCAGACTTTCCCTAGTATTGGGAAGATGCTGCTATTAATAAAGATGCAAGGGCTGGGGAGGAGGCTGGGAAAAGTGCAGAGGCAGGAGAAAGGAAGGCTGTCCAGTTCTCTGTCCTGGGATTGACAGTGGAAAATGAAAGGAAGGGAAAGGTGGAGATGGGGCTGAAAGGCACAGAAGAGGGGACAGTAACCAGGGTGATGAGTGAATGTGTGCCTGCACCCACGGCTTTGCCCTTAGTTGTATTGGAGTGCTCAGGTGTCTTTCATTTAGGTGGGGGAGAAAGCACAATTTTACCTGATTTGGTAGTAAGAGAGTGTCTGCAGATGTGAGTCTGTGTTTGTGAGTGTCTTTGAGACTGTCTGCTTTGCCCTCAAATGCACCTGTCTCCTGTCTGTATAGTTGGGGGATGGGGGTGGCACACATATGCAGAGTATACCCTGGGGTTCCTACCGGCAGGTCCCTGATCCCCCAGCTCATGGAAGGAACTGAATGGAAGCAGGCCCTGAACTTTGTCAGCAGCTCCATGTGTGTGCGTCTGCGTGCGTGCGTGCGTGCGTGTGTGTGTGTGTGTGTGTGTTCTTGTGTTCGTTCCTGTTCCTGGTGTGGGCAGGCTCAGAAGTAGTGGGTTGCATCACAGCCAGATGTGCAGTTCTGTGCGCTCAGCATCTGTGCCCCACAGCCTGAGTCTCGTCCCTCTCCAGGCTCCCCTACCCCAGGCCCTCCAGACTCTCTCTGGTGTCCCAGGGCACTGGAGTTGGAAACCCTTCAATGGCCCAGTGCCACTCACTGTGAGTTGGACTTATTGAACGAGTAGGAAGAGGGGCCCCACCCTCAGGGGAGGGGGTGAGCCACAAAGAACCTGAATGGAAGAACCCATTGCGCTCCATCCTCTCTAGGCTAGCCATGGGGAGGGGTGTTTTCCTGGGCCTCTTTTCCCTTGTGGGAGGGAGTCTGTCTTAAAGGGCCTCTGCTGGTACCATGGATGAAGGCAACAGAATTATCCCAGATGCAGGAGCAGAAGCATGGAAACCTGGCACACACCTTAAGATACAGCTCTGCTTCTTGTGCTTCCTCTTCCGTTGTCCCGGGGAGGGGCAGGGGCTGCTGAAATGCCCTACTGGCTAGGAATAGGAAACGCTGATCAATTTCCCCCTGGTGGTCCTCCACACGCATACTCAAAGCACCCACCTGTGCAGCGGCCTAGAGCTGGGGCCCAGCAGGAATGCAAGTAGGGCTTCCGCCCAGCAGGGGACTAGCAGGGGGTCTCAGAGTCAGGCCTTCGAAGTCCTCGCCCCACTCTGCCCTTGGGAAGCCAATGTGTAAGCCACGTTGCCATGAGGCCTGGATGCCCATTGGGTAGACCGCAGAGACCACTCTAAGACATGCCTAGACCCCAAATGTGTTCTCCCTTGGGGCTATGGGAGGCTAAGGGCCCAAGATTGGGATATCCAGGTGGACTCGGGTGTGGCGGCCCTAGGTAGTCAAACCCTCTTCCAGCCCCTGGGTTTAGGGGTTCATGTGAGGAACTCGGGACTGGTATGAGCTGGGAGCACCTCTGTCTCATGACCTCCTTCAACATAGAAAGAAGATCCAAGATAAGGCCTAGTTATATCTGTGAAGGGCTATGCAGGGTATGTGTGTGTGTTCAGGTCATAGCTGTGCCTCTGTGTCATTCCTAGTACCCCAGACTGAGGTTGGAAATGTTCCCAGGACCCTGTTCCTTGCATTCTCGAAGGTTTAGAGTTGAGAAGAGATGTTCTCTGGGGACAGGATCCCACTTCTTTGACCAGTTTGGGGTTTGCAGCTGCTGGGGGTGAAGTCATCCTGCTCACATTGTCCATGGCCGGAGGGGCTGCCCTGGGACCCTGGAGGGGATCCTAGGTCTCTACCCCATGTGTCTGTCTCCGAGTGGGCTCTGGGAGTGAGAGCTGCCCTGGCCCAGCTATAGCCAGGCTGTGGCTGCAGCTTGACTCAGGCAGTACGGACCCCACCGCTCTCCGCTGCCCCCGACCATAATCCTGAGGTCTGAGGTGGGGTGGGAGGTGGGAGGGTCAAGTGGCTGCTCCTTCCTTGACCATCTTGAAGGATTGGGAAGAGGGGGCCTGGCTTGGCCTTCCTCCCTGGCCCCGGACAGAGGAGCCTGAGGCGGAGGCCCAGCCCACCACCTCCACCCCAGGATCCTGCTGACACAGCCAGACCAGACGCCTGTCATGCACGCCCTGCTGATGACTCTGCCTGCTGCAGCTCTGGGTGCCTCTGCATCCAGGTCTGTCTGCAGGTGTGTGTGTGCGCATGTGTAACCAGTGCGTCTGGTTGTGCATCTCACATGGGACTACTTTTTTGTATCTCAACGTGTGTATCTCTGTGAAGGTGCAGTGTGAGTGATTGACTTAATTACAGAGTTGTCTTGTGTGTGGCTTTGGGGTCGGGAAGACGTGCACGTGTGTGTGTGTGAGCTAGAGGAGGGTGCCCTGCTTGCCGTTCACCTGCGAGTTGAAGTTGAGGGTGCACACATACCTGTCGTTGACGGCGCTAGTGTGTGACTGCCTGCCTGATGGTGGTTGGTTGGTGGGTGTGAGTCTTCTGTGACTTTCTCACCTGGTGGAGGTGTTGGGGAGGGGAGGGGACTCACCTTCGCCGAGCTTGTTGCCTGTGGTGGGCTTTGGAGGTGGAAGCCCGGATGGATCCTACGATGCTGTGTTGTGGGCATTCGGGGTGGTCATAGGAAGAAGGGGAGCCCGGCTTGGGCCCCAGCCCTGGACCGAGAAGGCAGCCTTGGCTGGCCTTATCCCTGGCTCTGGGAAAGCCTTCCTTCCCGGCTGGCCTGGCATTCAAACACAGACAAAGGGGGGCTTTCTCTCTCGCCTCTTTGTTCTGCTGCCCCAGAGCAGTGCTCTCTGCATGGCAAAAGCTAATTCCACTCTGCAGCTGGGAAACCCTCTCTGGGGTCTGCCGGGGCTTGCCTCCGAGGTGCTGCCTTTCTCCTTGCCCCTGGTTCCTTCTCTGTAGCCTCTTCTCTCTCGGTCTGTGATTGCCCGCAGCCTGGGGGTCCACATGGTAGCCCCAGGTAGGGGCTGAGGCATGGGGACAACTAAGGCTGAGACCAGGAGGGAGTGCTGTGGCCCAGGGAGAGGGGAGGCTGACGTACTCCTGGGACAAGGGCTTATGTGGGAGAGTGGGGGGCGGCTTTGGCAGCTGGGGAGGAGGTTAGGAGGGGGTAGCTCTGAGCTGGGGCTTCATCCAGAGCTGGAGCTGGCATGAGAGTCATCTGGGCAGGGATCCCAGCAGGCAGAGGTACTCCAGCAGCCCAGCGCCCTCTTCCCGCCTCCACCCCATCCCAGGGGCTGCTGGCCCCAGCTCTGGTCCCATCTACAAACCTGAGGTCTGCCTCTGGCCCAGATCCTGGGGCCCTGCTCCCTCCTGACTTTGCTTCTCTTCAAGGTTGACTTGAGGGTTTTATTATTATCATTTATTAACTTTTATACAGCCTAGAGTCCCAATGGCCTTACCCGTCTGCCCAGTCCAGTCTGGCATCAAAAATGCCAGCTGGGCCTGGCCAGTCAGTCTCCAGAGGGCTGTGAGTGAGGCTTTCCCAGGGCGGGAATGTAAGGGGCTCATGATTGCCCCCTCTCCAGGCTGGGAGGGGCTTTGGAGGGAGCAGCTCAAAGCAGAGTCTAGAACATTAGGTGACAGATATGAGGGTCTTGGAGGGGTGGGAATGGTGTGCCCCCAAGTCTTCCTGATGCTTTTGCCCTCACAGACCCAGGAGCAGACCGTGGAAGGCCTTAGGTCCTTGGGGAAGGACAGGGACAGGAGTAAGCAGGTCACACCTGGGTCAGCAGGTGTAGCGTGGTGCTGGGCCTCCAACTGCCCCTGCCCCTGCTAGAGGCCTGGTCCCTCAAGTGCTCCTAGTCTAGACCATTCTAGTCTCCACTCTGTACCTGCACACTTGAGGTGTGCCACAATCCAGGTGACCCACTGTGGGCTGGGAGCAGTTTGTAAGGTGCCCTCCCCCACATTGAGAGGCCTTGCCCTGAATCAAGCTGGGAAATCTCTCAGCTGTGGGTTTTTCCCAGGTGGACAGTGGAGCCTCAGCTCTCAGTAGTTCTGGGAGGTTGGGATGGAAAGGAGGCTGCTGGTAGTGGGGAGGGGTCCTTGCTTCCTCTGTTCCCCATCTCCCAGCTTCTCAGCAACCTGATTCATTCACTGGTGGAATCGAGGTGAGGGGTAATAAAGGGGCAGCAAGTGGATATTTCCCTTCTTCCCCACCACCCCGATTTTCCAGTGCCTGAGGTAGCAGTGTCCCCCCGCCCCCTGCTTCCCCCCCCCCCCCGGTGTTGGCTGCGGCAGGATTAAGATCACCTAGCCCCGAGGGAGCGCCATTCCTGCAAGGGCGAGCTGGCCATGGTGGGCCCCCCTCCCAGCCCTCCCTGGCGGGCATTCCCTGGCCAGTTTCCTTCCTATTCCTGGTCCTTCCCTTCCCCCTGTAGTGGAGAGAGAAGCCCGATGGCCTCTGAGCTGGGGGAGGGCCAATGAAACCCAGCCACCTGCTAGGCAGTGTGGCCACTGCCTTTGCTAGACCTGGACTGGGCTCCACCCCAGAGGGCTCTGGGCAGGCAGGAACCAGGACCTGGACCCGGAAGCCAAGGGAAGACACCTCAGGGTCCCGGGGTGGCCATGCTGCCAGGAAAGGATCTGAGAAAAGCCTAGATGGCGGAAGGGGCTGAGCCCCACTCCCCAGGACAGGACAGGAAGTGCCTCCCTTGGCTGTGCCCTGAGGGGTCAGCCATGAACTCCCTGACCGGGTTGCAGGGGAATGGGACAGCGGCCTCCCACGGGTCTGGAGGGTGGGAGTGAACAGCCCCATTCCGGGCCTCCGAGGGAAGCGGGGCTGAGATCCTCTCTGGGGCTGCCTCTCTCCTGCCCCTCGTCTGGGACTTAGCTCCAGGTGCACCTCTACTCTGATACCAGTGGGTTTGGTCATGAAAAGTAGTCGGGCCGGGAGACCCTGGTGCACAGATGTGTGTGTGTGGCTGGGGCCTGGGCTCTCGGATATCCTGGGCACTGGGAAGGCAGGAGTGGCCTGGAGCCTGAGATGCATCCAGATTGGAGGGACTGCTTCCCGAGTGTGGGGACGAGGCAGCCAGCAGGCAAAAAATTGAGGGCCAGTTGTAACAGGGGAGGTAAAAAGGTGTCATATCCTTTGGTGGTACCCTGGCCACTTTGCCTTCAGGCAGGCCTCCCTTAGTCGTCGGGGGCCTTCAGGAGGGCCAGCCTTCACTGTGCAGGGCTGTGTGTGTGTGACAGTGTGCCCGAGGGGGTCTCACCCAGGTGATGGCATGTGCTTGTGTGTGTGCGTGCAGTTGTATGCGTGTAGGTGGGCCATACTGTGGGGTGCCGCCTGCCCTTTTCACATGACTGGGGGCAGTTTCACAGGAAGGGAGGGTGTGTGACTACCTCTGCTCCTGCGCCCAGCCAGCTGTGTTTCTCTACAGGCTCTGACTCTCAGGCTGGCAGCAGATCCATGTGCATGTTGGGCTGGGGGGGCGGGGCAGGGCAACATCTCCTAGGGCTGTCTCTTAAGGTACTGTCCTGGGTCACTGAAAGGTCAAATTGTTGGGGGGGTTGCCCCAGGCTTTCCCAGCTCAGAATCTGAGAGCCTCACCCCCTACCTCCTCCTGTCCCCACGGCCCTGGTTCTAGGGTAGCCACCAACACAAAACAGGGTCACTGAACTCTCTTGGCTGGCCTTGGTTTCCCCATGTGTAAAGGGGTTTGGGGGAATAAGGAAGGGATTGGTGGCAGCTTGTCTTTTGGAAGCCAGCTGAGTGTGGACAGGAGTGGGGGTCATGGGTCAAACCTGAGGGTCACTTTGAGGTCCACACAGAGGAAGAAAACCACTTCTTGTTGAGTGGACACTTACTGTGAGCTAGGTTCTGTGCAATCTGCTTTGCAAACCTTGTTTTGTGCGCAAAACCCATGGGTTTATTCAGGAAACACATTATGCATCTGTAGGGTGCTGGGGCCTTTGTGGGTCCCGGCTAGGAAGGGAAGTGGAAAAATACAGCAGCAAAGCCTTGTTTTCAAGAGGCCTTGAGTTTTGTTTGGAGATTAGACTGCAGTTGGTCAGACTATAGAATATTGTTGTCCTATAGCTCTTTCTGTGAGATGGTCATGTTTTGTGTCTGTGGTGTCCAGTACATTAGCCACTAGCTACATGTAGCTATTGAGCACTTGAAATGAGGCTGGTACAACAGAAGAACTGATGTTCAATTTAATTTATTTTTAACTAACTTAAAATGAAATAGCCACATGTGACTAGTGGCTACTGTATTGGACAGCACAGCTACAGAGGGAGAGCAGAATGTGACAGCCCCTCGTATGGCCAGGACAGGGAGGGTCCTGCACAGACTCCGAGCAGGGGCCATGGAAAGTTTCCTAGAGGAGCAGGGCCTTAAGCTGGGCTTTGAAGGATAGACAAGGGATGGGGAGAAGGCACTGTGGGCTGCAGAAAAACATCAGCTGGGTGCAGGGAGTTCAGATTTGCAGTGTCAGGGACAGGATACCAGCCCACCTGGCTGGGAGAATCAGGTTGTAAGTAAGAGAGCCTACAGAGTTTGGAAGGAGGGGTCATCGAGGGCTCTTGGGCAGGAGAGAGACCCTGTTTGAAGAGGTGTGTCTGGCAAGGGAGGATGACAGGGCGGCTGGAACAGCTGGGATAGGCAGGTCTGGGAAGAGAGGGGTTGTAGAGACAGAAGATTAAGGGCTGAGAAGAGCAGCATGGTCCAGAACCTTCCAGCAGACTGACCTTGGGTCTTAGGAGAGCCAGAGTTTCCTTTCCACCCAGGTCCAACTGGGGGGCTGAGGGAGTTAGCAAGGACTTCAGAGGCTTAGCTCTCAGCATCAAGAGCAAGCAAGGGGGCAGCTGGCTGGCTTGATGCCCCCCAAGTGTAAGGCAAACGTCAGGTGAGATCTCTGGACCGGGCCAGAGGGCCTGTGAGACCCGGGAAGGTTGTGTGACCCTCGGCATCATTTCTAAGATGGTGCTCCCCAGAGAGAGGCAGCATGACTTGGATAAGAACAGACCCTACTACCTGGTCATTTAGGTTTGTATTCCAGCTCTGACACTAGCTGTGTGACTTTGGATGAATTACTTAACCTTTCTGGTTTCCTCTCCTCTGAAATGAGGATAATAATAGTATGTATCTCATAGCATTACTGGAATGATTAGATAAGTCTATACAGGAAAAGTGCTTACAACAGAGGCAGGCCTGACCCTGCCCTCAGAAAGTTTATGGTTTAGATATGTGTGGGAAGCATTCCAGGCTTTCTCGTCCTGGGAACAGGCGGGCCAGACAGTTATCACCAGGCCCCTGGGATTGCATGGGAGCCAGAAGGGGTTGGGGGGCAGAAATTTTACGTCATCTGGGAAAAAGGATCCATAGGATGAGTCTGTTCTGTAGAGGTAGGGATGGTGTTCACCCATTCCTCTGATGCCCCGACCCCAACTGTCTCTGTAGAAGATGCTGATGAAGCAGCAGGACCGGCTGGAGGAGCGAGAGCAGGACATTGAGGACCAACTGTACAAACTCGAGTCAGACAAGCGCCTGGTGGAGGTAGCTAAGCCCAAGCCCATGGTATGAGGGTGGGGGCGGCTTGGGTACTGGGCCTTGGGCTAGGATCTGTTGCGTGGTCGGCTCTATGCAGGAATCCCTTGGTCAGTCATTCAATGAACCGTCAGTGGATGAGCCCCCCACTGGTGCCAGGGTACCTGTCCAGAGCCCTGTGCTACCAGTGGGGGATTGGCAGGTCAGACTTTGCCTTTGGGAGCCCTGGGCAGCCTGGGGCTTTGGGGTCCCAGACTCCCCCATCCAGGATGTGAGACAGGCAGGAGCAGCAGCCAGAAGTCCCCAGTACTTACCTGCCCACCCACTCTTGCCCCGGTGCCCGCAGGAGAAGGTGAGCCAACTGAAGGAGGAAGTGCGGCTGCAATACGAGAAGCTGCACCAGCTGCTGGATGAGGACCTGCGGCAGACGGTGGAGGTCCTGGACAAGGCCCAGGCCAAGTTCTGCAGCGAGAACGCAGCGCAGGCGCTGCATCTCGGGGAGCGCATGCAGGAGGCCAAGAAGCTGCTGGGCTCCCTGCAGCTGCTCTTCGACAAGACGGAGGACGTCAGCTTCATGAAGGTGGGCTGGGCCTGGGACCGGTTGGTGGGACCCAAGGGGCATTTTTAAGATTTTTTTTTTTTCCTGCATTGGGTCTTCGTTGCTGTGCGCGGGCTTTCTCTAATTGCGGCGAGTGGGGGCTACGCTTCGTTGAGGTGCACGGGCTTCTCACTGCGGTGGCTTCTCTTGTTGTGGAGCATGAGCTCTAGGTACACGGGCTTCGGTAGTTGTAGCTCACGGGCTCTAGAGCGCAGGCTCAGTAGTTGTGGCGCACGGGCTTAGTTGCTCTGCGGCATGTGGGATCATCCCAGACCAGGGCTCGAACCCGTGTCCCCTGCATTGGCAGGCGGATTCTTAACCACTGCATCATCAGGGAAGCCCCAAGGGGCATTTCTAAATTGGAGTCTGTGATGCTTTGCTCCCCAACTGGTTCCCTCCACCAGTATGCTCACAGGGCTTTGGAGCCAGCCTTCATGGATTCAGAACCCTCCCACCCGGTTCCTTCTAGCGTTGTGACCTTGGGCAAGTCATATATGTTCCCTAGGCCTCAGCTCCCTCACTTATAAGGTGGGGTTGACAGTACAGATCTATTACCTGTTCCCCGCAATGCCACATTTTTAAAAATCTCTGAAAACTGAAAGAAAAATGTTCTAGCAGCTCATTTAACAGCAAAAATTGACCTGAACTGATGCTGGCAATTTATGGCCTTTATTGACCTTACTTGATACAAATATTGAAACATATTGCTGGGCCTTCCCTGGCAGTCCAGTGGTTAAGACTCTGTTCTTCCAGTGCAAGGGAGGGATTCGATCCCTGGTCAGGGAACTAAGGTGCCACATGCCACGAGGCGTGGCTAAAAAAAAAAAAATATATATATATATATATATATCGCTGCAGAAACACTGATGTGTTAGATTACAGTGTCCTACACTGTAATCACATATTATGATAGGGGCATCATATTTCCCTTCTAAAGTCCCCCAAATTCCAAATTCCAAAACACATCTTGCCCCAAAGATTTTGGGTAAAAGATTGAGTGCTTGCAGAACCTTCCTCCTAGGGTAGTTGTTTAGATAAGATGATAGATGTATAGAAAGCACTTACAGTGTTGTCTGTCACATAGCAAGTGCTCAATCTTCTGAAAATGGAGGCACCCCACCTCCTGCCCCTGCCACGCTCCGGCCAGAATCAGAAGGTCA
This sequence comes from Mesoplodon bidens, assembly GCF_964165515.1. Taxonomy (NCBI): domain Eukaryota; kingdom Metazoa; phylum Chordata; class Mammalia; order Artiodactyla; family Ziphiidae; genus Mesoplodon; species Mesoplodon bidens. Next base: position 27,354,557 of record NC_138176.1, on the reverse strand, counting down.
GCCCTGCCTGGGGAGAGAGAGGATGGGGCAGCTCTCTCATGCTGCCTTTCCCACTGACTAACCCTTTTCTCTCCCTCTAGAACACCAAGTCTGTGAAAATCCTAATGGACAGGTGAGCAGATGGCAACCAGCCCTCAGGGGAACACATGTGCGGGAGGGCAGGAAGGGCCAGGCCCACTGGGGGGAGGTAGGGCGGGCTTACCGGTGATACCTCCTCACAGCAGATGCCCCGTCCACTGCCCCCAGGACCCAGACCTGCACAGGCAGCAGCCTTTCTCCCCCTAAGATCGGCCACTTGAACTCCAAGCTCTTCCTGAACGAGGTGGCCAAGAAGGAGAAGCAGCTACGGAAGATGCTAGAAGGTGAGGGTGGGATCCTCAATCAAAGGGAGAGAACCCTTTGGGCAGGGGTAAATGCCAGAACCTTCCTTCTGACAGGCAGCCTGGCCTAGTCAGATAGACCTTTCCTCATATCCCTGCTTTGCTACTTCTAGCTGTGGGACCTTGGGCAAGCCGTAGCACCTCCCTGAGCCTCAGCATCTTCAGCTGTAAGATGGGAATGATAGTAGTATCTGCTTTCTAACGGAGTAGCAAGCATCAAGATGGTGCATGATGTATTGTGCTTGGTCCTACAGATGGAAAATGTCCCCGGGGGAGAGGAGGCCTGGGTTGCCTGGGACAGGGGCTTTACCGACTTTTGCCCAAACTCTCCACAGGCCCCTTCAGCACACCGGTGCCCTTCCTGCAGAGCATCCCCCTGTACCCTTGTGGTGTGAGCAGCTCTGGGGCGGAAAAGCGCAAGCACTCGACGGCCTTCCCTGAGGCCAGTTTCCTAGAGACGTCGTCGGGCCCTGTGGGCAGCCAGTATGGGGCAGCGAGCACAGCCAGCGGCGAGGGCCAGTCAGGGCAGCCCCTGGGCCCCTGCAGCTCCACGCAGCACTTGGTGGCCCTGCCGGGCGGCGCCCAACCAGTGCACTCAAGTCCTGTGTTCCCCCCATCGCAGTATCCCAATGGCTCCGCCACCCAGCAGCCCATGCTCCCCCAGTATGGGGGCCGCAAGATTCTCGTCTGTTCTGTGGACAACTGTTACTGTTCTTCCGTGGCCAACCATGGCGGCCACCAGCCCTACCCCCGCTCCGGCCACTTCCCCTGGACAGTGCCCTCACAGGAGTACTCACACGCGCTCCCGCCCACACCTTCCGTCCCCCAGTCCCTTCCCAGCCTGGCGGTCAGAGACTGGCTCGATGCCTCCCAGCAGCCTGGCCACCAGGATTTCTACAGGGTGTATGGGCAGCCGTCCACCAAACACTACGTGACGAGCTAACGCTACGCGGGCGGTGGGGCGCTGGGGGAATCTCCCCGCCTCAGCCCCCAGTGGCTCGGGAATGACGCATCCAGAGACCTGCCCTTCTACCTTCCTGTCCTCCCTCCCTTCCTCCTTCATTTCCCCAAGTCTTTTCCTTTTGGATTTTGTTTTGTTTGGGGCTTGTTTTGATCTTTTTTTTTATCACGAATCTCCTGGACTCAGAGGTGACAGTGGGAGCTGGCCTGGGCCGGGGCCACAGGTGGCTCTGGAGTTGGGAAAGCGTCTACCTCAAGGCGCTGAGCTCTCTCTCTCTCTCTGTCTCTCCTTTTTTCTTCCACTCCTTCCCCTACCCAGCTCCGTGGCTAGAAGGAGCCTCAGCTTCCCCTAAAGCCTTGGGGGTAGGGGCAGTTTCCAACTCTCCTCAGCCAGCCCTGGGAGGAGGGACCAGTGTCCACTGGCCTGCTTCTCCTCTTGTTTTTCTTTTGGGCAGTTTGATCACTGACTAAATAGGGAATGACCTGTAGATTGTGGGGCTTTTTTTTTTTTTTTTTTTAAACCAAGAATGATTTCTCCTGCTTCCTTCTCACCATCCTCCCAGACGGAGTTCAAAGGCCACTTCTCAAGCAGCTTTTGGCACCTTCAGCCTCAGAATGGAATCTTAAAGACAGGAACCCCCATGTCCAGGAAAGGGGAAAGGAAACTTGCCAATGATAGTGACCACAGCAAAAGCAAATAATAATAATATTAATAATAATAAAGAGAAATAAAAGAAATAATAAAATAAAAAACCATAGCACAGCCCTTGTTGAGGTCAGCGGGAGAGGAGGGGCTGCCTGGAGTTGGGTCCTTGCCTGGATTTTGACACAGCGACTTCCTGTAGTGAGCACTTTGTATGAATCGTGGACTTCCTGTTCTCAAGGCGCAGGTATTTATTCTGTAATCTGTCTAGAGCACACACCGAAATCCAACCTTCTAATAAACATAATGGCGCAGTCCCACTCCCTGCCTCGCCTCTTACCCCTAACTCCCCCAGGCCTGGGGTCTTCAGGCGTTGGTGTGGGGAGGGGCCCCTCTAGGGATGGAAGCCCCTGCCCTCCTTGCCTTGATTCTCTCCGGGGTTTAGCCTGTTCCAGGCCTGTGAATGTCAGTTCATCAGGCACTAACTACGTCTGTCTCAGCCTTGGGTTCATTTGGCAAATATTTGCTGAGGGCCTCCTAGGCCCAGCCCCCGGCCGCATGGGCCCCGGCATCCCTTTGAGTTTCTGCCAACATGCTCTTAGCAAGGACAGACAAAGGAAGAAATACCTTTCTATGAGTCTTGCAGAGTTTACCTCCTTCAGTCCACAAATATTTATTAAGCACATGCTAAGCGTCAGGCACTGTGTAGGGCCAAGGGCACAGAAGTGGAGCAGACCCTATCTTCTTGGAATTTAGTCTAACTGAGCCTTGGCCCCCACTGGGGGAGGGGAGCGGGGAGGGTCACTCAGCTCCATGCTTCCTTTGGTAACTTGGGCTCTAGCCCCTGCCCCTGAGCATGGATGGAGGGCAGGCAGGAAAATCTTGTGCTCTGGGAGGCACAGTGCTAGGGTAACAAGGTGAAAAAGACATCCTACCCTCATCCCCTTTGGCAGAGCTTCTCAAAGAGTAGCATGCTTGTGAGCTTGTTAGGGCTGAGTCCTGGGGCCCTACTTGGACTTAGTGGGAATCACTGAGGGCCCAGGAACCTGTTTGTTTGGCTTTTTGCCACGCCGCACGGCATGCAGGATCTTAGTTCCCCAACCAGGGATCGAACCCATGTTCCCTGCAGTCCTGCAGTGGAAGCACGGAGTCCTAACCACGGGACCACCAGGGAATTTCCACTAATCTGCATTTTTAACCCCCTGGTAATTCTGACACATCCTGGGGTTTCAGAAGTGCTGCCATGAGGGACTGGCCAGGGACCTGCTTGTCTCAGGGACCCGTGGGCTGGAAGGAGGGGCTGGGGCACACCAAGCCCTCCTCTGTTGGAGCAGGAGCGGTGTGAGGGGGTTGCTGGATCTCTGGTTTGTTGCCTAACACTTTGCATGGATCTGCTTATATGTAAAGTAGGAGGGTCAACCTTTCCTGGGTGCCTAATTCTCTTTCCCCTTGTCTGGGTAGAATCTGAGCCGGAATGCCTCCCACCCCAGAAAGCCTAGAGCAAGACAGGGAACTATGGGTAAGTCCTGCATCAGGGGTCCAACCCTCACCGACTCTTAGTCACCCCTCTTCTCAGAAAAATAAGCGCTCAAATTGGAGGACATGGTCTGTCCATGTCCACCGGCCAGTCGGGCTGGCCAGACAAAAGTGTTGGTCTAGTGCCTCCATCTTCCCATCCTGTGGGAGTAGAAAATGACTCAGTGTGGGGGTGGGTGGACCCTTGATTCACTTCTCCCCCTTCTCCACTTTGGCAAGGAGCCAGAGCCAGGAGCATGATGACAACAGCTGGCCTGCCCCTTTCTCTTCCCCTGCACCTGTTTGGGGCTATTGAGGGGAGGCAGATGGCTGGAGCACAGTGCCCTTCCAACCCAGGGTGGAAGGATGCCTGCGGCCAGGTGCTGGTGGACAGATAGACATTTAACTCCACTCACATCTGCTCCTGACTCACTGTCGCTTTCTCTGGTTGTCAGGACCCCTGGGACATCTTCTGTGCCAGGAGTTGGGAGCCAAGACAGAAAGCTGCCCAATTTCTTTCCCACTTGGCCTGGTTTTGTTTTAGCTGATGGAAGAGGTTCTTTCTCCAGGTACATCAATGAAACTGGGATATGGAGGGGAGACTGGTGGTAGCGGGATGAGCTTGAATCCCACCAGGTTCCAGCTCTGAAAGCCCATCCCAGCAAATAGACACCCAGGCACATAGGCTGTAGGCCAAGCAGCTAACTGTGTAGTATGGCCTGGAGTGCCTGGGCAGCCAGGGAAGCCGGGAGACGCTCACCCCATCCAGCTGTCCCCAGCTACCCAGCTGTCCCTGGCTTTGTAGGAGCAGCTGTCACCCACCTCCCAAAAGGGTCAGGGGCAGAGGAGGCCAGGAAAGCTGGAGGTGCCCCCAGGAACAGGGCCAGCTGGAGAAGGCGTGGGGGCCTTCCTCACCCTGCACACTCAAGACACCTCACAGCCACAGGCGCGCCCTGTCCCTCCCTCGGCTAACCGCTCAGACTCCGAGATACCGCTCTCGCAGCCCCCGCCCGGCTGTGCCCTCCCGTCCCCCGCCCTCCGGGCAGGCGACGCTCCTCCCCATTCCAGGCAGGGCTGGGTGGTCAGGAGCGGAGCGCGTCTCCCCCCTCCCTGGCTCCTGTGGGCCAGATGTGCGGAACCCGCAGGGAGGCAACCGCCTGGGGGCTTCCTTCGCCCGCCACCCCGGCGGGTCCAGGCTCTTTCATGTCGCCGCCCTCCCCGGTCCCAGCCCCGGAGCCGAGCAGCTGCGCCCCGCTCCCCACCCCCAGCCTCTCTCCCAGCTGTCTTTGGGGTGGGGCCGGGCAGCTGGGGAACAGCTGCAAGGCGTGGAGTCGGGGTGCTCGGGTGCCCTCCTGCAACAGCCGGAAACAGTCTCCTTGCCCGGGGTGGGGGGAGGGGGCGGGGTGCAGGGGGCCGGGGGAGGGTGAGGCCCGGGGAGGGTGAGGCCCGGGGGGATGGTCGGCCCCTCCGCCCCTCCCCCAGCGCACCTGGCCGGCCAGCTGAGAGTCGGGCAGACCCCAGATCAAAGCCCCCTCCCGGCTTCAAAGGGCACCCTGGGGGCGGGGGAGGCAGATGGGGCAGCGGGGAACACCCTGAACGGGGAGGCCGCTGTGTCAGCGCCCCAGGGCCCTCTCTGGAGGTCGAGCTCCCGCGTTCTAACCTAATTTCTGGATTCTTCCAGGCCCCGTTCACATCCACCCACTCGGACCCTGTGGTTGTCACCATGCCTTTCCTCAGACACCTTCATTTGCTCCCATATGAGGGTGGGTGGGGAGAGCCCATGAACACTTTCAGGACCAGACTAGCCCCCTGGGGGATTTCCTACCCCATCCCACCTCTGCCTTATGTAAATTAGGTGTGTGGTTGGGGGACGGTCTAGGACATGTCCTTCCCCAACCTAGTGCTCTAGACCTACAAGGAAATGGGGGCTGTGGGGTAAGGGGGGGAAGAAAATTATCCCTGGACAGACCCCACCACACTCTAGCCCTCTTCCGAGGTGAGGCTCTCCCTGCAGGATGCTGGAAATCTCTTCCTTGGAGGTGCTTTAGAAACAGTGGGCTCTGGAACCTAGGATCTTGGCACTGGTTCTAGAACCCTCTGAATCCAGTTTCTTCCATTTAAAGGGGCAAGGAAGGAAATAGAGGGCACCCTTGGATTGCCTCTTCCCTATACTCTGCCAAAATGCTGGGACAAGAGCCAGCATGCTGGGATTCAGGGCTAAGAGTCTAGAAACTTCATTGGAAGCTGCAGGGAATGGGAAACAGATCAGTGTGAGGGCAGAGGCAGCTGGGGTTGGGGGCTCCTGGTGAGAGGTTTATAGCCCTGGGTCAGGAAGGGACCTGGCCTTAAGCACATCAGCTTCTCCTTCGATATCTCTCTTTCTTCCCCCCAGTACTCTACCCTGTCCATCTGCACCCCAAAGGCTTGCTTCCCTTCCAAGGAAGGATGTATTCACTCTCTGTCTGAATTCCTCCAGTGACGTACAACCTCGAGACACCCCTTCCACAATGAAAGCTCTTACAGAGAACCAACAGAAATCTGGTGGGTAGAGCTTTGGCCTCTACCATATTCTTCTGTGTATGAGAATCACATCCCCTGAGTGAGGGAGGCCTTTACGAGCCCAGGACTTCTTCCCTAAAATCCCCTGTCCCTGGCATTTATGATTCAGGGACTTGGCAGTGGACTTACCCCAGAATTCTGCATTGGGAGTCTGAATGTTTCCCCTACAGAGAACCAGTTTTCCTTAATTGCTGTGTGGTAAATTCCTCTCAACTGCAGCAAACTGGGATATTTATGACTTCTCTTTGCACTACATCTTCAACAATTGGGTCTTTCTTGAGAGAGAACCCATCGGCTCAGTGCCATAAGTTATTTCTCACTATTTACATTGAGGCAAGTAGAGGGTGACGTGGCGGGTAGGGTGTGGCATAGTTTTCAACAGTTTGTAGAATGGGGTCTAGAGGTGGTATGGGCAACATCTCAGAATTGCAGGTAAGAAGTGGAACAAGGGAGCAGGCTTCCAAGAACTAAGCATTAAGGGTGGTGTGAACTTCTAGCCCACCTGGAAAAAATGGCAGTGAGTCACTTGACACGTGGGTGCCCTGGCTGCCTGGTTGTGAATCGGATGTTGTCATCACTCTCCATATGTGTGCCTGCTGCAGGGCACTGAGCAAATGGGCAGCTCATGGCCTAATGGATAGGGACTCTCCAGCCACACCAAACGCCACCTCTACCAGCTGCAGCTCCCCGGGCTCCACCCATCAGATCATAGGCTTAGAGTCAGTCCTCCAGCAGCCCGTGTGGTTCCATGCCCCAGTGGCTCTGCTGATCCCTCTGCCTGGATTGCCTACTGAACCTCAGAGTCTCACCTCCTCTGTGCATTCTTCCCCCCCCCTCTCCAGAGGGGGTATGAAGAGTAATGAATGATGCATGTGAGATGCCAGGACGGTGCTGGCGTAGGCCGCTTTTGGGCACTGACAGCTATCACGATATTCGTGTTCCTTTGGGCCAGCCTCACTCCCATGCACTTAACACTCTCACTTGGTATTTTAACTAATTGTGTCAGGTTACAGGCTGCATGCCCAATTAGACTGTGTGCCCCTGGAGGACATGAAATATTAGTCATTTTATATTTTTCAGAGCGTAAGACGTTACCTGTTTCATTCATTCATTCAACTAATAATTATTGATGTCCTTCTAATGCTGGCCTCTATTCCAATGCTGGTGATACACTGGTGAACAAAACAGACAAACTCCGCCCTCTTGGAGCTAATAACTTGGTGGGGAAGAGACAGCTGACAAGCAAGAAATCAATAAATGTGAGCTGATGATAAGTCCTATAAAGGGAAGTAAAGCAGGGTGAAGGGGATAGGGCTTGTCAGTAGGGGTGAGGGGGCATGGCAGTTTTTATAAATGGAGGTGGTCGGGGAAGGCTTTGCTGAGAAGGTGACATTGAGTGGAGACCTCAAGAATGTGAGGAGGCAAGATCTGGGGATATTTGGAGCAAGAGTGTGCCAGGTAGAGGGAACAACAACGAAGGCTGGAGCCAGAAGATGCTTGTTTCAGGAAGAGCAGTGGGCAAGTGGCTGGAAGGGTGGGTGAGGGGCAGAGCAGGGAGTGGTGAGGTCAGAAAGGCAAGAGTGAACAGGCCAGGACATGAGGCACTGCAGGGGCGCTGCCTCTGCTCAAGAGATATCTGCCGAAGGAATGAATGATGGATGGATGAATGAATGCCAAATGCCTGGGCTGTCAGGGGCTCTGAGTTTTACAGGGGAGCCGTGTGGGCTAGAGGCTACCGGGCTCTCTTCCTGGGGAGGTAGGACTTGAATCATGCCCTAAAGGAGGGGTAAGCAAAGCACAGGAGGGAGGGTAGACACCCCAGGGAGGAGGTGGCTATGAGCGCAGGTGGGGAGATAAAATTGTGGGGGACTTGTAGGGGGACAGCGAGGGTAGCTCATCTGGAGCTCAGGGTATGTGTGAGAGCCCACGATTGACAGGTCCACAAAAAAGATTTGAGGTTAGACCAGAGCGGCCTTCAATGACAGGATAAACAGTTTGACCTTTCGTGTCCCACAGCAGCGGTGCCTCTGCAGGCATCTGAGCAGGGGAACTGAGTTTTAGAACAATGGCTCTGAGCATTAAGGGCCTGAGCGGCCAGGCAGTGGAGGGCAAGGGGACCAGCTAGGAGGCAACGGGAGGTCCAAGTGAAAGAGGAGGTTGAGTGGGGGGATCAGGGTGCAGGTTGGCCCCAGCCCCAGGAGCAGGAAGGACCATGGCTAGGCTTCCAGGTCCTGCTGCTCAGGCCGAGGGATGGAAGCCGGGATCAGGCCTGCTCCTTCCCTGCCAGCCAGCCGCGGGCCCCGGAGTCAGCAGAAAACCCCGGCCCTGGGGAGGAGGCGGCGCAGAGCCAGAAGCTGCTGAGGGAGCACTGGCAGCAAGATGCCATTGTACGTCCGCAATCAAGATACTTCAGAGGAAATCAAAAGCACCAACTGGGGAAATGATGTGTGCACTCTCTTCTCTCTCTCTCTCTCAAACACACACACAAACTTCTGCCTCCAAAATGGGTCAAGTGAAGGCTGTGGGCGTGGGCTGGGGAGGGAGGGCTGGAAGGAGAGGAGGCCCAGGGCCCTGAGCAGCCTGGGCGCTCGTGCCCACTCACCCTCCTGGCATAGGGGTTGGCAGCAGCTGCAGGGTGGGGTGGGACGTGAGGATAAATATACACCTCCCCATGCATATGGATAATGCACACAGCTGCCCTGCCTGCTTTGCGCTCATTAGGACCAACTGTTTCAGGAGCGGTGGCAGGCGGGTGGGAGGGGGTGATGTGCCCATTCACAGACCGGGGGTAGGGGGGCTGCTTGCAGCTGTGCAGACACCTCCCCCCGGGCCTGGATCAGCATCCCAGCCCCTGGATGCCCCTTCCTCCCTCTTTTCCTTCCTCCCAACCTGCTGCTCTGGCAGATCTGGAGGTCTCAGGGTAGGAAAGGGGCCTAGGGAGTGAGTCAGGACGAAATCCAGGCTGAACCCACACCGGAGCTGGGGGAGTTGAGGGGAAGGTTGGGCTGTATTGCATCCGCTGGCCCCGGGATGGGCTGCTGCTTATAAGCCAAAGCTCCTTATCCCTTCCTCTTCAAAGGCCATCTGTAGCATCCAGGCAGGAAAAGTGCTTCGGCCCTGTCATCTGGAGGCTGCAGGGGAGCCCCCATTCATACTGGAGAGCCCTGTGCCCCCAGACAGAATCTGAGGGGCTTGGGAGTGGCGTGCCAGCACAATGGCACAGGATTCTGCCTTCTGGGCGGCAAGGGAAGCTGAAGAAAGGAGGCTGGTGGGCACCAGCTCTCCAGAGCAGGTCGTCCAGGAGGGACTGGGGACGGGGCTGGGGATGTGAGTGTTGAGAGCCGGGCCCGGGGAGAGGTCTGGCTGATGTAATAGGCAGGGCCACCAAGTATGGCTGGACAGCTTGTGCCCCACACAAAGGCACCGGGCTGAGGGGCCCTCAGCTAGTGCCACGGCGTGCACCCCGGTGCGGGGCATCCTTTCCCATGTGGGTCAGCAGTGGCCCGGGTGGCAGGCTTGTCCAGTCTTAGGAACATGCATTTCGTTAACAAGGCAAAGAAAGACAGGGCGGGCGCTGTCGGTGTGTGACTCGGCAGCTGGCCCTTGCTCTCTTTCGCCCCTCCAGCAGTGTAAGTGGGCTCCCAGGGCTGCCGCCCCTTCGCTGCAGCCCTCCCTCTCCTCCTTTTGGGCCAGGGCGCTGGTGGGGGCCGCAGAGCCCTGGGGGAGAAGGGAGGCCCAAAGGGCGACCGCTTCCCCAACCTCTTTCCTTTGTTGCCAGGGTGGAGCCAGCCACCACCTGCCCCCCCTGCTGGTGGCCTCCAGAGCAGCAGCCACCTCTGGGCTCTGCAGAAGGGTCTGGTGGATCGTGAAGAGGCGGGTGGCAAAGTGAGAGGGAGAGGTAGGCCTCTGGCCTGGTCTCCGGGAGCCCCGGTCCCCGCTGCTCCCTGATGTTTGGGGCCCTGTGTTTAGTCAAGATGGTGCCCTGGGGAAAGATGGTCTTTCCAGTTGATGGGAACCCGAGCTAAGCCATTTCCTAGCTGTGTGATTCTAGGCCAGTGACATAACCTATTTTTTTTTTTTCTTTTTTTTTGCGGTACGCGGGCCTCTCACTGTTGTGGCCTCTCCCATTGCGGAGCACAGGCTCCGGACGCGCAGGCTCAGCGGCCATGGCTCACGGGCCCAGCCGCTCCACGGCATGTGGGATCTTCCCGGACCTGGGCACGAACCCGTGTCCCCTGCATCGGCAGGCGGACTCTCAACCACTGCGCCACCAGGGAAGCCCCAGTGACTTAACCTTTGAGAACCTTGGTTTCCTCAACTGGGAAAGGGGTAGAAATGGTTAACTCGTAGGACTGCTGAAGGGATCCAATCAGTGAATGAGTAACAGGAGTAGCAGTTCCCTGAGCTAAGGGGTAGTTCTGCCCCCGACCCTTGCATCTCTCAGCTTCAGGTATCCACACAAGTTATCTCACAAAACTTGCCCCTCCTTGACTCAGCTTGCTCTCTGCATTTCTGTCATTAGGACTTCATCTCTTTAGCGAAGGCTTTTTGTCCCTGGGACACCGCCACTCACTCTGGGAAAAGAAACCTCTCCCTGCTCCTGTGTTCAGGAGGATTCCTCAGCTCCTTTTCTGACCTCAGAAGCCAGAAGGGGAAAAGGTATCATGGTATGAGCTTGGGGCCCAGCAGTCAAACAGGCCCAGGTGAAAATTATAGCTCCGCCCCATTCTTCTGGTGTGATCTTGAGCAAGTGATTCAGATTCTGTGAGCCCTGTCCTCAAATGGAGTGGTAATGCCTACAGTTATCCATGTTGTTACAAGGATTAAATAAATGATAACTGCCAAGTGCCTGGTACAAGTGGGTGCCCTGGTCTGACCCTGCAGGGGCCTGGTTGTTGGCTGTATCCCCACATACCCACGTGTGTCTGGTTCTAGACACACACACACACACACACACACACACACACACACACACACGACACACACGACACAGTGCTGGACCAGCAGATTCACTGCAGGGAGCAGCAGCTCTCTTGCCCTCCTCCCTGCCCGGCTCCTGCGCTGCAGCTTCTCTGAGTTCTGCAGTGTTGGAAAAGAAAATTACCGAACAGATTGCAATTAAAGGGGGAGGTGGAGGGGAGAGAGACAGAGGCCCTGAAATGCAGCTTGACTGAGTGCTAAACTGTGTTTTTGCCTGGAGCCAATCAGGAGCCTCTGACAAGAGCCTGTTCCCACTTACAAATCTAATTGCAGGAGGTGTGGCTGCAGCGGCCCTGGGAGCCCCCAGAGAGAGGAGGGGGCTGCCAGCACTGCCAGGAAGGCTGCCGGCCCTTTTGCAACCTGTGGGAGGGGAGGTGGGAGGAGACAGAGGTCTTGGGGCCTGGGAAGGCCTGGACTCCAGAATGTCTGCCAGTTATTATAATAGCTACAAACGATTTAGCACCTACTCTGCACTGGACATCCATAACTTCATCTAATCGTCACAGGGTAAGTGATTACCTCATTTTACGGGTAAGAAACTGAGGTGCAGTGTCCCTACTGTGTGCTAGCTATTGCCCTACATCTACCTTTTTTTTTTTTTTTGCGGTACGCGGGCCTCTCACTGTTGTGGCCTCTCCCGTTGCGGAGCACAGGCTCCGGACGCGCAGGCTCAGCGGCCATGGCTCACGGGCCCAGCCGCTCCGCGGCATGTGGGATCTTCCCGGACCTGGGCACGAACCCGTGTCCCCTGCATCGGCAGGCAGACTCTCAACCACTGTGCCACCAGGGAAGCCCCCTACATCTACCTTTATCGACATTATATCTCTTTTAAATCTCCCTACCACTTTAGTCCCATTTCACAGATGAAGAGGCAGGGAGACTCCAAGAAAGGAAGCAACTTGCCCAAGATCACAGAGCTGATTTATGGATGGGCAAAGATAGATCTCTGGGTCTGACTCCGGAGAACACAGTTTAATTGTATCTCACTGTGCCTTTATTCAGCAGAGCATTCTGGGTAGAGTTGCCAGATTTAGCAAAACAACAAAAACAAAAACTGGGATGGCCAGTTAAATTTGAATTTCAGATAAACAATGACTTTTGATGAGTATTATGTCTCAAATTTTTTTTTAAATTTATTTTTGTCTGCGTTGGGTCTTCGTTGCTGCGTGTGGGCTTTCTCTAGTTGTGGTGAGCGGGGGCTACCCTTCATTGCGGTGCGCAGGCTTCTCATTGCGGTGGCTTCTCTTGTTGTGGAGAACTGGCTCTAGGTGCGCAGGCTTCAGTAGTTGCGGCACGTGGGCTCAGTAGTTGTGGCTCGCAGGCTCTAGGTGCGCAGGCTTCAGTAGTTGCAGCACGTGGGCTCAGTAGTTGTGGCTCGCAGGCTCTAGAGCGCAGGCTCAGAAGTTGTGGCGCATGGGCTTAGTTGCTCCGCAGCATGTGGGATCTTCCCGGACCAGGGCTCGAACCCGTGTCCCCTGCATTGGCAGGCGGATTCTTAACCACTGCGTCACCAGGGAAGTCCCTATGTCTCAAATATTGCATGGGACATACTTACATTAAAAATGATTGTTTATTTGCAGTTCAGGTGTGCGTGTCCCGCCATTTACCTGGCAGCACTGGACTTTCTCTCTCTTCCTGCCTCCAGCTCCCCTCTATTCTGCCAACAGCTTGGCCCGTGGGGCCAGCCAGGCTGGTATGTCTCTAAGGCCACTGAAGTGAGGCTGCCAGAGGGAAGACAAGCTCTTCTCCTGAGAGCAGAGCCCTGGACCGGAGCCCACTCTGCCTCCTACTGTGTGGCTTTGGGCAAGTCTGCTCCCCTCTCTGCACCCTCTCTAAAAGGAAAATTCAGTATTAGGTACTAGGTAATTGCCAACATCCTTGCCAACCGCAGTTTTCCTAACTTCTCCCTTTGTTCTGTCTGTGCAAAGCATGGTACAAAATCTTCAGCTGTGCTGCCGTGAGGACGGAGGACACCCAATGCTTGGGACAGAGACACCACCACCACCCCACCACCCGCCTCCCTGAGGAGCAGCACTCACTGATCAGAGGAGACCCCTGGTGTGGGCTTGGAAGGCCAGGGACTGAGATGGCTGAGAAACGGGCCGTTATTGTCTTTGTCCTTCATAGGAGGCAACTTGCCGCAGCCTTCAGACCCAGGGTCCTGCCCTGCCGGCACTAATGGCTCTGTGATAGTGGGTGAATTCCTTAACCCAGGCCCGTGCCTCAGTTTGCTTAACTGTGAGGTGGGACTAATACTGCCCCATGATGTAGATGAGAGGTCTGGTATGTAGGAGGTGCTTAATAAAGGGTTATTTTTATTGTTGGTCGTGGTGTTAATGTTACATCCTTCTGAAGAAAGCACCTTGAGGGATGCTGACCTCTGAAAGGACAAGCACACCGCAGGCCCTCTCCCCTCTCCAGCAAAGGACACGACACTTTCCAGGCTGCCTTGGTTTCAGCTAAATTTTATTTGTCGGATTTTTGACAGACGTCTAAATTATACATTGAATTTTCCACATGACCAAATACCACGTCCCTTCCTTTGACTATCATTTTCAAAAGAGACTATAAAAAAAAGAACTTTTCGATGAGCAGACTGAACCCTGAAACCACATGGAGTGCAAGAGCTAAAAATAAAAGGAAGTAAGAACTGGCCCCTGAGAAGGAAAGAGAAATCAAAGCAAACTCTGACGGGAATCAAGGGACGAGTCCTGGCGAGGGTGACATGGTGTCACCCTCCAGGCCAGGCCGGATAAGGCGCGGCCGACAGCGAGGGTGGGGCATGGAGTGGCGCAAAAATAGCCACTGCTTTAGCCCGGAAGGGAATAAAGGAATTCGTCAAAAGCCAGGAGAGGGAGAAGCGAGAGGGAGGGAGGAAGGGGGCAGGACGGCGTCCGTCCCGCAGTTTGGGAGCTGTGGACCTTAACCCTGGTACATTTCTACCCGCCGGCATAATCGCTGACTCTCAGCTGTGCGCCGACATGTTCCCCAGCTCAGCCCACATCAATGACACCCTTGTTTCCATAGTAACCAAGGGAGAGTGAAGGGGAAAGGGTGTGCTGCCCTGGGCACAGGGAAGCCAGCCAGAAGGAGCCGCACTGGGGAAGTCGGGAGGAGGGGAAGGGAAGGAGTTTTTTCCCACAACTGGTCTGAGCACACACCCTGGGGCCCCTGTCCCAGGCCTTGCCTGCCCTCTGGCCCCCAACCCTCTTCCCGGCACATTCAGATGCAGTCGTGCCCAGAGCAAGTCTCACCACTAAGACTCACTGGGAGTGGGAGGATGGGAGACCGGGAGTCCCCTTTCTAGCGTCCAATTCTGTCCTCGAAGTGGGGGGGCGGTGGCTGGGGAGAGGAAAGGAGTCTTTAGAAGCATTTTGTTTTTACAAATGGGAGCTTTCAAACTCTGCATTTTTCAGGCTCCTCTCATCTACGCTGCGAGCCCCGGGAGGGTTCAGTAGGACTGAAAGGGAAGATGAAAGTGTGTGACATCCACAATGTCTCTGTGTCTTTAGCTGAAAAGCAAATCTGAACATTCACAGAGGCTGTTATCAGAGGAAGGCAGTGGCTTCTGCCTGCTGACTGAGGCCCTGGGGGGCCCTTTCAAACAGTTCCCTAAGTTGGTAGTAAAAGAACAAAGATATTTCACAGACCATCCACTGCCAGAGTCCAAGTTCCACATCTCAGTGTTCCCAAATCACAGACCTCAAGGCAGGCATTTTTGCCCCTCAGATAACGTCCCTGATGCACTATTTGGAGGGGAAAAAATATTTTCAAGTGCTAGAGCCACATTTCCAGCCTGATAGAAGGGGGGATTTCTGGTTTCTTATAATTCTGTTTTGCCTCTGTTCAAAGGGCGAGAGGCGTCTGGGTAAGACAGACAGGCCGGGGGAGGCTGCAGGGGGCAACTAGCTCACAGTGGTTTAAAAACCTTCACCTTCTTTTTGTTTTGCAAGTACCTACAGGTCTGTCCCTGTAAGTACTTGCAACCCAGGGCACCTTTTCATGTCTGGCCTTGTTAATGACTTTCACCCCAGACCACCTTTGAAGCGGACCATGCTTCAGCCTCACCGGCACAACTTGGTCCAGAAAGGCTGGGTACTGAGGGCCAGGGGCTGGAGTGACCCCTTCAGTTTGCTCACATGCCTTGGTGGGTTTGGGAAGGGCCACCTCCTGGGATGTAAAAGTAGCTGCCCTCCTGGGACCCACCAGCCACTGGACAGTCTCTTATTCAGTCTCTAAAAACCCCAGTGCTCAGGCACCAGAACATAGTTCAGTTCAGGAGCCAGGGATGCTCTGGCCTGCTTTCCCTTGCTTGAAGCCAGGGATCTCTTAAGGCTCAGGGAAGCAAGCTCTTTTTGCAACATGGGGCAGAAGTCTCCCACCATTCCTCTCCAATCAATCACCAGAGGACACATTTTGCTGGAGAGAGGCAGAGGGGACCAGAAGCTGGGGTGACTCTGGCTTCCCCGGGCACGGCCCCTGCAACCACACACACCCACGCTCTTCCCAGCAACAAGCCCTCTCCCCCACGAGCAGCCCACACCACCAAGTTGCCAGCACTGTAAAAATTGATCTCTTCTAAAAATTGATCTGCCTGGCTTTTCTCAGTGGAGCAGGTTCATGGTAAAGCTGCATTTATTTTTAAAATCTGATAGCAGCAGCCTATTGTGATCATTTAAACACAGAATTCTTTGAGCTTTAGAAATCCCTTCTATAGGACAGCCGTGGAGAAGCCAGCTAATTTCAGAGTCGGCTGCTCACTGCTCCACTGAACTGGAGAAAGCCTGTTTACGCTAGCCTGAGCCCTCCATGTGAAGGCTTTTTAAGGACCTTGTAATTTTTCTGGAATTAAACCTCCCACCTCTCCTTACATTCCAGATGTCATTACAGTCAAAAGTCGTAAGACTCTGATTCCCTGTGTAGCTGGCTGGGGGCTGGGGACGGGGTATGTTTCTGTGGTGCGTTGTTTGCAAGAAAGGCTTTTTTTTTCCTTTCCAAAGGGTGAGGATTACATACAGTCTCCTACCTGCGTGACAAGATGGTTTAATCATCTGCTATTCACGCTCCGCCCCCCCAAGCCCAGCAGCTTCCCACCCAGACAGGCTGCAACCCTGGCTCAGTGGATGATGGTAAAAATCACTGACCAGCACCATCAAACACTGTCTTGGTTTCAACACCATGGGGGAATGTAAGGACAGGTCAGGAAATGAATGACCGCAGCCTAAGCTGCCTCTTCCTCTTCCTCTCCCCAGCAACACCCCCCCCTTTTTTTTTTGAAAGGAAAAAGCCCACTGGAATTGCCTAAACTGCAATGCAATCTCTTGCTCATTTAAAAGATCTCATTTTCTAATCATGTGCTTTGAGACATTTAATACTATTTCAATTATGCAGAGGAAATAATATAATTCCTTTATTTGAAAAATGATACTGAACCTCAGAGATCATGTTAAATCTACTGCTGGAATGGGGATTCTTTTTAAACTGTGTTGTTCCCTCTCTTCACACAGCTGTAGCTGTACACAGATGGAAAAACATTTGGTCAGAAAGCAGCAAATTAGTGTTTTTCAGGACAGAATTCAGCTCCCGCAGCTCCTGCATCTCCATTCGTCAAGATTTTATTTCTTCTTTGCATTGACGTTTTTGCAGACCCAGTTCATGCCGTCCTTTGAGGGAAATGGGCAGAGAGAGGCAGCGTTAGTTGTAAGAAAGGCACCACACACTCCAGCCCCAGAGGGGAGAGGGCGAGGGTCTTGGGTCCTCCCTCCTCAACCACCAGCTCAGTGGAGCTTGCCTTCCCCAGGGGCCCACCTGGGTGACCAGGGACAGTGACCTCCTGGGGAGGAGGAGGGAGGCCTCTGAGAGCACAGGAGGGAGATGGGAGGGGGAATGTCCAGAGCCCGAACTTGAGATGGGTCCTCAGGAACTCCCTCTGAAAAAATAAACACATCTGCCTGGATCCAAGGCCTGATTGAGGGGCTATCAGGACAGATTCCAACCATTTTTGGCTTTTTCTAAAAGCTGACCTTTGCTAGGGCATTAAATTCAATAAGCCACCTTTCTGGTGCCCCGGTGTGTTTACAGTGTGACAGTGTACACTTGCGCTAAATTAAATTTCTTTTTGGAAAAACAAACCAACTGCAGTGCATGTTACTAGACACACACTGGGGCAATGTGCATTTATTTCTCTTCGTGCAGCACCAGGGAAGGTTTAAAGGGGCCTGGCCTGGTTCTTGCAGCTTTAAGCACTACCAAGCAGAGGGACTGGGGAGAAGGTTCCCTTAAATGCACAGCGACCTTGAAAGTGTCCTCTCTTAGAAGGCTGGAGAAGGACAGAGGTAAAAACCACACAATACCTACAGCCACTTGGCAGGTGGCATGATATCTCGTGGATGCCAGGCCCGCCAGAGATGACCTATTTCTCAATGCCCTTTGCAGCCATCCCTGAATGCTCACCCTTTCCCCAGAGTCTCTCTGACCCCCAGGGGTGTGCAGAGGTCTCAGAAGCCCAGAACAAAATCAAACGAGACTCCTGCAATGCAACGCATCCCTTTCCCCTGCATGTGTCACACGTGCACATCTCAGGGCATACATGACATTCAGAGCCCCACATTTCCTATGACCAGGGAGCTAGCTGTTGAACCTGAACAGCTGAGACAGCTTAAAGTAATAAACATCAGCTGACACCCTTGGCCATTAGGAGCATTAATCCCATAAACAATACATCACTTCAAAACAACCAGCAGGCATCCTATCTCCTGGCTAATCTGACCATAACCTGAATTTACAGTGATTAAAACCCTGCCAGTTGCCATCAGAGCACTTGGGTGGGAGAATCAGATAATCTGATGGCTGTCCCAGAGCATACCTTAGGGCATGTGCCAAGAAGAGGCTGGCCACAGCCGAAGGCACAAAGGTGGACAGCACCTGGCAGCAGTGGGGATGAGGGTGGGGGAATGCCGAGGTGGGAGAAGGTGGACTCCGAATGCATCTCCGAATACAACTGGGTCAGCTACTTACTCTGAAAAGCTGAGGCCAATTTTAAGACCATTTTATGAAAAGGAATAATTTAAAGAGAAGCATGTTTAATTTTAGGAGCTAATTGGTTTCCAGGAAAAAAAAAAAAGATCACCTGCCAGGAGACAAAAAAGATTTTACAAATAAAAGAGGGATGAATGAGATAAGCATCTTCCCTTTGCATTCGAAGCTGAATAGCTCAGCACTTATGTAGCACTTTCCATCTTCAGGAACCCGCACAAACACCATCAAAGGTGCATACCTCAATATTTCCTCCTCTGTAGAGACTTGCAACATTTTATCAAATCATCTTCTCAGAGAAATCAAGAACAGTGTTCCCACTCTATACGAATACCATTTTCCCTCTTGTTTTACGGCTGATTATAGAGGGGGGTGGGTTTCTTTTACTGCATGTAACTCAACATGAATGCACTCAGAGATAGGAAAAATATTTACTCAGCTGCAGGAACCCAAAGCAGAACATGGAGGGTGAGGGGCAGTTTTCTCCAGGGTATCTGTTACGGAGGCAGAGGGGACTTAAATGGGGGAGCCCTGCCGAGGGGCAGTGTCCTCCAGATGTATGTGAGGGCCCGCGGTGACAAACCTTTCCAGCCACAGTCCTGCCAGCAGAGGGCGCTCAGAGGTCGGGCCCCACCAGCTGACCCGCTGGCCCTGGGGCGCTGCAGCTGCGCCTGCAACCTGGAGTGTGGGAAGCCGAGGAGACTTAAGCTGCTCTGGCTCGAGAAGGCCGCCCTGATCTGGTGTCTGGAGGCTGGGGATTGTGCCTTTCCTGTTATTACGTAGAGGAGAACCTGAGCTGGAGGTGGAGGTGTTGGGGAGGCAACAGTCAATGACGATGATAGCTCTTCAATAAAAATCAGGCACAAGCTGTGCCAGGGTGCCCACTGGCAAGGAAAGACTCCTGAGGGAAGGGTCCATGTCAGGCTGGCTTGAGGTGGTGTTTACAGAACTTAGCATGGTGGCTGGCCACACAATTTATATCTTTTAAGTTAATCCTTGTAACAACACTGTGAAGTAGGTACTCATGGATGAGGAAATGGGGGCACAGAAGAGTGCTTGGCAGAGGCAGGCTGTGAACCCGGGCAATCTAGACCCGGCGTCTGCTCTCGACGACCGTTTCTCAATGACTGCGGGCAACTGCTCGGGGAGGAGCTCTCCCTCAGGCTTGGAGAGAAGCTGGGGCTCGTGCTCAAGTCGGCAGAGGGAGCAATTCCAGTGTTTTCTTTGTTATGACTTCCAGCTGAATACAGGGGCATGAGACGGCACAGCCCTACCCAAGCACCCTGCGTGGCTTTGCTGCAGCTCTGAAGGTGCCAGAGGTTGTTTCTGGCCACTCAGCTCCCAGGATTCCCGGGCTGCCAGGTATCAGCGTATGTGGAATCCTACGTGTTTACCTTGCTCCCCATGTATTAACTCTCCACAAGCCTGCCACCTCCAGCAGGATCTCTCTCCTTAGAGACAACATCATTGCAAGAGGAGGACCCTTCTGCTTCTCATGCTTAAATCAGCAGCCACGGCACTCTGGCCTTTATCTGGCAAGGCTTTGATTTTTTTAAAAACAGATGACTGGGGCTCCTGCGGTGGCGCAGTGGTTAAGAATCCGCCTGCCAATGCAGGGGACACGGGTTCGAGCCCTGGTCCGGGAAGATCCCACATGCCGCAGAGCAACTTAGCCCATTTGCCACAACTACTGGGCCAGTGTTCTAGAGCCCACGAGTCACAACTACTGAAGCCCGCACACCTAGAGCCTGTGCTCCGCAACAAGAGAAGCCACTGCAGTGAGAAGCCTGCGCACCACAACCAAGAGTAGACCCCGCTCGCCGCAACTAGAGAAAGCCCGCACGCAGCAACGAAGACCCAATGCAGCCAAAAGTAAATAAGTAAATTTATTAAAAAACCCCCAAAAACAAAAAGATGACTGAGAACAGGTGATCATTTACCTGAAGTAGGTTACTGCTCTGCCTCCAAAGAAGGAAATGAACTCACAGGTTCGTGTAATGGTTGAACCTTTATTGTCAAAAACTGGTTTGACCAAATTTCTGCGTCCTGCATCTTCCTCACAGTGCTGACAATCCTATGGCATAAGTAGTCCTCCCTTTCATCCTCCACCGCACCGCCCCTGACCAACCTTGCTGAAACTGAATTTGAATTGATTGGCTTCAATTCAATACTAGAGACTATGGAGAGACACTGAACCTCAAATACTGAGCTTTGTTTGGCCTTCTGGAGAGGAAATAAATGTTACCATGTCATGATATTACTCCCTACTAACTGCTGGGAAAAATACAAGACGGCCCCTAACCATATGGGTGAAAACCTACAGATCACAGATCTCTCCGTTTCAGGATTAAAGGCATGATGCCCTTTCTATGGGAAGAGTGGTCTCCGACTGCACTCCTCTTTTTTTTTTTTTAACATCTTTACTGGAGTATAATTGCTTTACAGTGGTGTGTTAGTTTCTGCTGTATAACAAAGTGAATCAGCTATACATATACATATATCCCCATATGTCCTCCCTCTTGCGTCTCCCTCCCACCCTCCCTATCCCACCCCTCTAGGTGGTCACAAAGCACCGAGCTGATCTCCCTGTGCTATGCGGCTCCTTCCCACTAGCTATCTGTTTTACATTTGGTAGTGTGTATATGTCCATGCCACTCTCTCACTTCGTCCCGGCTTACCCTTCCCCCTCCCCGTGTCCTCAAGTCCATTCTCCACATCTCTGTCTTTATTCCTGTCCTGCCCCTAGGTTCTTCAGAACAACTTTTTTTTTTTTAGATTCCATATATATGTGTTAGCATACGGTATTTGTTTTTCTCTTTCTGACTTACTTCACTCTGTATGACAGACTCTAGGTCCATCCACCTCACTGCACTCCTCTTAATTTGATCTCTCTGCAATGCATCCATCACTGCTTGATGGTTGGAACTGAGCAGTGGCAGCCATGGTTGGGTGGGCCTGGTTTTTAATGCCATGAGGACTACACGGTCACATCAGTAATTGCTTTAAGACGATGGAGCTCAGACCCTTGCTGAGCAATGCAGCCTATCCCATTGTGCCACTGGGCCCCCAGGGTCAAGGAGCAGCTGGAAGCAGCATACATAAAATATTGCTTGCTATTAATACTTTTTCTGGTGACAAAGGGCACTGCACCAGAGAGGTAGCAGAATCGCATGTCCCAAGCTTGCTTCCTTAGTCTACAGAGAGATCTGAAAATTTAAAAATAAACCTGAGGTCTGACTTGCAGATAAGCAGTTCCACACACACTGGGAGTTGAAAATAACTGATTCAGGCCTAGAAAGAAGTTGTAAATGTCATTTAAGAAATATATTGAAATTCTGTTGGCATATTAAGGGAAAGGTCCCCTGGATCAAGGAAAAAGAAACAAAAACAAGAACCTGGGCTAGTGAATGTTTACTGTTCACCTGCAAGGCACTCTGAAGGACAGCTCACACGTCAGGGCTCAGACTGCTAGAGGCCCTTTCTGTGTAGGTGAGACCTCTGTGAGCCGGATCATGGCTCCTGCTTGGTGAAGGAAGACAAGGAATGTGGAAGCTATGTGAAAAGAAGGGATGAGCATGAGGTAGGGGCATGGAGAGCGATACCCAGGAGAACCTTCTGCTAGCTCAAAGCTACTGGTGTAGGCATGTCTCTGTTATGACTAAGGTTAGAGACCAGGTTGAAACTGCTGATCTCTGCTTTGAAAGGAAATTCCAATGCAGTATAATTTTAATTAAACACGCACGCACACACAATGTTCTAGGGAGGAAATGTCTTCAAGCACCTGAAACTACAACAGCCAAGGAACGCTGTGGTTTGGGGTTCACATTCAGGTCTGCAGGTGGAAGAGGGACTGATTTCTCTGTATCTTTCTCTGGCTCTAAGCCAGATCTTTGTTCACTATTTTCCAGACACCCAGGGAAAAGAAGAGAAGAGTCCCAGGCTAGATGTTGAGCACTAGGAGAGGCCCAGCAACCCTGGCCTAGCCCCAGGGTGCAGAGGGAGGCCGCTCCATGTCAGCAAGCCAGTCTGCCTGCAGGGGCTGCAGGTTTTCCCTCCCAAACATTGTTTAGTTTCTCCTCTTTCTGCCTTCATCTACTTGACATAACTGGGTCTCCTCTGATCACTCCTCTGGACTATGGGGCTCTCCATAGCCCAGAGTTTCCAAGATTGATGTTCTCCTTCAGCTTTTAGTGCCGTTTACCTATGCTCTGCTCTTGATAGTTTCCCATGAAAACTTGCTTTAATTACATGATGGGCCGCTTCCTCATCACCATTAGTCAGGCAAAGAAAGACCTGTTCCAGACTCTTTTGAAGCCCTCAAAAGCCAACTTCCACACCCAGAGCAAGGGATTGCCTGTCCTTGTAAAGACTGCATGTATTTGCCATCAGAATATCAGGTAGAACAAGAACGTGAAATCCACCCCAGGAATCACTAACTTCCATAATGTCAAATCATATGTTTAAGCTACTTGGCTAAGGAGAAGTGATCTCCCTGTCCGACTACTCCAGAGGGCATAGCTCCCCACCTAGTGGATCTGTTCCCTTGACTCACCCACTGGATGGTTATTTATCAGCAGAGGACAGGTCTCTCAAATGCATTTTGATTAAACACACACACAAACACAACGTAAATAGAGACACTGTTTTTAAACATCTGAAACAGTAACAGAAATTCCAGGTCTTTTTTTTTTAACCTTTGTACATTTTCTTTCAGGGTCATTAGTGCTGTGGTGCCAGATACTTGACCCACTTCACATCTGATCATTTTAGCAGCTCTGCCCATTACTGACGAGCTTTCAGGGGGTAGTGGGTGGGGAGGGTGGAATGGGAGGATGAAATAGGAATTTAGGGAATTTCAGTAAATTTTTACACAGAATCTCTGAAAGTGACATTTTTCTAGTGAAGCCTTTCATTTTTAGGAATAGTTAAAGCCTTAATTAACAAGAATCTTTAAGAGGTCTGCTCCTGAACTAAGCAATGCAGGGAAAGAATTCCACCTAAGTGACTCTTTTTAAAATGAAAACCAAGAAACTGGCTGAGTGGACAAGAGCTTAGGTCAAAGGTATTACCTGAGAGGGACATGGTCAATCAGTGCCTCACAATGAAAAGTGTTTCCACGACCTTTCTCCAGTCCTCAAAGGTTACCATTAAAGGACAACAGACAGCAGACTCCCTTCTTAATTAACATTTTTATTAAATAACCCGTTTCAAATAATGGTTAAATTCTCTAAATTTATATCATTCTATTAACCATAATCTAATCTCATTAACCTTGAAATCCCAGTCTTAACTACCCAATTCTATACACCATGGTACTATCTACTAAACTAATTAAGTGACCTTCAAACTATTTCTTCTCCATATAAAATCATGATTTTTCTTGCTCACAGTTCTTTACTGGATCTCTCATGATATCATTTCCTGTGAACCTGGCTGCTGAGGTCCCTGATCTGGGAAGAACTTTCTAACAAGATCAAACCATACAGGACTGTCTCACTTGATTCCTGCCTGCTCCCACCCTCTGTCTGTCTGGTAGCTCAGAGCCTCTTTTTTGGCCCAAAGATGCTGTGATTTAAAGGGAACTTCATTTCTATGGCAGCTCAACAGCTGGCAACAAGGAGTCTGTCCTTGTCATCTCTGCGTGGCCGAGCGGGAGGGGTAGGGACTGGAAAGACAATGACCAGAGCTCCCTCCCAACTCCACCTCCTCTGAGGACGCACCCTTGACTTGAATGCCATTCCTCTAAAGAGATGACCCCAGTCCCTCCTTTTTATATCCCTAAGGCTGGCTGAAGAAACAAGAGCCTCACTGTTAATTCCAGCTTTGCTTTTTCTTCCTTTCGACACTCCGGGCTGTCAATTCCAATGCATTTCTTTTCTTTTTTTTTAAATGATTTAATTTGCTTTTTTAAAAAAAATATTTTGGCTGTGCCACGTGGCACGTGGGATCCCAGCTCCCGACCAGGGATTGAACCAGCACCCCTTGCATTGGAAGCGCAGAGTCCCAGCCACTGGACCGCCAGGGAAGTCCCTGCATTTATTTTCTTAAGGCCCCACCTTCAGAGTCCCCAAACTCAAGATGTTCTCTATTTTCTCTATTTGGGTTCTAAGCCATTTAGAGAGGCAGAGTCCTCCTGCTGAAGTGGGTTGTACGAACACAAGAAAGCTACTCTCTTTTCCTGGGCCTCATCCTCACCAAAATAACCTGAGGCCCCATGAGTACCATCTTTGGCACAACTGAGGGAAATACCTTAGGCAGAACTTGATTTTTGTTTAAAAGTGAGAAGCTAAATAAAATGATCAGAGTTTACCTACTCAAAAACATTCTGGGTTGTAACATACTTGTTGGACCAGCTGAAAATCGCCCAGTTAATTCAAAACCTGGTAAGATGTACATCATCACATAAGTGATTGCAATTTTATAGAGGAGATCTGAGAATAAAACTATTAATGGTAGTTAGTTTCTTTCTTGAGTGGGATTAGGGGAAATGAAAGAACTTTTTAGTTTTTAATTTTATGTATTACTTTGATATGATTAAAATGAGAATATATTGCTTTATAACCGCATTCTAGGAGAGAAAAAAGGAAATACTTAACACCTGCCCCCTCCCTAAACCTACACCTCACGGAGACTTGCAGGGCCCCAGCTTCCCTTCTGGGGACACAGCCGAGGTAATCTCTGGCTACTTGGGGGCCTGCACGACACACATACGTGCACCAAGAGCTTCTGAGGGGCAAGTATCAAGGAGTCTGGAGCAGGGGCACTTGTTCCGTGCTGACTGGTCTGCCCTCAGAGCAGAGGCCAAGCACAGAAAGGGCCCTGGCTCTTTGTGTAACAAAGAGGGGAAATATCAGGCAGCAAATAGTTGGAACAGGTGAGATAATTCTAGGAAGTGATTATTTGCTTGAGATAAAAGTGGTCAGGCAGTTTTAAGACAAATCAGTGTCAAATGTCTGAGAGAGGGGAAGAAGAGTATTAGAAGGGAAATGGAAAGAGGCTGCTGGACAATGATGGAGAATCAAATCTCGGGCTCATCCCCCAACACACCAAGTTCACAGAAAAGCAAACTGGTCGTGCCACCAGAGACACATGTCCTACGGCAGCGAGGGGAGATGCCATTTTTTTAGATGCTGTTGATCCCCAAAGCATCCTAGAGCAGTGCTGTCTGGTTCTCACAGCACTGGGTCACCTCCCTGGCAGGTACACCAGATGTTGAAAATGAGGCGTGTAGAGCACGCTGGGGGCTTCAGAATCAAGAAGTGGTCCTAGGGGGCTGACCCCAAGGGTCAACTGGTTTGAGGCTGCTTGGTAGGAAACATCAGAGCTGAAGCTGTTGATCATTCTTTGAGCCTTTCAGGTGTCTGGATTACAATCGTTTTCTGCCCTAAATTAAGATCAAATGAGGGGGAGCTGCTCTTCAGTACACAGTTCCTCAGCGTGAAGCCTAAGGCTTTTGGTCGGCAGAAGCTTCTCCATGGGAAACCAACCTGAAGTAGCATGAAACAGGCCCCAACCCTGACAGCAGTGGAGACAGCCGACAGAAAAGACAAAACACTTCTAGGATAACTAGTGTGTTGTTGATGGCTCTGTTACCTTGGGAGTACAAGTATTTAGCATCTGTAATACAAGATGCAACACAAAACCCCCAACCCAATCACCAAAGAATCCTGGAGTCGGAAAGCACTTTTGAATTCTTCCATTCCGAACCTCCTCCCCAGTGGGGTAGCTTGTCACTCGTGGGGGCTTTCTTGGAACAGTTAGTGATATCGGATTGGTTGCGAAGTAGAAAAGAATCAAACTCCTCCAGGCCTTTCACATCCTGGAATGGTTCATCTGCCCATCAAAGGCTATTTGTTTCATATCTTTTTCTATCTAGATCCGCCCAACCAATGAGACAGGCTACCTCGGTTGGCTGCCGTGTTGCCAGGTGACCGAGCCCTCCAGTAACCTCACCTGAACGCCCTCTCCCGTGAGAGCCGAGCAAGACTGGATCTGCCAGACTCGGTCGCGGATGGTGTGCAGGTTCAGTCCTTCTGCAATTTCAGAGGCTGGGGCTGCTGTGAGCAGATCCTGCTTATTAGCAAAGATGAGCACTGGCACACAACTTAGCTTTTCTTCTTCCAGTAATTCAGCTAGTTCCTGGATCATTTTGGGAATATATGGGGAGGGGAGGATGAAATCTATGATATTTAACCATGCATTTCTAATCAGAAATAAATAAGTTAAGCTGATCAACAAGCAACTTTCAAGGGCAGTGGTTCTCAAACTTAAGCCTGTGGAAGAATCCCCTGGCAAATTCCTGGGCCTGCCCCAGAGATGCTGACTTTGGAAAGTCTAAGCCAGGGTCCAGGGATTTGCATTTTTAACAAGTTCCCCAGGTGGTTCTTTTATAGGGGATTCATAAATCATACTTTGAGAAATACTGTTCAAGGGAGAACACAAATTGTGGTTAGACATTTAAAACTTACCCGACGTTACTATCTGCAAGCAACTTTCAATGCATAGATACACATACATATACACATATACATACATATATATGTATGTATATGTACATATACATATATATTTTAAAATATGAACTAAAAATGACAATTGCTTTAGAGACTATAATTCTGTTTCATCAATCTCTGTCTCCAAAACATGCATGCATGTGCATTGCACTTCATTAAACCCACATCCTAAAGTAACTGCATTAGTCCATCTGACAAGGTCTCTAATTTTTAGGGTACTGGTTGGGATCTAAACTGTATGTTGATTCCGCCTGCAATAAGTACAGGAGAAGGTATATACTTAGCTAAATGCCAGGATCCACCTCTTCCCCACTCAACCCACATTTTAGCTACTTAAGACACTTGGGCTGTCAAAGAGAACTGGATGGTTCAAGAGGCAGATCTCCATCTGACACCCTTCACTTCCAAACTCATGTTTAGCATTGCTTCACTTGAGTGAAGTCTAGAAATCATCAAGGTATAGAAGGGAGAGGGGCTGTCTCCAGGAGTCTGGAGAGTTCTCAAACTAATTTCCAGGGAAAAGGAACTTAAACATGGGGACTGTTACCTTTGGAAGGCCACGTGCAGTAGCTCAGGACACAGGCCAAGGACTCCGCAATAAAATGTAAAGGTGCTTCTCCAAAGAGGTCCACGATACTACTCACTTCTTATCAGTGCACTCAGTCTGGGTAAAATGGTCTATGCCCACTGCTTCTCTATTTAAAATTGCATACACGGATTGCATCGTATAATCATGTTGACATGCACTCTGCATTTGAAGTCATATTTGGGTTCAAAGTATACCTATCTCTTTGCTTGGCAAGAAGAGCAGCTTAGTCTTGGCTTGCACATTTCTTCCCATACCTTCTAATTTGTCCAAGTTACCCTTGGATCAATTAAGTTGGCATTGAAAAATGTACACAGAAATGATAAGTGAATTGTTCCTCAGGTTCATTTCTATGTGGCCTGGGAAGAGCTTTTGGGCATGCTGGTAAGTTCCATTTGCTTATATCTTATTTATTTAATTTGATTAAAACGAAAAGGCTTTAAACGAAAAATTGTTTAAAGAATTCTCAACTAATTTCTTTTTAGGCAAGTGGTATTTTGCCTGCTTGCCAGAATGACTGTTTTGTTTAAACTGCAAAGGTTAAATAAAAATACTTCCCTCACTCTTATACATTGACAAAGTAGATTAATGAATACCCAATTATTTGGGAAATATCTCAACAGAACAATTTTTTACCTGACCCGTCTCTTCAAATCTTTTTCTGTCTGCGCTGTCAATTACATATATCTGTAAAGTAAAAGAAGAAGGCTACTTCAATAAGCAAATATGGAAACAGACAGGGCAACTTCTAGGGAAGAAGCAGATGATTCCCAATCAGCAGATTTCACATTAGCGCAGCATCCTGAAACTGAGCTGGTAATTCTTATCTACGGATGCAAAATAAACTAATTAATTAATTAAATGGAGAGGCCCAGAAAATACCTCCAGCAAAGCTCCAAAGTAGGAAGTCAGGAGAGCCAAGCAGGATAAAAATAGATATATTTAACAGGCATTCACTGAACATTCTTACTAGATATACCCTATTAATCCTCGTTATCACTCCGTGAGTTAGATTTCATTTTTATCCCATTTTATACATAAATAAACATAAGCCCAAAGAAGTTAAGTAATTTACCCAAGTTACGTTTGGTACATGACAAAATGGGGATTCAAACTCAGGCATACCTGACAGTAAAGTCCCTAGTGGCTCTTAAGCACTCTGCTATACTGTGTCCCAAATTGTCAGGAAGGGACAGTGTTTTGAGGCATTTACAAATCCTATAGACTTCGAACATCATCATTCTCAAAGAACCATTTTCAGTATTAACTGTATGCTGCCTTCAGGTGCTGGGAGGTTAAGATCAAGTACTGGAAATAGCAGGAGCATAGGCTTTGCCAGAGTAAGAGAAGTTTTGAGATTTATCGTAAATTATAAATCCCAAGCCTTCTTTCCCATCACTGAATTTTATTTATTGTATAAATAACATCCTATAACAATGATAAGGGAAATTAGATAAGACCAAAGAAGAAAGAAAAATCACCTATAGTTACAGAACCCAAGCACATTAATTATTTTCATTTCCTATGAATGTTCCCTTCTAATTCTTCTTCATATGGAAATTTAAAAAGAAAATCAGAGGACTTCCCTGGTGGCACAGTGGTTAAGAATCCGCCTGCCAATGAAGGGGACATGGGTTTGAGCCCTGGTCCGGGAAGATCCCACATGCCACGGAGCAACTAAGCCTGTGCACCACAACTACTGAGCCTGTGCTCTAGAGCCCACGTGCCACAACTACTGAAGCCTGCGAGCCTAGAGCCTGTGCTCCACAACAAGAGAAGCCACCGCAATGAGAGGCCCACACACCGCAACGGAGAGTGGTCCCAGCTCGCCGCAACCAGAGAAAGCCCATGTGCAGCAACAAATACCCAATGCAGCCAAAAATAAATAATTAAAAAAAAAAAAAGAAAACCAGAGATATCATTTTGTAGTCATTAAAAAAAAATCATCAGTGTGTTAAATGTTCTCCCAGTTGCTAATCTTAAAAATTATCAAAATTTCAAACTTTCTTTAAAGAAATTAGAATTGTTATTTTTTATTTATTTATTTATTTTTTTAAAAATTTTTTAATTAGTTTCTGCTTTATAACAAAGTGAATCAGTCATACATATACATCTGTTCCCACATCCCTTCCCTCATGCATCTCCCTCCCTCCCACCCTCCCCATCCCACCCCTCCAGGCGGTCACAAAGCACCGAGCTGATCTCCCTGTGCTCTGTGGCTGCTTCCCACTATCTATCTACCTTACGTTTGGTAGTGTATATATGTCCATGCCTCTCTTTCGCTTTGTCACAGCTTACCCTTCCCCCTCCCCATATCCTCAAGTCCATTCTCAAGTAGGTCTGTGTCTTTATTCCCGTTTTGCCCCTAGGTCCTTCATGACTTTTTTTTTTTTTTTAATTCCGTATATATGTGTTAGCATACGGTATTTGTCTTTCTCTTTCTGACTTACTTCACTCTGTATGACAGACTCTAGGTTTATCCACCTCATTACAAATAGCTCAGTTTCGTTTCTTTTTATGGCTGAGTAATATTCCATTGTATATATGTGCCACATCTTCTTTATCCATTCATCCGATGGTGGACACTTAGGTTGTTTCCAGCTCCGGGCTATTGTGAATAGAGCTGCAATGAACATTTTGGTACATGTCTCTTTTGGAATTATGGTTTAGAATTGTTATTAAACTAACGGTATAATGGAAACGCTCTTTTAAAAGAACATATCATTGAAAAACAACAATGAGAAACGATCTTGAATTCCCACCTTTACGTGCCTTAAAATTCTGTTCTACTCTGAAAACTTGCTCTCTTTTGAAAGGAAAAAAAAAACAACAATTAAAATTCCTTTGCTTAAGTTAATGCACTCTCATTTAGAGTCACTAGTGCTGGGACTCCCCTGGAGGTCCAGTGGTTAAGGCTCGGTGCTTCGTCGGTCCGGGGCAGGGGGCAGGGGGCAGGGGGCACGGGTTCGATCCTTGGTCGGGAACTAAGATACTGCATGCCACGCAGCATGGCCAAAAAAATAAAATAAAATAAAAAAATTTAGAGTCACTAGTGCTAAATATTTTACCAGGGACCAAGTCCAGCCTTTTCTCACCTGTGTTTCCTTCATGGAGAATCATAGGAGAAAGGATGCATGTGTTTGGTCTCAGTATTTTTTTGTGGCCTTATTATTGTTATTGTTAATATTACTCTGACTCAATGTCAATGCACACCACAGAGACACAAAATTCGATACTGTCTGATAAGTCAGAACATGGTGGTAGCTTAGTTTTCCACTGGTGGGTCTCGAATTATATAGTAGCAGGCATAGTATAAACACAGATGTAGAAAGAAGGAATGCAATGGAAGAGTGAACCTGAATACCAAGGACGGGATTAGAACTATTTGGTAGTCTATAGTGGATTAGGATGACCTTCACTCAGGCAAGAGTGGGAGATGATGTGAGGGAGGGGAGAAGGGTCAGGTAATCCCTGGGAGGGTATTCTGGGCTCAGATTACAAAGCAGGAAAAAATGTGCTTGGGAGCAAAGGGTATGAGTGAGAAGGTAAATGTAGAAGAGGCTGAGACAAGGCTGAGAATACAATTAAAGATAAAGTTAATGGGAATTGCCTGGCAGTCCAGTGGTTAGGACTCGGCACTTTCACTGCCGGGTCCCGGGTTCAATCCCTGGTCGGGGAACTAGGATCCCATAAGCTGCGTGGCGCAGTCAAAATTAAAATAAAAGAAAAAGATACAGTTAAGAAATTGGTGTTTGATATGATGAAAAACAAACAGGTGGGAGAGAATAATTAGGAATGGAAAGATAGTTTTAATAGTAGACAAGAAAGATGATGATTGAAATACCAAAGAATCCAGAGGCTGAAAGCCAATTAAGAAAGTTTTAACTTTTACTTTAATTACTTGCTAAATTACTTGCTACTTATTGCTTTGACATTAAATTTCACAAGGAACATTTTCATTAAAAGAGTCAAAAGGGGGCTTTTCCTAAACTGTACATAAATTCTTCCTATCATTTAGTATTTTTCTCACATAACTTTTATAGAATTTGAAAAGTATTGTACAATAATTCCAGGAGGAAGGCTATAAAACAACTGCCCCATTTATTAAAAGGGCCAAGTGAAAAAGTCCTAAGCACAAACCAGTCTCCAGTGATCCCACAAATCTGTTTTTCTATGGTGGCACATGATTCTCCTGGTTACCCCCTCCCCAGCGCTGCCCAGTTTTTTCCTGCAAGTATCTGCTTGCTTGAGGTCAATAGCTAAGGATAAGGATAGCCTCTTTTTCTTCCTTTCTTTTTCTTGTTAATAACATAGGTGTTAATCTAGTCATGCAAAAACCATTTTTTTAACTTTATTTTAATTTTTTAAAATTAATTTTTATTGGAGTACAGGTTGCTTTACAATGTTGTGTTAGTTTCTACAGTACAGGAAAGTGAATCAGCTATACGTATACATATATCCCCTCTTTTTTTGGATTTCCTTCCTATTTAGGTCACCACAGAGCACTGAGTTCCCTGAGCTACAGAGTAGGTTCTCATTAGGTATCTATTTTATACATAGTATCAATAATGTATATATGTCAATCCCAGTCTCCCAATTCATCCCACCCCCGCCCCTTCCCCCCTTGGTGTAACTTTTAATTTTATATTGGAGTATAGTTGATTAACAATGTTGTGTTAGTTTCAGGTGTACAGCAAAGTGATTCAGTTATACATATACATGTATCTATTCTTTTTCAAATTATTTTCCCATTTAGGTTGCTACATAATACTGAGCAAAAAAATGAATCCAAAAACAGATTATCAAATAAAAAATACTCAGAAAGTATTAAAGAAAGTTAAATATAGTGCTTTTCACTGGTCTTAAAACACTATGGATCTTCAAAAATTAAGTTTCATAAACCTATTCTAAAATAAACTTATAATCCATGGCACTCAGAATGAGAATGATGCTTTAAGCGGAGCCAATTCACACCTTCATTGGCAACTGCTGGGAAATTTTTATTTGGTTGTGGGAGGAAGACCTAGAGAAAAAGATTTTTTCTGGATGGAAGTTCAGCCAATTTTGGATTATCCAGAGACTGATTATCCACCATGTGAATGGAAGGCTCTTTGTTTCTCCTCTTGCTTCTGGTCCTCCTCCCTCCTGCTGCCACCTTTTGGCCATTTTATTGCTCTTAAGTATTTCTCCACCAGAGGGGTAGACGGAGACAGAAGAGATGACACTAAAAAGTGTGGCTTTTTATTGATAGCTTGAGCAGAAGTCTTAAGAGGAGGGTGAAACTGACTAATAAGTTTTCTGGATAACCTGTTTTCAGTTATTTGTGCTCTAGTAGTACTGATGCTCAAGTGTGAGTGATGTTATGGAGATAATACAAGAGATGGTTGTTTGAGCTCTATCTCACTGGATGTCCTTTGGATACAGAAATGATGGCAAATTACCTTAAATTATGTTGTGTTTAAACACAAAACTAATAATGATAAAGTAAATGGAGTTTGGTATTAATATTAATATATACCTTGAAAAAAATGATGTGTTTTTATCTATCAAAAGGCTGTTATTTCCTGGCACAAGAGAAATGGAAGACATCCTATCCCCTCCCTTCTATCATATCTCAGGATTAATTTCTTAGTCACTTCCCCCAAATTAATAAAGCTGAAGTCATGTTCTCAGTGTCATCATCCCTGAGAATAACTGCACTTTTAGGAGTTGCTCTGATTCTTTCAAACCTCTAGAGAAACATATAATTTAAAGTGGGGGTTGGTACTCTTTTTCTGTAAGGGGTCAGGTAGTAAATATTTTAGGTTTTGTGGCCCATACAATCTCTTTCACAGCTATTGAACTTTGCTCCTGTAGTGCATAAGCAACCATAAAAAAAATACATAAACAAATGGACGTGGCTGTGTTCCAACAGAACTCTATTTACGGACACTGAAATTTGAATTTCATATAATTTTCATGTGTCATGAAATCTTATTCTTCTTTTGATTTTTTGTTCAACCATTTAAAAATGTCAAAACCATTCTTAGCTCACGAGACACAATAACGGGAGGCAGGCTGGATCAGTTTGTCGACACCTGCTCTAAAGCAAGACTGTATTTTGGCACTCTAGAGAGAACTGAAAAGAATTAACCAGGCAACGAAATGCATCAAGCCTCAACCCTGCTCTTCGAGGCAGCGTGGAGTCTAGTGTAATAGGTCTTTTCAACCAACAGTGGAAGACTATTAAATACAGGCAAACTAATGTAACCCATCCACCACTGTCAGTCCAAGCTGCTACAAAACGGGCAGATGGGGGCTAAGAGCCCCAAAGCCTTAGAATCTAACCCTGGGGACTCAGCTGCTCCTCAAGACTTGTTTAGTCTCAAATAGCACTGGAAAATAAAAAAAGGTTTGACTCAATCCAAAATATTGTCTGATACTGGCAGCATAATATAGCTGGAGAAAGCTCCTCTAGGGTTACTGTGAACTTATTTTTGCTGGATTGTCCAATAATTCCTAGGTGCTCTCAGCTAATGGGAAGTGTGGAATCCAGGGTCATATTACAACTACCTTGCAGTCTACCCTCAAGATGTTAGAGCTTATGATTTAAAATTACCCTGATCTGTAGACCAGAAAGTTTCTGAGACCTCCTCATGGAGCCTTAAGGCATTAATGTCCTTATATACAGCTCTTTTTAAAGGAATTTATTTATTTATTTATTTAGGCTGTGCTGGGTCTTAGTTGCGGCACGCGGGATCTTCACTGTGGCATGCGGGATCTTTTTTAGTTGCGGCATGTGGACTTCTTAGTTGTGGCATGCGAACTCTTAGCAGCGGCATGCATGTGGGATCTAGTTCCCCGACCAGGGATTGAACCCAGGCCCCCTGCATTGCAAGTGTGGAGTCTTACCCACTGGACCACCAGGGAAGTCCCTATACAGTCCTTATTTGGACATTTCTTTCAAAGTACCTAATCCAGTAGATGAACAGATAGAACTGTGATTTCTCTCAATTGCCTGCTTTTTCCCAACTCTTGACTCAAAACGTAAAGGAGAATCTATAGCCTTTTCTTCCCCCAGTTTTATTGTGATATAATTGACATACAGCACTGTTTAAGGTGTATAGCATAATGATTTGGCTTGACTCTATAGCTTTTGTATATTAGCCTTATAGCCTGCAAATTTGCTGTAATCACTTACTAGTTCCAGGACTTTCCTTGTTGATTTTTGGGATTTGAAAGACTTTTTTTTTTTTGCAGTACACGGGCCTCACACTGTTGTGGCCTCCTCCGTTGCGGAGCACAGGCTCCGGACGCGCAGGCTCAGCGGCCATGGCTCACGGGCCCAGCCACTCCGCGGCATGTGGGATCCTCCCAGACCGGGGCACGAACCCGTGTCCCCTACATCGGCAGGCAGACTCTCAACCACTGCGCCACCAGGGAAGCCCTTGAAAGACTTTTAATGTTCAGTTTTTCTAACACATAGTTTCATACAATTTATAGACTCATCTCTACATTTCAAGTATTCGTGAGTGAAATGATATGATGGCTTGGATTTGCTTTAAAATACTCAAAAAAAAAAAAGTAGTGGTAGGGGAGATGAAACAAGATTGCCAAAGCTGAAATTAAGGAAGCCAGATGATGGATAGGTATCTAGGGTTTCATTAAGCTATTTTTTTGACCTCTACGTAGATTTGAAAATTTCTAAAATTATATTTCAAAACCAGACACATTGTTTGAGATTATAGAAGAAATTTCTATATTAAAGGGAAAAATTTTCTTTTTTCCCAACATTTCTCTTCTGTTCTCCTGGAAGGTATATAATATATTTTGGAAGAATAACTGGTTGAATAGATGGATAAATGGATGGATGCATGTGTCTCATCTTTTTGTTCTCATCCATTTAAACCTTCAACCTGGCACAAGGAATATACTGGAACTTACCTTCACCATGGGCCAGAAATATCATGAGCCCATGTGACGGCCATCTCAGTACCTCACATGTGTTTATTGATTTGATGATAGTACAATTTTATATTTTGATATTATTCCCCATTTAAGAATCATGATAAATAAATTCACTACTTCTCATAAACCCTCTGTGAAGTAGATGTTCCACCCAGTTCATAGAATTAATAAGCCTCTGGACTTGACCACAATGATACAGAATCATAGAACCTTAGAGTTGGAAGGGAATTTAGAAGTTATAGAACGCCACATTCTACCTAATGCTGGAATCCATCTATAACAATTATCCATTTCATTTATTTGGTACTTTTCTAAGCACTGGGGATACAACAGTTAAAAAAAAGAAAAGAAAAGAAAAGTTCTTGTATTCATGTAGCTTACATTACAGTGGGGGAGAAAGGTAATAAATAAAAATATGTCTGAGGTGAGGGACTACACCATGAGAATATCTAAGGAAAAAGAATTCTAGGGCTTCCCTGGTGGCGCAGTGGTTGAGAGTCCGCCTGCCGATGCGGGGGACACGGGTTCGTGCCCCGGTCCGGGAAGATCCCACGTGCCGTGGAGCGGCTGGGCCCGTGAGCCATGGCCGCTGAGCCTGCGCATCTGGAGCCTGTGCTCCACAACAGGAGAGGCCGCAGTAGTGAGAAGCCCGCGTACTGCACAAAAAAAAAAAAAAAAAAAAAAAAAAAAAGAATTCTAGCATTGTAAATAGTGATGACAAAGGCCCGGAGGTGGGAGCATGCCTGTGTTCCAGGAATGGCAAGGAGGCCAGTGTGGCTGGCACCAGGTGAGAAGGGCTTGGAAGAGGAGTCAGCAGGTAGGGGGCTTCGTGGACCACTGTAAGAACCTTGGCTTTAACTCTGAGCTGGGAAGCTTATGTTTTAATAGGATCAATATAGCTATAGTGTTGAGGAGAGACTTAAGGGAGGCAATGCAGAAGTTAGGAGGCTAGTTAGAATGATACTGCAATAATCAGTGCACTGGGGGCTTCCCTGGTGGTGCAGTGGTTAAGAATCTGCCTGCCAATGCACGGCACACGGGTTCGAGCCCTGGTCCAGGAAGATCCCACATGCCGTGGAGCAACTAAGCCCGTGCGCCACAACTGCTGAGCCTGCACTCTAGAGCCTGCAAACCACAACCACTGAGCCCACATGCCACAACTACTGAAGCCCGTGTGCATAGAGTCTGTGCTCCGCAACAAGAGAAGCCACCGCAATGAGAAGCCCGTGTAGCCCCCGCCCGCTGCAACTAGAGAAAGCCCGTGCGCAGCAATGAAGACCCAATGCAGCCAAATAAATAAATAAATAAATAAATAAAAACAATAAATAAATTAAAAAAAATCAATGCACGGTAGCAGTGGCGATGGAGAGAAGTGGGCAGATTCTAGAAATATTTTGAAAGTAGAATTGACAGGATTGGCTGATGGAGAAGATGCGGGGAGTGAAAAGGAGCCCAGGATGAGTCCAGTGCTTCTGGATGAATAGGACTGTCATTTACTGAGAAGACTGGAGAAGAAGATTTGGGCAGGGGTGGATGAAGATAGGAATTCGGTTTTGGACATGTTGAGGTTGAGGGGACTTACTAGCCACTGGTGTTCAGGTGTCAAATAGGCAGCTGGCTGTATATGAGACTGAGTTCCAGGTTGGAGGTAACAGTTTGGGATTCACTGGCATGTAGGTGGTGATTAACGCCTTGAAATTGGATGAGGTCATCTAAGCAGCGACTTAAGAGAAAAAAAGCACAGGCCTGAACTCTGGGGCACTCCAACATTTGGAGGTTGGGAGATAAGGATAAAATAGCAATGGAGATTGAGGAGGAGTAGCCAGTGAGACAGGAGGAAAACCAAGATAGAATGGAATTCTGGAAGCCAAGGAAAGACAATGTTTCAAGGACAGCACGACCAACTATGTTAAATGTGCTGACAGGTCAAGTGAGATGAGTAATGAAACCTGAACATGGGACTCGGCACCGTGGATTCTCGGTGAGCCTGAATGGAGGGTTCCGAGTGCCTGCGGGGAGAGGAAGTGAAGACAGAGAGCACAGAAAATTCTTTTAAGGAGTTGTAAAGAGAGGCTGAGGAATGGGACAGTATCTAGAGGAGGATGTGCAGGAAGCCAAGAGTTCTTTGTTTTAAACAAGAGCAACTACAGGATGTGTGCATGCTGATAGGAGTGAGCAGGTAGAAAGAGACACCTAGGAAGCAGAAGCAGAGAGGGAAGCTGTCTGAGATGCAAGGTGAGTTCTACTGGCAATGAAGACATCGACGTGTTTTTGCAGCTTACTGTCTGTGGTCATAGTTAAAGTAAATTCAAACTTTCAGTTAGAGGTTAACGGAAATATGATGCAACATTTTTTCCTGTCCAAGTTCATGAAA
The DNA here is from genome assembly GCF_964165515.1 of Mesoplodon bidens. Classification (NCBI taxonomy): domain Eukaryota; kingdom Metazoa; phylum Chordata; class Mammalia; order Artiodactyla; family Ziphiidae; genus Mesoplodon; species Mesoplodon bidens. Next base: position 27,317,065 of record NC_138176.1, on the reverse strand, counting down.
GGCCCTGGTTTTACGGTACGACCATGAGTGAGTGGCTGAGGTGGGGTGGATGGCAAGCTCGCTGGAAGGGAGGTGAAGGAGCTGAGAGGCCGAGGGATTGGAGAAATCATGCACCTGGAGAGTAAAATCTCTAAGAATCCTAAAACAGTAGTCCTAGAGAACTTGGCAGTGAGCTAGGAGCTCAAGTCTCAGCCTCTGCTTGCCTGAATGCTGCCTGAGCCAGGAATCCCAGTGCAGAAGGAATCCCAGAAGCCTGAGGCGGCTTCTTCTACTTCTGGACAGTTATGATTATAGGAAACTTCTTCCTTATTCGGAGTTAAACCCTAATACTCCCCAAACTGCTCCTTGCCTGGTCCCCTAGAACTATTCACAATGAAGCCAATCTCTCAGACTTAAGATAGTTCCTGAAGCAACTAGAGACAGTTCCAAGCATTTTCTCTTCCAGGAAGGACATCGTCAGGTCTTTCAACCATTTCTCATACATCATGGTTTCCAGGACCTTCACTATCTTGGTTGCTCTCTTTGGGATATACCTGATTCATTGATTTCCTTGGGTTGATGGAGTCAATGGCACAATCTTCTGACTTCTGCTGTTCAAATCACTATGGTAATTAATAAACACTTTATTTGCCAAGGTGGGTGTGGGCGCAACATTGTTACTGAGCAACAGAAAAACATCTTATATAAATTACACGAAGCTCCACAATCTGTCGGCTATCTCTAAACTCATAGTGATGAAGAGCAATGTTACAGCAATGGAATTATTATTATTATTATTATTATTTTTATTTATTTTTTTTGCGGTACGCGGGCCTCTCACTGTTGTGGCCACAGGCTCAGCGGCCATGGCTCACGGGCCGAGCAGCTCCGCGGCATGTGGGATCTTTCCGGACCAGGGCATGAACCCGCGTCCCCTGCACCGGCAGGCGGACTCTCAACCACTGCGCCACCAGGGAAGCCCACGGCAATGGAATTATTGACAAGAAAGACAATTACAGTGTAAATGTTAGTAAGACAGGGGAGAAGAGATTATGAATTGATGCATCAGAAGGAGTACTTACGAGAATATCAGTGTTTTCAAAATAATTCCTCCAGTATGGTCTGATTTTCCTCTGTCCACCAATGTCCCATACATTCAGTTTAAAACCTTGTGATTGTACACTTTTGATGTTAAAACCCTGAAACAAAAAATACCAAGTTTTACTAGGCTTTGAGATCAATTTCTGACAAAGTTACATTTATCAGCTCTGTTATTTATTAATTCGGAGGTACTCTGCCAGATGTGACACAGATGATACTGAAAACAGTTTGCTCTGATAGGGAACAAAGATGTATTTACACGTGGTACTGTCACTCAGGTTGGAGTCAGTGTTGATGATGTCATGCCGAGTGCACACACACATGGAACTGCTGAGGATGACTTGGTATGAGAACAGCTCTGGTAATCAACACAGACCCCGGCCCACCCCGTGAGTCCTCAGCATGGTGAAATTTAACAGGACGTTACCTGTAACTAACAAAAAAACAAAGCTGAATCTGCAGACTCAACACAACAGAACAAATGTTAAGTTTAAAAAGAGGCAAGGGGCTTCCCTGGGCGCAGTGGTTAAGAATCCGCCTGCTGGGCTTCCCTGGTGGCGCAGTGGTTGGGAGTCCGCCTGCCTTTGCAGGGAACACTGGTTCGTGCCCCGGTCTGGGAAGATCCCACATGCCGCAGAGTGGCTGGGCCCATGAGCCTTGGCCGCTGAGCCTGCGCGTCCGGAGCCTGTGCTCCGCGGCGGGAGAGGCCATGGCGGTGAGAGGCCCGCGCACCGCAAAAAAACCCAAAAAACAAAAAACGAAAAGGAAGGACCTGAACTCAGGACACGAAGGGGGAGGCTGGTTTGTAACTGGAGTAGCACCCCTCATACAGGTGGTGATGAAAACAAACAAACCAACAAGTGGGCATTTGAAACTGTTCTTTAATAGGTATCTCTGATGAACTTGAAAAGAAAGTATTCATTTTCAGGACAGTGACTCAAGGTGGAACTTTGGGGAAGGTAAGCCAATCAGGGGCAGGAAGAAGGGTGAGCTGGGAGTTCATGTGCAGAGAAACAAATTAACAAGACCTTTGGGGTTCGAAGAGAAGGCATTTTATGCGCAAGATTTAAAAAAAAATCTTCTTGCAAGAATGACATAATGAAATCAGGATTTGAAAAATCCGATCAACAGCCTGCTCCCACAGAAGTGACATTTCATCCAAAATAGCTGGAGTTAAGTGGGTCTGGGGATGCCGCCATAAACATTTGCCTCTTCTGGCAGCTCCCCAGCACTACTGCATCACACAGAAGGAGAAGGCACAGGGCAACGGTACGGGAACACTGCCACCTAATTTCCACTGAGGACAGTCACTAGAGGACAACAGGGGATGATGCTTACTACTGCTCCTCTAAAAGGCCAATGACTGAATAAATTAGAAGTTTTAGAACTCCTAAGGGAAGTGGCTTAAGCTTATTGTAAAAGCGCACTTCATTCTGACTCATTGACAAAACCCCTTTTATGCGTTTAAAAATTCTACACTTAACTACAGTAGTAAATGTCAGACCCAGCAACAAATCCTTTCTGGAATGAGGGAATAAATAAGTGTAAATCCTAGAATTTGACCATATGTGTCAGCTGCCTTAAAAGTCTGTAAGTCACCAGACCCAACAAATCTACTAAGAAATTATTCTAAGGAAGTAATAATGAATGGGTGTAAACATTTAGAGATGTGTACTGTGTAAGTATCTGCATACAGAACAATGTAGAAATATGTTCAAGATACATTATTAAGTGAAAAAGATTATACAAAACAGTATACTCTGTATGAGCCATTTTTACTTTCTATTTTAAATATGCCCACCATATATGGGCAAAGAAAAAAACCTGAAAGGATACATTCTCAAATGTTAACAGTGGTTATGTCTGACTGGGCATTATAGGTGATTTCTAGTTTCTCAATTTTACCTATTTATACATTCTAAGTTTACTACAATGAGCATCTATCACTTTTTCTAATATAAAACAAAACCACAATAAAAGTGTGTTTTTAAAGACTAAATACGAAACCTTGACATAATGACAGAGTCACCCATAACATAACAAACAGAGCCTGAAAGTTAGAATTGGAGCTTTGGGTGCATAACTAGGATTTCATTTCCCTGCTCACAGTGTGGACGTCCTCATTTTAGTGGTGCTCTTGAGAGAGACAGCCTCTCACTAACACGAAAAAAACCCCTTGCCCTTCTTTTTCTGGCAGAAATCCTGACACGCTAATATGTGTTTTCAGCCCTTCTAGGCTAGACTACTGTAATTTGCTCCTCCTCAGGCCATACATTAAATTTGTTCAGAAGCTGTAAAATTGCTCATCTGGTAGCAGTTGAAATGACTTTTCTGCAAAGAGCTGTGAATCAGTAAGACTCGCTGGCCGTGAAGTACACACACCAGCACAGCCATCCAAACCCGACACCAAGCTCTTATCACAGGACAGTGACAGAAAATGGTAAATAACTCTGGTTGTGCTGAAACCTCTAATGCTCAAACACTTAAAAGTAAGACCAACAGGGCTGCCCCTAGTTAGGAAACCCAAAGGCCTGGCCAAAGGTCAAGCTCTCTCAGGATTTCCTGCAGGGAAGGAGGCCTAAAGAACCCACTAGAGTTCTTCCAGGCAGGACTTGTTTCCAACATCCACGCTGGGAGCACCACTGTCTTTGTGCTTTGCTTGCTTAGCCCTATGAAAGAGGAGGGTTGATGAGGCTGGATTTAAAAATACAGGTAGGGCTTCCCTGGTGGTGGGAAGTGGTTAAGTGGTTAAGAATCTGCCTGCCAATGCAGGGGACATGGGTTCAAGTCCTGGTCCGGGAAGATCCCACATGCCGCGGAGCAACTAAGCCTGTGTACCACAACTACTGAGCCTGCGCTCTAGAGCCCACAAGCCACAAGTACTGAACCTGCGTGCCACAACTACTGAAGCCCACGTGCCTAGAGCCCATGCTCCACAATAAGAGAAGCCACGGCAATGAGAAGCCTGCGCACCTCAACGAAGAGTAGCCCCAGCTCGCCGCAACTAGAAAAAGCCTGTGCGCAGCAACAAAGACCCAACGCAGCCAAAAATAAAAATACAGGTAATTGGTTTTTTATTTAAAAAATTGAGGGACTTCCCTGGCAGTCCAGTGGTTAGGACTCCACGCTTCCACTGCAGGGGGCCCATCCTTGGTTGGGGAACTGAGATCCCGCATGCATGCCGTGTGGCGAGGGCCCCCAACCCCCACCAGGCCCCCTCCCAAAAAATCTAAAAAATTGAGGGAGTCCCCTGGTGGCCTAGTGGTTAGGATTCTGGGCTTTCACTGCTATGGCCCCAGTTCAATCCCTGGTCAGGGAACTGAGATCCTGCAAGCCACATGCTGTGGCAAAAAAAAAAAAAAAAAAGACATATATTTGTATTTATTAAGTCTGAAAAATACACACTAAAAGTGGTTTTTCTCACAGCACTGTTTTTTTTCCTTTATGCTCTCTCTGTATTTTTCTACATGTATTAGTTTCAAAATCAGAGAAGATAAAGCTATTTCTAAAAAGGAATTACTTAGATCAGAGGGAAGTGATTGTATCTTGCTATGTATAGACATATAAATTTATATTATTTCTTTTTAAAAATTATTGTAAAATATATGTAACATAAAATTTACCTTTTTAACCATTTTTAAGTGTGCAGCTCAGTGGCACTAAGTACATTCACTCTTGTGCAACCATCACCGCCATCCATCCAGCCCCTGGGTAACCACTGTTCTCTCTCCTGTCTCTATGAATTTGACAACTCTAAGTATATCACATAAATGGAATCTCTTGATATATTTTGAAACCTGAGATTACTTTAAAATTGTATAGACTTTTCTCAGTAACAAAACTTACAAATGGACAAAACTCTATCTCCCATTTTGTTTATTGCTGTTACCATCTTCCACGAGTCACACAAGCATCGGGGGCAAGGCAGCGCTCACCTGTGTAGGTGTGATGTGGCTGATGTCTTCAGATGCCAGCTGCTTCAGAAGAGTGGTCTTACCAGCATTATCCAAGCCCAGGAGAAGGATTCTCACCTCCTGGTCTGGTGCACTTTTCAATTTGCGCAAAATTGAGAGTAAGCCCTTGAACAACCATGAAGAACAGAGATTACTTTGGAGGCACTGACTTTGATATTACTGGGTATCAGAATGCCTTCTCCTCCTTGAAAAAAGTGCTTAGTTGTGGAGAGCTTATAGTACTATTTTCCACTTTAATGTCATTTATTCCATTTGCTTATAAGTTTTGGCAGAAATACTTTAGTAAATTCAGCAACTTAATAAATAGCCTGGCTTATTCCTGCTCCTTCTATTAATCCAGCTTAGCAGTCACCCCAAAACTCCTGGAAGTATGTACTACTAACCAACTCCCATTCCTGAAGCCCTTTATATATATATATATACCAGAGCACCCTACCAGAGCACCCATCATATCTGACTGTAGGGAATTGATTTTTGTATTTTTCTCCTTTATACTAGAGTGAAGTTTCTTGTGCATAAGGACTATAGATAGCTTCCATCTCCCACAATGCCTGGCGCTTATTAGACACTATATGATAGCTGTTGAAATAAACAGAATTACCCACCCAAGTTAATGTAAGATTTTAAGGTACTAAGGTACTATTCAAAAGGTTGTAGAAAATTGCACTTGGGCTCTCTTTTTAAGACTTTATTTTAGTTCTTGTTTAAGACTCCATCATTCAAAATACTCTATCATCTTCTAACTTTCACATGACCCTTACAGTATAGCTGTGCAGTATAGATTATCTATGTTTTTCAGATGAAGAATCTAATACAACAGAGAAATTAGGGAATTGAAAGGTCATTCCGGAAGCAAAAAAACATTAAAGTTTAACCAGGGTATTTTTGACTAGTAATCTAATATTTCCGTTTGTTGTTGTTATTATTCTTTTAATGGATGGAAATAAGCCATGCTGCTTTTTAGCTAAGAACATAAGAAAAATCTTATAAGATAGTTATTTGTTCTGTCTTGCAGCTGACAATCATTTTCCAATGAGGCATGGTTACATCAAGAATCAAAGAATCCCAGAGTTTAAAGGGCATATAATCTAATCTCCCAGCCCAAGTGGAAATTCCTTCAAACTGAGTCTTACAATTATGTAAAATGGTTATGTTTTTTATCTGCATCGCACCAGGAAATAACTCAAACCAGTCTGTTCACTAAGATCAAATGATAATTCTGTGAAATAATTTTCAAGAGTTGAGACAATGATATGCAAATATGCATAATTATAAGAATTCCCTTCTGCTTCAGAGGCCCTTTGTTTACCACTTTTAGTACTGTATTCGCACTGACCACCGTTAACCTCTCTATGCCTCAATCTGTCAGCAATAAAATGTAACATTTAGTTTAAGACAGACAAATTCTATCCCAAAAGATTTGGAGAAGAGAGAATGAATAAATTTGAAACAAACAAACAAAAAAAGATTAAGCAAGTCTTTTTTTTTATGGCATATTTTTTCTTTTGTTTTTTATCTTCTCCAGCCTTGAATTATTTGACACCATTCCTTTTAAAAACTCTGTTTATGAGCAATCTCCCTGGCTTCTATTAGCTACACTGCAATCACTCATTTATAATACCACCTTTCAGAACAGTTAAAATTAGAATTCTGAGCTCCTTAAGGGACTGGTGATATAAAAAGGCTAAGAACAGGCAAAACACATTGTATTACTCCTCCTGAGTTCCTGATTAGATGTCCTCATTATCCTTTCCAATAAAATTCTAAAACAACTGGAATTTATCACATGTGTACATTAAACAATGGTACAGGTAAAGAAAGTTCTTATGCATCATTTACTAGTGTAGACATTGTGAAAGAATCTGTTTTCTATAAAATATTTTCAAGGTTCAAAATAAATGTTTTAGGTTTTTCCTCATGTGTCTCTTTCAAAAAAAATCAGTATATACAAATACTGCTTTCTGCAGGCTGAGAGCTTTTACATACTCATTATATTTGAAATTGAGTGATTAAAAAAACATAATTTCTATTCGTCTTAAAAGGAGAAAAGCAAAACACAGATGAGAAAGAAAATATTCTAACTACAACTAAACTTTATAAACCTAATAGTATAAAAAAATAATACTTCTATATTTCCAATGAGCAATTTTCCTCATCAGGAAACAGTAACTTCACATGTTGCACCTTTAAATGAAATTACAGAGAAATGGAAAGTTCAGCTAATATTTTCTTCCAGAGAAATAACAAATGGCATCTCAAGCATGGTCTAGGCAAGACAAATGCAAATACAGTACAGCATCATATTAACCCAACTCCTGAGGACAGGGGATCACAGGATTATTAGCGTTTGCTAAATAGGGAAGAGGATATTTATAGATATCAGGGTTCTGCCTGAAAGGTACAAAGTAAGCTGATTTAAAAGGCTGGACAAAAGAGCAGAATAAGTCTACTCTATGCTTCTATCCATATATGTCTATAGTTAATGTCAAACGACATTAGAAGTTTGACAAAAGCCATTAGAAGTTAATTTTATTATGGGGCTGAGTTTTGCAGTATAAATACAAGGAAATGAATTTTTAGTGTATTTTTGGTCAAAACATCCATTCATTCATTCATTTATATTAAACACCCATAATATGTTCCAAGTACAATGGTGAGCAAAACAGATATGATCTCTATGTAGGATGGGTACTCCTATGACATTAAATAAAGGCAATTTAAGAAACAAGAACTTTAGTTAATTGTGTATCGTGCGGTATCAGCATGCATGCACACAAGTTATCTGCACCCTGGTGGACAGAAGTGGTCTGACAGCCACAAAACATTTAAACAAACTTTTCTATAGGCAAATCATGACTAGACATGCTGTTGACTATGGACATTTTATCTGCCTCAAAATCAGCTTAACTTCAACTACAGGCAGAGGCATGGTGTACTGACCTAAAATGATACAAACTAGGTCATTCAAAGAAACTAGGGTGGTGGAGAGGGAGAGAGGAATATGTTGGTATATGGAAAATATATGTGACTGGGAGGACCAGCTAAAATTTAAGTATTAAAATTAGTAAGCCAGCTGTCAGGTACATGCACTCCCCATACCTAGCTTAAATGGAACTGACTTCAATTTACTTTTACCTCACCAAAAAAAAACTGGTGCTGCCAGTGAGATGTTATTAATTTCCAGGAATTTGTATAGCTTTTTGTGTGTGTGTGTGTGTGTGTGTGTGTTTACAGTTCAAGAAATCCACAAGAGAATCCTTTATTCTGTATGCAATGAATGGTCCATTCGAAAAGAAAAAAACTTTCTAAGATGTTGTTTTTCCATTTATTGTTCAGAACATCATTTTTATACCTCTGTATTTCTTACTATTCAAAGCCAAGTCACGTGAGGTACAGGGAAGCAGCTGATTGATTTAAAGTTGGGTCATGCGATTTAAAAACCAGTGGCAGGGCTTCCCTGGTGGCTCAGTGGTTGAGAGTCCGCCTGCCGATGCAGGGGAAACGGGTTCGTGCCCCAGTCTGGGAGGATCCCACATGCCGCGGAGCGGCTGGGCCCAGTGAGCCATGGCCGCTGAGCCTGCGCGTCCCGCAAGGGGAGAGGCCACAGCAGTGAGAGGCCCGCGTACCGCCAAAAACAAACAAACAAACAAACAAAAAAAAAACCAGTGGCAGCTGATTGATTTAAATCCTGGTCATATGACCTGAGGAGGGGGTGCTAAAAACTGCTTTTTTATCTCTGGCTCAGAATATCATATTTATAGCTTGGTTTTCCTTATGGTTTAGAAAACTTGAGCTGTCTCTCCTTGGAATCAGCAGGAGAAAAATACAGTATTTTAGGTTCATTCTTTTTTTTTTTTTGGATCTGCATATTCGTATAGCTTTGATAGGGAGAACCTCACCCAAATTTTGTCTTCTTTCTCCTTATCTCTCTACTAAATAAATACAATGTTTCCTGAGGAACAAAATACGGGCACCTCCTCAGGAAGAGTGGGTTCACACTTCATCAGAGTCCTAATGAAAAGAACATTATGGGCTTTAGAGTTTCATAGACTTTTATTCAACTTCCCTATGTGTAACCTCTGGCATAGTTCCATCTAGAAAATGGGAACAGTATTTATATCTCAAGAAAAATGCTATGAAGATTAAGTGAGATGATGTATGTAAAGCATGCACATAGGGGGCACTCAAAACAGTAGTTGTGTTTATATTTTTCACTGACAATTTTTGACTGGAAAACATAATCTTGGGAACAATCTTCAAATGTTAAACATGCTAGATAACTACCACTAGGTTCATATATACAGAAATTACTCCATAAATAATTCCTAAATGGAGGACTCACCTATTAAATAACAGTGATTAGTTATGCACAAAAATTACTGTCATCTTAGTATTTCACCAAGGACTTGGTATCCTAAGGCAGGGGTAAAACAACTGAACCTCTAGGGGTTCAGAGAAACCAATAATGGGCTTTTGTTGCAGTTCTCCAAATTAAAAATAAGAATAAATATGTATTAGTCATAGCTAAAGGACTAAAAAAATAAATAAACCTGGGACTCACTCTTTACTAGCACAGTTACCACAGGGGCTCATGGGATACCAGATGTGACACACTTAATCACACCACTGACCGTTTAAATTCCATGTTCCACTTACAGTTCTAAGAATAGCTCACACTTTTGGAGACAGAAAAAAAAAAGTATTTTGGAAATCAGATAAAGAATCCTGAATAATTTGTCCTAATTTCTTATTGTTCATGGTAGGAAAAAAATAAAAAAGAAAATCAAAATCTCTCTTGATCACTGAATGCAACAGTCGTATACAACAGTGTTGTATACACTGTCAATTTGTTGTATACAGTGTCAATCTGCACCTGGAAACAGGACAGTGGTTAATTTATTGTGACTTGTAATTATAAATTAAACAATCATGAAATTACACAGGCCACTACATTGATAAACAAACTGGGAAAAGTTAGCCAACTGTTTCTCATTTATGATGCAATCTCTCTCTCTCTCGGTTTAGCATGCCTTTTTCATTTCAATTCTAGTTATTTTCTGTGTAAATATTTATGTTTGTACTCATTTGTTGAGAAAAACTTAGCCTTTAAATGGACAGCTTATGTATAAACGATTAATAAAAAGCAAACGTGTAAAAATCTGTTTAGCCTGAGGTTAACAAAACTGCAATGTAGCAAGTGTTGAAATATGATTGGCAACTTCAGATCAAATAATTCTACTTCTTTAACGATCTGACAATGTTAAATCAATTGCAAAATTTTTTTCCTATCAAAATTTACTCATTGGGTTATCTAACCAAATGTACATGTATTTTTTCCTTGTGAACATCTAGCTTCTTCTTACTTCATAAGTCAACAGAAGTGGTTCAACATTTCTAAAAGTCAAAAAGGGTCTGGAGTTGGGGCAGGGAAGTAACTATAAGCTTGAGTGTTAGCTCTTTGCAGCTGGTAAGCCAACCAACCTGCTCTAAATGCTCCAAAATCAATTTTTTCTTTGACTAGTTCTAAAATCACTCAATTCCATTTTAACACCCTCCAACTAACTGCAGAGAAATCAACAAGGAAGAGAGTGTCAAGAATCAAACATGTCACATATCATAATTTACAATTTGGGAAAGCTTTAATCTGGTCCGACAGAGAAAAGGCTTGCCCCAAGTGAATGGCCACCCTCCAGTTTTAATCTGCTCCAAACTGACATTAAGGCCTTTGGTTCTGGTGTGGTCAGATGCTGAGGAAGGTTGCAACAGGTCCGAAGGAAATACTAAGGACCGGGCAGCAAATCTGCCTCCACCGACATGGATTAAGTATTGAACGGGAAACTGGTCATCACCAACAACCAGACCTTGCAGAACCGTCAGCAAATAAATAACTTGGGACTGCAGAAGCGCGCCCGCCACGCAGACACCAAGACGGCGTAAAATCCACTAGGCATCCTTTCCAAGCGGCACCTCTTTGTGTCCTGGGGTTTGCACCCTTCCCCCCAGAGGCCCGCACATCGCGAGGAAGAGGAGAGCTAGGCTACCATCTCCCCTGGTACCGCCGGCGCGACCTCAAAGATAGTAGCGCTGGCCCTCTCCCCGCTTCTGGCCGGGCACTGGCGAACCCCACTTTTCTGCGGCACGGGGAGGCCGATTCCCCGGGAAGATCTAAGCCTGCGTGCAGAGGCTGCTCTCCGTAGCTCCTCGGATCCGCCCTCATCTCATCCCCAGAGTAATGATGGAGCCCTGGCTCCGTACCGGGACAACCACGCACCCTTCCACAGCCCCTTCCAGCCCCTTCCCCTAGTTTCGGACCGGTTGCAAGCCCCGCCTTCTTCCCCAGGCCCAGATCTCCCTCCAGGGCCCACACTCGGGGCTCTCCGCCGCCCCCCGAAACCAATCCAGGACCCAGACAGCAGGCTGAGCGTCAATCCATTCCCTCCTGTCTTTAAGCGCAGTGCCCTGCCTTGGGCCTGGGGAAGGGAGGCGGGTGACCGGCCAGCTCCGGAGGGACCCAGGCCCCACACTCACCATCCTCCCGCCGAGTCCCTCCTCCTCCTCCTCCTCCTCCTCCTCCTGCCTCCCCCGTTACCAGGGGCAACTCCTGCGGCACCGCCCCCGACGTCCCCTGTACGCACAGCGGAGGAGCAAAGCAGCAGGACGGGGCGGGGCCCAGCTCCTCTTTTCCCAATGTGCGCAAGCGCGCCAATGTGCCCTCCCACTGCGCAGGCGGGCTGCTGGAGCGGCTGGAGGCTGTGGCAGGCTGGTGGAGACCCAGGGAATGGTGAAAACTCGCCCACGTGGCTGGCGGGGGCCACCCGGCCTGTGATTGGTCCAGAAGGAGAGGCGTGGAGGCGGGGCGAGGGGCGGTTCCCGGGCCGAGGCCAGAAGTGCACCCTGGCCAAGCTGCCAACGCGGGGTGCTTCTGGTAGCAGTTGTCTCAGTACGTTCCTCCCGGGACCAGGTAAGGGGTCTTGGGAGGAGTCCGCCTGCCACATATACCTCCAGTCCCCACATCCCGGAGGGAGCTTGCATTTCTGTCCTGACTCTGCCCTGGCGGGGCTGCAGCGCGGGCTGGGCTTTCACCTGCTGAAGCCACGTGGCAAGAGAAGGGTCTACCTGTGGACCTCTCCTTTACGGCCCCCAGCACCTTCGTGTGCCGGGCTGAGGGGCGGGGGAGTCACGGGTTGCGCACCCATCTCCACACACCTGTGTTAGAATCCGGTCTGGAGGACTCCTGGTGGTGGGAGGCTGCCTGTCGGAAGGCAAGAAGCTGCTTGAGGACTGGCCCTGAGGGCTGGGGTGAGCTGATAGCGGGGGTGAAAGACGTTTTGGGAAAGATAGTTTCGTTGAACTACGTTGGACCGGTCGGTGCGCCGTCTGCAGCCCCGGAGGAGGCAAAAAGGGACCTGCACTTACAGGCAAGAAACAGTGGGAGGGATTCTGGGTGCTACCTCCCACCCCTTCCCCGTGCAGAGGACAGAAAGAAGAGTTATAACATTTGTGCCAGGTCCTATTCCAGACCCTGGAGACACAGCAGGGGGCTAAATCTGCCCCCATGGAAATTACATCCTTCCTAGTGAAATGCTTTTCATACAAGATTCCATTTCATTCTCACAACCCTAGAAATTGGTTATTTTAAGCGATAAGAGTGGGGACTTGAACCTAGTACTTTCTGACGAGGAATTATTAAACACCATTATTGTATTGTCCATGTTGGAGGAACAGAGTGGTTTATACCTGAGATGTAAATCCAGAAGTTTTTAAGAGCAGATAAAGTGTGGGCATGGATGATACACCTTGAGATTTACAGATGTGTGTGTATGTGCCTCTTACCTACCTCATTGGGTTCTTGTGAGGATTATATGAATTATTATATGTCAAGTACATAGAACATTGCCTGGCACATGGGAAGTGCTATATGGGGCTTAGTTTTTATTTTTTTTATTTTTTGGCTGCACGGAACGGCATATGGGATCTTAGTTCCCAGACCAGGGATCGAACCAGTGATCCCTGCAGTGGAAGCAGGAAGTCTTAACCACTGGACCGCCAGGGAGGTCCCATGGCTTAGCTGTTGTTAATAGCTTCATCCAGGTTTTGGGCTTTGCTGCTTTTATGACCAGCAGCCTTTTCAGCCTAGTTAAGATCATTGGAATGAAGGCAGATTTTCCCTGAATGGTCCTTAGCTTTTTATGCATTCAAGTAAAGTATTTTTAAAAACATCTGCTACCGGCATACCTGCTTCAGATGCTTGGAGAGAAAACTCAGTTCAGAACCTTGACTAAGGAGGTGCAAGGTGAATGGTTAATTCAGAGCATGTACTATTTTCAATCCACCCATCTCTAGCCTGTTGGTTCTTTTGTGAAAGAGGCAAAGCAGACTTCTCTTTCTAAGTTGCCTGGTGTCTAACATCATGGTTGCCTCGGAGTCACATGACTGTACAAAAGCATATACTACCAGGGCCTGCTGGTTTAATTATTAGTCTCATTCTCCAACTTGCTCTAGGCAGCCTTGACAGCAGCCCTCGCCATCTCAGTGGTCTTTGTGTCTGAACTTCTTTTATTTATTTATTTATTTATTTATTATTTATTTATTTTTTGGCTGCATTGGGTCTTCGTTGCTGCGCGCGGGCTTTCTCTGGTTGTGGCGAGCTGGGGCTACTCTCGTTGTAGTGCGCAGGCTTCTCATTGCAGTGGCTTCCCTTGTTACGGAGCACGGGCTCTAGGTGCTCGGGCTTCAGTAGATGTGGCACGTGGGCTCAGTAGTTGTGGCTCGCGGGCTCTAGAGCACAGGCTCGGTAGTTGTGGTGCAAGGGCTTAGTTGCTCTGCGGCATGTGGGATCTTCCTGGACCAGGGCTCGAAGCCGTATCCCCTGCATTGGCAGGCGGATTCTTAATCACTGCTCCACCAGGGAAGCCCTGTGTCTGAACTTCTTGAGTCTTTGACTCCCATCTTCCTCTGATGGGAGTACAAGCGATGACATTTTGTTTTTCTCCCTACCTGGGGATTCAAATAGGAAGATCTTGGATACTTCCCCCGCACTTGCAAAAGGATACAACAGAAGAGGTTCGGAAGCCTGTTTTCCAGACTCTGATACTGTCTGCCAGAGAAAATCAGCTCTCCCTGGAAGGACGAGCATTACTTCAGGAGAGGTAAGTAGGTTATATCATTTTTTTAATCTTTTCCCTTCTTCCCTCCCTTTCTTTCTCTTTCTCTCTCTCTTTCTCGAGACAAGCACCCTGTAGTGGATAGAGGACCTATCTAGGTGACCCTAAGCCTTGTAACCTGTGGTCGTTTTTTTTTTTTTTTGGCACCGCACCCTTAGCGGTGAAGGGCAGAGTCCTAACCACTGGACCTCTAGGGAATTCCTGTCTAAGCCTTGTAACCTTGGGAAGATATGGCCCTAGCTGTTGTCAGATCTTTGGATAAACAGGACTGGATCTGTTTCCTATTCATATTTATATCTGCCACAGTGCAGGACCACATGTGCCACAAATGCTCACCATGCTGGCTCAATCCATGTGAACCTTCCTAGGCATCAGTTTCCTCATCTGCAAGCTGAGATCCCTAATGTCTTTGAGCTGTGACGTTCTCTAATCGTGGAAGGAAAGGGAGGTATTGGTTAGTCACCTGTTTGATTTCCACCTCCCCCTGTTCCCTGTAGCGGAACCCTGGATGTAATAGTCACCTTTTTAGGAAGTATTAGATATGGTTCGTGTAGGAAGAGGGATCATAACTGTTGAAGAAAACTTAAGACCAGTAGGACTCAGTATCGGAGGGGTAGACAATTTGCAGCTTTGTGAAAGAAAGCTTCTGTAACCAAGGCAGGTTCTTAGTTTGACAAAGAAAAGGGGGAACATCCTTGATGCCCAGAGAACCCAAGATAAGTTGGAATGCATTTCAGGCAGGCAGTAAGTGCTTTTAGAGGGCAGATGAGGGCTATAGCGTGAACCTTATAGTCTGTTAGGGGAGGCAAATTTTACACTGATAACTGTAAAATAACAAGAAAATGACGATTACAAAAACCCAGCTTGCTTCAAAGGAGGACAGGATGCTATGGGAGTATGTAACAGAAGGGCTTGAGTTTGCCCTGAAGGAGTCACGGAGCTGCCCCATTGGGGGCTATTAGCGTGGGGGGAAATGTTGAGACATAGAATTTAGATTTTTTTCCCTTTATGTTTTACAAAAGACAGGACTGGGCAGTTCCTATCCTGACCTTGGTAATGAAGGCAAAGGTTCTTGCATGCTTTAGCAAATGATTACCCCCTCATGGTAGAAATGCTTCCATTGTGAAAGTCAGAGGACTTTCCAATGTTGGATTGTTGGGTTGAGGGTGGAGAGGGTTGGCTGAGAAGTGTGTGTGTGTGTGTGTGTGTGTGTGTGCGCGCGCGTGCGTGTGTTGAGGGGGAGGCATAGCATTTGGGACTGTCTGTATCTGGTGCGAGTGTGGGTCTCTGTAAGCCAAGGCCAACTCCTTTTCCTTTCTGTAGAGTGAAGGAAAGTGAACTCTTTCCCCTCCTCCCACCCCTGGCTTCAGTTGGGACTGGGTGAAATGTCTTTGGTCTTTGGACCAGCCTGCAGGAGCCGAGTCAGCCTGTCCCCAAAGGGCAGAGCCCGGAGCTTTCTCGTGGGCTCTGTGGTGGGGTGTGAGAGGGGGAAGCCGGAGTCCTGGCAGTGGGCTCTTGCTGTGGGCCGTCTGACTTCCCCCGAGAGGTTGCCACCGAGTCACTGAGCCAGGGCCCCCCAGGGGTGCTGCGGAACCACCGCAGTGGGCCTCTCCTCCCGCCTGGGGAAGGGGCTTACCCTGAGCCATCAGCTTGCTGAAGTCTCTCCCATCCTAACAGACAATCTAAAACTTGATCGCCTCTCCCACTCTGCCTCATCTGTTGGCTTCTCCTGCCTGCCACCTCTCTGGTTGTCCTTTCTCATCTTTTTGTTGGGTTACCTCTTAAATATAGTGGTTTTTCAGGGTATGTCCTTGGATCGCTGCTCTTCCCAGTCTGTGTATTCTCCTTGGAAAACTTTATCTTAAACTACCTGCCACCCCCGTGCTGCTCCCTCACTGTTTTACTTCTAACCCAGATCTCCATGCTGGATTTTAAGCCTAAATATCCAATTGCTGACCGACTGGACCTCTTTTTTAGCAAATACTCAAAATCTTGTGCTAAGCGTTGAGGCAACGGTGGTGAGCAAAATGGACGCAACTCCTGGCTTCAGGGAACTTATGGCCTAGTGGGGGAAGTGGGCATTAATGTAAAACCACAGAGTATCATGACAGACTGGCATGGCTGTGAAGGAAAAGTATGGAGCCAACAGGGCTTATAGCAGAGCAGTGGATCTAGTTGCATGGGAGGGAGGAAGGGGGTCCTTCAGAGGATTCTCTGAGGAAAGGAGGTGTGAGCGAAGATATGAAGGACGGGTAGGTGCTTCCTTGCAGGTCACTCAGACTGTCTCTGCAGAGCAAAAGGCTACTATTTTGGGGGGTGGGGGGAGCCCTTGAAATTATTTGCTAATGCACCTGCTTTTAAGGCTGCCGTTTATTCTGAGGTGAACTTCCTTTGCAGCTGTAATAACCCATGGGTCTTTATTGAGGTAGTGGTCTTGGGTGGAAGTTTCCTTTCATTCTACTACTTAGTATAAAACATTTATTTTTTACTAGGTCTGCAGCTTCCATCAGCGATATGTTTCCTTTCCCTAATATGAAACACTGGCTTTGTTTGCTCAAGTCTGTGAGTGCTTTTGGATTTAGATGATTGTATAACTCAAGAAGATAGCTGTTTTTTTTTTTAACATGTTAACCACTATCATTTTCACTGTATATACTTTGGCACTGAATTATTACAAAAATTACTTCTGTTATTTAAAAAGACAGTGTTTTCAGAATGAGAAAAACAAATGGCCAAAAACATATGAAAAGATGCTTAACCTCATTAAGAATCAAGAAAATACAAATTAGGTACTTCTCTGGCAGTCCAGTGGTTAAGACTCTGCACTTCTACTGCAGGGGGCACAGGTTTGATCCCTGGTTGAGGAACTGAGATCCATTATGCTGCATGGCGCAGCCAAAAAAAAAAATTTTTTTTTTTAATTAAAAAAAGAAAATACAAATTAAAACAACAATATTGTTTCTGCCCATCAAATTGGCAAACAAAGAAAAGATTTATAATACCCATTTTGGTGAAAGTTTGACTAAAGCAGCATTATCATACACAACTGGTGAAAAATCAATTTGTATTATAAAGACTTAATTTAAAACATGTATATCCTTTGATCCAGCAATTCCACTTCTAGAAATCAATCCTAAAGATATAGTTGCCATGGGGACTTCCCTGGTGGCTCAGTGGTTAAGAATCCGCCTGCCAATGCAGGGGACATGGGTTCGAGCCTTGGTCTGGGAAGATCTTACATGCCACGGGGCAACTAAGCCTGTGCGCCACAACTACTGAGCCTGTGCAGCTACTGAAGCCTGCGTGCCTAGAGCCCATGCTCCGCAACAAGAGAAGCCACTGCAATGAGAAGCCCATGCACCACAATGAAGAGTAACCCCTGCTTGCTGCAGAGAAAGCCCTCGCACAGCAACGAAGACCCAAAACAACCAAAAATAAATAAAATTTCTTTAAAAAGACAGCATTAAAAAAACGATACAGTTGCCATATACACAAAGTGGTGTGTGTAAGGGTGCTCACCGTAGCAGTGAAAAACTGAAAATAACCCAAATGTCTATCAAATAATGAAATTAAGGCACATGGAATATTATATAATCACTAAAAAGAATGATAGAGTTGTATATCTCAAATGGAGAATTCTCTAAGATATTAAACGAAAAGAAGTAAGTTGTGTATCTGTGCCAGATGGTTTATTGCTCCTTAGCTCCAAATCTACCCTTCTTCGCCCTGTTTTATGATACTTGGTGTTGTAAACATTTTTCCTTTGCCCTCTGAGATGATTTTAAGCTCCACCAGTAGAGGGCGCCGGAGGAACACTGATGAGGAAGGGGTAGTCTTCCAGGTGCCTGGGTGCTTGCCTATTATCAAGTTTCAACAGCACCCCACCAGGCAGCTTCCCAGTGAGTTTCAGCAGCACCCGTGTGGGTGTCTTCCCATTGAGTTCCCTCAGCATCCCTGTGAGCAGCTTCCCAGAATCTCAGTGGCTTCCTGGCGAATTTCATCAGTCCTCCAACTCAGCATTCCAGCACATCCAGTTTCCTGCCTGCCAGCCCTTCAGTGGGCAGCAAACTTCGAAGAGGATAGCTTTTTAAATCTTGCTCAAGGTGTGCCTGCGAACTTGTAATTCAATATATGTGGAAAATCCTCAGGTGATTTTTTTTTTCACGAAAAAAAAGACAAGTGACATAGTAGTAGAAGATATAGAAGTAAATCTGAAAACTATTCCTTAAAAAAAAAAAAAAAGGATGAGCAGGTGTTATTTAGTGAAGAGGGGAAGGAATAGCACCCTGGACTAGCGTTTACAAAGGGACTGAGACAGATGGCAGCCTCTTGTGTTTGAGAAAGTCTCATAGCACTTGAAACTCAACATAAGGAAAGTCAAACTCACTGTTTTCTCCCTTAAAGCCTATTTTTCTATATTCTGTCTCAGCACGTTATTGCCCTAGTCAGAAACCCTGGTATCACTCTAGGTATTTGTGATGGGTCAACTGGGCTAGGCCAGAGAAACTCCCCAGGACCGCCTCTCTGCTATATTTCCAGCGGAGGGGCCTCTGAGGGAGAAGCAGCCAATTTGTAACAAACACACTTTCTTTTAGTTATTAGACCAAACACTGATTTAGGTACCGTGGTGAAGGGATTTTGCAAATGTAATTAAAATCCCTAAGTGGTTGGCTTTGAGTTAATCTAAAGGGAGATTATCCTGGGTGGCCTGACCTAATCAGATGGAATCCCTTTAAAAAAGGGCTGGGCCCCCCGCCACCCTGAGGTTAGAGATTCCAGGAGGGAGGTAGGTGGGTAGATAGACTGATGGGTATATGGATAGATAGAAAATCTCCTATTGGTTCTGTTTCTGTGGTTGAGCCCTGACTGATAGAATATTCCTCCTATACCCTATCACTTAGCAAATCCTCAGATTCTGCTGTTTTAAAAGCTTCTCTTCTTTTGATCCTCCTCCCAGTTCTGGTGCATCTGGGTTCATCTGAGCCCCACTTCTTCTTGCATGGATTGTTGGGGGTTCGCTTCCAGCTGGTATCTGCATCCTGTGAGGTCCTGCCATACCCTATTTACTTTCATATGATTTCCCAGATTGTTCATTCTTTTTTTTTTAGTATATTTATTTACTTATTTTTGGCTGTGTTGGGTCTTCGTTGCTGCGCGGGCTTTCTCTAGTTGCGGCGAGCGGGGGCTACTCTTTGCTGTGGTGCGCGGGCTTCTCACTGCTGTTGCTTCTCTTGTTGTGAAGCACGGGCTCTAGGCGCGCGGGCTTCAGTAGTTGTGGCACACAGGCTCAGCAGTTGTGGCTTGTGGGCTCTAGAGCGCAGGCTCAGTAGTTGTGGTGCACAGGCTTAGCTGCTCCACGGCATGTGGGTTCTTCCCGGACCAGGGCTTGAACCCATGTCCCCTGCGTTGGCATGTGGATTCTTAACCACTGCACCACCAGGGAAGTCCCCAGATTGTTCTTTCTAAACTACACATCTCATCTAGTCACTCTTCTTGAAATCTTTTAATGGCTTCCTGAAATTTTCAGACAAAAGTTCAAAAGCCATAGCTTTTTTTACATTTTGCTCCTCTCAGCATATAGATCATACTTCTTTTGAAATTTTTTTTTAGTGGTTGCCCTAGAGTTTGCAATATTCATTCATTTACAATGAATCCAAGTCCACTTTCAAATTATACTGTCTCACTTCACTGGTAGTGCAAGTACCTTATAATAGAGTCTTCCCAGTTCCTCCATCCCATCTGTTGTAGCGTTGCTGTCATTCATTCACATATTGATAAGCTCTAGTCACTGAACACTTCATTGCTACTTTGAATATATTGTTATTATTTTGAACAAATTGTTATCTATTTGTTAACTGTTAACAATTAGAATAAGAAAAATAAATATTTTATTTTATATTTAATTATTCCTTCTCTGACACTCTTTGTGTAGGTCAGACTTTATGACCCATATCATCTTCTTTCTCTCTGAAGAACTTTTAACATCTTGCAAGTCAGGTCTATTGGTGACAAATTCCTTCAATTTTGTTTGTCTCAGAAAGTCTTTATTTCTACTTCATTTCAAAAGGATTATTTTGCTGGATACAGAACTCTGGGTTTTTTGTATTTTTTTTTCTTTAAACATTTTTAATATTTCACTCTGCTCTTGCTTGCACGGTTTCTGAAGAGAAGTCCAATGTAACTCTTATCTTTGCTCCTCTATAGGTAAGGGTTTTTTCCCTCCCTCTGGCTTCTTTCTTGATTTTTTGTAGTTTGAATATAATATGCCTGGGTGCAGATTTTCTGATAGTTGTCCTGCTTGATGTTCTCTGAGCCTCCTGGGTCTCTAGTTTCGTTTCTGTCATTAATTTTGGAAGATTCTCAGTCATTATCACTTCAAATATTTCTTCTGTTTTTTTCCTCCTCTCCTTCTGGTATTCCTCTTATATGTATGTTGCAACTTATGTAATTGTCCCAAGGTTCTTGGATATTCTATTCTGTTTTTTTTTTTAATTCTTTTTTTCTCTTTACTTTTCAGTTTGGGAATTTTCTTTTCTTTTCTTTTTTTAAATGTTTATGTATGTATTTATTTATTTGGTTGCACTAGGTCTTAGTTGCAGCTCGTGGGCTCCTTAGTTGCGGCTTACGGGCTCCCTAGTTGTGGCATGCATGTGGGATCTAGTTCCCTGACCAGGGATCGAACCTGGGCCCCTTGCATTGGGAGCGCAGAGCTCTATCCACTGCGCCACCAGGGAGGTCTCGGGAATTTTCTGTTGACACATATTCAGGCTCACTGATTCTTTCCCTGGCCATGTCAGGCCTACTGATGAGCCCATCAAAGGCACTTTCATTTCTGTTACAGTATTTTTAGTTTCTAACATTTCCTTTTGGTTCTTTCTTAGAGTGTGCACCTCTCTGCTTCCATCATCTGTCTGTTCTTTCATGTTGCCCACTTTCCCATTGGAGTCCTTAGCATATTAATCATAGTTATTTAAAATTCCTGGTTTGTGGGCTTCCCTGGTGGCGCAGTGGTTGAGAATCTGCCTGCTAATGCAGGGGACACGGGTTCGAGCCCTGGTCTGGGAAGGTCCCACATGCCACAGAGCGGCTAGGCCCGTGAGCCACAACTACTGAGCCTGCGCGTCTGGAGCCTGTGCTCTGCAACGGGAGAGGCCGCGATAGTGAGCGGCCTGTTCACCGCAAGGAAGAGTGGCCCCCGCTTGCCACAACTAGAGAAAGCCCTCGCACAGAAACGAAGACCCAACACAGCAAAAATAAAAATAAATAAACTAAAATTCCTGGTTTGATAATTCCAAAGTCTCTGGTTCTGATGCTTGCTTGGTCTCTTCAAACTGTGGGGTTTTGTTTGTTTTGTTTTGTTTTATTTTTTTGCCTTTTAGGATGCCTTGGCTTTTTTTTTTTTTTTTTTTTTGAGGTACGCGGGCCTCTCACTGTTGTGGCCTCTCCCGTTGCAGAGCACAGTCTCCAGACGCGCAGGCTCAGCGGCCACGGCTCACGGGCCCCGCCGCTCCACGGCATGTGGGATCTTCCCAGACTGGGGCACGAACCCATGTCCCCTGCATCGGCAGGCGGACTCTCAACCACTGCGCCACCAGGGAAGCCCACTTGTCCTTTTTTGTTGAAAGCCACATGTGTGTGAGGTTTTACATTTTTCTGGTGAGGAGTTAGGTTGTGATTACTGTTTGCTAAAGCTGTAGGGGTCAGAAGTTAAATTTCCTCTGGTGTCCTTGTTTTTGTCTCCCCTGTTGTCTTTGGGCTTCTAGACACCTCTTCTTAAATAACATCTGAGACTTGCGGTTCTTTCTGTTGTTAGTTCTCCCTGTTATTATAAGGGAGCCCTATACCACCGACAGTGTGAGGGGAGGGGGAGTGTTCTATAGTCCTGTGATTAGGTGCCCCTGGACCTTCACAAGTCCTTCTCAGGTTCCCCTTACTCTCTTTAGGTGAAATAGGAAAGCTAGAAGGGGTGGAGTTGGGTGTTTCTCTTCCCCCCAGTCAGTTAGGTTCTGGTGAGACCCAAGGTAGTTAGGCTCTGGTGAAACAGGCTAGGCTCCTTTGAGGGCAGGCCTTGTTAAAAATCGCAGAAGCCTCTGGGTCTACTTCAGAATGGCCACTTTTCCCATTTCCCTGCCAGAAGCACTAAGGAATTTTTCTCTGATCTTCAGCCTGAGAACCTGGTGGGCTCCTGGAGGGAAAACTCACAAAAGTGTGTCTCCCCTCACCACCACCAAAGATTGAATCCCCCTGGAATTTTTAACTCTCAAGCTTGTCCACACTGAACTTCCAGCAATTTGTCAATTACAGTTTAAGTTTCCTATGGTACTTGCCCCAAGGGGTGGGCTTCTGTTCCCACTAAGCTGTGATTCTCTGTACCTGCCTGTCTCTCCAAGTTTGGGGGCAGTGGTTTGCCCTGTGACCTCAATTCTCTGATGGTTCTAAGAAGAG
Source organism: Mesoplodon bidens (assembly GCF_964165515.1). Classification (NCBI taxonomy): domain Eukaryota; kingdom Metazoa; phylum Chordata; class Mammalia; order Artiodactyla; family Ziphiidae; genus Mesoplodon; species Mesoplodon bidens. Next base: position 27,294,402 of record NC_138176.1, on the reverse strand, counting down.
CTGTTGATTTTCAGTTTGTTCAGCTTCTTTTTGTTGTGAGGACAGGAGTGACCATTTCCAAGCTCCTCACATGTCAGACCCGCCTTAGTTTTTCAAGTCATGGATTCCAGAACCTAATTATAGGCAGGGGTTCTGAAGTTAGTCAGGCTGAATTAAAATCCTGGCTCTGTCATTGGCAAGTGCTTGTGTGACTTGGCAAAGTTACTTACCTGTGCCTTGGCTTTCTCATCTATAAAATGGCTTTAAACGTAAGAGTATCTCTATCTTATAGGGTTATGGTGAAGATGAATTCAGAAAATGCACGTCCGGCACCAAGCAGAGTGTCTAGTGTCAAGTAGGAGCTCAGTAAGTGTTAGTGTTGTCACCATCATCATCAGGTCCCCATGTGCACTGTGTGCTTTAAACACTGGCTCTTCTTCTTGCCGGGGGTACCTCTCCTCCATCCATCTGACTTTTATGCATCCTTCAAAACATTGTTTATTTCTTGTTCTCACAAAGCATGTTCAGAATCCCTCATCCATTTTAGATAAGGTGATCTTATAATTTATCATCCAAACTGGGACACTTTTGAGGTTGAGGGGGTGCTTTTAATAATTACCACAGGAGGGCTTCCCTGGTGGCGCAGTGGTTGAGAATCTGCCTGCCAATGCAGGGGACACAGGTTCGAGCCCTGGTCTGGGAGGATCCCACATGCCGCGGAGCGGCTACGCCCGTGAGCCACAACTACTGAGCCTGCGCGTCTGGAGCCTGTGCTCTGCAACGGGAGAGGCCGCGACAGTGAGAGGCCCGCGCACCGCAGTGAAGAGTGGCCCCCACTTGCCACAACTAGAGAAAGCCCTCGCACAGAAACGAAGACCCAACACAGCAAAAATAAATAAATTAATTAATAAACTCCTACCCCCAACATCTTCTTTAAAAAAAAAAAAAAAAAATTACCACAGGAAAACAAGCCCCGGCAAACCAGGAGACGCAGTCACCTCAGTTTTAGTACCTCTTCTCTGGCTTTCTGCTGCTCCCCGTGTCCATCAGCAGCATTGTCACACTACTGTCCTTGTTGACTTACTTGTCTCTCTCCTGTTCTGTAACGCCTTGAGGGCGACAACCATGGCCCGGGATCTCTCATAGGGCCAGCATGCACCCCCCCCCACACACACACTGAAACGAAGGTGATCATGCCATTGTCCTCTCCATCTTTATCAGTGATTGTTTCTACTTTCAGTGTGATCCCATGCCTCTTCCTCCTTCACATAGAGCTCTCCTACCTTCTGGGGCTTCACTCACATTCCACCTCTTCTGGGAAGCCCCCCTTGATGTTTGTGTCCCCCCTCCTCAGCTTCCTCTCATCTCCTGTGCTTATTGTTGCTGTATGTATTATCTATTGTTCCACAGGTGGGCTCTTGCTCCCCAGTCAGACTCAGCTCCCCAAGGACAGACACTGTACTGTCCCTTTTCCCAGCCTCGCCCACAGCATGATCAAGCACCAGGCTGGCCACGAGCAGGCACTCAGGAAACACATGTTGGTGCCCAGTTGCTCAGACTGGTGACCATTCACTGGACCCTTCCTGAGCTGAGTCAGATGGTGCTAGCGGCTAGTGAGAGCCGTCAGTCTACCATAGCGGGAGGTGCTAAGGGCCTCCAGGGCAGGCTTTGAGGGCAATCTTCATTTTTCCTCTGTTCTTGAAGTCCGCAGTTCTATGTGTGAGCAGGATGGAGGCTGACCTGTCTGGCTTTAATATCGATGCCCCCCGTTGGGACCAGTGCACTTTCCTAGGGCGGATGAAGCATTTCTTCAATGTCACGGACCCCCGCACCGTCCTGGTACCAGAGTGGGAGCTGGACTGGGCCAAAGTGATGGTGGAGAAGAGCAGGTGAGCGGTCAGGGGAGTCGGCTGGGGGCACTGGGGCGACGTCGGTGGGTGCCCTAGGGGCGAGGTGGAAACGGAAGACGAGGGGCTAGGCAGAGAGCTCAGGGAGGACGAGGAGCTGAGAGCAGGATGACTCGGGGCCAGGGGTCAGGAGGTAACACCACCTGTGGTCCTTGGTGGCAGGATGGGGACTGTGCCCCCAGGCACGCGAGTGGAGCAGCTGCTCTATGCCAAGAAGCTGTACGACTCGGCCTTCCACCCTGACACCGGGGACAAGATGAACGTCATTGGGCGGATGTCCTTCCAGGTCCCCGGGGGCATGATCATCACGGGCTTCATGCTCCAGTTCTACAGGTGCGACCCGGGAGCAAGGCAGCGCCAGGTGCAGCTGCATGGACCTGTTAGGCAGGGAGCCATAGTAGGATGATAGTAATAGCCGTCTTTATGGATCCCTGACCAGCTACCAGGCACTGTGTTAAATTCTTTGCATGTTACCACCTCATTGAATCTCAGCTACCCTACAGGGAGGTACTATTTTCATCTCCATTCTATAGATGAAGAACTGAGGTTCTGGAGAGGTTATATGACTTGTCCAAGTTCACACAGCCAGGAAATAGTGGTGCCTGGCTGTATAAACTGAGGCAGGCCTCTCAAGAGTGCTCAACGGATGAGCTATTGTAACTCCCTCTTTAAAAAGTACTTATTCAACAGTGAATTTAATGTATTTGTATAATGTAATATCCAAGTAAAAAAATTGGGACACCCTTTCAGCCCAGTGGGGGAGAGAAACTTTCTCTGTTGTTCCCCCTTTCTCTCTTCCCTCTCCCCGCTCTCTCCCCCACGTATTCAGTTACCCAGTGGTTGAGCCAGGCCTTGGTCCAGGTGTGGGGAGTATAAAGACTTTAGTCCCTCCCTTCAAGGGGTGCCCAGTTGTGTTGAGACCAAGATGTAAATAGTTACCATCCAGCTTGCCAACTGGTAGGTTAGGGGTAGGATATGGGGTGGTGGCAGCAGAGAGCATAGAATGACTAACTGTGTCTCAGGAAGGGCAGGGGAAGGGTTGGGAAGGTTCCAAGGAAGAAGAGATCTCTCAACAGAGCAGGATTCAGCCATGTATGGAAAGGGTAGGGGGTGTGGATGCTCCAGTCAGAGGGACAGCCTGTGCAAAAAAGCCCAGCTGCATGAAACAGCACGGGAACAGCTTGGGGAGCGGCAGGTAATGTGGTTGGACTGGTGTGCCCCAAACCCTCTTTCCATCCTGCTCTCTGCCTCTCCGGGCCTCCCTCCTGGTAGGACGATACCGGCAGTGATCTTCTGGCAGTGGGTGAACCAGTCCTTCAATGCCTTAGTCAACTACACCAACAGGAATGCAGCTTCCCCCACGTCGGTCAGGTAGGAGACCTGAACCCCAGGCCATCCATGTGGGCCTGGAGCAGGTGGCTGTCCTCTTGCCTCCAGGGGAACAGCCCTTCTAAAGGGTTCCAGGGCCGTCAGTCCTCCCTGGGTGGGACCTGCCCTGGGCAAGTGAACAGGTCTCCCTTTTCAGGGTTTGGAAGTGTTAGGCTGACTAGGAGAGTATCTTTTTCCTGGACCAGTTCAACATTCATTCATTCACTCATTCATTCATTCATTCTACAAATATTTCCTTGAGTGTGTATTAGGTGCCGGGCATGGTTCTAGGTGCTGAGGATACATTTGAGTAAGACATGTGTGCTCTCTAGAGTTGAAGGTCTTTTAAGAAAACAAGCCTAGGGACTTCCCTAGTGGTCCAGTGGTTAAGACTCCATGCTCCCAATGCAGGGGGCACAGGTTTGATCCCTGGTCAGGGAACTAAGATCCCGAATCCCACATGCCGCATGACGCGGCCAAAAAAAAAAAAGGAAAACAAGCGTAATAATCTCAGACTGTGATTGCTGCCATTAAGGAAATAAATAGATAACAAGACAGAGAACAGCAGAGGGGCATCTGTGTAGATAGGCTGTTCAGGGAAGTCCTTTCTGCAGAGCTGACATTTCAGCTGAGTTTTGAAAGATAAGGATTTAGCCATGCGAGAGCCCAGGGAGGAATTCCCGGGATAGGGAGTAGCAACATGCAAAGGTTCTGAGCAGGAAGGTGTTTGGGGTGTTTAAAGTACTGAAAGGAGGCCAAGGGGACTGGAGCAGCTGAGTGAGTTGGGGGGAGATCACAAGGTGAGGCTGGGGACAGACCACATGAGCTTCTCAGGCATGAAGCCACATTTCTAGCCTGTATCACTCAAGGCATCGTCCTGCCCTCAGCCAGCTAGGGTCCCCGCTCCTAAACATCTTCTCTCCTCCACTAGGCAGATGGCCGTTTCCTACATCACTGCCACAACCGCCGCGGTGGCCACTGCTGTGGGCATGAACACGTTGACAAAGGTACCGTCTGGGGTTGCTGTGGGCACGGTGGCCACGAGGGGGCAGCAAAGTCCTAGGGACAACTTTTTTTTTTACCAGGCAGGGGCCCTTTCCGGTCTGGATGAGTTGGGTTTGGCCAGAGCCCAGCCAAGTAGTGGGAGATTCAGCAGGGCTGCGCCCGTGTGGTCTCTCTCGGGCCTTTGAGGGAGTTTGGGTTCCCCGACTGGGTGTCAGGATGCGAGGCAGTAGCGAGGTCTGATTTGCTCTATCTTCCTGAAGCCCCTTCCACCCCCATCTCCAGGGAGCCTGACGTACTCCCGTTGTCCTCTTCTCCCACAGAGAGCCCCGCCCCTGGCGGGCCGCTGGGTGCCCTTTGCCGCTGTGGCTGCGGCTAACTGTGTCAACATCCCAATGGTGCGACAGCAGTGAGTACAGGGATCCCTTTCCCCCCACAGACCGTGAGGCTCGCAGGGGAAGGACAAGAAACCAAGGCCGTGGGGGGCTCGTTGGGGCTGAGGTGGGTGTGGGGAGGGCTGCCGAGCTGCGCTTCTGAAGGTTGCCTGAGGGCTGGCGGCTCCGACAGTGACAGCTGCAGGAGTGGCGGGTGACTTAGGTTTCATCTGTGATGGGTGTTGTGGGTATGGGGAGCAGGGGTGGGGCGTTCGCGAGGACCTGTGGGGTTTGGCACTAGCTCATGTCCTTTCAACTGCAACTGTATTTAAGTTGTGGACTCGGACTACTTCCAAAGCCCTGGGGATGCCTTACAGAATGAAACGCAGCAGAGCGAGGTGTCCAAAGATAGAACAGAACCAAGAAGCTTTGAGGAAGCCAGAGGGGCAGATAGAGGTTTTCCAGGCACCAGGCTCTAAGCGTCACAGCAGGAAAGGGGAAAGGAGAAACCCGCTGTGTCTCACAGCTCTTGTTGCTTGACTAGAGAAAGTATAGATGTTCCTGTGTTATAAAATTTAATGATGTAGTAGAGGTAAAGCACCCCAAACAGCGCCTGGACTGTAAGAAAATGCTGCATTAAGCGTTAGCTACTGCTGCCCCTGTTGCCATCAGTGACTTCCTCGTCATCACCAGTTTCTATAAGGCACATTTTCTTGGAATGAGTAGCAAATGGAAAGTGATCACAGCCGCCCTTGCAGAAAGAGCACACCACAGAATAGTCCTGCACGCGCACTGCTCGCCTCCTCTTCCCCCCTCCCCCCCATCCAGTTGCTCCTTCCAACGAATGAATGAGTCCCCACCACCCACCTGGTCTTGGATGGAGTGCTGCCAAGCACCGGCCTGAGACTAACAGCTCCTGTTCGGGAGCAGTCACTGTGTCAGGCACTGGACTTAGCACTTTGCAGGCATTATCTTGTTTAGTCCTCACCAAGTCCCATGAAGTGGGTGCCATGATTATCCCCATTTTGCAAATGCGGATAACTGTGTCTTTAGAAGGATTAGGGGAACTTGCTCAAGATCATACACTTGCTCTGCAGTTTCTGGATTCAGCCTAGGCCGTTGGGGCCCAGTGCTGGCTCTCTGAGCCTCTGCCCTAGGTCATGGCTGGATACCACTCTCTGGAGTGGGGAAGGGCGCTCCAAGGGCCAGCTGCAGGAGTTGGCTTCCTAGAGCTTGAGTGCCCTGGCCTTGGTCCCCTGGTGTGTCACATTGCTGGCAGCCTTCCAGCACCCCTTTCCCATATCCAGCACCTCCTGTCTGTGTTTAGGGAACTCATCCAGGGCATCTGCGTGAAGGACAGGAACCACAATGAGATTGGTCATTCCCGGGTGAGCAGGGGCCTGCCTTTGGGGTGGGAGGAGGGAGTTCCCTCTCAGACCCTGTCCTGTTCTTCGTGGTCAGAGCAGGCCTGGGCTCTACTATAGGGTTGAGAAACCTTCTCCCTGACTCCATCCTCCTTCCCCATCGATTTTCCCTCCATATCTCTGTTCATGTCTTTTCTCCATCGTTTCTGGTCCTGAAGCCATAAAAATGTGGCTGGGTGGGAGAGGGTCAGGTGAGGTCACTCAACCCCTGACAGGTCCATCCCTTCCTCTTTACCAGCTCAGACTTGACCCTGACCCTGACCTAGCCCTCTGGTGCAGCCTGTGGATACTGGATAAGCTCATTCCTGACAACTTACTCTTTTCTGCCCTCAGAGAGCTGCGGCCATAGGCATCACTCAAGTGGTTATTTCTCGGATCACCATGGCAGCCCCTGGCATGAGTAAGATGGGGAAGCCCTCCCATCCTGGGGGACCCTGGAACAAGTGATGGAGACCTCAATCACACTTCGGGTTGGGGGTGGGACCTCAGCCTCTATAGACATGCTTCTCAAACTGGTTTGCTTGCGTGCCAAGAGCCACGGGAGAGCCACACTGTAATTCCTGGAATGTCAGTTAATCAGAGATTTAGTGGAGAAAGTTATTTTCATTTAACAAATATTCCTTAAGTTCCTTCAATGTGCTGGACACAGTGTGGGGTGCTGGGGAGACAGTGGTAAAGAAAAATAAGTCCCCTGCCCTGGTTTTGCTGTCAGCAGGGGCATGTTACAGAGCAGGATACAAAACTTGCTTCAAGATAGTTTTGAGAAGGGTGCTCTGGGCCTGCGGTACTTGTCCTCCTATTGTTATAGGTGTGCAGGTTGAGGAGTTTGGGAAGCACCTTCTGTCAGGACTTGGGGGAGGGGTGGGGCATGGCCATGCCTACAGTCTTCCATTCTTCTTCCAAATGAAAAGTATTTTCTGGAACTTCTGGGGAAGGAGGGGGAATCACTCAGTCTGTGATCCAACTTCGGAGAGGGATCTGGGGGGGAGTCTCACAGCCTTTCCCCTGGTTTCTTCCAGTCCTGCTGCCAGTCGTCATGGAAAGGCTGGAGAAACTGCACTGCATGAAGGTGAGTGGATTCTCCTTTGCATCTTCTCTGCCCAGAACACATACGTGCTGGGGGCTCCCGACTGTCTTACCCTTCCCTCTTGCTCCCACCCTGCACCTCATTCAAGTAGGGCCCATCCCGGTGCCCGCTGGCTGCCCGGTTCTCGGCCTTGTCTGCTGAGAGCAAAGAGAGCCCCCTCCCCACCCTGCAGAGCCAGAGTTTCCCGCCTGTGGGTTTCTAGCTGGGTGACCGGCGTGGGTTTCACCTCGAAGTATGTAAGTCCCCACGTGGGTCTCTCTTTTGTCTGTTTCTGTGCAGAGAATCCGGGTGCTGCATGCCCCATTGCAGGTTCTGCTGTCCGGGTGTTTGTGAGTCTCCTATTTTCTCGGTTTGGGGTTCTATGGTGGGGTGCGCAAGATCTGTCTTCTTGTGTCACCCATGTTGGAAAACATGTACTCCTTTACCTGACTTCAAAAGCGCCCGGGCTTTAGCGCCTGTGGCCCCTCTGGTGCGCTCTCACCCCTTCTTTCTGAGGGCGCCAGGCTGGCACCGTGCACACACTGGAGTGGAAAGTGGAACCCTTGGGGGTCCTTCTGTCCCAGGGTCTCCCCTCTGACCTTAGGTCTTCAGTAGTTTTAGAGAAGAGACAAAAGTGATGAGATCATCCCACCACAAAAACGAAATGAATTACGTGATGTGATCGAGGGGTTAGCTCACGCCGGTGGTAAACTTACACAGTGTCACGTGTCAGTTATATCTCAAGACATCCAAAAGGATGAGCCATCGAAAATGACAGCACAGCCTGGGCCCGTCAGGTGTCCCGGCCTCGCACGGGAGGAAGCATCACGAGTCCGGGCAGCGTTCTGACTGGACATGTCCCAGCATTACTCATGCTTTGTGAGGCCACGAGGCTAATGACAGCAACCAAAGCTAACATGCGTTGGCTGTTTTCTGTGTGCCGCCACTGCGTTGATGTTTCACGTTTGTATTTTCACCTAATTCCCTCAGCCCTCGAGGTGTACATACTGTCCTCATCTCCCTTCCCAGATGAAGAAACTTGCCCACGCGTCTCTAGCCGGTAATTGCTGGAGCTGCAGTTGGATCCTTAGCAGGTCTAACATTATGCCAGGCTGTCTTCTGCTAACTGATTTCCCACTGAGGGAGCAGTTACCATGGGCTGGATGTGTCACACATGTTATCTCATTTAATCCTCACAGTCATCGTGCAGAGTAGGTACTCTTGCCCTCCCTCTGCTGTCTCAGAGGGAACTTGCCCAAGATTGCACAGCTAGGAAGTGGCAGAGCTGGGACACGAACCTAGGTCTGTTAGACTCCCAAATCCTGTAAAACATGGGCCTGGATCCGCATCCTCTGAGAACTTGTGAGAAATAAAGACTCTCAAGCCCTTTCCCAGACCTACTGAATTACCATCACATTTGAACAAGCTCCTTGAGTTCCTTGCATGCCCAGTGAAGTCTGAGAAGCTCTGCCCTCCCTGTTCTCCAACAGCTCGGGCATTCAGTGAGTACAGGAGCAGGACCCTGCGTTCACGCCCCTCGCTGCTTTCCCTATACATCAGGAATTGCCTGTGGTCATTAGGGCTGCTGCCCACACTCCCTGGTGACTCCATTACCTTCTTCATCTGCTTGAGTGATGGGCGGGTGGGATGTGAGGGGGGGTGTAGGGGGTGCTGATTCTATCCTGTGCTAGAGTGAATCTCCAGGCACCAAGAGACCAGGAGAAGGGTTGGAGGGAGAGGAGCTTTGGCGCCAGCTCCCCCTTCCTTTGAGGGGCTCAGCGATGGGGTGTGGGTGGCTCTCTGAGATGCCAGACACCCCCTAATGCTTTGGTTTCTCCTTTCTTCCAGCCTCATCTTCATGGTGCCAGTGGCATGTGCGCTGTTCCCGCAGAAATGGTATCAGCTGTTCATTCCTCACTTGGTTTTACTGAGCACCCTGTCCCTGGTCTCCCTGACCTGCCTGGTGTCCCGAAGGAGAGAGGGAGGGGCAGGCAGGGAGGCATCTGTCCAAGGACAAGTACCTGTCAGTCTAAACTCTGGGCCTCTTGACCCCAGGTGAATGGTAAACTGAAACAGAGCTCCAAGGGGCAGAGGGATGAGTTGCTCACTCCCAGTGGAGCAAAGGCTTCCTTGGAGAGAAGGTGGGGGAGCAATAAGAGACTTTCTGTCCCTGCTGGTTGAGTTACTAGATCCATCTCCCTGGCTGGATCTGGTCTTTGAAATTGAACAAGAGGGTAGGTACTCACTCTGGCTGATGTTTGCCAGAGGGTGGACGGCTTCGACCTCTCCACTTCCCTTGCATGTCCTGGGAAGAGCAGCGGGGGTGGGTGAGGAGAGATGATGGCAAAGGGAAGGTAAGCATCAGACTGGGGTGGTGGGGTGAGGTGGAGTACTAGCTCCAGGAGACCAGGCATAGCCTGAATAGATACGGAGAAGATGCCCATTTCCCTTTCCCTAGTACTCTCAGCTCCGCGGTCACCTGCTACACAGCTCCTGTGTTCTGAGCACCAAGCTTGTAATCTTGAAGAAGACGGAAGTTTAGCACCAGGGAGATGAAGTCAGGGCTCAATAGAAGTAAAAGCAACATACTGTAGTGTACGGAGGTCATGAATAATTCTGATGGAAAATGGGCAAGGGCTTCTTAGAGGCGGCATCTGAGTTGGATTTCATCTGAGGGTAATTTGCTGCTCGTCCAGGTGGCACACTTATAAGCCCCTTCTCTCTTCTCAGTGAATTGCCAGTTTCCTATCTGGAACCAGAGCTCCAGGACACTATCAAGGCCAAGTATGGAGAACCTGTGCCTTATGTCTACTTCAATAAGGGTCTCTAAATGCCCCACCCCAGCAAGGACCAGTCCATACGCATATTTACCAGCTCCTCCTTAGCCACTGTGGATTCCCGTGCCTCATTCCTCTTTGCCAGCAGGGCCTGTAGGCCAGGGTGGATTTTGGGGGACGAGGGTGGGGGTGAGAGGATGCCTCATGCTTCTACCCAGGCGCCTGGGTTTATTGGACTCCAGGGGATAAACGTGAACAAGGGGAGAGAGGCCAAGTCTTCTCTCTGCTCTCCCCTGACCCCTGTCCCCTGGAGACCAGGAGCTGAGACCCCCTCAGGGAGAAGGTGCTGAGACCTGGGGGTGACACTCAAGCAAACCGTTTGGAAAAGTTAGGAAACCTTTAGGATTCTGGTTCCAGCCAGGATTGAGGAAGGGCCCCTCTTCTCTTCCTCCTCATCGGCTCTTAGGCAAGGGAACCTTTCACCTGTGTAGTTCTGGCTCCTTCAGGAAGTGGGAGGGAAGAGGCCAGGTCACCTTGGGGCTCCCCTTTGCTCTTCCCCACTCTCCTCCCCAGAGCCCCCTGGTCAGAAAGCTTCTCTGGGAGTCTTGCTAAATTTGAGTTTATCAGACTAAAACCCAGGAGTTTTAGTGCAAAAAAAAACCCAAAAGGACATTGTGTGAGGCAGCAGAGCTTTGTGGTGCTTCAAGCCCTACCTGTTGACACTGGCTTTGTTCTGCCCCTAAAATCATACCTGATTCTATTTCTCTGTGTCTAAAAGATAAATCCACTGACTGAGTAAAAAGGATGTAGGTAGGCATTAACTGCACATGTTAGTGGGTATAATTTCCTGGCTGCCTCCCTTCCTCAGCCCATCGGGTTAAACACCAAAGAAAGACTGGTGTGTACTGAACAGGAAAGGGAAGTTTTATTTGGATGCCTCTGAGAGGAAATCAACCAGGACCAAAGAGCCTTAAAGGGCACACAGCAAAGCGCAGCCATTCACCCTTCCCAGCCTGGCTGCTCTAGGTGATTTCTCAGGCCCTTGGGGGAGGGGGCTGTTGTGGCTCACCTGCGGCCATGTCTGTATGAGTTTTGTGTAGTAGAATTTACTGACTGACCAAAGGATATCACTGTGAATTGAATGCATTTCTGGAAAGAGCACAGCGAACTGTCTGCACACTGAGTTAATAAAGCCTGGATGGAAAGCAGGATCTGGTTTTACTTTGGCCTTGGCATGGAGGAGGGTATCACAACTATAAGGGGAATCTGTCTGGTGCCCCGAGGCCATTGTGCATCTCCCTTATTATGGAGGAAAAATCCACCTGTCTTTGCTTGAGGCTCCAGAGATCTCCCAGTGTGGGAGTGTGTTGCTCCGGGGGAGGTGGGGGCAGGGAGTTGGCAAACCATGGCTCAAGGGTCCAAATCTGCCTGGTATCTGTTTTTGTGTGTTTGGGAACTAAGAATGGCCTTTACATTTTTTAGAAGTTGTGAAAAAGAAAAAGAATATGTGAGACCCTGTGTATGTGGCATGCAGAGCCTGAAATATTTACTGTCTGGCCCTTCACACAAAAAGTTTCCCCTACTCTGGAGTAATGGTCCTTAAGAACATGCATGAGGTTCGCCTGGAGGGCTTCTCAAAACGTGGATTATCGGGCCCCATTCCTAGAATTTCTAATTATGTGGGTCTGGGATGGAGCCAAGTGAATTTGTATTTCTGGTAATTTCCCAGTGATGCTGATGCTATCAGTCTGGGGACCACTTTGAAGGACCACTGCTCTAAAGAGAAAGGGCCTCCCCCCTGAGGTCAGGATACTGGCTGCAATTTGATTTTTCTCCCATTTAAAAAAATTAAAATTAATTCACGTGACATAAAATTCATCCTTTTAAAGCGTACAATTCAGTGGTTTTTAGCATGCTCACAATGTTGTGCAACTGTCGTTACTCTCTAATTCCAGAATATTTTCATTACCCCTGAAAGAGACTCTACTCATTAGTAGTCACTCATTACCTCATCCCCCAGCCCCTTGCAACCCCTAATTTATCTTCTGTCTCTATGGATTTACCTATTCTGGACATTTCGTGTAGATGGAATCACACAGTATGTGGCCTTCTGTGTCTGACTTTTTTCACTTAGCATAGTATTTTCAAAGTTCATCTATTCTGTAACATGTACAATTTAATTTTGGCTGATGTCTGAGCAGAAAAGTCTGTGTCTTGGAGCTGGCTTCCTTAGGACAGGAGATCTGCCTTAAGCTTTGCTCATTTCCGAAGGCAAATAGGAAAAACATTACCAGAGCTAGCCAGAGCTTGGAAGCAATTCTGAACTGATGTTCTCTCAAGAATCCACAATCTTCTCCTTTCTTTCCCAGCTCCTTAAGCCTCCTGGCATTCCTCCTCTCTTCATAGACAATTACTCTGTTGGAAAAGTCTGGAGTAGATAGTGGTTGCAGTTCAGAGGCAGATTAAAAATAGTTCACTCGGGCTTCCCTGGTGGTGCAGTGGTTGAGAGTCCGCTTGCCGATGCAGGGGACCTGGGTTCGTGCCCAGGTCCGGGAAGATCCCACATGCCGCGGAGCGGCTGGGCCCGTGAGCCATGGCCGCTGAGTCTGCGCGTCTGGAGCCTGTGCTCCGTCCACAACGGGAGAGGCCACAACAGCGAGAGGCCCGTGTACAGCAAAAAAATAAAAAATAAAAAAAATAAAATAGTTCACTCAAACCGCATCTCAGCTCTATCTTGTAAGGCCTCTCTGCTTTCCTTGAATTGGTTCCTGCGGGATGTGGAAAGAAGTGATTAGGGTGACTAAAATGCCTTGGTGTGAGAAGTGCTAATCCAGACTGAGCAGGGTGTAGTGTTTGTCCTGTCCAGTAGCTCAGTTCAAGCCCTCAGGTAAAGGGAGAAAAGAAAGTCAGGACAAAATTCCCTTCTGTTTTCCAAATTGAAACCATTGGGGTTTCCTAATGATGATGATACCTGGCTTTTTTTTTTTTTATTGGAGTATAGTTGATTTACAGTGTTGCATTAGTTTCAGGTGTACAGCAAAGTGAATCAGTTCTAGATATACATATATCCACTCTTTTTTTAGGTTCTTTTCCCATGTAGGCCATTACAGAGTATTGAGTAGAGTTCCCTGTGCTATACAGCAGGTTCTTATTAGTTATCTATTTTATATATAGTAGTGTGTATACGTCAACCCCAATCTCCCAATTTATCCCTCCCCACCCCTTATGCCCTGGTAACCATAAATTTGTTTTCTACATCTGTGACTTGACTTCTGTTTTATACCCTTCTGTTCATTTGTACTCTTTTTATTTTAGATTCCACATATAAGCGATGTCATATGGTATTTTTTTTTTTTTGAGTGGCTTGAACAAGAGACATGTATTTTCTTATGTGCTATAAGTCCATCATAATCAAGGTTCCAGCAAATCTGGTTTCTGGTGAGGGCTCTCTTCCTAGTTTTTGTCCCAGAAGTCACTGAGGTATAGTAAAGTTCTTCAATCTTTTCATTTTTTCTTTCTGTTCTTCAAAGTAAATCAATTTAAATAATCTACCTTCAAATTCATTAACTTTTTTTTTTCTAATTTTCATTCTTGTGTTAAACCCATCAGAACTTTTTTTTTTTCTTTTGTATCAGCTATTGTACTTTCAGTTCCAGAACTTCTAGTGATTTTTTGGTTGTTTTAGTTTTCCTTTCTCTGCTGAGATTCCTCAAATGTTTTCTTATTATATCTGTCTTGTCCTTCAAGATTCATACATACTTTCAATAGCTGACAAAGTTTTTCTTAGCTATTTATTTATCTAAATCGTCTTGGTGTCAGTTATGTTTACTAATTTTTCCTGATTATAATATTTTCCTGCTTCTGTACATATCTAGTAATTTTTTACTGTCTGCTTGACATTATGTATGTTAACTTGAAAACTATTTGGATTATGTTGCCTTCCATTAAAGGATATTAAATTTTTATGTCATATGGTATTTGTCTTTCCATATCTGACTTATTTCACTTAGTATGACAATCTCTAGGTCCATCCATGTTTCTGCAAATGGCATTATTTTGTTCTTTTTCATGTATGAGTAATAGTCCATTTGTGTGTGTGTGTGTGTGTGTGTGTGTATGTATATTGCGTCTTCTTTATGCATTCCTCTGTTGATGGACATTTAGGTTGCTTCCATGTCCTGGCTATTGTAAATAGTGCTGCAGTGAACACTGGGGTGCATGTATCTTTTCGAATTATGGTTTTCTTTGGGTATGTGCCCAGTAGTGGGATTGCTGGGTCATATGGTAGTTCTATGTTTAGTTTTCTAAGGAACCTCGCTACTGTTCTCCATAGTGACTATACCAATTTACATTCCCACCAACAGTGTAGGAGGGTTCCCTTTTCTCCATACCCTCTCCAGCATTTATAGTTTGTAGATTTTTTGGTGATGGCCATTCTGACCGGTCTGAGGTGATCCCTCATTGTAGTTTTGATTTGCATTTCTCTAATAATTAATGATGTTGAGCATCTTTTCATGTGCTTTTTGGCTATCTGTGATACCTGGCTTTTATATGGAGGACTTACAGCTCCTTGAGGCTGGGATTGAGACCCTGTGCTAAGAAAATAATGTGGCCCCTGCCTAGTACTCAATCTTTTATTCTCCCCTAGGGAGCTTGATTGTGGAATGGATGATATTCTAAGAAATTTAAGACTGGCAAAAATACTTGTTATCCTGTGCAGCACTTGGGAAAGCAGAATCAAGACAGAGACAGAACCGATTTTTTTCACTCTTACCTGTTTCCCACTTTGTCACCATTTAAGCCAAGAACAGACTTCCTTTGGGTTCAGCTATGGGCTAGACTGGGCTCGGCTCTAAAATGCTTTGGCAGGTTTTTGAGGGGAAACTGGCAGCTACAGGCAGATGGCTTTTCTGTTGCGGGTCTTCATCTGTTCGTTTATTTTCCCAATATTGATTGAGCTCACGGTTGGGCCATGTACAGGGTGTAGGGATTTGTTTAAAAAATGAATAAGACCTGGTGTGCCATACAAAAAGCTAAAAATTTAGTCGGAGGGGTCAGGCAGGCAGAAATTATAGATTAGATACACTGTGTGATAAGTGTTATGTGAATTCAGAAGAAGAAACCAGGGGATGAGAACTAGGAATTTTAAACGGGAAACTGTATGTGTAATGTGTAAATGAAGTTAAATGTATTGTATAGCACAGTTCATTGGGGATCTCTTAACTGTTGGGTGTGAGCAGAATGTGTGGGAAATGTAGTGGCAGTAGGTGAGATAAAGAAGTATGTAGGTGTGAAAAAAAAATACGCAGGGACAGGACACAGAAAGGACCACTTATTGATAAGTTTGGACAATAAATCCTGTAGGTAGTTGAAGTATTTTGAGAGGGGAAGCCCTGAGACGATAATATTTGATTTTAGGTGGTAGAACATCCCTGCTGTGACATGTGAGAGAAATTCAAGAGGGAAGAATTAGCAACTGGCAGGACAGCAGGGAGACCGTTTGTATTTAGCCAGAAAATGAGAACATGGATTGAAGCAGTAGGGGTGGATTTCAGAGCTATTTCTGAGGAAGAGTCAGTAGAATTTCATCCCTTGAACTTGGGGTGACAAAGCACTGTGCCTCAGGTAAAGATACTATCTCACAGGAATTCAAATTGACCGAAGATGCTGCTTGAGCAGTTTTGAGAGCAAGAGAGGGACTCTGGTACTGGGGCTGTGCTTAAAGACAAAAGACATCAAAAGCTTTTTAGATTGCAGTTGTCTTTTTTGTTTTTCCTTTTTCCTTTTAGGCCGTGCCACCCACACAGGACGTGGGATCCTAGGTCCCTGACCAGGGATCAAGCCGGGCCCCCTGCATTGGCAGGGTGGAGTCTTAACCACTGGACCACCAGGGAAGTCTCTGCAGTTGTCTTTTTTAAGAGTGCCAGGTTACTTTATAAAACTAACTTATTTTCCAACACCCTTTGGAATTACCATACCCCTTTCTTTTTCTTTGCTAAACTGTGGAAATCTAGTACTTCCGCCACATTCAAGGTGGTGGCACCAGAATTAGACTTTTCAACCCACGTTTTGGATGGCCCCGCCCCTGATCAGACCTACTTCCGCCACTCTGCGCAGCGGGACGCATTTACGCCGCCTCGTAGCACTCAAGATGGCCCGGCTTCCTCCTACTTTCCATTGGCTGGATTTCTCCGGTTTTCCGTCTTCATGAGGGGGGCGGGACTTCGATTTGATCGACAGCTGTTTTGGCCAATGGACGAAGGGCAAGGGCCAATGAAGCGCTGGAATTGGAGAACCATCCAAGTGTCTGGGAGGGCGTTTGGGCTGGGGCGGAGTGGAGCGGAGCCGGAAGCGGGAGGGGAGGGAGAGTGAAACAGGAAAAGAAGGGAAGAAGGAAGAAGAGGGAAGAGGAGGAGAGGGAGGAGGAGGGAGGTGGCGGCGCCGTGGCGGAGGAGCAGGAGCAGGAGGGGGATGGAGAGGAGAAGGCTCCTGGGTGGCATGGCGCTCCTGCTCCTCCAGGCGCTGCCCAGCCCCCTGTCAGCCAGGGCTGAACCCCCGCAGGTAAGGGGGAGGGGGTGTCCGGGCTAGGCTGGGGCCTGGGGGGCGTCGAGGCCTGGCTGGAGGGGGCTGAAGGAATGTTGTTGCCAAGAGTTGAGGGGTCCCGAGAGGGGCACCCATGCCTGGAGTGGACAGGATCTAAGGGGGCGTCGGTGTTTAGCTGAGGGACACCTGTGACGGTTTTGGTATCACGGAGGTGGCAGAGGCATGGTGCCAAGCGAGTGAGGGGCCTTTGAGACGGCAGTTAGGTCAGGTGGGCTGGGATGACTGTAACTGGATAGTGGCGCAAGCGGGGTCATGTGGGGCGCATTTGTGTCCTCCAGTGGAGCAGGTCTCCAAGGCAGCGATGCCGCGTGTATGTCTGTGCGGGTAGGGGTACGTGGGTTATTGAGCGGCCCTGAGAGGGAGGAGGGGCTGGCTGAGAGGATATCTATTTCAAGCTGGACCTGGGAAAGTTCTAGGGGCCACTTGGCCCTATTTTTACTGGTGTTGGAGGCAGGACTCTTGGAAGGCAAGTGAGATGAAGTAGACTGGGTCCTCTCAGCAGCAGGGCACACTTGAGCTGTAACAAGCTCTTACTATCAGGCTGGCTGGCCTGGGGAGCCGGTCACTGATGCTGATCTGGGCCAGCTCCGGGTTTTGAGCAAAGGGTGGTGCTGATGCCAATACGGGCAACAAATGGAGCACCCCAGCTTTTCTTGCTAAGTGGCTTGTGCTGATTTTAGCGCCGGCTGGCATTTCGAAACCCAAATGGGAGGGTTACTCCTGGCGCCAGGTTGGGTGAGATGCAGTAGGGGGAATCACCCCTCCTTCTCTTCCTTGCATTTGGCAAAGCTTTACCATTCTATTTTCTTCAGTTTCTGTTCCCTTCTGTGTCTTTTCAGAAAGGCATATACAGACACACACAGAGCAAGATGGCAGACTCTATACAGCTTAGCACTTGAACTTTGTGTTGTGGTCAAGAGTAGAAGCACAATGCCAGCAAAAAGCCTTATCTTTTTTCCTAGGAGTTTATGAGCATCATGTTATGCCCATTAGTATCCTCTATTTAAAACATTAATTTTTCAAGTGAGATGAACTTTATATAACATAAACTGTTTAAAACCGTTTAACCATTTTAAAGTGAACAATTCAGTGGTGTTTAGTGCATTCGCAATATTGAGCAACCACCGCCTCTGTCTAGTTCCAAAACATTTTATCACCTGGGGAGAAAACCCTGTACAAGCAGTTCCTCCCTGTTCCCCCTTCCCCCAGCCCTTGGCAACCACCAGTCTGCTTTACATGTCTATGGATTTATCTATTCAGGCTATTTCATATAAATGGAATCTTACAATACCTTTTGTATTTTTTTTTTTTTTAACCTTTTGTATCTGGTGTCTCTCCCTTAGCATAATGTTTTCAAGGTTTATCCATGTTGTAGCATGTAATTCATTCCTTTTTATGGCTGAATAATACTCCGTTGTGTTCCATAATTTGTTTATTCATTTATCTGTGGACGTATCATCTGCTTTTCCCAAAGAATATATTTATGTATATTGGAAATAACATGTGAAAGGAATAGAGCTCATTTTCTGTCCCAGTACATTCCTTTTTCTAGGGCTGGGGCTCTTCTGTTTTAGGCTTTGTTGGGGTTCTTTGTTTTCTCAGTTAAAATCATGAAGTGGCAAGAGAAATAAATTTCCTTTATTAGAAAAGTTACAAAGCTAAGAAATATAGATGTTGAGAGAATAAAATATAGAACAAACTGTTGCTTTCCCTTTGCACCTGGCCCTTCTGTAAGTATCTTTAAAGGCTGTTTCCAATAACCAATAATTAACATTGCTAGGGGGTTGATTTAGGAACGGTGCAGGCTTTGGAGCCTTTTGAGGTGGACTACATCTCCCCATTGGAGAGCAGTGGTTGGCATCTGGCGGGAACCAGATCCATTTCTTTAGCAGGAAGAAGGATGGAAAGTGGAGTTTCCTTCCCAGGTCATGGAAGCCTGGGACGTGGAGAGAGGTTTGGGAGGGGATCTTCGGTGTCATGCCCTAATTGCAGCTTGTGGGTCACAGACCGTTTTGTTATCATTTCTCTGGCACTTCCGATACTTGGGGGACAGGGTGGCTTTTGTACTTTGTTCCATTTGAATGGATGCTAGCACTGGCCAGCAGCTATTATGTGGTTACAGTTCCTGCAGAGAAGGGAAAGTTTTTGAAAGCAGTAGTCTCTCTCCTTCTGACCCCCTTCCCCCTAACACTCCTAACCCCATCTCATAGCCTGTGTCTTTCTCTCGCCGAGTTCTCAGTATCTATAATGAGAATTGTGTTTTGAATTTTAACCTTTGGAATGGAAGTTACTCTATAATTATTAACTCTGAATCCGCCACAGTTTAGTCAATTTAGTTTTTGTTTTGGTTTTTGTTGATTTTTTTTTTTTTTTTTTTTTTTTTGCGGTACGCGGGCCTCTCACTGTTGTGGCCTCTCCCATTGCGGGAGCACAGGCTCCGGACGCGCAGGCTCAGCGGCCATGGCTCACGGGCTTAGCCGCTCCGCGCCATGTGGGATCTTTTCGGACCGGGGCACGAACCCGCGTCCCCTGCATCGGCAGGCGGACTCTCAACCACTGCGCTACCAGGGAAGCCCGGTTTTTGTTGATTTTTGGCTTGCAGAAATCAGTGAAGAAAAAAAAATTTAGAGACCATTTTGGCTTAGGGTGTACTTCAGGTACTCACTGTCTGGATTTCAACAATGGCTTCTAGCTAGCTCCGAATTGAGGAGGACTCTCTGTACTCCGTCTGTATTGAAAATTGTATGGGTACCTCACTGCACTTTTTTCCCTTGAAATGTCTCTATCAAGTACAGTCTTTTTTTTTTTTTTTTTTTTTGCGGTATGCGGGCCTCTCACTGTTGTGGCCTCTCCCATTGCGGAGCACAGGCTCCGGACGCGCAGGCTCAGCGGCCATGGCTCACGGGCCTGCCGCTGCGCGGCATGTGGGATCCTCCCGGACCGGGGCACGTACCCGCGTCCCCTGCATCCGCAGGCGGACTCTCAACCACTGCGCCACCAGGGAAGCCCCCAGTCTTTTTTTTTTTAATTAAAGTATAGTTAATTTACAATGTGTTAATTTCTGGTGTACAGCAAAGTGATCCAGTTTTATATATATGAATATATGTATGTATATACATATATTCTTTTTCATAATACAATCTTTTTTTTACACATGCATTTAATATCAAATATATGATATTAGGCAGCTTGCTTTCCCTGGTTCCAGCTCTGCACTGAAACAGTCATTTCTTGCCATCCTGGCCCAAATGAGTTCATCAGTTTAACTCCATTCTGTGATTAGGAACTTAGACTTAATTCTCCTATAGGTCATTGCAACTCAGATGTGATTCCTTGAATCCATAAAGAATAAAAAAGCAATAGAGTCTCCAAACAGTAAGGCCTTGACATTTGTCTCTTCCAGTTAAATTATGATGGAGATATGCGGAGTTTCTTTCTTTCTCTTGTTGGTTAGATTCAACCAGAAAAATCTGACTGTAGTATTTAAAATAAAGTTTTAGGAGAAATGTCATTTTCAATAAAGTGATCCAGCCGATGGGCTGGGCGCAGATCTGTAGAGATGCAGTCCTTGCCCTTCCTTTTCCATGCTTAAAACTTTGAGTTGGAAGGGGGCCCTGGTTCATGATATTTTTTCTTCCCCTCACACCCTCCAATAGTATACCCCTTCCGCCTCACCTTTACTCACCTCCATTGCCCCAGTTTTCAGTCCAGAAGCCCTGCTCCACTCTTCTTTCCTAAATATGGCATTTCATTGCGACCACCCTCATTCCTTGTAGAACAGTGGGATATGAGACTTTCAGATTCTTACCCTCTTTCTTTCACTTTCTTAGTCTGTTTTATACACCAAAGTGAGCAATTGTCTAAAGTTAACACCATGAGTTGCTGTAAATCCTTTGAGTAGAATCCAACAAACATTTACCAAAATGTTCATTCTTTGCAGCAGGCTATTATTATTCCTAGGCACTGGGAACCCTCAAACAAGTAGCAGAATCCCTGTCCTCAAGGAGCTAATAATCCTGTGGGAAAGACAGATAATATACACTGATATGTAATCTGGAGGGATCAGCACTGTAATGGAAGTGCAAGCAAAGGACGGTGGGAACAACGGCTAAGGCTGGGGGAGGGTGGGGATTTAGGGAAGGTTTCATAGAGGGAGAGGCATTTGGACTGGGCTTTCAAGGTTGATAAGGATAAGTAGGATGTCTGTGGACTAGGAAGGGGGAAAGTTTATTCCGGCATGAAAGAGTGAAAATGGAGCTTTTGGAAGTGGCACATAGTCTGTGGTGGAAGCTTTGCCTGTGGGTGTGCAGAGGACTGTGAGAATAGCTTGAGACTTGAAAGGTGAGCTGCAATTAGATGATAAGGAGGGCTTTTATCCGTTTGTCGAAATTCTACTGCTGACAGTAGAACTTCCTGTGATGTTGGAAATCATCTATATCTATGCTGTCCATTTTGTAGCCACGTAGCCACATGTGGCTATTGAGTCCTTGAAATGTGGCTAGGATAACTAAGGAACCAAATTTTAAAATAATTAATTAATTAATTTTTGGCTGCGTCAGGTCTTATTGCAACATGCAGCATCTTTTGTTGCGGTGCTGGGCTCTTCCTTGCTGCACGTGGGCTTCTCTCTAGTTGTGGTGCATGGGCTCAGTAGTAGCCCCTCGGCATGTGGGATCTTAGTTCCCCAACCAGGGATTGAACCCA
Source organism: Mesoplodon bidens (assembly GCF_964165515.1). Taxonomy (NCBI): domain Eukaryota; kingdom Metazoa; phylum Chordata; class Mammalia; order Artiodactyla; family Ziphiidae; genus Mesoplodon; species Mesoplodon bidens. The sequence goes on along the minus strand of NC_138176.1, from coordinate 27,273,198 downwards.
CGTCCCCTGCTTTGGAAGGCGGATTCTTAACCACTGGACCACCAGGGAAGTCCCGGAACTGAATTTTTAATGGCATTTAATTTTTTTTATCAACTTCATTGAGTTATAATTCACATGCCAAAAGATTCATCCTCTTAAAGTGTACAGAAAATGTTTTGTTTTTTTTTTTTGCGGTACACGGGCCTCTCACTGTTGTGGCCTCTCCCGTTGCGGAGCACAGCCTCCGGATGTGCAGGCTCAGCGGCCATGGCTCATAGGCCCAGCCGCTCCGCGGCATGTGGGATCTTCCCGGACCGGGGCACGAACCCGTGTCCCGTGCATCGGCAGGCGGACTCTCAACCACTGTGCCACCAGGGAAGCCCAGGAAATGTTTTTTTAGTGAGTCAGAGCGTTGTGTGACCATCACCAGTATCTAATTTTAGAACATTTTCATCACCCCACAAAGAAACCCCATAGCCATTAGCAGCCCTTCCCCATTACACCCCCTCCTCCCCCAGCCCCTACAATCACTAATCTACTTTCTGTCTCTTTGGATTTGCCCATTCTGGACATTGTGTATAAATGGAATCATACACCATGTGGTCCTTTGTAACTGGCTTCTTTCACTTAGCATAATGTTTTCAAGATTCTTCCATGTTGATGTATTTGTGTATCATTGCATGTATCAGTATTTCATTCCTTTTTATGGCTGATTAACATTCAGTTGCATGAATGTACCATTTTATTTATCCATTCATCAGTTGATGGACATTTGAGCTGTGTTCCCTTTTGGGCTATTGTGAATAATGCTGCTATGGACATGTGTGTACAAGTTTTTGTGTACACATGTATTCATTTCTCTTGGATATATACCTAATGGTGGAATTGCTGGGTCATATGATAACTCTTTGTGTAACCTTTTGAGGAACTGCCAGACTGTTTTCCAAAGTGGTATGATATTCAGTTTTTAATTTAAAGTAAATAGCTACATGTGACTACTGACTACCTGTTAGACAATGCAGATCTAACAGTTTTCCATTGTGGAGGTGGAATATAGTCTAATGTAGTGGTGAGGTCATGGGCTCTGGGGGCAGATTACCTGAGTTCCAAACTTGATTCTTCCACTTACTATCCTTAAGCAAGTTACTTTAACCTCTTTGTGCCCCAGTTTCCTCATCTATAAAATGGGAATAATAATAGTACGTAGTTTAGGGACTTCCCTGTTGGCACAGTGGTTAAGAATCCACCTGCGGGCTTCCCTGGTGGCGCAGTTGTTGCGAGTCCGCCTGCTGATGCAGGGGACATCGGTTCGTGCCCCGATCCGGGAAGGTCCCACCTGCCGCAGAGCGGCTAGGCCCGTGAGCCATGGCTGTTAAGCCTGCGCGTCCAGAGCCTGTGCTCCGCAATGGGAGAGGCCACAACAGTGAGAGGCCCGCGTACCGCAAAAAAAAAAAAAAAAAAAAAATGAATCCACCTGCCAATGCAGGGGACATGGGTTCGAGCCCTGGTCTGCGAAGATCCCACATGCCGCGGAGCAACTGAGCCCGTGCACCACAGCTACTGAGCCTGTGCTCTAGAGCCCGTGAGCCACAACTACAGGGCCCACATGCCACAAATACTGAAGCCCGCACACCTATAACCCGTGCTCCGCAGCAAGAGAAGCCACCACCTAGAGAAGCCTGATGCACCGCAACAGAGTAGCACCCACTCGCTGCAACTAGAGAAAGCCTGAACACAGCAATGAAGACCCAACGCAGCCTAAAGAAAGAAAGAAAGAAAGAAAGAAACAAATAAAAGTGGCACGTACTTTATAGGTTTGTTGGGACCTGAAAAGATATATATGTAAAGCTTTTGGAATATACTTCATGGTTATTAAATATAATAATACTTATCACTGCTGTTCTTATTGGTGGTCCTCAAAAGTGCATTGTGGTTGGTAAGTTAGTGTCAACTCTCAAACTAGGTTCAGAAACTGAGATTTGGGGAGTTTGGAAGTGACTTCCTTGATTCTGTTCTATATCTGAGTTTAGGTTTGTCCCTGTGATCTTTTACCTATGTAGGTAACTCTTCATGGTGAACCTATGTAGAATAGTGGTTCTCAATTGGAGACAATTTTGCCCCTGCCTGAGGACATTTGTCCGTGTCTGGAAACATTTTTGATTGTCGTAACTCAGGAGCACTACTGGCATCTGTTGTATGAAGGCCAGGGGTGCTGCTAAATGTCCTCAGGGTAGTCCCCCACAACAAAGAATGGTCCTCCCCAAAATGTCGGTAGCGCCAAGGTGGAGAAACCCTTGTGTGGTACCTGCTATCCCCTTACCAGCTCCTGCCCAGTATTGTGGGATTTGAGGTCAGCCTTCCTATGAAAAGATGTGTGTGAAATAACCTCTGACGACAAATTTCAGGTGGGACAGTTTAAAGCTTTAGTGTCCTGAATCCTGATGTCTCTCAGATTTGTTGACATGTGTTACCAGTCAGCTCATCATCGTTAGCCAACATCAACTATTTTGACAAAAGCACATTTTTTTAGCCTGTGGTTCAGTAAGCAGGTGAGCCTCCCTAAGTCACCCCATCTTAAACCTTCTTTCCTCTCACTTTGGTCTGTCTTTGTGGTTTCACTTTAAGAACGTTTGTTTTCGTCCCAGTGAAAGCCTGATGGCCAGTCACTTTCTTTTTCTGTGTCCTCCATGGTCCCACCACCAATCTGAACTGAGTCATGTTCTTAGAACTTTTTCCTTTCCTCATTCCGGATCTTGGCTCTCCTCTCATTTTCGGCCTCATGAATGTTAGTTTGTTCTCACACACGCTCAGCCTGCAGAAACTGTTAGGTGTTCTCAGGTCGCCACGAGGGAAGCTGACAGTCCTGGACCTTACCAGAGCTGTGTCTGGAGGAGAGCCCTCTCTTCCAGGTCCAGGATGCCCGTCATCTGTGGGTGCTGGGCACAAGCTGGCTACTCTGTGGGTGCTGTGGGTAAGTTAGCTGGCTTTGGATTCAGAATTCCAACAGCCTTTTGAATGCCTGGCCATCCATACACCTGAGGGCCTCTTTCTTTCTTGCCTTAAGTTGCTGGACTGACGTTTGAGGGACCATCAGGACCAGGTGGAGCAATGACCAGGTGGGTTCATTCCTTGCCCTACCACCCCAACTTTGGGCCCTGCTGGGGCCACCGATCCCACTATAACCGCACAGACAGAGCAGCCACTGGGTGACAGGTAACGGCGACAGCGGGTCTTGGTGACCTGTCCACTCAGCCGCATACAACAGTCAGGCTGAGGTCTGCCAGTGGGCACCTCCCTTTTGGCCCATCCTTTGAAGTTCCACTAGGTGGAGCAAAGTCTGGCCAAAAACCCACATGCAAATGTGGAAACCACAAACAAAGAAATACAAATAAATCCAGAACATTGCAACATGGGAGGTAAAGAAAAGGGAAACAAGTCTCATCCTATTGAATTCTGCAGCTTGTTGATACAATTCCGGGCTTTCCCAGTGTGGGAATTAAAGACTTGTCAGTCTTGCCTGGATGGGGTTTTTGGGGTTTTGGGGATACTTTGGCTTACTCAGCTACATTCCCATAGCTGGATTTATTTACTTTTGGTTTTCATCTTTCCATACTTTTTTCTGTGGGAAAGCAGATGAGCTGTATATCTTCTGTTCCTGGTGCCGTCATCACCCTCATAGAGCCACGGCTCAGTTTTGATTCACGATCTTAGGTGTTTTAAAGAAGTTAAACTTGTTTTGGAAGAGATGAGAGTGAATGTAAGACGTTACAAGAATATTTGTGGTTTGGAACGGTGGATCCTAGAGTGAAGTTATCAAAACATTTCTGTTTTGATTTTTAAATATGGAGCAAGACAGATCTTACATTGTAACACTGTTTTGTTACACATTCTTGCAGATCAGAGACACGCGTGGTGCATGGAGAAAATAATCATATTTTTCAAAATTGTACATACTACTTTTTGTTCGCCGTTTAAAAATTAATCTTCCTCATCTAAAATTCCACCTGGCAGTTTCACTCCAATCATATCAAAACCCAACCAAACACAGACACAATGAAAAACACCATAGCTTAGTTTATTATCGGATTTACAGTTTTGTGGTTTATTTGGGAGAGAAAGTTAATATTTGGCTTTCTACACTGGGATGTTGGAGCACGGTAGCTCTTTGGGACTTGAATATAGAGTCAAACTGTGTGAGAAGTTGATCCTGTGTACTTCTTTCTTTTTTTCTTGAGTCCCTTGTCTTTAATTATGCAAATCCCCTTGCTGCTGTTGGCTGTGGGTGGGAGCTGGGAGCGGAAAACCTGCACCGGCCTGATTTCTCATAAGGACCAATCTGGCTGTCTCTCCAGTCCCTTTCTTAGACCCGATTGCTGCCTTTCTTTGGGCTTTGAGGTACCTTTTACCTTTTCACATCAGTTTTTAATTACACAAAAATAACACACGCTCATAACAATGGTAAATAATAGAGAAATACAAAAATACTTTGAGGAAAAAGTGAGAGTTTGTGGTTGTGTATTTTTGGGTTTTCTGCTTATGCTGCAAATTTATAGACGTAGTAATATAACTCCTATGTATAAACTTACATCCACACACATATAAAATAAAGTTGTTGGTATGGGTAGTGTTCTTTATTTTCTTTTATTTGTTTTTAAAGCAAAAATGGGATAATTTATATGTAGTACTTTAACAACATGCACCTTTTTTTAAAACCTTAATATATTGTAGACTTTTTTCATATCGCATATATGCCTCTGATTTTTTTTTAATGCCTGTAATTGCTTTAGACCATGATTTATTTGACTACCCCTCCATAAATGAACGTACATTGTGTCCAAGGTATTGCCATTTCAAGCTGTGCTGCAGTGAACATTGTTGCACTTATTTCTTTCTGCAGTTTGCTAGGTTCCTAGAAGTGGAACTGGGGACTCTGGGCTTCTAGGGTATGTACATTTGGAATTTGGGGCCAGTAGTGCCAAGTTGCTCCCCAAAACAGCTTTATCAGTTCACATTCCCATCAGTAGGGCATGCAAGGGCTCACTTCCCCACACACATGTGAACATCATTTCTTCACCTGCACCCTCTGCTTATCCTTGAAGATGTGCCTTCTGACTCTTAACACGGGCACCTTGCGGTTTACTTTCTCAAAAGCCTATAGGTCTCTAATTGGCTTAGCTTCCAGTCTCCCTGTCTGCAAACTGGTTGCTCCCTTTGCTGTGGAGTAGGATTCACACAAGGGCAGTGAGCCTCTAGCCGGAGGAGGGTAGAAATGCCTGCCCATGTGCTGAAGGAAGTGGTTTGTGGTCCCTGGAAGATGTCAAGCTGGTGGCCTGGAGCTGTTGGCCAATTGCTGTGTGGTACACAAGTCTAGTTTCATGCCCGAACTACCACCCCTCCGTGGTGGTCATCCCAGAAGAGACGCCTGGAAGTGGCATTGCTGAGAGAGCAGACTCTGGAGCCAGACTGCCTCCATATAACCTTGGACTAGTTAGTTAACTCAGTATCCTCATCTGTAAAATGGGTTAATAAGCACCTAGCCTGTAGGGTTATTGTGAGGGTTAACTGAGTTAGTACTTGTAAAGCACTTAGAGCAGTGCCTGCCACATAGTAATTACTTGGCAAATGTTAGCGTTTGTTGTTGTTGTTATTAATTATTTTAGCTCTGGGGAACTTTAAGACTTCCCTCTTCCCTTACTGACCCAAGGTTTGTTTTCAGTGGAGGAATTTAAGAATATATTTTGGTTCACTCCTTGTCCAAAATGCACGTGAATCACTTTCCATATCATCAGCCTTGGTGATCAGATGAGAGGTGTTTTTTCAACAACTATTTTCTAATAATAAGGTATGAAATCATTTATTCTTAGAGCAGGTAAGTTAGGATATATGCTATTATTCTGATACACTCACCACTGCAGCCTTTTGAGTGAGGAAAAGAGTGGGGGGTTGTGGTTAGTCGTTCATTCTGACCACAGTGCTGCCACACGCAGATCTGTCTGCTCTCAGCACACAGTGGACTGTACCGAGCTGAGGGACTCCCTCGGGCTTCTTGACACCTGTCCCCAACCTCCATTTGGTACTTCCTGTTCTGAGGTGAGGATGGTTTCTGTGGCTTTTTTTTTTTTCTTTTTTGTAATACAGCTTTACTGAGATATAATTCACATACCATAAAATTCACTCTTTTAGAGTATACAATTTAGTGGGTTCTAGTATATTCACAAGTTTGGACCACCTCACCACTAGCTAATTTCAGAACGTTTTCATCACCCCCAAAAGAAATGCTGTATCAGCAGTCATTCCCCCTCTCCCTGCCCCATCCCCCAAGTCGCTGGCAACCAATAATCTGCTTTCTGTCTCTATTTGCCCATTATGGGCATTTCATGTAAATGGAATCATATACCATGTGCTATTTTGTGAGTGCCTTCTTTCACTTAGCATAGTGTTTTCAAGGTTCATCCATGTTGTAACATGTATCACTATGTCATTCCTTTTTATGGCCGATTAATATTCCTTTGTATGGTTGTAACACATTTAGTCCTCAATTGATGGATATTTGAGCTTTTTCCACTTTTGGGCTGTTATGAATAATGCTGCTTTGAACATAAATATACAGTTTTTGAGTGGACATATGTTTTCATTCTCATGAGTATACACTTAGAAGTAGAATTGCTGGGTCATATCGTTAATCTATGTTTAACTTTTGAGGAACTGCCAGACTGTTTTCCATAGTGGCTCCACCATTATATATCCCCGCTAACGATGTATGAGAGTTTCAGTTTCTCCACATCCTCGTCAATACTGTCTTTTTTAAAATCATAACCATCCTAGTGGGTGTGAAGTAGTATCCCACTGTGGTTTTGATTTGTATTTCCCTAATAACTAGTAATGTTGAACATCTTTTTGTGTTCTTTTGTTTTGTTTTGGTTTGGTTTGGTTTGGTTTGTTTGGTTTTTGTTTTTTTTTGGCCACACCATGCGGCATGTAGGATCCTAGTTCCCCGACCAGGGATTGAACCCCTGCCCCCTGCGTTGGAAGCTCAGAGTCTTAACCACTGGACTGCCAGGGAAGTCCCCTTTTTGTGTTCTTATTGGCCATTTGTATATATTCTTTGGAGAAATGCCTATTCAATCCCTTGTTTTAAAGGCCCTTATCTGACTGACAGGACAGTGGTCTTCCCACGGAATCCCAGTGAGTGACTGTCCAAGGGGAGGTTTTCCTTTAAACTAGACTTTGTCAGGGCTCTGGCACTCTAGACCTAGCCATGCTAACATCTCTTCTCGTGACCCCGGACCAATTACTTTACCTCTCTGAGCCTTCATTACTTCTATCAGCATCTCCCAGAGACGGCTCCGAGGCAGCCATTTCTGCTGTAAGAGGAAGAGGCCCTCGTGGTCACAGAAGTCTACCATTTCTCGTGGAGATTCATGATGCATGTGCTTTACAGTTAACCCTCTTCAGGGTCTCACAGTTAAGAAACGTATATGAATCCCTTATCAGATAAATGATTTGCACATATTCCCTCCCAATCTGTCTTTTTTTTTTTCACTTTCTTCATGGTGTCCTTTGAAGTACAACTGTTTTTAATTTTGATGAATTCCAGTTTATCTGTGTTTTTCTTTTGTTGCTTGAGCTTTTGGTGTTCCCTATTTGTTTTAAGGGCTCTGTAAAGCTTAATATTATTTAGGGTCAGAAATGGACATTATTCAGAATAGAATCCTTTAATTTTTTTTTTTATTATGGAGCATTTTAAACATTTACCAAAAAAAAGAGAATGGTGTAATGAACCAGCATGTACCCATCTCCCAGCCTCAGCGATTTAGTGTCTCGGCCAGTCTTGTTTTATCTTTACTGTATCTACTTTCACTTCCATTCATTCCCAGTGAAATTATTTTGAAGCAAATTTCAGACTTCATATCATCTCAACCATAAATAGTTCTGTTTGAATGTCTAAAAGATAAAAGGACTATGTTCCCGAACGTAACCACCCTCCCATATCACACCCTAAAAAATTGACAATAATTCCTTAATGTTACAGGAGAGGATCTTGTGTGTGTGAGAATTTAATTTGGATCTAGGGGTAAAAATACTATTAGACAATTCAGCTAATTATGATAGTTCTTCAGTTTTCGTGAGTAATTAACCCTGTGTCACACTACTTTAAAAAAGTTACTCCCCGGTGACACGCTTCAATCCTGTGAGTATCAAAAGTGCTCTTCCAACCACAGCTTTTTCTTTTTTACTTGAACAGGTCTAGTGGTGAAGTTTTAATCATAGCAGCCCACTCCCCCCTTTTTCCCTCTCAAAAGTTTTTTTTTTTTTTTGGACGCATATCCATTTCCAACCTCTGCCCAGTATATAAAGTGAAAGATTAACTTATGACTTTTGCCCTCAATTTCTAGTGTAGGGAGAATTTTTGGAAAAATCCTGTTCTTATCTGAGATTGCACAAATGTTCAGAGAAACCTAGGAAAATGAGGAGACCCTGTTTGCGTATCTTCTCTTTCAGCTCTCCAGGGCCTAGGCTGGGTGTCCCCATCCCGTGTCTGGCTGACCATGCCCACCCTCAAGGTACAGTATTGGCGGCGGGGGTGGGCGGGGGCGGGGGCTGTCTCACGGCTAATGAGCAACGCTGCTGAGGGAGAGATGGAACATAGAATTTGGAGGCTGAAAGACACCATAGAGATAATGATGCTATGAACAGATGTTTGGTAAGAGAGGCTGTGCTGTTTGAAATGTAGGAGGTTTAGGGTTTTACAGTCTTCTTAATTGTGGGACCCTTCAGAGGCTTAACTGTAAAGCACGTGTATCGTGAATCTCCAAAAGGGTTGGTAAGCTTCTTTAACCATGTGAGTCTCTTATCGCAGAAATGGCTGCCTCGGAGCGGTCTCTGGGTGATGCTGATAAAAGTAATGAAGGCTCAGAGAGGTGAAGTAATTGGCCCAGGGTCATGAGAATAGGTGGTAGCATGGTAGAGTGCCAGAGCCCTGACAGAGTCTAGCTTAAAGGAAAATCTGCCCCTAGGCAGCCAATTACTGGGGTTCCATGGGAAGACCTCTGCCTCTTCAGTCAGAAACCCTAGGTCTAGTCCTAGGTCAACTCACACCTCCAGACCGGTGTACTGCCCGGCAAGTGGGGATGGTAGCTGCCTGGCCCTGTCACCAGCTGATACAAGGAACAATGAAAAGGGATGTGAAAGGAGTTTATAAACCTGAGATCTCTGCAAGGATGAAACTTTATTGTGTCTCTCATTGGTTCGTGCCACCTTTTCTGTAACACTGGGAATTCCCCAGTGGTCCAGTGGTTAGGACCCCGTGCTCCTACTTTCGAGGGCCTGGGTTCAATCCCTGGTCGGGGAACTAAGATCCCACAAGCTGCACGGTGTGGCCGGAAAAAAAAAAAAATGTAATTCTCGATAATACTGAGCACATCCTGCCAAGAATGTGCATCTCGAGAAAAGTGAAGGACTTTGGAATGTTGGATATAAAATATAAGATATTGGCACCTGCTACTTCTTTTCAGGGAGGGACAGTGACTTGTGCTGACTTCTTGCTGTAATGGGGGATGCTTTCTCAAAGGCCCTTCCAGCGTTTTCCCCCTAAGTTTTCTGCTTATAGAGTAGGGTCTTCCTGCCCACTTCTGCATTGCTGTAGTGCTTTCTTCACGATTTGGACTCTGGGTCAAGGTGTTTTTGAAACTGCTGACATCCTGTATTGCCTCCCTCTCTGCGGTCTGGGAATCCAGGGTTCAGGCGTGGCCCGTGGTTGGGTGTAATGTGACGAAAGGTCCAGCGTCTCTGCATCTGGTGTGATTCCCTCTCCAGTTTCACCACCTTCAGTCATCATTTTACTTGGGGTGTGGGCGTGCATGTTCCAGAAGTTTCCCCACTCCCTACAGCTTATGGGAGGGATAAGTTGTCATGAAGTTTTCCGCTGGTAGTTTTGACCATGAAATCTTAGACCTGGAGTAGATTTGGTTACCAAACAGCCTAAGGAAGGAGGAGGTAGTATTTGATATACGTAAGATCCAGGAACTGAGGGAAGGCCTAGTGCCAGGAGCTGTGTTTCCAGCTAGGCCTTATTAAGTTTCACAATCCTTTAAACAAAAAAGGCGACTGCCAGGTGTTGCTAATGGAGTTTCTGGTGAACTAGAGGCAAAACCAGAAGCCGCTTCATCCCACTCCCCATAAAGGAAAATCTGTCACGGGGGGGGGGGGGGGGGCTTAGATCACGTCCCAGCTCTGCCTTGAGGAAGGCAGTTTTGCTTTTGAGATGGCTTAAGTGCTTTAAATTCCTCAGCTGAGAAATTAGATAGCCAGAGGGTTTCACAATCCCTTCATCAAGCCTCCTGAGCTCAGAGTACCATCCAGGTGCCCTCCTTATCTCTTAGCTGTTTTTCAGGTTTCTGTGACCAGAAAAAGTCACCTGCCCAAATGTTCCGGGGATTTAGCTGCATTAGCTTCATTTTTACCATCTTCTCTTTAGTCATCAATTCTCTTCATCCATGTAACCAGTTTTTCTTGAGGGCCTGCTTTGTGTGAGGCATTACTTGGTATTGTGAGGGACACAGAAATGAAAGTTACCCATCTTGCCCTTAAGTTGCTTATACTATAGAAGAGGAGATAGGCCTGAGAATAAATAACTTTGCTGAATTTATGAGCACGTGAAAGAGGGAGTGGTACTACCAAATGTAAAATAGATAGCTAGTGGGAAGCAGCCGCATAGCACAGGGAGATCAGCTCCGTGCTTTGTGACCACCTAGAGGGGTGGGATAGGGAGGGTGGGAGGGAGACGCAAGAGGGAGGAGATACGGGGATATATGTATATGTATAGCTGATTCACTTCGTTATAAAGCAGAAACTAACCATTGTAAAGCAATTATACTCCAATAAAGATGTTTAAAAAAAAGTGGATTTTCCTATAAAATCACAACCAAGATGATCTCTCGCTGGAGAGTGTGCACACTTGCTCTTATGACTTTGCACCGAGGGGGCCCGGAGCTGCTTCCAGGGACTTAAGAGTTAAGGTACCTTTAATAAAATGACCATGATGTTAGCCCTTTCCTTGCGCCTACCACCATTGCACCAAAAGTGGAGTCTCTCTCTACCCTGCCCTAAATTTAAATATAAGTGAAGGATGAAATCAGATTTAGTGGGGACCTTGAAGACTACTTTTCCTAAATGGAGTTCTCTTTCCAAGTTACATGTGAGAGTGTATCATGTAGTTGGTGTGACCTAGGTCCCCCCCCCCTTTTTTTTCTTATTCCGATCTTTGGTTTAGAGAGCAATTTGTGAGGAGACGTGAAATATTTCTGGGGACAGCCCTGAGTTGTAGCTTGCTGATTTTCATGTAATTCTTGGCTACTTGACAGTTTGGTGAACTGTTTTCAGGGCAGGAAAAATGAACCTAGCATTTTGGTATAAAAACAAACAAGGCTGCTGTTGTACTTGATAAAGCTGAACTTGCAGATACAGCAACAGCACACTTAACCATCAGTGACAGCCCCCTGTCAGTGGTGAGTTTCGGAGACCCCTGGACTCTCCAGAGAGGGCAGTAAATGTTTATCCATGAAGGTGATAAATATCAGTGGGGTGATTGATTGTCAGCAGTAAAGGATTTTCTTGTTAGGGGGCAGAGAAGCAAGAGGCAGAAGCCTTAGGAAGCTGTTGTAAACTGGTTTCATCTTCCGCTACTTTGATTTTTCTCTTTTTATTTTTATTTTTAAAACTTTTAAAAGTTTATTTGTTGTGATTGTTTATGAGCTATTTCTATATATATATTTTTTAATTTATTTTATTTATTTTTGGCTGCGTTGGGTCTTCATTGCTGTGCATGGGCTTTCTCTAGTTGCGGTGAGCTGGGGCTACTCTTTGCTGTGGTGCGAGGGCTTCTCGTTGCAGTGGCTTCTCTTGTTGTGGAACTCGGGCTCTAGGCACGTGGGCTTCAGTAGTTGCGGTGCGTGGGCTGCTAGTTGTGGCTCGCGGGCTCTAGAGCGCAGGCTCAGTAGTTGTGGCACACGGGCTTAGTTGCTCCGCGGCATGTGGGTTCTTCCCGGACCAGGGCTTGAACCCATGTCCCCTGCATTGGCAGGCGGATTCTTAACCACTGCGCCACCAGGGAAGCCCTGATTTTTCTCTCTTTTTAGAAGGCTAAGGCTGTACCATTGCCAAGGGTGTCTTCTCTCCACCTTCCACATCCCCCCCACAAAGTCAACTTCAAGATTTATCATATTTTAGTAGTAGTCATCAGAAAGAAAAGATATGCTGGTTACAGGTACTCAGTAAATATGCACATGTATGCATTGTACCTCCAGCTGATCTTTGCCTATCGTCTGCCTTTCTCAGATGCCCCGTGTGCCCTTGTTTCCATGCTTTCAGTCATGCTTGGCCCTGCTTAGTGTGTTCACCTTCTCCCTGCAAACCCTACATGATTTTTAGTTAGCCATCTCTTGGTAAAACTTCCTTTGGCCATTTTATCCCTCAATGGCTTCCCTTCTTCAAGCCCTTCGTGCATTTACCGCCTCTACCCCTCCCCTCACATTTGTTGTAGGGTGCCTACGTTTGTCTCTGTGTCTGCTGTCTTTTCTCTCTAACTGTGTAATCGAATAAATCAATCCTCCAGGGCAAGACCAGTTCATCCAGTGGTGCATCCTTCTCATCTCCATGGTATATCCCGGGTGGCTGGTTGCAACTGTGACTATCATGTCACAGGAGAGGGGGAAGTGACGGGTATAATATCAAAATACTGTCTCCATGCGTGTTCAAGCCATTCTGGAGTCACGCAGACCTGGTTGTAATGCTGGCTCCACTGCTTACTAGCTGTGTGTCCTTGAATGATTACCTAACGTCACTGAAGCTCATGTTTTTCATCTGTAAAATATGAGATATCAGCGTAGGTTAAGATCCTCCCTCTCTGAAATATATCATTTGATGTTTAGCAAGTGATTGCAATTGAGGGCTGTTTGCCCAGACAACTTCTGGGAAGACTCAGTACAATAGTAGGAGAGCATCCACAGGTTTTCATGGATGCCTTGTAGAAGAAACAAGCCCTGTGACTTGTAGAACTCCTTGTCCTGCTCGGAGCCCAGGAGAGGCGTGTTTTCTTGCCTCGGCAGGCTTGCTACACGTCTGCCTTTGGCCAGCCCCAGGACACAGATCATCTAGTGTTCTTGGTTTCTGGCAGCTGAGCAGTCCTTAACATTTCTACTTGGCAAGGTTCTGCAAATCTTTGTTCTGAGCTTGGAATTCTTCCTATGGCATTCCCCAAAATAATTACTTCAGGATCCTTTTATTGATGCCAAGCCTCGCATTCATGACGTGACAATATCTTGGTTTGACTTTGATTGTGGCGCTCCCATTGGTTTGGGGGTTGGGTTAGTATTCATTTCTGTGTTTTTTGAGTCAGAACTCTAGGGCATTTAAATGTGCTTGTGCACAACCCGAGAAAGATAAGAAAGGTCTTTTATTTTTATCTTAGATGTTCTGTGTCGGCCTAGCAGCCTCTACTCAAAACTCCTGGAAGTAAAAAGGCTTTAGGTCTGGAGATTATCTCCTGCCCTAGAAGCCTGGCAGTTGCTGTCCTGTTCTGACAAAACCCTCTTTCTTCAGATTCCTTGATTGCGAAATGAGAAACTCGGGGGCCCTCAGCCCTAGTCTCCTTTAGCCTCCACTGGCCAGATGACAAGCACTTCACCAGGTTAGTTGAGATCCAAGGCATGGAAGACCTTCCATGCCAGCTTGCTCCTTGTGTGGGGACCCTTTGTGTGTTGGGAACATATGAGAACTGAAGGACTTCCCCAGTCATTTACCTCACAGAGCTCAGCCCCAGAGTGGGTCAGAATGGGAGTCCTGGGGCCCCAGCGCCCTGACTCCATCCTTGGGAACATCACTGTCAGATCCGGTATAAGTGACAGTCTTATAGACAGGATTCCGGAGCACTGACCAGGGACATGCATGTCTGCTCAGCGTTCAACTGACCCTCAATTCTGGTTTTTGCCTTATTGGCAACTTCTGGTTTAATATCATGACTCCTGTATTATTGTAAAGGGAAGAGTCTTTGGAGCCAGAGACTTCATTCAAATCCTTGCTCTTCCTCTGCCTACTGTGTGACCTTGGGCAAGGTCTCCATATGCTTCAGTTTCTGCAACTGAACAATAAAGATAATAATACCTACATCATGGGGTTGTTGTCACATTAAGTGAGATGTTGGTTAAATGAAGTCCTAGCACAGAGGCCGGCTTATTGTCAGTAATAAACAAATAACTGTCTCTCCCTGCCTTCTTCCCAGAATTTAAAGATTATAAATGCATAGGCTGCTTAGAAAAAGTTGCCAAAAGATTCTTAAATCAAGCACAGTGAAGGAATGAATTCCACTAGCCATGAACATATATGCTGTTGCAGTATGTCTTCTTTTTTTTTTTTTTTTTGTATTTATTTATTTTTGGCTGCGTTGGGTCTTTGTTGCTGTGCGTGGGCTTTCTCTAGTCGCGGTGAGCGGGGGCTACTCTTCGTTGCGGTGCGCGGGCTTCTCATTGTGGTGGCTTCTTTTGTTGCGGAGTACAGGCTCTAGGTGCGCGGGCTTCAGTAGTTGTGGCACGTGGGCTCAGTAGTTGTGGCTCGCGGGCTTAGTTGCTCCGCGGCATGTGGGATCTTCCCGGACCAGGGCTCGAACCTGTGTGCCCTGCACTGGCAGGAGGATTCTTAACCACTGCACCACCAGGGAAGCCCCGAACACTGTCTTCTTAAATAATAAGCTAATCCAAAGGATTCCAGCATTACTATCTTTGTGAGTTCTCTGAACTGGGAAAGAGGGGTCTGGGTCAGTGGAAGGATGTCTCAGACATTGCTTGGGGCCATAAACAGTTGTTAAACTGCAACATTTTTTTTTTGAATTTTATTTTATTTTTTTATACAGCAGGTTCTTATTATCTATTTTATACATATTAGTGTATACATGTCAATCCCAATCTCCCAATCTCCCAGTTCATCCCCAAGGAACACCCCCCTTGGTGTCCATACGTTTGTTCTCTACATTTGTGTCTGTATTTCTGCCTTGCAAACCGGTTCATCTGTTCCATTTTTCTAGATTCCACATGTATGCGTTAATATACGATATTTGTTTTTCTCTTTCTGACTTACTTCACTCTGTATGACACTCTCTAGGCCCATCCCCGTGTCTACAAATGACCCAATTTCGTTCCTTTTCATGGCTGAGTAATATTCCATTGTATATATGTACCACATCTTCTTTATCCATTCATCTGTCGATGGGCATTTTGGTTGCTTCCATGACCCGCCTATTGTAAATAGTGCTGCAGTGAACATTGGTGTGCGTGTGTCTTTTTTGAATTATGGTTTTCTCTGGGTATATGCCCAGTAGTGGGATTAAATTGCAACATTTTGACAACATAATCCTGCTCCATCCCCGTTTAGTGTGACTCTTCCTTTTTTTTTTTTTAATTGGTGAATTCAGCATTGAATTAAATTCTGCATTGTCAGGCATATGACCAAAATGGTTTGAAGAAGGATTTGACTTAGCTTTGGTCCACCATGTATGAACCTGGATCACTTACATAAAAGAACCCTTTTTTCTCAGACTAGCAGAAATTGCTGATTATCCTCTTGCCTCTTATATCCCCGAACTGACTGCTGTGTCCCTGGGTTATAATTTTTGTAGAGCATGAAGAAAAGTGAACTCGCCTTCCTGGGAATGCCTGCATTTGCCAATTCAGCTTCTTTTTCTCCTCATCCCCCAAATCTTAGCGCTCAGTGAGGGTTGGTCAGGGACTGGGGGCAAGGAAAAGTAGATCAGTGAGAAAGAAGCCATTCTCAGTTATCACTTTGTTAGAGTATATGATGTTGTGCTCAGTGTAATGTTTTGGGTTTAATGCTGCCTTGCACAAGGAACTTACAATCTTATAAGAAGATAAAAGTAGGCAAATGCTGATTAGAAACACTGTCTTGAGTAGCATCCATAAAAGGATGATTCATTAGGTTGGGAGGAAATTGGGCAGCCTGTGTTGCAATTTTGATAATTTAGATTGAACTTTCACAAGATTATTTTTGGATTTCTAATAATTTTGTTGCAGTTCCACTTATTCAGAGATGACTGCTGATAAATATTATTTGGAAATGTGGAATGTTTCCTTTGCCCATTAGAGCAAGGGTTCTTGACTGTTTTGCTCATGGTGGTACCTCCAGCACCTAGACCAGTGCCCTGGCACACTGTGGGCATTCAATAGGTGTGGAATGAATGAATGAATAATTATACTTATGCCATGTACTCTTTCTGTAGAGCTGCAGGTGTCACCTAACTCTCTCTTGTTAGGTAGGTTCAGACCAGAGTTGCCCAGGAGGGGCTGAGGATGCCCCTTCCTCCAGTTTGATTGTCAAAGTTAATAATGCTGCATGTGTTTTGAGATGGTCGACGGTTGCAGGGAACTGAGGAAATGAAAGGAGGGCGTTGGAAGCAGCCTCTTCTCTCTTGTGCCTCTATGTCCAGGCCTGCCTGTCTGGCAGTTCGGCCTGTATGTAAGGGTAGCAGCAAGGCATGGGATAGGCTGGATGACCGTGTCTTGAGAATACATATTTGCTGAAGAATGGCTCCCTAGTCCCCAAACACCTGCAGCAGCAGAAGCCACTTCACCCCTCTTCCCTTCTGCAAAGCAATGAGGCTGTGAGTCATTTTTTTGTGAGCCTCCAGGAAATGGCCCAGCTGGCTTGGCTCATTCGTTTCCTTGTCAGGAAAGTCGATGTGACCTTGACCGTCAGTAGACCTGCAGCAAGCACATTGTGTGTCTGGCTGGATTCACTAAGTACTTTTGGCAACTCACCTTGCTGTAAGTGTTATGTACTGCTAATTTATTGGCCTAGGTGGAGGTGAAAGATACTAATTTGCAAGAATCATTTCTGAGTTACCTGGGTCTGCTCAGCACAGTGCCAGTCCCACGGGGGCCTTTGATAAGTATCACTGAAAGAAAATTGTTGCAGAAAGTAAAAAGAAAGACGAGATATACTTGCTTTGAGTGACAGAAATATAATTATTAGAAAGTAACTTTGGGTTGATAAAGTTCCTCTGAAGATTGTTCTCCTTGAGAGTCATTTCTGCAGGTCCAAATCCAAACACAGACCTTTGCTAGTGTTGTCTTTGGTAGAGGATTCAGGGCTGGAGGGAGCGACTGTGACCTGCTGTTGAGGGAACAGTGGCCAGATGAGAGTTGGCTTACACCACTGACTGGGAGAAGTCAGATGAGGACGCCAACCTTATAGAGAGCCGTTTTCTGCATAAACTGAGCTTAGAGAAGAAAGCCTGACAAACCTAAGGTGGTGAACTTTTCAGAAGCAAGAGTTGGTTTAAATATAGATGATCTGCTTCACTGGCAACTTGGAGGCTGCGGTGGGACTTGTTGTACCTTTTGTAAGACAAGTGAGGAAAGATGTTGGCACCTGTACACGCAATTTGTTTATGAAATATAAACTCTCCTGTCCAAGCGAGAGCTTGAGAGGTCAGAGCCCAAGGTAGCAGGTCCTGACTTCGCTGGGGGAGGGGTGCCTCTCCAACCTGTCTCTGTGAATTGCATCCATCCCTAGAGAAAGTTGAAACAACCAGGCCAGAGTGCACTTTTATTGAGCACCAGCTCTGGCAGGGGTGGGGGGAGGAAAAGTTTCTGTGAAACTGACAGCCCCTGGCCTCCTTTTCTTTCCCAAGGAGGAGAAACAATACCTTGGGAGCTATTAGAATCCAGTCGTTATTCGGAGAAGTGTAGCTCTTTTCAGCCTTAGAGCCTTGATTTATGTACAGCCCAGCCTGCTCAGAGACGATGGGAGCGGGCAGCGGGCAGCGGGCAGCAGCCCCCATCCTCCTCCTGCTGTGGGCTCCAGCCCTAGGTGGGTCCAGGGCAGGCCTTCGTAGGTTTGCAGCACATCCTTCTCAGTATTCCACAGCAGCAGCTGTCTGGAGTTTTTTCTGCCGTGCCTGAACTGATGTCATTTCCCCCTTGGCAGACAGCTTCAGCTTTGCTGCGTCTGAGATATGTCACGAGAAAGTGGGGGTGGGTCGGAGCCAGGCGGGGGGGTGGGGTGGGAGGCTGGTGGGGGGAAGCAGTGAGGAGAGCAGGAGGCAGAGTGCCTGCTTGGTCCCAGGAGTCTGTTTACTTTCTCTTCTTTGCTAAGGAAGGCCGGTTAACCGGGACCGCTGAGTACCAGGCCCACCAGGGAAAATGCTCATTCCAAGACCTTAACTTTTAAAAAGCCCTTTTTTCCCAACGTTAGTGTGGACGATGCTCTTGCAGGATGCCTTTCCTTTTGGGTCTTAGACAGGTAATGGAGCGGGTGGTCCGTGGATCGGGTTCGGGAAGGGAAGAAGGGTGGGAGTTTATCATCCTGCTGCTTTGGGCGGAGGGAACCTTTTAGAAAATGTCTCGCAGTTAAAACAGGCCAGCTCCCACAGAATTTTCCAGTCTTCCTTTCCTGCCTGCTAGTTGCTCCTTATTCCCAGAGCCACCGTGTTCTTAACCCCCTACCTCCCCGAGGTCTCCCTGGGGCCCTCCGTTCTGATTTTCCATTAGCACCATAAAACCGTTACCAAAGCCTTAGGGAGGGAACAGTTGAGTGAGGCTGGGGAGGGGGAGAAGGCAGAGCGGGATTCTTGATCAAAACCCCTTTTATTCCTTCTCCATTTTGGTTTGGCTAGTTAGCAGAGATTCCTTCGCAGTTCCCTGGTTCTGAAGAGATTCTGAGTTGGGGTCGGGGCCTTCTTTTACAGGGTAGGGCGCCCGGAGGCTTTCTCCTCCTCAGCGTGTGGTCAGGGCTGCGTGACTGAGGGATGGCCTGAATGCCTCAGAGGGGTGGGGGTGGCACTGACCACATTTTGGCCTTCCTGACCGATTTTTCAAAGCCAGCAGACCCCTGTGGCAGAGACTCGATTGCTTTGCGCGCGGCTGTTTGAAGTAGGGGCACTGAATTATAGCCGATAACCTGGCGTGGAATGAGAAAACAGTAGCGAGCGACCAACTGCGGTCTTCTGAGAACACAGCTGTTGCCAACTATTTGTTCCAGGGCTTCTGAGAGCTGGCCACCCCTGCCCCCTCTTTGGTCTGAGAGGCACGTCTGTATCGGAATGTGTAACTGTAACCAGTGGCGGCTGTAAGAGGGGGTGGGGACAGACACACACCCTCTACTGCCTGTTCCAGGGGGAGGAAAAGCCACAGATGTGATCAAACCAGAAGCCTTAGAAAAGAAAGTCACTGCTAGGGACTGCTGGTTTAACCTCACTCTTAGAAAAGTGCCAGAGTCTCCCTTGGGTTGCCTGAAATTCTTTTAAAAGTAAGCTTTTCTGAAAAGCTCCGCACGTTCCATTACTGCTCTTGTTAATCTTCAGAGTTCCTTTGATGCAGCCGATAGGCAGAGCGTTGGGGGCCCTTTTTGAGCACCTCCTCTGTCCCTCAAGAAAGGCTGTCCTTTTAACCCACGGGCAGAGTAAGCCCTGGCAAGGATTTTGAGCAGCGTTGGAAATAGGATGGATGAAGCATCCCATGTTATGTCAGCAGGCGGGGAGATAGTGGCTGGAAACTGCCTGATACAGTGCAAAGAGCAGGGCTGGGGAACCAGAAAGACCCAAGTCTATATCCTGGCTCCCCACCTGGGTCTCAGAGGCTGCTTAACTGCTCTGAGCCTCATCTTTGAAATGGAAACAGTATAACCTACTGGAAGAGTCATTGGGAAGATTTCACAAAAGAATATTTAAAACACTAGCACCTTGGCTGACTGAGAATAGGCATTTAGCAAAAACGTAAGGAAACAAGAAGCTAGAGGACTGGTTCCTTTACAGAGGTGAAGGATATAGTGGGCAGGAGCTCTTGCCCTGGGATTTGGTCATTGTGCATTGACTGAGACTTGGGAGGCCACTGCTTACTGTCCCAGTGTAATTTACTATCAATCTTGCTCCTGTCCAGTAACCTCTGCTCAGTTAAGGGAAAGGATGCAGAGGTAGGTGGAGTGAAGAACTGGGTTGGTTGTGGGGAGCATCTCAGAGGATCCACAGCAGGTGAATCTTTGTTCTTGTTTCTGAACGGGTTCCTGATAGAGGGCCGAACTAGAGGACCTCTTGAGGCCCTTTCTGCCTTAGGCTTCTGTGATTCAAACTTTGCCTATGAAAACCCTGAGTATTTTTGGTGACATAATTTTGTATATTTCTAGCATTTCTGTGTCTGACAGTGTAACTGTTTTTTATTGGAGCTATGTAAAAGCCAGCCTTCTAAAGATTACTTGGTGATAATTCTGTTTTTAAGAAAATGACACAAGACATATATGCTGTTAGTCTTTATCATACATAATATATATATGTGCTTTCATATATTATTTCCCTCTTAATCCACGTAACACCCCTGTCTTACGTGGTAGTGTGATTCTGTTTCTACAGAAGTGCATGCTGAGGCTTACAGTAGGTAAGTAGCTACTTGTCCAGAGTTGCTCAGCTAGCCAGAGAAATGGTAATCGAAGTTCTGTTTGTTTGTTTGTTTTGAACCCAGGTCTTTTAATTTGAAAGCCTGGTGTTTTTCTCACTACCTATCAGTGTCTGTGAAAGTGGAGTTGGATTAATGCGTTGTTCCAGTTGGGGCATATTTTCTGAAGGTTGTTTCTAGGTGGCCCAGGTACCAGATGAGACATTTGTCTCTGAGTGCCCTTTTACATTTTACTCTGTGGAAGATTCTCATGCATGCAGCATCTACTGAATAATGCCTCTGCACTTAATGAATGCGAACTCGGCACAAAGGCTAAATAAAGCACAATCCTTACTTCCAAGGAGCTCATACTCTAAAGCAGTAGTTCTCAAAATGCATAAAAATCACCTGGGAGTGGGGCTTATTAAAATGCAGATTCAGTAGGTGTGGGCCCAGGGCCTAGGAACCTGCATTTCTGTTCCATTCCCCAGGTGGCCCGGACCCCAGTGGTGTCTGGCCCCACTCTGAGCAAATCCCACCCCCACCTGCACTTTAGTAGCTGGGAAATAATTACATGACAATGTGCTAAAGCCCGAAACAGAGGATCCCCAGGGACTAGGACAGCAGAGGGTGGGAAAGCATCTAAATCAGGCTTGGGGAGGCGGGTGGGCACGGAAGGCTTTCCTGAGAAGGTGATATCTGATCTGAGTCTCAAAGGATGAGGAGGAGTTTACCAGACATATGAGCTGGGGAAAGAGCATTCCAGACAGATCAGGTTGGGAGTGTTGTTTTTGTTTTCTCCTGCAGATGAGAAGGGAAACTGTCATCTGTGAGTCTTGGTATTAAGTATGCCTGAGACAAAACAAGGATCTCGGTTCATCTAGTATTGGTGTCCTTTATGACACTGAGAAAGAGGGAGGCATGAGGGACCTTCAATCTAATAATGAGTGTGGCATGAATTCAGTGTCTGTGAAGGGCAGATAGGCCTCAAGGCTGTATTAGTTCTTCCAGTCAAGGGACAGTTAAGACAGCCCCGTGGAAGCTACAGTGTTGTCTAGAGAACAGTCTTTTTTGTGCTTAATGGGGCTGAAGTTTGGAAGAGAGTCAGCTACTGAACTTTTGGGCTATGGCACCACGTGCCAGATTTTAGGTACAACACACAGTTGAGCATGCCATCCCTTCATTATCTGGCAAGATCAGAAAATGAGTTTTCTGGTTAAGAGGGAATCCATCCTGTATACCTCACAGATGGATCACTGATTTTCAGAGAACAAGATTGCAACAGAATGTTCTTGGTCTGCTGATTTGAATGAATTCTATTTCATGTTTAATTCAGAAGGTATTGATTTTATAATGCTGAAGGATTCTTATGACCAACATCTATATCTGAAAAGTATTGAGCACGTGTTCTACTCAAAGCATGTTGTGGATACAAAGAGGTATCAATAGAAACTCTATCCGTGCCCTCACAGTCAGGCAGGTGGCGTAGAACAAGCACGCAGGTGATGGAACGTTAGGCAGGTGGCGGTGGGCGAGTGACAGTGGGAATGGAGTGGTACAGTTCAGAGGTGTGGAAAGGTGGCTTTTGCAGGGGGTCCTTTCCACAGTCCAGTGGTCTCAGTTGTTGCACTGTGGGTATGTGGAAGGACCAGTTGATGGAAAGTTCTAGTTGCTGGAATGCAGGCTAGATCCGTCAAGACAGGAATTTATATCCTGTACCTCGAATGTTGCCTTTCTCTGTGGGAAAATTATCCCCCAAATTGCCCTCACTGATGAAATGAGATGATCCCTGATACTGAAATGAGTAGTCCCCAGTGAAACTGGGGTGGGTCTGGGGCCTGCTCAGGCAGTGTGCCCTTGCCCAGGTTGGAATGTATGGGTAGAGGCACAGGGGGCTGGCCCCTGCTTGGCCTGGTGCTGAATGTGACAGGGCAGCCAGAGTGTTGAACCCCAGTTACTCCCTGGACACAGGGAAGGCAGCCTGGAGCTGCAAGCGCAGGAGCCATGCCCAGGGAGAGGGTAGACGGAATTTGCCAACTTCCAGTTTAACCCCTACAGTGCTGAATATCAGCCAACGTTGACATGATACTTTGATTATTTTGTCACAACAGCCACCCATCAGGTAGGAGGTCTTATCTCCTTTCACCTGTAAGGCAGCGGAAACTCAAGAAGTTATTTATTCGCGATCACAGAGCTAACGTGTGGCAGCGGTAGCTCTGGAGGCCACGTCTCCTCAGTGCTGTCCTGCTGTTGCACATCGCTGGTACGGTTCCCGCACCAAACCTGCTGCCAGACCTCCTCCCTGCGGCCCTGTTCTCTGCACGGGACTGAGTGTCCCAGTCACCATTACCCTCCTGTGTGTGCTAATTTTAATTAGCCTCTCTACCAGGTTCAGGACAAAGTAAGCAAGACCCTACTGGAAGGGAACTGGCTGTATATATTATAAATGCAGCAAACACCAAGTAACACTTGTTTGTACTACCAGAGGTGGAAGCTAAAATTCTTTTTGGAACTGATTTGTAACAATCAGTGAAAACTACAAGCGACAGCTCCATAGAACACCTCAGTTCCCTACAGTCACCTAACAGAAAGGATGGTTCTTGTCCAAGCCCTTTCAGGTGACTTTTTAAACACCCCCCAACCCCCCAACCATCTCTGTTGCAAGAAGCTGCTTTTTTAGAGGAATGTGCTTGTTTGTCATCACATTCTTGTTATCAAAGCAAAGAGAAACCAGTGAACTGGACAGTAACTTGGTGGAAAAGAAGACTGTATCTGCTGATTTTGAAACTTTTATCCAGGATGGAGCCAAAGAAAACATTCACTTCCTCCAGTAATATCCCATGAGTTTGATCCACCCCCTCCCACCCCTTTTCCTTGAAGAGGTAAATTTAAGTCCAGGAAAACAATAATTTGGGACTACTTGGAGGAGAAAAACCCCAAAAACTGTGCTATAAAATTCCTTCCCCTGCCCTGACTACCCAGCAGCTGGATACCAGTTCCTCCCTGGCACTTCTTGACTCTATTTGTTGCTAATTTGTAGCAACAGTGAGTTGAAACAGCCCTGCATTTGACCTGGTTTAGCCATTTCTCTGCCCCCCCTGTAGCCATTGCTGCTGTGGGCAGGGCTCAACTGGACTTGAACGTGGACCTCACAAGAGGCACCTGTTGCTAAAAATGGTGATTCAGTTCTAGGTGACTTGCTTGACCTGTCTTGTTCTTTTAACTGAAAGAGAGAGGAGGGGCAGTGGCAGAAAGCTATATACATCTCAGTAGAGAGGGAGACAGGCTTTGAGAACGGACGGCTGGAGTGTGACACAGTGACTTACTTTCCTGCAAGTGGCGTTATGTTTTGCTGGGACTGTGTCTCACAGAAGACATTGGTTCCTTTGGGCATTGCATGAAGGGGGACAGAATATTCTTTATTGTTTGGTTCTCTTGCTTAACACACATGCTCTCAGGAGCTTCCACTGAACTGTGACACATGGTCTCATTGGTTTTTTTTTTAACATCTTTATTGGAGTATAATTGCTTTACAATGGTGTGTTAGTTTCTGCTTTATAACAAAGTGAATCAGTTATACATATACATATGTCTCCATGTCCCTTCCCTCTTGCATCTCCCTCTCTCCCACCCTCCCTATCCCACCCCTCTAGGTGGTCACAAAGCACCGAGCTGATCTCCCCGTGCTATGCGGCTGCTTCCCACTAGCTATCTGTTATACGTTTGGTAGTGTATATATGTCCATGCCACTCTCTCACTTTATCCCAGCTTAGCCTTCCCCCTCCCCGTATCTCAAGTCCATTCTCTAGTAGGTCTGCGTCTTTATTCCCGTCTTGCCCCTAGGTTCTTCATGACCATTTTTTTTTGTTGTTTTTTAGATTCCATATATATGTGTTAGCATACGGTATTTTTCTCTTTCTGACTTACTTCACTCTGTATGGCAGACTCTAGGTCCATCCACCTCACTACAAATAACTCAATTTCGTTTCTTTTTATGGCTGAGTAATATTCCATTGTATATATGTGCCACATCTTCTTTATCCATTCATCTGTTGATGGACACTTAGGTTGCTTCCATGTCCTGGCTATTGTAAATAGAGCTACAATGAACATTGTGGTACGTGTCTCTCTCTTTTTTTTTTTTTTTTATAAATTTATTTATTTATTTTTGGCTGTGTTGGGTCTTTGTTTTTGTGCGAGGGCTTTCTCTAGTTGCAGCGAGCGGGGGCCACTCTTCATCGCAGTGCGTGGGCCTCTCACTATCTCGGCCTCTCTTGTTGCGGAGCACAGGCTCCAGACGCGCAGGCTCAGTAGCTGTGGCTCACGGGCCCAGTTGCTCTGCGGCATGTGGGATCTTCCCAGACCAGGGCTCGAACCCATGTCCCCTGCATTGGCAGGCAGATTCTTTAACCACTGTGCCACCAGGGAAGCCCCACGTGTCTCTTTTTGAATTATGGTTTTCTCAGGGTATATGCCCAGTAGTGGGATTGCTGGGTCGTATGGTAGTTCTGTTTTTAGTTTTTTAAGGAACCTCCATACTGTTCTCCATAGTGGCTGTATCAATTTACATTCCCACCAACAGTGCAAGAGGGTTCCCTTTTCTCCACACCCTCTCCAGCATTTATTGTTTGCAGATTTTTTGATGATGGCTATTCTGACCGTTGTGAGATGATATCTCATTGTAGTTTTGATTTGCATTTCTCTAATGATTAATGATGTTGAGCATTCTTTCATGTGTTTGTTGGCAATCTGTATATCTTCTTTGGAGAAATGTCTCTTTAGGTCTTCTGCCCATTTTTTGATTGGGTTGTTTGTCTTTTTTGATATTGAGCTGCATGAGCTGCTTGTAAATTTTGGAGATTAATCCTTTGTCAGTTGCTTCATTTGCAAATATTTTCTCCCATTCTGAGGGTTGCCTTTTCGTCTTGTTTATGGTTTCCTTTCCTGTGCAAAAGCTTTTAAATTTCTTTAGGTCCCATTTGTTTATTTTTGTTTTTATTTCCATTTCTCTAGGCGGTGGGTCAAAAAGGATCTTGCTGTGATTTATGTCATAGAGTGTTCTGCCTATGTTTTCCTCTAAAAGTTTGATAGTGTCTGGCCTTACATTTAGGTCTTTAATCCATTTTGAGTTTATTTTTGTTGTATGGTATTAGGGAGTGTTCTAATTTCATTCTTTTACGTGTAGCTGTCCAGTTTTCCCAGCACCACTTATTGAAGAGGCTGTCTTTTCTCCACTGTATAGTCTTGCTTCCTTTATCAAAGGTAAGGTGACCATATGCACGTGGGTTTATCTCTGGGCTTTCTATCCTGTTCCATTGCTCTATATTTCTGTTTTTGTGCCAGTGCCATACTGTCTTGATTACTGTAGCTTCGTAGTATAGTCTGAAGTCCAGGCGCCTGATTCCTCCAGCTCCGTTTTTCTTTCTCAAGATTGCTTTGGCTATTCAGGGTCTTTCGTGTTTCCATACAAATTGTGAAATTTTTTGTTCTAGTTCTGTGAAAAATGCCAGTGGTAGTTTGATAGGGATTGCATTGAATCTGTAGGTTGCTTTGGGTAGTATAGTCATTTTCACAATGTTGATTCTTCCAATCCAAGAACATGGTGTATCTCTCTATCTGTTTGTATCATCTTTAATTTCTTTCATCAGTGTCTTATAATTTTCTGCATACAGGTTGTTTGTCTCCTTAGGTAGGTTTATTCCTAGGTATTTTATTCTTTTTGTTGCAATGGTAAGTGGGAGTGTTTTCTTAATTTCACTTTCAGATTTTTCATCATTAGTGTATAGGAATGCAAGAGGTTTCTGTGCATTAATTTTGTATCCTGCTACTTTACCAAATTCATTGATTAGCTCTAGTAGTTTTCTGGTAACATCTTTAGGATTCTCTATGTATAGTATCATGTCATCTGCAAATAGTGACAGCTTTACTTCTTCTTTTCTGATTTGGATTCCTTTTATTTCTTTTTCTTCTCTGATTGCTGTGGCTAAAACTTCCAAAACTATGTTGAATAATTGTGGTGAGAGTGGGCAGCCTTCTCTTGTTCCTGATCTTGGTGGAAATGGTTTCAGTTTTTCACCATTGAGGATGATGTTGGCTGTGGGTTTGTCATGTATGGCCTTTATTATGTTGAGGTAAGTTCCCTCTATGCCTGCTTTTTGGAGGGTTTTTATCATAAATGGGTGTTGAATTTTGTTGAAAGCTTTCTCTGCGTCTATTGAGATGAACATATGGTTTTTCTCCTTCAATTTGTTAATACGGTGTTATCACATTGATTGATTTGCATATATTGAAGAATCCTTGCATTCCTGGGATAAACCCCACTTGATCATGGTGTATGATCCTTTTAATGTGCTGTTGGATTCTGTTTGCTAGTATTTTGTTGAGGATTTTTGCATCTATGTTCATCAGTGATATTGGCCTGTAGTTTTCTTTTTGTTTGTTTGTTTGTTTTGCAGTACGCGGGCTTCTCACTGTTGTGGCCTCTCCCGTTGCGGAGCACAGGCTCCAGACGTGCAGGCTCAACGGCCATGGCTCAAGGGCCCAGCCGCTCCGCAGCATGTGGGATCTTCCCATACCGGGGCACAAACCCGCGTCCCCTGCATCAGCAGGCAGACTCTCAACCACTGCGCCACCAGGGAAGCCCAGGCCTGTAGTTTTCTTTCTTTGTGACATCTTTGTCTCGTTTTGGTATCAGGGTGCTGGTGGCCTCATAGAATGAGTTTGGGAGTGTTCCTCCCTCTGCTATATTTTGGAAGAGTTTGAGAAGGGTAGGTGTTAGCTCTTCTCTAAATGTTTGATAGAATTCACCTGTGAAGCCATCTGGTCCTGGGCTTTTGTTTGTTGGAAGACTTTTTTTTTTTTTTTTTTTTTTTTTTTAATTTATTTATGGCTGTGCTGGGTCTTCGTTTCTGTGCGAGGGCTTTCTCTAGTTGCGGCAAGTGGGGGCCACTCTTCATCGCAGTGTGCGGGCCTCTCGCTATCGCGGCCTCTCTTGTTGCGGAGCACAGGCTCCAGACGCGCAGGCTCAGTAATTGTGGCTCACGGGCCTAGTTGCTTCGCGTCATGTGGGATCTTCCCAGACCAGGGCTTGAACCCGTGTCCCCTGCATTGGCAGGCAGACTCTCAACCACTGCGCCACCAGGGAAGCCCCTGGAAGACTTTTAATCACAGTTTTAATTTCATTGCTTGTGATTGGTCTGTTCATATTTTCTGTTTCTTCCTGGTTCAGTCTTGGAAGGTTGTGCATTTCTAAGAATTTGTCCATTTCTTCATGGTCTCATTCTTGGTTTCAAATACTGCCCAGCCTATCCTGTGGTTTTCTTCAAGGATTTAGAAATCCCTGGTTACCCCCAGGCAGTGGTGTGAATACCTGTGACCTCCCACTCCTCGGGGTGTGGCTCTGGAGTGTGGTGGGGAGGCCCAGGATAGGCTCGGACCGGCTGCCAACAAAAATAGAATGTGCAGTCACTCCCCTGCCTCAGGAGTAAAGTTCCGGGTTGATGGGCCAGGCTCAGATTTTGCTGGGTTACTGTAAACCTATCATGGCCAGAGAGCCTTTGGTAGGTCCCGCAGTCATCATGTGAAATCACATTGCCACAGCCCTGGCCTAACTCTTGGAGGATCCCTTCATGTTGCTGCTTGTACGGCGTAGTGAAGAGTCACAAGGAGCGTGCAGGAGGACTAGCCTTTGGGGTTACTTGACCGTTGGTCACCAGGATTAGTACTTTCTGAAGGTTTCTGCGTGTCTGATCCTTTGCTAGGGTAGGTTCATTTATGAGATTGACTTCATCCTTGTCTCAGGGAATTTACAGAGTGGTTGGGGAGCCCAGGGGACAATCAGGTGACAAGACTGGGTGGAACACAATTCTGCGCTAAGTTGTGTGGTTCAGTTTGGCTGGAATGGTGGTTCGAAACTGGAGGCAATTTTGCCTCCCTCCCCAAGGGACATTTGACAATGTTTGGATATTGTTGGTTGTCACATCTAGGGGCTTGGGTGGGGTGTTGCTACTGGCATCTAGTGAGTAGAGGCCAGGGATGCTGCTAAACATCCTACAAAGCACAGGACAGGCCCCATGACAAAGAATTATCTGGCTCCAAATGTCAATACAGTTGTCCCTCAGTATTCACAGGGGTTTGGTTCCACAAGCTCCACGGATAGCAAAATCCGAGGATGTTCAGGTCTCTTACGTAAAATGACTAAGTCCACTTGGCCCTCCTGCATCTGTGGGTTCCGCATCTGTGATTCAGATTGACACTGAATTGGGATTGACACGGCCTGGGATTGACACTATGGATACCAAGGGCCAACTGTTGTGCCAGGGTGGAGACACTCTGGGCTGAAAACTACTGCTGCCTACTGCATGGCACTCTGCTCAGGAGGCAGTCACATGCCACAGGCCTCAGGAAGGGTGGACTGACATGTTTTAATAACGGGGAAATGGGCGTACTTTTCCCTGCTGCTTTCTAAGCAATAGGTACTTTTTGTCCAGAGATTTAGAATCTTAACATCTTGGTTGCCCCTAATCAGCAGGAACTATGCCTTGTCAAGGACAGGTATAAAGTTAATTTTTTATGGCCAGTAGATAAGTTCAAGCCCTTCTGGAACTGACATTTTATCTCTTGCTCTGAAAAATCTGGATAACCACCCCCCAGAAGGTAGAATCTCAGAAGTGCTCAAATAACTTTATACAGCTTAAAGAACAATTAGGCTACAGTTATTTTAGTAACAGGCCATATTCCAAGCCCAGTCCCTGTTGCTGTGGCCTGGGTTTATTGTAATCTATTTCCGATAACATATAGAAAAGGGGGATACTAAATTCCCCCTCTTCTAAATCATGTGGCGTCTCTTTTAATTCTAAGGTGTAAGGTCTTAAAATTCAGAAAGTTCTTTAAAGTTATTCAAGTCTTTTGGAGAGAGCGTCTGGATCCGAAGATGTTTTTAAATCTTGTGTCTGTTCTCAGGGAGACCATTTTTAATGTAACCCTTTGTTGAGGTAGAAGCAAATGGTTTCCTTGAACAGCATGGAACTTTTTACTGGCAATAAATCTCTGGTACTAGTCTCTAGACAGGCAAGCACACAAGACAAGTCCTGTTATTATTTCTTTTGCTCCCAACAAAAGCCTGCTGCAGTGGGATGGAACTGCTGAGAAAAAAACGAGGTTAAATTTAGAACTTTGCTTAAAGTGAGGAAGGTCTCTGAGACACCCCACGTGTTCTTCACCGTCCAGTGAAACTATGGTGAATCTCTTTTAAAGCACAACAGCAGCAACTTAACCTGTACCTTCAATATTTCAGATCCCTTTGAAAACTGTACCTCTTTCTAGGCAAAGAAGTGATTATTTTATTTGATCAAGAGCCATTTTCAGGATATAACAAAGACTTTGATGAGCTGGAACCCAGTCATAGAAAGAATACTGAACCAAAAGTCAGAAGACCAGGGTTTTGACAGTCCTGATTCTGTCATCTACAGCCTTAGGCTAAGTGTCAGTTTCTTATCCGTAAGATGAGGGTGGTAGCACTTCTGATCTCTTGTAGGGTGCTGGCTGGCAGGCTCAAATGTGAGGCTGGCTGTTGAAGTTTGAAAAGCTTGAGAGTCCTATATAAATAAACAAATTTATAATAAATGTATTATATAAACTGATTAGATATATGTGTGTGTTGTGTATATACCATCATTGCTCCAAATTATGACCCTGAGGCTTTGCCACATTATAAATTGTTAAAAAAAAAAAAAAAAGAATGAATTCTGTTGATTAGACTATACTTATTAATTAAGGCACAGAATGAACCTGAATATTTCAGGAAGGTTTTCTGCAACAAGAACTGAGACATAAACTTTTTTTTTTTAACCTAACAGTTTAGTAATTACAGAGTTCCTCAAAGGCAAAGTCCATATCTTATCTGTCATTTTTGTGCCTGTCAGCATCTATCATGAAAGTTAGGATAACCCCTAAGCATCCTGTTCTTTCCACTAAAATTCGGGCTTTAGATCCAGAAAACATGTTCCAGCTGGGTAATCACTCTGAACCTCAGTTTCCTGGTTTCCTGTAAAAAGAGAGGAATACATAACATGGGTAAAAATGCCTAGCCAAATGCTCGATAAACACAGGCACTGGGCAGAACTTGGTTCTCTGTCGCATTTCCTGAGTGTTGTGGCCGTAGGTTTTCCTGATTCGCTAGAGGTATTCTCCTCATCCAGTGAAGAGGGGCCCTCCTTTTTGTCTAGGTACCTATTTTATATGGCGTGTGTAAGATGTTGCTGGAGCCTCGGTGTAGAGAGTTCAGATGTCTGCCATTTATATTTGGCCCTTTGCAGTAGGCCTTAACCTCAGGATGAGGGGATGAACAGAGTATTACTGAACTTGAGAGCCGGAGGAGCTAATCAGATGCCCACAGGGGCCAGGCAGTGACACATCTGAGTCAAGCAGATGGGGTTACTGGCCAGGAGGGATTTCAGGGAGGCTGCGGTGGAGCCAGAGCACATACGCGTCTGTGGCCCTGCCTAATAGGGCCCCGAGGGAATGTGGGCCCTGGATTTTCAGAAGCTGGAAATCTGAATTTCTCTGTGAATCCTTCTCACTTTAAGATGTTGACAGTTAATTCCATTTTTTTAAAAAGTTGTAAAAAAATTTTTAAAAAGGTACCGTGTGGGCATAGAACTCATGAGTGGGCCCATTGTGGCCCACGGGCCAGCAGTTTGCAATCCCTGCCCTCAAGCAGGAGGATCAGTGATAAAGCTAACGCGAAGGGAGGGACTTGCCCTCATGACCAACTGTGGAGACAAAATAGCAGAATTGCCCTCCTGCTCTGCTCGAGTGCCACCTGCTCTGTTGCATGCTACTGCTATTTTATATCCCTTGGCTCCCTGCACCATCCCTTGCTGAAGATGCCATACTTCTCAGTGCATTTATTCTGTGGCAGAAGAAGTCAGTGATGAGGGATTGCTGCGGTACCTCAAGGTAGAACTGTTTTTCCTTGTAAGTGTCCAGGGGTGAAAGAGTGGCAGGTTAACCCAATGTCCTGATCCGCTGCAGCCAGCCAGGTCCCGCAGGCCTGCATGCACTGGGATGTCGACAAGTAGCCTTTAATAAAACCATGGGATATGTTGCAACTTCCGATCTTTGCTCTGGGATTTTCCTACCACCATCAAGTGGCTTTTTCTGAGTTTGTTACTCAGGTTCCTAATAGCAACACAGGAAATGGGTTTTAATTTCTTTGCCGGCGGCTCTGTTTGGGGGCTATTTAATGAGGATCCAGTTGCAGTGAAGCTTTGGCTGTAGCAGTACTGGTATGGATAGGAGCGTATATAACTAACGTGTCACATTTTTTAAAATTTAAGTTTATGATCTGTTATTTGTATTTTTTTATGGAATGAGGCAGAGAGAGTATAAATAATTTTATGTGCCTTGATTCTAAGTGGCAGTTCTTGAGGGTAACTGTTGGGATGTGTTCAAGATGATAGAAATAGAATATAAGACTATTCCACTTCTGGAGGGCAAGAACTGTGTATATTGTATATTTTTTAACATCTTTATTGGAGTATAATTGCTTTACAATGGTATGTTAGTTTCTGCTTTATAACAAAATGAATCACCTATACATATACGTATATCCCCATATCGCCTCCCTTTTGCATCTCCCTCCCATCCTCCCTATATTGTATGTTTGTTATAAATCTAGGGCAGTGGTTCTCAAATTTGAATATATGTGAGCATAACCAGGGGAGTATGTATTAAATTGCAATTCTTCAGTCTCTGCCCCCAGAGGTTCTCAATCTACATTCTTTTTTTTTTTTTTTTTTTTTTTTTTTTTGCGGTACGCGGGCCTCTCACTGTTGTGGCCTCTCCTGTTGTGGAGCACAGGCTCCGGACGCGCAGGCTTAGCGGCCATGGCTCACGGGCCTAGCCGCTCCGTGGCAGGTGGGATCTTCCCGGACCGGGGCACAAACCCGTGTTCCCTGCATGGGCAGGTGGACTCTCAACCACTGCGCCACCAGGGAAGCCCTCAATCTACATTCTTAACGAATACCCCAGGTGATTTGGGGCCTATGGACACTACTTTGGGAAATGCATCTCTGTTTTGTTGCCTTTGTTGTCTAAATGTGTTCATTGCCACTTGAAGGCAAATTCACTCATTTGTGAGATGCCCTGATTTGTTCTGATTCACTATGTTGCTCTTCCTCGGATTCTTAGAGAGTGTCAGTCTTCTGGAGTCCCCAGAGAGAATTGTTCCAGGGGACCCTCACAGGTTGAAGTAAAGGGACCAAGTCCCTCCTGTAGCAGGGGTCCCAGGGACTCCCCTTCAGCAGCAACACTGCAGCCAAATCTTGAAGCAGCAGCTCCCCCCATTGGTTCTAGGCTTTTCTCAAGTGTGTCACTAGTTCCAGGTTTTGGCTTTACCCTTTAAAGTACTTTGCAGCTAGAGGATGGGAGACTGGGTGCTCCTGAGCCCAGGGAGCTGGAGCCTAGAGCCCTTAAGGGGTAAAGTACACTATCAAATCTGAGGGGTGAGGCTGAATCTTACCAGACTGGATTTATTGGCTTGGTTAGGGGAACATGCTGAGGCTATTTGTCCTTTTGGAAAATTATTGAACTCAACAAAACAGCATAAAAATTCTTCCTAGTATCTGATTGCATACAAAGCAGAGTCTTGGTTCACTTCTTAGCAGGGGCTTGCCCTTTATCAGAAAGGAAGAAACTGGGCTCCTTTAGCTAGTAAAGCTTAAAGGAGTATTTGTCATGTGTAGTATATACTGGGAGGGATGCAAAAGTAGAATGTGACAATCCCTACCATCAAAGAAAGGGAGATTAGAATAACACCTAGGAAACAATGGGCCAGGACTCCTGTGGAATCATCCCTCTGCCTCAGTTTACTTTCCTTCATCCCCAACTCTTCTGTAATGTCCTCCCACATTTCAAGATGTGTACCCTTGGGACTTCCATGGCATTCCAGTGATCAAGACTCCGTGCTTCCACTGCAGGGGGTATGGGTTCGATCCCTGGTTGGGGAACTAAGATCTTGCATACCACCCAGTGCGCCCCCCAAAAATGTGTACCCTTGAGCAATTATACTTACTTCCTACAACTCTTCAAATCGCCTTAAAACCGTTAGTAGGGGAAAAGTGACTTTAACTTTCTTATTGTAAAAACAGAGGTAAATCCACAAAACTTTTAAGAGCGTATTTTATGACCACCTACAAATCATTTTCTAAGGATCTGGACCTGAAAGTGTTGCATTTTCAGAATTTAAAGATTCTGTCTAGGATAGAACAAACATAGCTGATTCTGAGTTAAAGTTGCTTGCGTGTTGTACAAGGCATATGAGGTATGGCCTCTTTCTGAATTCTCAGTTCTTCCTTTCACATTATTCTTTCTTAGATTCACTGTACTCAGCCACACTAGCCTTCTTTCTTTTCCTAGAGCACACCAGGTTCATTCCTGCATTGGTGTCTTTGCATACACTTGACATTCCCTCTGCCTGGAACACTGTTCCCACAAGTCCGCTGTCTCCTTCTCATCATTCAGGGCACAACTCAGACATCACCTTCTCAGGGAGGCCTTTCCTGACTGCCCCATGTAAAGCCCTTTGTCCTATTATCCTGTTTTATTATCCTTGTGAAGCTTATTACTATGTTAAATTCTAATTTCACTTGTTAATTTTCAGTCTTCACCCACTGGGATGTATTTAAGATCTTTTTGTCTTTGTTGTTCTCCAGTTTCAAACAGTGTGCCCAGGTGTGAGTTTATTATTGTCTGAAAATTCCCTATCTTTAATCAGTTCTGGAAATTTTTCAGTTATCTCTTTAAATATTTTTTTTATTAGTTTTTGCTTTATAACAAAGTGAATCAGTCATACATATACATCTGTTCCCACATCCCTTCCCTCATGCATCTCCCTCCCTCCCACCCTCCCCATTCTCTTTAAATATTGACTCTCCTCCATTTTCCTCTTTCCTTCTTGAGCTTCTTATTTCTCATTTTCCATTTTTATGTTTTAATTGGTAGAAGCTAGTTGCTGGGTGATTTTTCTCAGATCTGCTTTCCAGTTCACTAATTCTCTCTTTAACGTAGTCTAATCTCTGTGTAACCCACCTGTTGAGTTTTTAATTTTAATAACTATTTTTTCTACAAGTTTTATTTTTTCCTGAAATCCATTTGGTCACTGTCTCTTTTTTAGTATGTTCTTTTCTCATGTTTTTCTTTTTGGCTTTAATCATTTGAAACATGTATATGTATTACAGTTTATCTGATCATTCTATTAAGGTTTTTTGGAGAGTCTTATCCACCTATCTGTTGAATTTCCCACATCTTGTTTGTGATGGATTATTTTTACATAAGTTTTTATATTTTGTGTGAGCTCATCTTCAACAGAGCTTTATCTGTGGGCATCTTTCATGCCCTGATGGAGGGTAGGTCTCTTTAGAGTTTTACATTTCTTCTACCAGATGTCCTATTCTGGGACTACTTATTATTATTTTTGGCTGCATTGTGTCTTCATTGCTGCTCATAGCCTTTCTCTAGTTGTGGCGAGTGGGGGCTACTCAGCTACTCTGTTGTGGTGAGCTTGCTTCTCATTGCAGTGGCTTCTGTTGTTGCGGAACACAGGCTCTAGGCACACGGGCTTCAGTAGTTGTGGCATGAGGGCTCAGTAGTTGTGGCTCACGGGCTCTAGAGTGCAAGCTCAGTAGTTGTGGCGCACCAGATTAGTTGCTCTGTGGCATGTGGGAATCTTCCCAGACCAGGGATTGAACCCATGTCCCCTGCACTGGCAGGAGGATTCTGAACCACTGCACCGCCAGGGAAGTCCTGGGATTACTTTTTGTGTTAAAATTTTGGCTTGGGGATTCTAAGACTATGAAGCAGCACAA
Organism: Mesoplodon bidens; assembly: GCF_964165515.1. Taxonomy (NCBI): domain Eukaryota; kingdom Metazoa; phylum Chordata; class Mammalia; order Artiodactyla; family Ziphiidae; genus Mesoplodon; species Mesoplodon bidens. The sequence goes on along the minus strand of NC_138176.1, from coordinate 27,237,920 downwards.
TTCAGATCTCAAATTAGCTTGCGGAAAAGCCGATGGTTACAGATTATTAGAAGGGATACTTTTTCCCTCTCAATACAGACCTTTCTTATTGTCACTGTGTGCCAAAGGGCTAATTTTTTTCTAGTCTGCTCTGTCTCTTTGAGGGTCTTCACCTTATATTGGGACTCAGTTCCAATTCCCTGTTTTAGGTGGACCCAAGAAAACAAACAGCCCTTCTCTCCACGGCAACTAGGAAGGCCAGATCTCATTTAACACTGAAGTTTCTAGTTCCCCACCCCCAACATTTTTGGCCCGAGGGCTCTTCCTTGCTTTATTGCAAGCTCAGCTGTGTAACTAAAAGAATATATATATTTATATATATAAATTCTTTATTGAATTTGTTATAATATTGCTTCTGTTTTACGTTTTGGTTTTTTGGCCGCGAGGCATGTGGGATCTTAGCTCCCTGACCAGGGATCGAATCCGCACCCCCTGCATTAGAAGGCAAAGTCTTTTTTTTTTTTTTTTTTTTTAAGGAAGATGTTGGGGGTAGGAGTTTATTAATTTATTAATTAATTAATTTATTTTTGCTGTGTTGGGTCTTCGTTTCTGTGCGAGGGCTTTCTCTAGTTGTGGCAAGTGGGGGCCACTCTTCATTGCGGTGCACAGGCCTCTCACTATCGCGGCCTGTCTTGTTGCGGAGCACGGGCTCCAGACGCGCAGGCTCAGTAGTTGTGGCTCACGGGCCCAGTTGCTCCGCGGCATGTGGGATCCTCCCAGACCAGGGCTCGAACCCGTGTCCCCTGCATTGGCAGGCAGATTCTCAACCACTGCGCCACCAGGGAAGCCCACAAGGCGAAGTCTTAACCACTGGACCGCCAGGGGAGTCCCAAAAGGATATTATTATATTTTTAAAGTTACGTACCCAGCTACATTGCTAGAAGCAGGATCTTTTCCTCTAGAATCTCTTGCTCAATGTGGTAGCTGTAGCATCCAACACAGTGCCTGGCACGTGGGGAAAGGGTATCAATACATATTTGTTATTTGATTTGTAGAAATGGATGTTTCCATTAGGAACCATTCCTTTCCCCTGTAGAGAAGGCCAGAGATGGTGCTCCAAACTCATTCATATCCAGCAGCCAAGAGATTTAGCATCTGTGCTTTAACATCCTGTGAAGGATTTCAATTTTCCTATTTTTCACTTTTAAACTTTAAAACTTCAGTGCTTTCCTAAGGGCATGAAGGTGCTGTTGCCAGTTGCTAGCAGGGTTTTCCAGCCCCATAAATTGGCAAATTAAAACCATGCCCGGGGAACCATTACCGCCCAGTGTCTCTTTTTATGCCGGCACTTTGAAAGTTCTTACACTGATTAAATTGACCTTTACAGTGGCTCAGTAAGAATAGCAACTCTAAGACACTGAAGCTCTTAAGGAAAATGATGTTAGTCCCATAGTTTATGCTGCCGCCAAAGAGATGAGGTAACTTTTTGCGTATGTGCAGAAGGCCTACTATTCATCCTCTTCCACTGTAAATAGTGTTCTTTCCAGGGCAGTGTTGGTCTTGCTTCCTGCTTCTTCACACCTGTGCTTTTTGTTTGGTGACCATATGTGCCCCGTTTCTTGGAGCTGGTCACTGCGGTACCAGAGCTGAAGGCACACGTTTAACAAATGAGGATCTTGATGGTCATCATCACAGTCATTCTGAGGTGAAAGACCTCAGCGTAAGAGCATGTGTTATTCACCCAAAGTTTCTTTATGGCAGGTCTACGTTTCTAGCACATTTGGGCCAGGAGTTTGTGCAAATGAAAACATTGCCTGGGAAACAGTATCTTTAAAATGCAAATCTCATCTTGTCCCTGCTTACCTAACTTCCTTACCTATTTGTTCAACCATTTCCTAGCTAAAGGGCTTTGCTTGTACCATTTCCTTTTCCTGGAATGTTCTTCCCACCCCTCTTGCCTAGTTACTAACTTTCTAACCATCCTGGCAATCTCAGTTCAAGCTTACCCTCCTCACAGCTATCTGGACCTCCTTGTCTAGTTCCTAGTTCTTAATTATTGTAAGTTTTCACCAAATCACGTATTTTTCCTTCCTACAGTTTTATTTGTATGATTACCTTATCATCTTTCATTAGACTTTAAGTTCCATGAGGGTAAAGAGCATGCCTGCTTTGGCCTTTTATGTGCCCATTGTGTTCCCCACCACTAGTTCAGTGCTGGTGCAGGGTAGGTACTCAGTAAATGTTGAAGGAAGGAGTGAAGGCCCTGTGTTCCCCAATGGGACAAACACCATTCTGCTTTTCAGAAAATCAGTATGTGAAAATAATGACCTTTCAAACAAAGAAGAGAGGAAGCCCAAGCATGTTGCCCCTCCTCACTGCCAAGTAGAAGACGTCCCCAAAGTCGAAGAGCTCCACAAGGGCAGGGCCCTTATCTTTTCCCTCAAAGACGAAATGTTGATTTTGTTTGGTTTGGGGCTTTTAAGTGGATTTATTTAAGCATCTGAAGTGTAAAAAGCAAGTGAAGAAGTATAACTTAAACCAAGGAGGCTGTAGCTTAATAGTTAAAAGCTCAGGCTCTGGAGTCAGGTGAATTAGATTGGACTGCTTCCTAGCTGTGTGGCCTCCAGCAAGTGACTTAGCCTCTGTTGACCTCAATTCTCTTATACTACCCTCTTCATAGTGGTGCTTTCAAGTTTAGATGAAGGAAGACTTGTAAGGCATTTAGAACAGTGCCTGGCACATAGCAGGTACTCAGTATACACTAGCCGTATTATTCACCCCAGCTCATTCTGCCTTCACGGAAGCTGCATAGCCATTGTTTCATTGAGCAAACCTTTGTGTGCCAAGCACTGTGCTCATTCTTGGAGTTGGGGAGGGGGATTGAGGAGACAGAGCTCCTGCCCATAGGGAGGGCACGATGTATCGCTCGTTCACTCTCGAGAAGGGGGGGTGAGGTGGGCTATTAACTTCCCACTCTTCAAGACTTGGCCTGAACAACATAATATGTGTGTAGTGCTTGGAGATGCTTGGAAGAAAAGCAAAGGGTGCTCATAAAGAGTGCTGAGAATTTTTCATATTTGAACTTTGCATTGCATTCTCTCTGGTTCCTTTTTCTATTCTTCAGGTGTCTGGAGCAGCCCACATTGCCAGTGAACTTTACTCTTCTGAGAAATAGTTCTAAGTGAATGCAGAGTGCTGTTTATTGCATGGTCTTTCATGCCCAGCAATAATGGCTCATAGAATAACGTTGATATTGAGAGCTCAGAGAAGTTAAGTCATTTACCCAAGTGACACTGTAATAAGCATAGTGTGAGAACTGGGCTTTGAACCCAGATCTGACTGAATCTTTACCATTTGTATCTTGAGCTGCCTGGAGATTCTTGAAAGTCCTCTGGGGTGACTTCCTCATACAGGGAAGGGTGGAAGAGCACCAAGCAGCATTTGCACACCTCTGTTCTTTGCTTTGACTGAGAGGAGGCATAGGTTACAGGAGCTCTTGCATTGGCTCGAGGCTGCTGTCAAAGGGAATGGGAGGTGGTTAGGCTAATAAACCCTTTGGGTTTAAGGAGACATGAGTGAGCATCTTAACCAGCTCTAGGGCCATTGAGTAACTTGTCCAGAGTGCCGTTCCTCTGTAATGGCAGAGCTAGGGCCAAACACAAGGCTTCTGGATTTTCCTTTCATACCAGAAGGTCTCTTTCTCTGGAGGAGCTCATGACACTCACATCTCGCTACCTTCTTAATCCTTCATGTCTTCCTTGCTAAAGGTCCATGAACCCACATCTTGTCTTCTTTAACTGCCTACCTGCTTTCCCTCCTTCTGCAGCAGAAAATGACAGTTCCCATAACCAAGATCATCTCAGGCAACTTGGGGACTCTATTTGGGGGGAGGAAAGCAAGGGATGAGATACACTGGGTAAAAAGTATTTGAGGAACTGAGTTAAATGATGCTGCTACAGTCTGCTGTCCCTGGGAAAGAGTGGGGTTCTGTTTACACTGGGCTTCCTGCCTCGGGGGATGGGAGAGCCAAGAGAAAAGCTGACACCAGTAGGTCATGAGGAGGCCACTTGTTTAGATTTCAGACACGTTCCATTTCATGCCTCTCGGAGGACCAGTTGGCCCGCCCTGTGTTCCGAGCCTGGACCTCATCTGGTGAATTTTCTTGAGGCAGAAGTGTCCCTGGATTCTTTCATGTGTCAGGGTGTAGGCAGCACGGCCTCTTTTAGAAACTATGTGGACAGTTTGAACTGTGCTCTTGTGAGCCAGGCCAGAAGAATGGCATTTCAGGGCCTGGTAAATTTGGGAGAAACTTTTTGATGTCCTTGGGAAAGCAGTGTTTTGCTCTGAAGTCAAGAGGGAGAGGGTGTGTTCTAGCAAAAGCAACGAACACAGATCTGCTTTCTCCACATGCATCAGGCCTCAGAGGAGACATCCCACTGGACAGCCACCTGCTAGGTGTGCCATTTTACTTATGGTGGACACAGGAAGGCAAAGATAGGAAGAACTCTGTTTGCAATACTATTGTGAAACCCTCATTGTCAGAGTCGACAAATGCCTTTCCCATGTTTCCTTCTTCCTAAACCCCTTTATACCAGGGTGTAAGACTCTTAAAGCCCAGGAAACACCTGAGGATGTGGTGGAAATACTCACTGAGCCAGGGATCTGGGTTGTAGCCGTGCCTTTTCTTTTGTCCTCGTGGCTTCAGGTGCCCAGCCTCTAGCCCTGTAGACAGTCGCTGGAGTGCTTTGTTTGTACCCTTGGCCAAACAGACAGCGTAGTATAAAGCAAGACCCAGAGAACAGGAACCGACCCTGTGACTTGAGTTTCCACTGGCAGACGTCCGCCCGGATGTACACTGTGGGCAGGGTCAGTCTGAGTAGCAGCACATATAATACTGTGGTTTTAGTTTCTTTGCTGAGCAGGGTTTTTTCCCTTCCTAGCTTTGTGCCTCTTGAGGTTAGGGACAATTTCTTACTCATCGTTGTATCCCTCGTACCCAACCCAGTGCTTGGCACAAAGACTGTGTCCAGTCACTGCATGTGTTACTTCTTTAGAACAAAGAAATGTTGAAAGCCAGATCTTTTAGGTCTCATCAAATGCATTGTGACCCAGAGGACGTTTGAGGCTGAAGTTTAGGTCAGCTGGTGGGGTATTTCATATCTTAACTACGAAACATAAAAAAAACCTTTCCACCTCCATCTCCATCCACCAGTGCTGTGAATAGAATTTGGCAAAATGCTAGATGGTTACTCAGCGGTGCCCTTTCTGTAGCTGTCCCTGACAAGGGACAGTGTGAATCCTAGGTCCAGTCAAGATTATTAAGAGATCATTTGGTAAGCAAAAAATGATCTAGCAAATTGAAATTGGACTAGGTCACCTGAGCAAGTCACCCCTTTTCTTAAGATTGAAAGAATTTTAGTAGCAAGATTTTTAGCCTTCTTTTGAATCACACTGTAATTAACCTTGGAGATACGTGTTTTGAAGGGAAGATGGACTGACTGACCAGTTGCCAATCCTAGAATACGTGCTGCCTTCATTATTCTGGGAACTTTCACAGAGAAAACGGATTTATTTAAAATATACAGCCTATTACAGGAGAATCACCACCTTCTTACTGGCTGAGTTTAGGACCAGAACGTGGAGTGTTTCTGCTTAGATATAAAGAAAGCAAGGAGAACTCTGCTCTTTACCAGTTGGCTTTGTGTACTGAATCCTCTTCCCCCTTTAATAAACCATATTATTTTTCTTAAATCTGCTGTTGTTGTGTGGTTCTTTCTTTCTTTCTTTCTCTCTCTGTCCCTCCCTCCCTTTCTCTCTCTGTTTCTTTCTTTCTCTCTCTCTCTTTCTTTTCTTTCAATAAACATTGGTACAAACCGTTTTGGTGGAAGGTGGGCAGGCGATCAGTAAGAGGAGGATGAGAAGAAAAGTAGTGTTTAAAAGCTATAATTTAATATGCTACAGTGTTTTTTTAATTTCTTTTAGGATAAGGAAACCTGCGTGGGTACCAACAATCAAAGCTACATCTGTGACACAGGACACTGCTGTGGACAGTCTCAGTGCTGCAACTACTACTATGAACTCTGGTGTAAGTCCTTGCCTGGGGATGTCTTGGCATCCCAGGGTCTCAGTTTCTGCCTCTGCTCATTGGGAAACCATAGGCTGATCAGCCCTTTTCTTATTCTCTTGGTGGCAGTGTTGGTGAGCAGAATCTGCTTCCAGGTTCTAGAAGCGATCTCTCTGTAGAGGAGGAGAGGTCTGGTGCTCTTCGGACACCACGCACTAAAGACCGGAGAACGTGGTCCTGAGCCTTCTTAAGAAGCCGTGGCTAGCAGGTCTGCTGCAGAATCTCCTGAATGGGGTTCTCTTTGATGCCCTCTCCAGGGTGTGCCGAGCAGTGACAACAACTTACATCCTCTCATGGGCCAGCCCATGTGCCTAGGCTCGCCATCTTTGCCAAGAGAGGTTTGCAGCAGCCAAGCTGCTGTGAATGCTGGGCTGCTCTCTGTGGATGGCTGTAATGCCATTTTCTTGTAAGAAGCACCAGGGCTTCCAGAATTCCCCAGAGATGATCAAGGAGCTGCCTCTGTTTCTGAGGGTCCCTCTCAAAGGGATAATCTTTTCCTAGGTCCTTGCCGACAGAGCCCTCCTGGAGAGAAGGAGTCTGGAGGTTCAGCCCCTTTTCTTCCTTCCCCAGATCCCAAACTGAAGTGTCTAGAGGCTTCTCCAGTCCACCTAACCTGCTTACTGTCAGCTCAGTGCCACGTGGAGACAGTCCTCATCTTGTCACTGCTTGGTGGCAGCCAGGACTGCTTGCACCCCTTCCAGAGTTGCACGAGGGTGGTGACATTGCCGTGGCCTTCAGGGAGTGACCCAGGCTTGGAGAGTTCACTAAAGCCCTTTGTACTCTAATCTTCTTGGAACTCAGACGAGACACTGTAGGATGCTGGACAAGGAAGGGGGAGGATGGGAGGGTCCTAAGGGCAGAGAGTTGCCAGGTGACCAGCATGCAGTGGTTCTCATAACTGTCTGTTGCTAGAGGAAACGGTAGGCTGTTTCCCCAGAGAATTCTAAGCCCCCCATCACTCCCTCCATTTGGAAACAAACTTTGTGCTTGCTGGTCAACCATGCCCTTACCATCACCACCATCTCTTCCCTTTTTCCCCTTCTCCTTTCTGATCTCCCCATTCCCCCCACATCAGTGATATGGTCAGAAAGCAGCTAGAAGGGCTATTGTTTGAAATGCAAAGGAAATAGACTCTTGGCTGGGAGGCCTCTCCCTCTAAATGCAAATGGATCTTGTAGCCAGTGGGAGTGGGTCCTACAAACAGGACCTCTCCTCACTCTTGTCCTTCCCTTTTGAGGATGGGCTCAGGGGTGGTTAAGGGCAGACTCCTCCCCAAGGAGAGAACAGGGTTCAAGATGTCCCCACCAGTCCTGCAAGTATTATATAAGCAGCAGCAAAGGCAGGCCTGGAGTTGTTGGTGCTATTTTAGAAGGGGTGGGGGCTGAGGAACTCACTAGAGAAACACAAAGTGCCAGGCAGGTGGACAGTCTGTGTTTAAATGTTTCAAAATGCAGATAACCACAGGGCTCAAATTCTCCCTCCCACCCCTTGTTAAAACAAAAGTTGAAGCTGGGCTGCCAAAAAGCCACAGAGCTGCAGCTTGTTTTTCTGGGGCCTGGCCCAGGCGGCATCAGTTGCGGAAAGAATGGAGTTGCTCATGGCCCCCATCTCAGATTGACAGAGCCTCCTGGGCTGTTGGCAGAGCAGACTCAGTAGCCACCAGAATTGGGTCACCAAAGCCAGGGCTGGGGGTGGGGCGGCTGGGACAGGGAGACCCAGGTGGCAGGGTGGCAGGCAGTCTGGGAACCAGGCACTTCGTCCCGAGGGCCTGAAGAAAGCCAGGGGAAGAGCTGCACAGTGGCTCATCACCTCTCCAGTTGTGGTCAGCCGGGGAAAGGAGAAGGCCAGACGGAGACCAGAGTCTGGAGGGGGAGGAAAGACTCACTCCTGTACAAGTTGGCCCATGCTTTCCAAGCTCTGGGGGGACGGAGACTGTAAAAGCCAAACTTCCTCTTGTCTGTGCCCAGAAATGGCTTTTTGGTCAGAAGATGCCCAGTGAGTGTTCCGCCCCTCTCGGAATTCTTTGGTTTTCCTCCTTCTTAGGGGCCTGGCCTCGGCCTGATGTGTAGAGGAGGGAGGTTGAGCGTAGGAATGAGCCCTTTCAGTTCTCATCAGAACCGTGCTTTTTGTGCTTTGAACCCTGTTCCCTCTAATTGCCTCTGAACTTTGCCTGAAATGTGAAAGTAATGGGCTTTGCATTATTCTTTTTGTCTCTTTCCTTTGGAAGGAAAAAATCTCAGCCAGGAAACCCTTGGCAGGGTTTTTGTCAAAGTACCTCTTTAACCATAGTTGCCTACAGGGAAGGCCTCACGGAAAAACAAATGCCATTTCTGCCAACCCTCATACCACTACTTAGCTGAATTTTCCTATGTGCTGAGCACTGTCTCACACACACACATACACACACAGAGCCCACTTTACACAGACACACAAGCACACACAGACCTTAAGCTTCAGCCAGCGCCCTTACTCCTGTGTCTTTTCAGTCTCATGTAACGCTAAGCCAGGGGTCATTCCTGGGTCTGCATCAGTCCGGAAGTGAGGGTCCTGTTTACCACTGCCGTGGCTGAGGCTATAAGAACCTGGCCATTATTATTATTATCATCCCATGCATTTTCATGGCACTTGTACTTTCAGTCATCATTCAGTCATCTATTCAGCAAACTCTTATTCCAGTGGTTTCAGACTTTGGCAAGCATCTACATTTCCTGGAGGGCTTATTAAAGCACAAATTTCTGGGCCCCAATCCCAGAGTTTTTGATTCAATAGGTCTGAGGTGGACCTGAGAATTTGCAATTCTAACAAGTTCCTACTGGATGCTGTGGCCTCTTCTGTGTTAGAGCGTGTGGGGAGACAGAATCCTTGCCATCAAGAAGGGAGTCTCTGAGCACAGAGAGGAGATAAGACAATGTGCCTCACTAGTAATGCAAAGTAGAGAATGGAGTGTACGTGCCAGGACTGCGATGTATGTGCCAGGAGAGTTTGCTTTAGCTGGACAGGATTCAGGCAGGCTGCATGGAGGAGGTGGCATTTGAGGTAAGCCTTAAAGGGTGGATAGAATTTAAGCACATGGAGAAGGGTAGAATGACTTCCCAGGCCGAGGAATACCAAACACCATAGGTCAAGGTGTCATGGGAAAGAAGAGAGCATGCATCTCATTAACCTTTCCCCTGTGGCCATGGGGCTGGGCTGCGGGGCTCGCCCTGGGGAGATGAGGGTGCTGACGTGCATAGAACTCCGCTGTGTGCCTGGCACTCATTAAGGTCTTCACACACGTCAGCTCAGCCTGCCCCAAATACAACCGTGCCAGGTACGCATATCCCGTTTCTCAGGACCAGGGGCGTTAAGTAGCCGGTCAGTTGGTTGCAGCTGGGTAGTGGGGTCAGTGTGCCTCACACAAAGCTACCCCCTTCCTGAACTTCTCAGTGCCAGGCTGGAAGGGTGGTGGGCGCAGGTCGTGAAAGGTCTCGAATGTGCATGCTTGAGTACTCTGCATACAGATATTAACTCGGTTATCCTCACAATGACCAAGTAGGCAGAAACCATTATTCTCCCCATTTTACAGATGAGGGAAGTAAAGACAAAATGATCAAGGTCACAAAGCTAGGAAATGAAACTTGTCCAGTCTTTCCGATGAAGTTGCAAGTCCTCTAAAGTCTTCATTTCCCAAATTCAGTCCTTTCTCCACAGCGGCCATGTCAGGAGCTCCTGCTAAGAGCTATCAGGGGCCAGGGAGGTCACCCACCATCCTGTGGGGTAGAAGGAGAGCTAGTTGACAGTATACTTTGGCTTCCTAATGAGGAATTTCCTGCCAGTTGGGGAGTGGTGTTTTCCCAAGTTTATAGTGAGCTCTGGGGCACATGACTCAGTTCCTACATTGGACTGTGATTGTTTTTAAAAACATGTTTTCCACTTTGCTTAACATGACAAACGTGTCCCACCATGAGGTCACAGCTTTCAAAGGTCAGTGGGGAATGTAATCTGTGGGTAGGTGTGTGTTTGGGGAGGGGGGCATGCTTCTGTCTTTCTCTGTGTGGCTCTTTCAGTAGGTTTTCCTTTTTAAAACTTTCCTCCTTGTTTGTGAAATCTAATGAAAAGATCAAAAGTTTGTACAACTCCATAGGTACTAGTCTGGACGGTCCCCCTTTTAAAGCTGATGGGACACGGCTTTGACTAGAATAGCTGCCAGGAACATCCGTTTTGTGAGGGTCAAACCAAGAATGCCTTCTGTCTTCCCACATTAACTCCATCAAGTTGGACCAGTCCTTGGGGGTCTTCTCTGGACCTGTGCTAATGCCTCATTACCCCACTAGGCCCCTTCTGCTCCCAAGTTAGTTTTCTCCTAGTTTTGATCCACACTATCACTTTGTGATACTATATTAGAAATGGAAAACTCAGTTCGAGATTTTATGTCACGTCATATAAGTGGTATGTGGTAGGGAGGGTTTTTCTACCCATGATACCACATGAACAGAAGCAGCTGATGGAATTTCAGTAAACGTGTGAGTTTTCTGGTGCTGTTCGATATAACTGGGGTAACTCTGCCAAGAGCATGCCTTCCACTTGTCTCATTTCTTCCCCCAGCCTCCTCCTACCCTGCCTCAGTTTTCCTTAAAAAAAAAAAAAAAAAGACCTCTTTTTCTATTATATTTCAGTTCAATAGAACTCAGGCTTTTTCTGGAATAAGGATTCTCTTAAGAATCTGATGAACATTTTAAATCCTTTCCCCCAGAAAAACCTATAAAGATACTGCATCAGTCAGGATAGGCGAGAGGTTATGCTCAGTAATAAACAAGTCCAAACTCCTAGTGGCCCTAAAATAGCAGGTTTATTACTCACACTATATGTCCATCACAGGTTGGATGAGAGCTTTGTTCCTACTTCTTTATCCCCTGGGGCCAGACTGGCCCTGAAGTCACTGTCTGGAATGTTATGGCTTGCCATGGCAGAAGGGAGACTAACAGAGGGTCTCACATCAGCAAGAAATGTTCTGGCCTCTAAGTGACATCTGTCACTTCCAGTCTCAATTTATTAGTTAGAAGCTGCCCCAAAGTGTCACAGTCATAAGGGCGCCAGGAAGTTCAAGCCTACCCACATGCCAGGAAGGGGGAGAACCAGAAATATTTGGCCAACATAAAAACCAGTGCCTGAGATTCTTCTTATTAAAAGCCTATTATAGGGTTTCCCTGGTGGTGCAGTGGTTGAGAATCCACCTGCCAATGCAGGGAACATGGGTTTGAGCCCTGGTCTGGGAAGATCCCACATGCTGCAGAGCAGCTAAGCCCAAGCGCCACAGCTACTGAGCCTGTGCTCTAGAGCCCACGAGCCACAACTACTGAGCCCATGTGCCACAGCTACTGAAGCCCGCACGCCTAGAGACTGTGCCCCACAGCAACAGAAGCCACCAAAATGAGAAGCCCACGCACCGCAGCGAAGAGTAGCCCCTGCTTGCTGCAACTAAAAAGAAAGCCCACACGCAGCAGCGAAGACCCAACGCAGCAAAAAATAAATAAATAACTTTATTTTTTTAAAGCCCGTCATAATATAGCTGAGAGGTTTTGCCTTAGATCATATATATTGCAGCATTAAGGTTAAAAGTTAATTTACCTTTAGGTAAGAATCAATTGAAAAAATGACTTGGGAGGTAAAAAATTGTAGAGTTTGGTGCTGATTATCTCATGGGAGAATGTACTTTGAAAATTATAAAGTAACACAGAAGTATAAAGGATTGTGAGATGATGCTGGGTAGTATAAAAAAGTGGTTAGCCCAGAATCTTTTAGACTTGACTCTAAAATACGCCTGGAGCCAGGCTCTTCAGCAGAATGCATTGTGCTTATTTGTGCCACTTCCTTCGGGTGTGACCCCACCCCAGGAGGCTGGGAGCTGAACAGATCATAGGGGCTGGAGGAGATGTTACAGGACCGCAGCGGGAAGCCAGTTCACTCCCAGAGCTCCTTTCTGGCCTCAAAACCATTCCCTGAGAGCTCCTCTTACAGTGTCCAGTCTCCAGTTGGCGAGCATTGGAAGGAGAGAAGTGCAAGTTAAGCAAATGTCAGCAGCGACTCCGGGAAGGACCACAAGGGAGACTTCTGACTTCAACTTACATTTATGCACTGTGGTTAGGAATGGGGTTTTTCTGTCTGCTGATGGGAAATGGGGAAGAGATTCTCTGCCCATTGTCCTCCTACCTGCTCTCCCATTGCTAGACCTCAGCAGAAGGTTCAGTTGAACACCGACATGTGCTGAAAACACAAAGGTGTTACACAGTGATGTTGCTAGCCTGCCAGGGCTGGAAGGCTGTACTGCTATCCTGCCTTACCCCATAGGGGTGGCTCTGTGGGGAGATTCAGCCCAGACACCCCTGGGGGACAGAAGGAAACACCCTGGGTGTTGCTAGAGGCCACACCCTAAATGTCAGTGGGATCTTTGAGAATATTGTGTTCTGGTACAAACAGGAAAAAAAATCGGGTTTATTCCTTTACAAATCTGTTTGCTGGGAGAGGGAAGCCTTTTTTTTTTTTTTTTTAATGAAATGAACTCATTCTGACAAGAGATGTAGAAATACTTAACACATTCTAAACACAAATTTATAATTACAAAGCAGACAATAAAAAATATACATAACGTTTGTAATGGGAAAAACTTGAAGTTCTTCAGGAATAGAGAACAATGAAGTTCTTCGGCAATAGAGAACAAATGAAAAATAATATAATCTATTCTCGTTTAATAAAAACTCACCTTAAAATTATTCCTCAGATTATTTTTTTATTGAGAAAAAATATTCTTTTTATTTCAAAGAAGTACTTGTTCATCTTATCAGCAATAAGCAAAAAACAAAGCTGGTACCAGAAAATCTACTGTCCTATTGTCCAGGAATAACCTCATGACTAACTTCCTGATCATCCCTCTGGACATTTATATATACTTTTTTCTTAAGCAAAAATTGGGCTCATATTTTATGCTGTTTCATAATCTTTTTTTTTCATTTAATATTAGAAACATCTTTATATGTCAAATATAGTATTCTGGGAATAATTTTTTTTTTTTTTTTTTTTTGCGGTATGCGGGCCTCTCACTGTTGTGGCCTCTCCCGTTGCGGAGCACAGGCTCCGGATGCGCAGGCTCAGCGGCCATGGCTCACGGGCCCAGCCGCTCCGCGGCATATGGGATCCTCCCGGACCGGGGCACAAACCCGTATCCCCTGCATCGGCAGGCGGACTCTCAACCACTGCGCCACCAGGGAGGCCCGGGAATAATTTTTTAATGATTCATATCATTTCATTGTATGAAGACATTCCCAGAGGAATTTTAAAACCTATTCAGAAATATGTTAATTTTTTTAAAGCCAGCAAAAGTAAAATTAGTCACAGATATTTTTAAGTTTTAACTTACTTTGTTTCCAGTTTTATAATTTGAAAGAAGAAAAATAACTGGGAGAAGAAAATTAAAATTTCTTCTCATAATCCCACGACTTAAAATGTCACTATTTTTTCCTTCCAGTCTTTTTTCCCTCTCTATCTCTCTCTATATTTTTTAAAGCAAAATTGCTTATTCATTAAAAAAAAAAAAATTAGAAGCCTTTTCTGTACACGTGTGAAGATTGAAGAGGGAGTCTTATACTGGAGTTTGCCAGGGTTCTCTGAGTATGATCCAAGAGCACACAGTGGGAAATGAGAAGAAACAATCTGCCTGGGGAAGAGGGCGGTAGGCTTCTCCCCTGCTCCTTTACCCTTCTCTGGAGCCAGGAGGAAGAAAGGGAGGCCGCTGATGGTCCCGAGTCTAATGCAGCAGCAGGCCAAAGCGAGGTGGGTGGGAGTGGATTGTTTGTGATGGTGGGAGATGGAATTGTACCGGATTGTGACAAGAGCAGAGGAAGTTGTTTACACTCTCCAGGGAAGAAATGGGCCTGAGGAAATTAGAATTTTTCCACCTCTAACTTCAGTGACTCTTGTATGACGGAGGCGACATGGTAGAGAAAAAAAATTTTATCAGGTAGCCCCTCCGAGGCCCCCGGCAACCACTCATCTGCTGAGATGTGGGGATTCTGAGGGGCTCTTCACTCTAGGTGGGGAGCCTGGGAGCCGTCCTTGTGGGCCTGAGCAGGGCTGGAGTGGGGAGGTGGGCACCAAGAGAGGCTGAAGCATTTTCTCAGGGATCTCTTAAGATAGGAAGGGCACATTGTCCTAAAAGGTAAGCATACTTAAATGCCCCCCAAACCTAAAATATGGGAGGACCAGCAGTGCTGCACAGATGCCTTGGCATTCTTCCCTTCCCCCAGGAGCCCTGGAGGCGCCCCGGAGTGAGTGACCTCTTTTACGGTCACCATTCTTACACTTCTGCCCTCTTCCGCCCCACGTGTCTTTCACTCTGGTACCAACATGAAAATTGATCACAGGTTCTAAATGTACCTTCACCAGGCAAGGGCCAACAGTGCCAGCTTCGACCAGGCGTTCAGTGTCCCTGGGCCTCCTTGTGCCGAGAGCAGCCCCTCCAGCTGGCATTCATGGTGTGCCCACGCCTCTCTGTCTCGCCTCCCTGCCCCCAGGGTTCTGGCTCGTGTGGACCATCATCATCATCCTGAGCTGCTGCTGCGTGTGCCACCACCGCCGAGCCAAGCACCGCCTTCAGGCCCAACAGCGGCAACATGAAATCAACCTGATCGCCTACCGGGAAGCCCACAATTACTCAGCGCTGCCATTTTATTTCAGTACGTACACCAAACCCCACCCTCGGGGCTCAGGACCCATAGACTGTGGGCACAGGGGGTTGGCCTCCTTGTCCCGCACAGAGCAGGGTCTCACAAGTGTGGGAACAAGGGGATGCGCACCTTTAGCACCGAGGAGCCAGTGCTGTGGGTGCAGCCCCTGGCAGCCACTGGGCCATTCCAGTCCACACCAGCGGGGTTCTATCTACATCTCTGCTCCTTTAGTTTAGGCAGATTTTTTTAGGCAGGTGGCTGTATGATGTTTGATGTGAATGAATTGAGATTTAGAGGTCAGTGGCCTGAAATCTGCCCGTTTTGCTTCCTGCCATGTGATACGCTTGAGCAGAGGCTGCTACAAAAGGGGCAGCGGTGGGGGGTAGCATTGGGACTTCCTGAGAACCAAGAAACTCCGTGACTCACTGAAGGGCACACTCACCTGACTTCCCTGGGGTTCCTTTTTTTTTTTTTCCCATGCTGTGGCATCTTAGTTTCCTGACCAGGGATTGAACCCGGGCTCTTGTCAGTGAGAACGCCAAGTCCTAACCACTGGACCACCAGGGAAGCCCCTCCCTGGGGTTCCTTACACTGATCTCTCGAGTGGTCGGTGGAGGCCCGGAAGTGCAGCCTGTCCAAAGCCATTCTGCTGTGTGTTCTACAGACTAAAGTAGTCATAAATTTGGAACTCCACACCTATAAGAGTTAAGTGCTTAGCACAGTGCCTGGCATATAGTAAGTGCTCAATAAATGCTAGCAATTACTGTTATAATTAGATCATCTGTGCCTCAAAGCAAAAGATAACTCCCCTGGCATGTTCTTAACAAGCCTTGATGACAGGCCCCTCACCCTTTACTGGTAAGTCACCCGCTCTTGACGCGAATCAGGATGAGGTTTGGTGTGTATATTTCCAGACCACCTCCTGCCACGCTAGGGTGAGAGGCAACACAGTTTTCCAGCCTCCCAGAAAAAGGCTCTCTTCATGATACACATCTGGAAACTCTTAACTTAGGGTCCCTGACCCTGAGGCCTATGGGATGCAGATGGAGGACACCGTCTGAGCTAGAAACATGAGACTTGCGTGCATGTGGAAAACAGGTCCCTTGCAGGCAGAGCTCTCTTGGCCATTCACCACATTGGCTGAACCCTCTGCCTTAACTCCAGACAAGCAGAAGTCCTTGCCTGTGAAGCAGCTTTAGGGGCTCTCAGATTTCCAGAAGCTACAGTCTGTCACTCCCAATCTGCCCCCGTTTCTCTGCAAAGTCGTTCACAGCCCTGTGCCCCGCCTGCACCTGAGAGAGCTGTAGCCGTCCCTCGGTGGGTATGCTGGGGGTGGGACGAGACATACGCTTAGTGTGAGCCTGCAGTCTGTCCTAGAACAATTGCCAGTGCAGTAATTTCTCCTCCCTACCTCCCCATTTTAGGGTTTTTGCCAAACTATTTACTACCTCCTTATGAGGAAGTGGTGAACCGACCTCCAACTCCTCCCCCACCATACAGTGCCTTCCAGCTCCAGCAGCAGCTGCCTGCACAGTGTGGCCCTACAGGCGGCAGCCCCCTGGGCGCCGACCCCACCAGGGGCTCCCAGGGGGCTCAGAGCAGCCCCTTGTCCGGGCCCAGCAGAAGCAGCACACGACCCCCGAGCATCGCTGACCCTGAGCCCTCCGACGTGCCAGCAGACCCAGCAGCCACCAAAGCCCCCGGGATGGAGCCCAGCGGCTCTGTGGCCGGCCTGGGGGAGGTGGACCCTGGGGCCTTCCTGGACAAGGATTCCGAATGTAAGGAGGAGCTGCTGAAAGAGTACAGCTCCGAGCAGGGCGGCGCCCTCCCTGACAGCAAAGACAAGACGCCCGGCAGACGTCGCCGCTTCACAGGTGACTCGGGCATCGAGGTGTGTGTGTGCAACCGGGGCCACCATGATGACGACCTCAAAGAGTTCAACGCGCTCATCGACGATGCTCTGGACGGGCCCCTGGACTTCTGCGACAGCTGCCACGTGCGGCCCCCTGGCGACGAGGAGGAAGGGCTCTGCCAGCCTTCCGAGGAGCAGGCCCGGGAGCCCGGGCACCCCCACCTGCCGCGGCTGCCTGCCTGCCTGCTGCTGAACACCATCAACGAGCAGGACTCCCCAAACTCCCAGAGCAGCAGCTCCCCCAGCTAGAGCAGGCCCTGCCTGCGCCTGAGAACTTGGCGACGCAACCAGGGTAGGGGAGAACCGTGAGAGAAGCATTAAGTGACTGTTCCTTTTTTTTTTTTTTTTTTTTCCCCTCTGCTCCTGCGTTTTCCTGCATCTCAAGGTACAGTTTGGGGTGTGGGTGCCTCTCCCCCCATAGATACAGTGTCACGGAGGGCCGAGAAGTTGTCCTGTGACTCATTCCTCATACCCCACCCCGTCCCCCCTTACCTCTTTTCAAGTCACGTGTCACTACCTGCTTGGGTCAGAGAGATGTGCGTTTCAGAAGCCCCCAAGGAGGGGATGAGACTGTGCCCTGAGGTGACTCTTGGTGATGGAGTGGATTCATGTTCTGGTGTGAGTTGATGAGAACTTCGCCGCATCTCAGTCTGAGAGAGGTGGCAGGTCTCAGCCCTGGGTGAAGCCCCAGTGGTCCGGGGATTGTCGCCCCTTGCTGCCAGTGTCTCCGGAGCCGGAATTGGGCTCCTCCTGTGGGAGGATGAGAGCTGACCGGCGGTTGCGTGGCGGGTTGGTAAAGGGCTTGTGCTCTCAAATTCCAGGTGACGAGATCGAGGTGGCACGATGCATCCTGGAGGGGCCCCTTCCCAGCAGGTCCTGGCTGGCCGCAGACTGGTTCAAGTGTGGAAAATTACACCTGCCTTCTCTTTGGTTTTTTTCTTTTAAAAAAAAACAACAACAGAAGTGAGCTGAAAATAAGAACTTGACCCGTGGGCAGGCAAGAATTCTGTTTTGGAAAAGGAAAATTTGTGGCTTTTCCCCAACTTGGCCTTCAATGAGTCCTGGCTACAGTTGAGCCAGAAGGAGATGTTTTGTGTGCAGGCTTGGGTGGGGGCTATCTCTGGAACTTCTGCAGGTGAGCAGGAGGCCCTGCGCTGTGGCAGTGGATAGAGGTGCAGCTTTCCGCATCTCTGCCCTTTGATCTGTGCCCACAGGTGATCAGTACCCTCCCCCATCCCGAGCACACGTCTGCCGGCCTTCACGTCTCACTGTTCTCTATGAACAAATGAGGAGGCTGTGGGACCTGAGAAAGGGCGGTCCCGCAGCCTGACTCTCACACAGTATTTTCTCTTGATTCTGAGTAAGTTGTTTTGTTTATTTGTTTGTTTTTTCAAACTGACCATTTGGGAAAAAAATGCCTTGGTTATCTGTGGTTTTCGTGCCCTTTCCCTGCTCCGCCCTGCCTTGAGCGGGGTCACTAATTTTTGTAGCCTATGTAAAGTGTCTAAGTGGCCCAGGTAGGAGGGTGAAGGCAGCCATCCTGAAGGACCACAGGATCCTTATTATTGTAGTTTGGCTTCAAAAACCAGTTGAGCTTTGATAGGAATAATCTGAATGGAGAAAGCAAACTGCTGAAACTAACATTCCCTGTCCAGCCCTGTTCATATGAAGAGTTTGGTTCTTCCCCCACTCTTGAACGATGACATTCAGACTAGGCATTGATGTTATGGTAAGAAAGGAAGGTATATATATGTATATATATGAATACACACGTGTTTATGTGTATGTGTGTATATATGTATATATACACACACACACACACACAATAGACAAATCCAAGGCTGTGAGGCAAACGAGTGTCTGAGTTTGGAGTCCACAAAACCAAAATCCATGTTGAACAAAGTGCAGTCCGTATACAGTGACTTTTTGGATAACCTGTGTGTGTCTGTCCGTTGTGTGTGAGCCCCCAGCCCTGTTTTCCTGTGAATACACTTTGAACGGCAGCCACTCTGCTCACGTTACCCACGCGTTTGGAGCAGGCGCAGCCCTCTCAAGGTAATTTATTTTACGCATTTACTGTTTACTGAGCAAATGTCTGACTGTGCACTTGGGTGTACTCAGCAGCGCTGTCGGCGGCGGCAGTCCCCACGTTTGCCAGAGATACTGTGCTCCAAGTAGAGGTTTTACTCTACCCATCACTGCAATTTGCACATTGCTCCGTGGACGCTCAGAGGCCTGTGATCTGCTCCTTGTAAATGGAAACGTGCTCTGAGCCTGTCTGCCTCCCTCGGCTGCTCCTGGCCCTCGGCCTCAGCCCCCGGGGGTGTCCACAACCGCTCGGGACAGAAGGCCAGGGTGGAACCTCAGACAGAAGCTGGACTGGATCTTCAGTGTCAAGCTCGGACTGGCTGTGGCCCAGACGTCAGCCCTGCCCAGAATTGCCAGGAGGGTTTGGCGGCCACCACAGTGCCATAGGGCTTACCTCCCTCTGCTGAGGTCCAGCGCGTGGCCGATGTGTGGCGAGAGTGGGCAGAAGTGTGCCACAGCCCTCAGATGCCTTTCCTGCCACCTTTTGTTTTTTGTTTTTTGTTTTCGTCTCAAACAACTCACTGAAGTGTCTCAAAGGAGATCAAGTTTTACCAAAATGAACCCTGCTTGAGTTAACTGGTCGAAGGGATGGATTCTGGCCCTCTCAGGATTCCTTCTCCAGTCAGAGTGGGGAACTGGTCCACGTGTTTACTGCTGGGTTCACTGCAGCATCCAACCCAAAAGGCACGAGAAGAAGAAAACGCAACGGGTGGAGCTGGGCTTGAGTCCAGCGTCACAGTCTGGCCCCTGCTACACGAGGCTGCCCTGCGTGACGAAAGACGGAAGTAGGGAGCTGAAGGACTCGTGAGGGGGCCGGGGAGATTTGAGGGAGTCTGGTGTCCCAGGTGAACGAGAAGAAAGGGGTTGGTCGAGGGTTTGGTGCTACAGTCGGAAGATTTGCAAATGCTAACACATTCCCGTGTGAGGCACATCACCTTTTGTCAGTTGTTGTGAATATGTGTATTTTAAGCAATAAGATTCAGCTGGTCAGACTTTTCTGGGCAGTCTCGGTGACGCATTTCCTGTGCTGTGATTGTTCTGAAGACGGAGTGGCTCTAACCACTGTGAGAAGCCCAAATAAAATCGATCCCCGAAACTCGACTGCTCTTCTTCCTTGCAGCGCTTGTCCCTTTTTCCTCCTCCTCAGACTTCAGGGAGTCGCACCTCGAGATTCCTCACTTCAAGTGCTCTTCCCTTCTCCCCACAGAGGCTGAGAGAAGTTGAGGACAGGCTCCTGGGCCGAGGGCAAGCTGGGTAATGGCTGCCGAGGGCACTCTCTGCCCTGAGGCATTTCCACCCAAACCCTCTCTCTGCCAAGAAAATACTTCTGAGTACTTTGTAAAGTCCCACAGACAGGTTAAAATCAGAGCCCCCAAAACAGAAACAAGTTTTGTCAGAGACTCCAAAGCTAAGACATGACATTGAAAAGGAAGCATGCCCTCCTGGAGATGTCTTTTATTGATAAGATAGAATTGTGGGTGGGCACTTGGCCTTGGAATTTAACACACGAAATACTTGTTCTGGAGTCCCCTCTTTGTGCCCAGTGCTGTGCTGGATGCTGAGGAGAATGTGGAAGAAACGTGTAAGACAAGGCCCCTGGCCTCTAGAAGTTAAATTATAGTGGAGAGGACAAAACAAACTCCTGTGAAATAGCCAACCGGCAGTGTGAGGCGGGTTGAGACGAAGTGAGCAGTACTGTTGCAGAGAAGCTTGAGGAGTCGGGGCAGGGGGGCAGTTTAGGGCTTGCATTCTAGGCAGGCACCTCAGAACTGATTTTTAGGTGATGTGGGAGCCAGCAGGTGCCAATATCTGCCATCGTGGGCCCGGGAGCCTTTCCTAAGACTCATTGTCATTTTAGCCTCTGCTTAAGACTGTTCTCTTAGCACTCTGAGTCAGGTGTTAGGTCCCCGTTCCAAGGCTGTGGGAAGGAACAGCCTTGTGCCTCTACCCAGGAAGCGGAACCCCCACCCAGCAAGACTTCTCTTTGGGCCACATGCAGGTGGGCAAAGCAGAATGATGAGCATCCTCAGAACCCTCCCGTGAGGAGTCCTTGCCTCCCCAGGTGGAGTGCTCCCTGATGGGCCAGGGGATGCTGGCAGAAAGCATTGTCTTCTCTAGCCCTCGGGTTTGCCCAGCAGTCAGCCCTGTGGTGTCTGAGAGTCCAGTGTAAGCCAGGCGTGCGCCCACCCCCATCTGACCCTGGGCCAGAGGACACAGCCCCAGCCCTTCAGTGACTCCAGTGGGATGGTTTCTGCCTAGTTCCTTCTAAACTGTTGGGCTCCTCTAGGCAACCCCAGGGGAGCCATATTAGCATCTAGAAAGACAGTTCTAAAGGACAGTTCTGTTCTAAAGCCGCAGGAAAGAACTGGCAGAGTACCTCATTCTTACCGTCTTTAAGCTAATGTCTTGAGTGGCACAAAAACAAAATGGTACAACTCTTACAAGCTGCATACCAGAGGCTGTACGTGTACGCTTACTGCCTAGGTCTGTAGGGCCCACCCCAGGCTCCTGGGTCCCTGAGTTCCTGATTTCTCTAACAAGGTACAGCATTTGCTGTCTCTACTGCCCCAGGTGACCAGGAGGTGGAGACAGTACCAGTGCCTTGAAGCACGAACAGTAGCTTTGATGAACAGGAATTTCAAGAAACTCCCCCTTCTCCAGTTTCCTCTATTTTCAGCCAGAGGGCAAAAACCAAGGTTTAACTCAGGAGAAGGAGCAGGAAGTGGGTTTGGCTGACTGTTGACTGAACCTGCTGGAAACCTGAAGCTGCTGGGAAGGGTAGTGGGTCTTGGGAGGTGTTAGGGATGCAGTTTCCATCTGGGACAAGTGGCTGGCCTTACTTAAGAGCTGAGCATTTATGGAGCACGTACTGTGTGCCAAGTGTTGGGGATGCAAGTATGCCTTAGACCTGGCCCCTCTTTAGAAGAGCTAATAATGCTCTACTGAGGAAGAATGAACGGTTTTAATAGCACGTGGTAAATACCATGAAGCATGTGTGTACAGGATGCTGTGGAAGAGAATGTAGCCCACCTGGGGGTTCAGGGCAGCCTTCCTGGAGCAGGGACTTCTAAACTGAGCTTGCCAGGTGGAGAAAGGTGTAAAGGGAATTCCAGGCAAACGTTTGATTGGCAGATTATTGAGTGCCTACTGTGTGCCTACTGTGTGAGAAGCACAAAAAAGCGTAGGATGCCTAAAACGGGAGAGTGCGGTGTCATGTCTAAAGCTGTGAGCAATTTAATCCCTCTAGGTAACTGCATTCTGGGAGGTGACAGGAGATGAAGCTGGAGAGGTAAGCTGGTAATAAAAAGATTTTAATTTGTCCTTATTTTATTTATTGACTGTTTATATAACACCAGGTCTCGTATAAGCATCTTACCTACGTTTTCTCATTTTAGCCTCAAAGCAGCCCTCTGAAGTATGGACGGTAATTATTCCCGCTTTATTTATGGGGATGAAGCATTCAGAGGAGTTAATTAACTAGTCCAAGGTCACACAGCTGGTGGAGCTGTGGTAGAGCCAAGGATTAGAACCCACATCTGTTGACTCCGAAGCCCGTGCAATTAACTAGCTGGCCAGACTAGTGAAGAGTTGTACTGTTGGTGCTCACAAGCCACGTGAAGAACTTTTAATTTCTTTTCAAAGGTGAGAGGGAACCAGAGAAGGGTACGCTGAGCCAGGGGAGTAACGTGGTGGCAGGTAAAGCAGACACTTTTCTCAGGAGCTGTCGTACTTTATCCCCTCTTCACCCCTCTCCCCTTGCCACGTCGTAAGCCCCCCAGAGGCCCCACACCCAGCCAGCTGTTACCTACCAGAGCCCCTCAGTGCTGAAATGGCAGGTGGTACCTGCTTCAGATCAGTGTTAACCTCCACAGCGAGGGTGTAACCCCTTGGAAACATTGTAAAATAATGAGTTATTTGGACCTTCTTTGTGTCTTTTCCTTGCAAGAGTGTTTTGCTCTTCCTCAGAGGAGACTTTTTAAAAAAGAGCTTTTGTGGCTTGTGAAGGGGAGAGAGGATTTTTGCTTGATCTGAAGTTTCTCCTCACTGTATAATGTGCGTCTCACCACAGTTTAACCTTCCACTGCATGTCTTCTCACCAAGAAGTCTCAAGAAACCCAATCCCACTGGAAAATGTTACAAAGCACCCTGGTGTTGGAACCCTGAGAAATTTGTCTTTGGGGTCTCCACCCACTTCCCAGCTGCCAGCCTGCCCTGGCTCCGGAGAGAAAGAGGGGGCAACCGGCAGGGCCATCTGGAGCTGCAAGGGGGGCATCCCTGGTGGTACTGTCCTGCAGATGGACCCATCCGGATATACCTGCTCTCCTTCCTGACCAAGCTGGTGGCCTTTGGGAGGTTTGTGTAAAACCCTTAGAGAGGGACTTATTTTGTGGGTCTGGATATGGGCAATGGTAATAAAGCCAGTATTTATCAAGGCACTGAACACAAGATGTAGGTCCATATTTTGTTCTCAGCAACGCTCTGGGTTGGTGGTGCTATTTCGACACACATCTCAGCCACCCATATTACAGATGAGAAAACCGAGGTTTAAGGCGGCCAAGTAAGTTGCCTACGCTCACTCGGTCTGTAAATGACAGAAAGAAAGAAAACTTGCTC
Source organism: Mesoplodon bidens (assembly GCF_964165515.1). Classification (NCBI taxonomy): domain Eukaryota; kingdom Metazoa; phylum Chordata; class Mammalia; order Artiodactyla; family Ziphiidae; genus Mesoplodon; species Mesoplodon bidens. The sequence continues at coordinate 27,214,504 of NC_138176.1, read as the reverse complement.
CCGCAGCCTGACCTCTCATCTTCTGTAACTCCCAGCAGTGTGGAACCCTCCAGCTCACACAGCCCTTTCTACTTTTCATCCTCACCAGAACCTCAGACGATGGCAGCACAGGTGGTAAGTTACCCCACTTTACAAATGAGAAGCTAGCGGTGAGCCTAAGATCCAGAGCTAGGAAACTGGGGAGCCTGGAGCCCAGAACCTGGGGCCTCCTCCTGCAGGCCTCTCCCCACCCCTCTCTAGCCTCTGTGGTTGGGTTCCTGTCCTGAGATGGGTGTTCATCCCTCTGAGCATGACTAGAGGGAGGGCTCCTCGTTTGCTGCAGGCTTTGTGGCCACCAGAGGCCAACCAGAACATCCATGGTGGGAATGTTTACACCACAGTGATCAGCAAACACTACAAATCAAGGCTGTTCCCTACCACCAGCACCAGAGAACTGGTTGTTCAGTGTTTGTTTACCATTACACCATTGCCCTGGTTAAGGGCAGTCTGAGGCTCAAAAGGTGACTGTGGGGTCTTGATGAAGACCTTTCAGCTTTGCCAAAGATCTGGAATTCCTTCTGCATAAGGAGTTAAGAGTTCTTTTACCACTGCACCAATTAGCCAAGTGATTGAGAGCATCTGACTCACTCCTCTTGTGTGTGTAACCTACTTGTCAGGTTGACGTGCAGCCAAAAGAACACAAGAGGGCTCAGTCTTGAATTCCAGAGATGCAGGGGTGGCAGCATCCCCTGGGGCCACCACACCCGTTTGCAGCCCAGGCAGGTGCTCAGGCGCACTGCGATTCCACACCAATGAACAGAAGCTGAGGGCTAAAAGGATTTAGGCCGGTGGGAAAAGGCCTCCCAGGCAGGGGAAGGGCAGTTTGGGCAGGAGTCAGAGTTCACGAGGTCATTTCCTGAAAGGATGCTCAGCTTTGTACTCTCCCCAGCCAGACACTCAGGCCCTTCTGCACAGACGCGGAAGACCTGTGAGTGAGCATGCTGGCTCCTCATCCTGCGTCACTGAAATCCCGGGTTCTGGTCCCAGCCCTGCTGCTTGGCCGCTGGGTGACTTAGGGCAAGTCACCCCACACACACCTGCCCCCAGTGGCCCTCAGGTTTCTCGTCTTCATAACGAAGGGTTAGCTTCTCATTTCCCTGCTCTTCAATGGTCTGAATCAAGGAGAGTGGATATTTCCTTCCCAGTTACACTCATGCACTGCTTCTACAGGGATGTTGTTTATCTCTTCCTCACTAGTCCGCAAAATGCCTTTCATATTCTGAGGAGATTTGGAGAAATTAACTCTCCTCCAGCCGGTCAGCTCCCCTCTGCTCTGAGCTGAGGGTAGCTTGGCTCTGGACCAGCGAGCAGCTGGTGGGGACAGAGGAACCCGGGAGAAGGAGGGCGCCACCTCCAGTTTAACCCCTTTCTCATCAGCTCACTGTGGTGGCAGGATCTCTCTAGGCCTCCCCGTGATGGAGGCTGGGGTCAGCCACGGCTGCCCACCGACTCCTCTGGGCTCTTTAGCCAGGCCTTAGGGTCACGGGCCAGTGAAGGCCAGCACTGAGTTGGGGGGCAGTGGGGAATGGTCGACTACCCCTGGATTAGCAAAGCTCTTTGAAGGAAGAAGAGGCTGCTGTGGTGGAAAGCCTTGGCCCTCCCTCCTTGCGGGGGCTCCCTTGATTTCTTCTCCCTGGAACTTGGCCAGGCGGAGTCTCAGGCTTGCCCTGCCGGCCCATCCAGAGCCCTCCTCCAGTCAGAAGGGAAGGACCAGGTCGCTGATGATCTGACCCTGGTCTGGCTGGCGCCAGGGAGCTGGGGTTGAGGCCTCTCTCTAGGCTAAAGGGCAAGGGTCAGTTTCTCCCAGGGCATCTCAGGACACCTTTCATTTGCGGACTGGCCAGTGGCCAAGGTTTGAAGAAGTCTGGGCTCCATTTTCTAGTGAGGCATTTACAGACTTCCTGGGGTTTGGGGGTGGGGAGCAGGGGCAGAGCCTGGGCACTTCAGCGGGAGGCTGCCGTGGAAGCCCTTTCCTGGTGGTGTTTACCCCAGTACAGAATGAGGAAAAGGAGACCTACCAGTCTTTGGGGACCAAGACGAGAGGGATGGGTAGTTGTGGGTTGAGTTTATGGATCATAGACACTTCCCCAGAGCCAAAGCTTTGAGGTGCATGCAGTGATGAGTGGATCAAAGCAAACATGGTCTGCTTTGCTTTCAAAATGTAAACTCAATCCCACCACTTCCTGCCATCTCCACTGCTGTCGCCAGGGTCTAAGCCACCAGCATCCTGCTGTCCGGGACCAGCACAACCTCCTCCCCAGGGCCCCCACTTTCATCCCTCTGCAGACCAGTGTCTACTCAGCAACTCGAGTGATCTTTTAAAAATATTAACCAGACCTTTCCACTTGAACGTGTAAACCCTTCTGTGACGTCCTCTCATACTTGGAATAGAAACCCAAACTCCTTCCTGCTACTTAGAAAGACTCCATGGGACCTGGCCCTGCCTGCAGTCTGACCTCATCAGGGACCACTCTTCCCTTCATTGGCTCTGCTCTAGACTGAATGACCTCTCCTACCTTGAGAACTGCTCACCTGCTGCTCCCTCAGCATGGGACACCTTCCCCCCCCGTCTTCACGCCTTTCCCAATCAGTCATTCACAGTGGCCACCCCCCACCCCTGCCATTCCCCTCACATCACCAGCACCTCCAAAGCACTTATGAGTCTCTGAAATGCTCATTTGTCAGCCCTCACTAGAATGTAAGCCTCATGTAAGACCAGGGAGCCTGAGGGTCCAGGGACAGTGAGTGAGTGAGTGGTACGTAGTAGGTGCTCAATAAAATACTCTTTGAAAGAATGAGTGAACAAACAAACGAATGAGCTGCTCAGGGACCTTCTGAAAAAAAAACCCCACAACTGTTTATTCACAGCACTGCCAGGGCTGCAGGCTGGAAAAGAAGGCAGAGTGGGCGGGGAGGAGGGAGGAATGGTTGGGGAAGGTGGGGGAGCTCCTCTAATTCCGTGCTGTGGGGTCACACAGGGCGGAGTCACGAGGTGCTACCCTCGGCCTGGGCTTCCTTCCAGGCCTGGCGCACCTTGATCTTCACTTTGAAAGGATCGATCTGTAAGACTAAACCGGGGTTGCCCTCCAGAGAGGGTAGCTTCCCGTCATCGGGGATCTCCAGGTCGAACCTCTGCAGCAACCAGGTCATGAAGAGGAAGAGCTCCTGGCGGGCTAGCATCTCACCTATGCAGGAGCGGGGTCCTGCTCCAAAGGGCAAGTAGCTTAATGATGGCGAGATGAGCTTGGTCCCCGTGGGGTCCAAGAAGCGCTCTGTGGACATGGGGAGGTGTCAAGTCAGGGCCCAGGGCAGGAGTAAGCAGAGGAGGCGGGGGCAACATGCTCCTGCCCAGGGGACCCCAGCCTGAGAAGATGGACCACCTTACTTGGGGGAGGGGGTCCCAGTCTGAGGAGAGATACAGCCCTGCTCTCAGGTAGCCCTTAATCACACAGAGGAGATGGAATATTCAGGACAGATGGAAAGAAGGCGTATTAACAGATGAAAATGCCACCATCCAAGGGGAGAGGGGGCTGACTTCACGGGAGACATATGCCTAGAGGGCTTCTTAGAGGAGGAGATTTGCTGTTGGTGGAAGGAGAAGGTGGGAACCCAGCTGTGAAGAATCTGGCTAAGTCTAGCGTAGGATGGGGGTGTCAACAGGTCCACGTAGCTGGAGTCAGGAGTTTGCTAGTAGCAAGCGCAGCAGAGGGGAAGTGGTGCTGGAAAGGTGGGCACAGAGGTGGCTGTGTGGCCAGGGAGCAGGACAGAACAGGGACTCACCGGGCATGAACAGGTCGGGCCGGTGCCACTCCTTCTCACTGTGATGCAGGGCCCACAAATTGACCACAACATCTGTGCCCTTGTCGATGGTAAGGTCACCAATGCTGCCCCAGGGAGGGAGAGGAAAAGAGGGTCTGGAATACTGCCCTTCCCCACCTGCTCAGCCCCAAGCCTCTGTGGTCCCCCACTTTGGGGAAAAGAGCCCTTTACTCCCTATTTTCCACTCCCTTATCTTTTCCCCAGCTTCTACCAGGTGGACTATGAATCCAGCCCTCTCCTCCTGACAAGCACTTATGTATCAACACTTGTGGGCCTGTCAGGGCCCACGGGTATGTATGTTGAGCTGGTGCCTGTGCGTATGTATGTGTGTTGTGGCTATTGGACTGGATAGGAGCATCCCACACCACATGTCTCCACGTGGCAGCAGGCAGCCTCTGAGGGAGGTCAGGTAGATCTGTGGATTAGTCAGTGGGTGTCGGTGGTAGACACATTGGTCAATAGGGTCATGGGTAGGATGATTAGTAGTCAGTGGTTGACTGTAGCCAGCTGGGGGTGTGGGGTGATGGAGGAGGGACCAGGTGGGCTGGATGTTACCGGGAGGGAAGGCACACCTGGAGTCAACGATAGCCTTGTGGGGGATGAGCGTGGGGGACACAGGCCGGATTCGAAGCACCTCTCGGATGGTGGCCTCCAGCAGGACAAGGCGGTTCCGGTCACTGATAGTTGGTGCACGATTGAAACCTATATTCTGGTCGACATCGTCCTGGATCCTCTTCTTCAACTGAGGGCCAGAACAGGGTGGATGTTACCAGGGTGTTTAAGCCCGGGAGGGGCAAGGGCTTAGCAGAATCCTACTGTCACGTCCAGAAGAGCTGGCCCAGACCCTTCCCAGTGGTGGCTCTGCGAGCCCAGGCTTTGTTTCCAGAAGACGGGGCAGCTCCGCCTAAGGGCCAGAGCCAACCACTGCTTGGGTAAGGGGTGCGGCAGCCCATTCATCCTGCAAAGAAGTCCTGAGGGTATAGTCTCTTCCTCCCTCTCTGGAGCAGAGGTGAGTCTGGCTGGGGTCAAGAGTGGTTGGGAAGGCTGGGGTAGGGAGAAGCTCACTGGAGGATAATGTAGCAGGAAGGCCACAATCCACTTTATCACAGAGGTGGTGGTTTCCACGCCGGCCCCAAAGATGTCCCCTATGGTGGTGAGCATGTGTCTATCTGAAAGCAGCTTTGAATCCTGGTCTGGTCCAGCATTGTTATTGTCTGCGTTCACCTTGGCTTGGATCAGTATGTCCAGCAAGTTGGTGATGGAGTCACTGGTGAAGTTCTCCTGGTTGGGTGAGATTGGGAGACAGTGATGAGGAAGGAGCCCCATCTGCAACCCCTGCCATACTCTCACCCCAGACTGTAGATACAAAGCCTTCTCCCACTTGGAAGTGAGGGAGTGGAGTGAGGCTAGTCAGGACCCATGAGCTTGTGGAAGTAGGAGGAAGCGCTGGACCCTCTTTAAATCTGGGGAGTAGACAAGTCCCTTCTAGGATCCTCTTCAATTCCTCACTTTTCCACGCCTATTCATTAGTTGAGTCAGTTTTTATTGAGCATTTACTATATGCCAGGCTCTCTGCTAGGTGCAAGAGATCCTACAGTGTCCAAAATGGACCCAACCCTGCTCTCATGATGCTTTCCACCTAAACTCATCATCTCTTCTCCATCACCTACCTTACTTTTTTCAAGGATTTCACTCAGCAATTCGTTTCGCATTCGAACACAACTCTTTATCTTTTCCAGGGCTTTGCTGGGGAAAATCTGCAAAGTAGAAATGTCAAATCCTATCTTTCTGTCTCTGGAGAGTTCCCACTCTAACCCCAAACTTCAGCCAGAATGGAAGGCTGGCTAGGGACCCAGCCTTAAATAAATAAAACCCACTTCCAAGGGAAATGCATGATTAATGCTTGTGGAGCGCTGGTACTGGCACGTGGCAATTGGTGAATAAACGAGAGCCGTTATCATGAGTATTCAAATGCATAATTTAAAAGCTAAACTGATTTCTGTAGAGGAGCAGCAAGGTTTTAAGAGTCAGAGGAGGTAGAGGTCACTGTGGCTGAGGTGGTCAGAAAAAAAAGTGGGTCTGGAGCTGAACTGGAAGAGGGAAGAAGAACTGGGGGTGCTGTCAGGATCTGCTGAGATCTGACGGTGGGGCCCGGCCTCACCCTCACCTTAAACCCAGGGAATATGTCTGACAAAATCTCCTTGCCCTGAGCCTCCAGGATGCCATCATTGAACTTGTATATGGCCTTCAGGGCAGGATCCTCATTCTTGAAGGAGAAGTTGAAGCAGATAAAGCTGATTATGTTGGTCACCGCCAGAGAGAGATGCTCCGACAAATTTATGGACTCTCCATGCCGGGTAGCCAGGGAGTCGCACAGTAAACTGGCTTCCCGATTAACTGAGGGGAGAGAGGGGCGTGAGGGTGGGGAATTGAGCGCCCCTCACCCCCCTCTCTACCAGTTCCATCTTAGTCAAGGACAGAGAGCAGATGTCCAGTAGATGGCAGCGGTAGCCAAGAAAATGCTAGATGGAATCATCCAGAACCCTCTCCCCTCCCAAACCTCTTCTCCCTCCAGCAGCCCAGGGCTGGCTGGGCACTCACTGATCTTCTCTAGCTTCAGGTTGCCATCCTTGAACAGGGCAAAGGCGTTCTGTGCCAACTTCCGATGCAGCTGCCAGACGGCACCGTGGTCGGCGAAGGCGATGCCCTTTTGGTTGTCTGACAGGATGTCTAGAGTCAACTTTGGAAAGCAGGAAAGGACATAGGAATCAGACACCATCCACTGGTCCTAGCCCTGGGGAAGAAGGCAGGTACCTGCCGTTCCGCCTCCGCGTGGGACCTCCCTGCTCCACTCCGGCATGACTGTAAGGCCTTGGTAGGACAGAACCTATGGCCTCACACTCCCAACTCCATCAGAGAGACAGAGTGAGGAGAAAAAGAACACTGAATTAGAATGCAGCGGTCCTGGGGTTCAGGTCAGTGACAGGTGGCCTCTGAGCCTCTTTTTCTCATCAGTTTCTGACCAGGGGAAGGCAGCTGTGGATGGGATGAACTCTCTAAATTGTGCCTGTCCCGGGAACAAGAGCAGAGACCGAGGACAGCCCGAACCCCTGCCTTTCCCTGGGCCCTCGGGGGGCGGAGGCTGCTAAAGGCACAGCAGCTCAGCCACCCTTAGTTTACCCTTCCATTGCCAGGCTGTGTGCCCACCCCAGGGCCGCATCTGGAGAGTGCAGATTTCTTGTCCACCCAGTCTGGACTTGGGCCAAGCTGCCTCTTCTCAGAGGCACCCCCCCCAAACCATAAAGCTCCCAAACTTCCCCTCTTCTATCCGCCGACCTGCAAACCCCATCTGACTAGCCTCTTCCTTCCTCTTTGCTCTGGAGAGAGGAGCTCATCAGAGTTGGAAGGGGGATAGTTGGCCCGCAGACCTGGCTGACTGGTCCAAGGTAAAAAGAGTCAACCCTTGGTCTGACCAAAGGTGAGCAGCCAGGGGGCCTTGCCCGGGATGTTCAAGGGAGTTCTCAGCAGCCGGGTGCTGCAGTGGGGGGCTGGCAGTGTTGCTGGATGGTTAACTCCCACTCCCCTCTGCCCCCCAGGAGCAAAACAGAAAGCTCGATAGGCTGGCTCATCAGCAACCTCCCTCAAAGTGCTACCATGGGTCAGCTCCCTGCGGCTGGAGCAGCTGGAGAAAGCTCCAGGAAAATAGCAATCCCAGCCCTCCAAGAGCCAGGGTATTTCTCCCTCACAACTTTCCACGGAGGACAGCAATCACTCCCCCCCGCTTTTCCATGTGAAGAACAGCATTCATCAAGGCCGTTTATTGAGCACTTCCTGCACTGGGCACTGGGCTAAGAGCTTTCTATGCACTCAGTTAATTATGGAAGTCTAAGCTCAGAGAGATCATCATCCAGTTCACGGGAGAGATGACTGTTTTAAGGGCTCCCTGACGCCCTCAAACCACCACTCCCACCCCACCCCACCTCCTTGGAAGCCCAGAAAATGAAATCTTCCTTTAATTCTTCCTGCCTAGTTTAGAGGCTGGATGGGGTCCAAGGGGTCACTTCCCACTCACGGCCCTGGCAGTCTGTTTTTGGAAGAATCACAGGTTGTTGGAGCTGGAAGTGTCATTCCAGGCATGGCCTTGCCTGGAGAACTGAACATCCCCAGGGAGTGGTGAGAGAAGAGGGATGATAGGCACTGCTTACCACTTTGGACCGCCCGGAGAATTCCTTGCCCTTCTTGAGAAGCACCTCCCTGGCCAGCTGGTAGTGGCCAATCATCACAGTAGTCTTGGAACCCAGACGAAAGGAATAGATGGGGCCGTATTTTTCCTGCAGCTTGAAGAAGTTCACATGCTGGTGGCCATGTCTGGGGAGGAACGGCAGGCTGCCCACCAGGGGCAGGGATGGGAGGCTCTTGGGGTACTTGGCACCAGAGCCCGTGGTCTTGGGCCAAAATAAATAGGCGAGGGTGAGCAGCAAGAGAACCAAGAGCACCCACATGGTGGCCGGGTGGCGGCAGGCAGGACAAACAGCTGTGGAGTGGCTTCAGCCACTTTAGGGTGCAAGGAGACCTTTTTAAGGACTGCCCTGATCTTCACCTTGACTTTATGTTATTGCTCGCCTTGTGGAAGTTTATCCTGGAGCACAGCCAGGCCCGATCCCTCTCCCAGAATGGGGAGAGGAGTGGAGGCCTTCTTCAAGAGCTGGCTCGACTCCAGGGCAAGCCCCCTAGGGGAGGGGCTAGGTAAGGGGTGGACAGCCGGTCCCTCTCCCTCGCTCCCAGTCCATCGATGTCTCCAGAGTGCGCCTGAAGCAAATGATATCTAGGTCAGGAATCAAGGCTTGGGATTTTCCATGCTGTAAAATCACAATCAATGCATAGCTGACACTGTCAGGACTGTTATAACCAGCAAGGATTGTCAAAGATATTCTATTCAATCTTATCATTTAACAGCTGAGGAAAGTGAGGCCTTGGAAGATCAGGCTTGTATAAGGCCACACAGATGGTGATGACACGAATCCTGCCCTCCTGGCTCCTGGTTGGCTGCTTTTTCTAGTGGGAGTAAAACTCCTGGATTGAGAGCATGGGCCCTAGAGTCAGAAAGGTTTGGGCTCAAATTCTAGCTTGACCACTTTCTAGCTATACGACTTAAAAAAAAAAAGTTTTATTATGTTAAAATATACATAACATACAATTTACCATTTTAAGTGTACAATTTAGTAGCATTGAATATACAGTGTTGTACAGCCATCACCACTATCTACTTCTAAAACTGTTTTCATCACCCCAAACAGAAAGTGTACCAGTGAAGCAATAACTCCCCTTTTCCCCCTCCCCTCAGCCCCTGGTAACCTCTAATCTCTATTTGTCTCTATGAATTATGCCTATTGCACATAAGTGGAATCATATAACATTTGGTCTTTTGTGACTGTCTTATTTCACTTAGCATAATGTGTTCGAGGTTCATGTACTTTGTAGCATATATCAGAACTTCATTCTTTTTTATGACTGAATAATATTCTGTTATATGGATATACCACATTTTGTTTGTCCATTCGTCGTGGACATTTTGGTTGTTTCCACCTTTGGCTACTGTGAATAATGCTGCTATGGACATGGGTGTACAACAGGGGTCCCCAACCACCTGTTAGAAACCAGGCCTCACAGCAAGAGGTGAGTGGCAGGTGAGTGAGCAAAGCTTCATCTGCTGCTCCCCATCGCTCTCCATCGCTCCCATTACTGCCTGACCCATCCCCCCACCGCCCCGCCATCTGTGGAAAAATTGTCTCCCACGAAACCAGTTCCTGCTGCCAAAAAGGTTGGGGACCGCTGGTGTACAAGTATCTGTTTGGGTCCCTGTTTTCAATTTTGGGGGGGTATATACCTAGGAGTGGAATTGCTGGGTCATATAGTAATTGTATGGTTACTTAGCTGTTCAGAGTTTCAGTTTCCTCCTCTATAATGGGGATAAGAATGGAATATACTTCTTAAGGCTGTTGTGACTCAGTGAGATAATGCACGTAAAAGTGCTGCCTGCCACGGAGTAAGTACTCATTCAATTTTACTCTTAACCTTGTGATACCAAAATGGCCTTCCTACATTTTCCTGAACTCTTATTAGTGGTTCTTCCTGACAGACAAAATCCTCATTTTCTGCTGCAAACCTTCAGTGGCTCAGTCAGTATTTATCAATGATTTGATAATACCAGGTAAGATCACAGTCCCAAGACAGTGTCAGTCATCACCAGCGTGACTCCTGGTGTCAGTCATCGTAGAGGAGGTGGGTCCTCAGGCGGGCAACCAGGACTCACTGAGTGAGACTCACAAAGGTGAGAGATGGAATTTCTGCCCCTCTCGGGGGGTGATCTGCCAATGTCTGTACTTTGAGGAGAATGGACTGGTGTGAGGGCTGCTGGAATTAGGCAGGAAGGCAGCAGGGCGGGGACCTCATGATGAAGATGAATCCTCAAGGCCTTGTAAACCAGACTGTTTGCCTACTATTTCAACAGTTCAAATGTTGTTCAGACTTTTAGGCCCATTTGCGGTCAGAGGTATGAGCTGGGGTAGTCTTCATGAAAGAAAGGGGATTTGAGCTAAGCCTTGAAGGAGAGTTGGGACTATTTATTAGGCAGTGGCATGGGGAGGGGGGAGGAGGGGCACGGCTGGAAGGGAGAGCAGCAGAGTCAAATATGTGGAGGCCAGAAGGGGCACGATGTGTGTGGGATGGTGATGGCCCTGACTACAGACGTGAAGGGGGTGTGCTGTGGGACGTCCCTGAGAAGTAAGATCTGACAGGTACATTGAATCAGGCTCTGGAGCCCTGAATTGGAAAGCTAGGGAGGGTGGGGAGCTATTGAAAGTTCTGCGGCAGGGAAGTGACGGGTACAGTGGTATTTGAGGAGGGTGAATCTGGCATCAGTGCTGGGGTAGGCTGGATGAGATCTTGTGTAAAGTTTGACAGCTGGGTGAGAAGTGGGGAGGCCTGTGATCCAGGCTGGGCCCTAAGTGGGGTCAACCAGCTGGTAGAGAAATACGAATGAGTACTTTCTGTTCCTAAAGTGAATGTCAAGGTGATTCTCTGACATTTCACCCCCAGTCACAAACAAGAAACAGGAATTTTTAAAAATGGTTGCTTCACATCCTTATCACCATATTAGAAAAGTTATACATGATAATTGCAAAAAATCTGGAGAATGCAGATAGCTAAAAATAAATTAAAAATTTGAAACGTATTTTTTAACCTACATGAGGCCATATTGCATTTTTTTGGCATGGATATTTTTCTATGTTATTAAAGACTTTTCTACAACATTATTATTATTATTATTATTATTATTATTATTATTATTTTTTTTTTGCGGTACGCGGGCCCCCCACTGCTGTGGCCTCTCCCGCCGCGGAGCACAGGCTCCAGACGCGCAGGCTCAGCGGCCATGGCTCACGGGCCCAGCTGCTCTGCGGCATATGGGATCTTCCCGTTCCGGGGCACGAACCCGTGTCCCCTGCATCGGCAGGCGGACTCTCAACCACTGCGCCACCAGGGAAGCCCTACAACATTATTTTTAATGGCTGCATATTATTTCATTGTCACAGGTTATTTCATATGTAGAGGATAGGTTAGCTGACCCTGTATTGTGTTCTTTCTGTTTTTGTCTTTGTTGTTGATATAAACAACACTAAGGTATAGCCTTGTGGTGAAAGCTTTGTGCATAACTGTTATATTTTCTTAGGATAGAATCCTAAAAGTGGAGTTGTTGGTCAAAGGCTATGGATACTTTTTTCTTTTTTCTTTTTTTTTTTTTTTTTTTTTGCGGTACGTGGGCCTCTCACTGTTGTGGGCTCTCCTGTTGCAGAGCACAGGCTCCAGACGCGCAGGCCCAGCAGCCACGGCTCACGGGCCCAGCCACTCCGCGGCATGCGGGATCCTTCTGGACCGGGGCACGAACCCGTGTCCCCTGCATCGGCAGGCGGACTCTCAACCACTGTACCACCAGGGAAGCCCCATATTTTAAAGACTTCTGACAAATACTGAATTATTTATGAGATGCATTATATTGGTAGATTTCTTGGTATCCCACCATTCCTAGAATAATAATAACTCATCCAGAGTGTCTTCTTTTAATACAGAATTGGATTCTCTTTGCAATTTACCTAGGATTTTCTTTCCTTTGCATCTTTAGTCATATGAAAAAATGGGTTGTAGTTTTCTTATTTATGCCTTGTTAAGTTTTGGTATTATGATTTTGCTAGTTCTATAAAGTTATTGGAGAAACTTTCCATCTTTTTCTATGTCCTAAAGCAGATTAAATAGCATGGGAATTATCTATTCTTTGAAGCACTAAGGAAAGGTGACCATGAGAAGTGTCAGGTCCTAGTGCTTTTTTTGGAGAGAGAATTCTCTAACGTAATTTTCTGGTTTCTTCAATAATTATTAGTCTCCTTAACTCTTCTGAGTCTTCCTGAGTCCATTTTAGCAATTAATATTTCTTAAAATTTTACGTTTTCTATTTTTTTCTTGACTTGTCAGAAGTTTTATTAATCTTTTCAGTGAATCTCCCCTTGGGTTTGTTCATCCAGTCTTTGATTGTTGTGGTTTTATTTCATTCTCAGTATTGATAAATGATCAGTGCAAAACATCTTGTATAACTTTATACTAGAATTCAGGCTGAAAGCTTGTATGAATTCCACTTCCCCTGCATCCCTGTTTTCCTTGTTCCTTGTCAAAACATAAGACCCATTATCTACTAGAGCTGAACCTATGACCTGGGAACTCTATTCTTAGGTGTATAACCAACAGAATGTGTACATATGTTCGCCAAAAGGCATGTGCAAGAGTACTTACAGCAGCACTATTTGTAACAGTCCCAAACCCAGATATTTATGGATTGTAGAATGGATAAATTGTCATACATCATACAGTGGGATATGATACAGACATGAGAATGAATGAACTGCAACTCCATGCACCAACATGGATGAACTACCCAAACATAATATTGAGTAAAGAAACCAGACTTATAAGAATGCATCATTATGATTTTATTTATATAAAATTCAAAAACAGATCAAACTGGTCTATGGTTATAGAAGTCAGGATATCGGTTACCCTTGCGGGATGGTTAGTGACTGAAAGAGGACTCAGGGCGGGGATTCTGAGGAGTAGGTGATGTTCTGCTTCTTGATCTGGTTTCTGGTAACATAGGGAAGTTCACTTTCAGTGGGAAACCAATTATTTGCATGTATATTATACTTCAATAAAAAGTTTACTTTAAAAACAACGTTGTAAATCAACTATACCCCAATATAAAATAAAAATTAAAAAATATAAAATGCACATGAAGAAAAAAAATTACTTTAAAAAGTTGGGGGGACTCCCCTGGTAGTCCAGGGGGTAAGACTCTGCACTCCCAGTGCGGAGTTCAATCCCTGGTCGAACCCTCGTGGCGGAACTAGATCCCGCATGCATGCCGCAACTAAGAGTCTGCATGCCGCAGCTAAGAAGTCCACATGCCGTCACTAAAAAACATGCTGTAACAAAGATCTCACATGCTGCAACTAAGACCCGGCACAGCCAAAATAAATAAATAAATATTTTAAAAAATTTAAAAAGTTGGGTGTCCATGGAGTTTGTGACCTACCTGAGATTGCATGCAACATTTGCATGTATGTATAAATATATTTTTTTCTGGAGAGAGGATCCATAGCTTGCATCAGCTTCTCACAACAGTGACTTCACCATTGACTCAAGGTTCCCTGCATCCTCACTTATTCCCATCCCCATCTTTCTTTGTTATTCTTCTGCTCCACCCATCCAATTGCTTTTCTCCTTCTCTCCAAAACCTTTCCCCTGACTCCTCTGGTATTCTTTGTTTCTAGAACAAGCATACTTCCTTTTTTTAACAAATAGATGCTATTTTAAAAAATATTTATTTATTTATTTGGCTGTGCTGGGTCTTAGTTGCGGCATGAGGGATCTTCATTGCAGCATGCGGGATCTTTAGTTGCAGCGCGTGCACTCTTAGTTGCAGCATGTAGGATCTAGTACCCTGACCAGGGATCGAACCTGGGCCCCCTGCACTGGGAGCGTGGAGTCTTAGCCACTGGACCACAGGGAAGTCCAAGCATACTTCCTTATTTTCCTTATCTGGCTATAGAATGTTCTCTCTACCTCCTGCCTTACCTAAACTGGACTCTTTCTTCGGACAGCCTTTCCCCCATTTGTCCTTTTGTTTTCTTCCAATTTTATTCAGATATAATTGACATACAGTACTGTATAAGTTTAAGGCATACAGCATACCAGTTTGGCTTCATACGTCATGAAATGATTGTCACAGTAAGTTTAGTGAACATCCATCACCTCATGTAGATACAAATTAAAGAAATAGAAAAAAAATGTTTTCCTTGTGATGAGAACTCTTAGGATTTACTCTCTTAACAACTTTCTTTTTTTAAACAACTTTTATATATAACTTACAGCAGTGTTTATTATATGTTTCATGTTTTACATTACATCCTAATATTGGGTTGGCCAAAAAGTTCATTTGGATTTTTCCATAACAGATTACAGAAAAACCTGAATGAAATTTTTTGGCCAACCTAATATTTATTTATTTATTTATTTATTTATATTTATTTTTGGCTGCATTGGGTCTTCGTTGCTGTGTGCGGGCTTTCTCTAGTTGCAGTGAGTGGGGGCTACTCTTCGAAGCAGTGTGCAGGCTTCTCATTGCGGTGGCTTCTCTTGTTGCAGAGCACGCGCTCTAGTGCACGGGCTTCAGTAGTTGTGGCACAAGGGCTCAGTAGTTGTGGCTCACGGGCTCTAGAGTGCAGGCTTAGTAGTTGTGGCACATGGGCTTAGTTGCTCCGCGGCATGTGGGATCTTCCCAGACCAGGGATCGAACCCATGTCCCCTGCATTGACAGGCAGATTCTTTTTTTTTTTGGTCTATAAGTCCTCATCAAGCACTATTTTTTAAAAAATAAATTTATTTATTTATTTTTTACTTTTGGCTGCATTGGGTCTTCGTTGCTGTGCGCGGGCCTTCTCTAATTGTAGTGAGCGTGGGCTACTCTTTGGTGCGGTGCGCGGGCTTCTCATCGCGGTGTCTTCTCTTGTTGCGGAGCACAGGCTCTAGGCACCCGGGCTTCAGTAGTTGTGGCACATGGGCTCAGTAGTTATGGCTCGTGGGCTTTAGAGCGCAGGCTCAGTAGTGGTGCACGGGCTTAGTTTCTCCTTGGCGTCAGGTGGATTCTTAACCACCGTGCCACCAGGAAAGTCCACAACCCAATATTTATTTATCTTATAACTGGAAGTTGTACTTTTTAACTACCTTCATCTAATTACCCCTCCTTCTACCCTTTCCTCTGGTAACCTCAAATTTGATCTCTTTTTCTATGAGTTTGTTTGTTTTGAAGTATAATTGATCTACAACACTGTGTTAGTTCCTGTTACATAATATAGTGATTGGATATTTCTAGACATTTCAAAATGATCACCACGGTAAGTCTAATTATGGTAAGTCTATCACCATACAAAGATATTACATAATTATGGCCTAAATTCCCCCCACTGTACATTTCATACCTGTGACTCGTGTATTTTTCAACTGGAAGTTTATACCTCTTAATCTCCCCCATCCATTTCTTTCCTCCTCCTATCTCCCTCCCCTCTGGCAACCACCTGTTTGTTCTCTGTATCTATGACTGTTTCTGTTTTGTTATGTTTGTTCATTTGTTTCATTTTTTAGGCACACGTATAAGTGGTGTAGTACCGTATTTGTCTTTCTCTGTCTGATTACTTTCCTTGGCATAATACCCACTTGGTCCATCCATTTTGTTGCAAATGGCAAGATTTTATTCTTTTTTTCATGGCTGAGTAGTATTCCTTGTATATATATACCACATCTTCCTTGTCCACTCATCTACTGATGGGCACTTAGGTTGCTTCCATATCTTGGCTATTGTAAATAATGCTGCAATGAACATAGGGGTGCATATATCTTTTCTAATTCGTGCTTTTGTTTTCTTCAGATAAATTCCCAGGAGTGAAATTGCATATTATAGTTCTATATTTAATTTTTTGAGGAACCTCCTTACTGTTTTCCATAGTGGCTGCACCAGTTTACATTCCCACTAACAGTTCACAAGGGTTTCCTTTTCTCCACTGACATTTGTTATTTGTTGTCTTTTTGATAACAGCCATTCTAACAGGTGTGAGTTGATACCTCTGCTGTCCTTTTGAATGAAGACACCTGATGTCCTGGTAAGGCAATGGAATTGACGTTCTCTTCACTCCCCACAGCCTCCAGACTACCACTCCTCCACCTTCGAATTCTTGCTCCTTTGCAGTTTCTAAACTGCTCTTTGCAGTTTCTTGCTCCTTTGTTATTGCAATTCCTTACTGACCTCATGTTGCTCATTTTCATTGAAGATTCATTTTAAGATTTTGGGCACGAAGCTTACAACTTTCCTCTCTTCTTGCCGTCATCGTGCATGACGTTATTGTCCTTGGGGGATGATCATCCAACATCCCAGCCTTACAATTCCTTCACCTCAAATCCAAAGATTGTCACGCTTACTTCCATTTCAATTACTCCTCTGAATTTCAAACCCCATTCTCAATCCCCTTCCTTTCATGCTTAGGAGATAATCTTTCCTTTTACTTAAGGAACCTGAGACCATTAAGTTGTATCTCTCTTAATTTCCACTTTATCACTTCCTTTCCCTCCACCTTAAAGATAAAGAATTGGTACTCCTGATTCTAATCAGTCTCTCTAACAATTTGGCAAAATAATAATAACTTTATTGAGCATTTGCTATGTATAACATGTACTATTTAATCCTTATTAAGGTAGGTGCTATTATTATCAACATCTCCATTTTACAGATGAGGAAACAGACACAAGGACTTGCCCAAGGCTGTAAAACTAGTCAGCGATGAAGCTGGAATTAAAGCAATCTAGAGCTCTTAGCCCTTAACTGCAATGCTATTCTGCTTCTCATGATATAGATTGAAATTTTCTGTGTACATACCTTTTGAACCAATTACTCCAGTTCTAAGAATTTATTCTTCAGGTGTCTCACAGTTCAGTGTACAAAAACAAATCATTTCTGCAATGTTTACAATTGCTAGCAGTACATCTCCCATCAGTAGGAGACTGGAATAAAATGCAGTTTGAAAAAGGAGGAAACACTTTACATGCTTATTATAGAAGTATTTCCCAAATATATTGTTAGGTTTAAAAAAAAACAAAAATAAGAATGATGTGTATTGAATGCCCCATTTGTGTAAAAAAAGGAGAATGTATGTATTTTTTTTTTGCTCATATACGCATAAAGTATCTCTGGAAGGATACACAAGAAGCTCATGAGGGACTTCCCAGGTGGCACAGTGGTTAAGAATCCACCTGCCAACACAGGGGACACGGGTTTGATCCATGTCAGGAAGGTCCCACATGCCGCGGAGCAGCTAAGCCCATGCGCCACAGCTACTGAGCCTGCGCTCTAGAGCCCGAGAGCCACAACTGCTGAAGCCCGTGTGCTTAGAGCCCGTGCCCTGCAACAAGAGAAGCCACCGCAATGAGAAGCCCGCGCACCGCAGTGAAGAGTAGCCCCCAGTCGCCACAACTAGAGAAAGCCTGCGTGCAGCAACGAAGGGTAAGCCGGGATGAAGTGAGAGAGTGGCATGGACATATATACACTACCAAATGTAAAATAGATAGCTAGTGTGAAGCAGCCGCACAGCACAGAGAGATCGGCTCGGTGCTATGTGACCACCTAGAGGGGTGGGATAGGGAGGGTGGGAGGGAGACGCAAGAGGGAGATATGGGGGTATATGTATACGTATAGTTGCTTCACTTTGTTATACAGCAGAAACTAACACCATTGTAAAGCAATTATACTCCAATAAATATGTTGAAAAAAAACCCCAACGCAGCCATAAATAAATAAATAAATAAATAAATAAGTTCATTAAAAAAAGAAAAGACACTCATGAATTTGGTTGTCAATGGAAAGAACTAAGAAGCTGCCACTAGGGTGGTGGTGGTGGGAAGAGGTGCCTGCCTTTTTGTATCTTTTAAAGCATTGAATCGTATGAATGCATTACCCATTTCAAAGTTGAGTTAAACTCTAAAAAAAAAAAGAAAAAAGGAAGAGAAGACTAGAAATAGTATTAATGACTGTGTTAATTTATTTTTTAAAAAATCGAGGCCTCCACCTACACTCTCGACACTGTTTCCTCAGACCTCCCACAGATTCTTGTTTCATTCATCATCTTCCTCCTGCATCTTCAACTCACCCTCTCTGTTGGCTTCTTCTCTTCAGCTGACAAATACGCTCAAGACTTTTATCCCATACAAAATTTTAAAATCCTCCACTGATGCTGTGTTCCCTGTTCCCTTCTAATTTTCCTTTAATTTCTCTCCTTCCATGTTCAGACTTCTTGGTAGAATAATATGATGAACACTTGTGTCTCTATCTTATTCCGCATTCGTTGTACACTCATTGTAGTTTGGCCTCTGACCCCACCACACTGAGAAATCCATTGGATGTCTTTCAGACCTTCTTTTATTTATTTATTTATTACTGAGATATAGTTGATATTATATTAGTTTCAGGTTTATAACGTGATTCAAAAATTTTAAAGGTTATACTCCGTTTACAGTTATTATAGAATATTGGCTATATTCTCTGTGCTGTACAACATATCCTTGTAGCTTTTTTTTTTTGCGGTACGTGGGCCTCTCACTGTTGTGGCCTCTCCCATTGTGGAGCACAGGCTCCAGACGCGCAGGCTCAGGGGCCATGGCTCACGGGCCCAGCTGCTCCACGGCATGTGGGATCTTCCCAGACCGGGGCTCGAACCCGTGTCCCCTGCACTGGCAGGCGGATTCTTAACCACTGTGCTACCAGGGAAGTCCCTATTTTTAGTTTTTTGAGAGAAACCTCCATACTCTTTTTCACAGTGACTGCACCAATTTACATTCCCACCAACAGTGCACAAGGGTTCCCTTTTATCCACATCCTTGCCAGCATTTGTTATTTGTGATCTTTTTGGTGATACCCATTCTGACAGGTATGAGGTGATATCTCATTGTGGTTTTAATTTTCAGTTCCCTAATGGTTAACAGTGTTGAACATCTTTTCATTTTTTAATTTTTAATTGGGTTGTTTGTTTTTTTGATGTTGAGTTGTATGAGCTGTTTATATATTTTGGATATTAATGCCTTATTGGTCATATCATTTGCAAATATTTTCTCCCATTCAGTAGGCTGTCTTTCTGTTTTGTTGATCGTTTCCTTGGCTGTGCAAAAGCTTTTAAGTTTAATTAAGCCCCATTTGTTTATTTTTGCTTTTGTTTCCTTTGCCTTAGGAGACAGATCCAAAAAAATATTGCTACTGAAAGAGTGTTCCGCCTATGTTTTCTTCTAAGAATTTTATGGTTTCCAGTCTTACATTTAGGTATTTAATCCATTTTGAGTTTTTTTTTATATGGTATTAGAAAATATTCTAATTTCATCCTTTTACATGTAGCTGCTTTCGGACATTCTCTTATAAAAACTCTCAATTCGCATTATTGATTTTTTCATCTTCTTTAAACCCTCTCATATGAAATATCACATAGCTGTGGATTCTTGGTAATTCTTTTGTTCCTCTTCTTGTTCCCTCTATCCTCTCATGGATGTCAAGGTTCCCTAGTCGCCTGTCCTTGGCCCTTCTCCATCTACATTCTCCCTGGATGATTTCACCGTTCTCAAGGTTTAATCTATCACCGATATTCAATCTTTTTTTATGGTCTTTTTTTTACTAATGTTCAACATTTAACAAACAGATACTGCTCTTGACCCTCATAGAGTTTAGAAATGGCTGGCTCCTGTAGTAGAGATGTCAATTATTGCCTCCTATACTCATGTGACTTCACCCACAGTTTGTGATTTGTGACTCTGATTGGAATAGCAGCATATGGCCGAAGGGGAATCAGTTCTCAGACTGAGTTAAGCTAATGACCTTCTTTTTGAGAACTTGACCCTGCACTGTCATGAACCATGCGGGCAGTGGTTTCAGACGCTGATTTAACAGCCCTAGTCACAATGTTGTCTGGCTGTACATTTTGCTTTTCATCCTTAGATATCAGTGATACCTCTATCATCTGATTGTTGAAAAATCTTTATTAAAGCATTTACATTTTAATTAACTTGTAAAAAATAAAGCTACCATTTCAAAATTAAAACAAAAATCCCCCCGAACAGTAGTCTATCCATATCCACGGGGTATTGGTTCCAAGACCCCCATGGATATCAAAATTGGTGGATGCTCAAGTCCCTTATATAAAATGGCATAGTATTTGCCACTATCAAAAATCCCTCTTAGGGACTTCCCTGGTGGTCCAGTGGTTAAGACTTCGCCTTCCAGTGCAGGGGGTGCAGGTTCAATCCCTGGTCAGGGAGCTAAGATCCCACATGCCTCGAGGCCAAAAAACCAAACCATAAAGCAGAAGCAATATTGTAACAAATTCAATAAAGACTTTAAAAATGGTCCACATCAAAAAAAAAAAATCTCTCCTAAAGTGCACGTACCTGGTGAGGGTGTTTATGACCCCCATTTTCTAGATCAGGGAACTGAAGCTTAGAGAGATTAATTAGATCTGTTCAAAGTAGTTTCCACAGCTGGAAAATGAGAGTGCCAAGGTTCAAATTCAGGTCCTGTGCTATTAACTACAGTGATTATGATGTGGCAGGCAAGAGAATCAGGGTCGGGCAAGGAATCACACTCCCACTCACAAGTAGGTAGACAGTGCACAGCTCAACCTCCCAGCCTTCCCCCGACACATACTCCTCCCTCCCATTCATTAGCACCCAAACAGAAAGGCAGAAAGGAATTGGAGCTGCTCCTCATAAAGGATGCCCCCAACTGAGGTGGGTACCAGAACAAAGTCTTTGGCAGATATGTTTACTTTGGAAGAAGAATGCCAAGGGACACAATTCCTGCCCTCAGAAAACTTAGTCTAGTTTATACGCAAAGATCATTTCCTCAATTTGTCCACAAATATGTGGTGTGCTCAGGGATTGTAATACATGTGCACATACACATCACTGTGTGTAGTAGATGTAATAGTCATGTAAATGCACATGTATATGGAGAGCACTGTAGATTCTCTAAAAAAAAAAAGTCCTAGTAGTGCCACTCTACTTATTAATAATGTAATACCTCATAGAGCTGAGCTAAATGTACTTTCATCCTAGCTATGAGAAAAAAAGTGTTTACTAAATATGAGTATAACCTAGACTTTAAGGATTACTGGTTAAACTATTAAGGAATCTTTCAAAGTAGGCTCAAGCACTTAGAAGTATCCATTTACATGCAAAACCAAGGCTCAGGTAATTGCAAATTCCTTAAGGAGCATGCTAGGTAACACGTGATTTAAGTTATATATATATGTAAATAAATAAATAAATATATAAATATATAAAAACACACACACACAAATGATAATATAACATTCCTTCAAAAATACTGTATTTAAGATTTTAAGCTAATTTAAACTGGACTTCCCTCTACTTCCTCAAATATTCCAAGCTAGTATGGCTTTATTACACATGAAGAAATAAAGTAATGAAAATTCTAAGAGCTAAGCAAACCAATTATGAAAAAGTGAGAGATTAGTGTAATGAAGAAAATTAGTTGTCACAGCTCAAATTCTAAGATCATATACTGCAATTTAAAATGGAAGTGAGGAAGTAATCCAAAATAAATAATAAAAAGAAATATCCATTTTAATCAATGTCTTATTTTCTTCCATTAATTATTTCCATCCCATTTTAGCTAGAAGGATTTCATGAGGGAGACAAAGTAAAGAAAAGGGAAACACTCTTTAAAAATTATAAATTTCCTAGGACCACAGTAGAAAATATAAAAATTGGATCTGTAGGGGTTCAGAACAAGCCTCCCCCAAATGGGCTACTTTTGCATGAGGCTCATTTTGAACTAAATGCAATCGAGACCCTGCGGGTTCAGGAGAAATTCACTGCCCCCCTCTTAACTACCTAGAAGAATTTAAATTGGGGATTTTTCCTAGAAAAGGTAATTACCAGAGATAAAATTTATCTTAGTGGCTCCATCTACATGGCAGAACAAACATCTAATTATCAAGCATCTGCTCTCCTTAATGCCCTGTGAATGACCCTCCTGTCCTTGGAAGACCCAGACCCCTGCCCCATTCCTTAGCTCATGATGGTGTATATACCTCATTTTACCTTTCTGTCTCCGAACCTCTTATGTATGTGGGGTCTTTGACCCTCTTATGTGCGTGGATTCCCATACAAAGTGAAATTTGATTTTCTCCTGTTTATCTGTCTCATGTCAATTTAATACTTAGGGCAGCAAGAAGAACCTAGAAGGATAAAGGAGAGTTTTCCTCCTTCCTGACAAGGGCTCAATCTTGAAGGGAGAGATCTCCTCTTAATCTCCCACAATAATGCAGATTCTCCATTTGGTTGGAGGATGGGATAAAAAAAATGAGAAGGTACATTTCTGTGATCTTTAAAGTTCTACACCCTCAAGTAACCATTCAAGGCACTGCCCATTAAGGAGGGGACTAAGACACTCCTCTCATACTTCACAAATCAAAAAGGGGGAAGGGGTTCAAGATTACACTAATGATTGCTCTTCTGCATTATGAAACCCAGTATGAAGTTTCAGTAAGGAGTGTTCTAGATTAGGAATTGGGCTTGTTCTCTGCTCACCCCCCTCACTGGCCTTGTGCCCCGTCTACTTGAAAGCTCAGTGGATATGAAATGTGAGGGGCTGTGATGACTGTTATTATAAATGACACTGTTCCTACCAACACTAATTACCTTCAATGAACCAGGAACCCTAGAGTTCAACAAATGAGTGAAGAGGACACTAAGAAAACCCCAAAGTATTTTTAGTGTTTCATCTTCTTAGTGTAGTTAGTCATGACTCACTTCAAATAAGAACATACATAAAACAAATTATTTTTTCTTCCCTGGCCTAACAGGCAAGCCTCAATTAACAAAACAAAACAAAACAAAACATTTTTTGCTGAAGTAGCCTCAGGGAAAAAAGGGAAGAAGAAAGAAGACCACAGCTAAATTTTTAGGTAAGACAAAAGTTACTCACTGAAGGAAAAGAAATTTTCTTCAGGAGCTGTTCAAGTTGATTGAAAAGATAATGGAAGTTTCCCCTGCTCATCTGGACATGTTGCCAGGGCTTTGGCGACGGTGGTTTGCTTGTCTCCATGGTCAGAAGTGACTCAGGGGAGGGGAACTTTAAAATTACTCCTGTTTACCTAATAGAACTCAATGTTCAGAATTAAAATTAGGCCTGTCTAGTGTATGAAAAAACCAAGGGAACAAGAAAAGAGTTGAGCTACACCAAATGAGCAGAATCTTATTGTAAAGCCAATGTAATTTGACAACTAGGGTTACTATATGCTATTTCTTATTCTAAATCCTCTACCCAGGACCTCTGATCTGCTTAAATTTGTAGGAGTCAAAATCATCCCCTTTGAAAGGACTTATTCACAGATGACTCCTGGAGCAACTGAGGAGAAAGAGTAAGCCAGTCACAAAAGTTATTAAAACCTCCCTCCCTGGAGAACAATCTCATTGATCAAATTACCATCATGGTTTCCATGCTGGACTCAAGAATCTTGTCTCTGATTATGGATGGAATTATTACTTTTCTTCATGCTATTTTTAGGTAGAGCCTAAAGGTGCCTGAAAGATATGGAGAATTTTATGATGGAAGAGAATTTCAGTTCACTCAAGTGACCTTGGTGAAGTCAGCAAAGAATGAGCTGAATTCACTGGATGCTGTAGGTGGGCTGCAGAACCTAGATCCTCCCTACAATTGTATGCTGGGTTGTGTGTATGCATATGTGCACCCTTCTGGGGAAAAGGGCCATACTTTTGATAGCATTCTCAGAAGGACATGTAAACAAAACTTTTTAAAGAGCTGCAGACCTAGAGGCTCCTTTGTGGTCCAACGAAAACACTTTCAATGAATGTGTGTCATTAACTTCCATTTGCACCTGTGAACATCCACAGGTTTCCATCCAAGGGTATTAATACCCACTGACTACAGTAAGGGTTTGGAGGCCTGTTTGTACAACACTTTCCAATTTTCAAAATCAAGTTATCTAGTACACACAGTGGGTTCCTAACAACAGGTCTCTAAAATTATCTCCAGCTGTAGTTCAGGCCTTCACATTGAGGCCTCACAGAGAAGCCCATGGACTCTGATCTTTGGCTCCTGTCTTAGTCTCTCTAGAGCCTTAGTGTCCTCTAATTTAGGGAAAATAATAATACTGGCACCAAACATTCATATAATTGTTTGGAGTTGAACCAGTGTTGAACCAAAGAAGCTAATGTTCCTATTGGACTGGGCCATCTTGATGCCAGTTTCAGCACACCAATTAACACTGTCAACACCTTGTCCCTGCAAAACAAACAAACAAAACTTAAATAACGAACAAACAACCCTAGCACTTTCTTCTAGGTTTCTTATGCAAGTATAACAACTCAGGGCACCAGTACCTAGAAATGCCCTTCATACATCACCATTGCCTGAGGTCCTGCCTCTCCAGGATAGAGCCATGGATTTCTTCCCCCAATTCCACTCCAACTAACCTGCCTTATCCTCTCTCTGTCAGCCTTTGTTCTCCTAGAGGAAAACACTCATCTCACTCCTTTATCCACCTCTTCTACTGGTTTACTCACTGCAAGCAAGGGCTGAGATCACTTCCCCGGGCAGAAGGAGGGAGAGAAGGAAGATACTACTACATACTACTACATATATTTTTGTTTTTCATCCAGGCACATACATATGGCAATGATCTTTGTAAACTTCTAAAGTGTTATAAAACTACAGTAAGGTGAAAAATCACTGTCAATTACCTCACCAATCCTGAAAATGAATGGCCTTCCTCAACACTCTGCTTATCACTGATGCAAAAATTTTGCCCGAAATAATCAGAAGCTGTCTCAAATCTAGTTTTCATCACGTAACTCACATGTTTAAGGACTTAGAGGGGGAGATCCTTATCATTTATCTCATAAATACATCCTACAGGTGACTGTTTTCAAGCCTCCGGAAAATTTTCAGTCACATGCACACCCCATAACCATCATTTTTAATGGTGTCTTCAGTTTCAGTCACACTCACCTTACTCAGTCCCATCTGAGCACGCCCACACTGAAGCCTCCCACTGTCATCCCAAGAAGACCCCTCTCTTTTCTATGATTTAGCGCATGTCATACACTGCGATGTTGGGATCCCCTTCCTCAAGGGAAGGTCTCTTACTTCCCCCTCACATCTGGCACGGGCAGGCCTCCATGTTGTGGAACAGTGAATAGGCGTTGTCTCCCCACCTCTGAGACACTGATTCACGTCCATCACTCTTTTCGCAGACTTGGCGGCAGATTCACGTTGTCTCTGCAGACTTCTCTGATAGACTCGTTCTACACCAACCCTTCTGCTACTACCATCACCATCAAGCAGTCCTTCCCTGCAACAGATACTCACTGAGCCTGTCACAAGCCAGGCACTACTCTCAGGCTGGAACTGAAGCAATGAACCAAACAGATAAAAATCCCTGCCCGCGTGGAGCATACATTCTAATAGGGGAGAAGTGGGGTGCCCTGGAAATCTCACATTCAATTTGAACTTCATTATCATTTAGTTGTTTTGAGTCTATATCGAGTCAAGTGACTGTCTAGACTCCTGTCGGAGATATTCTGCAAAGACGGGTACCAACAACTCCTCCTAAACCTGCAGACATAGGACTACTCTTCCTGTCAAGAGGTAGACTCTATTTCCTCTCTACCTGAACCTGAGCTGCCCTGTGACTTGATCAGCAGAATCATCAGAAGTGACTGCTGTGCCAGTTCTGGGCCTGGGCCCTAAGAGTCCTGACAGCTCCCTCTGCCTGGGAAACCAGGTACCATGTAAAGAAGCTCAGCCTATCCTGCCAGAGAGAAGGCCGTGCGGAGAGAAGGCCCCGAGGATGAGAACCGTGGCACGCCAGGTGACAGCCAGCATGAGGCCACAGACACGTGAGTGAGGCCACCTCAGACCTTCCAGCCACCAAGTGAACGCAGCCCCGTGAGTGAGCCCAACAAACATCACTGGAGCAGAGATCACCACCCATGATAAATTCCTGAACTTCCGCATCACGACCAATAAAATGGTGGTTGTTTTAAGCCACTAAATTTGGAGGGCCGGGAGGGGGAGTTGTTGTTAGGCGGCAACAACTTAGCCTTAACAAGACAGTGCTCTTAACCAGAGCCAGAGGTGGCATCTTCTGCGTGTTTCTAAGCCTTCATTATGTCCATTATGGTTAGGCAAAAAGGAGACGTCCAGTCAAAATCTGACGACGGAATATTTATAAAACTAAATGGGGGACGGGATTCTGGGAGGATGCCGCAGTATGAAGCACCAGGAATCTATCTCCCACCTAGACAACAACTGCATTGGTAGAATCTGTCTGATCCAACCATTTTGGAACATTGAAGGCTTGCAACTTCCACGGGAAGACTTAGATGGTAAATCGTGTTGAATGTCAGTCAATTTTGGCTCTTAGCACAGTAGGAGCTACCCATCGTCCATCCCCAACCCCTTGGCAGACAACTGTGCATGTTTTCCTGGAACCACTGCCCACAGCTTGTGGGAGCTAGGGTGTGCAAAAAGGACCCTGTCCTCCAAATATCGGCATCTCTGCTCTGAGTGCTGACGGCTGCTTCTGATCACAGAGCGCAGACAAGAAGGTGGGCGGCCGTTGTTGTTGTACCTTCCCCACATTGTCACAGCCCCTTTACTTCTGGTTGAAGTGAATTCCAGGGGATTTAAAAGCCCAGGGCCCTTCTCCTCCCCTCCCTTCCAGCCCCTGGTCATTTTTCTTTTTTTTTTTTTTGGCCACGCTACGCAGCTTGTGGGGTTTTAGTTCCCTGACCAGGGATTGAACCTGCATCCTCAGCAGTGAAAGCGTGGAGTCGTAACCACTGGACTGATAGGGAATTCCCACCCCCTGGTCAGTTTTTACATTTCCCACTTTCTGGAGCCAGACATTAAGGACTGGTACATTAAAAAACAACTGCATGTATGGAGAAAATTAGAAAGTGACTGTGTGTGCCCAGGGAAAGGCTCAGAAAAGACTGGGAAGGCCTTCAGTTTACACTTTGGCTGATCCTCAGCAAAGAGACTGTGTACAACAGTTAAAAACAAAAACAAACAATAAGGAAGACAAGCAAACCCTGAGAAAGGGGAAAATCTGGTTTCCAGAGTTATCACATTATTAAATTCAAAAGTCCAGTGTTCACACAAAAAAAATCACAAGGCATACAAAGGAACAGCAAAGTATGGCCCACTCAAAGGAATAAAACAAATCAGTAGAAACTGTCCCTGAAAAAGACCTAATGTCTGATATACTAGACAAAGATTTCAAAGTAACTGTCTTAAAGATGCCCAAAAGACTAAAGGGAGATATGGAGAAAGTCAAGAAAACAATGTGTAAACAAAATAGAAATATCAATAAAGAGAAAACTTATAAAGAACCAAAAAGAAATTCTGGAGCTGAAAAGTATAATTGAAATGACAAATTTATTAGATTCAAAGGAGATTTAAGCAGACAAAAGACTCAGTGAACTTGAAGATAGGACAATGGATAGACCCTGATTGCTTGGTTTGCAAAAGGGATTCACTGAGGTGAGTTGCCATTGACTGAACGTATTTCAAACAAGTTCTGGTGGTATATTAGTTTTCTATTGTGTGTAACAATATTACCACAAATGTAGTGGTTTAAAACAACACATATTTATTATCTTATTATTTCTGTGGTCAAGAATAAAAGAACAGATTTTCTGAGCCATGTACTTAAGAGTCTCAGAAGGCTGCAATCAAGGTGTGGGCCAGCTTCTCATCTGGAGGCTCGATAGGGGAAGGATCTGCTTCTCCACTTGCCTGGTTGTTAGTAGCAATCAGTTCCTTTTGGTTGCTTGACTGAGAGCCTCATTTTTTTGCTGGCTGTCAGCTGGAGCTCAGCCCTCAGTGACTAGATGACACTTGTAGTTCCTTGCCACATGGAGTTGTCCAATATGGCCACTTGCTTCCTCACAGCTAGAAAGGGGGAGACTCCAGCAAGATGAGCCTTACAATCTTATGTAATGTAATCACATAATCACTTACATATAATCACATATCTCCCATCACCTACGCATATACTATTGGTTAGAAGCAAGTCATATGTCCCACCTACAAGTAAGAGAGGTGGAATACACAAGGGCATGAACACCAGGAGATAGGAATCATGGAAGCCAGCTGTCAGTGGCCAATCTGTCTACTACAGGTGGCTACTTGTTACCATGGCTCTACCATGGCTCAATCTTTTCCTAAGTTTATGGGTGTGCAGCAACTGGAGTCTCTTACACTGCTGTTGGGAATGCAGTGGTAAACTTTTGAGAAATGGTTTGGCAGTTTCTTGAAAAGTTAAAGACTTACCATATGACCCAGCCATTCCACTCCTAGATATTACTCAAGATAAATGTAAACAAACTCACATAAAGACTTGTACATGAATGTTCATAGCAGCTTTATTCATAAAACCCCCAAATGGAAACAACCCAAATGTCCATCAACAGGTGAGTGGATCGACAAAATGAGATATATCCATACAATGGACTATTTCTCAGCAATAAAAAAGGAACATACTAGTGATATACACAACTAAGTGAATGACTCTCAGAATGTTATGCTGAGAGAAAGAAGCCAGACCAAAAAAAGTACTTCCTGTATGATTCCATTTATATAAAATTCTAGAAACCCAAATTAATCTGTAGTGCTAGAAAGCAGATCTGTTGTTGTCTGGAGTGAGGGATAGATGGTCTACAAAGGGGCACTTGGAAACTTGTGGGGGTGATGAAAATGTTCTGTATCTTAAGAGTGGTGGTAATCCACAGGTGTACACATCCATCACACTCATCAAACTGTATGCTTTAAAAGAATGTAGTTATTGAACATAAATTATACCTCAATAAAGTTGATTAAGAATAAGAATTAAATGAAAGAATCAGACATATGAATCTAGACACTTGGAAGAGAAAGTAATGTTGATACTGAGTATAGGTGATTTTAAACATAATTTGCCAATTTACCATTGTCATCTCTCTCGTGCATTAGCTAAAAAAAAAAAATAGAGCTACATGAAACACTTCAGATACGAATTCTTTTGAAGGTGATAATCAGTTTGCTTTAAGTAGAACAAAGGGGTCATTTATCACTAAAAATTACTAGAGATGTAAAACATTTGTCATACCTATTGACTATCTTATTTACTTTTTTAACTGCCTGTTTGTGAACTTTGCCAATTTTTCTATTAGCTTGTTCTTCCCGGTTCTTCTGTTTGTTTACATGCCTCCTCAGCCTGGGAGCTCACTGGAGACAAGGACTGCATCTCTTCTCTTTCTTTACCTCAGCCCAGCAGTGTTTGGTATTTCGTTCATGAAATGTTTGCTAAAATTGAATTGATCTTAATTCATTCTCATACACTTTGGAGCATTTAACTTTATTACTTCTGTTTTACAGATGAGGAACACAAGATGCTGCAGAGGCTGAATAATTTGCAGTCACACAACTAAATGGCAGAATTGGGACTGTAATCCAGGCCTTCTGATTTTAAACCATGGGTTTATTGAAATTGTATTCCATCCCCTCCATTGATGTTTGCCTGGGCCCTGTCTTCTTCAGGATATCAACTGAGTATTTTAAATGAATTTAAAGTGAGCAAAGCTCACCCTCCGCTACGCGCATGCGTCCCTTCCTTTTCCCATGGTAGGAAAAAAAAGACACCGCCTCCTTTCGCTTTGCTCATCTTTTGGCCCCTGCGACGCGCCATCGCCCGTGGGGAGGAGTTCACTGGTTGAAGTGATGGCGACTGGAACCCCAGATTCGCAAGCACGATTCGGTCAGTCTGTGAAGGGGCTTCTCACGGAGAAGGTGAACACCTGTGGTACTGACGTGATCGCGCTCACCAAGCAGGTGCTGAAGGGCTCCCGGAGCTCCGAGGTGAGCTGGGAGTGGACTCTCCGGGCTTAATACCGGGAGACTTGACTTCCATAGCCGTGGGAAGAGGGTCGTGTTGCATCCTGGGAATTGTAGTCCGTGAACTAGTGGAGAAGGGAGAAGACCTCGTTCCGGAGGGCGCGTGTTGCATTCTGGGGTGTGTAGTCTCTTTGGGTAGGACTAGCGGTCCTGTGAGCCGGGGTGGTGGTGGGGGAATGGAGGCGGGGAGGAAGAAACGAAATGATGGAAATCGGTGCTTCAAAGCAGAGATCGCCGCAGACGACGGATGAGATAGTGATCCTAACGAGTTCCTCATTTGTTTCTCAGAGTTGTCTGTAGTGAAGATGTCTCTTTCGGCCCCTAAATTCCGCGTGGTTTTGCCCTCAACATTCCAGATTCCTTCCACACTTTTATGCATCGTCTGTCCACAGATTTATTCTTTTCTGACTTGTCTTTCTGGCCACATTCTTGGTTTTCTGTTTCTTAGATTAGCTTTCTCCTTTGCCGTGATTTTCCCCTCATCATCCTCTGGCTGATTCCGTGTATGGGATTATTTGATAGCTTGTCACACCAGCAAGCTTTATATGTGCACACTGTTTCTCTCCAAAAAAGGACTTATCCATTGTACCCTGAGGTATTCACCCAAGTGAAATGAAAGTATATGTCCACACAAAGACTTGCACACGTTCATAGCACATTTATCCATAATAGCACCAAACTGGAGACAATCCAAATGCCCACGAGGCACGTGACTGGACAAACAAAATGGGTCTAATGACCTAGACTTTCAACTTCTAGGTTTTAACCAGGAGAAAAGAAAACATATACATCATTTTGTTACATAAACCAGCCATGCACATAATGTATCATCTAAGATATCCAGGTTTGGAGTCTTTAAAGTGGAAAACATCTTGAATACACTTGTAAAACAATCTGGGGACAGAGTCTTTAGATTTCTATGACTTTCTCCTGTAGACCATTGTCTTGCTCATAATTAACTCAGTAGCAGTGTATCTTAGCTACTTATTTTCAAGAAGTATTTTTGATTTTCAAGTTAGTTTTCATAACAGTAGCACCTCTTTCTCTCCCACTCTTTTTTTACTCATGTTTCATCACTTATTATTTCATTGTTATGTAGTTGCATTAGCAAACATAATATGTTTGCAAGCCTTCACATTTGTATATGAATGTTCAAAGCAGCTTTATTTATATTAGTTTAAGGTCCAGTAGAATTATCCTTGCAAAATTAGCTTTCATGTTATGTCCTTAGCTTCTGTTGATAGTGGCTGCAAGAAAGAGCTGAGTGAAAAAAGTGTTTGCGGGACTTCCCTGGTGGCGCAGTGGGTAAGAATCTGCCTGCCAATGCAGGGGACACGGGTTTGAGCCCTGGTCCGGGAAGATCCCACAGCCACGGAGCAACTAAGCCCGTGTGCCACAACTACTGAGCCTGTGCTCTAGAGCCTGCGAGCCACAGTTACTGGGCCCACATGCCACAACTACTGAAGCTTGTGTGCCTAGAGCCCATGCTCCGCAACAAGAGAAGCCACCATAATGAGAAGCCCACACACCACAACGAAGAGTAGCCCCCGCTCGCTGCAACTAGAGAAAGCCCGTGCGCAGCAACAAAGACCCAATGCAGCCAAAATTAAATAAATAAATAAATAAATAAATAAATAAATAAATTTAAAAAAAAACAAAAAGTGTTTGCGTTTACCATAATACTATTGCTGAAGTCACTGATCTGATGATCCCAGATATGCTTTGTGTGAGGTCCACATGGTATACTCATTTTAGGATTCAGTATCAGAGGAAAGTTTATCTTTTTTGAAGAGTTGTTGTGTTGCCTTTTACCAAATAAGAATTATGCAACTTACTGTGTTTCACTCTTTGCCTTGGTTGCACAGAAGTTGCTTTGTCAGTTTTCGTGGTAGACATATCTGCTTCCTTCTCCTTTTCATGATTTTTAGATTCTATTTCAGCTTTTCCAAAAAAAAGTGTGTGTTTTATGTCGTTTAATTCATTAAGTCTTCACAATCACTAATAAAGGAGGTACTGCTCTTACAGAGAGGAATTTCGCTGGTCCAGGGTCCCACAGTAGCTAGGAAGGGGTAGAGCTAGGATTCAAGCCTAGGCAGACAGGTCCTAAGCCCACATTCTTTGACGTCACTTCCCATGGCCGCTAGCTGGATTCAGTGGCCAAAAAGCCACAGTGCCACCATTGACTGCCCTAATATGGCTTGCTGCTTCCCGTTCCTGCTCCTCGTGTATTTTTCATGAGGGCTTCTTCTGTAGTAGATTTAGACAGGGTGTTCAGTAAGTGGTGTGGATTGAGTTAAGCTGAAGCCAGTCCAACTTTCTGGGACAGAGTTGACACATATCTCAAGTCTAAACTTTTTCTTTTTTACTGGATCTCTTACATGACACTTACCACATACCATATTGTATTTTTCTGTAGTTATGTATTTTTGCCATTTCCTTTACTAGGCTCTGAGGTTATGGGAGTGTCTTACTGATTTTCAATCCTTCTTAGCCCACAGAGCATTGCTTCTCTCTTCAGCAGTCTCCAGGTAGCTATTCTGTTTGAGTAACTGACAATTTCCATGTGTAAAACACTCATTTTCACAGCATCCACTTAACACATATTTATAGAGTGTCTGCTATGTGCCAGGAACTGTTCTAGGTACAAGGGAGACGTTGGTACACAAAACTAAGTCCCTGTACTTAGAAAACTTCCACTTTAGTGAAGAGACAGACAAAAAAAACGAAACACAAAAAAGGTGGTAGTAAATGCTATGCAGAAAAATAAAGCTGGGAATAGAGAGTGCTGAAAGGGTTTTCTGTAAATAGGGTGGTCAGGGAAGGGCTCTCTGAGGAGGTAGCATTCGAGCAGACGCTTGAATGAAGTGAGGGAGCAAACCATATGGACATCTGGAGGCAGAGAGTTCCACGTCGAGGACATGGCAACTGCAGAGGCCTTGAGATGGGGATGTACGTAAGGAATGCAGGGAGGCCAGTGTGACTGGAGCACAAAGTGAGGAAATCATACCAACCTATGTCCATGGCACAAAGAATGCTTGTGCCTAATACGCTTCTCTCGTGCACACCTGCGCTTCCGCTCCTCCAGGTGAATTGTGTGCTTGGTAAGGGTTCATTGTGGTTTTTTCCTAAACCTGTGTAAGGCGCTTGTGCTTGCTATTGCAACTACATTGTTTCATGGAGTGATATGGGAAATGATGAAATATGAGGGCAGAAAAAAAGAGGGTTGCTGTTGCTATGAAAACTAAGTTGAAAATTAGCAATACTTGTTGAAGAGAAGTACCAAGACAAACTGGTATTGAGTTAATTATGAGCAAGACAGTGGTCCAAGCCTGGGAGGAAGTTCCTAGAAATCTAAAAAGATTCTGTACTCAGGTGGTTTTACAGGTGTATTTAAGACGTTCCACTTTAAGGAAACTGAAACTGGAAATCTTAGGTGATATGTTACGTGTGTGGTTGGTTTATGTAAGAAAATGATGCACAATGTCAATGACTACATCTGTCATCACAGAAAAGACCTTGGCCCTACATTCCAACAGCCCCTGCATTCCAGGCCATTACAAGTCCCGTCCAGCCTATCTTTAAATACCTCTCAAGCCCCCCGTGCCGCCCTTTTTAACTGCCACATCTGTGGTTCAGGTCACTCTCATTGCTCGCCTGGAATACTGCAGTATTCTCCTAACCTGTCTCTCTGCCTTTAGTCCCCTGTCTAGTCCATCCTGTTTACCACACTCTAAAGCAGTAAATCTGATCATGCCACTTTTTTGTAACATTATATTACTTCGGAATTCTAAACAGCAGCCGTTAGGTATCAGCTTAGAAGTCACTTCTTTTAGGAAGCCTTCCCTGAGCACCTACCCAGTAATGGTAGTAACTGGGGCAGTAACTCCTGCCCCCCGGACTCCCAGGGCATTCAGTGCTTCCCCCTCAGCACTTACCACAAGGTATTGTAGTACCTTTGTCTTCTTTGTCATCCCAGCCTGTGAGCCCTGTAAGGATGGGGGCTATGTCTCTTACTGGCTCATAAGCACTTAGTAACTATTTGTTGACTGAATGAGGAAGCTTCTGTTAGAACTCTTACTTTTCTGCCATCGGTTTGTCAGTCACCATCCATAGGAGTTTGGAGTTTGTCACTTAAAAGTGGCCACAAGGAGGGAACCGGAACTCTCATACCTGGTGGGTGGGAATGCAAAATGGTATAACCTTAATGGGGGGTGGGTGGCAATATGTAGCAAAATTAAAACCCTCTGATCCAGCAGTCACAGTCAAGATTCTGAGTCTATCCAAAGACATGATGGCAAAAAGATACAAAGAACTATGAGGTATTTTTTGTAGCACTACTTACAATAGCAAAAGACTGGAAACAGCCCCAAAGTCTATAGCGGAGGACTGGTTGAATAATCTTATGAGACATCTATTCAGTGGAGTGCTCAGCAGCCCTGAAAGAACAAGGTGGAGATTCAGTATATACTGCTGCAGATCCATCTCAGTATATATTATCAAGTGAAAATAGCAGGGTGCAGAAGAATGCATATGGTAGGTTACATTTTATGTAAAGGGGGCAGAATCTATATATATGTCCATTGTTTGTAAAGGAACAATGGAAAGATAAACCAAAAGCTAATTTAAAATATATTTATGCATAGGAGAGAGATACCGGGGAGGGGAAGAGGCTGGATAGGTCTTATTTTATTGTTTTGCCTTTAGAAGCATGTAAAGTTTTATTTTTATTTTGTACATTTATTTATTTTTATTTATTTATTTTTGACTGCGTTGGGTCTTTGTTGCTGTGCGCAGGCTTTCTCTACTTGTGGCGAGCGGGGGCTATTCTTGGTTGCGGTGTGCATGCTTCTCTTTGTGGTGGCTTCTCTTGTTGCAGAGCACAGGCTGTAGGCACGTAGGCTTCAGTAGTTGTGGCATGGGGGCTTAGTAGTTGTGGCACACGGGCTTAGTTGCTCTGCAGCATGTGGGATCTTCCCAGACCAGGGCTCGAACCCGTGTCCCCATTCATCGTCAGGTGGATTCTTGTTTTTGTTTTTTGTTTTTTTTGCGGTACGTGGGCCTCTCACTGCTGTGGCCTCTCCCGTTGCGGAGCACAGGCTCCGGACGCGCAGACCCAGCGGCCATGGCTCACGGGCCCAGCCGCTCCGCGGCATGTGGGATCTTCCTGGACCAGGGCACAAACCCATGTCCCCTGCATTGGCAGGCGGACTCTCAACCACTGCGCCACCAGGGAAGCCCTGTCAGGTGGATTCTTAACCACTGTGCCACCAGGGAGGTCCCAAGTTGTGTTAATTTTTAAAGTTAAAAAGAAAAATAAATAAAAGTTGCTGTGAGGGAAGGAATCTGGAGGCTGGAGCAGTGCTGGTGTCCTGGTTAATTTGAAGTCATCTGTCCGCCTTTCACCAGAATCTCTCTGACCCAAGGGAGCAGGGAGGGTTGGTAGGACACACATAACAGTAGCTCCCTTTACATGGTTGAACTGCATGTCTGCCAGGAACAGGGTGCCACAGGAGGCCAGAAACCTCTGTTGATCCCTTCTTGGCTCTCTGTAAGGAGGCAGATCTGCTGAGCGCAGGCCACCCAGCTGAAACGGAGCTCACTCAGCCTTTCTCTCTTGGTCTCAGGGCCCAGCTATCAGTGAACTCATTAAAGTCTGCTGCCGCACTTCTTTCTTTCCTCTTCCCCAGCTCCATCTGGCCATCCTTTACATGGTGGTTTCCCAGTTTAAAGCCCAAGCTTCTCCCCAGGCCTTTTTACCCCCTCTGTGTCTCTCATTCCATTTCTCGACAGCTACCTTCCTTCTGTCCTTTAAAGCCCTATCCTAACTCCTGCCCTCTCTCTCCTCTCAAACCACCCCAAATCTCAAGTTTGCCTTTAAAGAATCAGAAGTTAGGTTCTCACTGGGCTTGTGGAGCCAGAGTTTGTTTTCGCAGACTTTGCCTCTCAGCACTTGATTAATAAACTCAGCAGTTATGGAGGGCTTGATTTCTCAGGCTGTGGCCTTCAGAACAGATGTCGAGCCCATGCCAGAACTGCCGTAGTGACAATGAAATGGATTTTCAACATGAACAAATGGGAAATTATCCTCCTTTACATTTGGAGGGTTTATATTTGTATGGGGTGTGTGTGGGGGTGGGCACGGAGAAAGGGTGGTGGTATAACAGCTGCAGAGAGAAGATTACAGGAAGTTTGGAAGTTTTGATTATTACCATTTTATTTTCGTCTTCCAGCTGCTAGGTCAGGCCGCTCGAAACATGGTACTACAGGAAGATGCCATCTTACACTCAGAAGATGTAAGAAACAATTTCTGTTATGATTTGGGTTTTATATGCACAGTTTGTTTGGCTTCAGGGAAGTGGAATGTTCTATTTCTCTGTTTTTCTTTTTTTTTTTTAACGCAGAGTTTAAGAAAAATGGCAATAATAACGACACATCTTCAATACCAGTGAGTATGCCCTCTCCAGTGCCTACTGTACTTACTAAGCAATCGTTTTCTGCAGGCTGTTTCTTGTGGCCTTTGTGCTTCAGCACATTTTCCTGTGGAGGCAGGAGCTGGGAGTAAAGGAGGGGTTAGTCAAGGATGTGTTCCCTCTGGAAGTGAGACTGCAGAAGAATTTGGGGTATGGGGTGTGATCAGAGTGGGGACCACCTTTGTGAACCTCTCTGATAATTTGAGGGCTTCTCAGAAGGAGAGACTGCAAACCCCATAAGGGCAGGGCCCATCCAGGACCACACACATGCACAGCGCTTGGCACCCAGTAGGCACTTAACCAGTATCTGTCCACTGTCTGTGCCTGAGGTCTTTCCTGGAGCATCTGCACCTTTCCTGGAGAACCAAGTATAACTATGTTCTTTATCTTACATTCCCATATATAACCCAGCCCTAACTACATATAAATCATCCAGGAGATTTTGAAATATAGAGACCCCTTTTGGACAAAATTATAATTTAATTAACTTTTCATCTTATTTCATTTTGCTTTTTATTTTATGTAGTTGACATTATACTTATGTATCTATTAGAAATATCTGATTGGGAATTTAACTCTTGATATCTAAATAGCTAAATATTCATTTTTTGGGGTGTGTACAGATCAGGTATGTGACCGTTTGGCTCCACATACCCAGACTGAATTTGAGCCATACTTGTAGTTTGTTAGACCACATCCCTCACTCTGATAGAATATTATTACATCTTTAGGTTTAGAATCATCTTTTCAGCAACTCTGCACTCAGATATTGAACCTCTGTTCAATAGCACAATCTTAGGGTAGGATGGACAGAAATATGAAATGTGACAAGCTGGAAATTTGTTCTGCCTATATATACATATCTGACCAAAAATAACTTTTACTAGTTCGCTGCATTTTCTTATGTTTACTTTCCTCTTTCCTTTTCTGATTTAGGCAAGAAGCTATTCAGAAGAAGTAAGTAACCCCAAAGGTAGAGGAGTGGGGGGCCAACTAACTGTAGCAGGCTGGGGGGAATTATGCTGCTGGGCCTAGGATCAGTACAAAACTCTGGTTCACAGATGCCCTTAAGTTGCCACGTGTTCTAGGATAGCTCATTGGGAATATAAAGAATATTTCAAAGGCATGCAGTAAGTCAATTCACTGCTAGCAAAGGCTTTCTAAAAGTTATAGGGTGTAGAGACCAACTTTGAGGGTAGGAAACCTTTTATGCTGGTAATATTCATTAAGTCAAGTAAATGTGCCAAAGTCATTGAACAGCCTTGTTTTTGTTTTAAGTGGATTAAATCTGTCCCTTGCAATGTTGTTTACACTACTAGTTGGCTTTACAGATCTTTTCTTCATAGTTTAAACATGTCTGGGACCCTAGTGGACCAATAGAAATTTTGATTTAGTTCAACAGAACTATGCATATAATATACTTTGTGCAAATCATTTGCACAGTGAGATGTCTTTTTTTTTAACATTGATCACATTTTTTTTTTCAGTATCTAGTCCTCCATTTTTTCTAGGGAGAACATATGAAATTGAACTTGCAGAGACAGGAAACCATTGCATACAAAGAATGTAGAGGAATACCCCTATCTCTGCATCCAACCATGGATCTGACCCCATCAATAGCCCCCACATTTAAAGCCAAAAGAAAGTAATATTGCATAGAGAGGGTTGCTATGACAACAAGATGCTCATTCTAGATAAACCTTTTTCTCTATTCTAATTTGTAGTGTTGAGCAGTCATCAAATCTACAGGACCAGTTAAATCATCTGTTGAAGTAGAACGTGTTATGAGAGGGCAAAGGCACTTTGCCTGACACAGAGGAGGAAATATCTTACATAACTACTGTGCTATGGGTTTGATTTTCCATTTTCTTCTCCAAAAGTTAAGTTAGAATAAGATCTGTGATGATGAACACTTTCTCCTGAAAGGAAGTTAAGTGATTGAATTTTGAAAGCACTTCTTGAATCAAACCAACCCATGCTCTTATTGAATTTTTAAGTTGCTCTGTTAATTCGATATTAAAGCAAAATTAAAAGATGTCTTAGTTTTTCTCATAGAACTTTAATATGTCAAAAGCCATATTGTCTAAATGTGTTTCTTAAGCAAATACTGAGTAGTGTTTTAAATTCAGACTTAAGAGCTTCTATTGTGAATGTATAAGAATGATTAATATTGTTTTTAAAGACTTTTTTCTTTTAATCATACATTCAGGAAATATTTTAATTTCATGGTCACAGAATGGTGATTAGGTAATACCTGTTGTTTTCTTTTCTTTTCTAGTAACTAAGAGGAGATAGTTATTTTATTTGTTGTAGCAAATTCCTACATGAAAATTAGGCAAATGGTATCATATCTGGCCAGCTGCAACCTCCTGCCTTGACCTTCATTCCTAGAGTTTCTTTGTTGTTGTGACTCTTGATTAAGTGGCCTTGGGTTCATTTTGTAATTTTGCTAGTCATCAGCAAATTCACTTGTATGACATTATTGTCAAGTGAGAATGCAGTTGAGTTACTGTGATTCCGGTATAGGGTTGTGCCATGTAGAAAACCTTATGTTTATAGACATTTACCTACGTTCATTGAATTTATCTCATTAAATGTCATTACCGTTGTCTGTTGTCAAGTCTGAATGTCTGTGCTTTACTTGAATTTAAAATGGGACTTCCAACCTGTTTTAGCTCAGTTCTTAATTCACTAAGGTATTGGGAGAAAGCTGACATAAGAAAATGGTGTTTTTACCGAAAGAAAAAAAGCAAATATGAGTTCAATTTAATTCATATTCTATATCATCAAGTTGACTAATCATATCAGATTCCATTTATTCCTCATTTTATATATATATACATTAACTTAAAGTAAAAAAACAGTATGAAGGAATTCACTTATACATTCATTCTATAAATGTTTATTACAATTATTAAATGTAAACAGGCTCAATTTAGCTTAAAAAGAAGGCTTGCAAACTTACAGCAATTGTCATATTAGTAGTAAAACATTTGATGTTACTATCACAGTTTCTATTCAACATTTTGCTGGAAGCCACACCTGGTGCAGAAATTAAAATTAAATGTAACTATTAG
The DNA here is from genome assembly GCF_964165515.1 of Mesoplodon bidens. Lineage (NCBI taxonomy): Eukaryota > Metazoa > Chordata > Mammalia > Artiodactyla > Ziphiidae > Mesoplodon > Mesoplodon bidens. The sequence continues at coordinate 27,174,983 of NC_138176.1, read as the reverse complement.
CAAGGAAGAGACAAAATTGTTATCATACAGTAGGACTATCTACTTAGAAAATCCAAGGACTGATTTTTTTAAAAAGTCACCAGTTTAGAAAACAAAACAAAGTTTAACCATCCAAGTATACACAAAACAAAGAAATATTTAAGATGAAAAACAATTAAACTATGGTCTATGTTTTCTTCCTCATGCTGGAACAAATATGAAAGAAGCAGTGACTGCTTATGTTATATCTGATAAAATAAATTTCACAATCAAAATTTGAATGGTAAATAAAGATGAAATTTACATTAAATAATGAAAACCTAGTAGTACTGATTTAGTCATTTTAAAGAACATAATGCCAAAATACATGAAAGAAAAGTAGACAGAAATGTGAGAGCAGGCAGAAATGTATACATACTTTGATAGTTTGTTTCTTATAGAAATAGGTTAATATGGCGACAAAAGATACTTCTCTAAAATAACATTTGTGTTGTAGAGGATATGTGGGAGGATAATTTCAAAATAATGAAAATTCAAATCTATGCAAGCAAATTTATGTGATGATACCCAAGCAGTACTATAAAGAAAAAAATCATGCTTTAAATATCTGTATTAGGGATAAGGCGTAAGTAAATGTTTTCTTTTTTTTTTTTTTAAGGAGTTTGTGGTTAGAATTTAGAAAGAGAACAAAAGAAATCAAAGTGGAATAAGAAAACCAAGCATGAATGACAAAAATTAGAAAAATATTTGAAACCATTAATTGGTTCTTACAGATTAAATTGGTAAAATGTCAGCTCAATCGTAAAAGTACAAATTAGTACATTTATAATTGAATAGGAGATATATAAGATAAATCAATTAGATTTGAAAAGAGAGATCTGTCAGCTTGATGCTAAAAATTTAATTACTAGTATCAAAATATCTGGCTCCTTATAATGATATAATATGATAAAACTGACATTTAAAAGAGAATATGTCCAGACTGGTTATGAGAAATAATCCATAAATTGTCAGAAATAACCAATTAAAATGTCATCTGCTTGTGATGGCTGTCCTGAGACTTTTCCAAAGTATCAAATAACAAATCATTTCCATATACTCCCAAAGTATAGAAAATGATTGGAAGATACCCAGTTCCTTTGCTGAAGTAAATGTAATTTTCATTAAAAAAAATAAAAAGCAAGATAATAGAAAGACATTTAGGAGATTCTTATTTATGAACATGGATGCAAAAATCCTAATAAAATCTCAGAAAATTGAATAGAGAAATATTTGGAAGAACTGCTAAAATAATTCTAGAGTTACAAAGTTCATATAACAGCTGCAGAACACATTACATTAATAAAAAACAATAAAATCATACATCACTGTAATATACACCAAAAAGGCATCTGAAAAAGTTCAACGTCTATTTCTAATTAAACTTAAAAAAAAAAAGTCTCTCTAAAAGTATGTTTTAGAAGAAAGAATAATAGAACCCCAGAATATTAGAGCTGTATGGGGCCTCACAAGTGATTAAATTCTAGCCCCATGTTTTACAGATGAAAAACGTAGCCAGGGAGATTAAATGACTTACCCAACGTCACTGAACTTGATGGTAGGTCTTCTGACTACTAGTCTAGCTTGCTATTTTATCTGTTACTTTTCTTATAAATAGAAACAAGGGTGCTTCCTGTCATTTCTAGTATTTAGCATCATAAAAAAGAAACGGAAGTAATTGAATCCAATCCATTTACCCCTGCTACTTCATCTCTGGTAAGTAACCAGTTGGTCATCTAGCTTCTGCTTAAATACTTCTAATGTTTGGAGAATCCTTTATTTAGTGGTGGTGGCCATTTTGGAATGCTCTACTTGAAAGATGGTTTTGTGTACTGAACCAAAAATCTGCCTTTCTGGACCATCCTGGAATTGTCAGACCAGTAGCTTCCAAGGTGGGATGTGTGGAGGTATTCACAAGGCCATCCTTTGAGGTAAGGGAAGAAAATATCTGTGTATATTTATTTTTTATCTTAGAAAGAGAAAATTAGCTTTGTGCTAATGTTTAAAATATGGCTTGATATGAGATATCTGACTTGGCCTACATAGCATACCTATCATTTAGCAGGGGTGATATTAAAAACAAAAAATTCTGTGGCTGAAGCACTGACCAATCAGAATGAATGATGGTCACAAGCAGTCTGGTCCAGAATCAGCCCTGCACACTAGATACCTGAGGAAAACTGGGAATAACTAAATGTAAGTTGATGGTGGTTTGTTTTACTGCAGTTTATCTGTGTGTGGTTAAGTGGATTTAAGGCTTATCAAATGATTCTTGTGAATAACCACAAATTGAAGATAATATAATAAAACAAGCACAAGTGAACAAGTGGAAAATGATAGAGCCTTTTCCTTAACCTCCCACTAATCTGTCCTTTCAAGATAAAGTTACCATTTTAAGAATGAGTGAGAAAGTGACAACTTTTCTGAAGGAACTAATTTTATGGAGAGAGTGTTTTGAAAACTAATATTTTGGAGTGTTTTCACCATTAAACAATTGCCAAAAACCAGATATCTATACAAATGTATTTTTACACACTTAATAGAGATATTCTAAGCTATAAAATATTCCAACAAGGATCATTTCCATGGGTTTAATTTGTTAAAAATATAAAAATATAACACCTTCCTCTTAACATTTAACAACAACTGATTGACATCTGGGAAGATTATTATTGTCAGATGAGATTGAAAAATGAGTGTAATTTAGTAAATCTTCCATTCAGATATCCTTTCAGTTGAAACCCCATATGGCCTTACTATCCTAATGAATAGAAATTCTTGTTATAACCACAAAAGGAAATAAGGTATTCAAGTGTAGGAGTGTAGAAATTAATTAAATTAAATTTTTTTTTCTGCAAGATGAAATGACAATACTTAGAAAACAAGTGAATTGACCAAAAAAATACTAGAGGTTAAAAATGAACTTAGCAAAGTTGCTTTCCTAAATACAATTCGAAATAGACTGAGATTGATTGATATGGAATCATTGATATGATTCCATCACTATGACATTCTGGGAAAGGAGGGAGAACAGATCTATGGTTGTTTAGAAGCTGGGGTGAGGAGATTTACTATGCAAAGGGGCAGGAAGAAACTTTTTGGGTGAGAGTCTTGATTGCGGTGATGTATATACCTTGTTAGAATTCACAGAACTGTACACTTTATAAAGAAAGGTGAATTTTACTGAATGTAAATTCTATCTCAATACACCTGACTTTAGAAAGTAGACTGAGAAAAGGTGAATTCATTCCCAAAGGGGGCAAAAATCAGTATATACGTGGGTGTTCATACGAGCGTTATAAAATGAAAATCACAGTGGAGCAATAAAGGAAGGTCCTTGATAGTAAGAGCCTCTTCCTGGTTGGAAAGACCAAAGACAGCCAAGATGACTTTGGGCACACGAGGGCCGGAGCGCGAGGTGAGGACTCGTGGTCGGACTGCGCAGGTGGGTTCCTGCCCGGGGGCGGGGCCTCGGGAGCGCTGGGCTTCTGGAGCGCTGGGCCTAGAGAGCCGGCTGCTGAGGGCCCAAGTCTTGCAGTCCGGAGGCCGAGGAGACAGTGAGTGTGGTCCCTCGCCTTCCCGTCCGCCCCCGGGGCAGGCCCTCTGCCCCTAACCCCGCTCCCCCCACCGCCCACCATCACCACCCCCTGCGCTTCCGCCTGCCGCCCGCCCCTAGACCACCCCTCAGTCCCGGGGCTCCCCTCCCCCATGCGGGCTCAGCGCCCTCGCCTTTAAGCTGCCTTCTCTCCCTCCCGGCAGTGGCCACCACCCGCGACGTTGAGATCCGGAAGGACGTGCAGGTGCCCGCAGTAGGGCCTATGGCTGCGGTGGAGCCTCAGCTGAGTGGGAACTGTAGGCCTTTGGAAGCCCGGCCTGGCCCGCCAGGATCCCTGGGGTGGGGCAGGGCCAAGTCCGGGCTTAGAGCTTTGTAGCGAGCAAAGGCTGGCCAGGTCTGGGGGGGTTGGAGGGGGGTTGGTGGGGCGTATGGGCGCCTCCACCCTGAGGACACCAGCTCCAACTCTTCTTTCCTTACCCCTCACCCCACCCTTGGCCCCTGGGTCAGACCTACTACGGGCAGGTGCTGAAGAAATCAGCAGACCTCCAGACCAATGCGTGTGTCACTGCAGCCAGGCCAGTCCCTAAGCACATCCGGGAAGCCCTGCAGAATGTAAATGAGGAAGTATCCTTGAGGTAAAGTGCCCTGTGCTGCCTCCATGAAGACCCCAGACAGCATCTTTCTCAAAATATAGTGATGCCAGGTCACTAGGGAATTAACCCGTCTCCTCCAATCCATGGGGCTTGCCTTATCTATTATAAAACTGGTAAAGCACAGCACTGATCGATCATCTTACTGCTCTGATCGATCATCTTACTGCTCTGTTGAAGAACTTCCAGTGACCCACACACATTCCCCCTTTACTCACAGGATACATTCACACTCCTTGGACCTGACATTCAAGCCTGTCCAGGTTGGCCCTCCCTTCCTAACCAACCTTGGCTCCCTCTGATGCACCATACTACTCTAGCCAGACCTTTCCCTTCCTCCTGCCATCAACACTGCCAAGATGATTTCTGCCTGCCTGGCATGAAGTTATCAATGTGGAATGCCTTCCCCCTGCTTGCTTTCTTCCTTTTTAAAAAAATAATTAATTTATTTATTTTTGACTGCATTGGGTCTTCATCCCTATGCGAGGGCTTTCTCTAGTTGTGGCCAGCGGGGGCTACTCTTCGTTGTGCGAGGGTTTCTCACTGCGGTGGCTTCTCTTGTTGCGGAGCATGGTCTCTAGCTGTGCGGGCTTCAGTAGTTGTGGCACGTGGGCTCAGTTGCTCCGCGGCATGTGGGATCTCCCCAAACCAGGGCTTGAACCCATGTCCCCTGCATTGGCAGGCGGATTCTGAACCACTGTGCCACTAAGAAAGCCCCCCCTTCCTTTCTACCTTCCAAATCCTACCTACCCAACGCCTCACTGATGTCCCACCTACTTTGTGAAGCCTTCTTTAATCCTTGGGCACCACTTCCCCAAACCACTATAACACTTACTTCCTGTGCCACTCAGTTTGTAAATAAATCATGGAAAATGTTTTCTGTGTCTGTGTTTTATCTCCCTCGTTAAATACACTTAAGGGACAGAATTCTTGTCTTACCTTTCTTCTTCAATAACTAGCAAGTCCTGGACCTGCATAATATGCTCAGTTAATGCCTAACAAATATTTTAGTTGGTTTATTTGTCTTAGTACCTGGTACAGTGCCCATCAATTCAATGGTAAATAAAGCGGATAGAGTCCCAGCCTTCATGGAGCTTCCGGTGTAGTGAGGGAGACCAAACATCTAAAGAGAAATTGAATGAATGATGGAAGGAAGGAAAGGAGGGAGGGAAGGAGGAAGGATTTATAAGATTTAATGGTTCCACATCTTCTCGTCTCTAGAGGGAAAAAATGTGTATATATTTTCTATTTCCCAGATAATTATGGCTGTGGTCTGGTCATCCCTGAGTGTCTGGAAAACTGCTGGATTTTGGACCTGGGGAGTGGAAGTGGCCGAGACTGCTATGCACTTAGTCAGCTGGTTGGTGAGAAGGGACATGTCACCGGAATAGACATGACAGAAGGTCAGGTGAGGCAATTATTTCAAGTACAAGGAGGAAAAAATTCTGAAAAGCATTCTTTTAGAGATAAAGTTGTTTCCTTGTGACTCTTCAAGGATAATTTAAGAAGGGTGCTAAATGCAGTGCTCGCTTGTACCACTACTGCTTCCTGACCTGGGAACCAAGAACTTTGACAATTAGGGGCTTCTCTGGGAGAACAGAGTCAAAGGTTTGATCTGATTTATGAATATCATGATGACTGAATGGAGTTTGATCTTTTCCTTCTTTCTACCATCTATCCTGAAAGATTTTCTTATTGAATGAAGAGTTTATTCAAATAAAACCCATGTATCAAACAGGGGGTTTATGCCCCATTGAGTCGTCCCACTCTGTAGTATATCCTGCATGCCCAGATGAACCTTGTTTACATACCTAAAACATTCTGGGGGCAGTATATTCCATTAGTAATAGGAAACTTTAGGAAAAAATTAGTGCATTCAAAAATGTTGATTATCGGGGGCCTCCCTGGTGGAGCAGTGGTTGGGAGTCCGCCTGCCGATGCAGGGGATACGGGTTCGTGCCCCGGTCCGGGAGGATCCCATATGCCGCGGAGCGGCTGGGCCCGTGAGCCGTGGCCGCTGAGCCTGCGCATCCGGAGCCTGTGCTCCGCAACGGGAGAGGCCACAACAGTGAGAGGCCCGCATACCGCAAAAAAAAAAAAAAAAAAAAAAAAATGTTGATTATCAAATCTGTTTTTTTTTCTTCCTTTAGGTAGAAGTGGCTAACAAGTACATTGAATATCACATGGAAAAATATGGCTTCCAGGCACCCAATGTGACTTTTATTCATGGCTATATAGAGAAGTTAGGAGAGGCTGGAATCAAGAATGAGAGTTATGATATTGTTATGTAGGTCTGTGTCCTTACTATTGTGAATATAGCCCATTTCCTATTGAACACACGAATGTCACCACTTTTTGCTGAGTGGATTCTTATTTGGGGGGTTAAACTAAACTTAGCATAACTTAATAAAGGGATGGAGCTGGCCTGGGGCACTTGTAGTCCACCAGCCACAGAACACACTAGCCTGAGAAAGAACGTATTTTATTATTATTATTTTTTTTGGCTGCGTTGGGTCTTCGTTGCTGTGCACGGGCTTTCTATAGTTGTGTCGAGCAGAGGCTACTCTTCATTGTGGTGCGCTGGCTTCTCACTGCGGTGGCTTCTCTTGTTGCAGAGCACGGGCTCTAGGGGCTTGGGCTTCAGTAGTTGTGGCATGTGGGCTCTAGAGCACAGGCTCAGTAGTTGTGGCGCACAGGCTTAGTTGCTCCATGGCATGTGGGATCTTCCCAGACCAGGGATCGAACCTGTGTCCCCTGCACTGGCGGGCAGATTCTTAACCACTGTACCACCAGGGAAGTCCTGAGAATGTATTTTAAACTTAACCGTGGTTTACGAATGAGCCCAAAAGACCAGCAAGACCAATGAGTCTGCTTATACAATATGTTATCTTCAGTATTATTTTCATGGCAAATTATAGGATTCTGTGTTGCTGTTTTTCCTCTGAATTATCAAATCATGCCTTAATAAAGCTGCCTTTGAGGAACTTAGCCTATTTACATGTGGCATAAGAAATGCCTTGTGCAGTAGGCATCTGGTCCCAGGTCATTTTGTTGCATGATCAACATCAGGGCAGAAACAAATAAGAAGCATGCCTCAGAATTTTTTCTGCACACTCAAACTTGCTAACAGTTTATTGAGATTTCAAACACTCTGTCCATCTCCCTTATCTTGGGACAAAGTTGAGTGTGGGGAAGAGAGGAGGGAGGTGGGAAGAATACTGTAGCTTTGAGAAAATGGTGGGAACCACCTTTAGGGACTAAAAGGATTTGAAGGTGTCTAAGTAGTCTGCAGATGTGCTTGACATTCTGTCTATTCTTTTTTAGATCCAATTGTGTCATTAACCTTGTACCTGATAAACAGCAAGTGCTGCAGGAGGTATATCGAGTGTTAAAGGTGAGGGGAAGAGGGAGCCCAGTGGTCTTTGAACATCAGTGAGAGCACATGGGATATGTCCTGTTCTGTCCCCTTGAGCTGAGAGCTCAAACTCTCCATTAAATTAGAAAGAGTGGCAAAATGTGGGAGTGACAGGAATACCCTAGATATGAATTTGTCTTCCTCTAGATTTCAAAAGGTGGTAAATCTGAGAGTCATGATTGTGATTGAATATGTTAAAATTTGCTTTCTTGGCTGTTTTTTCTCCTGCTTGCTGCTGTACATAATCCTAGAATAGCATCTGCAGAGCTGCGGGGACCTTTGGACTGACTACTAAGGTTATTTTGTATATACTTCCCTAGCATGGACAGTGTTTCTCAGGGATCCTTATTTTGTATCCATCAGGGCTCCAGATCTTTGGGAAGTTAAGGAAGATGGATCTTTTCCATTAACTACTCTCTTAAAGGAAAACTTGCAGGAGCTCCACACCCTCTATATGTATCATGAGATGTATCTCTTCATGACAGAAGATAGAAGATTATGAGATTCTTGGTTTATAGGGCTGTTTTAGAGATCAAATAAGAATATCTATGTAGAAATGATTTAACAATGTCTTAATGAGTAGGCCATTGTATAGACCAGCTCACTGTTTTCAGCAGGGTGTATGTGTAGAAGGTAGAGACATTACTATAGAATCTAGATGTCCATGCTCTTGAAATTAACTGAATAAAATCTTAAAATTCCTGATCACTCATATGCCTGAGATTTTAAGGACAATGTTTTAAAAAGATAATGTGTTATTATAAAAATAAATAACATTACCAAAGTTATATAATTTTTAAGGGAGAAGAGTTTATTAATACTATTTACTTCTGTTAGTTCTGTAACAACCTGGGGTTGCTTTTGCTTCAGATTGGTTAAGCTTGGAAAGTTATTTTATTACCTGTTGAGTGAGGCACTGAAAAAAATCGTGGCAGTTGGCTATGATTGTAACTAGGGAGGCAGCTAGCAGTTATTTGTCCAAAAAGGGTCAGCTCAAGAACTTCTGTTGTTTTTTTAAAACTTGATTTTAGCCCCTCATTCCTTTCTTTGCTATCTGGGACTAATGTAATCTTTAACCTTGTTTGGATTAATTCTGCCGTTTCAGCACGGTGGGGAGCTATATTTCAGTGACGTCTATGCTAGCCTTGAATTGCCAGAAGAAGTCAGGACGCACAAAGTTTTAAGGGGTAGGTTTTTGTGTTTTATTTTGTTTTGAGGCAGATACTCGTCCAAGTACAGAGTTCCATCCTGCTAATACCCAGGATGAGGCCGTGTGATGTGGGAACATGGGATTAGTTCAGGAGGCTTAGGTTCTGTTCCTCCTCTGACACAAATCTGGTATGACCTTGGACAATTTAATCTCTTTGAGTCGTGTGTTCCGTACTGTAAACTGTAGGTAATAATTCAATCTGCCTTATAGGGCTGTTATGAAGATTAAATGGGATAATGAATGTGAGAAATTCTTAAAAGCTCTAGTGTGGAAAAAAAAAAGAAAAAAAGCTCTAGTGTGGAAATGATGGCAACTGCTCCAGAGTTGATGCCTCCTTAATTCCCCGTGTTCTCATCATTATTGTGTTGTCATTTCCTTTACTGTCATTTTCATGGAGTCTCTGGACGTTGAGGAGATAAATGCTTGTGTTTGGTCAGTCTGGTTATGAAATCAAAAGTTCTTAACTTTTAAAATAAGTTATGTTAACTTTTTTCTTATTATACAAGAAGAAATGGATATTGTTAAAAAGTTGGAAAATAGGGAATTCCCTGGTGGTCCAGTGGTTAGGACTCTGCAGGGGGCCCGGGTTCAATTTCTGGTCCGGGAACTAAGATCCCGAAAGCCATGTGGCGCAGCCAAAAAAAAAAAAAAAGTTGGAAAATACAAAAAGAAAAAGTTACCACTAAGCACATAACCCAGTAATAACTTCTTTTAATAGCTTAGTATACACACTTTTAGGGTTTTTTTTTTTTCCTGTGGGTGTGTATAATAATATTGGGAGTATGCTGCATATAGAATTTAGTATTCTAATTTTATTTAGCATATTTCCTAAGCCTAAAACTTAAAAAATTTTTTTAAATGTTTGTATTATACAACTGTATTGTACAGCTGTACCATAATTTATTTGACCATTTCTCTATCGGTGATGATTTAGATTATTTCTAATTTGTTGATGTAATAAATTTAAAAACTGTAAAATGCCTTATGAACATTAATAGTAATTACTGTTCTAATAGCAGATCATTATGAGATTAATCTGGAACTAAGAGGCAGTTTTGGAATTTTTCTTGTATTTTTTTTACATAACAGTGCTTTTTAGTATGTGACCTAATACATACATGAATATTATGATTGATAGAACCAATATATTAGTGACTGTCCTGAACAATGGTTCCCAGAGACCATTAGCTAGCATATCTGGTTTCAACCATAACTTTCTATACCTTGGGGGACACTCAGGTCCTTCTCCTATTTTTCTAGAACCTATGCCTTAAGTAATACCATAGCCTAATCAATTATACAGAAGAATAATTCCCTTAATACCTAGTTGTATTCGTTGATCTGTGATTTTTCTTTTTTTTAGGTGAGTGCCTGGGTGGTGCTTTGTACTGGAAGGACCTTGCTATCCTTGCCCAAAAAATTGGGTTCTGCCCTCCACGTTTGGTCACTGCCAATTTTATTATCAGTTCAAAACAAGGAACTAGAAAACATGATCGGTAAGAAACAGCAGTAGGGACTGTTATAACTGCACCCTGAATGGTTCAAATTTGGTGATTATCAAGTGTCTCCTGAGTGAGTCTCATTGAAGGAGACTTTGTGTCATCTGGAAATCTCCATTTTGTCTCCTGTTTAATGGCAACCTCCCAAAGTTTGGCATTTAATAAAGCACTTTGAAGTTATTCAGTAAATAGAGTGATGTGCCCATAAAGATAATTGATGGCATGCAAAGAAGAAATCGTCTTTATAATATTAAGTCTTCATCTGCTGGGCAAACCAATAGCCGTTGGAGTGCTGGAGATGAACCATGAGTATATTCTGGTTTTAGGTGATTGCCGTTTTGTTTCTGCAACATTTCTCCTTTTCAAACTCCCTAAGACGGGACCAACCAAAAGATGCCAAGTTATTTACAATGGAGGAATCACAGGACACGAGAAAGAACTAATATTTGATGCAAATTTCACATTTAAGGTAAATAAGATTTCCGTGACTTCCAGCATTCTTTCTATTCTTTCCTTTGCTCCAGGAACCTTTTCTTAACCTTGCATTGCTTCTCACTTTTCTGGTCTTGTTGTATGTGTGTTTGTCTATATATATACACACACATATACATATACGTATATACATTTTTGCTGAACCAGTGAAAAGTAAGTTGCAGATATCATGACATTTTACCTTTAAATAGTTCAGCATGCATCTCCTAAGAATAAAATACTCTCCTACATAACCAAATACCATTGTGACATCTAAAAAACTTTTTTATGAGAAACGTCATTCAGACATCAGATTAATGGAATTATAGAGAAAGAGGATGGAAAAATAGGAGAGGACTGCATAACAGTATTTCAGTTGTTTAATTGTATTGTGGAATTAAGGATTGTTAGTGTTTAATGATGACATTGACATTTCTACTACTCTTTTTAGAGTAGGTTTTGTTTTCTCAAAACAGAGACATACAGGCTTTGGAGTTAGATACCTGGTTTCAAATTCTGGCTCTGTTATTTATTGATTACTCAGGTAAACTTGAATGTGCCACCAAAATTGTTAGAGATGCAAGTTGCTCCACTGTAAAAGTAGGGATAATAATACCTACATGGCAGAATTTCTATAAAGATTAGCAATAATATAGCAAAACATTGGTACTGGGAACTCAGTAAATAGAAGATACAGTCATTATTTGCTCCAAAGGTGGAAGAACTTTACTGTTTCCTTCATCTGATTTTTTTGTCTAGATAGCATTTTCAAATTTCTAAAATACGCCCTGGTGCAGCAGAGCCATTAATGCTTTTTCACTGATACACTGCCACTTGCCTGCTTCATTAGATTCACAGGATCAGAGTGGGAAGGGCCTTTGAAATCATTACTCTGGTCTACTGGCTTTCAAAACAACATTTCTAATAGCAGAATTATTTTTTATTGAGATATAATTGACATATAACATTATATTAGTTTCAGGTATACAACATAATGATTTAATACTTGTATGTATTGCAAAATGATCACCACAGTAAGTCTAGTTAATGTCCATTACCATACATATTTACAAATTGTTTTTTCTTGTGATGAGAACTTTTAAGATTTACTTTCTCAGCAACTTTCAAATATATAATACACTATTATTAACTAAAGTCACTATGCTGTACATTATATCCTCATGAGTTATTTATTTTATAACTGAGAGTTTGTATCTTTTGATCCACTTTAGCCATTTTGCCCACTCTCTAACCCCCCCAGAATTATCTTTTTCAGCAAAATTTTATTTAAAAGATCAATACTTACTATGTGTCCATCATTGCTTTATATAACCCCAGTATCTGAAGGGATACAAGCAGAGTTTATCTGATAGGAGCAGGGATTGGACAGCTCAGAATCTCCTGTGTTCGCTCCTGGTTCCCAAGGCGTAGACCCTTTACACACCTCCCAGGCACCCTGGGACTCAAGGAAATACACTTTAAAAGCCACTAGTCCAAAGCCCTCATTTTAGCAATAAATAAGGTGAAACTCAGAGAGCAGTGGTTTTCTACATTTGCCTCTGAGCAGAGACTAGACACTGAAGCCACGAGTGCCCTTTTTTTTGCACTGTCACCAAAGGAAAACTGATAACGACACTGGTCAATTCCATGTGGAAATAAGCATGAAGCTAGCAGCAGGGTCTGAACATGAGAAAATACTTATGTCAAAAGGTATAGTCTCTTTATCTTGAGATATTGCTCGTTAGTAGAACTTCAGGGTGTTTTTCTTCTATTGAGACAAAAGTGGCATCTCTAAGAATGTGTTTTTCATGCTACCCTTCAGAAAGATGAAACTGTTGAAGTGGACGAAGAAACAGCAGCTATCCTGAAGAATTCACGATTTGCCCAAGATTTTCTGATCGGGCCAATTGGAGAGAAGTTGCCGACATGTGGAGGCTATACTGCTTTTGAAGCAAAGGCTTGCTCGGCTTTCAATTCCCTAACCTCAAACAGAAAACTATTTAAAAAATCGTTATGGTCACCACAGACTGCTAAAGCAAGAAACAAAGCATTGTTCTTTTAGTTGGCCACCATAACTTATTTCTAGCATTTTTGTACCTATAAAATGATTTACCTTCATAACTTCATTTTCCTGGGCTTCCCTGGTGGCACAGTGGTTAAGAATCCACCTTCCAATGCAGGGGACATGGGTTCGAGCCCTGGTCCGGGGAGATCCCACATGCCGTGGAGCAGCTAAGCCTGTGCTCTAGAGCCCGCAAGCTACAACTACTGAAGCCCGTGCGCCTAGAGCCTGTGCTCCGCAGCAAGAGAAGCCACCGCGATGAGAAGCCTGAGCACCGCAACGAAGAGTAGCCCCTGCTCACTTTTTTTCTTTTAATAAATTAAAAGAAAAAAGAAGCTTAAAAAAAAAGAGAAAGAAACCATAAAGGAAATGACTACATAAAAATTGAAAACATCTATTCAGGAAAAGAAAGCAACTAAAAAGATAAATGAGAGAAAATATTTGCAAAATATAATGGACAATCTCTTATAGAGCAATTAAAAAATGAATTTCACTCTAATAGAAAATGGTTAAAGGAATTATTATAGGAAGTTCACAATGATCTATGTGAACATTATAAATTTATATTTTCTTTTAGTACTTTTTAAAAATGAGATAAAATTCATGTAACTTAAAATTCATTATTTTAACCATTTTAACGTGTACAATTTAGCAGCTTTTAGTATATTTATAAGGTTGTGCAACTATTACCACTGTCTAGTGCCAGAAAACTTTCATCACCTGCAAAAGAAATCCCATGCCCATTAAGCCCTAATTCCCCAATCTCCCCCTCTCCCACCCCTGGCAATAACTAATCTGCTTTCTGTCTCTGGATTTGCTTATTCTGGACATTTCATGTAAGTGGAGTCATACACTATGTGGCCTTTTTTGTCTGGCTTCTTTTACTTAATATAATGTTTTCAAGGTTTAGCCATATAGCAGTATTTCATTCCTTTTTATGGCTGAACAGTAGTCCCTTGTATTAGGGACTAAAAATGAGGATAGACCTCATTTTTTTTTTATCCATTCATTAGTTGATAGACATTCAGGTTGTTTCCACTTTTTGGCTATTGTGAGTAGTGTTGCTGTGAACATGCCTGTGTATGTGCTTCATGTACTTGTTTGAGTAGTTATTTTCAATTCTTTTGGGTCTATATCTAGGAGTGGAATTGTTGGGTCATATGGTAATTCTCCATTTAACTTTTTGGAAAGCCACCAAACTGTGTTCTACAGTGGCTGCACCATTTTACATTCCTACCAGCAGTGTACAAGGGTTCCAGTTTCTCTACATCCTTGCCAACACTTGTTATTTTCTGTTCTGTTTTGATTGTAGCCATCTTAGTGTGAAGTGGTACCTCATTGTGGGTTTTTTTTTTTTTTTTTTGCAGTACGCGGGCCTCTCACTGCTGTGGCCTCTCCCATTGTGGAGCACAGGCTCCGGACACGCAGGCTCAGCGTCCATGGCTCACGGGCCTAGCCGCTCCGCGGCATGTGGGATCTTCCTGGACCGGGGCACGAACCCGTGTCCCCTGCATCGGCAGGTGGACTCTCAACCACTGCGCCACCAGGGAAGCCCCTCACTGTGGTTTTGATTTGCATTTCCCTAATGGCTAATGATGTTAAGCATCTTCTCATGTGCTTGTTGGCTGTATAATTTCTTGACCACTTGTATATTTTCTCTGGAGAAATGTCTTGTCCTTTGCCTGTTTTTAAATTGGGTAATTTGTCTTTTTGTTGCAGAGTTGTAAGAGTTCTTTACATATTCTGTATACTAGACCCTTATCACGTACATGATTTGCAAAAACGTCTCCCATTCTGTATGTTATCTTTTTATTCTCTTGATAGTGTCTTTTGATACATAAAAGGTTTTAATTTTGATGAAGTCCAGTTAGTTTTTCTTTGCTTGTGCTTTGGGTATCATCGCTAAGAATCTATTACTTAATCCAAGGTCATTGAAGATTCTTCTAGCACTTCCATGGTTTGTTTTTCACATTTAAATTTTTACTCCATCTGGAATTTATTTTTTAAAATGCTAAATTCCTCTTTTCCTTTCCTTTTTTAAAATTAATTAATTTATTTACTTTTTATTTTTGGCTGTCTCAGGTCTTAGATGCGGCACACAGGATATTCCTTGCAGCACCTGGGCTCTTCGTTATGGCGTGCTGGCTCCTCTCTAGTTGTGGCGTTTGGGTTTTTTCTCTCTAGTTGTGATGTGTGGGTTTTCTCTCTCTAGTTGTGGCGCACAGGCTCCAGAGCATGTGGGCTCTGTAGTTTGCAGCACACGGGCTCTCTAGTTGAGGTACGTGGGCTTAGTTGCCCCACGGCATGTGGGGTCTTAGTTCCCTGACCAGGGATCTAACCTGTATCCCCTGCGTTGGAAGGTGGATTCTTTACCACAGGACCACCAGGGAAGTCCTTTGAATTTATTTTAACATAAATATTCAGGTAGAGTGTCGCTATTTTTCTGAATATTAACTAGTCAAGTTTTCCTATTAATTCATTTCTCTGCTGTTTTGGAATGCTAATTTCTATCATATCTAACTTCTTAAATGTATATTTGAGCCAGTATTCCAGCATATTTGAAAATGAATATTTTCTAAAATGTCTTAGATTCATATTTAGAATTATTCTAGTAACTGAAATACTGGTGTAGCATTTTTTAAAGCATTTTATCACAATTTATCTCAGGTCATCTCTCACAGCTTCCCTGTGAGGAAGGCAGATAGGTAGTTTTAACAGATATTAGCATCTCTCTTCCTCTTATTTACTTTTACCTTTTCCCCATTCATGCTAGCATAATTATTTTATTAGTCCATTCATCCTTTTATAGTATTTTATTATTTAGAACAGGCTTAATGATGGATTTCAAGTCTCTTTTGTCTGATAGAACTTCCTTTTTAAAAAAAATTTTTTTTAAATTTATTTTATTTATTTATTTTTGGTTCTGTTGGGTCTTCGTTGCTGCACCCGTGCTTTCTCTAGTTGCGGTGAGTGGGGGCTACTCTTCGTTGCGGTGTTCAGGCTTCTCATTGCAGTGGATTCTCTTGTTGCAGAGTATGGGCTCTAGGCACGCGGGCTTCAGTAGTTGTGGCTCGCGGGCTCTAGAGCGCAGGCTCAGTAGTTGTTGCACACGGGCGTAGTTGCTCCGTGGCATGTGGGATCTTCCTGGACCAGGGCTTGAATCCGTGTCCCCTGCATTGGCAAGTGGATTCTTAACCACTGCACCACCAGGGAAGCTCCTCTGATAGAACTTCTAACATTCACCAAAGTCATTACAGTGATGCGCCTCAAGGCACTGGATGTTGGAAGCTCAGGGAAATAAGCTACTGATCTTGCTGGGGCAGGGTGGTGGCACAGCATGGGGTTTAAGTACACAGGTCTTGGAGTCAGACAGACTAGGTTCAAATCTTGGCTCTGCCACTTGTGTGTGATCTTGGATACCTTACCTAACCTCCCTAAACCCTCAGTTTCCTCATGTGTAATGGGGAGGTAATAATCCCTTTTTTCCTCAGGTTGTGAGAATCAAATGGAATGATACATGTAAATGTTGGCCAATGCCTGGCAAATAATACACACTCAAGAAATAGAGGTGGTTATGGTTATGGACTTGTATTTGTTAATATTCTTGGTCCCTTGGAACCGTGTTCTACGTATTTGAGTTCTGACCATCTTTGCAGGATTCTTTTATCATTCTCTCATAAACCCTTTCTCCTGAGCTCAGAATTTCTGTAATCTTTTCTCCATGAATTTTACTTTCTGTTGTTTATATTTCATAGAAATTTTGGATACGTGGGGCACATATTGATACACAAGTAACTCTTGTGCCTTTTCCTCCCCCCCATTTTGTTACCTCACAAGCAGTCTTTTTTTTTTTTTTTTTTTGGCCACACTGGGCGGCTTGTGGGATCTTAAGTTCCCCAACCAGGGACTGAAGCCGGGGCCCTGGCAGTGAAAGTGCCGAGTCCTAACCAGTGGACCTCCAGGGAATTCCCAAGTAGTCTTTTTTTTTTTTTAACATCTTTATTGGAGTATAATTGCTTTACAATGGTGTGTTAGTTTCTGCTGTATAACAAAGTGAATCAGCTATACATATACATATATCCCCATATCTCCTCCCTCTTGTGTCTCCCTCCCACCCTCCCTATCCCACCCCTCTAGGTGGTCACAAAGCACCGAGCTGATCTCCCTGTGCTATGTGGCTACTTCCCACTAGCTATCTATTTTACGTTTGGTAGTGTATATATGTCCATGCCACTCTCTCACTTTAAGAGTAAAGCTTATTGGGAATTCCCTAGTGGCCTAGTGGTTAGGATTCCAGGCTTTCACTGCTGTGACCCAGGTTCAATCACTGGTTGGGGAACTGAGATCCTGCAAGCCAGATCACTCTCCAAAATGGTAAATTTGTAGTTGAGGAATTGGAGACAAGAATCCTGGGGCCAGCATAGCACAGGGAGATCAGCTCGGTGCTTTGTGACCGCCTGGAGGGGTGGGATAGGGAGGGTGGGAGGGAGACGCAAAAGGGAGGGGATATGGAAACATATGTATAACTGATTAAATTTGTTATAAAGCAAAAAAAAAAAAAAAAAAAAAAAGAATCCTGGGGCCAAAAAAGCCTGGTATGTTCTTGTTTGGCCACTATTACCAGCATGAATCAAGTCCAAGCTAAGTGTAGAAGCCACGTCTAGAGGTAAAGAGCGATTTTCTTTCTTTGCTTTATTCAGTTCTTGAGCACTCTGCTATTGTCAACCCTTCTGTGTTTCTAAGGAGGTAACTTTGGGGGGGAAAGTAGAAAAAACAAGAATTCTGACTTTTCAGGCCGTTACATTTCATGAATGTGTTATTGGTCTTTTGAAGTTCTTGGTATTTCACCGATAACAAAATCTTGCTGGTCAGAATCAATGTTTATCTTGAAATATTTTCATCGTTCTAATTCTCCTGTACCTGGTTTCCTGAATCCTGGCTCTAAAAGCTGTCAGAAAATTAGTTACAAGCAAAGGAAGTCTTTTCCCCAGCCAAAGCACTTCCACTGCACTCTGGCTGGGAAAATGTAGTTAAGTGAGTTTGCTTCTGCAGGAGATGATTTTCTACTAGCATAGCTCTCCTAGCTAGCAGCACCTCCTGTGCAGGAGCGTTCCTGACCTCAGGCTGGAATGCAACGTTCTACATGTTTGAACTGGTTTATCATAACAATCTCCCATCTGTCCTAGCGTATTTCTTTCAGCCTATGGTTGTGCCATTGTCTTGCCATCAGCTCCACGTTTCTGAAATGGGAATAATTGACACTGAAGGAAGATTTAACGAATGAAACAACTGTGTGTCCTAGAAATATAACCTTGTGCTCTCGGGGGAGGACATTCTTATCTTTTTTATGGAGGACCTTAATGATAGATTCCTGAGTACCGTAAGCAGGCGGCATGTAGGGAATGGCTTGTATTTTTGTTTTCCTATCAGTTACTGCAATAGAGGAATGAAAGTACTGCTTGTTACTGAGGGTTGACTCGATAATGACTGTTTCTGAGAAAGCTTTTCTTTTTTCTTCTTCTCTTCCTCCTCCTTTTTTAATTCTGAGAAGAAAAATGTATTTTGCTATTTAAAAGAATTATGTTATTAAAACACTGCAGCATCTGAAATGATGCAGATAGGAGGTGTGCTATGTACTGTCTTGCTCCAGTTAACAGTCGTGGTAGTAAGCACGTGACAACAGTAGTAATAGTATAGAGGACCTAGCCTTTACCGAACAGTTAATATGTGAAGGCACCACGTCATTTACTCTTCACAACACCCCTTATCTTCCTTTTACAGATGAAGAAACAGGCTCAGAGAGATTAATTTGCTAATCCAAGGTCACACAGCTAGAAAGCAGTGACTCTGAACCCACGTCTGATTCTAGAACTGACATTCTTAACCAGTATGCTGCACTACCTCTCCGTAGCTATACGGTTCATAGAAGCACAAGATGTTGGTGCTGGAAAGGACTGCTTGTCAAGGTGTCCCACCTTTTATTTATTTCAAGTCTTGAGAGCTTTTTGGGCTGAAAGCATGCATTTGGAAGTGATATATCACTTGTACACCCTTCTATTTGCATTGACCACCAATAAATAATAACAGTGTAAATTCATGTTTAATGAATTCACTTTCATTATTTAAGGTGGCTTGTTCATACCCTTGAATTCCAACCTTTTTGCCTGTTTTTTCTCTGACCCCGTTGGCACTGCTGGTGGAGGTATCTCATTTGAAGATGAAAGGAGGAAAAATAAAGATTGCCGTCTTATCTTTTGAAAATTCCACTTACTCTGCCCTGAAATCTTGCTGGTTGTGGTTGGCAATCTCAACATCTGAACATCAGCAACTGCTAATGAGGGTCCTGGTATCTGGGACTTACCTCCTTCTCTTGCACACGTTTCTAGAGATTAGAGTAAGGGAAAGGAAGAAGTTTCAGCATTTCAGTAGCTCAGTTCCAAAAAGGTAAAAGGCACAAACAAATGGGAATCGCATAAAACGAAACAAAGCAGAATCAACTCTCTTGGCCCCAAAGGGAACACCTTTCCAAAGCTGTAAATGAAGTTTACCTTGAAAGTAGTGATAACTTGATTAGAAACGTCAGGAAAAGACAGCTACTTTTATAAGTTAGTGACTGATGCTACTCCCAGGACCTCACAGAATTGTAAAATTTTTTTTTTTTTTTCTGCGGTACGCGGGCCTCTCACTGTTGTGGCCTCTCCCGCTGCGGAGCACAGGCTCCAGACGCGCAGGCTCAGCGGCCCAGCTGCTCCGCGGCATGTGGGATCTTCCCGGACTGGGGCACGAACCCGTGTCCCCTGCGTCGGCAGGCGGACTCTTAACCTCTGCACCACCAGGGAAGCCCAGAATTGTAAAATTTTATCCTCCTTCTAGGTAAATCAACCTAAGTCCAACTGAAATGTTAGTGTTTGGGTCTTTTGAAACACCTTTAACTTGTCCTTTCATTTTGGTTTGTCTTTTGACAGGATATAATCACAGATCCATTCAAGCTTGCAGAAGGGTCTGACAATGCAAAGTCCAGAAGTCCCCCTGAAGCTGCCAGCGGCTGTTGAGGCACAGAGAAGTGCTGCTAAAACAACAGCTGACCAGAAGACAGTGGGCAGGAGGTGAAAGAATGAGTTACACATGTCTTCACCTGCTCTTCCCCACAGCCCATACCACAAGAAAGAATAAAAGGCAAAACTCCACCGTATTTTAGATAACAATTAGTGAATTATTTTGACAAAGTATTGATTAAAGGTTCACAGCAAAATCATCTAAAGACTAGTTAAGCAGTTTTTCTCTTAACTGAGTCTGGTGCCACCTAGTGGCCAGAAATGGAACTGAGAAGCAGTCTCAAAGCCTGGCTGATGGGCAAGAAAGGCTTCAGAAATAACAGCTGGCCAAGGGCCTCAGGGAAAACATCTTCCTTCTGACCTGCATAGCACCTTTTGGACTTTTCACCATGTTTGCTCATTAAACAGAGCTCCTACTGAACTCATGCTAATCATGCCAAAAGATTGCCAAATCAAATTTGGTAGGAGTGCTCTTGAGGTAATTGGTCTTTTAAATCAAAGTTGGTTTTTTTTCTTCTTTTTAATGTGCAGTTGAATGAAGAAAACAGGTAATCATTTTTTGACCTCAGTTTACCCTAATGTGTGATAAAATAATGACCATCTGCAGTAAATCTTAACCGGATCAAGAAAAGAGTTTGATTTTTTTTTTTTTTTTTGCGGTGTGCGGGCCTCTCACCGTTGTGGCCTCTCCCGCCACGGAGCACAGGCTCCAGATGCGCAGGCTCAGCGGCCATGGCTCACGGGCCCAGCCGCTCCGCGGCATGTGGGATCTTCCCGGACCGGGGCACAAACCCGTGTCCCCTGCATCGGCAGGCGGACTCTCAACCACTGCGCCACCAGGGAAGCCCAACTTTGATAATTTTTAAAAGGTAAGCTAGGAGATGTAAAAATGGTGGGTTTTCTTTTCCTTTATAAGGTGCCCTGGTTAAACTTTTAGGAAAATATTAAATTTAGTTCTAGTTTCCATAGTTAAAGAAGAAGATTGAGGAATATTTCAAGGATGGTTATATCATTAGAAATTAAGAGCATTAAGGGAAGGTTCAAGAGTGAGTAAATAAATTGAAGACCAGTTGTACCTGAAGACTTTGTCAGGGGCACAGAAAGTGTGTGTAAGTCATGTGTAAGCCATGTGTAAGTCATGTGTAAGTCATGTGTAAGTCATGTGTAAGTCATGTGTAAGTCATGTGTAAGCCATGGTCCTTGTCATCAGGAGCTGATAGGTCAGTTTTTAAATAACAGCCTTTAAGCAATGAAGACTTTTAATAAGAAAGTCTCAACTAGTCGCTCTGAGCTCAGTGCAAAAAGAATAAGAGGGGAGGGACTTCCCTGGCGGTCCAGTGGTTAAGACTCCGCGCTTCCAATGCAGGGTACGTGGGTTCCACCCCTGGTTGGGGAACTAAGATCCCATGTGCCACATGGCATGGCCAAAAAAAAAAAGAAGGGGGAAATTGGCATGACCCAAGAAATTTTTTCATTAGAGGCATGGGAATACAAGAGGTCTTGTAAAACATTGGAATGAATTTTACAGGACAGACCCCTCTTTTAACAAAGCTGTTCAAAATGGAGAAATGCTCAGATTTCTGAGTGGGTTCAGCTATAGACCCTAACTTATTACTACAAAGCGAGGAAAGGGCAGATGGTATCTTTTAAGCCCGATTCATCTATGTGACCTTGATTCTAAACAGTGCTTTCTTGGTTCTAGAGTTCAATATCTACCCAATCATAACCTACTTCAGTGACAGCATTAGTTAGAATGGTACAGCTGGGATTAGGCATACTTTACTATTCATGAATGCTCGATGGTCCTGCGAGGGGAAAAGATGAAAAGAAAGGGTGTTCTGGTTATTTGGTTTATTAGGCTTTTCAGAATTTATGAGGAAGAGGTATTAGCCTTTTGCTTGTCATTCTGAACTTCTCAGTTCCCCCAAAAGATGTTGAGTGATGATATTGGGCTAGAAATTCACATTGTTCTTTTCCTAAGAATAACATACTTTAGGGCTTCCCTGGTGGCTTAGTGGTTAACAATCCGCCTGCCAATGCAGGGGACATGGGTTCGAGCCCTGGTCTGGGAAGATCCCACATGCTGTGGAGCAACTAAGCCCATGCGCCACAACTACTGAGCCTGTGCTCTAGAGCCCACAAGCCACAACTACTGAGCCCGCGTGCCACAACTACTGAAGCAGGTGCACCTAGAGCCCGTGCTCCGCAACAAGAGAAGCCACCGCAATGAGAAGCCCGTGCATCACAACGAAGAGTAGCCCCCACTCGCCGCAGCTAGAGAAAGCCTGCGCCCAGCAACGAAGACCCAATGCAGTCAAAAAAAAAAAAAAAAGAATAACATACTTTATACATTATTTTCATTTATTAAAAATATACAGGGCTTCCCTGGTGGCGCAGTGGTTGAGAGTCCGCCTGCCGATGCAGGGGACACGGGTTCGTGCCCCGGTCTGGGAGGATCCCACATGCCGCAGAGCGGCTGGGCCCGTGAGCCATGGCTGCTGAGCCTGCGCGTCCGGAGCCTGTGCTCTGCAATGGGAGAGGCCACAACAGTGAGAGGCCCGCGTGCTGCAAAAAAAAAATATATATATATACATTTTGGGCTTCCCTGGTGGCGCAGTGGTTGAGAGTCCGCCTGCCGATGCAGGGGACACAGGTTCGTGCCCCGGTCCGGGAAGATCCCACATGCCGCAGAGCGGCTGGGCCCATGAGCCATGGCCGCTGAGCCTGCGCGTCCGGAGCCTGTGCTCCGCAACGGGAGAGGCCACAACAGTGAGAGGCCCGCGTACTGCAAAAAAAAAAAAAAAAAAAAAAAAGGATATATATATATATATATATATATATATATATATATATATATATATACATTTTAAGAATTGTATTTGATCTGGAATCTAGAAAAGATATATATTAGACAATATAAAATTAAAGTAGATATGTTTTACCCAGAGAAATGCCATAAACAGTTATTTAAATATTCAAAAATAGGTGAAATAGACAACTAGGAATATTTGATCCTTATGAGAGTGGGAGGCAGTATGGAATGATGATTAAGAGCAAAAAGCTGATGCCAAACATTTTAGTTTTTTCCCTCTTAACTCTGCCATTTAGCATTTTGGCCTTGAGAAAATAATTTAACATCTCTGTGCCTTCGTTTCATCTGTATGAAGTTCTCTGAAAGAGCACGTGGCACATGGTTTAGATTATTATTAGTTTAGATCTACTGATACATGGTTGCTGCGAGCCTGTGATGTCAGGACCAGCTAAAGACCAATGCTTCTTTTACTGCCAGGACGTGGTTTATGAAGCTGCCTGTAGGTCTTTTGACAGCGGGCAGCTTTACCTCCAACATTTTATTAGAACCATTTTCAAATATACAGAAAAGTTTAAAGAATTATAGTGATGACCCATTTACCCACCACCTAGATTATATACTTATTAACCTTCTGCAATCATTTAATACGTTTTAACATCATATTTACTCACAGCAGTGCCATAGAAACAGGGGCCTTCCCTTGCCACAAACCTTTTTCAAAAGATATTGGACTTAGAGTTAAAGGAGCAGATTTTCTCTTAATTGATCATTGTATCAAATACAGTATTTTCAGTGCTTCATTATCACAGGGGGAGGATTTATTAAAAATCATGGAAGCCTGTAGAGGCTTTTCAGCTTACCTACTCGGGGTAAGTAGCCTAAACAGGACCCCTACCCCCACACCCCTTCAGGGACACATGGCTTTAAAGGTCATGCCAAGACAGCAGCAGAACCCTCTCCTCTTACTGATTCTTGGCCTTTCTTCCAATGGCTCCCAGACTTATTAGGTTGGGAGGCCTCTTACGTGAGTTCAGCAAGAATGTGAATGTTGCTTGCTCTCAGGTTCTGCAAGGGTTAAGTCTTTAGCTACTGCTACCACTGATGACAGTACACCCTGAAAGGAATTCAGGATGAAAAACAGGATGAAGCACTCTGTGCTTGGGAAAAACAGGTCCCTTAGATAGTTAGATATATCTCAAGAAAAATTTTTATGAACCCAGATTCTTACATCTTTACATATGTGGAAAAGCACTAAAATGATTAACTGAGATATCTGTTCCTTGTGACTAGCAGTAACCTTTCTCTGAGATGTATGCTTGATTACACATATTCCCCAGACAAAATCATCTTTACACTGGCTTCTCCCCCTAGCTCTTTAGAGCCATCCCCCCAGAGCTACCAAGAGGCTGATTCCCAGGCTAGAGCCCTCAGTAAGACTCTGAATAAAACTCAACTCACAACTCTTACGTTGTGTATTTTTCTTTAAGTCGACATTTTCATTAAGTCGCTAAATATTAACTATGTATCTACTGTGTACCAGGCACCATCCTAGGCCTGGATTGCTAACAATGGAATATTATGCACCCCGGGGGCCAACAGGATAAAAACAGCCAGGCATATTTTCTGAACTTTGTTGGTACCTGTCCTCACTTCTGTGCTTTGCCAAGTTTCTTCAATTGTACACACGCCACAATTTGGGTCTAAACAGGGTTTCTTTTGTAGACCCTGCCCTAAGAGTCAGCAGAGGGGGGTCTCACTAGATAGTCAAAATGAACTCTTTTGTAAATATGAAGCTGGAAGTAGACAATCCTAATAATAACCCATGACTTGAGCTTTACTGCTTCATTCCAGTCTCTGTTCAACTGCTGATCCTGCAGTTCCCGTAAACACAACTCCCACTGAGGTTAATGGGAGTGTTCTGTGAATGTAAGTTTTGTACTTCATCTTCTGCCGGGTGAGCCTTGCTTGTCTTGGACGGTTGACCGTCGTCCTGATCCCCTTCCCCGACAGGCCACACTAGTCCCTCCTTTCATGTAGCAGAGCCGTACAGCAGTGACAGGCTCTGGATGAAGGGAAAATCAGTTGAGGACAGAAGCGTTCTGTCCATTGCCTCATATAATAGCAGAGTGCCTCCTATACACTGTCCAGAAGCCAGAGAGAGTAAGAAAGTAGAATGGTGAATTGGTGTTCTGGGTGCTCCATAAGCCAGACTTGTGTCTGCTGACTTTGCAAACCAGGCCGAAAGCCGTTAACCTTCTTCTCATTCATGGAAGGAAAAGTGATTCAGGAGACAGAAAGCAGGTGTTCTTTCTAGATCTGGCTCTACTGCTGAATTAGTTACTTGCCCCTCGGAAAATCATTTGTCCACTTTGGGGTTCGCTTTCTCCAGCTGTTAAATGAGGTTTTGAACTTGGCATACTCTAAGTTCCCTTCCAACTCAGAAACAGACTTGTGGGTCTAGATTCTGGAGAGGTTACAGAATTTTAAAAAATTGTTTGAACTAGTTGCCCACATTTATAAATCAGAAGGTTTCCCATAACATACGAATTTCTGGCTTCTCTTGAAAAATTGGCAACATGAGCCCTGCATTTTGCACAGCTGCCGTGGCCCCAGTGAGTATTGGCTCCCCTGTTACACAGGGTGTGTCCCTTTAGACACCGTCCCTACCCAGTCAACGTTGCCGACCCCTTTAGGCTTTCTGAGTTTGTGGCCCCATTTTAGGACTAGAATTAGCACAGTTTCATCAAAATTAAAAGTGAGGGTATTTTCCCCATTATAGTTCAAATGATGGCAGGCCTATGGCTTAATCTATGACTCTGACTTACATGTTTAATTCATTACAAGCAGAAGCCAAGAAGGGCACGTGGAGCTTGGCAGGGATGCTCACAGGAGGGAACCAAAGAGCACTGGAGCTGCTTATGGTAATTTGACATATAACTCAGAGCCTGTTTGTGTTAGGTGAGGCGTCCTGGATGGTTTATTCTCTGTTCTGAGTTAACAAGCTTCCATCGCATCACTTTCTTTGTGAATATGAAATGAGCATCCTCAGGAAAGCAAAGCCTCAAAATGTCAAGTTGCTAGGGAGGAAAGGTTTGCACAGCAAGCACAGAAGGATTGGTGTGGTTCTAGGCTTAGTAGTTAACCTTTTATTAACTGTCCTTATTTTCTTTTTCTTATTAACCTTATTCCTTTCAAGGGAACTAACTAGGGAAATGTTGTGAAGGAGGTGTTTTTATTTTTGCTTTTCAATAATGTAACAGGAGCCCATGAGGGAATCCTTTACAAATGGTGATTTCTCATGGTAAAGAGGAAAATTCATTGCTTCGTGTGCTATTTATAAACCATGCCAAATATCCCCAGTTGTTTCTTTTCTGAAAAGAACTCCCCTATGCCTCCCTCATAATGCTGATTTTTCTAATTTTACAGAGGAGAACACTGAGGCTGAGGATTTTAAATGACTTGCATGGTGGGAGTACAGTCTAAGACGGGTTAGAACCAAGACTACACCTAGCTCTTCTGACTCCTGTTGTACCCCTGCATCAGAGGGTTTGTCCTTGCTCTCCTTTCAGGGATTCCCAAATTTTAAAATATAGAATTAAAAAGGGAAATAATTACTATAAAAGTAATGATAATGGTTACATCTAGGGTAGAGAACATGTGTGTGATCTAGAAGGGCTATATAGGGGTTTTCTCAACTAGGGGGTGGCTCCTGTTACCATTATAAACGATTACAAAGTGAACATAAGGGGCTTCCCTGGTGGCGCAGTGGTTAAGAATCCACCTACCAATGCAGGCGACACAGGTTCGAGCCCTGGTCCGGGAAGATCCCACATGCTGCGGAGCAGCTAAGCCCATGCGCCACAACTACTGAGCCTGAGCTCTAGAGCCCACGAGCCACAACTGCTGAGCCCACGTACCACAACTACTGAAGCCTGCGCACCTAGAGCCTGTGCTCTGCAACAAGAGAAGCCACTGCAGTGAGAAGCCCATGCACTACGACAAAGAGTAGCCCCTGCTTGCTGCAACTAGAGGAAGCCAGTGCACAGCAGCGAAGACCCAATGCAGCCAAAAATTAATTAATTAATTAATTAAACAACAACAACAACAAAGTGAACATAATCTTTGCCTGGGACTGTCCTAGTTAGCTTCAAACTAGGTTAATTATTGATAGTACCTTTTTTTCCACTCTCAAACAGGTTCTGTTTTAAATGATAAATTATGTGGTCAGCTAGTATACATTTATGCTTTATGCACCTTTATATATGTTTATTATATGTCAAAAACTTTTTTAAAGTTAAAAAATATATATCCAGAAATCTGACCTATGTTCAGGAGGCCAAGGCCAACCTGGGAAACCTTGTGTTTGCTCTAAGAGTCATGATTACTGCACAGACCACAGTGGCCACAGCTGTGATTCAGGTGTGGACTTCCAGAGTTGGAGGGTGTGGTGTTCCATCTTGGTTTTCTGGGGGCTCCTGTGGCATGAGATAGTTGTCTCTGTTTGTCCTATATGTTGCTGGAGAAATGGTGTATCCCTTAGTCATAGTTGTGAAGGCCAGTCAAGATAATATGTGAGAAGGTGCTTTGGAAACTGTGAAGATTTTTTTCTACATGGAGTGGTAGGAGTTCCCTAAATCCCTAAATTGGCAGGCAGGGCCTCAGCATCACTGCACTGGCACCTGTCGGTTAATCTTCTTGTAATACAGCTCTTCTACTTAGAACATTCTATAGCTCCTGAAGAATGAAATCTAAGCTGCTAAACTTGGCATTCAACCCACCCCAACCAACTTCCCAACATTATTCTTGCTGTTCCTCTTCAAGGGCCATAGAACCAAATTCAAGCATATGGTGTTCTAAAATGCTGCTCCCTTTCCAACCTCTTCTCACACTTTTCTCTCCAGTAGAATGCCTTTTTCCTCTTTCTTCTCTCTCAATTACTTTTCCTTGGACTGAATATTTGTCCCTCCCCCTTGCATTCATATATTGAAGCCCTAACCCCCAGAGTGTTTGTATTTGGAGATGAAGCCTCTAAGGAAGTAATTAAGGTTAAATGAGGCCATAAGGATGGGGCCCTGATCCAACAGGATTAGTGTCCTTATTAAGAGATACCAGTGAGCTCTTGCTCTCTCTCCATGTATGCACTCAGAGGAAAGGCCGCTTGAGGACAAAGGGGCCATCTGCAAGTCAGGAAGAGAGCTCTCACCAACAACCGACCTCACAGGACCTTGATCTGGGACTTCAGCCTCCAGAACTGTGAGAAAATAAATTTCTGTTGTTTAAGCCACCCAGTCTATGGTATTTTGTTAGGATAGAGCAGACTAAAACACAGGTTCTTTGAATAGCTTTTTCATCTGCATATCTAAAAACCTCTCTATTCTAACCTATTCTAACCTCTATTCTAACCTTTAGTTCCTCTGGGATACCTATTTGTTTATTTTAAATATCTCAAAGACCAACTCAAAGACCATGGAGCTTCCCTCGATTCCTGCATTTTATTTTGTATTTCTTTTTAAGACATTCGATGTTCTATCCTGCACTATATAGTTATTTAGTACATGTTTGCTGACCTCCTTACTAGTAAGTTTTTGATTCATTATTATAGCTCCACAATGCCTAGTACAGCGCCTGGAGCTTATTAGATACACAATCTATACAAGTTGAATGAGGGAACAGATGAATGAAAGAGAAAAAAGGAAATGGGGTGAGAAATAAGACACAAACTTAAAGTTTAAAGAGGAAGCAGAGGGACTTCCCTGGTGGTCCAATGGTTAAGAATCCGCCTTCCAGTGCAGGGGACTTGGGTTCGATCTCTGATCAGGGAACTAAGATCCCACATGTTGTGGGGCAACTAAGCCCGCATGCCGCAAATACTGAGCCCACGTGCCGCAACTATTGAGCCCGCATGCCGTAACTCCTGAGCCCATGCACCTCAACTAGAAAGCCCGCATGCAGCTAACTACAGAGCCCACATGCTCTGGAGCCTGCGTGCCACAACTAAGACCCAATGCAGCCAAATAAATAAATAAAATAAATATTTAAAAAAAATAAAGAGGAAGCAGAGAATTGAGATGTGGTATTAATAAGTGGGAAGCAATAAGTTAAATCTTCAGTGTAGTGGTGTTTCAAATAAATAGGTATCTCAGAGGAACTAAAAATAGGAGAAGAATTCTTTCCCACTGAGGTCTGGCATATTATTTGTCTATACATGGAGATTTGACTAATTATTGTAGTAGAATTTTTGCTCCAGCTCCAAACAATTTGGAAAAAAGACCATAGGAATGAATTCAGCTGATATGGGAAAGCTGGCATTTTATGACTAGAGCCATAATCACAAATTAGAGCTCTGGTATCAGACCCAGGGCTCAGAATTGGACATTTAGGATCTGTTCTTTTCCCTGCAGTCTCATCCCTAGTTACCATCCTGTCAGAGTCTGCCTTATCTCCCACCTCTTCCTCACTCCCCAAATGTAGTTTTTAAATTTAGATTGTTGGATGGGCAATATTCACATGGATCAACATTTTAAAACCTAAAATCGCAACCTGGGTTGAGTGTTTTAGTCGCAATGATAAGGATAATGGAGCTCAGAACATTTCTTTGTCCAAGACTGAGCTGGAGACTGCAACTGGGGTGGCGCAGCAGTCAGAAAGAACACCCTAAAAGATTCTAGAAAGTCCCGCAGTCGCAGGGCCTGGCAGTCAGGAGGACAGGGGGCCCGGAGCAGGGCAAACAGTGGACTTGGAGCAGCAGACGGATACTTCTTGGGGCTGCCCCATGGAGGTTTAGGAGCGGCAGCTCCCTGGGAGAAGGATAGTGGGTGTGGGGTGCTGTCCAGTGCACCATGAAGGGAGGGGGGAGGGACCAGGATGGGGGGCGGAGAGGGAGGGAAGAGTTGGCAGAATGTGAAGTGGCAGGGGGCCACCCACCATCTGCAGGGATTCGCTCTCAAGGAGCTTGCACCCTTCTCAGAGGAGGAAGCTTTTGTCACAACTCTGTAAAAAAGCCATGTTTTCCCTTCTCTTTCTCCACAGTGACTATGTCCAGAAAATATCTAGCAAAGGAGGGAAATAGGAAAGCCCAAAACAAAAAGCCTGAAAAAGAGAAGGTAAACTGCATTGCTGACTTTATTTTGTTTTGTTTGCCCTCTGTTGTGAAAAGTTCTCATTTGAGCTAAAAGAGTTCTATGTCTTTAAACAAATGGACAATGTTGTTTCAGGGGGAGCAGGTTTGATTGGAGGGAAAGTTTGGGCAACTGGAGCATCACCCAGTTCCTGTTTTTCCTCAAAAGATCCGGTGCTTTGGTGAGATTAAAATGTCACTGTTGAAGCAATAACTTTGAATATTTTTCTACAACTAGGCTTTTTTTTTTTCTGGGGGGAAAAGGTTTCTGTATAAAATTAGAGTTTTATGTTGAGAAACCAGATGCATAGAGAGCCATTTGGTGTGTTACTTGCTATTTTTAAAGTCAAACTCTCTAAGTCTTTTAGGTCTGGATGCAGCGCCTTCCCAAATCTCTGAACCTGCAGACATGGGAGCATATTCCATGCAGATGAGAAAACTGAACTGGTACCCTTCCCCTTGAGGATCCAGTAAAGGATTCTAGCAAGAGAGGGTTGGTTAGGGAAGGTATTTGCTAGGAGGTTCTGCTTTACCTAAATGATGTGCAGAAGGTCAAAGTCAGAACCTACCTAGGATTAGACATCCACAGCCACCAGTTAGCAGTCTTGAGGATTTTGTAGCCCTTTCTGAAGGTGAAACCTCCTAATCACTGGATGCCCAGGAAATTCCCTACATGGAGACTATGATTCCCCCCTTCCTACCACCACTGCCACTCAGGATGAACGTCAAATTCACACAGGGGACTGCTGAGCTTGTGTGTGAATGTGAGCTTGGCTGGTTTTACATTGTAAATTGTCTTGATGGGTGCTTTCTGACATTTTGCTATGAACTTCTAACTTGCTTCTAAATTGCTGAATGCCACACTTTCCTGACTGTTCTAGCTTTTTCTGAAATGCACAGGAAATGTCTGTAGGTTTGGCAAGCTTCTCCCCACCCCCATCTCCACACTCTTATTCCGAAAGTGTACATTCAGCATTTAAGAGCCTTTAATCATCTTCCCTCTTAGCACCCTTACACACACTTGTACTCACACTTTTTATGAAGTTAAAACAGTTTTATTTTCAATCAGTTGACTTAGAAAAGGACTGTATCTATCCTTTGTCATATATCCCTAAAAAGCTCAGCTTTTCTTCCAAACTTTGATAATGTTATTTTTATAAATGCATGCTGAGTGTGTGAATCAGGGTTTTTAAAATATAAACTTGTTTCCCAGATATAGCAGTATGAGAATTGTGGGTGGGAGAAGCAGCATCAGAAGCCGAAGGGCTGGAAACTAGATTGGGGGCATTATTTGAAATAATCAGAATAAAAATTCTTTCACTTCTTTAACATTCTACAAGTACTGTTTCGAGCATCTACCATTGTTCTAGGCCCTGATGATACAGCAGTGAACAAAACAGACAAAATCCTTGCCCTCAGAAAGCTTAAGTTCTAGTAGAAGGAGACAGATGTAAACTAAATTAAGGAAAATACAATAGAGATGGAGTGTAGGGAGTGTTTGTTCACAAGTTTATAGAGGTGGCCTTTGGGACTTCCCTGGTGGTCCAGTGGGTAAGACTCTGTGCTCCCAATGCAGGGGGCCCAGCTTCGATCCCTGGTAGGGAAGCTAGGTCCCACATGCATGCTGCAACTAAGAGTCTGCATGCCACAAATAAGAGTCCACATGCCGCAACTAAACATGCCGCAATGAAGATCCTGCATGCTGCAACTAAGACCCAGCACAGCCAAAATGAATAGGTAAATGAATGAATAAATAAATAAATATTAAAGGTGGCCTTTTTTTTTTGCGGTACGCAGGCCTCTCACTGTTGTGGCCTCTCCCGTTGCAGAGCACAGGCTCCGGACGCGCAGGCTCAGCGGCCATGGCTCACGGGCCCAGCCGCTCCGTGGCATATGGGATCCCCCCAGACCGGGGCACGAACCCGTACCCCCTGCATCGGCAGGCGGACTCTCAACCACTGCGCCACCAGGGAGGCCCTCTAAAGGTGGCCTTTGAACAATCTTGAAGGAGGTGGACTAACGTTCTATACTGACATCTGGGGGAAGAGAGTCCCAGGCACAGGAAACAGCTGCAAGTGCACAGGCTCCCTGAAGGAGCATCCCTGGAGAGAAGGAACAACAGCCAGGAGAATCTGGCTGGAGCAGCAGGTGATGAGGTTATAGAAGAAAGTGGGTGGGCAGCAGCTCTTTTAGAGCCTTGTCAGATATTATAGCTACCAGTGGCTTTTACTGTGATGAGTTGGGAAGCCAGAGTAGGGTTTCAAACAAGGAAGGGACAGCGTCTTATTTAACAAGACCACTCTGGCTGCTGGGTTGAGAAGGGAAGGGGGCAGGTGTAGAAGAGCAGAGACCAGTGAGGAGGCCACTGCAATCATCTCTACTAGAAATTAATAAAAAATGTTTGATTGGTTTACATAAAGGGAAGAAAATGTGCTTGCAGAATACAAAAAAAAAAAAAAAAAGGAAACAATTCTTTTTCAGATGTTTAAGCTGCAAGAAAAAACCCACTTTGGCAAAAACTTTGCTACTGCATCTCTTCCAGATACAGAATGGGCTTGGGAGTCCTAGGTCTTCAGGGTTTTTTCCTCCTGAGTGACCGATGAACCTAGCTGGGTTTGGTCAGTGTGTTTAAGAATGAGCCTTTATGGATCTGCTTAGTATGTCTGCCCCTTCCCATTTCCCAAATTTGCCCGAGTCCCAGTTAGAAATACAGATTCCTGGGTCCTACCCATTCAGTAAATATGGAATGGGGCCAGGGACTTTCAGTAAGAAAATGAAGGGATTCTTATGACTTGGAAGATGGGGAACTACTTTAATTTCCGCACCTCCCTCTCACCTTGTGGGGTTTGCGACAGACCTGGAAAGCGTTGCAGGGCGCCCGCGATACCGGCAGATGGCGCCACCTGACCGTGAGCTGCAGAGGGCGCTTGTCTCTTAGGGATAAGCGAGAGGCTCCAGCAGAGCGGGTCTGTGCGGTGCTGGGGCCCACCGGCCACCGCTTATCCCGAGTGGAGAGGCGCGCACGCGTAAATAAGGGGGCCGCGGCCTGTGGCTCGACATCATTTTAGGCTACTGTGTATCTTAAGCCTCCCTAGTCGGCTTCTCGGGCTCCTGGGGCAGGAAGGCGCAGCCTCTCTGCACGGGCATTGAGCACGCGGAAGCCGGCAGCGTGGCGCAGCGAGAACCAGCCGCCTCGGGCCGCCTCGGGACATTAGTCCAGCGGGGCAACCCAAGGGCCGGGATGTACTACCGAGGTCCCTCCGGGCTGTCGGACTCGCGAATGGCCCCTTTTCATTGGCAGCCGGAAGTAGGGCCCCGCCCCCTTTCGTACAGCTCTCATCTGTGACTGGCTCTCGGGCACCGGCTGGCCACACCTCCTCCCCTCGCACATACACAAGAGTCACGCGCCTTTCAGTTGGAAACTTGGCGTGCTGAGGAGGACGCTGGCCCTCGTCTCCCCGCCCATTTATCTTGCTATTGGTTCGCGGCGCCGCTCACGGCCACGCCCCCATTCCAGCCCCCTGGCAGGGAGGGCGGACGCCCGCTCGTGATTAGCTAGCTGGTTTGCCTGCCTCTCGCAGGAGCGGCTGGCACTTCTTCCCCCCTCTACCCCCTCCCGCCAGCCTCGAGGTTCCTGAGCTGGCCCAGGCCGAGTCAGTGTCAGTCAGGGAGGCGGACTGCTGAGCAGTGGGTGCGAACACTGCGTTGCAGTCTCGCCCAGGGGCCGGTGCCTGCGCTCGCGCCGCCGGGTGGGAAGGATGAAGCCGCAGCTGGAGCAGCCACCCTATGATTGGCTGGGGCACTTGTGAACCCGAAGTAAAGATGGCGGGCGGGCAGGCAGCCGCCGCACTGCCCACTTGGAAGATGGCGGCGCGCCGCAGCCTCAGCGCTCGCGGCCGGGGGGTCCTGCAGGCGGCGGCTGGACGGCTGTTGCCGCTGCTTCTGCTGAGCTGCTGCTGCGGCGCGGGCGGCTGCGCAGCGGCGGGCGAGAACGAGGAGACTGTGATCATCGGGTTGCGGCTGGAGGACACGAACGACGTGTCGTTCATGGAAGGGGGGGCGCTGCGGGTGAGCGAGCGGACCCGGGTCAAGCTGCGGGTGTACGGGCAGAACATCAACAACGAGACATGGTCCCGCATTGCTTTCACAGAGCATGAGCGGCGGCGCCACAGCCCGGGCGAGCGCGGGCTGGGGGGCCCTGCGCCGCCGGAGCCGGACAGCGGCCCCCAGCGCTGCGGCATCCGCACATCAGATATCATCATCTTGCCCCATATCATTCTCAATCGCCGTACATCAGGCATCATTGAGATCGAGATCAAACCGCTGCGCAAGATGGAGAAGAGCAAGTCCTATTACCTGTGCACGTCGCTCTCCACGCCAGCCCTGGGCGCCGGCGGCCCGGGGTCTGCGGGTGGCGCCGTCGGGGGCAAGGGCGGCTCCGGGGTGGCCGGGCTCCCGCCGCCCCCGTGGGCCGAGACCACCTGGATTTATCACGACGGCGAGGACACCAAGATGATCGTGGGGGAGGAGAAGAAGTTCCTGCTGCCTTTCTGGCTGCAGGTGATCTTCATTTCGCTGCTTCTGTGCCTATCGGGCATGTTCAGCGGCCTCAACCTGGGACTCATGGCCCTGGACCCGATGGAGCTGCGCATCGTGCAGAACTGCGGCACGGAGAAGGAGAAGAATTACGCCAAGCGCATCGAGCCCGTGCGCAGGCAGGGCAACTACCTGCTGTGCTCGCTGCTGCTGGGCAACGTGCTGGTCAACACCACGCTCACCATCCTGCTCGACGACATAGCTGGCTCAGGCCTCGTGGCGGTGGTGGTCTCCACCATCGGCATCGTCATCTTCGGGGAGATCGTGCCCCAGGCCATCTGCTCCCGGCACGGCCTGGCTGTGGGGGCCAACACCATCTTCCTCACCAAGTTTTTCATGATGATGACCTTCCCCGCCTCTTACCCCGTAAGCAAGCTGCTGGACTGCGTCCTGGGCCAGGAGATAGGCACCGTCTATAACCGGGAAAAACTGCTGGAGATGCTCCGGGTCACAGACCCCTACAACGACCTCGTAAAGGAGGAGCTGAACATCATCCAAGGGGCGCTGGAGCTCCGCACGAAGACCGTGGAGGACGTGATGACTCCCCTCCGGGACTGTTTCATGATCACCGGCGAAGCCATTCTGGACTTCAACACCATGTCGGAGATCATGGAGAGCGGCTACACTCGGATTCCAGTATTTGAGGGGGAGCGCTCCAACATCGTGGACCTCCTCTTTGTCAAAGACTTGGCCTTCGTGGATCCAGATGACTGTACTCCCCTGAAAACCATCACTAAATTTTATAACCACCCCTTGCACTTTGTTTTCAATGACACCAAGTTGGACGCTATGCTGGAAGAATTTAAGAAAGGTGGGAAATTTTGCTGTCTTTCATTGGCTTGCTCTTTCTCTCTCCATCCTCCTCCCTACTTGAGTTCTCTACCCTCAGAACAACCCCCCAAGGCGAATTGACCGGAATTTCTCTTCTCTTTTAATTGCAAAGTTGAAAGGATGGCATGGATTTGGGGATGGATTGAACTAGTAAGCGCTTCTAGGTTCTTTAAAAGCACAAGACTGCCATCACTTGCTTTTTCCCATATCAAAAAGCAGGGTTCCTATTTTCTGTGCATGGTACTCTTCCCCCCTGCAGTCTGGTCTTGAGAGGTCTGCTGCATTCATTGCCCGGATTCTGAGTGGGTAGATGAAAGTAGGGACCCGCTCGTGCCGTGCTATGCCATTTGGTTGACATGTACTAATTGCAGGCATTTGGAAAACGTTTAAACAGCTTTTCTAAACCCTATACAATCACTGGCGCTTCAGAGATTGGAAGTGCATTTTCAGTAATTTCTGTTCCTGGTTGTCTGGTGACCTGTGGGAGAGATTAGGGTCCGCTTTTGAGAATATGGTATGGGATAAGCCAGGTATCACCAAAAAAATTCACTCATTTGGATGACTTGCCTTAGCTAGAAAAGAGGGTTTTTTAAAAACTAAAGCTATTCGTTAATATATAACTTGGAAAGACTAGAGGTAAGTTACCTTTTATGAGGCTCTATCTTACCTAGCTTTCTTCACTATTTATGTTTACCTGACAACAAATAAAATTTCCCAAACCAAGTGTGGTTTTGGCAGAAAGCTTGGATCTTTAACAATGGGATGAATTCCTCTATTATGGTTTATTTATTTCCTGAGACTTTCTGGTTTAAAAGTGTTCTTTTTAACCTTGATCACCTGGTACATTAAATTGAAGCATGTCTCCAAGTCACTGTTCACTGTTCCAGGGAGTTTTGCCAGGGAAGAGAAGTGCAGAGTATGGTGTGCTCACCTTTCTCGCATCGTGGTATTTTTGGTTTGTTTTACCATGTAATGAACAGGTAAATAGCAACTCATACTATTATCACTGAAATTCTGGCTTTAAAAACTTTTCCAGTAAATAGCTAGTTTTGTTATTTGAAAGCCAAGGGATACTGAGTTTTTAAATTGTTATGATGCTGGTGCATGTTCATGTATTATGTTAGAATGTGTGTGTAACCTTTAATGAACCGATAGTCCTCAAAACTAACTCTTCCTTCTTCAAGTAGAATTTTGATCACTGATGGTGGTCTCTCCACTGAAAAAGGTCATGTGTAAGTGGTGACAGCTCACTGGATGTGATGATTTGAACATAGAGTGTGTAGTTGTCCTAATTCCATTTTCTTGCCTGAACGGTGTTCTCTCTGGAACAGAATCCCATCGCAGTAATTTTCAGATAAAGGAATAGAGCAGAATGTGCTTCAGAGATTGGTAATTTGCATTTAAAAGCAGAAGGAGATTCTTCTGGATTCTTAAACAGTAAAAAGAAAATGTCCATTATCTCTAGGTGACAAAGCTTCTTTGGGGACGTCATTATTCTTTCACTACTAAATTGCTAATTAGAGCATCTAACCAGTCTCTTCTTTCATTTTGCTGCAGTATCTGTAATATAGAAAAATATCTTGAAATGCTTGAAAATGGCTTTGAAATACTTTATTTTCTTTCTGTTGCTAAATTTCCCAATATTGATACAGATAATATAGTCTATGGTTTTTTATTATTATTCAGAATTTTTGCATATCTACTGATGGATTGGTAGCACTGGTGTGTACTCCCTGCTGAAGTCTTTTCTTCACTTCTGTGTCTTTTTTCACTTTGAGAATTTAGTTCTGCACCTTGCAACTCATTAATCCTTCCCCTAACTCAAAATTTCAAAATTTGCGTTATTTTGAAATTTGTTTCTGATTGTCCTTGAACAGTTTTCCTATGACTGATTTATTTTTACTAAGAACTTGTCCCTCTCCCCAAATTACTTCTCACAGAATTTTCTTTGAAATGTATCCTTTAAAGATTGAATTGCCAATATTTTCCCATGAATTTTTTTAAAAAATGATTTTATTTTTGGCTGCGTTGCATCTTCGTTGCTGCATGCGGGCTTTCTCTAGTTGCGGCGAGTGGGGGCTACTCTTCGTTGTGGTGCGCAAGGCTTCTCATTGCAGTGGCTTCTCTCTGTTGTGGAGCATGGGCTCTAGGTGCACGGGCTTCAGTAGTTGTGGCGCATGGGCTCAGTAGTTGTGGCTCGCGGGCTCTAGAGCACAGGCTCAGTAGTTGAGGCACACGGGCTCAGTTGCTCTGTGGCATGTGGGATCTCCCCAGACCAGGGCTCAAACCTGTGTCCCCTGCATTGGGAGGTGGATTCTTAACCACTGCACCACCAGGGAAGCCCTCCCCTGAATTATATTAAAAAAGAAATGCACAAGATGTTATTTTTGTCTGTAACCAGAATGATGTATTCAGTTAAGAAGATAGTACAGATTAAAGGTACATTCAAGCTAGTAGCATATTAGGGAGAGTGGGCAAAGAAAGTTGGTTGCAAATGGGAAATTTAAGCCATGATCTTAAAAGGATAGAGTGGGTGCTTGTTACTGAAACTGAAACTGTAGGAATAACTAATTTTTCACCTTCCCTTCCTTGATCTTTTTTTGATGAGTTTGGTCACTTTCACCTTACTAATAACTGTGTTATTTCTTTCTTTTGTGTTAGTTAAAATATTTCACCTGATTTTTTTTTTCTTTTTCATTTTCTAATTCAATTATGAAGTTATGTGAACAGTCAACCTGCTATTGTTTTTCTCTATTGAGTAATGGTGTGTGGGGTGGTTTGAAGGCTTTTTCTTCTTTTTTCCTCTTTCTTCTAACAACACCAACTGTAACTCTACCAAACTGGTTAGATCCTTAATCCAGATCTCATTGGAAATTATTCTTTCTAATTAAAAATGTCTGCATTGAAGCCTTTCCTGGATATAGCTCTACATCATTAGTCTGAATTATTCTTTACTAAGGAGGGGGAAAATTTCTGTAGTGTGGAAGGAAATGAAAAGCTACCTTTATGTAGTGTATGTAAATGTCTTCTTTCTAATGATTAGAAGTTTTTGCCTGGCTGCCAGGAAACTTACAGCTTTACTTGAGGTTGGAAGACAGTAATTATGCTAATTTTTACAGTTAGCTTACTATTATTATTACCTATTTATTTACTCTCTACCAGGTACAGGGCTTAGTGCTTTACATGTATCACCTTGTTTAAATCTGATAGCTGAGCAAAGCATCATCTCCATCTTACAAATGAGGAAATTGAGGCATAGGTGAAATGATGTGTTCAAGGTCATTCAGTAGTTTGTTGATTTGGGGTTTTAACTTGGTCTGTGTCACAGCCAAACCTGCCCTCTTAACCATTCTATTATGCTGATCCCCTTGATCCTGATTTTACATTTCTGTTTTAATTGAATGTGAGGTTTGGTCAAAGCATTGCCTCAGGGCTTCTTGAGAGCAACAAACACAGAAATGTATTTAGACATATATATGGCCTTAAACCCAGTGCTTCTGTGATGTTGTACCTAACAGTTGGTGTCCCCACTTTCACTGTTAAGTCAATTTTTGGCCTGTATGACCATAAATCTAAACAATTCCATTTCCACTATTTGCAGGTCAAGCATCAAGATTCACTTTGACAGTGTTTTATGCTAACACTGTGGTGTTTGACTAATAGCTGAAGTATGTAGTCATGTTTCACTCTTAGTCTCATATCTGTTTGTGTTGCAAGGCTGACCCAAATCCAGTTTTGTGTTTCAATCTTGATTTTATTTACATCTTTTGTAGCCACTTATGTGACAAACGGTTGCCAGGGAGCATCCTGTACAGCCCTGCCCCCCTGTGGTCCACGCCGTCAGTCTTTTTCTTTTGTGAGTTTTATAGTTATTTATAAATCTAAAACAGAGAGTAAAAGTAAATCCCACTAGTGGATTATGAGAATTTTGGAAAAAACATCTAAAGCAACGTAGTGTAGAGGAAGGAAGACTTAAATAAGGTTGCTACCTTTGTGTGCAGAAAGTGCCCTGGACGCTCTCCCTATACCTGACAAAACCTTCCTAACAAAAGGTAGTGGGCTCTGAGCCACCTAGTTGTTTGTTTGTTTTGCTTTGTTTTGTTTCTTTTAGCTTTGTAACAATTGCATTCCAGTATTGCAGAGCTCACTGGCTGTTTCATAGCTGCTAGAGACAGACAGGCTGTTTTTTAGCTTTTTTAAAACTAGGAACAGGTAAGCTCATCAGATAATGTTCTTTAAGGGAAGAATGCAATGTGTAGTTTTCACTTACAACATTTGGTGTACAATTCTCTCTTCCTATAACACAAGTCTTTCCATATTAATGTGCTGAGAGTTTAATATTTAAAACTTTTTTCCTCACCAAATAAAGTGTTCCACTTGCCTAGAATCTAGGAGGATGTCTTTATTGATGTTTAAAAGTATGAATGGTGTTGAGGGTGAAGGGGTGGATGTATTTGTTTCTTTGAGCTTGTATGTTTATTAACTTTTTGCAATAACACATGTGATACTCTTATAATTTTGCATATTTTTAGAACATCATTTTGAAACATCCAGATAGTATAGAACCAGAGCTGGAAGTCAGGCAGCTCATGGATCATCCAGTCCAGTGTTTGTGAAGGTTACCAGATGATAAAACTTACTTGGATCACTTATTAAGAATTAGTTCCTAAGCCTCACTCAGAGACCTCCTCAACCAGAATCTCTTAGGGAAGGGGGTTTGGAATCCATACTGTTAACAGTTACTCTGAGGTAATTCTTGTGATTAGGTGAGTTTAGGAAACATTGGTCTAGTCAACCTCTTAAATAAGGAAAGTAAACCCTGAGGAGAGAAAGCTAAGTGACTTGCTTAGGGCTACCCACCTAGCTAATAGCATCAACAGGACTAAAACCTATGTCCCTGACTCTAGCATGGAGTTCTCTCCATTCCAACAAGCAGGACTTCTGGTTCCAAGTTCAAGGTACCTTTAAACTCTTGTTAAAGGCAGCCGCATCACTGAAAAAGCAAATACATAGGTTTGCCATTGGTTTTATTTGCCTTGTGATTTTTCATGTCAATAGTTTCGATATCCAGCATTCAAACCATCTTTGACGGGCATTTTGTTACATGGAAAATAAGTCTGAATGTGTGACCTCATTTTATTTTAGTTTACTTTAATTGAGTTTTTCTACTCTGCTAAGGTTAGACTACGAGTGTGTTTTAAGAAATGGGTATTGATATCTACCTGAAGCCTCAGGTAGTTCAGTGTAAGCTATTTCTTTTTCTTTTGAGTTAACTTGTTTTAGATATCCTCGAATGATTTTGTTGTTGTTGTTGTTATTTCTTCTGTGACAGTAATGAAGATTGGATTTGGGACTATGGGGTGAAACTTCTTTGGCGCTTTTAATTTTTGTTCAGGGTACAGGTCTGTGAAGTTTCCATTGAAATAGTCATCAAAGCGTTTGAAGCATGTGTTCCATTCATACATCTGTGGGCCCCTTTTTTCAGGTTTTTTATAATGTAAGCTAAATTCTTTCAGATGATCCAGTCTGACTTGGGGGTTATTTGTATTAGAATCACCGAAGCCTTTTAGGTCAGTAGACACCATAGGTGAATATCAGCTCTGACTTAGTATGATCTGGACAAAACAGGAAAGGATCTTGTTTTGCTTTTTCTTTTGGTTTTTATGGGGATTACTTAGCACCTGCCCCTTCCCCTCAAAAGGGCCTCAGAATTATTTAAATTCTGAAACATTCCAAACTACTGTGACTTACCCGTGAATTTTAATTATTAGCAAACCTAAACAAGTTTAAAATATTTTTAACCAGGAAAATGCACAAAATAGACTGAGCCAACGTAATATTTTATGGTTTTGTTCGCTTTTGAACTACTTAAACTTTTAAGAACAAACCTCTGGACTCAAATTAGATGTTTACAGTACCTTAGTTACATATAAAGTAGTATATTTCTTTCTAAAGGGCCCTTTTCTCTAAATGCATGTATTTTAATTGGTAGTCAGCATCAATTCCAGTAAGATTTGCTTGGCATATAAAGAACATTTATTAAACTAAATACATGGAAATGGATGACTGGGATTGAATACAATTTTAGTATTGTCTTTTCATCATCTTTTTCTCAGAACGCAAATGCAAAACCCCAAATCCTACCAACACTGCAAAGGAGAGACAATAAGCATTCTTTCTTTCAAATCACATCACTGGCACCTCCAGAATGTCTACATAGAGAGATGTTAGGGGTGGCAGGCTGTGGAAGGGGAAGAAAGAACAAGCATCTTCTGTAGATGATATGTTTATTAGATTGGCTTAGGGCTTGATGGAGATAATGGGGGTGCTGACTCTCCCCCACTTTTACATCTGTGCAACCGTTGATCATAAATACTGCTGTAATGATGGTGAGATCCTCATTTCTTCATACTTAACCCCCTCTTGCTGTCAGACCTAGGTGGGATTTTTTTTTTTTTTTTTAATTCACATCCTGTGGGGAGGATACCACCTGCTAGCATAAAGGTTAAGAAAAATGTGCTCTTCCTGGATCTACTTTGGACAAGTAACTTAGCCTCTTTAAGCCTCAGTTTTTTCCATAGTAAAATGGGATATTTTGTAACTCATAAGGTACTTAGTAAGGATTCATGTGATAATGAATATGAAAATGCTTCTAGTAGTACTTGGCACTTAGTGCTCAGTTAACCATTATCTTTATGTAATGGCTCTGTAGACTCTTCCACGTTGTTCTTGGTCTTTCTCTAGACTAAAGATTGCAAGTCAAGAGAGACACCTTGGGCCATGTGTGCTGACAGTTGTTATGAATTTTGAAATCTTTTTTTTTTTGGCCGCTGCGGTTGGCGGGATCTTAGTTCCCCAACCAGGGATTGAACCCGGGCCACGGCAGTGAAAGAGCCGAGTCCTAACCGCTGGACCGCCAAGGAGTTACCCTGGATGTTGAAATCTTGAAAGTGGCTAATTGTTAGGTTTTTCTTTTTATTGTGATTGAATTCTAGGCTTTTTTAGCGGTTGCTGTTACTTATGAGATGGCCACATGTGTATATATTTTTAAGGAAAACAAGGCAATTGATTACATGTTCTACCCTCCTTAGAGTAAGAATGCTGAATTTTAAAAAATTCTTCATTCTCCTTAACTGTAAGTGACTGAAAAAAACAACAGAGTTTAAAAGAAATAGAACAAGTGCTCATGGATTTTGGAAACCTTTGAATAACTAGAGTTTGAAGACTAAAGGAAGATCTTAGATTACTCAGATAAAATCTTTTAACATTGATTACATCAAAAGCGTAAAAAATGGCAATGTCTAATATAGCAAGTTTTTGTTGCTTATAGCAATGTAACTTTTTAAATACTTTTAGAAGGCAACCAGGAGTCATAAAAATGTCCTACAAAGGGTTTAGTAATATCCCCTGGAAATCTTAATTCAGTGATATAATTCAAGAGAAGAAAAGAGCTATGTTGGCTTTTCATGTTGTATGTATATTGCAAAAAAAAAAAAAAAAGAAATCTAGAAATAGTGAAAAATTCGAGATAACTTAAATATATCTAACACTTCAAGACGGACATGGAGGGGAAGGAGTTAAGAAAATTGTAGGTGTCAACTAATCACAACCATTTAATGATCATTTTGAAAGCCATGTAGCAGTATGGGAAAATTTTTGCTGATTATTTTGCATAGATTATCAATATGTAAAAATATACATGTATACGGACTGAAAGGAAACATGGAAAAAGTGTTAATTGTTGATGTGTTAGGATAGGGTAATCATAGCCAGTCTTTGCAAAATTCCCTTTGTTAACCTTGTAGAATAACATACCTGGAAAAAATTCACATCTGCTGAGAACATTATGAGTCCTGGGCTTAGGGAAAACTAACCTTTACTAACAGAGAACTCATATTATTCCATTTCTCCTTAGGAACATTTTACTGCTGAAACAAATGGTTACTTTAAATTTTTTTTAAATTGAGATATAATTCACATACCACAAAATTCACCCTTTTAAAGTGTACAACCTGGTGATTTTTAGTGTATTCACAAGGTGTACAGCCATCACTACTGTCTACTTCCAGAACATTTTCTACTCCAGAAAGAAACCCATCAGTAGTCACTTTCCATTCTCCTCTCCCCACAGTCCCTGGAAAGTGTTAATCTACTTTCTGTCTCTATGAATTTGCCTGTTCTGGACATTTCATATAAATGAAAGCAAACACAATGTGGCCTTTTCTGTCTGGCTTCTTTTACTTAGTGTAGTGTTTTCAAGATTCATCCATGTACATCCATATGGCATGTATCAGTACATCCAAGTACATACATGTAGCATGTATCAGTATTTCATTCATTCTTTTTTTTTTTTTTTTTTTTGTGGTGTGTGGGCCTCTCACTGTCGTGGCCTCTCCCGTTGCGGAGCACAGGCTCCGGACGCGCAGGCTTAGCGGCCATGGCTCACGGGCCCAGCCGCTCCGCGGCATGTGGGATCCTCCCGGACCGGGGCATGAACCCGTGTCCCCTGCATCAGCAGGCAGACTCTCAACCACTGCGCCACCAGGGAAGCCCCAATTCATTCATTTTTTATGGTCAAATAATATTCTGTTTTATGGATATACCACATTTTGTTTATCCACCCATCAGTAGATGGACATTTAGGCTGTTTCTAGTTTTTGGTCATTATAAATAATGCTACTGTGACTACTGGTATACATGTTTTTGTGTGGACATAAGTTTTCAATT
Source organism: Mesoplodon bidens (assembly GCF_964165515.1). Lineage (NCBI taxonomy): Eukaryota > Metazoa > Chordata > Mammalia > Artiodactyla > Ziphiidae > Mesoplodon > Mesoplodon bidens. Next base: position 27,130,964 of record NC_138176.1, on the reverse strand, counting down.
CTCTTGGGTGGATAACTAGAAGTAGGCTGTCTGGGCCATATGGTAACTCTATTTTTAACTCGTTGAGAAACTGCCGAACTGTTTTCCAAAGTGGCTGTACCATTTTACATTCCCACCAGTAAGGTATGAGAGTTCCAATTTCTCCATATTCTTGCCAACTCTTGTTATTGTGATTTGTTTGTTTGTTTGTTTAATTATAGCCATCCTAGTAGGTGTGAAGTGGTATCTCATTGTGTTTTTTGTTTTTGTGTTTTTTGGCTGGGCTGGGTCTTAGTTGCGGCACATGGGATCTTTAGTTGCGGCATGCATGTGGGATCTAGTTCCCTGACCAGGGATTGAACCCAGGCCCCCTGCATTGGGAGCGCAGAGTCTTTAGCCACTTGACCACCAGGGAAGTCCCGTCTCATTGTGGTTTTGATTTGTATTTTCCTAATGGCTAATGATGTTGAGCATCACTTCATGTGCTTATTGGCCATTTGTTTATCTTTTTTGGAGAAAAGTCTCTTCAGATATTTTGCCCATTTTTAATTGTGTCTTTTTATTATTGAATTGTAATAGTTCTTTATGTATTCTACATACTAGTTTCTTACCAGGTATATAACTTGCAAATATTTTCTCATATTCTGTGGGTTGTCTTTTCACTTTCTTGGTAGTAACCTTTGAAGCAGAAAAGTTTTAATTTTGATGAAGTCCAATTTCTTTCTTTCTTTTTTTTCTTTTGTTGCTTTGTTTTTATTGTCATATCTAAGAAACCATTGTCCAGTCCCAGGTCACAAAGTTTTTTTTGTTTTTTTTTAAATTAGTTTCTGCTTTATAACAAAGTGAATCAGTCATACATATACATCTGTTCCCACATCCCTTCCCTCATGCATCTCCCTCCCTCCCACCCTCCCCATCCCACCCCTCCAGGCGGTCACAAAGCACCGAGTTGATCTCCCTGTGCTCTGCGGCTGCTTCCCACTATCTATCTACCTTACGTTTGGTAGCAGGTCACAAAGTTTTATGCCTGTGTTATCTTCTAAGACTTTCATAGGTTATCTTTTACATTTAGGCCTTTAATCCATTTTGAGTTAATTTTTGTATGTGCTGTGAAATAGGGGTCTAACTTCATCCTTTTGCATGTGAATATCATGTTGTTCCAGCACCATCTGTTGAAAAAACTACCTTTTCCCCATTGAATTATCTTGGCATCCTTGTCACAAGTCAGTTTACCATAAATGTGAGGGTTTATTTCTGGATTCTAAATTCTGTTCCACTGATCTATGTCTTCATATGTCAGCACCACACTCTTTTGGTTCTTGTAGCTTTTTACTAAGTTTTTTTTTTTTAATAAATACATTTATTTATTTTTTAAATAAATTTTTTAATGTATTTACTTACTTATTTTTGGCTGCATTGGGTCTTCATTGCTGTGCATGGGCTTTCTCTAGTTGTTGCGAGCAGGGGCCACTCTTCCTGCAGTGCGCTGGCCTCTCATTGCAGTGGCCTCTCCTGTTGTGGAGCGTGGGCTCCAGGCGTGTGGGCCTCAGCAGTTGCAGCATGTGGGCTCAGTGGTTGTGGCTCATGGGCTCAGTTGCTCCACGGCATGTGGGATCCTCCTGGACCAGGGATCGAACCCATGTCCCCCGCATTGGCAGGCAGATTCTCAACCACTGCGCCACCAGGGAAGTCCCTTGTACTAAGTTTTGAAATCGGGAAGTATGAATTCTCCAACTTTGTCTTTTTCATGGTGATTTTGATTGTCAGGATTGCTTGCATTTCTGTATGAATTTTTCATGGATCTTCTTGTCCATTTCTGCAAAGGCAGTTGGAATTTTGATAGAGATTGCATTGAATCTGTAGATCAATTTGGGGAGTATTGCAGTGTTAACAATATTAAATCTTTCATCCATGAATATGGGATATCTTTCCATTTATTTAGGACTTCTTTAATTTCCTTCAACAATGTTTTGTATTTTTCAGTGTATTTGAAATCTTTTTGTTAAATAAAATACTTGGAATAAAAATTTTTTGATGCTATTGTAAATGGAATTGTTTTATTACTTTTATTTTTAGATTGTTCATAGGTAGTATATAGAAATATAATCTATTTCTGTATATTGATCTTGTAGGCTGCAACCTTGCTGAACTCATTTATTAGGTAACACATGGTTCTTAAAATAAGAAAGTGCTTTTCAAAAATATGTGAATTTTGGGGGGGTTACCTTATGTTTCATTTGATTGTAGTGGACTTTATTTTTTCCTTAAAAAAAGTTAATCATTTTTACTTAACACTTTCATATGTATAGAGTGAAGCTCTATTGACGACTGACATTGTCATTCTTTGGGAAATTTGTTAGGAAAGAGTAACATTTCTATTTCAGATTCAGATTAGATATACAAAAAAAGAAATAGGCTGTATGAAATGTGTCAAAGAGACCAAAAATATAGCTGGCTGGAGCTTGGGAATTTAAAAGTTAATTTGTTTCTGTCTAATGTTTAGAGTGGTTTTGTATCAGACTTGGGATTTGGGCTAGAAGATGAGCACAGAAAAGGCTGCATTTGCTTAGTATCTAAGTGGTTCTGTAGTGCCTTTCTTCTCCAGGCCCCATTTTACCAAGGGTTTTTCTTTGGGTCGTTTATACAGAGACTAGGAAAAACCCTGACTTTTAGTCATTCTGCATTTCGTACTGTCATTGTCAGTATGATTCTTGAGGTTTTGGGGTACCAGGTAACCAGAAGAGACAAAATGAAACTCTATGCTCTTTTTTTTTTTTTTTTTTCTTTTTTTGTGCGGGGAGTGCGGGGGTGGGGGGGGGGCTGGTAATCTGAGAGAGAGAATGTTTTCCCATGCTAGCAAAGACAGACTGAGGGCATCATCTGATCTTTATGGGAGTGTGCAAAGCCTCAGTTTTTCCATTTGCCCATCTGCAATCATAAAAACAATGTGCTGACTCAACTTGGAGCCTCTGCAGAATGGCATTCGGGGCTTAGGCAGTACTGAGAACCATACAAGAGATGGAAGTATTTGAGCAGGTTTTTAGAGGTAACATTAAAAACAGCTAGAATGAGAAAACATGCTCTCTCATCTCCTTCAAGATTTGCTTCCTTTAGTCACTAGTGTACCACCTTGATTTAAGGCATGGCAGGAATAATCTGGTCTCTATAGAGTTGATTACTGAGCAGAGAGATTTTTCTTGCTCCAGTGGTTATACTTTAGGGGCATGAGATTGTTTGCGGTGGGGGTGAGATTCTGCTGCAAGCAAATCAATTGGGTAAAATACTATTACCATCATATTGTGTGGGCCATCTGCTAAGTTTTTTCTTTAAAATTTTTACTTCCTTCTTCCTGTGTACATACATTTACCTGCAAAGGCTAGAAGAACATTTACTAAAATATTAATTGAAAATGACTACCTCTTGATGGTGGGTTTTAGGGGAGGAAGTATGTTTTTCTTTGTTGCTTGAAGTTTTTTTTTTTAATTTTTTTATTGAAGTGTAGTTGATTTACAATATTGTGTAAGTTTAGGGTGTACAGCACAGTGATTCAGTTATATTCTTTTTCAGATTCTTTTCCCTTATAGGTTATTAGTTCCCTGTGCTATATAGTAGGTCCTTGTTAATTCTTTTTTTTTTTTTAATTTTATTTATTTTTGGCTGTGTTGGGTCTTAGTTGCTGCGCGTGGGCTTTCTCTAGTTGTGGTGAGTGGGAGCTACTCTTCATTGCAGTGTGCGGGCTTCTCATTGGTGACTTCTTTTGTTGTGGAGCATGGGCTCTAGGCGTGCGGGCTCAGTAGTTGTAGCACACGGGCTCAGTAGTTGCGGCACAGGTTCTAGAGCACGGGCTCAGTAGTTGTGGCACATGGGCTCAGTTGCTCCACAGCATGTGGGATCCTCCCGGACCAGGGATCGAACCTGTGTCCCCTGCATTGGCAGGCGGATTCTTAAGCACTGTGCCAGCAGGGAAATCCTGATTATCTATTTTATACATATGTTAATCCCATCATGTTTTTTTTTTTTTTTTTTTTTTTTTTTTTTTGCGGTAGGCGGGCCTCTCACTGTTGTGGCCTCTCCCCTTGAGGAGCACAGGCTCCGGACGCACAGGCTCAGCGGCCATGGCTCACGGGCCTAGCCGCTCTGCGGCATGTGGGATCTTCCCAGACCGGGGCATGAACCCGTGTCCCCTGCATCGGCAGGCGGACTCTCAACCACTGCGCCACCAGGGAAGCCCATGTTGTTTTTTTTTAAGCACGTGTTTTGTAATGTTTGGGGAAAAATGAAATCCATTAAAATTTTATTAAAAGTGTAAATTTTGTGACTTGAACTACTGATTTTGATATTTAAGTGAAATTCAGTGTACTTAGGTGAAACTTATCCTTTTTTTCCTAGGAAATATGGAATATTTTGTCATAATGCAACCATGCTGTCATTTGTGCCATTTTATCTTCCTCACTGGAATCCTTAGTGTTTGGAGTGAAAAACGAATATCATTTTAAAACCCATAAGGTGTGTGTGTTTATGCATACATGTGTGTGAGTGCACGTGTGCATGTACAACAGCTTAGCAAAATTAATATTGTATTTGAAAAAAAGGAATTTAGATTTTTGTGTTGCATTTGTTTTCAAAACATGTTATCATTTGACAAAATCCAGTTTAGATTTGTATCTGGACTGCCTGGAATGAAGCTGTTTGATACTTACTTGATTGCCCTTATTAAATAAAAGATTGGTGAAGTAGTTGAGTTTCACCTACATTTGTACTTTTAGCATAAAGTAATCCCGAGATATCTCTCACTTGGGGACATTGAGATTCTGGAAACTGATGCTTCCTTTTATCTATAGAAATCATCCTATAAAGGACAGGGAACCCTACTCAGCACTCTGTGGTGACCCAAATGGGAAGGAAATCCAAAAAGGAGGGGATATATGTATACATACAGCTGATTTACTTTGCTGTACAGCAGAAACTAACACAACATTGTAAACCAACTATACCCCAGTTAAAAAAAAAAAAAAGAAATCATCACTGTAAAACCAGTAATAATTATTAAAAGGGGACAAAAGAGTAAAAGGAATGTACTGGAACAATACATGCTTGAAGCTCAGTAGTTTCCAGACTACCTTATACATTTGCTACAATAAAAAGACTTTTTAACTTTGATGAGATCAGGTATTTCTTTGATTATATTCCTATGAAATTATACACCTGTTATACATCATTTATCTCAGATAGATAAAAATAGGTGAGTTTCTTTCTTTTTCTGAACGTATACAGAAACTTTATATTTATTTATAGGATAAGTTAGCTGTCATTTAGGCATCTTTCCTAAAGTGTGTTTTCAAATGAGATAAAATAATGACAGTGGATTTTGCCTCTATTCCTTTTATCTAGCTTCCCAAGAAAACTAAGCATTTTAGGAAGTGAAATTGATGTTTGCTTTCTTACAAACAGTAGTGTTCTTAAATAGTCCCATGCATATTAGGCAGTCAGATAAATTTATTATTACTCAGTTCCTTGATATTTAAAAATATACAGAAGTTTTGGCATGGTTACTCTACAGTGAAGCTCATCAGTTGACACGGAACCTTTGCCAGCATTTAAGCATAACCCTCTTAAATATAAATGGACAGCCAAACATCTCCGGATGTTTGAGGAGAGCCTCCAACAGTCTCATAGTGAGACTAAACAAACAGAAAAAAGAATGTTAATTGACGTAAGCTGGTTTAGCACACGTTAGCTAAAATCCAACAAACCAAGTTCTCACTACAGGTATTACTTTCTCTGACCTCTTAAGGCCACTTACCAAACCAGCTGTTAGTAGCAAACTGTGAAGACTTGCTGCCTCTTCATACATGGTACAGATAGAATCTTTCCTGTATTCATTCAACCCACCTGGTTGTTTGAGGCTCCCAACTAGGGCGAATGTTGTAAATACTTCCTTAAAGCTTCCTTAGCGTCACTGCATGTGCAGAGGCCAATGTAGGCATTTCTGGCAGAGTTATGTGTGTTCAGGAATGGTTACCTGTCTAGTTTTCCTTTATCCTTTTACTACAAGATTTCCTAAGGAACAGGTAGTTACTTCCTTTTCCTTGCCCCTGGGTTCATCTTTAATCCTCTGCAGTCTGGCTTCAAACTGTCATGACCAGTGACTCCTTTTATTGTCAAATCGACATCTTGGTTGTCATCCTTCCTCACTTCCTTGACCCCTTTGCTGCTTTTCACATTCAGGTTAGCTCTTCAGCACAGTCTTGTTTCTCTTCCTGTTTCTCTGACGCCTTCCTTTTCCTTTTAGATTCCTGATTTCTTCCTTCCATTTCTAATTGAGCATTCCCCAAGATTTTGTCTTTATCTTCCATGGTCTTTTTCCATCTTTAGAATGTTTTCTTTGACTCACTTTTAATCCTTAAGCATTTATTCAGTATCATAATAAAAAAAACTGTGTGGGATGCAAAGATGACTTAGATATTTTTCCTGTTCTCAAGTAACTTGTAATACATGGGAACTTTATACTCTCTTTGCCCCCTGTATCTTGTTACCAAATTTAATTGACATTGTTTGAAAATACCTCTCACAGTTTTTGTTTTCTTCCCATTCCAGCTTCTACTACTGCAGCCCTTAGTTGCTTTTATTTGTGCCTCATTCAGTGCCTACTCTGTCTTAGGTGCTCCATAAGTGCATTTTCAATGAATGAATGAATCAATCTCTTCATCTTGATTATTGTAAAACTTCCAGGATTGCTCCCCTTATTTTGTCTATTTCATCAAGTATGCCTCTACTAAGTTGATCTTCCTTAAACATAATTTTCATCTTACTAGTTTATTAGAAACCTCCTGTAATCAAAATAGTACGATATCATCTTCCGTGGACCGAACTGTCACCCCCGCACCCCCAATCATATGTTGAAGTCCCCAGTGTGATGGTATTTGGAGGTGGAGCCTTTGGGAGGTAATTGGGGTTAGATGAGGTCATGAGGGTAGGGCCCTCATGATGGGGTTCGAGGAAGAAGGAGACAGAGGTTACCCTCTCTCTGCCATGTGAGGACACAGGAAGAGGGCTCTCACCAGGAACTGCTGGCTCTCTGCCAGCACCTTGATCGTGGACATCCCAGCCTCTGGAACTGTGAGAAATAAATGTCGGTTGTTTTTGCCATTCTCTATAGTATTTTGTTATGGTAGCTCAAGCAGACTAATACGTTGTCTTTTTACCTATCAAAATAGCCAGGATAGAAAAAAATGATAAAAGTAAGATGAATGAGTTCCAAATGTCTGCTATACAACATTGTATCCATAGTTAACAATACTACATTGTACACTTAAAATTTTGTTAAGAGGGTAGATCTCGTATTAAGCATTCTTACCATAATGAAATCAAATTGAAACTAAAAGAGAGAATGATAGTGTACAGTTATCAAGGCCCCATGACCTCTTCTCTGACTGCATCTCCTACTACTTTTTCCCTGACTCTTTGTTTCGACCACAGTGGCCTTCTGGCTGTTTCTTGGATACTGGGGGCATTCTAGGCCTGCTTTAGGGTCTTTGTAGTTGCTGTTCCCTGTCCCTGGAATGCCCTTCCCCCAGATAGCTTTATGGCTCGCTTCCTTCCTTCAGATCTTTACTCAGATTTCACCAAGTCAGTGAGGCTGTCTGTGGCCTTCCTATCTAAAATTTCAGTCCCTCCTCTGCAATGGTCATCTGCTTTCCCTTCTTTATTTTTTTCTTCCTTTGCCCCATACTATATCATATCTTTTTTTTTTTTTTTTTTGCGGTGCGCGGGCCTCTCACCGCTGCGGCCTCTCCCGTTGTGGAGCACAGGCTCCGGACGCGCAGGCCCCGCGGCCATGGATCACGGGCCCAGCCGCTCCGCGGCACGTGGGATCCCCCCAGACTGGGGCACGAACCCGCGTCCCTCTCACTGGCAGGCGGACTCCCAACCACTGAGCCACCAGGGAAGCCCTATATCATATCTTTTGTTTACTTTTTTTTCTTTTTTAATTTTAAATTTTTTGGCCTGCTTCTCTCACCAGAACATATGCTCCATGAGGGCAGGGACTTTTGTCTGTCTTGCTCCCACCTGTATTCCCAGGGCCTACAACAGGGCTGGGCACAAAAAATATTGTTGAATGATTGAAGTGAATATTATTGAGGGTGTGGTGTGAGACTCTGTTATAATATTAATGGTGTGATGATCTTCCTAGAAGGTAATTTGGCAATATGCTTAAGAACCTGATGCTTTTTGCACGCCCTTTCGTCTAGTAGCTCTACTTAAAGAAATCTCATCACAGGAACTATCAGAAATGCATGTAAAACTTAAAACATAGAGATGCTCATCTAAAAATATTTTTTTAATTATAAACTTTTATGAATTAAAAAAATTATGGTAGATACACATACAATATACCATCTTAACCATTTTTAAGTGTATAGTTTAGTAGCGTTAAGTACACTCTCATTGTTGTGCAAACCAATCTTCAGAACTCTTTTCATCTTGCAGAACTAAAACTCTGTACCCATTAAACAACGACTCCCCATCCCTCCCCACCCCAGGCCCTGGCAACCACCATTCTACTTTGTCTCTGAATTTGACTACACTGGGTACCTCACGTGAGTGGAATCATACAGCGTCTTTTGTGACTGGCTTATTTCACTTAGCATAATGTCCTCAAGGTTCATCCATGTCGTAGTGTATGTTAGAATTTACTTCCTTATTAAGGCCAAATAATATTCCAGTGTGTGTATATAGCATCTTTTTTTTTTAGTCCATTCATCCATCAGTAGACACTTGGGTTGCTTCCACTTTTTGACTATTGAAAATAATGTAGCTATGAATATGAGTGTACAAATACCTGCTCAAGTCCCTGCTTTCAGTTCTTTTGAGTATATACCCAGAAGTGGAATTGCTGGATCATATGGTTATTCTATTTTCAATATTTTGAGGAGCTAAATTTTTTTTTTTCTTTTTTTTTTTTTTGTGGTACGTGGGCCTCTCACTGTTGTGGCCTCTCCCGTTGCGGAGCACAGGCTCTGGACGCACAGGCTCAGTGGCCATGGCTCATGGGCCTAGCTGCTCCGCGGCACGTGGGATCTTCCCGGACTGGGGCATGAACCCGTGTCCCCTGCATCGGCAGGGGGACTCTCAACCACTGCGCCACCAGGGAAGCCCTAAATATTTTTTTTAAATAGCAAAAATTTATAAACAATCTAAAAATCTAGTATTTAGGAATGGTGAAGCAAATCTGGATGTGTACATTTGATGCAACCATTTAGAGTAATGTAAGGTTTTTAATAACATACGAAAATGATTATTTTAAGTAAAAAAAAGCAACATGGGCTCAGCTATGATTCTAAAACTACATAAAAAGATGGTAGGGGGACTTCCCTGGTGGTGCAGTGGTTGGGAATCTGCCTGTCAATGCAGAGGACACGGGTTCCATCCCTGGCCCGGGAAGATCCCATATGCCGTGAAGCAACTAAGCGCGTGTGCCACAACTACTGAGCCTGCGCCCTAGAGCCTGTGAGCCACAACTGCTGAGCCACGTGCCACAACTACTGAAGCCTGTGCACTTGGAGCCCGTGCTCCGCAACAAGAGAAGCCACCGCTTACTGCAACTAGAGAAAGCCTGCATGCAGCAACGGAGACCCAATGCAGCCAAAAAAAAAAAAAAAGATGGTAGGAGATACACCAAAATGTTACTAATAAAGATAGGATGATTTTTATATTTATCTTATTACTTTTCTATATTTCCTAAATTAAGCAGGCATTACTTTTTCTATATATAGTCATCTTTATTATAATTTATGAATACGTTAGAAACTGACATGGATCTCTTTAATAAGACACTTATGTTCTCATGGGCATCTGCTTTCAATTCATTGTTACGTAGTTAGAAAATCCACCTGAGAGTGGTAAAAAAGGCCAAGTAATATGTTAGTGTCATTATGACAGGTTTTCACCTCATAGGCACACTGAAAGGGCCTCTGGGCCTCCCAGGTCAAAAGACTATACTGTCTTCACAGACCTGCCCACACACAAGTGTCTTTTGGAATCCCTTATAAATTTCAGTGGGCACCTGGCCAAAAGAACATTCTATTACTGTACTGGTTTTTAAGGTGCAGTTCCAGGGTTAAACATTGTGTCCAAACTTAACAGTTTCAAACTGTCCAGGCTTATCTTCCAAAATAGTGTATTACTCACTTTACCATCTCCTTGCCAAATAAAGGACCCCAAAGCCTGAAGTGTTAACTGCAGAGAAGTTAGGCGAGGCTCGTTTTCTCTCCCCAGGTCATTTGGAATCCCAAGTGAATGCAAGCACCACAAACACAGGGCAATAGTCTTCCCCCAAAGCAAGCAGGCATTACTTTATTATTTTGTTTTAATTAAAAATTTATTTATTTATTTTATTTTATTTATTTTATCTTTGGCTACTTTGGGTCTTTGTTGCTGCATGTGGGCTTTTCTCTAGTTGCAGAGAGCGGGGGCTACTCTTTGTTGCGGTGTGCAGGCTTCTCATTGCGGTGGCTTCTCTTGTTGCGGAGCATGGGCTGTAGGTGCAAGGGCTTCAGTAGTTGTGGTACGTAGTCTCAGTAGTTGTGGCTCAGGGACTCTCGAGCACAGGCTCAGTAGATGCAGCGCACGGTCTTAGTTGCTCCACAGAATGTGGGATCTTCCCAGACCAGGTCTCGAACTCGTGTCCCCTGCACTGGCAGGTAGATTCTTAACCAGTGTGCCACCAGGGAAGCCCTTTATTATTTAGGGGGAAAATACAAAAAAACCTCCAAGAGTTCCCTTTATCTCCTGTATGAAATCCAGACCCTTCCAGAGTTTGCAGAGCTCTTCATGTTCTGGCTCTAACCCATATTTGTATCTTCTCTCCAAAAGAGCAGTCTCATAACTTCATATATGTAATATGTATATGTCTGTATGTCTATATGTCTATATTTACATGTGTATAAGTGTTTCTATATAAACATACTGTGGCTGGCACACTTCTGCTCATGTTCCTTTTCCTAAAAGACACTTAGTTCTGCCCACCTAAGACTCTGCTGTGTCTTAATACCTTGTTAGAATGCCATTTTTTTTTGAAATCTCTGCTGATCTCTCTTACACCACTTATAATTATATCGTATATATTTAACACCTCTATTTCTTAATTCTTTTTGGTCTTTAAATTACTACTTTTGTATCTCTTATACTGCCTCTTTCAAGATTGACCTTGTTCTTTTCTGCCTAATTTTCACTCATCCTCCCCTCATGCAACTTTTTATTTTGAAAAAAATTCCAACACAGAAAAGTTTAAATAATGGTATAATGAATTCCTGTATACCTCTCATCTAGATTTATTAGTTGTTAATATTTTGCCACTTTTGTCTCTCTTTCCATATATACATATGTACATATATATGTGTGTGTGTGTGTTTTTCCTGAACCATTGATCCTTTGAAAGTAGGTTGCAGATATCATGATACTTCACTCCTAAATACTTCAGCGGGGATCTCTTAAATATAAGGATGTTCTCCCAAATAATCGCGGTAACATTATCACACTCAAGAAATTTGATATCAGTACAAATATATTGTCTAATATTCAACCATATTCATTTAATTGTCTGATCTCTTTGGTGTCCTTAAAAATTTTTTTTTGATATATATATATATATATATATATATATATTTTTTTACACAATTTGTAAAGGTTACTTTCCATTTACAGTTATTACAAAATATTGGCTGTATTCCCTGTGTTGTACAATACATCCTTGAGACTATGTTACACCCAGTAGTTTGTACCTCTCACTACCCCACCCCTATATTGCCCCTTCCCCCCTCTCCCCACTGGTAACCACTAGTTTGTTCTCTATATCTGTGAGTCTGCTTCTTTTTTGTTATATTCATTAGTTTGTTGTATTTTTTAGATTCCACATATAAGTGATATCATACAGTATTTCTCTTTCTCTGTCTAGGTTATTTCACTTAGCATAATGCCCTCCAAATCCATTCGTGTTGCTGCAAATGGCAAAATTTTGTTCTTTTTAATGGCTGAGTAGTATTCCATTGTGTGTGTGTGTGTGTGTATACACATACCTATACTACATCTTCTTTATCCACTCATCTGTTGATGGACACTTAGGTCGTTTCTGTGTCTTGGCAATTGTAAATAATGCCTCTGTGAGCATTGGGGTGCATGCATCTTTTCTAATTAGCGTTTTTGTTTTTGTTTTGAATATATTCCCAGCAGTGGAATTGCTGTGTCATATGGTAGTTCTATTTTTACTTTTTTGAGAAACCTCCATACTGTTTTCCATGGGGGCTGCACCAATTTACATCCCCACCAACAGTGCACAGGGTTCCCTTTTCTCCACATCCTCGCCAACATTTGTTATTTGTGTTCTTTTTGATGATAGCCATTCTGACAGATGTTAGGTGATATCTCATTGTGGTTTTGATTTGCATTTCCCTGATGACTAATAATGTTGAGCATCTTTTCATGTGTGATGTCATTTAATCTGGAACAGTTCCCTTTCCTTTTTTTCTTTCATGACGTTGACATTTTTGGAGTCCAGGCTAGTTGTTTTGTAGAATGTTCCACAGTCTGGATTTGTCTGATTTTTTTTCCCTCATAGTTAGAATCAGTTAAAAAAATTTTTTTTTCTGGCAAGAATACTACATTGAAAAGTACCTTCCTCCCTTGATAATTAATGAGTAAGCTGTGGGGTGATATTTTGAGATTGTGTTTTCCCTGAACCCCTCCCACACTTTCATCCAATGGTTTTGTCATCTTACTCCTTTTAAAAAGTTTCATTCTACAAAGTCTCTCTTGTCCATCTTTGTTGATATTAAACCGTTCCTTCCATTCTAGCGTGAAAATAGATGTTTAAGATAGGAAGACATAGTAGTGAATCTATTTCAAACATCTTATTTTCTAGATGAGCACTACGTGTTTTCCCAAGAGCAGTTGTGTAGTTAGTGACAAAGTTAGGACCAGAACCTGGATTTCCTAGTTCTTAATCCAGTGCTACTTCCAACTGCCTCCTATTGACCCTTAACCAATAATACAAGACACAAAGCAAGTATGTATTACCTCAAATAGAGTATATATATTTTTGCAAGTAGAAAACGCATATTAGTTTTCCTTTTGCATGCATTCCTTTATTCACTTATTCAAAAGAGGCACATCAGGCTCTTCTTCTACCTGCCCCTCCCATATCCTTCAAGTTGCAGCCGTGCTCAAGTCGAGCTCCATGTTCTCCACCTCTCTGTCTTCCTAGGTGCTGTTGCTTTGGCTTGTTATATTTGTCTTTTCTTTCTCTTTTTTATTGATTTTTATTTTATTTTTAAAATGAAAAATTTTAATTATTTTTTTGATGAATAAAAATTGTGTATGTTTAAGGTGTTATCTTTTGACTTTTTGATAATAGTCATTCCAACAGGTGTAAGGTGATATCTTATTGTGGTTTTTATTTGCATTTCCCTGATGATTAGTGGTGTTGAGCATCTTTTCCTATACCTATTGGCCATTTGTATGTCTTCTTGGAAAAATGTCTATTCAGGTCCTTTGCCTATTTTTAAAGTCCAATTATTTGGGGTTTTTTTTGTTGTTTGTTTTTTGTGTTTTTTGCTATTGAGTTGTATTAGTTTCTTATATATTTTGGATATTAACCCCTCATTAGATATATGGTTTGCAAATTTTTTTTCCCATTCCATAGGTTGCCTTTTCATTCTGTTGATTGTTTGCTGTGCAGAAACTTTTTAGTTTGCTGTAGTCCTATTTGTTTTTTTCTTTTGATGCCTGTGTCAATGCCAAAAAATCATTGCCAAGACCAATGTCAAGGAACCTTTCACCTACTTCCCTTCTCTTTTTAACTATTACATGAGCTGAGTTGATTTCTGCAGAGGAGGCCTTTAACTACCCACCTTGCAGCTGAGTTAGATGCCCTCTTCTGTTATTATAGGACCTTGTTCATACCTCATATATCACTGTGTGAAGTTTTTTTCCTTTTGGTAATTGTTGTTTACAATTCTCCTTTATTGGACTGTGAGCTCCTTGAGCTCAGGAATTTTTATTTAGTTCATCTCTGGGCTTGCCACTTAGAGTGCTCAATCAATGTGTACTTTAGCAGTGAAGCCATTTCAACTCTGCGGTCATTGATTGCTTTACCATAAAGACATGGTTGAAACTCAGAATTCCAAGTCCCTCCAGTTCTGATAACTTCCATAAATATTTGATCTAGAATGTGAGGCAGTATGGAAAATGGAAAGCTATTTTAAATGTTATGTAAGTCCTCAAGGAACATGGGGGAAAAGTTCTGACTGTAGTTATAAAAAAGACAGAATGAGTTAATTGGTGCTATAGGGAGTGTTCTGTGGTGCTCTAGTGCTGAGAAGATAGAGACGTACTTAGGGCAGTCTCGAAGAAGGCCAAAAGCTGAGGGGAGGGTCAGAGCATTTCAGTTGGAGGGAACAAGTTGGGAAAGGCATAGGATCAGAAAAGTTATGTTTGGGAGAATTTGAGCAGTTGATTTGACTGGTTTTTAGGATTCTTTGCCTTATAAATAGTGTGCATGTAAATGGTTCTTTGTACATATTGATTGCTATCCTGAGTCTTTTCCATTTTGCTTTTAGGGAAAAGTAGGGTATATTTACTGGTACTAATGGAACACCTGTATATAAAGAAAAATCTCTTTGTTGGGGTAATTTCTACCTTGGAGGACTTTTTAAAGCAAGGGCTTGAGGTAGCCCATTGTTCCAACCCAAGTATTTTTTAAAGGTCTTTTCTCCACTTCTTGTGCAAACACCTAAGAGCCCAAATTCTTCACTCCTGGGTTAGATATGTGAAGCGTCAGGGGAAGTTCATTAGTGATTGAAAACCCATGAGCCATTACTGCTTCAATTCTGAACTTGTTTTCTGTAGCCTGAAAGCTTTACTTAATTATTTTGATATACATCCAGAATAGGACTTCAAGCACATTGAGAAAGGGCTGGGGACTTCACTGTGGTACTTATTTTCTAGCTGTTTACTTTTCAAATGAGGAGAAGACCTTGAAACATACTAATATAAGGTACCAGCTTGGAGAGCACAGTATTTGTTTTCTGAGAAAGAACTAAACACGTGCCTTTTTAATACATTAGTGTTCATTTTTTTCTCTCTAAAATATACTTCTGCTTATATTTTGAATAACTCTTCACCAAATGCCAGAATTTTTTGCTCACAGTAAATGTTGGTAAGATGGAAAGTGTGAACCATGAAAGAACTGATTTTTTTTTTCTTATAAGTACTGGCTTACTCTGAGCAAGTTTTTAGTTACTAACCTCATTGCCATAAATTCCCCAGTCATATGTTTTGTAATCTCTTCTCTGGCATACATTTTAATTGTTTTCTTACTGCTTCATAGGTGCTATAATCCTTTTATAGTTTCCTGGGTTTTGAAATAAACCTATGAAAGGTTCAGTTTTATATTTAATAGCCATGTTTCACAGTGTTCTGAAGCTGTGAATAGGTTCAATCAGGCAAAAGCTTTTGATGTGGAATGCCTTTGTTTCTATGTTTTAAAAAAATATATTAGTCCTCCAGTGTTTCACATCGTGATGATTTTTGATATTGGCTGGGATTTTTTAAATACTTAGAAATACTTATAAAGAAGAAATGTAGAAAAACACTGAAAATCCACAGGTTAAAAACACTGGTCTCATAATTTTGTGTTACCGAGTTTCGAAAGATCACTTCTTTTTTGAAACATACTGTGTTTCTGTTGATGAGTAAGACTGTCACTGTCCTCTTGGAGCTTGCAGTTAAGTGGGGGAGGTAGACATGGATCAGATAATTGCACAAATAGACTTGCCATCATGGGTCGTGCTGGGGAGGAGAAGTGCTTGGTGCCATGAGAGAATGTCAGCAGATGGGAAGTGAGGGAAGGAAGTGACTTTTGAGTGACTTGAGATCTGACAGTGAAGTCAGAGTCAACTAGGGGAAATTTGGGTGTGAAAAGAGAACATTACAGAGAGATAAGGTGAGGAGGTGGGATGGTAACATTGTATATTCAAGGAACTGAAAGAAGATTAGTGTGGTTATTTAAGTCTGAACTTCTTAGATACTGATTTTAGTACTCTTTTTAAAAAGTGTTAAATAAGTACTGTTTCAAATATAGGCCTGTTAGGATTTATTAGCGGGGTACTGGGGAACAATATTTCAAAACCCAGTATTAGGGCAGCATAGTATTCCATGCCCCCTGGTCGAAGCCCATGGGACATGCTCTGTATGTCTCTGAAATATATCAATGCAGCTGTAACTAAAAAGTAGTTCTCCCTCAATACTTGAACAGAAGGCCTTGATGGTTCTGTGCTGGAAACATATAGGATGTGTGGGGTTAGTTGGTGATATCATTGTAGGATCAGTGGGTATATTTCAGGGAAACTTGGAATTATTTTCTACTGTTGAGTGTACAGGAGAAGAAAATATGACTTTGGTATGTGTTGAATTAACTACTGAGTCAGTTTACACAGCTTTAATAAGTCAGTATCCCACCAGTTATATAGTATGGAACTTTATGGACAGTGATTTGTGATTTCTCAGGGAAGACTTATGCGAAATAAAGTTCTAAAAAGTAAAAATTGCTGGCTTCAGGTTTTATTTAGATTGCTACTTAAAACTTGCCTAGCAAAAAGGAAGAGTTTTCATGTAATAGTAACCGTAGCTCCATTTACTGAGTATTTACTATAGGCCAGGTACCGTGCTATTTAATTTTACCTGCCAACAGCCCAATGAAATAGATATTATTATTCCTAACTTACAAGTCAGGAAACTGAAGCTCAGAAAGGCCAAGGAACTGTTTAAGGTTTCTCTGGGAGAAAGTGGCCGAGCGAGGGTGAATCTCAAACTGCTCAGAAACACTTAACCACTGTGCTATTCTGTATGTAAAATTGTTTTGTTTTGTTTTTTAACAGTTTGGTTTTTGTAAGTTCATAAATCAATTAATAAATACTTATAAGACATTGAGGGCCCTGATATAGATCAACCTTTAACGTCTCCTCTTACATCTGTTAAGAAGTATTTATTGACCTGACTGTGTGCAGGGCACAAAGCTGCTAGGCTAAGGTGGACAACCCAGAGATGAGGAAGTCTTAGCCCCCCATTCAGTCACTGTTTTTATATTAGGAAATCAATAAACTATTGTTTTTAGGGTTGTATAGCTTTTCTTCTCACTAAAGAAGGCTCTTCAATAGCCTTTATTTAGGTCAGGATTTCTTTCATTTCTAAGGTCTTGACTTTTGTCCTTGGAATTAAACACTAATGGAAGAAAACCATCTTTTAAAGACAGGGACTAATTTCTCTGTTTAATTTTGATACAGTTTCAGGTGCCATATAGTAATTAATCTGGCATTTTCAGCTATATTAGCCTGAAGAACTGCTCACTTGGATATCACTTTTTGCTTCTCTAATAAATCCCTACACCTACCACAATCTAGAATACTACAATACTAAATAGCAGTTGCTCTGGGAGAGAAAATTGAATTGTGTGATATTTTAGAAGGTCCACTTTTCATTTTTTCTTACTGTGTTGAATAATTTGAGACTCTTCTATATACTTAGTCTCAAAAAGTAATATTGTATGGACAACAAAGGAATTAAAGTGAATATAATTTGAAATTGGATAGTTTTTGGCATGGCCTCATCTTAAAGCTATTCCCTTTTCCTATATAGACTGTTGAGTCTGAATTGACTTGTTCTAAATTCCAGCAACTTGTGTTTGTTTTTTACAACTTGGTCTTTGTGCTTTGGCTTGTGATGGCTATTTCAGATTGGTGCTTTTAAAAACCCCTTTTAGACGATAGCCAGGATTCAGTGTGCGCTTTCAGAGGCAAAGATGGTAATCCTGGTTTTGGAAGTTTTGAGTGAGATCATTTTATTGTTACACATTTGCCAGTAAAACTACACATGAAAAAATGAATCAAATATGTTACTTCTGTTCAGGAGGGATTCTCAAGCTTTCTGTGGAAGAGTAAATGGAGTTGTGATTGCAACCCAGAAAGCTACAAGCTGTATCTGGGATGTACATCTGGAATGTTGGATGTAGCTTACACACTCAGTGTGGTTATTAACGAAGAAATGCCAGTGTCTCATTCTCAGTAAAAGCATGAGCTTTGGCATTAAACATGTGACTTTGAACCCTGGCTTCTCCACTTCATAGCTGTATGACACTGGGCCAGTTACTTCAGCTTATCTGTAAGCCTCAGCATCCTCATCTTTAAAATGAGAACAGTGATAATATCATCTAGATTTGTGAGAGGGTTAAATGAACTAATCCATGTGAAAGCTCAGCACAGTGCCTGACACATTAGGTTCTCAGTAAAAGTAGTTTTAAAAAATCATTGTGATCTTTTACTTGCATTTCATTTAAAACTTGGTGGATACTTTGTATACTGAGAGTTGCAGTACCACTTTCCTGTTTTAATGGTCATATTGTGTACAGGTATGTATACACTCTGCAGATCATGACTGAAGGGTTATTGGAGGGACAGTTACTAAAGAATTACAGAATCTTTTGTTGTTGTTGTTACAAGAATGCATAATATTATTGCAATAAAACAAACAATATTTAACTATTGAAAGCAATGTCATTTGTTTTGCTTCATCATTTTGACATATCTTTTTTCTTCCCAGTGCATATTTATCTTTATTTATTTTTAACATAATTATAGTGAGATTATGTGCTATGATTTTAACATAATTATAGGGATTATAGTGTTGTATCTCCCCCCCATTTAATGTTATGTCTTAAACTCAACACAATTTTGAATGGCTACACAGAAACATCCCACCAGATGGAGCAGACCATTCTTACCTCCCTATTGTTCTTTCTCCATCAAATAATGTAAGAGGCAACGCCAGGCTTTTGAAATAGATCATTGGGTAATTTGATTCTGCTGTTTTAATTGATTTTTTTTTTTATTCTTCGGTACGCGGGCCTCTCACTGTTGTGGCCTCTTCCGTTGCGGAGCACAGGCTCCGGACGTGCAGGCTCAGCGGCCATGGCTCACGGGCCCAGCCGCTCCGCGGCATGTGGGATCCTCCCAGACCAGGGCATGAACCCTTGTCCCCTGCATCGGCAGGCGAACTCTCAACCACTGCGCCACCAGGGAAGCCCCTTAATTGATATTTAAATGTTCTTGATGAGCCAAGACATCTCTCTTATTTATAAGAAGCTGAAATTATGAAAAGAAAGAACACTTACTTAGACTCAAGGATTAATGATTTTTTTTTGCAATGCTGAGGCTATTTCTCTAGTAACTCATTTTGAGCATGTCTTATAAAAAAGAAATATTTACACTTTAACAAAAGAAACATTAATGAAATGTTTTTCTTCCTGTAAAATGCGGAATTTTATATTGTTTTTATCTCCTGGATTTAATGCAGTATAACTACCTTAGCATTTTAATTGTAAAATTCAATGGTAAAATTTTAAAATTAGGGCTTCCCTGGTGGCGCAGTGGTTGAGAGTCCGCCTGCCAATTCAGGGGACACGTGTTCGTGCCCCGGTCCGGGAGGATCCCACATGCCGCGGAGTGGCTGGGCCCGTGAGCCATGGCCGCTGAGCCTGCGCGTCCGGAGCCTGTGCTCCACAACGGGAGAGGCCACAACAGTGAGAGGCCCGCGTACCGCAAAAAAAAAAAAAAAAAAAAAAAAATTTTTAGAATTAAGTTAACTTAGATGATATGAAATTCTGTTTTAAAGATATTACTTTTTTTTTTTTTGCAGTGGTTTATCTGTCTTAAGAATAGCCAAATCTGTTGTGAATAAAGCCTTTTAGAGCCAGTTGCAATTTTACAAAGTTTTAAAGAAGCCTGTGTAATCATGCTAATGAAGAAACAGACTTCTGACTTGAAACAAGCCACTTAAATTTTAAAAAGTGAAGATAATTTCCACCTTGGTAATAAAAGAAAATTAAAGCAGCAAGATACCGCTTCTTGCCTAATCAGCAAAAAAAAAATCTTTAATGGTAAAATTCAGTGTTGACCTGGGTATGAGGAGATGGGCATTCTCACTGCTGGTGGGAACTGACACACCCTTTCTGGTGAACATTTTTGTTTGGGATTCCTGTGATTATTCTTCTAGTCATCTTTCCTGAGGACATGGTCTAACTCAGACATAGAAGTGTGCACAGAGATGTTTATCAAAGTATTATTCAACCAGAAAAATATTGGAAACAATTCAAATGACCAACAAGATATATCCCAATGATGAAATATTATATAGCTATTAAGATGATGTACTTAAGCATAATTAATAACATGGGAGTGTACATAACACAGTGTGATGTACATTATATATTACAGTATTATACCAATTTTGTGATAGTCAATTTATTTGCACGGAAAAAAATTTATAAAGACTTTACAGAAACAAAATGTTTTTTAAATGTCCTCAATTTTTTTCATGAGCTTTTTATTCTATAAGCAGAAAGAAGTGAATAAACATTAGTATAAAATAATAATTTTGAACAAATGGCCCTAAGTGGGTTCACTTTAGATGGCCAGAGTTTTACTATATAGATCACAATACATTATCCTTAATGGAAGAACTATTTGGTAGCATTTAATAATTAATGTTTACCTTTATCTTGGAGCCATTCATTAAAAAAATGAAAGATTTCACATTTAGATGGCCCAAAGTCCTGAGAGCTTGCATCAGAAATCAAATGGCAAATCAGTGTAAGTGAACCCTAAACTTTGATGAGAACTTTGGCAAAATTTCATCAGTTCTATGAAAATACTTCTGCATTGCTGAGTAAATGATATGAGGAAGTAAAATGGGAAGAGGACTAAGCAAGTAGCTCCAAAAGGGGAAAACTTTTTAAAATAGAAAAAAAAAAGTCCCTGTCTTTAAGTTTTTTCCCCCGTTACAACCACCCCCTTTCCTTGGCCTAGGTGGAATGCACAGTAACATTAAGTGATCCTTTCCCTTGGACCAGCTCTCTTGGTTAAAGTTCAGATAGCCATCTAGTGGAAAGAAGACTCTTGAAGAATGACTTTCCTCTAGACATCCAATATCATGTTTGTTCAGTTGGCTTGTCCAAACAATTTTTCTGTGTTTTCACCAGAGAAGGATCAACTTAGCATGAAGATTAAAGCTGTTCTCCATCTGCTTTATCTGCCGTTCTTAATTAGAACCTGATGACAGAAATCCACTTGGATTCAAGGCTGATTGTTCCCGAAGAATCTCATTATTATTGTAAAAATCTTTTTTATTTTTTATTAACCACATTGATTCTGAGCATCTGTATGACAGAAATGTTAGGGGAGAAAAGAGAAATAATTTTCTTCATTTAAACATTCAGCATCTTCTATTCAAGATGCTGTGGGGCATATTAAAATTGCTTACAGTGTGGTAGAGAAGGTAAAGCAGGCACAGAAATAATCTTAATCCACAAAGAAGATAGTAAGTGTTTAAAGAGACAAACAAAGTGTGTAGAAACTCAAAGAAGGCAATTATTTCTGGTCATGGAATCATATTTTTTGAGTTTTCTTTTGGAGATTAAGCAAATAAACCATTGTTGATTGCTTTCCTTTACTTTAGGATAAATGAAGGAAAGATGCAAATGTTTGGATGCCAGTCTTTTAGGTAAGGAACTTCAGAGAGGCTTAACGGATTTTAAAAAATATTCTACAAATATTTATTGAGTCACTTCTCAAGGAATTTGTAGTCTACCAACTGTAATGAAATGTAATTTTATGCATAAAGTAATACTGAAAGTTACTTATAGAAAATGTTCACTTAATTGGCTAATTAGATGTTCTTAATGGAGAAATCAAGAGAGTCGTATTGGTGTCAGGTGTCCTGTAATTAATTAACTGGAGTGAGAGCTAGTTAACCGCACAAACTGTTCAGCTTAGGGAGGTGGTGTGAGATGGTAGGAAAGACAGAAACTTCAGCTCTGCTACTTACCAGCTTTGGGCCTTGTTAAATTTTACTTTGCCTTTCTGTTCCTCAGTCTTCCCCTCTTTAAAGCACCTCTTAGGCGTCTGGTTAGGATTACATGAGATATTATATGTAAAGCACCTGACACATAGTCAGTTCTCAATAATTGTGGTTCCTCCCCACCCTGTCTGGGCTTGTTTGGAGCATCAGCCATTAAAGGATGAAAAGTTAAAAATGCTTTCAATATTTTTCCCCCCTTACTCCCGTATTCGGATGGCTTATGTTTATTTAATAAAATCACAGATAGTACCAGAGGGTTTACACTTACTACAATCACAGATGTTTAAAATAGGTGTCTGATTATTAGCAGGTCTGAGTGAAAAGGCAAGTGGCACTAGCTACTGTAGCTACTTTTTCACTAGCTATAGTTGTGTGCCTCTTTCCCAGTGGTGTGTAATCACTTCAGACTATCTTCATAGTTGATACTTGCTGTTTGACTGGAGATTGAACGTCTTAAAATCTCAGATTTCTTCCTTGAAGATTACCAGTAGATGGCTTTTAGTCCCTCATAGCGTCTGCTTCACTGTTTTAAAGCTTGTTTTTCTAAAGTCTTGAGTCAGCTTTTTTATCCTTATCAGTGTTTGGCCTTTATGTACTCTATCTCAGTGCATCATTTTTGGGAGAGTTAAATTCCATCTGACGCAAGTTGTGACTTTAAAAAGAAATTGCCTTGTCTTACCTTCTTTGAAAATAAGAGCAAATAATTTTCAGAAGTCACTTATATATGAAGTTAAATAACCAAAGGCCAGCGTTTGAGAAGTCGTAGAGTTGCTAGAACATTTCTAAACTTCAAGGTCTCTGTGTTGTCTGTTTCAGACAAAAGTGACCAGTGAAACTGAGTCCCCCTAAAACCGAGTTCCCCTGCCGAGTTTATGATTAAATTGGCTTTGCTGCGAGGCAGGTGAGCGGACCCAAGTTCGGTTTGTAACACCAGTACTAACACTTCTTAAGATAAAAGGTAGCCTCTGTCACAGCTGAGGATCTTCATTTCAACCAGGATTTTGCCAGAAAGGCTTCTAAAGATGATATTTTTTCTAGTTTGGGAATTTTATATGGGTTGAAATTTGTATTTGGTTGAGGTAATATGGAGCCATATTTTCTTGGGTCTCATTAAGTTTTCACTGACTTGCAGATTTCATGCCTGGCTGTCAAGTTTGTTTGTGCTCAGCATTGAAATGTGATTCGTGATTCCTGTATTTGCTTGATTAAAATGGTAAAGTCTGGAATGAGCCTACTAGAAGTGTTTTCTGAACAATTGGAAGGGATATAGATAATGGTTTGTTGGAGGTTGGTGGGGGAGTTAGGAGTATGAGTGAGTTTTAAAGGTTTAGATTTTTGCCACTTTTCATGCTAACGTACAAGAGGGTTTTGTTTAGCACCTAATCCCATAGATTTTGTAACTCAATATTACAAATATTCATTGAGTGCCTGCTCTGTGTAGGGTGTAATGAAGAATAGATAGATGAATGACACAGTTCTTTCCTCAAGGAATTTATCACAGAATAAGGGGTTAGGACTCAAGGTGACTAAGATAAAAGGTCTGAGCACAAAGTGCTGGGAAGATTCAAAGAAGCAGCCCCCTCCTTGGGAGTGAAGTGGGGGTGGGTTAGAGTTTCCAGGAGGACTCGGTTAAGGAGGGCTTCCAGCTCCCAGAGCAAAGGCACAGAATCAGGGAAGTGCCTGGGACATGCTGAGAGCTGTGAGCCACCTGGTGGGTCCACTGGGCTATCTTCGGTCTCTCTCCCCCTTTTATTATTCTACTTATTTACTTATTTTTAAGGTGCAAAAGTCAAATTGACTCTATAAAAGTCAATTTATAGAGCTGTGCAGCCATCACCCCAATCTAGTTTTGGAACATTTGCTTTCTTCAAAACCCCAAAGTTTCTTCCTGCTGATTTACACTTAATCTCTGCTTTTGCCTCCACAAGGCAATCACCGATCTGCTTTCTGTCTGGATAGATTTGCCTTTTCTAGAAATTTCATATAAGTGGGAGTCATATAATGTGATACTGTGATGTATGGTAAGAAATAAATAGTTGGGCTTCATCCCCTGTTTCTGGCTTAGAGCTCCTAAAACTCTTGGAATTTCCCAAGTGGTAAGAGTGTTAAAGATGTCTGCATATTCATAACTGATTCCTCTGAAACACACCTGTGTTTATGTTAATGAGGTGACTTCTGGAAAGCACTTAAGGATGGGGGCTGGTTGCCGGGGGACCAACCTTGTGATTGGAGGGTTGAAACTTTCAGTTCCACGCCCCTCCCCGTACCTCCCTCTAGAGGTTGAATTGAATTGGTTGGAGATGGAATTCAATCGCCAGCTGCCAATGATTTAATCAATCATGAAGCCTCCATAAAAACCCAAAAGGATTGGGTTTGGAGAACTTCCAGGTTGGTGAACCAGAACGCACGCAACCTTATGCTGGGCCCTGAACTCCTCCGGTACAGAAGCTCCTTTGTGTCTTTTATGTATCTCTTCATCAAGCTGTTGTTGATTTGTATCTTTTAATATCCTTTGTAATAAATTGGTAATCTAGTGAGTAAACTACTTTCCAGAGTTCTCTGAGCCACTCCAGCAAATTAATCGAACCCACTGAGGGGGTGATGGGAACCTCTGATTTATAGCTAGTTGGTCAGAAGAACAGGTAACAATCTGGACTTGTGATTGGCATCTGAAGTGGGGCACAGTGGAACTGAGCCCTAAACCTGTGGAATCTGATACTCTCCCTGGTTAGTGTCAGAATTGAGTTGAATTGTAGGACACCCAGCTGGTGTCAAAGAATAGCTGGGTGTAGGGGTAAAAAACTGACATGTTGGAATTGGGTACTGAATACTATATATTACGTTGTCTTTTATGTCTGGCTTCTCTCACTGAGCATAATGTTTTGTTCAGCCATGTTGTTGCATGTGTCGGTGGCTTGTTCCTTTATATTGATTAATTGTATTATACTGTGTGGGTAAACTATGTTTATTTGCTAGTTGATTGCAATTGTGTAGCTTCTAGGTTTGGGGCTATTTTGAGAATAACACTCCTATGGACATTTGCATAAGTGTCTTTGTGTGGACGTATGTTTTCGTTTCTCTTGAGCAGATGCATAGGAGTGAAGTTGCTGGATCATATAGTAAGTATATATTTAACTTTCTGAGAAACCACCAAGCTGTT
The DNA here is from genome assembly GCF_964165515.1 of Mesoplodon bidens. NCBI lineage: Eukaryota > Metazoa > Chordata > Mammalia > Artiodactyla > Ziphiidae > Mesoplodon > Mesoplodon bidens. Next base: position 27,105,859 of record NC_138176.1, on the reverse strand, counting down.
CTCTAAAGTGGCTGTACTATTTTACAAAGCAGCAATATTTGAGGGTTCTGGTTTTTCCACATCTTCAACATTTGGTATTGCTAGTCTTTTGTATTATAATCATTCTAATGGAAGTGTAGTGATACCTTATTGTGGCTTTAATTTTCATTTCTCTAGTGACTTAGGAATCGCTTTTAATATAAATTCTGTCAGCCATTTGAGAGAAAGCTCCTTTTATAATAGTGGTAATTGGTACTGTGGTTCACTATATATATTTAAAGCTCTTGAAAAAAATTTTCTATGTAAAAAATCCAGACAGTATTTTACTAGAGACTTGTTTGCTTGTTTTTACTCTTTGAGATTTGTAAAATTATCTTCTAATGCAAACTACTGCCTGTGGCCTACCACCTGCTTTTGTATGTCTGCAGAGTAATGAATTTTTTTCACTTTTAAATGGTTGAAAATCAAAAGAATAGTATTTCATGACATATGAAAACTATGAAACTTAAGATTTCAGCGTCACATTCTGATGGGAACGTAACTAAGCTTATTGGGTTAGGTATGATCTGATTGCTTTGGTACTATAATGGCAAGAGTTAAGTTGTGATGACAGAGAAACTACGGCCTGTAAAACCTAAGATATTTACTCTCTGGTCCTTACAGAAGATGTTTGCCAACTTCTCGCTCACCTGTTCCATCTCTTGCTTGGTCTCAGAAAAGATTTTGCTACTGACTGTCCTTCTTGTTCAGTTCTTGTGTTGGTTCTGCAGTTTGTTACTGAAAAACCCAAGTCCATTTGCAGACTGTTGCCCTGGAAGGGAAAAGAGACTGAAATATTGAAAGACTCATTTGTTAATGAGCTCTTGCCTGCAGGTGGCTCTAGTTAGAAGGGTTAAGTTAGAAAAAGCACCCAGAAAACAAAGGGGGAAGGAACAGGAACTTCTGTAGATGAAGGTATCATGTTAACTGTTTGTGTTAAGTTTGGAAAGTGATGATGTGCAGCTGATACTTTTTCATTAATTGGGAAATTTAAAAAAATTGCTTACTGTAAAAATTGAAACAATAGAGAAGTACAATATATAAAGTAAGAGTTAAGTCTGTCATCCACCCCCTCACCTTACTCTTTCTTATTGGTCATTACTGTTAAGAAATAGGTCTGTTTACTTTTAGACCTTTTTCTGTATGGATATAAACATACCCAGTTGGATTTTGTGGTTTTTACAAAAAAGAAATTATAGTATACATATTGTTTTAACATCAAAGTGTTTTTTTTTTTAACTTAGCACAGTCTGTGGTGGCTATTTTTTCCACATGCATACAGATTTGCCAAATTTATTTTAGCAACTGCAGAGCTTTGTATGATTCTACTATAATTTACTTCACCATTGATGAATTTTTGATTCTTCTACAGATAATGCCCATATGCTTTAGGTAGCCTTACCAAGCACTGGCTGTTATTCATCTTTTAAAATTTTTGCCTATTTGATAAGTGAAAAATAGCTCATTGTTACAATTTGCACTTCTTTAGTGAAACTGACCATTTTCTTGTATTTACTAGCCATTTGTACTTCGAATTGCCTATTGCTTTGCTTATTTTTCTTTTGGGTTGTTTTTTCTAATTAATAGGAGGTCTTTATATATTTTGGCATTAACTCAATCTGCAAGTATTTTCTCACAACTTATTTTTCTTTATGGTGGGTTTTTTTTTAATCTATTTATTTATTTTTGGCCGCACTGGGTCTTTGTTACTGTGTGTGGGCTTTCTCTAGTTGTGGCAAGCAGGGCTACTCTTCCTCGTGGTGCACGTGCTTCTCATTGCGGTGGCTTCTCTTTGTTGTGGAGCATGGGCTCTAGGTGTGTAGGCTTCAGTAGTTGTGGCACACAGGCTCAGTAGTTGTGGCTTGTGGACTCTAGAGCACAGGCTCAGTGGTTGTGATGCCCGGGCTTAGTTGCTCTGGTGGAGTTTTTCCTTACAGAAGTTTTATATTTTTATGTTGTCAAATTTGCCAACCATTTATCACTTTCAGGTTTTGAGTTAAGCTTAGAAAGAGTTTTACATGCTTGAATATTTTAAGTGTCACTATCTTTTACTTTAGTGGTTCCTAAACAGAGGAGCAGCAGAATAACTTCAGGGAGTTTTTCCAGTACACGTGCTGTCATTTCCTACGAAGATATTCTTACTTGGTAGATCAGGTGTGGGGTACAATTCTGTGTTTTGTTTTGAAGGGAGAGGAAGAAGCTGCCTCATGATTGATGTCAAACCCTGGTTAAAAATCACAGTACGGGGCTTCCCTGGTGGCGCAGTGGTTGAGAGTCCACCTGCCGATGCAGGGGACACGGGTTCGTGCCCCGGTCCGGGAAGATCCCACATGCCGCAGAGTGGCTGGGCCCGTGAGCCATGGCCGCTGAGCCTGCGCGTCCGGAGCCTGTGCTCCACAGCGGGAGAGGCCACAACAGTGAGAGGCCCGCGTACCGCAAAAAAAAAAAAAAAAAAAAAAAAATCACAGTACGTAAAGCAGACGTCTTTTCTTAGAGAGAATGAAGGGAGTGGTGCTGGTTGGTTACTTTCACCTAAATCCGTTGAATTCCTGTGACAGGTCTGGAGATTTAGTAAGGAGAGACTTCATGTGCTTGATAAAAAGAAACACTGCTGTATATTATATCCTGAAAATAAGCAAGTTTCTTGATCTCGAGCCAATTGTGTTAAATCCAAAGCTGTAGGCTATATTTCATTGTAAATGTACATTTTTTTCACATTTTAACATCTATGAAATTGGGAGGATAGCATGTCATAGTTTACTTGGCAACACTTTTTTAGTTGCACATAAAGTAATGGTGCATTTAAAAATCATCTTAGATTCAATGAAATACGGATAATTTTCTGTTTTCACTTTTGAATCTATTGTACATCAATACAGTTGTTTTCTCTGGTCTTCATGTCCCTGAGTGGTCTGGTCTCTAGTATTTTTCCCTCTAATTAGTTTTATACACCTGCTTTCAGGTCGATCTGCTCAAACTGTGATTCTCATTAAATCACTACTCTATGCAGTAACTTTCAATGGCAAACAACTCCAGCAAAGTCTAGCCTTCTTAGTGTGGCATTCTAGACCTTTTGAATGAAATATTGTTCTTTTACTGTCCTCTGTCTCCTCCAGTTTTTAGTCACTAAGCGAACAGTATCTTTCATATGTACTAGTTTTCGTTCTCCCTATACTTGCTTATTGAATCCTTATGTGGAATTGCTCCCTACAGCCTTCCAAAATTGCTGCGTTTTAAAATTCTACCCATCCTTTACAGCTCAGCTTCTCTGTCACCCATGTCCTTCATGCAGTTGTTGCTGATACATTATTGGGGGTGAAAGATAACTATTGAAAAAGAATGAGGAGACTTTAATAAAATTTTTGAAAATAAATTTTTTTTTAAATTTTTTTGGCCGCACCACTATGTGGTTTGCAGGATCTCAGTTCCCTGACTAGGGATTGAACCTGGGCCATGGCTGTGAAAGCCTGGGATCCTAACCACTAGGCCACCAGGGAACTCCTGGGAAACTTTTTTTTTTTTGCGGTACGCGGGCCTCTCACTGCTGCGGCTTCTCCCGTTGCGGAGCACAGGCTCCGGACGCACAGGCTCAGCGGCCATGGCTCATGGGCCTAGCCGCTCCGCGGCACGTGGGATCCTCCCACACCGGGGCACGAACCTGTGTCCCCCGCATCGGCAGGTGGACCCTCAACCACTGCGCCAACAGGGAAGCTCCTGGGGAAACTTTTTAGGAGCATTGCAGTTAGAAAGACATTGAAGGAACCAGGTAATACCATTTCCTTGCCTTTTCCTCTTGCTGATTGCGGTTTTGAAGAAGAGCTGAATTCCAGGTAAAAATGTTTGGAATGATTTCTTTTTGGCTTGAAATGGAGGGGTTGGAAGGGATGTTTAGGTTAGTATGTGTGAGCCTGAAGCTAGGTCATCTGATCAGGCCTTTACTTTGAATGGAAAGGGAGAGAGAAAAGCACAAAAAACAGATCTAAGATCTAGAGGATATGTACATGTCCAAACTGGAATTGTCATGTTTTTGTCAAAATAAGTTGATGGAGTGGTTAAAATCAGATGAAATGTAACTATTTTTGGCCCATAAAGCCAATTGTATAAGTAAGCACAGGAGGGGGCTTCCTTGGTGGTGCTGTGGTTAAGAATCTGCCTGCCAATGCAGAGGACACGGGTTCGAGCCCTGGTCCGGGAAGATCCCACATGCTGTAGAGCAACTGAGCCTGCGTGCCACAACTACTGAAGCCTGCACACCTAGAGCCCATGCTCTGCAACAAGAGAAACCGCCTCAGTGAGAAGCCCGTGCACCACAAGGAAGCCCGCTCGCCGCAACTAGAGAAAGCCCGTGTGCAGCAACGAAGACCCAATGCAGTCAAAAATAAATAAATTAATTTTTTTAAAAAAGTAAGCACAGGAAGATGTTGAGGGATACGTGGATGATAGTAGCACTTTGGGGCATCGGTCAACAGCTGAATGCTAGTCAGTAGTGAGGTGTGGCAACAAAAAAGTCAACCTCAGGTGCATTATTAAAAAAAAAAGGAACATCTAGAATTGGGGGAGATGATAATTGTATTTTATTCTGTACTAGAGTGGATACAACTATTGAGTCCAGGTCCATTTTGGAATGCAGATTCTGGAATGTGTTCAGAGGTGGTAGACAAGATGGCGAAGGGACTGCAGGCCACATACAGAAGAATGATTGAAAGAATATTTGGTTTGGAGATGAGAGAACTTGGGGCATGGGGGAGGCCACAATCAAACATGAGTAGAGGAAGAGGGTTTGTACCTTGTGCTTCCGGGGATAGAACTAAGGCCAATGGATGGAAGCTACGGGAAGAAAGACATAGCTCAATTTAAGGAATAATCAGTGAAAGCTGTCTAACGATTGAGTGGAAGATAAATTTCTGTTGCTAGAGGTGTGAGGGCGTTGGTTGACCAAACACTTGGCAGCCATGTTTTAGGGGAATTTAAGTCAAATTGCTAACAGCTGCTCACTCTTAAACTTTGGATGTTTATTGTCTTTTCAGTTTTATCATACTCAGATTTTAATAGGCTATCATGACATAAGGTTATCAAGTTCATTGATTATTTTGCAACTGATTGTAATGCCTTTAGAGAGCATGAGCCAGCAGATGCACTTCAGTTTTCTTTGCCGCTCTGCTCAGTTCAGTGTCAATGAATGAATGGATAGCAGGTTTACCTAAGTGGATTGTGTGGGCTGGAATCTTTACAAAGGCCCTCCACAGAGTTACAGCCTTTTCTCATCACTGACACAATTATAAGAACCTGCAAGTATATGTGCATTGAGGAGGCAGGAGGTGCTTTATGCCAAGGTCTTCATAAAACTGAATGAGTGAATTCTTCACATTAAAATTCGAGTGTCTGTGTCAGCAGGACCTGTGAAGCACTTCTCTGGAACAATCTGCAAACCACGGCAATAACTGATCTCTAAGGACTCCTTCCAGTTGTAAAATTCTTTGGTAAATGATCTTGTAATAAATGTTAGGCAGTAGTTTAGGGTTACAGAGTAATAGAAGCATAGCCAGTTAAAATTGAGGAAAATTTAGGTGGGCTGTAATCGGCTCCTCTGGAGTTTGGCGACAGCTCTGGGAATCACAATTACAATGAAGTCAGCAGCTTGAAACGTGGCCTCACCATAGGGGAGAAGGGGATCTCCTTGCGGTAAACACCTCTCTTGGTTCTGTGAGCCACTTCCAGCCTGAAGTGAAATTCTGCTCCCTTCTTGGGAAAGAACCTTACTGGGTCCTTTCAGCTGAGAAACCTTGACGTTCTTAAGAGAAGGGGAGAGAAATTTGGATGATTAATGAAAATAACATTTGGTGAGTATGAGCTCATTGAGCAGACGGAAGGGTTTAGAAGCTGAAAGACCTTGAAGCAGTCTCAGCCCCAAATAGACTAAAACATACCTCCTTATGCTAATTTTCTTTCAAGTTCACAAATTCTTTGGAGGGATAGTGGATTTAAAAGGAGAAAAAGCACAGTGTGTGGAATCTTACGACTAGTGAAAGAAGAATGTAGTAAAGAGTGATGCAGAATTGCTGCCCTCAGCAAATTCCTCCTCATCCTTCCTGTTTTAGCCTTCCCCCAGCCTTCGAGTCTGGGTTAGGTGCTCACCTGGTACTTTACTTAGCTTGTTATAACATGTTTTACACTACTTTGTAGTTGGCTGGTGGTTTTCAAACCCCCTAGACTGAAAGCTTCAAGAAGACAGGGACCAACCACACTTGTGTCTTTGGACTCTAAGGGTTGGTTGGACGTATGGGAAGCTTTGATAAATGTTTGCTGACCGAATAAATAGGAGCCCGTTTACCTTTTCTTTCATTGTGCTACTTACTTGTCTTGGCGCTTTACCGAGATGTCGCTGGTATCCTCATCATGCAACTTGTCTTGGCCATTAAAACTTAACCTTTGCAGGCTAATAATTGGTCACGTGGGGTGTTGGGTACAGGGGGGCTCACTGTATTATTCTCTCCCTAATAAGATTTTAAAAAGACATTGATCCCTGTGAAAGTAATTTTCTGAAGAGCTATTCTCATCTGACTACAGGGTGGAAAGCATCTGATAGCTAAATTATAATAAGTTCTTATTAGTTACTCTCTCATGGCTTTTTTTTTTTTTTTTTTTTGTGGTACGCAAGCCTCTCGCTGTTGCGGCCTCTCCCGTTGTGGAGCACAGGCTCCGGATGCGCAGGCTTAGCGGCCATGGCTCATGGGCCCAGCCGCTCCGCGGCATGTGGGATCCTCCCGGACCGGGGCACGAACCCCTGTCCCCTGCATTGACAGGCGGCCTCACAATCACTGCGCCACCCGGGAAGCCCCATGGCTATTATTTTCAACTGGGAATAGTTTGTTTCTGAAGCTAGAGTTCTCTGATGGTTTGGGAACTTACTCTCAGGATCCTTGTTGTGTGTAAAAAAAAAAAAAAAAAAAAAAAAAAAAAATTGTGTTTATTTCAATAATCTTTCAAAATTAACATAAATGTAATGTGGATCTTCTGGACGATCACATTATCATTGAGCCCTGGCACTTCATTTTGGGTCTGTACCAGATTATACTGCCATAATTATTGTGTGTTAATGAGAAAGTCTTAATGGAATGCTGTCTTCCTGCCTAATGGCTGTAAAGACACACTGTACAAATGAGGATTTTACAATTGTTTGACTAGAGGAAAGTGGCAGGACTATGTGCTGTGTAAGCTGGTACCATATTCACATTGTGAATGGTGGTTTAGTTTTAGGAGGACATTCCTTATCTCATTAAGTTTATATCATTAATTTGGATATTTTTTTTATTTGTAAAGAGTTTTTTTATATCCAGTTTATATTGAACACTTGGAATCTTCTTTCCTTGTTTAAAAAAAAATTCACATTTGAGAAATCTCTCCTTGAATTCATAGGCATCAATCTTAGTGATCTTTGAGGCTTAAGTTAACAGGCAGATTAGTGAGGGAGGTCGTTTGGACCAGGAGGCTTATGTCCTTTTCCAGTTTTACTATGTAGGTACAGAGAGATAGGAACCAAGGCCAAGTGCAATCTGACTTCAGATGTTGGGTTTTTTTTATTTTTTATTGAAATATAATTGACTTATTAGTTTCAGGTGTACAACATAGTGATTTGATATATTTTTTTGATTTGATATCTTTATACATTACAAAATAATCACCAGGATAAGCCTAGTTATTGTCTGTCACCATACAAAGTTATTACACTATTACTGACTATATTCCCTATGCTGTATATTACATTCCCATGACTTATTTTACCCCAGATATATTTTTTTAATTGGAGTATAATTGCTTTACAATGTTGTTAGTTTCTGCTGTACAACAAAGTGAATCAGCTGCTTGTATATACATATCGCCTCCTTCTTGGACCTCCCAGATGTTGTTTAAAGTGGTTCTAGGGCCAAGATAATCATGGAGAGTCAGAAGTATCATGGCTTATAAAGGGTAAAGGGTCAGGAGAAGAAAGGATCAAATAAGAGACCCTGAACTCAGATCTGTGCTGTCCAAATAGTAACCAGTAGCCATGTGTGCCTATTTAAATGTAACTTAATTAAAATTACATAAAACTAAAAATTCAGTTACTCAGTCACAATGACACATGGCAAGTGCTCAGTAGCCACATGTGCCTTGGGGCTCCTGTATTAGTCAGCCCAGGTATAGAATATTTCTTTTCATCCTCACTTAAACTTCTGTTGGACAGGGCTGCCCTAGAGGGAGCCAACTGAGTGGAAGCAAGGTCAGAGGCAGTGTGAAGGTAAGAAGGAAGAAGTGAGAAAATAGGTGATGGGAGGAATGAAGCTAATAGACAGAATCCCCAGTTCTCAGTGTCTCACATTTTCCTTGTTTTTGAGGATCTTGACAATTTTAAGGCGTACTGGTCAGGTGTTTTGTAGAAGGGCTTGTTGGGAGTTGAGGGTTTGGGGAGGAAGCCACAAAGTGTCACTCTCATCACCTCATATCATCACTTCATATCAAGGGTACATACCGTCAAAATGACTTATACTGAGTGTTGATGTAAACCTTGATCACTTGGCCGAGGTAGGCAGTCCCTCGGTTTTAAAACTATATGCTTGTGGCTAACAACTCCAAATTTATTTTCCAGCCCAGATTTTCTTGATCTCTAGATTTATACATTTATACATCCAATTACAGTTTAACAGCTCTACTTGGACCCTTCACAAAAATAAGATGCTCACAAATAGACACCCCCCACCATGCTCTTCAAATCTACACTTTCTGTAGTCTTCTCCACTTCAGTTAAGACACTTCTGTTTTCCAGTTGTCAAGGTAAAAAAATCTTAGTGTTGTCCTTGTTGCTTTCACTGTTCAATAGAGTCTGTCAGGAAATCATGTTGACTTAAGCTTCAAAGTATTCCAGGATGTGGCCACACGACACCATCTCTACCTCTCCCACCTGAGCCACTATCATCTTATACTGGAGCATTACCCTAGCTTCCTAACTGCTCTCCCTGTTATTTCTTTGCTCCTTAGAATCCATTTTCCACACAGCAGTCGGATTCATCTTTTAAAAAGAACTTTACTGACATTTATATACACACAGAAAAGTGCACACATTATGGGTTTGCAGTGAGTTTTCACAAGCTGATCACACCTCTAAGTCCAGCACCCAGAGTAAGAAGCAGCACGTGACCAGCAGCTCCTCACGTTCCCTTGCAGTCACTGATCCCCCAAGGATGACCCCTGTCTTGACTTCTAAGAGCATAGGTTAGTCTTGTCTGTTGTTTATGTACATGACATCATACAATGTGTAATTTTTATGTCTGGCTTCTTTTATGCAACATTATGTGTGTGAGAGTCATCCACGATGGTGCATGAAATTTGGTTTCTTCTATTGCTGTGAACTATTCCATTGTGTTAATATACCACAATTTATCCATTCTGCTGTTGATGGGCATTCAGGTAGTTCCCAGTGTTTGGCTATTATGAATCACACTGCTATGAATGTTCTAGTATGTGGCTTTGGGGAAATATATGTATATATTTATGTTGGATGTATACCCAGGAGTGGGATTTCTGGTTCAATGTGTACTAGCCTCAGCCTTAGTATATGTCGCCAGTTTTTTTTGCTAGTGATTGTACATCAGCAAGTGATCTTTTTTTTTTTTATTTAATTTAGTTTATTTTTGGCTGCATTGGGTCTTCATTGCTGCACGCGGGCTTTCTCTAGTTGCGGTGAGCGGGGGCTAGTCTTCGTTGCAGTGCGCAAGCTTGTCATTGCGGTGGCTTCTCTTGTTGCCGAGCACGGTCTCTAGGCGCGCGGGTTTCAGTAGTTGTGATGCACAGGCTTAGTTGCTCCGTGGCATGTGGGATCTTCCTGGACCAGGGCTCGAACCCGTTCCCCTTGCATTGGCAGGCAGTTTCTCAACCACTGCGTCACCAGGGAAGCCCAGCAAGTGATCTTTTAAAAAATAAAAGTTAACTCCTATTACTCCTCATTTGAAAACCCATCAATGGTTTATTAGCTCACTCAGAATAATAGCTAAAGTACTTACAATGGCACATAAGGCCCTATATAGCTGATTTACCAACTTGTCTTTGAACAAGCTGAGGACAGTTACATCTTAGGGCCTTTGCATTAGCTACTCTCTCCACCTCCTTTGTCCTTCTGACACATCTGCATGGGCTGCTCCCTTATTAACTTCAGATGTCTGCTTAAATACCACCAACGTATATAAATAGCTGTTCCTACCCACTTGTTTACTTTGCATTACTTTTTTTCTTACCACTTCCTGGCCTATCTATATTTATATATTTTTTGATGTGGACCATTTTTAAAGTCTTTATTGAATTTGTTACAATATTGCTTCTGTTTTATGTTTTTTGGTTTTTTTGGCCACGAGGCATGTGGGATCTTAGCTCCCCAACTGGGGATTGAACCCACAACACCTGCAGTGGAAGGCAAAGTCTTAACCGCTGGACCACCAGGGAAGTCCCTATGTATATGTTTAATATATCTAAAATATTATGTGTGTCCCCACTAGAGACTTAGTTTTTTGTTAATTGCTTATCAAAAACAGTGGACATTAGTAGCTGTCCAATAAATAGTTGAATGAATAAAATGAATTCAGGAAACAGTTCTAGTTGTAATAGACATAAGGTGTCTAGAAATAGAAATTTGGGGAGAATGGAAGTAAGGCAAATGAGGTTAAAAATTTAATTTTTATTAATATAAGAGCTTTAAAAGACACTGGGCTTATGATTAAAAATAGCAGCCCTCTGTGTCCTCCCGGTTCCCACTCCCCAAAGTTGACTACTTTCAACTTTTTTTTTAATAAAAATTTTTTTAATCATTGTGTTCTGAACTCACAGCATTTAAAAAAAAATTGTTTTTAATCTTATTTATTTTTGGCTGTGTTGGGTTTTTGTTGCTGCACGTGGGCTTTCTCTAGTTGCGGCAAGTGGGGGCTACTCTTCCTTGCAGTGCACGGGCTTCTCATTTTGGTGGCTTCTCTTGTTGCGGAGCACGGGCTCCAGAGCACAGGCTCAGTAGTTGTGGTGCATGGGGTTAGTTGCTCCGCAGCATATGTGGGATCTTCCCAGACCAGGGCTCGAACCTGTGTCCCCTGCATTGGCAGGCGGATTCTTAACCACTGCGCCACCAGGGAAGTCCCAAAAGTTGAGTACTTTCAATGCTTAGCTGTTTCTTATGCTATTAAATTTGATATTTTAAAAATTTGTGGTTAAATTGCTTTTTTTTTTTTAATTTCAGTTTTAGATCTTATTTAAGGGCTTCCTACACTGGAAGATAAGGATCTGCTTTTCCTAAACTTCCTTCCTCCTTCTAATATGCAAACATCTTTCTCGCTATCCTCCCAGTATAATTATCCAAAATTTAAAGACATGCTTTCAGTTGGCTTCAGATGCCACTTTCTCAGGGAAGCATTCCCTAACTTCTCATATCAAACTAACATGTTTAGTGTGTACATTATTATGAACATGTGAAAATTGTTCACTGTGAGACAGATAATGTATTATCACATCTTACAGTTTTTTCCCTGGAATTTTCCATAATTCTTTTTTTTGTTTGTTTACTCTTCTTCACATCACTAGCTTATTAGCCCATACTCATTGCCAGAATTCTAAAACACATGGGGTTATGTATCAGTTCTTTTTTTTTTTTTTTTTTTTTTTTGCGGCAGGCGGGCCTCTCACTGTTGTGGCCTCTCCCCTTGCAGAGCACAGGCTCCGGACGCGCAGGCTCAGCAGCCATGGCTCACGGGCCTAGCCGCTCTGCGGCATGTGGGATCCTCCCAGACCGGGGCACGAACCCGTGTCCCCTGCATCGGCAGGCGGACTCTCAACCACTGCGCCACCAGGGAAGCCCCTATGTATCAGTTCTTTAGGTTGTTTTGGAGGCATCTGCCCTAGAACTGCCAACAGGAACTATAGAACTGTACAGCCTGTTGCCCTGAATCTTACCTTCACAAACTAACCTAAAAATTCTCTTTATCTTTTTTCCTGTGCTTAAATCCTTCACTTCTGGATCCCAACTCAGAGTCTTTCTTAGTAGGAAGAGTAATTTTTTAAGATCTTGTATATCAGTTATCTATTGCCATAGTAATGCCGCATAGCAGATAACTGAGAAACGTTAGTTGCTCACAATAAGTATTATTCTTCACATTTCTGGGGGGCTCTGCTGACTTTGGGCTTTCAGCTGGTCTTCGGTGGTCTTGGCTGGGACGACTGGGGTGACCTAGCTCTGTTTCACGTATCTCATCCTCCTTGGGGACCGCCAGTCTAGCTGAGGTGTGATCTTCACATGGTGATGGCAGAGGGCAAACAGAAATGCTTACGTGCTTTTCTTGTATTTTAAATATACCTGCTGACCGGTTTGTTTGGTTTTCTTTTTCTGATTTATGAACATATACTTTATTATGGTTTTAAAATGTAAACAACTATTTGAAGAAACAAGGAAACAGTATACATTGAAAGCAAAACCTGAAATTACAACACTAGGGAAATTTAAAGGTCATCTGTCAGTAGCTGTCTTTCTGGTTGCAACTGCAGAGACCTCTCCTTGCCCTGAGAAATCACTGATATGTGGGGCTTTTGCTAGGAGTATGACAATTTCACTTTATCCCTTGTTTGCCTTGATTGTCCCAGGAATGAGGCAGAAGCCAAGAGGAGTTATTAAGAAGGAGAGTTTTACAAGCAGTGGTGTGTTGGTGAATGGGTTTTCCAAAAAGAAAAGCCCTGATTTGTAGCATTTGCCAGTTCCCATGGTATAAATAGTCCCACCATGGCCAATTTCAAGGATGACTGTATTTAATAAACAAACTGTGCAGTTTGTGAAAATTTAACAATCAGTTCTTAGGAGCTAGTACTGGCCCACTCCAGCACGCTGCTGTTTAGTTCTAAAATGGGATGTTTTTTAATATGCAACTTATTTGACCAAAAACAAATATCTGTGCAATTGTGCAGAGAAAAAATTAAGATAAGTAACTTCCTTCAGCTGTCTGATTAAATGTCACTTTCTCAGGGGGGGTGTTCTTTCCCTTTTTATATTATGTAAGATTCTCCTCTAAGTCTTTTAACATTGTTATTGTTCTTTCACAATATTTATCACACTGATTATTTGTTTCATATTGGTCTATCCCACTAGACCTTAACCTTCAGGGAAGATGGGGACCATATCTATCATAGGGTTAGCCTGGATCCTGCAATAGTGAAGTGTATAGTAAATGTCAGATAAATGAATGATTAAATCTCAGGAATATGAAATATTTTTTAGGGTTCTTTTTATTGAATTGTATGTGAAGTGTGTTCCTCCTTCAAGGATTTGGCAGAAAAGAGAGGAAAAACATTACTAATTTGCGGGAGAGATAAGCTGGCTTCCCTTTGGGCTTTTTGCTGGGCCTAACCGCATTCCCCTGTGTAATCAAGACTGTAAAGCTTTGATTAGTAGTATGTTGTTTGTGGCTTTAGGGCCTTCAGATACTAGTAATTGTTTTCATCAGTGTATTAGTTATGACTCGGGGACTTGTAAGCAGCTGGAAACAGGAGTGTTCCTACTGGTAAATATGAATGTTTATTGTTCTGAATTAGATGACAGTACTTTCATTGTTATTTCAGACGAGTGTTTGAAGAACATGTTTTTTTTTTTTTGTTTTTTTTTTTTTGTGGTACGCGGGCCTCTCACTGCTGTGGCCTCTCCCGTTGCGGAGCACAGGCTCCGGACACACAGGCTCCGCGGCCATGGCTCGCGGGCCCAGCCGCTCCGCGGCATGTGGGATCCTCCGGGATCGGGGCACGAACCCGTGTCCCCTGCATCGGCAGGCGGACTCCCAACCACTGCGCCACCAGGGAAGCCCGAAGAACATGTTTTTAAACTTGGTGACTGAGTTGCAGTACAGTTTTGTGATTGGTATTGCATTCAGTAAACTTCTGCAGCATGAAGTTTTGAAAGAATGAAAAATTAACATTAATTAAACTAACCTAAGTTATAGAAAGCCTTCTATAAAGGAACTAAAAAACTAACTATAAAAAACTGTTTCTAAACATGAACTTATGTAGGTTTAAATTACCCATCTATAATGTTCTATTTTTTTTTGGTATGAGGGCCTCTCACTGTTGTGGCCTCTCCCGTTGCGGAGCACAGGCTCTGGACGCGCAGGCTCAGCGGCCATGGCTCACAGGCCCAGCCACTCCGCGGCATGTGGATCTTCCCGGACCGGGGCACGAACCCGCGTCCCCTGCATCTGCAGGCGGACTCCCAACCACTGCGCCACCAGGGAAGCCCTATAATGTTCTATTTAATCATTTCAGCCTTTTCATAATTTGGAAAGAGATTCACATATTTATGACCCATTGTTTGGTCATTACAGGCATTGACTTTGTTTGGACAGGAACTTGTGATAGAGCTAGAAATTTGCTCCCCAGATTGAAGCAGACCTTGCTTGTGTGTGGTCTAAATATTTATATTTCTTAATAATGACAAGTTTTTGTCCTTTTTTTTTTAGTAATAGTCCTTTTGGAACTTTTTTTTTTTTTTTTTTTTTAATATTTATTGGCTGCGCTGGGTCTTGGTTGCGGCATGCGGGATCTTTTTAGTTGCGGCATCCGGAATATTTAGTTGCGGCATGCAAACTCTTAGTTGCGACATGTGGGATCTAGTTCCCTGACCAGGGATTGAACCCGGGCCCCCTGCACTGGGAGTGCAGAGTCTTAGCCACTGGACCACTAGGGAAGTCCCTGTCTTCTGCTTTTTTGATCCAATTAAGTGGTACATATAGGTGATCTTTTATATCATGAAATTTTAGATCTTAAAGGGACAATAACATCTTAGTCTAGGCTTTTCATGTTATATAGCACTTGGATTGTAAGTTTTATGAGACTGCCGTTGGCTGGCAGTAGTTGTCAGTAAATATTTGTTGAATGAGTGAATAAATGAATGTACCTTGTGGATAAAGAATGAAGACCAGAGAGATTAAAAAACATTCATGCTTATGCAATTAGTGGAATAGCCAAGGCTATTTAATGGCCATTTTAAGAAAGCTGAAGAGTAGGATGACTATAAAGGGTGTTATACATGAATAGATTTCAGAGAAACACTAATAAAAATAATTTCTACTATCATAGTTCCCAGTAACTATTAAGGGAATTCCAATATTTTAAGCTATAGCAATGGCTCCAAGTCTCTCTGTGTACGAGGTTTTTGCAGGAAAAAAATTTTGATGCGACTAGTGATTTTTAAAGAAGTATGTGTAAAAAGCTTAGGAAATATTCTCTCTAGAACAAGATATTTCATTGACAGTCCAAGCTCAGAATATAACTTAAATATAATTGTGTGATTACATTTTAGTCGCTGTTAAGGACTGAAAGACTGAATTTTACTAATATTTTCTAACGTAAGAAATATGAAAGAGA
Organism: Mesoplodon bidens; assembly: GCF_964165515.1. Lineage (NCBI taxonomy): Eukaryota > Metazoa > Chordata > Mammalia > Artiodactyla > Ziphiidae > Mesoplodon > Mesoplodon bidens. The sequence goes on along the minus strand of NC_138176.1, from coordinate 27,090,430 downwards.
AAGATCTTTCTCTTCTTCAGCAAGTGGACAAAATTCTTGCTTTGTGCAGGAAACCTTGGCAGACCTTGAGAATTCTAAATTGCTCTGTTTTGTCTTTTTTTCCTCAGAAGAATTTGAATAGTTTTTTTTTCTTCTATCTGAAACATGTTTTTCTTCTCCTCACCCTCATGTTTAACTTAATTAGGACTCCTCTTCTGTATCTACATATTTTGTCTGATACAGCCAAGTCTTTTTAAAACATCATTGAGAGCTCTCAAAGCTTTTTTTTTTTTTTTAAATTATTTATTTATTTTTGGCTGCGTTGGGTCTCCGTTGCTGCGTGCAGGCTTTCTCTAATTGCGGTGAGCAGGGACTTCTCTTTGTTGCTGTGCGCGGGCTTCTCTTTGCAGTGGCTTCTCTTGTTGCAGAGCAGGGGCTCTAGGTGCACAGGCTTCAGTAGTTGTGGCACACGGGCTCAGTAGTTGTGGCTTGCAGGCTCTGGCGTGCAGACTCAGTAGTTGTGGTGCATGGGCTTAGTTGCTCTGCGGCATGTGGGTTCTTTCTGGACCAGGGCTCAAACCCGTGTCCCCTGCATTGGCAGGCTAATTCTTAACCACTGCACCACCAGGGAAGCCTTAGAGCTCTCAAAGCTTCTTTTACTACCAAGTTCCTCATCATCAGAGCTAGATATGGGAAGTCTTTCTGGTCCCTTGCTTCCAAGTGAATGGCCCTAAACAGACCAGAAGATCACAGTCTCATTTGTGTTCCCTTTGGTATTCTCTAGATATATTCCTGGCAGACATGTCACCCTGCACTATTTCAGATTCTTCCTTGGGTTCTTACTGGCAGCTCTTAGTCATATTCCTTCTAGCCATCAACTCGTCCAACATCATGACCAAGTCATGAGTACCCAGAAGCTCCTAGTGTTTATGTAATCCCTTGATGGCTTATTCTACAACAGAGAGTATGTTTTTGTTTTGCTTTTAAATCGTTAGATCAGGTTGATGGAAAAGCTTTCTTTTTTTTTTTTAAACATCTTTATTGGAGTATAAATGGAATAGCTTTTTAAGCTAGCGTGTATTCAGTTCACAACATGTCATCAAGAGACCATCATAAAAGTAGGATTGGGCGCATGGAGGACTTGCCTAGTTCCCTAAACAGAGAATGAACACGCCCCATCAACTGAAGAGACACCTCAGACTTGGTATCATCCATCAGCTTAGAGATCCATGGTTTCTTATATCTGCTAGACAATATCTTAGTCCTGGACATTGTTCTGTGCTTGCCCTGATTTACCTGTAGTATTCATTGCCTGTTTTGGTTTATAGGGTGCAAATTAGCTTTGATATTCACCTGCCCTATTTTACTTGGAGAAGGAGGTCATCATGTCTTGCCACTGAAACTCAAAGATTACAAAGATAGTGCATTTGATTTAGATTTGAGTGTGGGTAGTGAAACCTCAGAAGCCAAAACTAGAACCAATATGGAAATTACAGGGAAGTCAGTTTCAGCTTAATATTAGTAGAATTTCTAATAAGTAGAGCTGTTAGAAAATGTTCTGTATTGTTCCTAGATGTGTAATTACTTTACTAGGGGTGATTCAGCAGAAGCTAGATAAACAGTTGGAGGGTTTTGTGTGGGCATTGACAGTGCGGGTGAGGTGGGCTAGATGATACACCAGTGGTGAGATTTTTGACTCCCATGTAAATGTTCAGTGGTTATAGACTAATGCAGAGAGAGAACGAGCTGAGAAGACTTCTGGCAGTGGTTAGTCACTGAGCAAGATGAAATTGCCAAGGGAGGATGTACTTGGAAGAGCAGAAGGCCATACCTCAAAGCCCATATTTAAAAGGTGGAAGCAGGAAGTGGAACTGCTGAAGGAAAACATTGAGAGGAAGAAAACTGGAATAGTTTAGAGTACAGAGGCCAAGGGGAGAGAGCTAGAAGGAAGAAGGAGGAATTCGAGAATAACATAGAAACTGGTTTACTCTAAGGCAGTCGTCCCCAAGGTAAGTTGCATGCACAGCCAACCACTAGGATGCAGTAGGACTCACGTGTCTATTCAAACATAAATAGCTTTATAGAAACACATTTATACTTATTATTCTTGAATTTATTTTTGAAGGTATTTCATGATGTACCTAATGTATTAATATAGTAATATTTGTGTATAACTTATAAATAGATACAGTATATTGGAGGAGGTGTGGCCAACATTTAACTAATAGAATACACAGTCAAAAACTGATTTGAGTCCTCTGTCCAAGAAAGAAAATGCTCTAGGTCTCTTCTGTGCTTATAGGTATCCCATTTAGGTTTTAAAAAATTTTTTTGTTGTGTTAAAACACATAAAATTTACCATCTTAACCATCTTTAAGTGCACAGTTCAGTGGTATTAGATATATTCACATTGTTGTGTAACCATGACCTTCTTCTATCTCCATAATTCTTTTCATCTTATAAAACTGCAACTCTATACCCATTAAACAGTAACTCCCATTTCCCCCTACCCACAGCCCCTGGCAGCCACCATTCTACCTTCTTCCTTCATGATTTTTTTGACTATCCTAAGTACCTCATGTAAGTGGAATCAGACAGTTTTTGCCTTTTTGTGGTTGGCTTAATTAGCATAAAGTCCTCAAGATTTATCCATGTTGCAACATATTACAGAATTTCCTTCCCTTTTAAGACTTAATAATATTCCATTATGTGTATATACCACATTTTGTTTATTTTTCAGTCCATGGACACATGGGTTGCTTCTATGTTTTAGCTATTGTGAATGATGCTGCTATGAACATGGGAGTACAGATAGTTACCCCACACCCTCCTTTCAGTTTTTCTTTTTAGAATAGACCCAGAAGTAGAATTGCTGGATCATATGGTGATTCTATTTTTAATTTTTGGAGGAACTACCATACTATTTTCTACAGTGGCTGTACCATTTTACATTTCCACCAACAGTTCACAAGGGTTCCACATCCTCGTCAACACTTACCATTTTCTGTTTTTTTTGATAGTAGCCATCCTAATGGGTATGAGGTGGTATCTCATGGTAGTTTTGATTTGCTTTTCCCTAATGACTAGTTATGTTGTGCATCTTTTCGTGTACTTCATGGCCATTTGTATATCTTCTTTGGAGAAATGTCCATTTAAGTTCTTTGTCCATTTTTAAATGGGTTGTTTTATTGTTTGAGTTTTGGGAGTTATATGCTGGATACTATTCCTTTAATAGATAAACTATTTGTAAATATTTTCTCCCATACTGTGGGTTGCCTTTTTACTCTGTTGATTATTATCTTCTGATGTACATCAGTTTTAGTTTTCTTGAAGTCCTATTTGTCTTTTTTTCTTGTTTCCTTTGCCACTGGTGTCATATCTAAGAAATTATTGCCAAATCTAATGTTGTGAAGCTTTTGTCCTATATTTTATTCTAAGAGTTTTATACTTGTAGGGCTTATATTTAGGTTCTAGATCCATTTTATGAGTTAATTTTTGTATGTGGTGTTAGATAAGGATCCAACTTCATTCTCTTGCATGTGGATATCCAGCTTTCCCAGGACTATTTGTTGAAAAGAATATCCTTTCCCCATTGAAGGTTTGGCACCCTTGTAAAAAAAAAAAAATCATTTGTCCATATTGCAAGCGTTCATTTCTGGGCTCTCTGGTAGATTCCATTGGTGTATATGTCTGTCTGTTCACTAATATCACACTGGTTTGATTACTGTAGCTTTGTGGTAAGTTTTGAAATCAGGAAGTATATCCTCAAGTTTTGTTCTTTTTTGAGATTGCTTTGGCTACTTGGGGACATTTTGAGATTCCATATGAATTTTAGGATTTTTTTTTTTCTATTTCTGCCAAAGACATGATTGGGATTTTGGTGGGAATTGCATTGAATCTGTAGTAGCTTTGGGTAGTGTGGACATCTTAACAGTATTAAGATTTCCAATTAATGAACATGGGATGTTTCTATTTATGCCCTTAATTTCTTTTGTCAGTGTTTGTAATTATCATTGTATAATCTTTCTCCTTTGTGGTTAAATTAATTCCTTATTCTTTTTGATACTATTGTGAATAGAATTGTTTTTGTGAACAGAATTGTTTTAGTAGTTTCCTTTTCAAATTGTTCATTGTTTGTATATAGAAATGCAACTGATTTTTCTGCATTGGCTTTATATTTTGCTACTTTACTGAATTTGTTAGTTTTAACAGTTTTTTTGGTGTGTGGAGTCTTTAGGGTTTTCTTACATGTAAGATCATATCATCTGCAAATAAGAATTTTACTTCTTCCTTTCCAATTTGGTTGCCTTTCTTTTTCTAGCCTAATTGCTCTGGGTAGAACTTCCAGCACTGTATTGAGTAGAAATGCTGAAAGTGGGTATCCTTGCCTTGGTCCTGATCTTAGAGGAAATGCTTTCAGTCTTGGACCATTGGGTATGATGGTTTTTGTGAGTTTTTCACATATGGCTTTTATTATGTTGAGGTAGTTTCCTTCTATTCCTAGTTTGAGTGTTCTTATCATAAAAGGGTGTTATTCTATCAGATTCTTTTTCTGCATCTATTGAGGGATCGTGTAGAATTTTTTCCTTCATTCTGTTGATATGGCATATTACTTTTTTTTTTTAAAGTCTGTTGAACCATCCTTGCATTTCCCACTTGGTTATGGTATATAATCCTTTTAATATGCTGCTGACTTCTGTTTGCTGCATTTTGTTGAAGGTTTTGGCATCACTGTTCACAAGGAATATTGGTCTGTAGTTTTCTTGTTGTGTCTCTGTCCAGATTTGTAATGCTGGCCTCACAGAATGAGTTTGGAAGTATCCCCTCCTCTTCAGTCTTCTGGAAAAATTAGAGAAGAATTGGTGTTAGTTCTTTAAATGTTTGGTAGAATTCATCAGTCAAGCCATCAGGTCCAGGGATTTTCTTTGTTGGAAGACTTTTGATTACTGATTCAATCTCCTTATTAATTATAGGAATAGTCAGATTTTCTAGTTCTTCATGATTTAATCTCAGTAGATTTTGTGGCTCTAGGAATTTGTCCATTTCATCTAGTTATCTGATTTGTTGGCATCCAATTGTTGTCATCCAATTGTTCACAGTACTCCTATCCTTTTTATATCTGTAGAACCAGTGCTAATGTCCCCACTTTCATTTCTGATTTTAGTAATGTGAGTCTTTACAGCTTTGTTCCCCAGCCCTTTTGGTTGGTGATGTCAGATAATTAACATCTTTATACGTAGTACACTCAAAAACAAAGTTATGATTCTTTAAAATTATAACTTCAAAGTTATGATTCTTTCTCAAATTATGTAGAAAACAAGATTTGGAGTGAGAAGCCTAAGTTACAGTAATACTAGCTTTTACACTAATAGTTTTTTTTTTTTTCTTTAAATGTATTAGTCTCTTAAGTCATGTAGAAAAAGCGTAGTTACAAACCACTGTTACAATAATACTAGCTTCTGCAATTGCCAATGTACTCACCTTTACTGAGATCTGTATTTCTCTATAGGCTTCAAAATACTGTCTAGTGTCCTTTCATTTCACCCTGCAGGACCCCCTTGAGCATTTTTTGTAGGGCCGGTCCAGTGGTCACATACTCCCTCAACTTTTGTTTATCTGGGAAAGTCTTGATTTCTCCCTCACTCTTAACAGTTTTGCCAGATACAGGATTCTAGTTTGATAGTTTTTTTCTTCTAGCATTTGACTGTATCGACCCATTGTCTTATGGCCTCTGAAGTTTCTGACAAGAAGTCTGATAATCTTACTGAGGATCCCTTGTATATGATGAGTCACTTCTATTGTGCTTTCAAGATTCTCTTTGTCTTTTGAAAGTTTGATTATAATGTGTCTTGGTGTGGGTCTCTGAGTTCTTCTTACTTGGAGTTTACTGAGCTCCTTGGATGTTTATATTCATGTATTTCATTAAATTTGGGGCATCTTCAGCCATTATTTCTTCAAATATTCTCTCTGCCCTTTTCTCTCTCTCTTTTCCTTCTGTGACTCCCACTATGCTTATGTTGGTCTTCTAAATCGTGTCCCATGGGTCCCTTAGTCTCTACTGGCTTTTCTTCCATCCTTTTTTTCTTCAGATTCAGTAATTTCCATTGTCCTATCTTCAAGTTCGCGGAGTCTTCTGTCTGCTGAAATCTGCCTTTGAATCCTTCTAATGAATTTTTCATTTCAGCTATGTATCAATACTCTTCAGCTCCAGAATTTCCTTTTGGTTCTTTCTAAGTTTTCTATCTCTTTATTGATATTTCCATTTTGTTCACACATTGTTTTCTTGACTTTTTCCATATCTCCCTTTAGTCTGTTGGGCATCTTTAGGACAGTACTTTGAAGTCTTTGTCTAGTGTATCAGCCGTTACATGTTCTTCAGAGAGAGAGCATCTGTTGTTTTTTTTCTTTATTTATTTATTTGGCTGCGTGGGATCTTTCGTTGCGGCACGTGGGCTCTTTCATTGTGGCACGTGGGCTTCTCTCTAATTGTGGCATGTAGGTTTTCTCTTACCTAGTTGTGGCACGTGGGCTCCAGAGCACATGGGCTCTGTAGTTTGTGGCACATGGGCTCTCGTTGAGGCTTGTGAGCTCTGTAGTTGTGGTGCGCGGGCATAGTTGCCTTGCGGCATGTGGGATCCTAGTTCCCCAACCAGGGATCGCACCTGCATCCCCTGCGTTTAAAGGCGGATTCTTTACCACTGGACCACCAGGGAAGTCCTGATATTTTTCTTTTTCTTTGAGTGAGTCATACTTTGCTGTTCCTTTGTATGCCTTGTGATTTATTTTATTTTACTGGACTTTTGAATTTAATAATGTGGTAACTCTGGAAATCAGATTTCCCCCTTCCCTAAGGTTTGCTTGTTTTTCTTATTGTTTGTTTTTTGTTTTTGATTGTTGTAGACAGTCTCTTTGCTGAGGATCAGTCTGAGATGTAAGCTGAAGGTCTTCCCAGGTCTTTCCTGAGCCTTTCCCTGGGCACACACAGTCACTTTCTAATTTTCTCCATATATGCAGTTGTTTTTAAATGTCCTAGTCTTTAAAGTCTGGCTCCAAAAGGGGAAAAAGTGAAAAATGAAGGAGGAGAAGGGGTCTGGCCTTTTAATCCCCCTGGAAGTCATTTCAGCCAGAGGGAAGGGGCTGCAGTAGGGTCAGGGAGGCACAGTGACAGTGGCCGCCCACCTTCTTGTCTGCGCTCTGTGATCAGAAGCAGCCGTCAGCACTCAGAGCAGAGATGCCGATATTTGGAGGACAGGGTCCTTTTTGCACACCCTAGCTCCCACAAGCTGTGGGCAGTGGTTCCAGGAAAACATGCACAGTTGTCTGCCAAGGGGTTGGGGATGGACGATGGGTAGCTCCTACTGTGCTAAGAGCCAAAATTGACTGACATTCACCACAATTTACCATCTAAGGCTTCCCGTGGAAGTTGCAAGCCTTCAAAGCTCCAAAATGGTTGGATCAGACAGATTCTACCAATGCAGTTGTTGTCTAGGTGGGAGATAGATTCCTGGAGCTTCATACTGTGGCATCTTCCCAGAATCCCCTGCCCCATTTAGTTTTATAAATATTCCCTCGTCAGATTTTGACTGGACGTCTCCTTTTTGCCTAACCATAATGGACATAATGAAGGCTTAGAAACACGCAGAAGATGCCACCTCTGGCTCTGGTTAAGAGCACTGTCTTGTTAAGGCTAAGTTGTTGCCGCCTAACAACAACTCCCCCTCCCGGCCCTCCAAATTTAGTGGCTTAAAACAACCACCATTTTATTGGTCGTGATGCGGAAGTTCAGGAATTTATCATGGGTGGTGATCTCTGCTCCAGTGATGTTTGTTGGGCTCACTCACGGGGCTGCGTTCACTTGGTGGCTGGAAGGTCTGAGGTGGCCTCACTCACGTGTCTGCGACCTCATGCTGGCTGTCACCCGGCGTGCCACGGTTCTCATCCTCGGGGCCTTCTCTCCGCACGGCCTTCTCTCTGGCAGGATAGGCTGAGCTTCTTTACATGGTACCTGGTTTCCCAGGCAGTGGGAGCTGTCAGGACTCTTAGGGCCCAGGCCCAGAACTGGCACAGCAGTCACTTCTGATGATTCTGCTGATCAAGTCACAGGGCAGCTCAGGTTCAGGTAGAGAGGAAATAGAGTCTACCTCTTGACAGGAAGAGTAGTCCTATGTCTGCAGGTTTAGGAGGAGTCGTTGGTACCCGTCTTTGCAGAATATCTCCGACAGGAGTCTAGACAGTCACTTGACTCGATATAGACTCAAAACAACTAAATGATAATGAAGTTCAAATTGAATGTGAGATTTCCAGGGCACCCCACTTCTCCCCTATTAGAATGTATGCTCCACGCGGGCAGGGATTTTTATCTTTTGGTTCATTGCTTCAGTTCCAGCCTGAGAGTAGTGCCTGGCTTGTGACAGGCTCAGTGAGTATCTGTTGCAGGAAGGACTGCTTGATGGTGATGGTAGTAGCAGAAGGGTTGGTGTAGAACGAGTCTATCAGAGAAGGCTGCAGAGACAACGTGAATCTGCCGCCAAGTCTGCGAAAAGAGTGATGGACGTGAATCAGTGTCTCAGAGGTGGGGAGACAACGCCTATTCACTGTTCCACAACATGGAGGCCTGCCCGTGCCAGATGTGAGGGGGAAGTAAGAGACCTTCCCTTGAGGAAGGGGATCCCAACATCGCAGTGTATGACATGCGCTAAATCATAGAAAAGAGAGGGGTCTTCTTGGGATGACAGTGGGAGGCTTCAGCATGGGTGTGCTTGGATAGGAGTGAGTGAGGTGAGTGTGACTGAAACTGAGCTGAAAACTTGACTAAAAAATGATGGTTATGGGGTGTGCATGTAACTGAAAAATTTCCAGAGGTTTGAAAATAGTCACCTTCAGGATATATTTATACATCCTGAAATGGTAAGGGTCTCCCCCTCTAAGTCCTTAAACGTGTTGTTTGATGAAAACTAGATTTGAGAATTTCTGAATTTGGTGTAAAACTTTTTAATATCAGTGTAAGGAGGGACTTCCCTGGAGGTCCAGTGGTTAAGACTCCGTGCTTCCACTGCAGGGGGAGTGGGTTCCATCCCTGGTCTGGGTACTAAGGTCCCACATGCCATGCAGCATGGCATAAAACAAAAACCAAAAACAGTGATAAGGAGAGTGTCAAGGGAGACCATTCATTATGAGGATTGGTGAGTTAATTGATGGTGATTATCCACCTTACTGTAGTTTTATAATGCTTTTAGAAGTTTGCAGAGATCATTGACAAATACATGTGCCAGGGTGAAAAGCAAAAATGTAAAATTATTAGTATGTAGTAGTATCTTCCCTCCCTCCTTCTGCCGGGGAAGTGATCTCAGCCCTTGTTTGTGGTGAGTGAACCAGGAGAGGAGATGGATAAAGGAATGAGATGAGCATGCTGAACATTGAGTTCCATTAGGTAAACAGGAGTATTTTTAAAGTCCTCTCCCCTGGGTCACTTCTGTCCATACAGACAAGCAAACCACTGTCGCTGAACCTGTGGCAGCATGTCCGGATGAGCAGGGGAACCTTTTGTTATCTTTTCAATCATCTTGAACAGCTCCTGAAGAAAGTTACTGTTCCTTTAGTGAGTAACTTTTCCCTTATCTATAAACTTAGTTGTGGTCTTCTCTTTTCTTGCCTTTTTCTCCTGAGGCTACTTCAGCAAATAAAATTTTTAAAAATTGAGGCTTGCCTGATGTGCCAGGGAAGAAAAAATACTTGTTTTGTGTGAGCTCTTAGGTGAAGTGAGTCATGTCTAACTACACTAAGAAAATGAAACACTTAAAGGTACTTTGGGGGCTTCCCTGGTGGCGCAGTGGTTGAGAATCTGCCTGCCAATGCAGGGGACACGGGTTCGAGCCCTGGTCTGGGAAGGTCCCACATGCCGCGTAGCAACTGGGCCCGTGAGCCACGGCTACTGAGCCTGCGTGTCTGGAGCCTGTGCTCCGCAGCAAGAGAGGCTGCGGCAGTGAGAGGCCCGCGCACCGTGATGAAGAGTGGCCCCCGCTCGACGCAACTAGAGAAAGCCCTCGCACAGAAATGAAGACCCAACACAGCCAAAAGAATAAATAAATAACTAAATAAATAAATTTATAAAAAAAAAAAAAAAAAAAAAGGTACTTTGGGTTTTTTTAAATGTCCTCTTCACTCGTTGAACTCTAGGGCTCCTGGCTCATTGAACGTTATTAGTATGGTAGGAATGGTGTCATTTATATATTTATTTAATTTTTTGGCTGCACTGTGCAGCACGTGGGATCCTAGTTCTCCAACCAGGAATCGAACCCGTGTCCCCTTCAGTGGAAGCATGGAGTCTTAACACCTGGACCACCAGGGAAGTCCCCTGTGTCATTTATAATAGCAGTCATCACAGCCCCTTACATTTCATGTCCATTGGGCTTTCAGGTGGACAGGGCACAAGGCCAGTGAGGAGGGGGGTAAGGAGAGAACAAGCCCAATTCCTAATCTAGAACACTCCTCACCAAAACTTCATACTGGGTTTCTTTTGTGTTAATTTTTTTTTTTTTTTTTTTTTTTTTTTTTTTGCTGTATGCAGGCTTCTCACTGTTGTGGCCTCTCCCGTTGCGGAGCACAGGCTCCGGACGCGCAGGCTCAGCGGCCATGGCTTACGGACCCAGCCGCTCCGCGGCATGTGGAATCTTCCCAGACTGGGGCACGAACCCGCGTCCCCTGCATTGGCAGGCGGACTCTCAACCACTGCGCCACCAGGGAAGCCCCTGTGTAAATTTTTTTGTTTTAGTTTATTAGCTCATGTCCTTCGTTAATCAGTGTACAATTACTTGTGTTCCGGTTTCTTGAAACAGTAGATTAGATCACATTTGCCACAATAGCGTCTGTCAAAGTGGCTGGCCGTGGGAACTCCAGGCACTCCCTGCGAAGGTGGCTGATTTTACCATTCTCATCCACTTTATGGTATTTCAGGACAGCCAGCTTAGCCTTCTTTCTCTTATGCTTGCTCTTCTTGGGAGTGGTGTAAGACTTCTTCCTTTTCTTAGCACCACCATGAGGTCTCCACACAGATGAAGAGTGGACTTCTTTGAATGTTGTAGGCAAGTCTTGCAGTTGCTGGCCAGCAAAGAAGTCTTTGCTGATCAGGAGGAATTCGTTTTTTTTTTTTTTTTTTTTTGCAGTACTCGGGCCTCTCACTGTTGTGGCCTCTCCCATTGTGGAGTGCAGGCTCAGCGGCCATGGCTCATGGGCCCAGCCGCTCCGCGGCATGTGGGATTTTTCCCGGACCGGGGCACGAACCCGTGTCCCCTGCATTGGCAGGTGGACTCTCAACCACTGCGCCACCAGGGAAGCCCAGGAATTCCTTTCTTATCCTGGATCTTGGCCTTTACATTTTCTGTTGTATCCCAGGGTTCAACCTCCAGAGTGATGGTCATCACAGTCATCTGCATCTTGGCTGCAGTTCTTCTGTGGATGGCAGATTCGAAAGCCTCTTTAGTGTAATCTTAGTCCTCTTTCTAACCCTTCCCACTTTTTGATTTGTGAGGTGTGAGAGAATGTCTTTGTCCCTTCCTTAATGTGCATGCCTTGAATGGTTGTTTGAGGATGTGGAACTTTAAAGATCTTTGCAGAAATGTACCTTCTTGTTTCTTTTACCCCATCCTCCAACTAGATGGAGAATTTGCATTATTGTTGGAGAGTAAGACAAGATCTCTGTCTCTTCAAGACTGAGACCCGTCAGGAAGGAAGAAAACTCTCCTTTACCCTTCTAGGTTCTTCTGGCTGGTCTAAGAATTAAATTGACATGAGTCAGATCAACAGGAGAAAATCAAATTTAATTTTGGGTTGCCAGATGGGATGGGGATGTGGGGAGGAGAGAAGTAGGTAAGGGATATTAACAGGTACAAACTTCCAGTTGCAAAATAAATGAGTCACGGGTTTGAAATGTACAGTGTGGGAATATATATAAATCTTTGTATGGTGACAGATCTTAACGATTTATTGTGGTAATCCTTTTGAAATGTCTAGAAGTATCAAATCACTATTGTGTAATATTAAACTATGTTAGTTCCTAGGTCAACTATATTTCAGAAACAAACATTCATAGAAAAAGAGATCAGATTTGTGGTTACCAGAGGTGGGAGGGAGAGGGAAGAGGAATTGGATGAGGGCAATCAAAAGGTAGAAACTTCCAGTTATCAGAAAAATAAGTACTAGGGATGTCCTGTACAACACAATAAATCACATTGCTGTATGTTACATTTGAAACTTGTTAGGGTTTACTCTCAAGAATTCTCATCACAAGGAAAACAACTTTTTCTGTTTCTGTAATTTGTATCTGTACGAGATGGTGGATGTTCACTAATCTTGTGATAATCACCTCTCGTTGTCACATCATTATGCTGTACACCGTCAGCTTCCACAGTGCTGTACGTGTGTCAAGTACGTGTCGTTAAAACTGGAAGAAAAATATGTGTTCTGTATGGGAACTGCACATACATGAGCGGTTGAGAGACAGAAAGGTAAAATGAAGCATACATGCCATCCTGAACTAAGGAATGGGATATAAGGGTCTGGGGCCTCCAAGGACAGGAGGGTCATTTACCAGACAAGAAGAGCAGACGTTTGGTGATTAGATGTTTGTTCTACATGTGGATGGGGCCCCTTAGATAAAATTTCTCAGATAATAACCTTTTCTAAAAAAACTCCAATATAAATTCTTCTAGGTAGTTAAGGGAGGGATAGAGCTTTCTCCTGAACCTGCAGGGTCTTGATGGCCTTTAGCTCAGTTGCCTCATGCAAAAATGGCACATTTTGGGGAGGCTTGTTCTGAACCCCTTTAGACCCAACTTTTTATATTTTCCATTGTGGTCCTAGGAAATCTGTAATTTTGAAAGAGTGTGCCCCCTTTGTTTACTCTTCTCCCTCATGAAATCCTTTCTAGCTAAAATGGGATAGAAATAATTGAAGAAAATAAAATATTGATTAAAATGGATATTTTTATTCTTTTGGGTTACTTCCTTTTAAAATTGTGATATATGGTCTCAGGATTTGAACTGCGACATCAAACTTTTTCCATTTTGCTGTTATGCCACTTTTTCCTAATTGGCTTGCTTAGCTCTTAGAATTTTCATTATTTCTTAAATTCCATCATATGTGGTAAAGCCATACTAACTTGAGGGAGTAGAGGGAAGGCCAGTCTAAACTAGCTTAAAATCTTAAACACAGTAATTTTTAAGGAACGTTATATTGTCATTTGTGTGTATATGTATATGTACATAAAACAGAAATCACATGTTACCTAGCATGATCCTTAAGGAATTTGCAATTACCTGAGCCTTGGTTTTGCATGTAAATGGATACTTCTAAGTGCTTGAGGCTACTTTGAAAGAGTTCTTAATAGTTTAACCAGTAACCCTTAAAGTCTTGGTTATACTCATAGTAAACTTTAAAAAATAAATTCTCATAGCTAGGGTGAGAGTCCATTTAGCTCAGCTATGAAGTATTACATTATTAAGTAGAATGGCGCTACTAGGATTTTTTTTTTAGAGAAAATCTATACTGTTCTCCATATACATGTGCATTGACATGACTATTATATCTACTATACACACACTGATGTGTATGTGCACATTATTACAATCCCTGAGCATATCACATATTTGCGGACAATTTGAGGACATGATCTTTGGGTATAAACTAGACTAAGCTTTCTGAAGGCAGAAATTGTGTCCCTTGGCATTCTTCTTCCAAAATAAACATACCTGCCAAAGACTGTGCTCTGGTACCCACCTCAGTTGGGGGCATCCTTTATGAGGAGCAGCTCCAATTCCTTTCTGCCTTTCTGTTTGGGTGCTAATGAATGGGAGGGAGGAGTATGTGTCGGGGGAAGGCTGGGAGGTTGAGCTGTGCACTGTCTACCTACTTGTGAGTGGGGGTGTGATTCCTTGCCCGACCCTGATTCTCTTGCTTGCCACATCATAATCACAGTAGTTAATAGCACAGGCCCTGGATTTGAACCTTGGCAATCTCATTTTCCAGCCGTGGAATCTATCTATATCAGATCTAGTTGATCTCTCCAACCTTCAGGAACCTGATCTAGAAAGTGGGGATCATAATTACACCCTCCCAGGTATATGTACCCCAGGTTGGATTTTCGATAGTGGCAAATGGGTAATCCACGTGTCCCCCATCCATGTATGCAACAAACTGGTGGGTATAAAGTATTCAAAAAATTTCCAGAAATTTCCAAGAAACAAAACTTATTTTTGCTGCTTGCTAGCAACTATTTACATAGCATTTATATTGTATTTACATCTGTTTACATAGCATTTACATGTATTAGGTATTATAAACTAGAGATGATACAGAGTATTGGGGAGGATGTGCTTTGGTTATATGCAAATACTGTGCCATTTTGTATGAGGGAGCTGAGCATTCCTGGATTTTGGTATGGAGGGTGGTGTGCTGGAACCGACCCCACCCCCATACCAAAAGATGACTATATAACACAGGTTTCTGTATCTCCTTTCTAGGTAGTCATTTCTTCTGGGACATTGTCCTTGGCTTATTTGTAACTGACTTATAGAACTTGATATTCAGAAACTGTTAATTGAATGAATGCATACTCCCCTTTGAGCTTACCATACTATTTGGATTTTTGATAATTATATTTACTACTGTGTGCATTAAAAAACATATAGTAGATGGGCTTCCCTGGTGGCGCAGTGGTTGAGAGTCCGCCTGCCGATGCAGGGGACACGGGTTCGTGCCCCTATCCCGGAAGATCCCACATGCCGCGGAGCGGCTGGGCCCGCGAGCCATGGCTGCGGAGCCTGTGTGTCCGGAGCCTGTGCTCCACAGCGGGAGAGGCCACAGCAGTGAGAGGCCCGCGTACAGCAAAAAAAAAAAAAAAAAAAAAAAAAAAAAAAAAAAAAACATATAGTAGAAACACACCATATAGGATGGTGCGTTTCATACATTTCCAATGGCCAGAGTAGATTATTGGCCTGGTTTGGCTAGACATTTGTTAATTCAGTCATTCCTTGGTATCCTCAGGGGATTGGTTCCAAGACCCTGACGGATACCAAAATCCTAGGATGCTCAAGTACCTTATATAAAATGGTGTAGTATTTGCATATAACCTATGCCATTCTCCCTTATATTTTATATCATCTCTAGATTATTTATAATACCTAATACAATATAAATGTTATATAAGTAGTTTAAGTATAATGCAAATACTGTGTAAATAGTTGCCTGTGTGAAGGAAGTTGAAGTTTTGTTATTTTTTTGCTTTTCTTTTCCTGAAATCTTTTTTTTTTTAACATCATTATTGGAGTATAACTGCTTAACAATGGTGGGTTAGTTTCTGCTTTATAACAAAGTTAATCAGTTATACATATACATATGTCCCTATATCTCTTCCCTCTTGCATCTCCCTCCCTCCCACCCTCCCTATCCCACCCCTCTAGGTGGTCACAAAGCACCAAGCTGATCTCCCTGTGCTATGTGGCTGCTTCCCACTAGCTATCTATTTTTAAGTTTGGTAGTGTATATATGTCCATGCCACTCTCTCACTTTGCCCAGCTTACCCTTCCCCCTCCCCGTAGCCTCAAGTCCATTCTCTAGTAGGTCTGTGTCTTTATTCCTTTCTTGCTCCTAGGTTCTTCATGACCATTTTTTTTTCTTTTTTTTTTTTTTTTAGATTCCCTATATATGTGTTAGCATATGGTATTTGTTTTTCTCTTTCTGACTTACTTCACTCTGTATAACAGACTCTAGGTCCATCCACCTCACTACAATTAACTCAAATTTGTTTCTTTTTATGGCTGAGTAATATTCCAGTGTATATATGTGCCACATCTTCTTTATCCATTCATCTGTTGATGGACACTTAGGTGGCTACCATGTCCTGGCTATTGTAAATAGAGCTGCAATGAACATTGTGGTACATGTCTCTTTTTGAATTATGGTTTTCTCAGGGTATATGCCCAGTAGTGGGATTGCTGGGTCATATGGTAGTTCTATTTTTAGTTTTTTAAGGAACCTCCATACTGTTCTCCATAGTGGCTGTATCAATTTACATTCGTACCAACAGTGCAAGAGGGTTCCCTTTTCTCCACACCCTCTCCAGCATTTATTGTTTGTAGATTTTTTGATGATGGCCATTCTGACCGCTGTGAGCTGATACCTCACTGTAGTTTTGATTTGCATTTCTCTAATGATTAATGATGTTGAGCATTCTTTCATGTGTTTGTTGGCAATCTGTATATCTTCTTTGGAGAAACGTCTGTTTAGGTCTTCTGCCCTTTTTTGGATTGGGTTGTTTGTTTCTTTGATATTGAGCTGCATGAGCTGCTTGTAAATTTTGGAGATTAATCCTTTGTCACTTGCTTCATTTGCAAGTATTTTCTCCCATTCTGAGGGTTGTCTTTTGGTCTTGTTTATGGTTTCCTTTGCTGTGCAAAAGCTTTGAAGTTTCATTAGGTCCCATGTGTTTATTTTTGGTTTTATTTCCATTTCTCTAGGAGGTGGGTCCAAAAGGATCTTGCTGTGATTTATGTCATAGACTGTTCTGCCTAGGTTTTCCTCTAAGAGTTTGATAGTGTCTGGCCTTACATTTAGTTCTTTAATCCATTTTGAGTTTATTTTTGTGTATGGTATTAGGGAGTGTTCTAATTTCATTCTTTTACATGTAGCTGTCCAGTTTTCCCAGCACCACTTATTGAAGAGGCTATCTTTTCTCCACTGTATATTCTTGCCTCTTTTATCAAAGATAAGGTGACCATATGTGCGTGGGTTTATCTCTGAGCTTTCTGTCCTGTTCCGTTGATCTATATTTCTGTTTTTGTGCCAGTACCATCCTGTCTTGATTACTATAGCTTTGTAGTATAGTCTGAAGTCTGGGAGCCTGATTCCTCCAGCTCCGTTTTTCTTAAGATTGCTTTAGCTATTTGGGGTCCTTTGTGTTTCCATACAAATTGTGAAATCTTTTGTTCTAGTTCTGTGAAGAATGACATTGGTAGTTTGATAGGGATTGCATTGAATCTGTAGGTTGCTTTGGGTAGTATAGTTATTTTCACAATGTTGATTCTTCCAATCCAAGAACATGGTATATCTTTCCATCTATTTGTATCATCTTTGATTTCTTTCATCACTGTCTTATAATTTTCTGCATACAGGTCTTTCGTCTCCTTAGGTAGGTTTATTCCTAGATATTTTATTCTTTTTGTTGCAATGGTAAATGGGTGTGTTTTCCTAATTTCACTTTCAGATTTTTCATCATTAGTGTATAGGAATGCAAGAGATTTCTGTGCATTAATTTTGTATCCTGCTACTTTGCCAAATTCATTGGTTAACTCTAGTAGTTTTCTGGTGGCATCTTTAGGATTCTCTATGTATAGTATCATGTCATCTGTAAACAGTGACAGCTTTACTTCTTCTTTTCCAATTTGGATTCCTTTTTTTTCTTTTTCTCCTCTGATTGCTGTGACTAAAACTTCCAAAACTATGTTGAATAATTGTGGTGAGAGTGGGCAAACTTGTCTTGTTCCTGATCTTAGTGGAAATGGTTTCAGTTTTTCACCATTGAGGATGATGTTGGCTGTGGGTTTGTCATATATGGCCTTTATTATGTTGAGGAAAGTTCCCTCTGTGCCTACTTTCTGGATGGTTTTTATCATAAATGGGTGTTGAATTTTGTCGAAAGCTTTCTCTGCATCTATTGAGATGATCATATGGTTTTTCTCCTTCAATTTGTTAATATGGTGTATCACATTGATTGATTTGTATATACTGAAGAATCCTTGCATTCCTGGGATAAACCCCACTTGATCATGGTGTATGATTCTTTTAATGTGCTGTTGGATTCTGTTTGCTAGTATATTGTTGAGGATTTTTGCATCTATGTTCATCAGTGATATTGGCCTGTAGTTTTCTTTCTTTGTGACATCTTTGTCTGGTTTTGGTATCAGGGTGACGGTGGCCTTGTAGAATGAGTTTGGGAAT
Organism: Mesoplodon bidens; assembly: GCF_964165515.1. Classification (NCBI taxonomy): domain Eukaryota; kingdom Metazoa; phylum Chordata; class Mammalia; order Artiodactyla; family Ziphiidae; genus Mesoplodon; species Mesoplodon bidens. The sequence goes on along the minus strand of NC_138176.1, from coordinate 27,072,460 downwards.
GTTCCTCCCTCTGCTATATTTTGGAAGAGTTTGAGAAGGATAGGTGTTAGCTCTTCTCTAAATGTTTGATAGAATTCTCCTGAAATCTTTGATCCACAGTTAATTGAATTCAGATGTGGAACCCACTGATAAAGAAGGCTGACTATTATGTTGAGGAATTTTGCATGTAAGTTTATAAGGAAAGGGATATACTGGTCTGTAGTTTTCCTTTAGTGTTTTGGTCTGGCTTTGGAATCAGGTTGATGCTGGTCTCATAAGATGGGAAGTGTATCTACCTCTTATATTTTCTGTAGAGATTATATATATTTAGTGTTACTTCTTATTTAAACGTTTGGTAGAATTCACCAGTGAAATCATAGGGGCCTGGAGATTTTTTCCCCAGAAGGTTGTTTTTTTCTTTTAACTGAAGTATAGTTGCTATATAATGTTTTATAAGTTACAGGTGTATGATACAGTGATTCACAATTTTTAAAGGTTATACTCCATTTATAGATACTGTAAAATATTGGCTACATTCCCCATGTTGTACAGTATATCTTTGTAGTTTATTTATTTAAAATTTATTTTATTTATTTATTTTTGGCTGCATTGGGTCTTTGTTGCTGAGCGCGGGCTTTCGCTGGTTGCGGCGAGTGGGGGCTACTGTTCGTTGCAGTGCATGGGCTTCTCATTGTGGTGGCTTCTCGTTGCAGAGCATGGGTTCTAGGCACATGGGCTTCAGTAGTTGTGGTTCACAGGCTCAGTAGTTGTGGCGCACGGGCTTAGTTGCTCTGCGGCACGTGGGATCTTCCCAGACCAGGGCTTGAACCCGTGTCCCCTGTGTTGGCAGGCGGATTCTTAACCACTGCACCACCAGGGAAGCTCTGTAGCTTATTTTATACCGAATAGTTTGTACCTCTTAATTCCCTACCCCTATATTGCCTCTTCCCCACTACCCTCTCCCCACCGGTAACCACTAGTTCTCTGTATCTGTGATAAACAGATAAAAACAGAAGGTTTTTATCTACAATTAAATTTTGTTAAATGTTCGGGTTATTTATTTCATCTTGGATGAGTTTTGCTAGTTTGGAGTTTAAGGAATTGGCCCCTTTCACCTAAATTGTTGAATTTATGTGTTGTAGCATTGTTTGTAGTATTCTCTTCTTTTAATGTCTTATTAACTTTTTAATGTCTGTAATGAAATTCCCTCTTTTCATTCCTGATAAAATCTGTGTTATGTTTTTCTCTTTGTTACTCTTGCTAGAGATTTAGCAATTTTTTTGACCTTTTCAAAAAACTAAAGTTTGGTTTTATCAGTTATTTTTTTCTGTTTTCAATAGTTAGGACAGTAGTGCCTCTACCTTTTTTTCATCTTCCCTCTTATGTTTCCAATTTGTGATGTCTTTTTACTTTTTGTTATTAAAAGTAAAGGACTTTTATCAGTATATTATCAAAGCTGGTGAGATTTTGATTTCATTCTGTAAGGTAACTACGGTTGTCTTAGATTCAACCTATATACAAATCAATAAATCACTTACATTATTATGACTGTATAAATACTGTTCACTTCTCATCCTAGTACTGTACCTTGATTACATTTCCTTTCTTGTATAGTGTCTTATTTTTTATTTATTTTGGGCTGCGTTGGGTCTTCGTTGCTGTGTGCGGGCTTTCTCTAGTTGTGGCGAGTGGGGGCTACTATTTGTTGTGGTGTGCGGGCTTCTCATTGTGGTGGCTTCTCTTGTTGCAGAGCACGGGCTCTAGGCGTGTGGGCTCAGTAGTTGTGGCTCACGGGCTCTAGAGCTCAGGCTCAGCAGTTGTAGCGCATGGGCTTAGTTGCTCTGCAGCATGTGGGATATTCCTAGACCAGGGCTCAAACCCGTGTCCCCTGCGTTGGCAGGTGGATCCTTAACCACTGCGGCTACCAGGGAAGCCCTGTATAGTGTCTTTTTTTCTGCTTTTCTTGTTCTTTGAGGTGCTTGCCTTTATTATATTGTCAATTATTTTCTAACTCTCCATTTTATTATATAATCTACTGAGTTCTAGTCTCCCTTCCTCCTTGAAACCTCCCTGGAGCCCATTGTTGTTCCAGACTAGACTGATTACTCTTTAGGCATTTACTTCTAGTTACCATCCTTTGAATTCCCATTATTGCTTTCCTAGATTGTTTCCTGAATCCCGTATTTCTTCCTTTCTTGACATGCTCCCTGACAATGATGGGACATATCCTTAAGGACCATCTTATTGAAAGATGTGAAGAAAGTACACTTTGAGTCCTTTTATTCAGCCTGTACATGTAATGGCTAGTTGGGTGTGGAATTCTAGGTTGAAAAAATTTTCCCTGAGACTTTTGATGGATTGCTTTATTGTCTGCTAGCATCCAGTCTTTTTAAAAATTTAATTTATTTTTGGCTGTGTTGGGTCTTTGTTGCTGTGCGCAGGCTTTCTCTAGTTGTGGTGAGCCGGGTCTGCTCTTCGTTATGGTGCTTAGGCTTCTCATTGTGGTGGCTTCTCGTTGCAGAGCATGGGCTCTAGGTGCACGGGCTCAGTAGTTGTGGCGCACGGCTTAGTTGCTCCAGGGCATTTGGGATCTTCCCAGACCAGGGCTCAAACCCATGTCCCCTTCATTGGCAGGTGGATTCTTAACCAGTGCACCACCAGGGAAGCCCTGCTAGCATCCAGTCTTAATGGTGAGGGGGCCAGTCTTATCCTAATTCTTGTTCCAATGTAGAGGACTGAATTTTTTTTTTTTTTTTTTCCTGCGGTATGCGGGTCTCTCACTGTTGTGGCCTCTCCTGTTGCAGAGCACAGGCTCCGGACGCGCAGGCTCAGCGGCCATGGCTCACGGGCATAGCCACTCTGCGGCGGCATGTGGGATCTTCCCGGACCGGGGCACAAACCCGTGTCCCCTGCATCGGCAGGCAGACTCTCAACCACTGCGCCACCAGGGAAGCCCTAGAGGACTGATTTTATACTTGATCTTTGAAAGACTGCAGTATGTCTTGACATCTTTTAAATTTGTTGTATTGGCCATTGGTAGGCCATTTTTATTTGAAGATGCATGTTTCTTTCTAAATACTACTTTGCTAGTTTTCTTCTCTTTTCTCTATTTTCTTTCTGGAATTCATTAACTGTGGGAACTCTGTTACAGTTATTGGTTGCCGTGTAATAAAGTACCCGCAAATGTTAGTGGTTTAAAAAATAATCATTTTGGGCTTCCCCGGTGGCGCAGTGGTTGAGAGTCCGCCTGCCGATGCAGGGGACATGGGTTCATGCCCCGGTCTGGGAAGATCCCACATGCCGCGGAGTGGCTGGGCCCGTGAGCCATGGCCGCTGAGCCTGCGCATCCGGAGCCTGTGCTCCGCAACGGGAGAGGCCACAACAGTGAGAGGCCCACATACCGCAAAAAAATAAATAAATTAAAAAAAATCATTTTTATCATACCCACAAATTCTGTGGATTTCAGACAGGGCATAACAGGGATGGCTTGCTCTGTACTTCAAAGTCTAGGGTTTTAGCTGAGAAGACTTGAAAGGCAGAGTCAAACAGCTGGAGGCCAGAATCATCTGGAGACTTCTTTACTCACGTGTCTAGTGTCCAGGCTGGGGTGACTTGAAGGCTCTGCTCAGCTGAAACTGCTGACAGGAGCACTTATACATGGCCTCTCTATGTAACTTGAATTTGTACGCCTGCTGGCTGTATTCTGAGAGGGAAAGTCTGCACAGGGAAGTTTTGGAGATGGACTGTCCAGAGATCAAGCATCCCTAGAGAACCAGAAGAAACTGCTAGGGTTCTTCTGACCTAGTCTCAGAAATTGCATCAGTTCTGCTCATTCTTTTGGTTGCTGGTAAGTCAGTAGTGTCAGCCTAGACACAAGGGGAAGGGAATTAGACCCCATATCACTCCATTGCAAAAGAGAGAAACAGCACAGTGCTGGATTTCTAGTCTAACTATTTGGAAAAATAATACCTTTGCCTGAATATTGAAACATTTAAATTTTGATGATAGCTTCAGGTGAGTCCTTGTTCATGAGGGGTATTTTCTAGTTGTAGGGTCCACTTACGAAAACAGGTAGTAAAGTATAGAGAAACAGAATGACCACATGATCCATTTAGGATAAGCAGTAAAAGTAAGGTAGTGGGAAAAGAGAAAGGAAAAGTGAGGTTGAGCATTTGCTAAGGCATGTTGTAGCGAAGTGAGTGGGAGGGCTGCAGTAGCCCTAGGTTCACAGGGCAAAGGGAGCAGATTGTGCAAACAAGCCCTGATAGGAGCCATGTGCTCCTGGCTGATCCTTCAGTTAAAGAACATTGCACCATATTCCCTCAGTAACCTGTTATTACAAGGCAAATCCAAGTTACTTAATGCCAGGGGAAAGGAATGACTAGATTTCAGGTTACGTTGATGTATGTTTGTTCTTCATTTTGAAGCCAAATATTTCTTAAAGAACAGAGATGAAAAGTCCTTTTGTCACCTGAGTGAAAAACCTCACTGAGCATCTGGAAATGTAGATGAGGTAAATAAATGTCTTCTTGAAAGTAAGGAGAATGAGTGTTTTTTTTTGTTTGTTTTTCTTTTTAAATTTATTTTATCTTTATTTATTTTTGGCTGTGTTGGGTCCTCTTTGCTGTGTGCGGGCTTTCTTTAGTTGCGGCGAGCGGGAGCTACTCTTTGCTGCGGTGCGCGGGCTTCTCATTGTGGTGGCTTCTCTTGTGGAGCACGGGCTCTAGGTGCGCAGGCTTCAGTAGTTGTGGCACGCAGGCTCAGTAGTTGTGGCTCCTGGGCTTCAGAGCGCAGGCTCAGTAGTCGTGGTGCATGGGTTTAGTTGTTCCGCAGCACGTGGGATCTTCCTGGACCAGGGCTTGAACCCGTGTCCTCTGCGTTGGCAGGTGGATTCTTAACCACTGCGCCACCAGGGAAGCCCAGAAAATGAGTGTTTTCATGATAGTAAGTAATTGTTTATCTGACCATATACAATGAATCCACTGATATTTTATGTACCCCCAAATAGAAGATAAAGATTTTTATGTTTGAATTTGAAATACCATTGAAGAAATATAGTACAGGCACTCTGAAATACAGGAAGCGCATGACTCACGAACATCTTGCATGAACATTACCACCATGTGCTTATGCACATTCTTCAGTTTTGTTATTTTCTTGCCGTGTGGTCATAGCCATAGCAAAAGGGGTAAAGAAGAAAAGTTGTGTTCCTAAAGTTTCAACTTACTTTGCTTTCTCCCCGTGAAGGAAATAATATTATTTATGTTTTTTCCAATTAACTGCTATTGTGTTAGTTTACTTCTTTCTGTGTTTTTTCTTAGCATTGACATTATAGACATTGAGGACCTCATCAAATCAATTTAAAAAATGAGTGTGAACTACCAAATGTAAAACCGATAGCTAGTGGGAAGCAGCCGCATAGCACAGGGAGATCAGCTTGGTGCTTTGTGACCACCTAGAAGGGTGGGATAGGGAGGGTGGGAGGGAGGGAGACTAAGAGGGAAGAGATATGGGGATGTGTGTATATGTATAGCTGATTCAGTTTGTTATACAGCAGAAATTAACGCACCATTGTAAAGCAATTATACTCCAATAAAGATGTTAAAAAATAAATAAAATAAATAAAGCTGGCCTGTAAGCTCATCAGCTTGAGATTATCTCAGTTAGCACTTGCTGTATAACCTATTATTCTTCCAAAGTATCCCTGAATTTATTTGTGTTTCTTCTTCAAAGCATTAAAAGACTATAATTAGATTGAAAAAAAATGAGTGTGAAGGGGGAACAAAAGTCAAAATATTTTTAAAAGATCTTAAAAAATAATGCCTTTGCTAAGTATTAAAAATTATGTTCCATTTTATCACAATTAATGCTTAGGTTACTAAGCCCACAGAAGTTTATTGACTCAATATTATTGCTGAGTCCAATACTGTACTTTACGTAGTAGATTTTAGCAACTCTAATAAACAAGTTTTTATGAAAAATCTTATCACAACTTATGACATTATTCCTCTGGGAAATTTTACTTCTGATTTAGAAACATAGGAATACAACCTGCTTATAATTTAGATACTGAGTGTATGTAAAAGTTTGTTTCAAATTCCGATGAACAATTTAAATATAATGGAAAAACAGATGTGAAGTCTAGTGTTTTGGTTTTAATATTTACGCGTGCAGCATCTAAAATGTAAATGTCACATGCTATAGACCAGCTGTATTTAAATTGTCTGTTTAAATATTTGTAAAGCATAATTTCTCTGAAAAAGCAGTTCAGGAAAAAGACCCATATGGTATAGATGAAAGGTACCATTGTGTGATCCTGTATGAAGTTTCTGATCAATGTAGTGTATTTCATCCAGAGATAAAGCTACAATATTAAGCAAGAAGGATATGCTTACTTTTCTTGGCAGTCCCATTAGATTTCTTGTTTTTAAAAAAATTATTTATTTTCGGCTGCATTGGGTGTTCGTTGCTGAGTGCGGGCTTTCTCTAGTTGCGGTGAGTGGGGGCTACTCTTCATTGCAGTGTGCAGGCTTCTCATTGCGGTGGCTTCTCTTTGTTGTGGAGCACGGGCTGTAGGCACGCGGGCTTAATAGTTGTGGCTCGTGGGCTCTAGAGCACAGGTTCAGTAGTTGTGGCTCGTGGGCTTAGTTGCTCTGTGGCATGTGGGATCTTCCCAGACCAGGGCTCGGACCCTTGTCCCCTGTATTGGCAGGCGGATTCTTAACCACTGCGCCACCAGAGAAGCCCCTGGCAGTCCCATTAGATTTCTAACATGATTTTATAGTTCATTTCCTCCCCCTTAAAAAAAAAATGACTGAGCATATCATAATATTTAGCAACTAAAAGAATAAAACACTGAAAGAATAAAAGAATAGTGACATTACCCCTAGACTACGTGAAGGTTTAGAACAGATATCTCCTTGAGCATTAAACATCATATATTTAACGTGGCTTGTACTACACAGGACATATACCACCTTTATAGCCTTAGGTCAGCATTCAAGTTTTATATTTCCCCCCTGCTTCTGGATATCTCTAAGTTATAGAGAGTTTGTAAAATCTATTTTGATGCCCCATAAAATTGTGCCCACCTAGTTGGCTTTTAGAAAAACATTTTCATGAGTGCTTATGTAAAAACAAGATTAGTTCCTTATTTATACTGAAGCCCCATTTGTGGCTTTCTTACTCATAATGCACATGTGACTTCAGGCAGTGGGATGGGAGCTCAGTGAATGCATACTTATATTTGCAGAGTAGTTTTACCAGCATCTAGAGCAAGGAGGCCCATCAGGGCTTTATTTAGTGTAGTAGCAAAGGAAATTAGAATGACCTGGCTAACTGCATCAATATGCATAATTGACAAGCTACTCAATACTCCTGAAGATAAGTACTTTCCACTCTTTTCTTTCGCTATCAAATGTAACCCCATGTGAGTATTATATTATTCCTAGGCCACTATTTTGTTCTAGAAATTAACATGTATCCTTAATGTGTGTATGCTAATTCAGAGTGAACAACTTCAAGGAACTTGAAAAATACTGTGTTGCCTCTAGGCAGGATGGTCTTTAAGACAGCTTATTCATCACACATTACCATCACATTAATATCTTTTTTTAAAAATAAATTTATTTATTTTTGGCTGCTTTGGGTCTTCCTTGCCGCACGCGGGCTTTCTCTAGTTGCAATGAGCGGGGGCTATTCTTCGTTGTGGTGCACGGGCTTATTGCGGTGGCTTCTCGTTGCAGAGCGTGGGTTTTATGGTGCGCGGGCTTCAGTAGTTGTGGCACGTGGGCTCAGAAGTTGTGGCGTGCAGGCTCAGTAGTTGTGGCGCACGGGCTTAGTTGCTCCACGGCATGTGGGATCTTCCCGGGCCAGGGCTCGAACCCATGTCTCCTGCATTGGCATGTGGATTCTTAACCACTGCGCCACCAGGGAAGCCCTCTTTTTAAAAAAAATTTTATTTATTTAATTTATTCATTTTTGGCTGTGTTGGGTCTTCGTTGCTGCGTGGGGGCTTTCTCTAGTTGTGAAGAGTAGCCCCTGCACGCAGTGACGAAGACCCAACGCAGCCAAAACAAGAAAAAATCAATGTGTGATGAATAATCTATAGCCCCTAAAGAAGGATAAGGTAGGTACCCAGATTGGAAAGGAGGAAGTAACACTATGTTTGCAGATGACACGATCTTGTATGCAGAAAATCCTAAGGAATCCACTACAGAACTATTAGAATTAATAAATGAATTTAGCGGGATGGCAGGGAGGATACAAGAGCAACAGTATAGGAAAGTCACTTGTATTTCTGTGCATTCACAATGAACAATCAACTATGAAATTAAGAAAATTTTATTGACAATAGAATACTTAGGAGTATATTATATTTAACAAAAGAATTGTAAAACTTGTACTCAGTAAACTACAGAAAATTGTTGAATGTCCAGCATAGGCAAATCTGTAGAGACAGAAAGTGAATTAATGCTTGCCTGATGGTGGGGGTAAGGGGTTGGGAGACATGGGAGTGACTGCTGACTGGTATGGGTTTCTTTTGGGGGTAATGAAAAAGTTCTGCAGTTTTAGATAGTGGTGATGGTCATACAACTCTATACTAAAAACCATTGAATTGTATACTTTGGGTGAAATGTATGGCCCGTGAATTATATCTCATAGCTGTTTAAAAAAAAAAGGGGAGAGGATAAGGTAGATTTTAAAATAGTGACATGAAAAGATATCTGTAGCTTAACAATATAAAAGTAACATTTCTGGTTAAAATTTTTTCTAACACCACAGAGCTCAACTTGAGGCATTGAAATTTTGTTTGTATTTTCTCTACTAAGCTAGCTGGATTCTTCTTTTCTTTAGGAACTTTTTGAAAACTGGAAAACATTATGGTAATTCATAGAATACATTTTGTTTCAGTTTGCCTTGTATGTAGGTGCCGTAAATTACATTTTAGAAGTAAAATGTTTCTTCAGTTATAGTAAGAATTACTTAGTTTTTGAATGGTTTCCCAGTGTCACTGAAACCCTTGGGAGGTCACCACTAGGGATAATCTCCCAATCTTCCTCCACAAAAATAACTTATTAAATTAGTGTCCTTAGTGGTAGAAAATAAGAAATGAGAAACTCAGAAGAGTAAACAAAAGAAAACCATTATAAATCTTCTCTCCCAGAGAGAACTATTTTTTAGATTTTAGGGTATTTCCTTCCAGAACTTAAAAGAAAAAAATAACAGATTTATTGAGAGAGAATTCATTTTCTATATAGTTGACCCATTTAACCTTCTGGTACTTCTTAATGAAAGTTTTAAAAAGTATAACATATATACAGAAAGTACACAAAATGCAAGCTTGATGGATTTTCCCACCCATGTAAAACTATGCATATCAAGAAATAGTAACTAAGAGGGAATAATGGTCCCACGTCACCTAAAGGTAATAACCACTGCCCTGACTTCAGCATTGATAGTTTTTCCTTTTTTTGTATTTCATGTAAATTAAAACATACCAGGTGTATTCTTTTGGTCTGCTTCTTTTATACAGCATTGTATTTGTGAGTTGTAGTTACGAGTGTTCCTTCTCAGTGCTGAATAATACTCTATTTTGTGATTATCCCACCACTTATTCTTTCCATTGTTCAGCATTGGGGCAGTTTTTGGTTTTGGCTATTAATAGTATTATTATAAATACTCTTGTACATGTCTCTTGGTGGACAACTGTATGCATTTCTGATGGGCATATGTATACCAGTGAGTGAAATTGATGGATCCTAGGGCAGTGCTTCTCAAACTGTCCTGTGCACATCAGTCACCTGGGGGTCTTGTTAAAATGCACATTCTGCTTCAGTAGATTTGGGATGGGGCCTGCATTTTTAACAAGCTTAAGGGAATTCCAGCTGTACTGGTTCTGGACCACACTTTGAGTAGCAAGGTCACAGGATATACTTATATTCAGTTTTAGTAAATAATGCCAAACAGTTTTCAAAGTAATTGTGTCAGTTTACATTCCTACCAACATTTCATAAGATTCCTTTGTCTATGTTTGTTTGTTCTGTTCCATTGATCAGTTTTTCTATCTGTGCCAGTACCATAACTCCTAATTACTTCAGTTTTGTATGAGACTTGATAACTTGCCAATATGCTAATATAAGTCCTTGAACTTTGTATTTCTTCTTCAACATTGTCTCAGCTTTTCTTGGACCTTTGCATATTCATCTAAATTTTATAATTAGTATCAGTACATACATGAACCTGCTGGAAGTTTCATTGGGATTGTATTGACTCCAGAGATCAGTTTGAGGAAGAACTGATGTCTTTACAACATTCAAATCTCTGAACATGGTATATCACCCTCTGTTATTGATGTAGTCTTTAATTTCTTTCAATAACACTTGTAGTTTTCTGTGTAGAGGTTTTATTTTGCTAGTTTATTCTTAAATATTTCATTTGTAAATGCTGTTGTAAATGGTTCTATTTTTAGAATTGGTGGTAGTTGATATATAGAATAATTAACTTTTGTATATTGACCTTTAATCAAACATATTGGTAAATTCACTTAATTTTCATTGTTTATAGATTCTTGTGGATTTTTTGTGTGTGTGAACTCAATCATGTCAGGCAAATAATGAGTTTTATCTCTTTCCTTTCCAAACTGTATACTGTTTGTTTGTTTTTTCGCCTAAATGTACTGCTTAGGATCTCCAGTATAGTGTTGAATAAAAGAAATAGTGGGTATCCTTGTCTTACTTTCCATTTTGGGGGAAAGCTTTTACTATTTCACCATTAAGGATGATGTTTGCTTTAGATTTTGTGTAGATATCCTTCATCAGATTAAAAAAGATTCCTTTTTTTTTAATGGTACGGTTACTTTTTTATTTAATTAATTTATTAATTTACTTTTGGCTGTGTTGGGTCTTCGTTTCTGTGTTAGGGCTTTCTCTAGTTGTGGCAAGCGGGGGCCACTCTTCATCGCGGTGTGCAGGCCTCTCACTATCGCGGCCTCTCTTGTTGTGGAGCACAGGCTCCAGATACGCAGGCTCAGTAGTTGTGGCTCACGGGCCTAGTTGCTCCACGGCATGTGGGATCTTCCCAAACCAGGGCTCGAACCTGTGTCCCCTGCATTAGCAGGCAGATTCTCAACCACTGCGCCACCAGGGAAGCCCCATACATCATTTTATACTTGTGTAAGTTTACCTGTAGGATGAATTCCTAGAAATAGAATTGATAAATCAAGGAATGTCTGCAGTTTTGGTAGATTTGGCCAAATTGACCTCCAGTGAAGTTAAAGTACTTAACACTTATACCAGCAATGTCTGAGAGATTTTATATGTTATAGTTGCCTAGGTATCATTGATAATGTTTAAGAATTTTTTATGTGCCTACATTAGTGATCAAACTCTTGACACTGTGGACAAGGATAAAGTATATACTTTTTGTCAGAGGAATATGAGCTAAGACTTATTATAAACCATGTTCTAAAAACAATGGTTCAGTACAGTTTGGATGAAGTGCTGGGCATTGTTAAGAAATATGAAACCTAACAGAGGCACCATCCTGGTCATATATTAAAATGAAGTATCGGTTTATTTATTACATCTGAAGTATTGGTTTCAGTTTTGGATACAATAATACAGGAAAAACATGATTGAGTTGGAAAAGGATAACTAACATAGTTAAGAGGATGACTTGGGCTAAAAAGTATTCTTGTTTAGGAAAACAAATGACAACTAGTGAGGGTTGAATAGATCTAAACTTTTTAAAGTCATGAAAAATATGAATGTGACACACTTTTTGATCAACTTAGAATTTTAGAATTTAGGAGTATATACGACACTCAAAAGAAGGAGGTGGCCACTTCTTGGGCCAGAACAAATTGCAGGTGGATCAACTGCAGGAGAATACATTGATTTTACACTTTTGGTTGGAAGGCCTTTCTAAGATTACACAAAACCCAGAATTCATGAAGGAAAAGATTAATAGTTTTTGGGTTGTAGCCAAATCTGTTAAAAGACAACCACAGGTTGGGATAAATATTTGCAAAACAAATGATAGCACAAAATACTTAATTTACAAAGAGCATTTAAATAAAACTTTAAAAGGATAAATATGCCAGTAGAAAAATAGAGGATATGAAAAAAAGAATACCAGTAGTCAAAAACATGAAACTGTTAAGTCTAACCTAGTAATCAACAAGACATCATATTTTACACATTTCATTAAATGAAATGCAAAGATTGACTATCCATTGTTAAGGGTATAGAAAAGTAGGCTTTCATTCTTCCTGGAAAGCAGTTTCATGCAATATATATCAAACTAAAATAAACCTTTCTTGTCTATTTTAAACATTGTCTAATAGAATTGTAGTCAATTTACACTATTAATATACAATAAACTATTTGCTTAGTAAAGTAAATTTTATATCAGTCCTTAATTAGGGAGATGTTAATTTATGTGATTAGGACGTTATTTGGGCTCAATTTTGTGAACACCTTTAAGCTGAAGAATTGAGGATACTTTTGCACTTTTTGTGTAAGATTAGCTTGCAACATACAGCTGTAGATTTCAGGTCAGGAGTATTTAATAATACAATTTTCTAGTTGGAATGTTAAATTATTGAGCTTAATGAAAGTTTGATAATTAGTAAATACTGCATGAGTGCTCCTTGAATTCCCATTTTAAATTCTAAGCTCATTTGAAAAAACAAATACTTAAACAAAACAAAACAAACAAAAAAAACCCAACAAACCTTGCTAGAGATACCGTTATTAGGAAATAACCTGGTATAACTGATTTTTTTTAAGAGTTAAATTGAACATTGAACACTAGGTTGAATTTTAAAAATACTTTCTATCAGTAAGAATTACAGAATGAGAGCTTCTAAAAATGAGTGCAAGTTCATCAATCAAAACTGGGCTGTTGCAGAATAGCATATATTTGGGTTTTGAGAGAAAAGACAGGTGACTTGACATGTCTATTAAAAATAAAATCTTGGGGCTTCCCTGGTGGCGCAGTGGTTGAGAGTCCGCCTGCCAATGCAGGGGACACAGGTTTGTGCCCCGGTCCGGGAAGATCCCACATGCCGCGGAGCTGCTGGGCCCGTGAGCCGTGGCCACGGGGCCTGCGCATCCGGAGCCTGTGCTCCACAACGGTAGAGGCCACAACAGTGAGAGGCCCGTGTACCGCAAAAAAAAGAAAAAAAAAAATCTTAAGTTGAATTGCAAAAAATGGTTGAATTTATTTACCTGGAAATAAAGCAATTTACTGAAGTTCTAAAGACATTGAAGAATGTTCTAGAAAGGGTTCAGTACTTAATGATTTCACTGTGATCCTAGTCAGTTTGGTATAATCTGTTTTATTTTTATTTTATTTTATTTTATTTTTTTAAGTTTACATTTTATTTCTATTGGACAGCGCCAGTACAGCTAATGTAGATGTTTTTCTCCCCTGCATCTGCCTTTTGTGGCTTTGTCACCTTTGATTTGCTCTCTGCCTTTATCCAATCCCCTTTCTATCTCTCAGCCTGAAAACTACCTCCTCCCTCCAGGAAACAGCATTTCTTTCTTCAAGGGGAGTTTTTTCCCTCTTGTGTTCCTTTCCATGTTCTGGAGTACCTAGGAGTCTACCCAAATGAGCACAGATATTCTTCTCTGTTCAGTATCACAGGTTGGAAGGATGGACTCTAGTCATGCAAATTGGAGTTTTAGGGTCTTTGGGGTCTTGTTCATGTTCTTTATCAGAAAGGGCCTCAGGCTGGCACCGAGTCCAAGCTCGCTCTGCTCGCTGCATGACAGGCCAATGAATCAGAGACAAGGTGTAGAGATAAGGAAGACGACTTTATTTGGAGAGCCTTTGGAGAGCCGGCAGACTGAGAAGATGACAGACTAGTGCCTCTGATAAACCATCTTATCTGGGTCTGGATGCCGGTTTCTTTGATCTAATCTGCTGTTTTAAATAAGAGCTTAAGACCCTTTGGAGACAGAAGTTGCCATAGCCTTTCCTTCCTTCTTTTTCCTTCTTTCACAGTACAAAATAGAACCTTTTCAGGCAGATCTTTCATTCTTTAGCTGAGAGTGGAAGGAAGTTCTATGAAAGGCCTTATTCAGTTGTATAGATAGCATAGCAAAATAATTAACAAGATGGATTTTGGAATCAATTAGAATTCATTTTTGTCTGTGTACTTCTTAGCTATAAAACCTTTGACCTTCCATTTCTTGTAAAATGAAGACAGTAGTTCAGCAGGCCCTATTGTGTGTGAGGAAACGTTTTGAATAATCTACTTAGAGTCCTTTGAAGGGAGGACAGAAACCCAGGGAATGTTACCCTTTTTAAGTCTCAGTTTTGTGATTTATAAAATGGAATTGATATCTTCTTCATGGGGTTCTTGGATAATTAAATGAGATATACAAACACAGTGCCTAATATACACAGGCCCTCAATAATGGCGAATTATTACTATTACTGCAGTCATGTGATGTCTGTTGATGGAATTATAACCTCTTTGGCCTTAATCAGTACTCTAAGGAAAGGTAAATCTGCTAACTTGGCAGGTTAGATGAAGCATGTTGCTTTGAAAGGTCATTTGTAGAAGGTAAGCACAGGGTGTACTCAATGAAGTGTGACTATGGGACGCCAAGAAAAATTGGGGTTTGAAGTAACAGCCCCCTTTATCCAAGCAGAAAACAGAGTCTGACGCAAGCAGTGCTTTCTAAATGGCTGTGAATGGAACAACCTACCAGGAAAATTTTCCATCTAGAGAACTGGTAATTAACCCAAATGAGACTAAACTGCTGGAAAATCCAAGAGCAATGGAAAATCAAAAGGGTGTCCCGAATTGAATGGGTTAAGGCTGTATTGTACTTTAATTCAGAAACAAGTTTTGGTGGTTGGAAAAAGTTAAAGTAATTTAATTCTACAGTGAACTGTTAGATTAAATTTATTGTGGGGGAGAATCTCATTCTTTAGTGAATCTAATGTAATTCTAGACTGAGGGTCTAGATTTTGATCAACTATTACTATCTGATCCCAATCAAACTCCCTTAGTACAAGGTAGACCTTGAGAAACCCAGAATAAATTTTTAAAATACCCAAGAAACAATATTTTTGATGGTATAAGATTTGGGGTCTTGTTTTTATTGGCCCTTTTGTCTTTCCTCCTGCTATTTATCATGGTGGTTCCCTTAATGTGTTAAAGCTTGCAACCTACAACCTAACAGCTAGAATTTTAGAATTACTCAGTTAAATTCAGGCAGTATTTATTGAGTATCTGTTGGGTACCAGGAAGTGTGCTAAATGCTGGAAATACAGAGACAAATAAGACATTGTTCTTGGCCTCAAGGTATTTGTAGCCTTGTCAGGTTTTATCAGTAATGATGATGATAATAATTATAGCTAACATTTGTAGGGCACTTACATTTTTATCCAACTGTTTAAGTGCTTTATATGTGTTAACTCACTTCATCCTCACAAGGACTTTGGTGCAGGTGCTATTATTATTATTTTGTTTTACAAATGAAGACCATGAGGCACAAAAATCCAAGTACCTTGCCTGAAGTGGGATAGAGGGCAGGAATTTGAATGTAGGCTCTCTGGTTCTACTATCCCAGGCAGCCCCTGAGTAACTTACACTTCGGTCAGAATTTAGCTTACTAAAATTATGATTTTTCTTTTTTTTTTTTTGCGCGGTACGTGGGCCTCTCACTGTTGTGGCCTCTCCCGTTGCGGAGCACAGGCTCCGGACGCGCAGGCTCAGTGGCCATGGCTCACGGGCCTAGCCGCTCCGCGGCATGTGAGATCTTCCCGGACCAGGGCTCGAACCAGCGTCCCGTGCATCAGCAGGCGGACTCTCAACCACTGCGCCACCAGGGAAGCCCTAAAATTATGATTTTTAAAAGCCTATTTTATTTAAACCTTTAAAACACAACAAAAAGATAATAAATCCAGTAAAATAAAACAAGGTATTTCAGTCCCATCCTGATGTATCCCCCCTACCCACCCCCCACCCCCAAGCCTAGAGTCAGATATTCTCTGCGGAGCCAGTAGCTTTTGTGGGAGAATAGTGTTAGATACTATTAGACCTGTTAGAAATTTGATTACATATGAAATTGTTCTGTTGGATTACTGATACTGCTCTTGAGTGACAAAGATCTAAAAGATCTGTTTTTAATGGGTCATGGAGTTTCCAGTTTAACTCTAACTTTATTAAATCCTTAAAGTATTCTTCTAATTAAAAAGATTTTCCATCTCTCTTCCACTTATGCTTTGAGCCACCAGCCTGTTTCCCCTCTGTCATACACAGCAGCATTCACTTACCAACTTCGATATATGCTTGTGTGTCAAACTGTGATGACATCAATGTTGTCTAAGCCTTCTGTGGTGTGTACCTAATTAGATCCTGACCCCTCAGCCAGGCTTCATTTGTAATCCTTCTGTAATCACATGTTCAGTAGGGAAGATAAATTACCTGCACCTAGTTCCTAACTTGCCTTGTTCCTCCTCCTGGGATCGCCATGAATACCCCACCAGGCCTCTGCTTCCTTTTGCCCACTTCCCTAGTATTTCTTCTCCCCTTTCTTTTGTTTTCTCTGTCCAAAACCCACCAATCTCACTGCATTATGGAGCCTTGTTCCCCCCGCTTTTTTTAAAAAGTACTTATAGTACTTTGTCAAATAGTTTTATTTTCATTTTTAAAAAAGCAGATGAGAAAAATAGGTGAATCAAAAAATAGTTTCCTCTCCTTTATTTTTCTTCAAACCTGGTATTAACCTGCCTCAGTGGAGTGGGTGGGTATTCCTGGGGCTCAACTGTATTTATAATGTTTTATTCCTTAAACTGGATAATAGGTACATGGATGTTTGTTTTCTTTTATACTGTTTACATCTGAAATATTTTGTAATAACCCATTTTTTCTACATTGTTCTTGTCTGAATCTCTTGATTTTTTTTGTAGGGGGAGGAAAAGATGCATCATTAGCCCTTAATAGACAAATACATGAAGATGTGTGGCTGAGGATGTGCAGTCAGTATTACTCAAAGATTTGGTGCCCTTTATGTGCCAGACAGTGTTCCAGGCACGGAGGACACAGTGTCACTAGGATAATGTCCCTGCCTTCGTGCATTCTATATCTAAGTGGGGAGCAGACTAAGCAAATAAATACGAAATATAATATCAGATACTGATAAGTGCTACATATAGCATAGAAAGAGAGGACCTTTGACTGGGGCAGGGGGGAGCTGTTTTAGATGGGCTGGTGAGGGAAGGCCGCATAAGGGGTGACATTTGAGCAGAGACCTGAATGAAGTGGGAGACTAAGAAACATGAAAATCGAGAGAAGAGTGGTCCACAAGTGGGAACAGAGAGAGCAAAGATCCTTAAGCAGGAGTATGTTTGGCATATTCAAGGAACAGCAAGAAGCACCTAGAGAAAAGTAAGCCAGGAGTGGTGGGGGATGAAGTCACAAAGATCCGCAGGGGTCAGTAAAGCCTTGCAGGACATGGTGAGAGGTTTTTACTCTAAGTGCGATGGGGAGTTTTTGAGCAGGGGAGTGACAGAATCTTAGTGAAGTTGAAAAGATTACTTTGGGTATTCTGCAAACAATTTATTGTAGAGAGTGAGAGTAAGGCAGAGAGACCAGTTAGGAAGCTGTTGCAGTTCAGGTGAGAGATAACAGTGGCTGGGACCAAGGGGGTCAGTGTGGGTGGTGAGAGAAAATCAAATTCTAGATATTTTTCAGAGGATTAGAAGTGAGGAAAAAGTTAAGGATGAAGACTAGGTTTTTGGCTTGAGCAACTAATTTTGGTGAATGTTGGTACATCCCTTCCGCCACTAAAGGAGGAAGAGACTGAGAGAAAGAAGGTTTCATATTCTTGGTAGACTGTGGAGATGTCAGGTAGGCAGTTGGATATATAAATCTGGCATTCAAAGGAGTGACCCGGATGGAGATGCAGGTAGGGATGTTGGATGTATAAATGATATTTAAAACTTTGAGACTAAATGAGATAATTACTCAAGTGAGTAAGTGTCCATAGAGAACAGAAGAGATCCAAGAATGAAGAGCAAGAGTACTCTGTCTTCTAGAGGTCGGGGGAATGAGAGGAACTAGCGAGGGAGCTTGAGATGGAGTGGCCGTTAAGGAGAGAAACCAGGGAAGTGTGGTGTAAGCCAAGTGAAGAGACTTTCAGGAAAGGAGTAATCGAAAATTGAGTAAGATGAGGGCTAAGAATTGATCTTGGAATTTATCCAAATAAGAGGTCATTGGAGATCTTCATAAAAGTAGTTTCATTGGATATGACTAGTTTGGAACATATTGAATAGAACAGGAAAGAGGAGGAAATAGAAACAGTGGATGGAGACAGTTCCGTTAAGGGTTTTGCTATAAAGAACAGTAGAGAAATGGAATGATAACAGGAAAGAGAGAGGGAATCTGGAGAGCTTTTTCGGTTTTAAAGATGGGAAATATTTGGCACTTTGAATGTGGTGATGAGAATTATCCAGTTGAGAAGGAGAGCCAAGTGATGGAGGGGGCAGTCTTATTACATAAAACTGTGGGCCTTCTCTAAATCCTGTGGAGGTCAGGGAAGGGTAGTTTTCCCAGGAGGAAGCATCAAACATTATATGAAAGATGAAAGATTGGAAACAATTGTGAAATGTCTAACCCAGAGGAAATGAAATACACTGGATATCTAACAATTATGGTGATATAAAATAGAACTACAATTTACCCACTAAAAATCGTTATAAGGTTCCATGTTGATTGATATGCAAAGATTTTCAGACTTAAGTGCAAAAAAAGGTATTTTTTGTGGAAAAAAAGTATGTAATAAACACTTCAGTAGAGAAAAATGTCTGAAAGGTGGGATTTTATTGGTGATTTTTAATTTCTTCATTAGATTCTAATTGTTTTCCAAATTACTTCATCATGTTTTCTGTACAGTGAGCATATATTACCTGTATCTTTTAAAAAGTTATTCTGTGAATGTCAGTTGAGCTAAACCCATTTATGTCGATCATAAAATATTTCTGTATTTTGACTTTTTAAGCTATTTTATTTTATGTTTTCTGTTTGCTTATTTTTGCTATCTTCTTCCTACCATCTATTGGCTAAATCTAATAGTCCTTCTATTTGAAAGTTATACATTCTATTTTTATTCTTTTGGTAGTTGTCCTTAACTCTTATTTTGATAATACATATACTGGTGTTTGTTCCTATTGAAAATCTTTCCCTATTTTCATCCTTTAAATGTATGTATTCCCCACACACACTTCAAAAAATACTAGCATCTTAGAAGTTTTCATCTTCCTCTCTATACCCTCCAGTCCCTACACACCCCCCTACCGGGCCCCCTCCAAAGTGCTTTGATTTTTAAAGAATTTTAGTTCTGGAATTGCTATGGATTTACTTTTGGTTTTGTACCTTATTTAGACAGTAATAAACTTGATAAGTTATTTACTTACCTTTCCCATTTTTATAGTGTATTCCAGAATATGTATTTCTTATTTTTAAGTTTGAATTTTTTTTTCTCATCCCTTTGAACCTATCACTCCATTGACTTCTTAGAACCAGTGTTGCTTTTGAGAATTCTGGAGTCAACGTGATTCTTGTTTTTCCTTTATAAGTCATTTACTTCTCTGCTAAACTTTAGTAATTTTTTTCTTTTTGTTGTTCTTTCATTTCATTATACTGTGACTAGTTATAAATTTTTCCCCCTCTTCTTTTCCCTTTTTATGGGTTTTTTTCAGTCCGAGGTCTTACATCTTTTTCTAAATTTGGGAACCCTCAGTTTTTTCTTGTTCAAGTATTTTCTCCTTCTGTTTTTCCTCCTCCCTTTCCTCTGGGCCTCATTACATAGATATATTGATGCTTCCACTTCTGTCCTCTACCTCTTGATGTTTCTTTTTTCCATCCTTTTTTTCCCTCCCTAATATATTCTAGGAGAGTTTCTTAACCTGATCTTTGGCTCTTCAGCCCAGCTATTGGGTTCTTTATTATCTTGGCTCTTAATTTTTCATAGCATTAACTCTAGTTCTTATTTTAAAACTTCCTGTTCTTACTGCATGTTTCCAGTTATGGTCCCTCTTTGAAGATATTTACTAATTTATTTTCCATTAGCTTGATTTTTGCTTTAATTTTGTTTTTCTGTATAGCAGTTGTGCCCCTAAGATGAGCTCATCTGTCTTCTCTATGAATCCATTTTTTCTGGCTCTTTAACCATGTCATCTGTTGATGGATCCCTGGACTCCCAGACAAAAACAGAGGCACTGGCTCGTGCTTCTGAGAGCTTTCTCTGACGATAGTCCTCATCTTACTCTGGCTGGGAAGGAGGGTAGGAAGAGGAAGATACACTTAGGGCTTTGCAGTTGCTTGTACCTATATTTAACTGTTCCCCAACCCAGCCCACTTGAGCATACCACCCTAATACTGCTGGTAGAACCAACTGGGCAGGAGAGTGCTATGAGCAGTGGGGGCCAAGAAAGCATGAGCAACATAGAGAAAGAAACACAGGTAAAGAAGCCTCTCTCTTCCTGGTCTCCTCCATGCTACCTGCTCAGAGCCTAGCATGGGCCTCTCCTCCCAGCTGAAACCTGGCTGCTCTCTGTTGCCTGAGGTTTTTCTCACAGCTTTTATGTTAGTGTGACAATTTTATTAACCTGTCTCTGGGATCTCCAGGATTCTGTTGGGAGCTCACTCTAGTTTGAAATCTTGTCAGAACCATGTATATAACATTACAAAAAAATCATTAAAGAGAGGTTGTTAAAAAAAAAAAAAGATAGGGACGGAAGTATATACACATTATCTGCTTTTTTAAATGATCTCTCTTACAGCAAGAAGCAGTTTGATATTCTAGAAACAATGATACATTTCACTTTTAGTGTTTTCATTTGAATACTTATGTTGAGCATTTGGATTTTATTATTTAAACCAGTCAAGAAATAATTGAGTATCATCCATTTACTGGGGACTGTTTTCAGCTTTGGGAATACAGCAGTAAACAAAGAAAATGAGAATCCTTGCCTTCATAGAGCTGTCCTTCTAGTGGAATAGAAGACAATAAATAAGTTAAACCATAAAATATGTACTATTTCTTAGATAATGAGTTGGATTTAACCCGGGTTGTTGTTTAGCCAAGCAAATAAGATGGAGAGGGGCGAGGGAGTTGAGGGTCTAATGAAAATGATTGACAATGGAATGAAGTAGAGCTAGATTAGGAGGAGAAAGAGGACAAGTAAGGGTGGTGGAAACAACGGATTGAAAGTAGGGCAAAGGATTGTTGGAATTGGGATACTAGCAGGAGTGTCCTAAAACAAAAAAAAGAGATGGTGGTTGGAGAGTAGATGTTCGGAATTGAGATAATGACGGATTGCAGTAATGGTGAATGATGAGGTCAAGGGAGTGACCGTGGAAGAAAGTGACTAAGTTAGGATGGAAAATAAACATTAAATGGAAGAGAGACTTCCATTTGTGCCCGTGTGGAGTAACAGGGACCAGATTTACCCTCCTTCCTTAAACAAGCAGAAAGCTGTACAAAGTATATTGAAATAGTGGTTTTCAGACGTTGGATAGCAGGCAGTGGCAGGAAAATGATCCTTGAGATAAGGTGAGCCCTTATGATTGCCCCAGCTTTCTACCTGGATGGAGTACAAGGAGGGGCAACCTAAACAGAATCTGGCAGTCTCCCTGAGTTGAGGAGGCGGAGTTGAGAATTCAGGGAGGTGAAAGAGACTGGAATTCAGAGAATATCGAAGAAGAGAGCGCTCCACAGATCTCCTGAGCCTTCAGCAGAGTGCTATTGAATGCATGCGTGAGAGGAAACCACTTGAGGCTGGCAAAAAATAAGGGATGGCCTTGGAGTCCTGGGCTTCTTGTGAGCGGCGTAAAGGGCATGATGAAATTAGTCGATGATCCCAAGACAGACATTGGTGGAGAGGCTGCAGGTATTGAAGGGGAGACCGGGGAGTGGTCTTGCCAGAAACACAAAGAGTTCTGGGGCTCCCACTTGACCTTAATGATGGAGGAGGCCTTCAGGGGGATTATTTTACTCCTAGGATTGCAATTCCCTCTTGATTTCTGCTACTTCACTTGACTCCTGCCCATGGAGGCACAGAGTCCTACAGAGTTGGACTCACCACTGCTAATCATCTAAGAATCATGTTTACGTGCTCCTTTTTCTATGGCCTTTTCCCCCTAGAAGAATACACCTCTAATTTATGGTTTCAAGACAGGATTCATGTAACAAAATGTGTTTTCCACCAAATTTATGAGAAAATATTGGTTCCTTTAAGTAAGAATTATTTCTACTGTTCATATATATAAATAGTAATTTTGGCCTAAAGATAGTTGCCCAAGATTAGATAAATTCCTAGTAAAGGAAACTCTCCAAAGCCAAGTTAGAACTCCTTAGAGTTGGAGAGAGAATTCTGTTCATGTGTGTTCCCAGACCCAAAGACATAGAAGGCGCTCAGTAAATATTTGTTGAATGAATGTATTTTGGAGTGAAATGTGGCATTCTGAGTGATTGAAGATTTCATGTGAATCTTATCGTGGGTACTGAGGCAGCCAAGATTCTAACTTTTCCACATATAAATAGACCTGTTAAACTTCAGTTTCTACCATGTCAGCTGGGCATGATGATTTGGAACTTTTCTTATTGGTTGTGGTTGTTGATTTTTAAATTCTTACATTAGGAATGATGGAGATGAATGCATAACTGCATACATGTCAGGCTAGGGACTTAAGGTGAGAGAAGAGCTCTTTCAAGAGACCCATGTCCTAAAATTTATAGATTTCAATTTCATTTATATTTTGAATAAGTAATACATTCACATTTTTCAAAACTGAAAAGGCTCAAAGCAATAAAGTAGCTTCCTCCCATTCCTGACTACAAGTTGCCCAGCCATTCAGTTCTCCTCCCTAGAAGCAACCACCATATGACATCTTAAAAAGATGAGATGACCTTTTAGATTATGCATCAGGTTAGAAAATAATAGTATAATAATAGTAGGAGGTGCTTAGTTAGTTAGTGATTACTGTATACCAAGCATCGTGCTGAATATTTGTATATAATTTAATATGTTGTCTTCTGTGTTCACACCTCTGTGTCCTCTCCCGCCTTGCCCCTTGTGGGCTGATGACCTTGCTGCTTTGTTTTCTGTAAACCATCTTCTCCCTCTCTCCTGTTACGGCTGGTATCCTTCTGTTATGATCTGGATTCAGTGGTGTGTTGGAACTGGCTTTTACTGGCTGGAAAGACCAATTGTACTCATCTCTTCCCAACTCTTTGTTCAGTGACATCGTGTTAGTAATTTGGAATCAGTTGTGGTAGGGATATTCATACCCTGGAAACTAGCGAATGCTACATGTCAGGGCTGTTTTCCCCAGAGAGCTGGTTGTTATACATGTATGTATCAGCACCCCACGTCTGGATCCTCTCCCCTCTTACCTTTTAGTTGGTTCACTAAATAACAAAGTTAACTGAAATATGGAATTTAAAAAATTATATACATATCTTAAATATATTATTTTGAAAAAAGCATTTGCAACCCTTTGACAAACTTAAAACTTTTGATTATGAAAATGTTAAAAAATACAGAGAAGTTAAAAACTGGTATAATGAATATTCATATACCTATCTCCTAGATTTGATAGTTCTTAATGTTTTTTTAACCATTTCAAAGTAAATTGCCGACATCATGACAGTTGACCCTGAAATGTTCAGCATTACTTCTCCTACATCATCCTCATTCCATTATCACTAAGAAATTTATTGTTCCCCCAAATCATTTACTACCCAGTCTATATTTGGATTTTCTAATTGTTATTTTCCCCAAATGTCATTTACAATTGTTTTTTTCTAATATGGATTCAGTCAAGATTTGTGCATTGCATTTGGTTGTTATGTCTCTTTTAAGCTAGAATAATCCCCCCCTCAGTTTTTTCATGACGTTGAGTGTTTTCTACTCTTTATGTTTTGAACGTATATACAGAAGTAGTAAAAATAGGCAATTAACCCCAATATATTCATTGGTTCAGTAATTATCAACATTTTGCCATATTTGCTTCACTTATCTTTTTTCTTTGCTTTTCTTCTATTTTAAAAACAAATTCAAGACATGTCATTTTACCCCTTTCAACTCTTAAAAAAAAAAGACATATTCTTACATAACCAAACTGGTGTCATAATGATACCAAACAGAATTAATAATGGTATTGACTTTTTAAAGAAACCACGCTAGTTCTTTGGTAGAGTATTCTACATTTTGGGTTTCTATGATTGTTTTCTCATTATTATTTAATTTCTCTGATCTCTTGTATTACCTGTACACTGGAAATTAGATCCAAATTCTTAATTAAACTCTTTTGGCAAGAATATAGAGGATGAACTGTACTTCACAGCACATCACATCAGGTGGCACACAGTCTGGTTGTTCACTGTTAATAATGTTGAATCACTTGATTAAGGTGGCAACTATCAATTGTCTCCACTGTAAAGATGTTTTCCCCCTTCCACGGATTATCACGGTAATTCATGGAGTGATACTTTGGTACCACATGAAAATTATTTGCTCCATCAACCTTTCCGTTAATGTTTAGCATTTATGTTCTTTGCCTGAATCAGTTTCCAACAGGCACTGGAAAATAGTATTGCTTTTTCTTTGAATGTGGACTGATTTGTGTTCCCTGTAATGGTTGAAGGAGATCATCTAACATCTATATTATATCTTCTCTCAATTCTCTAAATTTGAGTTTTCTTCTTAAGTGGAATAAACCATACAAAGGATTTTTGAACAAACAATACAAAGTGCAGAATCATTAAAGACTTTTTTTCCTCACTTTTCGTGATTCTCTTGCCCACTCCTAATTCAGTATAAGTTTTTGAGGTGTTTTTTTGGTTTGTTTTTTAATTGGAGTACAGTTGCTTTACACTGCTACGTCAGTTTCTGCTGTACAGCAAAGTGAGTCAGCCATATGTATACATATATCCCCTCTTTTTTGGATTTCCTTCCCATTTAGGTCACCACAGAGCACCGAGTAGAGTTCCCTGTGCTATACAGTAGGTTCTCATTTGTTATCTGTTTTATACATAGTAGCATATATATATATGTCAGTCCCAATCTCCCAGTTCATCCCGTCCCCCCCACTTCCCCCTTGGTATCCATACGTTTGTTTTGAGGGTTTTTTTTTTTTTTTTAAAGCAACTTGGCTTTTACTGATTCTTTCCAGAGGATTCATTCTTTCCAGAGGATTCATCATAGTTTCCATAGAAACAGGAATTTCTTTTTATTGTCATGAGTTTCTATAATATTTAAATTGCAGCATCAAGTGCAGATGTCATAAATAGGTTTGGGAACAAAAATAACCAATTCTTAGAAAACATTCTGCTTACTCTATGCGAGTACAGTGTGCAGAGTAGTAGTTTTACTAGCCAGAAGCTTTCAGTGTGCTGCGGGCCTCAGTCGGTGTGTTTCACAGGGAGAATGAGTGTGTCAGTTAACCAGCAAGTTGCCACATGGAGGTCCCTTGAGAGAGTCTACCATGTTATCATTTTACTTGTCTTTCACACTAGGCTCCTAGTTCCTTGACAGTGAATACTAGTCTTATTTGTATGTGTTTGTTTTAATCCCTCATGCTTAGTACAGTGCCTAGCATGTAGTGAGTGCTCAATAAAAATATGTGTTGAATGAATCCATGACCAGGACCAGAGGAGACCATATTGACCTCAAGTCAATTCTGATCTTAAAACAGTAATCGTCACAGTGTTTTTGCAAACGTCGGGGTTGGCATGGTTGTTGTATATAATTTATTCTTTCACTGGCTTTTCCTCTTCACGTTCCCTCAGTCTTTGAGTCTTTCTCTGCTCTGTGCCAGCTTCCTTCAATTTATGGTGTATGGCAGGCTACCTGTGTTCATGATCATTTCCAGTTTCCTGATCAAGATGCAAAAATGTGTAACAGTTCTGCTGCAATGGCGCTATGCACAAAGAGAGATGGGATTTCTAGGAGAATACAAAGTAGTTCCTTAGTTCTCTATTCTAGAGCTTAACCAATCCCAGGAACTGAAGTCTTCTGTTTCTTCACAGAGGAAATATGACAAAGGCAGTGGCTGTACAAGCTTCCTTCATGGGCCGCCCTCCCCACTGCCTCATCCAGTAAGCGGGAGCAACTACTTCTAGAGGTGAGAGGGGAGGGAGGACAATCTCCATAACCCATTTGAATCCACCCAGCTGCGAAGTTTTGCTTTTGAGAAACAGAGTGAACAATTTGTGGGGTTGCTATGCTGAAGAACTTTAAAACAAGCCTGCGTAGGATTGAATGCTCAGGTGATGTAAATTACCCTTTTCATAGAAGCCCGTAGCCTCTGTTTTAAAACAAGCAGCTTGTAGCTGAATATTCCCAGTGATCCCAAGTTCCTATTTCTATAGATATTAATAGTATTATACATCTTCATTTGAGATGATTATTAGCTTCCGGAACCAGGAGAAAGTTCATCAAGAATATAATCATTATCGGGCTTCCCTGGTGGCGCAGTGGTTGGGAGTCTGCCTGCCAATGCAGGGGACACGGGTTCAAGCCCTGGTCTGGGAAGATCCCACATGCCGCGGAGCAACTAGCCCCGTGAGCCACAAATACTGAGCCTGCGCGTCTGGAGCCTGTGCTCCGCAACGAGAGGCCGTGATAGTGAGAGGCCCGCGCACCGCGATGAGGAGTGGCCCCCACTTGCCGCAACTGGAGAAAGCCCTCACACAGAAACGAAGAGCCAAAACAGCTATAAATAAATGAATAAATAAATAAAAATTAAAAAAAACGCACCTCTAAAAGCTTTCTGTAAAAAAAAAAAAAAGAATATAATCATTATCGTTTATTGCATACTTGCTATGAGCCAGGTACTGTGTTAAATTCTAAACTTTTTCATTCAATTTTCATGGAAACTTGGGATTTTTATCTCTGTTTCACAGATGATTAATGTGAGAGGCCAAGAGAGGGTAAATGACTTGTCTTTGGTTACACAGCTAGTGTGTAGCAGAACCAAAGGATCCAAACCCAGATCTGTCTAATTTTTTTTTTTTTTTTTGCGGTAGGCGGGCCTCTCACTGTTGTGGCCTCTCCCCTTGCAGAGCACAGGCTCCGGACGCGCAGGCTCAGCAGCCATGGCTCACGGGCCCAGCCGCTCTGCGGCATGTGGGATCTTCCCAGACCGGGGCACGAACCCGTGTCCCCTGCATCGGCAGGCGGACTCTCAACCACTGCGCCACCAGGGAAGCCCAGATCTGTCTAATTTTAGTTTAAGCCCTTAGTCACTGACATTATTCTCTGGGGTCCCAGCACACATCTTTGAGTTCTAAAACTGACTTTTTAGGTGAGGGAGTAGTGACCAAGGATGACCTAGGTTTTTCTGGGTGTTGTCAGGAACCAAGGTGATGTTCTTATCAGGCAGTTGTTGTACCTACTCCCAGAAGGCTTAAGACATGTTGTCATTTTGACTGAGGGGCAGATACCTCAAAAGGTGTTTGAAGAATCTTTGTGTAAGCAAATGAACGTTGACTTCTTTTGAACATTCATTCATTTAATAAGCTAAGTTCATTTCTTTCTCTCTCTCTTTCTTTTTTTTAACTTGACAAACCATCATATTTCAATATTTGAGTCTCGGTTTCCAGGCTGAATTCAAGTTGTGTATTTAAGAAGACAATGAAAATTCTTTGAAGATATTCTCAAGCCCAACAGGAAGGAGCACAGGGTTTGATTTGTACTTGTTTTTCAAGCTGGCTTCATCTGGGGACAAACTCTATTGTAACTTTTCTAGAATTTGGTGCCAATAGGAGCTGAAATAATAAAATCAGTAAAATTAAATTAAATAGGAAATGAGAGTCTTTTATGTACCAGGCCTTAGATTAGGTAAGAACAATTGGTCACTCTTCTGGGAAACTGTTGCTAAAAATTACAATCAACTGGCAGTCACTGATTGGCCTCGTTTACTGCATTGTGTCCCAGGAAGAAAAACAATCTCCTCTTATGACAAGAGCTTGCAGAGATAATACTGTTTTTATTCCCCTAATCTTCATCCCCCTTCTCATTTTCTTATGATTAATTTGAGCTATTTATTCAGCATTTATTGACAGTATTATATACCCGGGACCGTGCTAGCTTATGAGGCTTTAGGTATAAAAGAGAACTCTTGACTTCAAGAATCTCACAATATAGTATAGGAGAGAGAATATTATGATACAGGATAATAAATCCTCTGGTGGAGCTAATGAAGCCTCTGTGGAAGCGCCGAGACAGGACATCAAACCCAATTGGCATAGGTGAGGTTAGGAAGACTTCAAGGATGAGTTGATAGTTGAATTGCATCCTTGAAGGAGAATCAGAGTAAAGGAGCCAAGGGGAGGAAGGTGTTCTTGGCAGAGGGAACCGTAAAATAGCACAGGAGAGTGACAGAAAGTGTTCTCTGACATTGAATGACCAAAGATGTAGGAGATGAGGCTAGAGAAAGAGCTAGGGATCATGTCATGATAGCTTTGTAGGCCATACTGAAGTGTTTAAACTGTCCCAAATGCAATGGGAAGCCATTATAGAATTTTAAGCAGTAGAATAACACGTTCAGATTTGCTTTTAAGAAAGGTTACTATGGCATCAGGGAGGTGGCTTTGGGAGATTACATTAAAGTTAGAAAGAGAAGTTAGAAGGTTATTGCAGTTCAGAAGAGAAATATATATATTTTTTACATAAATTTATTTACTTATATTTTTTATTTTTGGCCGTGTTGGGTCTTCGTTGCTGCGCGCAGGCTTTCTCTAGTTGCAGTGAGCAGGGGCTGCTCTTTATTGTGGTGCGCGGGCTTCTCATTGCGGTGGCTTCTCTTGTTGCGGAGCACGGGCTCTAGTCGCAAGGGCTTCAGTAGTTGTGGCACATGGGCTCTAGATGTGGCTTGCGGGCTCTAGAGCGCAGGCTCAGTAGTGTGGTGCACGGGTTTAGTTGCTCCACGGCATGTGGGATCATCCCGGACCAGGGCTCGAACCCGTGTCCCCTGCATTGGCAGGCTGATTCTCAACCACTGCGCTACCAGGGAAGTCCCAGAAGAGAAATATCGAGGGCCTGTAACTAAGGTGAGCTGGTGTTGGGGATGTCTCAATATGGGAGCGATCCAATAGATACTTAAGAGGTGGTCTTAAATTTACGACTCAACAGCTTAACACAGTGTATAACCAGTTTGCCATAGCAGGGTGAAACTAGAGAAAAAGGAGGAATCTAAGATGACTCCCACAGTTTCACACTTGATATATTCTGGTACCATTAGTCAGAAAGAGGAATAGAAGTGAAGGAACAAGTTTGGTAAAGAAGATGATAGATTTAGTTTGGGGCGTGTTGAACTTGAGATGCTCATAGGACAAGTGAAGAGGATCAAGTAGGCAATTGGAATATTTTTATCTCTGAAGTTTAGGAGAGAAGATTAGACTGGGGATGGTGGTAGTGTATAGATTTGATCCTTTTCAGTCTTTGTGTTCTGTCTACTTTTGTTACAGTTACTTGATTAGTACATAGTGAAAAGCAGATTTACCATAAGGCTAATTAACCTTAAACTTAAATGCTTCTCACATGCATGGGCCCTAGCCAGATGAGTTTATTTACATGGTCATGTGTTTTTGTAAAATTTGCAAAATCCAAATATTTTAACTACAATTGATCAAAATTTCTCTCTTGGCATTTTTAATTACCCTCTTTCACTCTTTGTCTCTAATGTTGGAATGGTCCCGGGTGTTTTTTGGAACCTAGCTGTGGGGAAGTTGAGCTGGGGATACATTTAGTTTGGATTTGCAGTCACTTCAATGTCTAGTTATTGCTAGCCATCCCAGTGTAGGAATGACCTCGAGAAATACTCCTGCACGGTGCCAGCTCACCTGGTATTGTGACACAAAGGTACAAAACCAGCATTGTATCGAGATACCAGTGCCAGAGGTGTTAAGACACACTGGTATCATGGAAACAGAAGAGGATGAAATGTACAAAGCCAGAAGCTGGTCAGTAGAGAAACTTCCGATGGCGTCTTAGCCTGAACACTGGCCTGATACAAAGGCTTGCGTGCTGGGACGTTTATTTGGACTAGGATCCCAGGGAGCAGGAGTTCAGGACAAGGGAAGTGAAATGGGAAGGAAGGGAAGAAAATTCAAGGATGTGATGGTGTGTTAACTTCGGCTACAGGCAACAGGTGTTCTTTCCTACCTAGGACTTCTATTTTTGAAATTATTTATTTATTTATTTGGCTGCGCCGGGTCTTAGTTGTCGCACTTGGGATCTTTTAGTTGTGGCACATGGGATCTTTTAGTTGTGGCATGCAGGATCTCTAGTTGCAGCACACGGGATCTTTAGTTGCGGCATGTGAACTCTTAGTTGCGGCATGTGGGATCTGGTTCCCTGACCTGGGATCAAACCCTGGCCCCCCTGCATTGGGAGTATGGAGTCTTAGCCACTGGACCACCAGGGAAGTCCCCTACCTAAAGGAGCCTTGTGAGATGCTCTCAGAATGGTGCTTGAGTACAGAAGGGGATGTATTTTCCCATGGGCATTATTTCCTTCTCCGTTCAGGAGAAGTCCCAAGGCAGAAGTGAGAGATGCAGTCAGCTGGGCCATGAGCTGTATATGAGATGATGTCTGTTTGCACTGGTCACACGGGCATGAAGCCAATCCGAGCCTGTGCGGAACTGGTCGCTGTGGTGGTGGAAGGGGTGAAAGGGGGTAAGCAATGGGACCGAGAGGATTTTGAAGTGGTGCTTAGGAGGCATCTGATGTTGCCAGAGGATTCTGTTCTCATTCATTCCTAGTCAAACATTCTCTCTTGTTAGAATTATGTACAATAATGTAGTGCATGTGGTTATAAATCTCCATTCTTTTTTACTTTTTGATGACAATCACACAAAATAGACTTTATCAGAATTATTGTTTGTAGGACACAAACTTTTAATGGTTACAAATTTCAGTCAACATGCTACTGTTAACTGTTTCCCCTGTAGAACGTTTGGTCCTGTCCAAAATGTCCTGAGCATATTTGGGCCATGCCAAATGGTTTTGGACAAGACTGAATATCAGGGATATCTTACGGACATTTTGGATAGGACCAAATGTCTGCTAACCAACTATTGCTTGCCAGAATTTTCCTATACATATACAATTTATACAAATAGGATCATACTATGTAAAATATTCCAGTTTTTTTCCCTTAATCTATTTTGGGTAAATTTTCATAACAATTTAGGGAGATCTACTTTGGTCCTGTTTAATGGCTGCATAGTATTCCATTGTATGGATTTACAAGAATTTATTTAACCAGGCTTCTCTATTGATGGATGTTTTTCCTTATAGAAATACAAAAACCTGGGACTTCCCTGGTGGTCCAGTGGTTAGGACTCTGTGCTCCCAATGCAGGGGGCCCGGGTTTGACCCCTGGTCGGGGAACTAGATCCCATATGCTGCAACTAAGAGTTAGCATGCTGCAACTAAAGATCCCTCATGCCGCAGCTAAAGATTCCACATGCCACAATGAAGATCGAAGATCACGCGTGCCACAACTAAGACCAGGCACAGCCAAATTAATTAATTAATTAAAAAAATAAATACAAAAACTTCTTTCTTTTGTTTCTGACACATTTTAAAGAGATATTGGGAGGAAAGATAGATAATGGGAGTGGTGAGAAGGAATTGTGAAGGAATTTTAAACAGAAAATGTTTGGTTTTTAAAGTCATCTGATGTATCTTTTTTTTTTTTTTTTTTTTTTGCGGTACGCCGGCCTCTCACTGTTGTGGCCTCTCCCGTTGTGGAGCACAGGCTCCGGACGCGCAGGCTCAGTGGCCATGGCTCATGGGCCCAGCCGCTCTGCGGCATGTGCGATCTTTCCCGGACCGGGGCACGAACCCGTGTCCCCTGCATCGGCAGGCGGACTCTCAACCACTGCGCCACCAGGGAAGCCCTGATGTATCATCTTTTCTCTTCTGTGGTGATGATGAAGTGCTTGAGGTTTCTAGGGACAGGAAAAAGAAGAGTAAAATGCTAGGACTTCTATTATCTCAGGTCAGCAAGAAAAATACTCATTATTTTTGCTCCCTTTATATTTTTTCAAGTTTATTATTTGCTCAAAATTTGCAGATGGGGTTAATGCACTGGATGAGAATTTGAACTAGATGACTTTTCATTTTTCCCTGTGACTCCAGGACTCAGTGATATTTTGATCATTTCGATAGCCCTTTCCCCTCATATCTTGTGATTATTAACTATATGATAATACATAATTATTAACTTATATTAACTGTATAATAATTTAAAATAGCAATTCCATTTCCTCATTACAACTCGAGGTCATCAGGAAGGACTTCTGAAAAGAGGAGACTTTAGTAAGAAAAGGGGATAAGGTTTTCCTTAATAAAACCAGCCTTTAGTTTTCCCTTTAAGCAGGTTTTAAAAAAAGTGATGGCCTCACTTCTCTCCTTAAAATGCCTGCTCCTAAAGCAAATGTTGTAAGGGGTGGTTTCGTCTGTAGTGTTTTTTGGCACGTCATCTGGACTTAGGTAATTTTTTTTTTTTGTAAAAGTTAAAAATTCCTTTATTTTTTATTCCTGGTACCACTACCACAATTTACAGGGCAATGTACCTGATGTAATGAAAAGAAAAAGAAAAAGACCAAGCTACAACAGATAAAAGACCTCAGGAATATACAACTAATTGACACTACATTGCATTAATCAATAGCTGCACTTTTTGCAAACGGTGGCTATGACGGTCCTGAACAAGAAGGGTTTCCTGTTTAAGCTGCAGTTACTTTTCTGACTATGGATCATCGTTCCTTCTGTGGCAGATTTTTACAGTTCCTCTACTGCATTTGGGATGACTGTCTCAAAGTAACCTGCAGCTTTCCTGACAACTCCTCGCTGTCTCTCCTGCTAAGAACTGTAGCCCTTTTCTTCTGAGTTTTTAGAACCTTCTGCTGCCATATCCATGGACTTAGGTAATTTTTATACACTGTATCACAAGAGAACCATGTTTTTATGTCTGCTTTGTCTAATGACCGATCTTGCCCCCTTGTGTTGTAGAAATCATCCAAGAAATTAGTTCAGTTGATGTTAAGAGTTTTGGACTGCAAAACAAAGTTCTAAATGTTACTGATCCAAAGACTAAGACCCAAGGAAGGAACAGAAAAGCAAATCATAAAATTAAAACACTGATAGTTGGCCTTACCTTAGCAGTGGATGTATATATATTTCCCTTTTTTGAATCTCCTATTACTGGGTTTGTTGGGCAATTACTAATATTTTGGGCTGTTACCTCACTAAGATGCTCAGTCCTCATTTATCATCCTTACAAAAGCTACAAGTCTAAAGGAAAGACAGAAATAGACTCATTGGTTCTAAAAATAAGCCCCTCAGTTTTATAGAAGAACTACTTATCTCTTGGGAAAGATGGGGAGGTTCCCATCATCTCAGCCTGAAAGCCATCCTTTGTCTTAGCCACGTTTTCCGTTGCTGATCATTTACTAGGAAAACATTCCAGTGAGTGTACAGTGAGTGGTACAGACCACGAAAAAAGATGAAGTGGAGATGCCCGGCATGCCTCACTATTTATAAGAAAATATTTCCCCCAAAGATGGGAAAATCCAAGTCTTTAAATACTCTGGGAGAGGAGAATAATGGAAAAAACTCTTCAGTTTCTATTCTGTTGGTTCATAAGATTTTTCTCACAAATCTTTTCGACAGGCCATTAAGCAAGTCACATAGTGACTGGAATCTTCTATTAACTGCCTCACTTTGGGTTTCTGGCTAACGTATCTGGCAGCAAGACTGAAGAACAAGCAAAAGAGAATGAGCAGCTGGTGGTGGTGTGGGAATGCGAGGCCATCTATTATTTGTGGCCTGGAATCCTAAGCTAGGTGGGAGGCCCACAGGGCTGTCCTTAATAGGAGAGTCCACGTGGATGGTTTGAAGTAAATGATTTAGCTTCTTTAAATACAATCGCAGTTTAATCGAGGTTAATTTTTTGTTCTGAAAATTTAGTTTACTTGCTATTTCTACCAGGAAGTTCATTCAGCAGGTCTCTCAGGCATTTAGTGCATATATTAGTACATAATATTAGTCTTCCTAGACAATCAGTCACCCATTGTCTTGGGTTTGGGAAATATTACTTAGTCTAATCCTCGTCTAATCCTGGTTTTTCTTTTTCGCCACGCCATGTGGCTTGAGGGATCTTAGTTCCCAACCAGAGATTGAATCCGCACCCTCAGCAGTGAAAGTGTAGAGTCCTAACCACTGGACTGCCAGGGAATTCCCTAATCCTAGTTTTCCTTTGGTACCTGCCTCCTAAATCCCTTTGTGGTGTGGATCCTGAGTAGGTCAGTTATGGTTCAACAAGCAGAACCAGTAAAAGACAGATACCACATTCATTAAGGAATTTTCTTAAAAGGGGCAAGCTTATGTAATTGCAGAGGCTGTCTAAGAGAAAGTACAGAGTTGGTAGGGCAGGCCATGAGGGAGGGAATGTGATGAGCAGGTGGAAACCCCATGGGTGTGGTCTGCAGCAGCTTTCGACAGGTGGAAGGTCTTCTCTCCCTCTGAAAGCCTTCACCCTGCTTTTTTATTTATTTATTTATTTATTTATTATTTGTTTTTGGCTGTGTTGGGTCTTTGTTGCTGCGTGTGGGCTTTCTCTAGTTGCGGCAAGTGGGGGCTACTCTTCGTTGTGGTGCGAGGGCTTCTCATTGCAGTGGCTTCTCTTGTTGCGGAGCATGGGCTCTAGGAGCTCAGGCTTCAGTAGTTGTGGCGCGTGGGCTAGTAGTTGTGACTCGCGGGCTCCAGAGTGCAGGTTCAGTAGTTGTGGCGCACAGGCTTAGAGAGCTCCGCGGCATGTGGGATCTTCCCGGACCAGGGCTCGAACCCGTGTCCCCTGCATTGGCAGGCGGATTCTTAACCACTGCGCCACCAGGGAAGCCCTTCACCCTGCTTTTAAGGCCTTCAGTAGATTGAGTCCATCCCACCCAGGATAGCTACTCTTAAAGTCGACCCATTAGGGACTTTAACTACATCTGCAAAATCCCATCCCAGCAGCACCTAGATTCACGTTTAATTGAATTACTGGGGGCTGTTACCTATCCAAGTTTACACATCAAAAATCCATCCCGGGCTTCCCTGGTGGCGCAGTGGTTGAGAATCCACCTGCCGATGCAGGCGACGCGGGTTCGTGCCCCGGTCCGGGAAGATCCCACATGCTGCAGAACAGCTGGGCCCGTGAGCCATGGGCGCTGAGCCTGCGCGTCCGGAGCCTGTGTTCCGCAACAGGAGAGGCCACAACAGTGAGAGGCCCGCGTACCTCAAAAAAAAAAAAAAAAAAAAAAAATCCATCCCATTCAGAGAAGCCAGAGGAGCTGCCTGGAAAATACTGCCACAGAGGTGCTTCTGCAGACATTTATTAAATCAGGGCTGGTATCTCTGCTGCTTTTTATAAGCAGTCCCATCTGAGCATTCACAGTTGTAGAACTGCCCGCTGTGTGCCTCAACCAGGGGAGCCTGGTTAGTTAATCTTGTGAGGACTGAAGCCCACTCCTGAGTTTTCAGAAGTTGCATGTAAAACAGGTTTTTGTTGACTGAAAAATGTTTTCCTACTGATCACCATTTTGTGAGTTTTTTAGTATTTGTTAACACTTAAAAGCGAAAGCTTAAGAGCCACTGTCAGTGGAAAACTAAGCACTTACTTTACCAGAGAAGCTATTAACATGGTTTGTTCTGGGGGTTGGAAAGGGAAGGGAGTGTGGCTGTACAAGGGCAACGGTAGGGGTCCTTGTGGTGATGGAAATGTTCTGCACGTTACTGTATTGATGTCAGTATACTGGTTAAGGTGTGCTGTCCCACAATTTGGTTTTGCAGGATGCTCCCAAAAGTATGTGGGATCTTGGGTGAAAACACATGGGACCTTTCTGTTATTTCTTACAATGGCATAAGAATGCACAGTTATTTCAAAATAAAATTCTATTAAAAATGATCCATTTTATAAGGCAGTCCTTTTATAATATGATTAATCTTTTTCTAATCTGTCTTTTAAAAATAGTCATGTTGGGCTTCCCTGGTGGCGCAGTGGTTGAGAGTCCACCTGCCGATGCAGGGGACACGGGTTCGTGCCCCGGTCCGGGCGGGAAGATCCCACATGCCGTGGAGCGGCTAGGCCCGTGAGCCATGGCCGCTGAGCCTGTGCGTCTGGAGCCTGTGCTCCGCAATGGGAGAGGCCACAACAGTGAGAGGCCCGCGTACCGCAAAAATAAATAAATAAATAAAATAGTCATGTTTTCTTAAGGAGGTAGACATGTATATGTCTTAGCCCTATGCTCGAATAAACTACATGCTCAATATATATTTGAGTGGATGAAAGTATGCCTGATGGGAAAATTGTAGGTGACAGATGATTTTTTACAGAACATTTTTATATTAAAAACAGAGAAGCTTAAATTCTTAGATGAAATATTGGGCATACTGTAAAAAGATGGAGTCTTCACTGTGTAATAATGATGACCGAGAGAAGATGTGATTTACCACCTCAAAAAATAAGGCCAGACGTAACCTAAAACATAAGTCGAGAGGAAACCTCTAGAAATGTGCAGGAGGTAGTTAGCTGTAGGACAAATACGATTTTAGCCTGGAAAGTTGTATAGATTGAAGGTAAAACTACTTTCGAAGGATTTAGATAAGCGTGTGGATTCGCTCATTTAGTGAATATTTGCATGCCTCTGAGGTGCCAGGCAGCTATCTGTAGTTTTCATGTATTTCAGGAACTTTTCCAGATGTAAATGCTGATGTCCTTGAAGGCAGCCACACCTTCCCCAAATCTCCATGGATACAGCTGTCAAAATCTGAGAACCACGTGGATTGGATTTTCTCAGTGTATGTTTCTAATCTAACTCATCAGAGAGATTTATGGAGAAGTGAAATTCAACCAGTCAAAAATAATAGTAACATTCTAAAGATATCTACAAACATAATTCTTTTAAACATTGATTGTCTTAAAAGATATGTTCAACTTAATGTTTTTCTCTTTCAGGTATTTCTTTCTTTCTTTTTTTTTAATATTTATTTATTTATTTGGCTGCGCCAGGTCTTAGTTGCGGCACGCGGGATCTTCGTTGCTTCGTGCGGGATCTTTTTTTTTTTTTTAGTTGCGGCATTCGGGATCTGGTTCCCTGACCAGGGATCGAACCCGGGCCCCCTGCATTGGGAGCACGGCATCTTAGCCACTGGACCACCAAGGAAGTCCCTCAGGTATTTCTATTTTAGGGATACAGAATAAGAAACTACAGTTAAGAATGGGCAGGTGGGACCAAACTTAGTTTAAATGTTAAGAGACAGGTATTTATAGCAAATCGAAGGAAGCCTGGGACAATCAGAGAGGTAACCTCCAGGGAGCAGCATTGAGGCTGGGCCCTGGGAAACTCAACCTAGGTGCTCTGACTCCTGGGGGCTCCCTGCACTGTGCCCAGGTCTCTGCAGTCAACCTTCAGGGAAGGCATAGGCTTTGCTTCTGCTTTTTTTTTAAGTCCCTTAGAGTCTGAGCACCTCCGTGAACGATTGCCCTTCTTACTTTCAGAGCTTGGTCAACGAATTTCCCTGAAAGCTGTTATAATCTAAATTAGTAGATAAATTCAGGGTTCTACCCAGGAAACGGCCCTATTAAGAAATACTGTCTGCATCAAAAACTCCTACCGTCACCCCCCAAGATTAGATTATTTTTTAGGAAACCATGATTCCATATTCCACCCTAGTAAAACTCCTGGCAGATGTGACCTAACTTGGAGTGTCGATGGCTGAGGAACCCCACATACCTGGAGCGGAGAAGCTGTCCTGCTAGGGAGATCTTGGTCAGCCACTTAGCTGGTGGCCACTGGAATTTTTAGAAGTAGTGAAACTTCTGATAAAAGAGGGCTTTTGTCTCCTGAAATAGCAACAGTTATCATCACTTAAAACCAGTGTATTTCTATATACAGCAAGTGCTTCTATAGATATACTCCTGGATTATTTATACAGGACTATTTTAAGATCTGTGTCACATTTTTCTGGTGTATTTTATGGTGGGAAAATTCAGTTGGAAAAAATGCACTTAGCTGTGGCTGGGATGGTGAGGTAAAATAAGTACTTAAAAAACATGAAGGTTGTGGGGTTTTTTTTTTTTTTTTTAGCTTTAAACAGGACAGAAATAGCAAGGTGATAGCTCCCTGAATGAAATCATGTTGCTTCTCCTTAAGCAAACTTTACCATGGTACTCATGTCATAATACTAGATCTGTCACCGTATGAGTCAGTAGAAGATCTGCAAGGCATGTGTAAGAATTCATCCATGTATTCATTACAAAAATCTGTGAGAAAATAGCTGCTTTTGTGTACTATAGCTTGTTATTCAGGGTTGCTTTTTCTTTTGATTTTGCACCTGTTGAACTGAGAGGGTGATGGATAGGGTAAGGACCTATCTACTGTTAAGAGTAATGTGGGTGTAGGGACCCAGGCACTCCCCGGGCCCGGGTGTAGCTGAGGCGGGGCTGTGTCAGGGCTGTGTGTGCAGGAGTCGGGCTCCTGTGATCGCTGATTGCTTCCCCTGAGGAGAGGCTCCTTCTTACCTCTTCTGTGAGGATGAGGAAACCCATGGAGGTTACGATTGGACAAAATCAAGTCATTTGATTGGCCGGGACAATGAGAGCATAAGAGGCGTATGATGGCCTTTGAACCCCACTCGAAGATGTTTTCTTTCAAATTTAGCTGTTGATGGGAAATGAGCACTTTGTTTTGTTTTGTTTTTGTTTTTGCGGTACGCGGGCCTCTCACTGCCGTGGCCTCTCCTGTTGCGGAGCACAGGCTCCGGACGCGCAGGCTCAGCGGCCATGGCTCACAGGCCCAGCCACTCCGCGGCATGTGGGATCTTCCCAGACCGGGGCACGAACCCGTGTCCCCTGCATCGGCAGGCGGACTCTCAACCACTGCGCCACCAGGGAAGCCCGGGAAATGAGCACTTTTTGAGTAATAGGATGATATGATTGTGTTGCAGTTTAGTAAGTATTACCTTTGTGTATGTAGGAGTGTTAGGTTATTATGCTAGGCTTGGTGGGGCCTGCGGATGAAGAGTAAGACAAAGATGAATAACACAGAGGTCAAGGAGTTTATGATCTAAGCAGGGAAACAACTGACCTTGTGGTAAACGAGGCTCGAGTACACGGGCAGCATTGTCAGCTGAGGAGGAGCCACAAGAACCAGATGGTTACTTCCGTTTCAGAGATTTGAAGGCTGCCGTCCCGTCTCATCCCTGCCCAGGTTTCTCATCTAGCTCAATGTCTCTGGCCTTCATTTCCTCCTCACGGGCCACTGCTTATACATCTTACGAGATCTTGGTAGTTCTCGCCTCAGTTTGCCTCTTACAAAATGCAAGACCCAGACCTGAACACACTATTCCACATATGGCTAAATGTAGTAGGAGCGTTGCTTCCCCTGTTCTGAGGTTGTATTGCCACTGAGTCATCATGAGATAATACGCTGCTGGACCACCAGGTCATCTATTTTATGGGGACCTGCTATTAACAGAGAAGGGGTTGCCGACAGGTCCTACCTGGGAGGCCACAGGCAGGCCTGTGCTCCCCTCGGAACCTGCTTACGTCTGCTTATCTGACTTAGCTGCTTCTCCTGTCGCGCTTAGCTGCTTCTCCTGTCGCGCCCTGGTGCCTTCCTGCCCCTGCCTCCCATACCCCTGAAGTCCCCTCTAGTCCCTGCTGGGTGGTAGTTCTGTAACTACTCCTTGAACTATGCATTTTCTTTCTTTTTGTTTTTTTTTTGATGTGGACCAATTTTTTAAAAAGTCTTCATTGAATTTGTTACAATTTGGCTTCTGTTTTATGTTTTGGTTTTCTGGCTGAAAAGCATGTGGGATCTTAGCTCCCTGGAAGCGTGGAGTCTTAACCGCTGGACCACAAGGGAGGTCCCTGAACCATGCATTTTATACACATTATTTCACATAGGTATCCATCCATTCATTCACTCTTCGTTAAAAAGGGGGAAAAAAAAAGGGTGGGGAGAAATGGAGAGAAGAGACAAAGGTGATTTAGAGTTTTAAGCCTGGGTGATTGGAGATCTCATGGCATCATTTCCAGAAGTGGGTATTCAAAAGAGGGGGAGGTGTTATTTGGGGGAGGACAAACCAGACTCTGTCTAAAGACACAGGCCTTTTTCTCTCTGGTAAAGGCTCCCTGGCAGAAGCAGGCCAGTGTGTGTCCCTGTTAGAAGTAGGAAGGGCTGTTCTGGAAATCACAGTGGATGGCACTGAGATGATAATCTTTGGATTCTTCATCTATGACCTTTCTTATCTTGAGCATCTTTTGTCACCAAAATCATCTTTTACAACCTTTTGACTACATATACTTTTGACTCTTTTCTGCTTCTTGAAGTAGTTTTTTAAAAGTTTGGCTTCCAAAACACTGTTCTCTCTATTCTCTGCTCACTCCACTGGCCCCTCCTTCTCAATCTCCTTTTTGGCTGTATCTCCACTTCCTGCCCTATGAGACATTGGCCTGCCCCAGTCTCAGTGCTGGGATCTTTTCTCTGCTCACACCCTCTCTCCCGGTGATCTCCTCCAGTGTCTGGCTTCACTAGCCTCTCTTCTCTGGGGGTTCTCATGCTTCATCTGTAACCCACATGTCTCGCTAGCTCTTTCTCGAATTCTGACTTAGGTATGTAACTGCCTGTTTGACATTTCCACTAGGATGTCTAGTAGGCATCTTGAACTTAACGTGTCTAAAACTGAATTGATTTTTTCCTTCCAGACGTGTACCTTCCACAGTCCTCCTTGGCAACTCTATCCTTTCCACGGCTCAGGCCCCAAAACCTTAGAGTCAGCCTTGGCTTGTCTCCTTCTCTCCCCCCTACATTCAGTCCATCAGCAAAACCTGTTGGCTCCTTCTAAAATATATACCTGGAATCTAAGTACTTCTCATCCCCTCCACTGTTAGCATCTGGTTCTGGTCACTATCTCCTTTCACTGGGATCCCTGAAATAACTTTTTTTTTTTTTTTTTTTTTTTTATTGCGCGGTATGCGGGCCTCTCACTGTTGTGGCCTCTCCGGACGCGCAGGCTCAGCAGCCATGGCTCACGGGCCCAGCCGCTCCGTGGCATGTGGGATCTTCCCGGACCGGGGCACGAACCCAGGTCCCGTGCATCGGCAGGCGGACTCTCAACCACTGCGCCACCAGGGAAGCCCTGAAATAACTTCTTGATTGGGTTTCCTTTTTCCCCCCGCTCTGCCTTCCCCGCTGCATCTTTCTCCCACCAGCTGCCAAGCCTTTTGTCACCACAGCAGCCAGTGATCCCTTCAAAACAATACAGATCAAGTCGCTCTTCAGCTCAGAACCCTCCAGGGACTTCCCATCTCCGAGTAAAAGCTAAAGTCTTTGTGATGGTGACATGATCTGCCCACCACCCCTGCTGCCCCACCCCCGATCTTTGATTCTTCCTCTCCTGCTCACTCTGTTCCAGCCACACCGGTGTCCTTGCTTTTCCTCAAGCATGCTAGGCCTCCCCTCTTCAGGGCTCCATTGTTCCCTCCACCTGAAACGTCTTCCCCAGCCCCTCACTTACTTCATTTAGCTCTGTAACGACCTTCAGCGTTGCTCAAATGTCCCCTTTCCCTGGCCAGCCTAAATTAAATAATTCGGCCCCTGCTTTTTTGTTCTCCACAGCGCATTTTATACAATCTGACATGCTTTCATACTGTCTCTTTCCCTTAGTGTCTGTCTCCCCTGCTAGAATGTTCCTTGAAAGCCAGAGCTTTGTTTTGTTCCCTGAGGTATGAGCCCAGCACATAGTAGGCCTTCAGTAAATGTTTACTGAGTGAATGAATGGATTTGTGTGACTATAGTTCATTGATACATACATAGCATTGTATTTTCTCGATTATAAATTACGTTCATAAACATTAGCTCATTGATCAGTTTGTTCACTTTTTGTAAGTCAGACTAAATCTAACTCTAATGCTATTTAAAGTGTATTGATTCCTTGATGACTAATATGCAAACTGGTTTCCTTGGGAGATCTTAAGTATGGCAATTCAAATCTATCCTCCGTCCCATTTTGTTTT
This sequence comes from Mesoplodon bidens, assembly GCF_964165515.1. Taxonomy (NCBI): domain Eukaryota; kingdom Metazoa; phylum Chordata; class Mammalia; order Artiodactyla; family Ziphiidae; genus Mesoplodon; species Mesoplodon bidens. Next base: position 27,030,375 of record NC_138176.1, on the reverse strand, counting down.
AGTGATGGGGGCCCTGAATTCTGATTTACAGAGCATTTCTTTCTTTTATCACTAGTTCCATAGAACAGCGGTCCCCAACCTTTTTGGCACCAGGGACCGGTTTCGCGGAAGACAGTTTTTCCACGGATGGGGGTGGGGGATGGAGGGATGGGGGGATGGTTCAGGCGGTAATGCGAGCGATGGGGAAAAGCAGATGAAGTTCTGTTCGCTCGCCACTCACCTCCTGCCGTGCGGCCTAGTACCTGTCCTCGGCCTGGGGGTTGGGGACCCCTGTCATAGAACTCACTCTTAGGAACTTTATTAATTCTTACTTATTGAGTTATTATAATTCTTATGTTAGATAAACTGGGAAATGTTTAAAAACAAAGGCATATCAAACACTTCATTTGCCCTACCCTTGTTTAAGTGAGGGGCCACGACACTGCACAACCTCAGGGGAACCATTAGGCCTTGCATTCTGTGCCCCTGCAGTGGTGTGACACAGCAGCCATGGCAGATATAAAACGTTTGGCTTTAGTTTCTCACGGCTGAATCTTCTGTTTGTTTTCCTCCTGCTGTTCGAGTGGCATTTAAGACTCTGTCTGCCTTGCGCTTGCATTGTTAGGTCTCTTGGACTACTGCCTGTCACTTGTTATTAGTGCAGCTGTGTCGAGTTGTTCCTAATACCATTCTACTTCATCTACCCTTTTGGCTTTCTTCCTTAGCTATTTCAGTTACTCTGTCTACTGTTCCATTTCACTTGATTGACATCAAACTTGTATGATAGCCAACGAGTCCATATTTTCATCAGGCAGTTAAGGTACCCTTTGCCAGCCTAATCACTATCTAGTTAATTATTTCTATCAAAATACAAATGGTATCTGTCATTCAGAATTCGAGCCTAGCGTCGTGGTAAGGTTAAAAAATGCGAGTGTGGCAACCTGCTACCATTCTGGGCTGATTCTCCAGAGAGAATAGGCAATACTTTGATTTAGGAAGCAGTGAAAGCAGGCAGAGGCAGAAATTCGATCCCAGTTTTACTGTGTATAGATGATTTTACTTAGCATACCTCACAATGAAGACATATTCTTGTAATTTCATCTGTGCAAGTGCCCTCTTTTGAGCACGTAGCGGTTAAAATCTAGGTGATTATTTCATAATAACTTGCTTATGATACTGAATTTGAATAGAAATATATATATATATATATATATATATATTTTTTTTTTTTTTGCGGTATGCGGACCTGTCACTGTTGTGGCCTCTCCCGCTGCAGAGCACAGGCCCTGGACGCGCAGGCTCAGCGGCCATGGCTCACGGGCCCAACTACTCTGCGGCATGTGGGATCTTCCTGGACCAGGGCATGAACCCGTGTCCCCTGCATCGGCAGGCAGACTCTCAACCACTGCGCCACCAGGGAAGCCCTGAATAGAAATATATTGATAGAGCCCTGTACTCTGAAGGGAGGCCTGCATAGATTCTCTTAGGTCTGACTTAGTGATCCCTTAGTGATCTAGGACCAGACTACATGAAGAGAGGCTATGGGTATAAAGTTCAGGGCAGTTGGAAATGACATGAATACTGCAAGACCTTTTATAGCTAGCAAATAAGGGCTGTCTCCAAGCCCTAATGTCTGCTTTATTCTGTATATAGTTAATCAAGTTTAGTTAATCCATGTATATTTAAAAGTTTTAGTGCCACTTAATGCCTATAATTGCATATTGTGCTGATGGCTGTGTTTTCATTCTTTGGAGGTTAAGAATCCAAAAAAATTCTAGTTTTTGGTTTATGAATGCCTTTTTTTTTTTTTTTTGCGGTACGCAGGCCTCTCACTGTTGTGGCCTCTCCTGTTGCGGAGCACAGGCTCTGGACGCGCAGGCTCAGCGGCCATGTCTCACGGGCCTAGCTGCTCCGCGGCATGTGGGATCTTCCCGGACTGGGGCATGCACCCGTGTCCCCTGCATCGGCAGGCGGCCTCTCAACCACTGCGCCACCAGGGAAGCCCCTGAATGCCTTTTATTAGTTTCCCCAAAATTGCTTTGCTGCTTTCAATCCTGGCTTAATGCCTCCAACACTCAGGTTCAAAAGGATGCTATTTGAGCTCAGTTTTTAAAATTTCTGTATTGACAGGTTTACATTTTCTTTTTGATTGCTCCATTGATGAGGCCAAAGATTGAACTCCCTGCAGCGAATGGTTAAGTGGGGGAAGAGGTACCTTGTATTGTTGCCCTCCACAAGCATGATTAGAGAAGAGGGGTATCATTTTTTTTTGTACTGCTTAGTGGGAAGAAGGTTCAAAAAACAAGACTTCTCACCAGGAATTCCAAAGCTAAAAATATGTGGCTCTGGGGCAGATGAAGAAGTTTCAACACTGGAGGTGGGGGTGTGAAAGGGAACAAGTGAGCTTGGAAGAAAACTTAATAATTTTCAATCTCAGAAGCCTACCTTACATGAATAATTTCTCCGAGAGTAAGGCTCTTTCCAGTCAGATCTGTTGGTGCTGCTGAGCTGGTATTTCAAGTATGTCCATCTGCATTTAAACGAATTGCTCCAAGACAATCTGATTATGCGGTAGTTACTTTGGTGAGAATAGCGCCTCAGTGGAATGGAAACTTCATTTTGAGTCTAATATTAGACCTTGCTTTGGAAAATTCCTTTTAAATGATCACAAGCTGGGAATAGCAAAAGAATTTAACTTTCGACAGACAGCATTCACCAAGAATTTTTAACTGCTTATGTTTGGGTCCTTGGGAAAGCAGATGTGAGAAACTGACCGGACCAAATTGACTAGACTAGAATTGACTTGACCTGATGCGGTGTTTATATCTATTGCTGATAAGTTTCCCTCTTAGTCTTATTTGCTCAAAATATTTTCATTCTTTGAGCGTGAGCATGCTAAGGATGCAAATTGTTAGGAGGCCTAATTGTCTAACAATCTAAACTTCTAGGCCTCCAGACATTGTTGCCTATAAAAAGGGGTCTGAGGCATAGCGGAAAAGGGCGGACAAGCCTACAGAACCAAAGCCAGTTTCTGAGTAAGTGCTGGGAACTTGATCAGACCTGGCCTTCAGGATATTTTTAGTTTGTCTGGTTGATTGTGTCTGAGCAAACTCACCCAGTTTGAAGTTTTAAGTAAACTTTATTTAAAGGACACCCCTCACTCCCCCCCCTGCAAAAAAACCCCCCAAAACCTCACCCTGACATTTAAAAAAATAATATACGTGTTAACTGATCATGAAATTTCCAGATATCATATCTCCTTGGCTTAACCTAAGGATAAGTTTCAGATGCCTTGCGTGCCTTGGGTTGGGAAAACCAATATTGGTGTTAGAGATAAATTTAATATTTTAAAAGATCTTTCTGAAATTGAAATGCATCTTTTAACTGCAGTGTACATTTAGTGTAGTAGGGTTTTTTTCTCTTACTAAGCTGGCAATAAGTTGATGGTGCCTTAGAATTGAGGAGGAATATTAATAAATTAGTAGGAGCTACCATTTATTGATCACCCAGTGGATCCCAGGCACTGTCTTTGCTAGGTACCAACATTATCTTTGACACTCACGATAATCCTGTGTGGCAGCGACTATCATGAATGAGCCTGGGTTTAGAGGAGACTGAGGCTCAGAAAAGTTAGGTAATTTGCTCATGATCACACAGCTGGTGATGGCTAAAGTGGCAATGCAGGAGTTCACATCCAGGACTGGTCAGCTTCACAGCATGTGTTCTTCCTTGTAGGTTATATCTTTTTGATGTTTACTATATTTGAAATTAAACCTGAGAAATTTTCAACATTTACTTATTCGTTTTTAAGGGACAATCATAAATCCATTACATGTTAACATAAACAACATTTTTATTAAAAATAACTTTTTTCCAAAACTTAGTGTCATTGTTTACCTTTATGTGTATCTCTTTATTATCTAGCTAAATGGAGGGCAGCTGAATTCTCCTCTGCATTCAGTCTGTGCTGTATACTGTTTTATTGAAGTATGTGAAGAAAATCTGGCCTCACACAAATATGTATTTGGGAAAGGGAGGGGTATTTTAATAGGCTTTTTGTGTATGTTCTTCTTTGATAATATACCAAAACTCCCCAAGTGATAGTTTCTTAAAGGTTAGTTGCAATATAGAATCTGAAACTATGCCAGTGGACTTTTGGTGCACTGTTTCATTAAAATCTTTTGGTCTGGAATCTTCCTTACAGAAGAATTCTGAATAATGTATGTAGCTACCCTCTGACTCCAGGAAGTAGAGCTTAATTCCTACCACTCACCCCTCCCTGGGGGTGGGCTAGACCTAGTGACTTGCTTCCAAAAAGTAGAATGAGGGAAAGGGAAAAATTAGTAACTTTGCAGTAGAGAAGAAACCTGGGAAATTCTACCTTAACCGAGTGGTGAAGGTGAACATCGCCTGTGATGTCATGTGGCTGCCATGTGAGCCCTGATGTGATGTAACTAGAAAACTCATAATCCCAGTCTAATCGTGAGAAAGACATATCCAGATAAGAGGTCATTCTGCAGAGTACCTGACCAGTGCTACTTGATTGTCAAGCTCATGAAAAACGAGGGAGGACTGGGAATCTGTCACAGAACAGAGGAACCTGGGAAGACATGACAGCTAAATGCAATATGGTACTCTGGATTGGATACTTGAACAGAAAGAGAACATTAATGGAAAAACTGGTGAAATCCAAATAAAATCTGGAATTTACTGAATATTACCATATCAATGTCAGTTTCTAGTTCTGATGACTATATCATGGTAAAGTAAGATGTTATCAGTGGGGGAGAAATTGAGTCAAGGGTATACAGGGACTCTACTGTCTTTGCAACTTTTCTGTAAATCTAAAATTACTGCAAAATAAAAAGTTTTTTAAAATCCACTGTTATGTATTGCATTCTGAACAAATCATTTACCCATGCGTGATTTGGTAATACCATGGCCATGGTCATTTGGAAAATACTTGTTCACAGAGTTATGCAGATCTTTGAAATGTTGACACATTTTATTGTTCAGTGCTTTCAAAATCTCATTTGTTAATAGCACCACCTGTCTCATCAGAAAAGTCTTTACTGAGAAGCTCTCAGGTTCATGGTGGTGGATACAAGTTTCCCAAAATTCTAATTTTCCCTTGAAAGCTCAGATGTTATCTTTGGCAGCAAACACTGCTGTTGTTTTCCTTAATGTAACAGGCTCATCTTGTTCATTTTCAAGAAAATGTCTGCCAAATATCCAAGTCTAAATAACCATAGTTTGTTTGGTAGTCATTCTTTCAAATAAAAAAGATGTTCAATGAAAAAAAGTGGCTGATCCAACATGCAACTCAAACAATTTGCATTGAGTCATTTTCCTCAAAACAATTTGAGTCCTTTTCCTCAAAACAACTATCGTACTTGAGAATGCAACAGAAGTGTTTTACTGTACTTCACAATTTGTCACATACAATATTGAAAGACAGGTCCCGGGAATCAAGATTTAATGAAGCTAATAACTTTTACTGCTTCATCAAGGATATTCTTTTTTTGTTGTTCTGAAAAGAATTATTTTATTTTTACATTTTTATTGAAATATAGTTGATTTACAATGTGTTAGTTTAAGGTGTACAGCAAAGTGATTCAGTTACATATATATGTATATATATATATACACACATATATATATTTTTATATACTTTTTAAATTCTCTTCCATTATAGGTTATTACAAGATATTGAGTATAGTTCCCTGTGCTATACAGTAGGTCCTTGTTGGCTATCTATTTTATATATAGTAGTGTGTATATTTTAATCCCAAACTCCTAATTTAAGGGATATTCTTAAGAGGAACTAACTTTTTCCCCTCTCACTGTGTGTGTGTGTGTGTGTATGTGTATGTAGGAGAAGACAGTGACCACTAGCATAGTGACCACTACTACCGCTGCCTTGATTTGTGCTCAGGCACTTTACACCATTGGTGCAAATATCAACACAGTGGAAAATTCCAGGAACATTTTAGTGTTCTAAATGAAAATAGTTTGACCTTTCTGACTCTCCTAAAAGGGTCTTGAGCACCCCTAGGGGTCCACAGACCACACTTTGAGAACTGCTCTCCTAAAGTAAAGTAGCAGTTGCTGAAAGGTCACAAAGGAAGAGCTGACATAACTGAAGACCAAATCCATTAGGAAGCAAGTGGTAACAGGGTGGTACCATGTGTGTAGACAATGATGCTCTTCTGGATTAACTGGTTTTACTTTTTATGGCCCATGAAGCTTTTCCATTTGTGGTATTTCCAAACCATTTTTAAATGCTGAAAGATAGACTTTGATAATCTGGTATCTGTGTTTGCTATTTTTACCATAATCATTTATAAGACTTCATTCAGGAAATTCTGAAAATTACCTCTTTGTTTTCTTTTCTTTAAAGGTAAATCTCACCTGGCTATTGTGCAGCGAGTAAACAATGAGGGAGAGGGGGATCCATTTTATGAAGTTCTGGGAATTGTCACATTAGAGGATGTGATTGAAGAAATCATCAAATCTGAGATTCTAGATGAAACAGATTTATACAGTGAGTACCATCGCCTGAGTGTAATTTTCCAAAACCTTTGCTTTTATTTGTCATGTTGTTTGTGAGTCATCTGACATCTCTCCAGCTGTTGTCTGCCTGTTTCTGATTATGCACTGTGTGTGTAGGCTGGGTACCACCTGCCAGTATATTCCAGTCGCTTCATCAGAGAGGAAGAAGAGGCAGGTCCTGTAGTGTCAACTGGCCATGTTTTTTTGAAAAGTCAACTGCTTCTAACTATTGATTTGGGCATTGCTTGCCCTGAACAGAAAACTCCATTCCTGGTTTTCACATTTACTTTACATCTGGAGGAAGACTTGTTCTTTACTAAATTTTCATTTTACACAATTAGGCAAATTGTTTTCAGATAAATTTCTGTCTCTACCTATGGTCATAATTCAAATACTTAAAAAGTGAGGGGGGTTTGTTAAACTGATGGATAGCAACTGTTGAAATTTCTCTATTCCAGGACCCATGGACCAGGGTAGAGGTGAGGTTTGCAGGCATAGTTTTGCTGGGGCAGTGGTGGTGCAGCAGGGTATATAGAGAAAGCAGGACAGGTTAGGGTACAAAATAAAAATGTGTTTTTCTTGTTCTGTGCTTCTCTGCCTTCTGAGAGGTGGTCTTGGATCGGGGCAGGGGAAGAGAAGTATCCACACCTGTTTGCCCAGGAGTCGGCTTAATTCTGGGCTGAGTGTTGAACATGAATCTTGTCTCATTAAAGTCTCCAACCGTTGGACTGCGGAGCTTAAACCCTCTTCCTCAGCCTTACTCTTAGCAAAGTAAGACTCTTTCAAGAGTTTCTTAATGCCAAAGATGGCCCAAGGCCTGAGATGTTAGGGGCTCTCAAAGGTGGTATAGAGAAAGATAATCTGGGCACTTTTTGTCCTGTTTGGCTTTTAAAGCATGACTTGGAGGGGAAAATGGACTGTTCAAATGTCCTGGAGCACCCAAGACAAAGCCAGCCTTGCTCAAAGCGGAATGATTTTTTTTTCAGTCCTGTTAGAAGGGAATGTCCCTCATTTTAAAGTTTAAAAAGTCTTCCATGCACCCTTAAAGAAATACATTTTATGTTTTATCTCTTGACCTGCTTCTGAAAATGTATCTTATGTTTTCCTCACATCTGTATAGTGTTCTTTAAAAGAACACCAGTTCCTATGTGCTTTATCCTTTTGACTCTTGGAGAATAATCAGAGATTTCATAATAGAGAATATTGTTAATTGTGCATTTACATTCTTTTCATCCCTCCTCATAGTGACTATTTAATACCAAGTGTGTCTCTGCTTATTTATGTGTTTCCCCAGGGGTAATCCTCATTGTAAGAAAGATAATGTAGACATTTATGAGCTTTTATGTTTACACTTCAGTTCACTTCTTTTAAACCTTGATGAGACTGATTTCATACATGGCTTCCTGAGATGAGATGCTGAACTTGTGGTTCAGGTATATTCTTGATTCAGATCAGGGATGATGACTACCTTTGTCATTAGAAAATTATTTAGGATGCTTGCATTGATTTATGCTGCCTGATTCTAAAGAGAATTTGAGACAGGAAAATTATAGGTTGTGTTCACCGTCTCCCCAGGACAAGCCTAGTTAGTAATCAATCTGTTTTGCCCTAGGCATGAAATGGTAATGTAAAGACTCATGATTCTTGGGGGAAAAAAAGGAAGCAATTAGGATCTTGTCTCTAACCTAGTTTTTTCTTGATCATTACTTTGTCCAGAAAAATACTTGAAAAAAGGTTTTGCATGAGACACCTTCTAGATTAAGGATTGGCAAACTACAGCCCTCAAGAGCATGCCACCTGTTTTTATATGACCTAGAAGCTAAATTTTTTTTTTTTTACATTTTTCAGTTGAAAAAATCAGAATAATAATTTTATTTGTGACATGCAAAAATGATAAGAAGTTAAAATTTCATATCCGTAATAAAGTTTTACTGTAACACAGCCCTGCTAATTCATTTACATATGGCTGCTTTTTGCTAAACAGCAGGGTTGAATAGTTGCAACAGAGCATACATGGCCCGCCAGCCTGAAGTATTTTCTGTCTAGCCCTTTACAGAGGAAGTGTGCTGACCTCTATTCTGAATCACTTCCTTTGTATTTGGTTGACCTTGAGGATCTCATGGCCTGGGGTAGAAATGCAGCTAACAGTTATTATTATTAAAATACTGTCCCATGAAAGTGTTCTTGTTTGTTTCTTGAGATTGTGTGTGTGTGTGTGTATGTGTGTGTGTATTCTCTTTCAGCAGAGGCTGGGAGCCTCTTAAAGGCAGGGACGTGCTTCCTTGTGTCTTCTGTAACATGGTTGTTCTTCACTGCGGTGTGGTGACCTCAGTAGCAGGAGCGTGTGTGCACCCCGGGCTACAGGCACTGTTGCTATGTGGTTGTATAGGCTCCACGAGGGGAGGATTCTTGTCCCCAGCTGCCCAATAATGTACTTAAAAAGGCTCTGAAGATCTTCACGAAGTGTGTTGATAGTTGCTCCCCATCAGGTTGCCTGCGATTTCTTACTCTGGACTGTGTCACAGTCATGACTGTGCTGCACTGATTTAATGAGGATTCTCTCTCCCTTCCCCTTTCCATGTGGTGCTTGTATGTAGCGTGCCCACCATCTGGAGAGAGAGCCTAGCCTTTTCCATATATTATGTCATTTTCATTCGAAAAGAGCCCCAATCTAATGGAATGCATTTCCATTTCTCCCTCAGCTGATAACAGAACGAAAAAGAAAGTGGCCCATCGAGAGAGAAAGCAAGATTTTTCTGCCTTTAAGCAGACAGACAGCGAGATGAAGGTTAAAATATCACCACAGCTTCTCCTGGCCATGCACCGTTTCCTAGCAACAGGCAAGTGCAGCTTATCGCAGTTTGAAATCTCTGCCAACCCTGGAGCGAGTTTCTCACCCACCGCTGACTGGGGTGGGCTGGGGGTGGAGACTGGGAAATGGGGTGATAAGTAATGCCACTTTTGTGTTTTGTTTTTTGTTTTTTTGTTTTGTTTGTTTTGTTTTGTTTTTTTCTTTTTAAATTCTCTCCTCTCCTATGTTCAGTGTCGGCATGAACCCTCTGAGACATTTACCAGGGGTGGACCAGTAACTTAAAATTGGTCTGAAAGGTAAGGATGAATGTTAGTGCCACACTGCATGTGAACAGTAGGCCAGGCCATCCGCTTCAGCTAAGTCCAGGGGAGAGCCAGCTGGCGGAGCAGGCGGACAGTGCAAACCAGACACTACCTCGTTGTGTGTCAGACAGTTGAGTAGTTCTCTCTTCAGCTTGCCTCAGAAGAACAGTTGGACATCGGTGGTGACACAGGTGCTATGATTTTCAAAGAAGAACAATAAATTTTCAAAATAAAATCTTTACCCTTTATGGTTTTAATGAAATCAGAAATTCTAAGAACTCTGACATGGATTTCTTGATGGCCTCTTCAAATCAGATTGTTAACTTGGGCCCATTCCAGGAGGCAAGTGTTCACATTATTAAAACCACCAACGCAGCCAGCACTGACTGCTCCAGAGAGGTCAAGGTCGAACGGACTTGAGAGACCGACTGACCCTGCTCACATCCCCAGATGGCTCTCTAGGCGAAGGGTGAGCTCTGTTGGCCAGGGGAAGTGTGAGAAAATCAGAGTACCCAGTGGCCTGTAGAAGACGTCTGTGTCCAAGATGGGCAGCCAATGCCTTTCAACTGAATGCAGTATACTTAAGATATTTTGAAAAGAATGCTAACGGTAATGGAATGTTAGGCACTCTTTAAGATCATGTTTTCAGATACCTGGACATGCTCACCATATAATATTTATGACATGGGAAAATCCTCATGATTTAATGTAAGGTGAGAAGAAACAGTATAAAACCGTGTGTACACAAGATTATCCTTGTGTTTTTGTGTGTACACACACACGTACATGGCACACATGCCTAGGTGAGGTATTAGAAAGAAATGCTCACCAATTGCTCAGAATGGTTACGAGTGGTTGGTTTATAGGTGATTTTATTTTCTTCATTTTTTTCTGTTTTCCAAAATTTCCACAATGTACTGTCTAATTTTGTTATTACAAAAAAGTCACAGAAGCTAATACAGAATTTATATCGCACATATAACATAATTAAAAAAATTTTAAAACATAGACAATGTCTTTAACTCCCTTATTATTTTCTATTTCTGATAATATTGTTCATCATTTAAGAACCACAATTTAAAACTAAATGTTACCCTACTCTGCCTCTGAGATACCATAAAGTCCACTTTCAGTATGGCACCCTTAAGTCAGTAATTTTGGGTTTTGTTATTTTAATAAAATCAATATCTTTGTAAACTCAGATCAACATTACTTTTTTTTTTTAATTAGCAAGTTGGAGTGCATGTTGATGTGTGCACGTGCCTTGCTTTTATTCTGAATCTCTACCTTCCTTTGTTCCCAGACTTTCTCAGGGTAGTTGAATGGGAGAATGAGATGTGGAGCACTGCGTCTGTGCACCTGGTACTAACCCACACCTAGATGCTTCCTGACCTTTGCTTCTTCCTTTGGCTGTTGTTGGACAGTCAGTCTTTTGTGGCCTGTTGCAGGGTGTCCTGGCAGTCATGGAGCCTGCTTCTGGTTGATTTTCCTTTGTGTCAGTCAGAAAATGAGGGTATTTTTATGAGAACTGAAACCAATGACAGGTTGAAAATGAAAAGTTTTAAAGCAATAAACATGAGAATTCAGCATTTTCTAATTTCTCCCAGGTAATCTGCCCCCAGTGGATCACCAAATGGAAGTCTCGTTAATCCATACTGTTATCGTTTCAATTCCAAGTATTCTTTTCTTTAAACACCTTAATCACTAGTATCATTTTTTTCCATCCATTTGAAGTGTAATATCAAGTTGTGTTTATATCTATAGAAGTAGAAGCATTTAGCCCATCCCAGATGTCAGAGAAGATCCTTCTAAGGCTGCTAAAGCACCCCAATGTCATCCAGGAACTGAAGTATGATGAGAAGAACAAGAAAGCCCCAGAATACTACCTCTACCAGCGAAACAAACCTGTAGACTACTTCGTTCTCATTTTGCAGGTCAGAAGAATTAATCAATAGTTGTTTGATCTTATTGAGTACCCACCCTTCCAGTTTGGAGGAGACTTGGTATAGGTGAATGGGTGTCAAGGATATAACATACTTAACTTCTGGGGTGGCCTTACAGTGGGAGAATTTCATCTCCCTGTTTTCGTATCTGCAAACAATTTCAATATAAAGCGATGTTATTAATTACTTTAATTTCCAATACAGACAGGCACTTAGTGATTGCTGAGGCATTGAGGCATTCATTTGAAGAAGGGTGAATTCAGGTGTCTGTATTTTTTTTGAAGAGTTTGGGGAATTACCTGTGCACGTCTAAATCTTGGCTGGGCATTTGAAATTTAAGTGTTGTGAGTTCCTTGAGTCTTCTTTTTATCATCTTTTATTTCTTCTGCCCCTTGTTAGGACTTGGTCTTGCACAACTTCCTAGAGATGCCTTATGATCTCTTCCCTTAACGCCGTCAAAATAATCCATTTATTATTGTTTTTTTTAAATGTTGAGCCTTTTAATTTTTTTATTTTTGGCTGTGTTGGGTCTTCGTTTCTGTGCAAGGGCTTTCTGTAGCTGTGGCAAGTGGGGGGCCACTCTTCATCGTGGTGCGCGGGCCTCTCACTGTCGTGACCTCTCTTGTTGCGGAGCACAGGCTCCAGACGTGCAGGCTCAGTAGTTGTGGCTCACGGGCCTAATTGCTCCGCGGCACGTGGGATCTTCCCAGACCAGGGCTTGAACCCGTGTCCCCTGCATTAGCAGGCAGATTCTCAACCACTGCGCCACCAGGGAAGCCCTATTATTGTTTTTATTCCTGATTACTACCAGCTTCTGTTTTAATGAGGAACTGATGGGATAATCACGGCCTCTCATGGCAATGGTAACTTACCTCCTTGTCACTGTAACATAATCCACTATATAAGGGGAGAAGGTCCATCCATTCTGAACCCTCCTAAGGGCCCTAGAGGGGCTTTTGTGCTCGGATTGACAGGAGGCCCTTATTATCTCACAGTTTCACTTGGTAGAGCGCAGTTCTTGGCCTGGAGACCAAGATGAATAGTATGATGAATAGTACAATGAATAGCATGCTAGTTTTATTGATTTCTTGTGTCTCTTTATTGAAGAATTACTTTTATAGGAATTCTGAGTGTATTTCAATATAAGAATACTAGCCCCTTAAGCATTCTCCTGTTCCTTGGTTACTTCCTAGGTAAGAATTGGAGGGATCTTTATACAAGTATAATTAGCACTTGGTAGACCCATCTACAATTTACGCTGAGTCCAGCAAGTCCCAGTTATCTAAATGAATCAAGATGTTTCTTTTTATCTGAAAATAACTCTTATCAGATGTCTAGATGTTAGAAACTCTGGGAAGTGTTGTGTTTATGCCCCGTGTTTGGACTGTATAGTGAATTCTGGAAGCAGAAGTGAGGAACTGTAGAAAAGTCTATGGACTAACCAGGTATATGCTGCTTTCATATAGTGTTTCTTGGAAACTTCTGTTTGCAGGTTTTCTAAGTCAGTACCCTGATTATTCTACTAACCTTAGTCTCATTCAATCAGGAATTGTTTTTCTTTTTCTCTGGGGATAGACAAGCTTGAAACTCTGAGGGGGTTGGGAATTTATTTTATTTACTACAGTGAAGGAGTAAAGCATTCATGTTTCTCATAAAATCTAGATGTGAATATTCCTTAAACCTAGAGAAACTGAATGACATTAAAGACAGTTTATTTAGAACTTTGAGGATTGACATTGTGAATTTCAGTAATATTAGAAACTCTGTGGCTTTCAATCGTTGATTTTTATATAGTTAGCATTTATGAATTCTGATTCAGTAATGCTCTATTGGTATGTAAAAAAGCCATTTCCTGGCTGATGGATCTAAAAATAGATTTTATGGAAGAGGGGCTTCATAATTCTTGTCCCTTTATAAGTAAATCTTTAAAGATATTTTTGATAAGGTTTTTATGTCCGTGTACCTATATTTGAATACCTATGTCACGTTAAATATTTTTACAAATGTGACAAGTTCTTGGAACTGACGATGTCATGGGAGTTTTTTAAAATTTTTATTTTATTTATTTTTGGCTGTGCTGGGTCTTAGTTACTGCGTGCGGGCTTTCTCTAGTTGCAGCGAGCGGGGGCTACTCTTCGTTGTGGTGTGCAGGCTTCTCATTGCGGTGGCTTTTCTTGTTGCGGAGCATGGGCTCTAGGCGCTTGGGCTTCAGTAGTTGTGGCTCATGGGCTCTAGAGTGCAGGCTCAGTAGTTGTGGCGCACGGGCTTAGTTGCTCCGCGGCATGTGGGGTCTTCCCGGACCAGGGCTCGAACCCGTGTCCCCTGCATTGGCAGGCGGATTCTTAACCACTGCGCCACCAGGGAAGCCCCATCATGGGAGTTTTATAAAGATTTCAAGGCTTTATGGAGGTGTTCAAACTGTAGAGTTTGGTGAAAATCATGTTCTTGAAGGCCAGGCAGTTACCTGAGGTACCCAGAGTATGACAAAATGAAATATAATACCCTGTCAGTCTAGCATAGCCATCACCATTTACAGAGTATATTCCACCCTAAAATATCACTAATCCATCACTGGAAATTCATGCCAGGTTATTGAGCATGTTCTACTGCATTTCAAGAACATTAAACCAGAGGAAAGCAGCTGTAGCTGCCTTCCCTTCCTGGCCCCAGTGCCAACAAGCTGCCTTCTTCTGCAGACACTACAAAAACTCTTTTATTAAGTAATTGATGTTTGGAATACAATTATAACTAGAAACAATCACTTTGAATTTAAACCCTAGATGAAATAAAGTCTAACTTATTCAAAGCAAACCATTTAAGTAAGCTTACTTAAAAGAATATCCTATAGGTTATGGGACACATACTACATATGAATAAAAAGGCACTTTCAAGTTTTATCTGAGAAAGTAGATTTTTTTCTTTGGGGTATGCGGGCCTCTCACTGTTGTGGCCTCTCCCGTTGCGGAGCACAGTCTCCGGACGCGCAGGCTCAGCGGCCATGGCTCACGGGCCCAGTCGCTCCGCGGCATGTGGGATCTTCCCAGACCAGGGCACGAACCCGCGTCCCCTGCATCGGCAGGCGGACTCTCAACCACTGCGCCACCAGGGAAGCCCAGAAAGTAGATTTTTAAACTAAAATGTATTGTGATAAAAGCACAATAAATAGTGAAAGAAAACTTTATTGGCTCTACATGCCTTAAATAACAGAATACACATATAAAAGTAGGAATGGGTAGGAACATAATCTTGGGGGGATATTTTTTCCACCATCATAAAAGAGCAAGAAAAAAATGTTAGAGTTTTAAATTGTGTAAATAAAATTAACCAAGTTGAAAAAATTAAATATAAAGCCAGGGAAATACACTTAAAAAAAAAGTTTTATGTGACTTCTTCATAAAAATTGGTCATTTGCTCTGTCACATGTAAATTCTAGTAAATTCAGAAAGATAGAAATTTCATAAAACTACCTGCATAGATCATAATGAAATAAAATTAGATATAAAAATGCATAATCGAAAAGTACTAAGCTATTTAAAAACTGTGAGCAATTCTCTTACAAAGGTTTGTACATAAGGTATAGAATAAAAGACTATTAAATAATATAAATACCGTATCCACAGTATGTCAAAGTTTAAAATTTTATTCCTCTAAGTACTTACATAAGAAAAAAAGATATCTCTGATTTTCTATAATAGAAAAAGAGCAAAGCAACAAACTAAAAAGAACAAATTAAATAACAGAGTGTCATGAAAATAACTTTTAAAATGAAAAAGTTTTACATCCCATAAATAAAATCTAGATTGGTTCTTCTAAAAGATGAACAAAATCTTTATTCTATTGGCATAATTAATGTGATAAGAGAAAAAAGAAAACTAGAAGTTCTCCCTTCCCCCCAAAAAAGCAGCTAGAATCAAAGGAATTGCTTGGAAAAAAAAAATTGAGACTCTAAAGAACTCGATTTCTGTATTGTACAAATAGAACAAGATAATTTGATAGTTAAATGCATTCTTTACGACAGTATGGCCTAATCTAAAGTCTGATAATGTTCTGGGTCAGTCTCACTTGTCCACATTGATGGAGAATTCCTAAATAAAAAGGTAGCAGTTAGAGACCAGTAATGGACCCAAAGAGCTATTCACTGTGGCTGTGACTGAATTAGGATTATTTTAGGTATTCAGGGCTAGTTTAATAGAAGGACAAAAAAACTAAAATATGCCGTGTTAATTAGGAAAGCAGTAAAGGAAAAAATCCCTATGCTTAAATCAATAGATATCAGGACAAAATTAAGCATCCATTCTTGATTTCTAAAACAAACCCAAAACAAAAATTCTTTGTAAAAATCCATGATGAACAGTGAACAAAAAAGAAAAAAATGCTGTAAACCAGTCACATGCTTAAACTGGCAGCTTCCTTTTGGGAATAAATATATAAAACCCCTCATATACATGCATTTCAAGAAATCATTTTTTATAAAGCTTTTTATGCAAATAGATTTATAGCAAATAAATCTATCAATTATAATTAAAGTAGTAGAAATAGTCCATATATCTAAGCTAATCAAATTTCAGTGTGGATAATATGAGAGATCATTATATGGTCATAAAAGAAGTAGAAAGCATGTACAAAAATATGTCAAAAAAGATAGTGTGCCTGTAATTATAACTATTATAAACCATTTTTCTAATATATATAGTTGATATTTTACAGTGAAGTATTTGTTGGTCCTTTGGGGAATAAAATGTCTAAGCAGATAAAAAAATATCATTGTTCTTACACAACACATAATTAGGTTGTGATTTTAGTAAATATAAAGAATAATAGGAAAACAAGAGGAATAGCTTTTTTCTTTGCCAATTATGTAATCAATGGAAAGGGATGCTTTTTTTTCTGGGGTTAATTTTTGTTGATTTCATGCCCCAGATATTTTGTTGTTCAATTGCCCCATCCACTCTTTTCCTTTAGGGCTTCTGACATAGATTCGAAAGGGTTTTTCCCTGCGGAGTGAAATCTGTTCTTTTGTGGAGGTGGCAGGTAGCATCTTAGAACTAAACAGCCTTTGACAATATTTAATATCATTTCACTTGTTATTGGGAGAGAATTGAAGCCTTCAATACCAAACCTTCTTAAGGAGTTTTGAGTTGCAGGGTCTCCGTGTCCCGGTGAATAATGTTTCCTCACTCTTGAGTTGTGTACAGATAAAACAGCCATATTACAGAAAAAAATTATTTAGATGCCTAGTGTTGACTCTATTTTTTTTTTTTTTTTTTTTTTTTTTTTTGCGGTACGCGGGCCTCTCACTGCTGCGGCCCCTCCCGCTGCGGGGCACAGGCTCCGGACGCGCAGGCTCAGCGGCCATGGCTCACGGGCCCAGCCGCTCCGCGGCATATGGGATCCTCCCAGACCGGGGCACGAACCCGTATCCCCTGCATCGGCAGGCGGACTCTCAACCACTGCGCCACCAGGGAGGCCCTGACTCTATTTTTTAAAAATTAAATATGTATAAATATAAAACTAGCATGAGATCCTTTTGAACCCTTTGAGCTGAGAACTCTTACATAGAACAATGAAGAAAACAAGTTTGTAATTAGTATTTTAAATGTGTAAATGACACTGTTTGGCTGACAGTAAAGTGCCACTGGTCCCAGGATGGTAGCAGGGAGCTCTGGCGCTGGCTCTTGCATTCAGCACACTTAGGTCCCTGTGTGCCTGGCAAGGATGGCACCCTCCAGCCTTGTGCTCAGTTTGAGCTACTCTGTATGTTTGTACAGTATGTTGTGTTGTTATTTGGCCTCCACTGGGTGTGACCGGATTATTTGTATGTTTAGTCCTCCCCTGTTCCTTTCTCTTTGGCTCAGTGCTTCTCACACTTCAGTGTGCTTGGGAATCCCTTGGGGATTCAGTACATCTAGGGTGGAGTCTGAAATGCTTTATTTCTAACAAGCTCCCAGTTGGTTGAGTAGCAAGCCTTAGCCACGATGATTCACGTAGTAAGAACAACTTAACGGATTTGAGCACTAAGGCAAATGCTGCCACTGACATCTGGTGGCAGTACTTGGTTAGAAGGTGGTCAACCAGATAGCCTGAAATATATGTAAATTAATTTTTGACCGTCAAAAAAAATTTTTTTTTTAAATTTAAGTGTTTATGAAGCAAACTTGCTGAGTCCTAGGACTACATCTGTGGACTGCAGATTGAAAAATTTTGCTAGAGGATGTCTGGGTGGTGCGTCCCCTCTTACTGGGCAGTGCTGGTGAACACAACCTAGCGTTTGTGCCCCTGGCATTTCATTACCTCCTTTTAGGTGTCAAACCCTATTTTGTGATGGTGATTTAAAAAACAAAAACAAAATAAAAAAAGAACTCAATTCCAGAGTGAGCAGGAGACCAAGTAGATGCTCAGCATGTGGGATCTGAGGGTCTTCAGCCTTGAGTCCACGGCTTCCACTGAGCGCTCCATCTTGTTTGTGCCGACGAGGATAGATTAGGCTTCTGCCTTGAGGCCAGGTACAGCACGTGACTGCTGGGTACTTTGTCGATGCTTAGAAACTTTGAAAAGAGTTGTCTAATACCTTTTTCCAAAGGAAGGTAGGATTCTGTAGTAGTAACTTTACTCGGGGAGCCAGCTTTGCCTGGGACAGTGAGGCCTTCTTCCTGTTCTGTCAGTTTACCAACATGAAGCCCTAGCTTCCTTTGGGAGTCTACCCTGTCTCGATTTTTTTGTGTGTGTGTGTGTGATATACTAGACTAGAGCAAATTCGTGAATGTTTCAAAAGTAAAATTGATACGGAGCTCCTTCCCTATATGGAAGAAGTTTATTTTCTGAGAAGACACCTGATTGAACTTGGGCCAGGCAAGCCATTTCCTCATGGGGCAGCCCTGCTTTGTGTACCTGTAGGTTTACTTGAAAAAGGTCACTTCTTTGAGACACTGACACACATAGATGAGTAAAAAAAAATGTGTTCACTGGATGTTTCTAAAACTTGCCTACCAGGAAAGCTTCAGTCCTCTAGAGAAGGAGATAGGGCTGGGCAGTTTTTTAAACTTTTGGAATTGTAGAATCACAGGATGTTAGAACTGAAAGAACCACAGGTCTCCTCTCCTTTACTGCAGTTTTATAACTGAAGCAAAATTAGTCTAGTGCAGTGGTTCCTAAATGCTGATACTTGGCAAAGTTTTCGCCAGTTTGAGGCAAAATGAGAAAAATAAAAACAGTTGCAGTGAGTTCTTCATAAAGCTGTGTGTATTCAGCTTAAAGACCTGTTATTCTGAAATTATCTATTTTCTATATTTGGGGGATTAAAATGTCTGGGCTTTTGTGGAATGATGGTCGCAGTAGATAGCTGTGTTTTAAAAATCTCTTTATTTTATGAAATAAAAATGAGGCAACCCTCTCTGTTTCTGAGAAGGAAGATGGATTTTCCTAGTTCTTGGAATCCAAGCAGCTGGGAACCACTGACCTAGTACACCTGCCTGTAATCTGATGGATCTAGACTAGGTAGACTCCAGAAGAAAGATAGCGGATCCTCCCCACCACCTGCCGGCCTGTCTTGAGGGGCAGGGAGAGATCAGCTGAGGGGCTGCAAATCTTCGAGCAGCTGTCCTAATTTAATTTGCAGACTCACAGCTTCTGGGGGAGTCTCTTGAGAGGCCAGGGTGCACAGAGGTTCCAGAGCTGGCACCCATTTGCAGGGACACGGAACACAGAAGGCCCTGTAGCTTGTATAAAAAAAAAAAAAATTAAAGGATCCAGATCAACAGGAGATCCATAGAAACGGAAGTCGATATGAGGCTATATGGCATTTGATCCTTCCTCCTGATTTTCTGCCTAGAAATGCAGGTTACATGATGGTCCTACAGACACTTTCGAGCTTACGGTCACTGAGGCAGACATTTTCAGTTAGCGTATACGTACATCCTAGCTCTCTGATACAATATCAGGGATTACTCCATGAAGAAATGGATAAGTAACTGAAGGTATACACAGTGGGCACCTCCATTTCTGCTGCTCATTGTCTCTGAATATTGTGTCCCTGCCCCCCTCTCTTAGGGACCCTGCATCCCATTCTTTCCACCAGCTTTTGGCTTTTGCTCCCTGAGTTCCCACCTTCTCTCTCTCCACTAACTTTCCGCCCTTTCTGCCCAATGTGCCTAATCCTAAACAGGCCTCACTTGACCCCAAGGCTGCTGCCAGCTCCCCTGTGGCCCTGCTGCCTGTGCTTTGTCCCTCTTGCCCTCCCTTCCCTTCCACAGTCTGATTTCTTCAGGAAAAGACTCCCTGAGGCCACAATGGCTCCCTCCTCGGTGACCCTCTGACCATCCCTTTACTCTGAGGTTCTTCCCTCTCCCAGCTTCTGTGATGACAACGGTTGTCCGGTCCTACTCGTATCCGTTTTCCCTTTGGTCCCATATTTGTTTCTTTTTCTCCTCCTACTCCCAGTCAAGGGCTGTAATTGCTCATTTTCTCTTCTCCTCTCTCAGACCCCCATCTCCAGTTCTGACCTTTTCCCTGACCTTCGTCCTTCCATTTCAGCCTTCTTGATGGACTCTTCAAAAGGCCTTGTTTTCTTAAAGGGAATTCGTCCCCTCTTCCCGGCCCCCATCACTGATGCATCTCCCTCCCAACATTTCCATCTCCACTCATGGGGTCCCCGTTCTTCAAGTCGCTCAGAGCAAACTTCTCTTGTGATTATTGATGCCTCCCTCTCTCTCCTTGTGCTTCTTTTTTTTTTTTTTTGCGGTGCGCGGGCCTCTCACTGTTGTGGCCTCTTCCATTGTGGAGCACAGGCTCCGGACATGCAGGCTCAGTGGCCATGGCTCACGGGCCCAGCCGCTCCGCGGCATGTGGAATCCTCCCAGACCGGGGCACGAACCCGTGTCCCCTGCATCGGCAGGCGGACTCTCAACCACTGCGCCACCAGGGAAGCCCCTCCTTGCGCTTCTTTCTCCCTTACGGTTTCACCAAATTATGTTGACTCCTTATCCATAGCTCCTCCCATAGTGATCTTTTTCCAACCCTGTGGATACTGCTCTCGTGTCTGTCTAGACTTGATCTTCCTGAAACCGTATTCCTCTGCTCAAGAACCTGACCTCATTAGCCCATCCTTCAAGGAGCTCCGCAGTCTGACCTGCTCACCAAACTGCTTTTTTTTTTTTTTTTTTTTTTGCGGTACGCGGGCCTCTCACTGTTGTGGCCTCTCCCGTTGTGGAGCACAGGCTCCAGACACACAGGCTCAGCGGCCATGGCTCACGGGCCCCGCCGCTCCGCGGCATGTGGGATCTTCCCAGACCGGGGCACGAACCCGTGTCCCCTGCATCGGCAGGCGGACTCTCAACCACTGTGCCACCAGGGAAGCCCTCACCAAACTGCTTTTCCAAACCCATCTCCCCTTCTTTCCTGGCAAACTCACTGAGCCTGGAAGTCCGCTGTCACCCACCTCTGACCTTCCTCAACACTGTTCCCTTCCCTTGGCTCAAATCCTACTCCTCCTCAGATTTTCCTTCCTGTATAAAATGTATCTTTATACAAGACCAGGAAGTCATTTTTTTCTCTCTGAACTCCTTATATTCTTCTTTTTCCCCATGTAGAATTTTTGTTTACTGCCTTGAACCGTTGAGTTTCATGTGTTCTCCCATTTTCTGGATTGTGTGCTCTTGGAGGAGCAAGGGCTGTCTTCTCACAAGGCTGCACAACCTCTCCTGAGGACCCTGCATGGTCAGGGCTTTTAGTGCCTGTTGGTTTACAGGTTGATTTTATATTATAGCAAGAGAATTGGTTGGAGATGGATAAAACTAATATTTTCCATTGAGTGAAGGAAAACGCAAAAGAGAGACAACAGATAGTTTTCGGAAGAAGGGTTTTGAGAAAGGGCTTCCATAACTGGGAATTTGGTACAGAATAATAGGGAGTGATCACAGTGATGGAGTTTGCATTCATAGGCGGCACAGTGTAGCATACTGGTGAAGAGTTTGTTCTTCGGTTACTTCATCTTTCTGAGCCCTGCTCTCCTAATTTATAAGAGGGTGGTGCTTGTGTCTGCTTCCTAGAGTTGTGAGCATTAAATGGATTAATAAGCACTGTGAATTGTCGGCACAGTTTCTCTTCAATAAATGGTAGCTTCAGTTTTGTTTGCCCATGTAAAGGATGCACCATAAACGTACCCTCCTACTAGAGAGGCAATAATTATAGGTAAGGTGAGCAAGAGCTGTTCTGACCCTTGGCTTGGAAATCTAGAATGCAACTTGCTCATGAGGGTTTTCCAATAGCCCAGAAAAGGATTATGGTGAACCGTAAGGCTAGAGGGATGAATAAGGCACAGTGTGTCCCAGAGGAGATGATGAGAGGGAAGAAGTTGTAGTCAAGTTAGAGGAAGGAAAGAAAAGGGAGAACCTTAGAAGAGGTTTTGTCGGGCTTCCCTGGTGGCGCAGTGGTTGAGAGTCCGCCTGCCGATGCAGGGGACACGGGTTCGTGCCCCGGTCTGGGAAGATCCCACATGCCGCGGAGCGGTTGGGCCCGTGAGCCATGGCCGTTGGGCCTGCGCGTCCGGAGCCTGTGCTCCGCAACGGGAGAGGCAACAACAGTGAGAGGCCCGCATACAGCAAAAAAAAAAAAAAAAAAAAAAAAAAAGAAGAGGTTTTGTCCTGATGGAACGAGATTACTTAAGGTGCTTTGCCGGGAAGTACCATGGTGTCCCAGTGCCTCTGGAGTGTCTGGATGACCAGGGATTGGCCTGCGACGTGTCTGCTCAGTTGGTCAGGACCCATGCTAGGGAGATAAGAGGGAGTTCTGCCGCTGGGAGCCGGTTTAGTCCTCCC
This sequence comes from Mesoplodon bidens, assembly GCF_964165515.1. NCBI lineage: Eukaryota > Metazoa > Chordata > Mammalia > Artiodactyla > Ziphiidae > Mesoplodon > Mesoplodon bidens. Next base: position 27,007,976 of record NC_138176.1, on the reverse strand, counting down.
TGTTTCATGGTGACAAACCATGTTGGCCCTTGACCCTGACTCTGCTCCGACTCAGGCTCCCGCGGAACTGCTTGGGTGACCGTCACTGAGCACCTTCTCAGCGTTTGTCCCACAGGTGGAACAAGAGCCCCATCTTTCAATTACTGGGAGGGCTCTCAAAGAACCCACGAACTGGGATGCTGGGAAATATTGAGTGTGGACTCGTGGAAATTAAACATCACACTACGTTCACCTCTGCATCTCCAGCTAAACCCAATGTTTCATACTTAAGACGAATTAGCCTCTCCTCCATCTAAGTGGGAAAGATTATCTGACGCTTTTTTTTTTTTTTTTTTTACTTCCTTGGGGTTGTTGGGAAAGGAGTTTAGACAGAAATCTGAGGAAGGACTAAATCTTGCATAGAGTTTGCAAAGAAATTCATGTAATTGGACTGAACATGCTCCCTTTTTTCTTTTCACAGGGGAAAGTGGAAGTAGAAGCTGGGAAAGAAGGTATGAAGTTTGAAGCCAGTGCTTTTTCATACTATGGTGTAATGGCCCTTACGGCCTCCCCAGGTGAGTTTCCTTCTCAGCCTCAGGGCAGGGCTAGGTTTTAGGAAATAATGCCCTTGTATTGTCATCTTTCTGTACCTGCCGGCTAACCCAATTTATTTACTTTTGAACTTTATATTGAAGTGTATCATGTATACAAAAAATACTGCTCACATCATACATATATACCTCCATGAATTTTCATAAACTGAACTCTTGTGTAAACCAGCTCCCAGATCAAGAGACAGAACATCACCAACCCCAGAGAACCCTCCCCCCACCCTCCCCTTTAGTCACTATCTCCCCAAAGTAACCACTGTCTTGACTTATAAGCATTGACTAGTTTTGCCTCTTTTTGAACTTCAGGTAAATGGAATTATACAGGACATATTGCATTGAGTCTGGCGGCTTTTACCCAGTGTTGTCCTGGGCACACTCATCTGTACTGCTGTGTGAGCTTATACTCTGTTTCTTCTCATTGCTGTACGGTGTTCCATGGTATGAATATACAGCAGTGCATTTATTCTTTTCACTGCAGATGGACACTGGGGTAGTTTCCTGTTTGGGGGCTACTCCGAATTGTGTGTCTGTGACACTGTCCGCGTCCTTTGGTGAAGACATTTCTGTTGGGTGTATGTGTAGGAGTGGACTGGCGGGGTCGGCGTTAAGAGCTGCAGCCCCACAGTTTCCCAGGGTGGCTGAGGCAATCACACTCCTGCCCGTGCTGACCGGGGTTCCAGTGGCTCCATATCCGTCACTTGATACTGTTGACTCTTTTAGATGTTAACTATTCTGGATGTTTTTTTTTTTTTTTTTTTTTTTCTTTTTGCGGTATGCGGGCCTCTCACTGTTGTGGCCTCTCCCGTTGCAGAGCACAGGCTCCGGATGCGCAGGCCCAGCGGCCATGGCTCACGGGCCCAGCCGCTCCGCGGCATATGGGATCCTCCCAGACCGGGACACGAACCCGTATCCCCTGCATCGGCAGGCGGACTCTCAACCACTGCGCCACCAGGGAGGCCCTGGATGTTTTTTTTTTTTTTGCGGTATGCGGGCCTCTCACTGTTGTGGCCTCTCCCGTTGCGGAGCACAGGCTCCGGATGCGCAGGCCCAGCGGCCATGGCTCACGGGCCCAGCCGCTCCGCGGCATATGGGATCCTCCCAGACCGGGGCACGAACCCGTATCCCCTGCATCGGCAGGCGGACTCTCAACCACTGCGCCACCAGGGAGGCCCCCCTGGATGTTTTTTAATTTGCATTTTTCTGAGGATAGTTGAGGTTTTAATATATATCCATTGCCTATAGCCGGCTCTTCTCAACTTAGAGAGCTGGCCAGTTAAGTCAGCCACCTAAGGGTGGGTGTGCCACGGGGTATCGACCTAGTGCTCTGAGCCCAAGATGCCAGAAAGCGGTGTCTGTTCTAGTAGGAACACGGACGCGGATACTTGGCTCACCTCTGGGATGGGACTCGAATGGTTCCTCTTTGCACCGCTTGCTTTGCTACCTGATCCCCGCTGGAACGGGGCAGGCAGGTAAACAGGGGCTGCAGTACCACCTTGTGGCCAAAATCCCAAATGACATGCTGTGCTAGGAAATGACCTTTTATACAATCCTGAAAGAGTGTTGTCACTTCTGAAGACCAGTCTCAAAGCGGGGAGGGGCCACCTGCAGACAAGTCTGCGCTGTGACGCTGGTCCTCATCTACTCGTCCACACAATATCTCAGGCGCCCAGAGATGTTACAGTTAGAAAGCCAGGGAAATGTCAAGAATTCTCTGACATTTCTAAACCTCCCCTGTCCCCGAGGCATCTGCTCACTATCCTGGCGCAGGTTTTTGAGTCACATGGGCCAGTGTCCCCATTGTCTAGCACCCAGTGTGACACAAACACAAGCCTGTCTAACCCCACTTAATTAGTAGGGGTCTGCTGTCAACGTCAAGGTGATCTTCGGTTTTCACTGCTAGTGAGAGGACGGGGAGATTCTTAACTAGGCCAAGAAGACCTCGGAGACAGCCGGAGTTCCACTTATGGGTTGTCTGACTGAGAAAGGCCCTTGGCTTCCTCGTTATTAAAAGGGTATAAGATTACCTCCTGTGGCTGTTAGAAGAATAGAATGTGATGATACTCACATGAGTACTTTGTCACCTTTAAAGCACAAGAGGAAATGTTTGTATAACACAAGTAGGTGTTGAGATTGTGACTATTGCTTGGCAACCACCCTCAAATTTGCCCCAGGTTAGCAGAATCAGGTATGTAAGGTGGCTTTGAAAGGACAGCTAGAGGAGTAACTTGTACATTTTTATGCATCACTAGTTCTTGAACCCTAAATATTAGCCCGGTTCATATTAAACCATGGATTTATATAGGGTAAATCACATTCAGGAAAGGAATTGAAGAGCAGGCCTTCCATATAGGAAGTGTGTGGGGCTGCAATTTCCTACCTAATGTGGTAGGAAATGCTTGGAAGGAAGAGAATTTCATTAACGGCATCTTATTTACTTCAAAGCCCAGCGTTTTACTTGACTTTACATTGAGGATTCGGGATTTTGTATATTCATTGAGATGCAATAATAAGTATAGTAATCCCAAGGTAATGTTTCTATTTATTAATGTTGATTGCCTAGAAAGACCCTACACTAATCAGTTATCAAGACCGGCCCAGTTATTTGTCAATTATACCTCAATTAAAAAAAAAAAAAAACCTGCCCAGAAAATATGACCCCTGCCTGGTAGGCCATGTTGATCAACTGGTCTGCCATTCCCAAGAAATCTGTATATGATATTCTTTATTTACCTTCCTCTAATACTTTGAATTGCTGTGGAATACTGTGAAATTTCAAAGCATCTGGTCAAAGTTACAATCAGACCAATTACGAATGTAAATGAATTGAATAATTTTTTGCCACAGATAGGGACGCTGTAGGCTGTGCTGTGAACAGGTATCAAGGTGCTGGCACAGGCAGCTTGGGTCATGCTCTTGGGGCAGTTGATGAATCAAGCTCCACTTTTGCGTGGCTAGCTGTGATTGAAGTCCTTAAGAGCATGTTTTGAGCTATAAACTGCAATGGGGGTACTACTGGCTTAAGAGATTTCTAGGTTAGTAAAGAAGCCTGTGAGTAGGATTTCTCCCGATTTCAGCCTCCCTATGTTCCTCTTCCTGGAAAGCAGTGTGTGTTCAGTTGACTTATATAATATCATGTAGTCTTCTGCATTTCCGGGACTGAACACTCCTATGGGTAGAACAGGTATCCACTCCTGTCCCCTGATTACAGAGAGCTCCTTTCTTGCCTTTTGATATGGTCTCACCCTGTTTTTCTCCATTTTTCAGTTCCTTTGTCCCTGTCTCGTACCTTTGTTGTCAGCAGAACAGAGTTGTTAGCAGCAGGTTCTCCAGGTAATTCTGCATGTTTCCTTTTCATAATTCTTATTGCCTCCGTTGACCCCACCAAAGCCCAGCTGGCCGGGTCTGCTCCCTTTATTTGGTCAAGGCCATTTTCAGTTCTTCTTTGAGCTCTAAAACTCCATGGTTCTGTGACTAATAGTGAGCTATCCAGGACAGCATAAGCCCACAACAGGTGCGCAAAGGGTTTGGGAGATGGGAAGGGAATCCTGAAACTGGGAAGGGGAGAGTGCGTCTGACACGGGTTCCCTGCGTGACCCATCCACACTGCTGACCTTGGATTTTCGAGGCTGCCCTTTGGTCTTTTGGTGACCTCAGCAAAGTCATGGTGCATGGAATTTGCAGAGGCCCCAAACCTGAGGATTCTTCTGCAGAACACATTCAGCCAAAAGGCTGAAGGACTATGAACTTCTCTTGGTGAGGCCCCAAAATCTGTTTCTTTGGTCCTTTTTGTGGCATCCATGTGAACGAGGTGCATGTATTTCCACCCTTCCTCGGGCAGGTGGCCCCGCTTCTCCTGTCTCGCTGTCTTTGTTTTGAAATTAGTACTGTGCACATTCCTAACGAACTGCTGATTATTGCCCTGCAGGAGAGTATGGTCATGCCTGGCTAATATGTCCAGCTGCTAAAAAAGAAAGGCAGAGGTTTAATCTCTCTTTAATTAAAATTGCTGGACTTTCCTATTTGGTAGTACAACTTTTCTGTGTTTATTTTGTTCCATACAGCTTATATTTTAAGATCTGACTGGTGAGATTTGCATTTCATAATCCAGTTTCTGCAAAACTCTTAAAATGCGGATGTTCGGCAAAGGAGGCAATACTTGTCTTAGAGAGAAGCTAACGTTCCCTCAGGTCTTTGCTCTTAAAAAAAATTGCGGGTGTTTGGGCATAAGATATTACTCGTGGGGCTATTTGAATCAAATCAGCTGACAGAATATACATGTATACACATATATGTATACATAAATATGTATTTATATGTATGTTTGTATTGTTTCCTCCCCATTTTATTTGCTGGCATCTGCTACCAATTTAAAATGTCACGGATGCTGAAGTAAAGTGACTTCTGGCCGAAGCTCGGGGAAATGTCATTTGTGTCTTACTTTTTCTGTAGAACTTAGAGGTTTCTTAGTTCTGCCCATTCCATCTGACCTAGTAATGGGAAAACCCACTTTGTGGGTCCAGGCCTTCAAGGTGCTGGCATTACAGTAATATGATACCTGATGAATAGGGGTTGAGCTACACCAGTGATTTCCAGCCAGTTCCACACGGTGCCTGGTGGCTCTCAGGGAGGAGGCTGGGAATGTTTCTTTATTGTGTCTTTCTAGCTTACTAGCAAATGAAAGCATCCCTAGGTAGGATGAATAAAATAAGCCAAGACAAAAAAACAAAGAAAACAATTCTGCGAAGGCATAAGAGGAATTAAAATTGAAAGTCTTTTTCATAATTATTGTCATAAAACCTTGCCACATAAATTTGGCAACAAAACATGACCTGCACTGGGAGGGGGGCACTTAAGGTCTTTGTTCTCCTTGGTATGAAGACTCGCACATCTCCCCACACGCCGATGAAAGGTGACTGTTCTGGTTCCTGTCAAGTTGCAGAAGAGGTCCTGGAAAACGGTCTGCTGCTCCAGACTCTGGCTGTGACGCCAGGCAGCGGGTTCCTGGCAAAGGAGAGGGTTCATCTCTCAGAAAACAGAGGGCAGTGGGTTGAGAGGAAGCTGACTGGGAGTCTAGATACTTTGGGAGACCAGAGAAATTGCCCTGTAATCCTCCTCAGGAGAAAATAACGGGAGATTGAGATGCACTGCCTAAGGCCTCAGACGGCCATCTGGCCATGCACAGGGTCTGATCGGTAAGAAAACTGCCCTTTAAACGTTTTGTTTTTATAACCTTAAATTGTAACCCACCGAAGGGAACACCGTTTCAGAAGTATCTGTAGATTTGGGGCTAAAGCCCAGGGATACGGTGAGACTGTTCCATCCATCAGCCTGTGGGAAGTTATCACAAGTACAGAGTAGCTTGATCCTGAGGGTAGGCGCGTGGTGGAGAGGTCTGGGATGACACTTATGGGAAAGAATATAATAATGTTAACAAGCCTCCTTTATCAGGCACTTACTGGGTGTCAGACGCCGTGCTAAGCACTTTATATATCTTATCTCATTTTGAATCTCCATAAGACCTTACGAGGTGGGTGCTATTACTGTTTGCCTTTTACAGATAGGGACTCTGAGGCTTAGCAAAGTTGGGTCATCTGATCAAAGTTGGGTCATCTGCTAAATAGAAAATATCTGATAAATTAATTTGCCTTGTTCTCATAGATAAGTGGAAGCAACAAGAGGAACTGCTATTGAGTTTAATTTTGACTAACAATGGAAAATTGGTTCATGACATGAAAATTGTAGGGAAAGTGGTTACATGAAAATTTTAGGAGAAAGGGGACTCGCCATATGAGGCTTCTTGAGTACTTGCCATGTTTTGTTCTGCATGTCATATTTTAAGAGGGACTTTGCTGGGACTTCCTTGGAGGTCCAGTGGTTAAGACACTGCACTCCCAATGCAAGAGGCACGGGTTTGATCCCCGGTTGGGGAACTAAGATCCCGCATGCCGCACGGCGTGGCCCCAAAAAAATAAAAAATAAAAAAGAGGGACGTTTGCTGAATGGACTCTCAGACAATGGTCAGGATGGGGTAAGCGGGGGCGGGGGGGATAAAACATGTGAGGTGAACAGTTGAATCATTTAGCCCGGAGAGGAAGAGACTTAACTATCTTCACACTTTTAAGGGCTATTCCAAGTAGCAGAGGAATGGAAGGCACTCAGTAGAGGTCCACAGAGTGGAGGAGAATGAAGTTGGGGAAGCAGATTTTGATGGGTGTGATGACAGACTTTCCGATAGTTGAAGGGTGGGACCAGCCGAGAGCCAGTCAGGGACACATTGCAAAGAGGAGCCAACCATCAGGTGGGAAAATTGGTCCCCTTCAATCCCGTGACGTTGTGCAATTCAGTGTGGGCACCCAGTTGATATTTGTGCAATGGATTTGACTAGAAAAGCAAAAATGGAAGAAGCCCTGGTGAGGGTGTGGGTTTTATTTTTAATGAAATTTATTAGAAGCTGTGGTGAACATGCCTCCAAGAGCAGCAACACTTAGACTCACCTGGATATCCTTTCACTTTGTTTTAATGAAAGAGTACTGTCGATTTCATTGAAGACTCCCCCAGCACCTAAGGTGACCTAATCAAACCGTCTCAGGGTTTGGTGTCTTCCAGGGTTCTTAACAATCCTGAGATGTCCTCGGGCTGCCTGACAGGGATTTTACTGGGGTCAGAGGCAAAGATAACAGGTTTGGCTGCCAGGTATGGTATGAGCAGACAGAAGCGTTTTGATCCCTTTAAAAACGTGTACTGATTTATGAACGTTCTCGAGTCCTTTGTTTTTGCTTCTGGCAAAATAACGCAGTGCTGCTACCTTCCTACAGCCCATGTTTCATATCAAGTAGCTTCTGTGTCTCGGACCTCGCCTCCCCGGCCTGTGCTCCTGACACAGTGTGCAGCCACGGGGTCTTTGCTATTGGAAACTCGGAGGATTGGGTCTGTTGGCGTGGACGGGGGCCGGGAACGTGTTGCAGGAGAAGCCGTGAGCGTGCTGTAGGAGACCCTGCGGCTGAGCTGCATGGCCGAGGCGTCTGGCATAAGTTGATTGAGCTTGTCTATTCATTATTATTGGGAAAATAAAGAGCTTTGAGTTGCGTCTACCTCACTTAAAAGGCAGTTGGGTTTCTTCTCCTTTTCCAGGTGAAAACAAGTCACCTCCTCGCCCATGCGGCTTGAATCACTCGGACTCTCTCAGTCGCAGTGACCGGATCGATGCGATAACGCCGACGTTGGGAAGCAGCAACAATCAGCTCAGCTCTTCATTCCTCCAAGTCTACATCCCCGACTACTCGGTGCGAGCCCTCTCCGATCTCCAGTTTGTTAAGGTAAGAGGACACAACGGCTTGGCGGGGCCCAGCAGGCGGCGGTCAGCTTCCACCGAGAGCGTTTGGCTCAGCGGCCTCCGCGCCGAGCCTGCCTCGGTCATTTTGCGGGCGCCCTGCCTCCAGCTCCTGCGCCCTGACTCCGGCTGGGGAAGAACATCGGTCTCCTTGGCTCTGTCCAGCGAGCTGCCAAGTCAAATGTGGCTTTTTCAGGGAACGAGAGCTGGAGGGGGCGAGAAAATGAGTAAACGTTTCCAGCCGGTCTTCACGAGAGACGGGGCTCTTTTCTTAGGCTGAAATAAAGATCGCTTTGTGGGGGATGAGCCAGCTTTAGCTGATGGAAGCCATTTTCTAGCCTCTGTGAAATGTCGAGACAGAACTTGGAAATGGCTTATATATCAGCAAAAAGTGACTTGTTCACTAGAATCAACTTGAACTTTAAAAAGTGGCTCAGTTTATACTCAAGGATGGGTTTCTTCTAGAGCAACTGCTAGGGGCCCTTCGGGGGATGTAAGGTGTAATAAATACCACGTGGAGACAAGAGAGCCTAAAAATAAACATTATCTTGGTTTGTTTTCTGTACCATCTCCTGGCCTCAGATCTCAAGACAGCAATACCAAAATGCCTTGATGGCATCCCGGATGGACAAAACTCCTCAGTCTTCAGACAGTGAAAACACTAAAATTGAATTGACTCTTACGGAGCTGCATGACGGGTTGCCAGATGAGACGGCCAACCTGCTCAATGAACAGAACTGTGTGACGCACAGCAAGGCCAACCACAGCCTGCACAGCGAAGGCGCCATCTAGAGCACCGGCTTCGGCCTCCGTGTCTGACCGTGAATCCCATTAGTGTGCGCTTGTGTGCCATGCTGGATCCTGCACCATCATGAGACCAAAGACTTTGTCCCCTTCCTGGAAGCAGCAGAGGAGGCCGGGGAGGGCAGGAATGGAAACTGGAGACATGAAATCGACAGCCAGGGCGTGGCATTCGAGATTATGGAGATGAATTTCTTCCGCCCAAATAGAATCATGTTTATTTTTTCAGCTGTACCTTTTATCATTATCCACTCTCCTCCTCCCTCGATTTGCATGAAGTTGGAAATCGTTGCGATTTATTTTTTTCCGAGAGATCATGTTTTTAAAAAGTGTCTTTTGCAGAGTTTTAAATTGTTCTGTCTGAACTCTGCTGTGACCCCATGATGTAACCTTAGAAGGATGGACTTGTCCCTCCAGTGGCCTTCCTTGGCCCCCGCCCCAGGGAGGGGCACCCTTCCTCTGTGCCCCAGTGGGTGTCGCTGTCGAAGTTCAAGGATGAATGACACAGACCTGCCCAGGCTGTTGGCCCTGCAGGGTGGAGCCTGCGCAGGGACCTGCAGCCTCTCTGAGCTCAGTGTTGTTTTAAGTTAATGTTTAACGGTGTCCCTTTCCCTCAGAAAGGTTTAACGTTTGCTTGGAATGTGATTTTGCTCCCACTCTAAGGAATTTTTATCACCAAAATGAATGTTAATGGATTTTAAACCTATGGTTTATCTTTGCAAGAGGCGAGGTGGCTTCACCCCGACATTCCCACAGCCTGGGGCCTCCAGCTCAGCCAGGCCTCTTCCGCCCCAGCTTACAGAGCGCCGTCACCCACCGCCCCGTCCTTGCTCTCGTTAACCCACGATGCTGCTACACAGATGCCAAATGGAAATCTTCCACAGGGCCCTCGAGTAAACTCGTGGTGTGGAGTCCACGCTCCTGCCCTTCCCGCTGGGATGTATGTCATTGTCAGAAAAGGAGTCGGACCTTCCAGCTGTGCTCTGTGCGCCCTGCCGAGAAGGCACGTCTAGGCCCATGTGTCTAAAGGGGGGAACACTGGGGACTGCCGGCACCTGCCCCCTTCCCCTCTGTCCCTGGGCCCGCGGGGCCCAGCAGTGGCTGTGTCCCCGCCTGAGGACCTCTGTGTCCCCCGCCTCAGACGTGGCCCACGCCAGAGAGGCTGCCCGTACAACCAGGGTCAGTTTGGCCCCTAACAGGGATTCAGAAACCAAATGTGTGTTGTGGCCATTTCATGTGTGTGTCTGTCTTACTTTACTATCAAATTCATCACGTGTAGTGAAATTAATGTCAGGAGGTATTTCTTGAGTGACTGAACTCCTAACTCTTTTATCTGTGTTTTAAGTGTTAACCCAAGGGATATGTGCATTTTGTCGGCAACATTCGTACACTGAAATGACTTCCTACTGACCACAGTTTTCATGTAGACCTGTCAGTCCTCGCTGCGCCCAGTCACTAGGCGAGAAGATAGCGTCTTCTCCACTGGGTCTCACTGCACGAAGGGAAGCCCTGGGGCTAAGCGGCAGTTTCTTCTCCTTCCTCCAGGTAGGACTGTGCACCCCAGGCTGCGCGCTGGCGGGTGGGAGCTGCGGTTGGGAAAGAACCAGCAACACGCTGGGCTTGCCTCCCGGTGAGCAGCTCGGTGGCTCCAGTGTCATGTGCGCACCTGGCGCAGTGTTTCCCTTGGGATGTTGGTCCTGGAGCATCTTCCTCAGAAGGTGCCGTGCCCCTTAGTGAGGGAAGTACTGGTCTCACCTGGTAGAAGTCAGTGGGTGCCCCCTCAAGGGGCTGAGTGGCCTGCTGCTGGCACGCAAATTAGAGCACCGTGGGATGGTGCTCCCACCGCGGAGCTTGACGTTAGTGGAACCCTGTACTATGAGTATTTGCTTTTATAAACAAACCCATCCAAGTGTAAAGGTCTCACTTTCTTAAGATGCGTCTGGCTGAGCACGGCGTCAGTATGACATGACACGGGAACTGGGATTATCTGTAGGGGGCGCAGAAATGAGAGAGAGTTCCCTGTAACAGAGTGAAACTCGGGCCTTGCTGGGGGAGGAGGCCTCTGCCCCAGCCAGCACGCCACGCTCTGGGCCGGGACAGCAGTGCCATCCCTGTGGTCTGGTGCAGCTGGGCTGCTGAGCCATGGTTCCTCTGGCCTCCTGGATCTTCGCCCGTCAGCTTCCCCTGGCCTATCTGCTTTGAATCTGCCTCTCCACACGCAGTCCGTCTCCAGGTGCCTTGCTACTGGAAGGAGCCTCTGGAATCACAGTTACTGTGCTGGATCTTTTTTGGAGCCCCACTGCTGCTCTGTGAATCCTAAAGCCCTTTTGAGAGGATTCCAGCTGCTGGCTCCTTGACTTCAGGGAGAAATGGTTAACGTTTCCATACTGTCTTACCTGCTCATTGTGTGGCTTTTTGAAAAGTCCTCTCTATAATGGAGCTGGCACAGGGGGGCTTTGCAGTAGGGCCCCTGGAGGACGAAATTTTAGCCTCCCAAGTTCGTATTTATTTTCTATAAACTATTCTTTACCTTTGATTTTCCACACTGTTTTATAACAACAGGGAATCCCAAATAAGTCCTGTCTGGTCCCTGAAGGAATGAAGGCTAACATTTGGCTACAGTTGTATCTGCTTTGGGCAAGGCTCAAGGCCCTTCAGATGGTAACACTCAGTATCTGAGCGACAGATTCCTCTTTCAGGCCCCCCACTTTCCTTTGGGAGACAGACTACAGGCTGTTGAAGGAGAAATGCTGGCTCATGGCTTCTGTGGGGCAGCAGGAGAATGATTTGGGGAAGGTCTATGCAGTTCATGTCTACAAAGTAAATGGGAGCAAGGCAGAGAAAGACCATCAAATAGTTGAGATCTTGATGTGCAGCGGCCAGTCCTTAGCACTACTGGTGGGTCGTCCTCTCCTAGGGCTGCTGGCTTCGTAAGTGTGGATGGGGAGCGGGCTGTGGAGCAGACACAGGGCCTGGGGTCCTGAATTCTGTAGGAGCCCCAGTGTCAGGCCAGGGCCTCGCTCTCCTCTTCAGTGGCCCCTGCTGCAAGCCCTGGCTCTGAGGGACCAGGCAGGGCCTCCTCCTCTCCTAAGCAGCCACTCTGGCATCCCGAAGCTTCCTCCTGGAACTGGATTCCTAGTATCCAAGTGTTCCTGGGACAATCTGCTTTCTCTTCATACATGAGGGAGACTTTCTTCCTACTGCTTTAGAGGTTCCCTCCCTTTAATTCTGTTTCACATGCATCAGGCAAGTCTAAAATCGTATGTTTAAACTCTTAGGAAAACAGAACCTTAAGATTTGTGCATGGAAACTGAGATGTTAATCAACTAGCTTAAGCCTTGGTTCTTACCTAATTTGAATGTGAAAGGGCACCCCGTGTAACTCTTTTTTCTCCTCCTTCCTCACCTCACTTCTGGAAGAGAGCTCAGTGCCCATGCTGACAGTGTTGTCTTCCCCAAGTGGGAGGAGTAGGGCATCTTGCCATTTTCTAATATTTCCAGGAGCTTTTGTGCAAATGTTGAATGCAAAACTTCACACTAATATGGAACATTAACTGTGAATATATTTACTTGTGCTATCCCCAGTACCAACACAACTAAAGGTCCAGCTTTTCCAAGTCTAGGAAAATAGTGCTAGATACAAGTAGAATTGCACTTCCCTTAGGAAATGAAGCAATGGGAATTTGGGCTTAGCAGGGACCATGAACTTCTGTCCTCAAGTTACCTCAGGTTGAGGAGCAGACCTAAGTAGGCCCTGGCCAACTGAACCTGTGTCCTGGCTGGTCAAAAACAAAAGCAAAACCCAACCCTGTCATCTTCTGAAAAAACAGCCAGGGATCTGACCATCTTTGCCTTTCCTGGGCCAGGAGACCAGGATTCCTCCAGTGTTCCCCAGGGCCCGGCTCAGGCAGAGGACTCACCTGGGCTGGCACAGGAAGGTGCTCACCTTGTTCCCTGGGATTCTAAGCAGGAGGCCACCAGGGAAGGTTGGCTTGTGCATGTCACATGACACAAGCTCCTTACTAGCACGAGAGCAGGAACTGTTCCCCTCTCAGCTTTGATCCCGGAGACGGTTTTTCTTGCAGAGCGTTGAAGACTGCGAGGCTGAGCTGGCAGTTCAGGGAGTGGAGGCTCCTGAGGCACCAGTGCTCACTCTCTTCCTTGAGGACACAGGCTCTTGTCCTGGGTCAGGTGTGGTTCTATTCCGGCCTCTGGACTAGTGGTGCTTCTGTCCAGCAAGGGCATCTTGGTGGGTTGCAGGTTAGCCCAGAATTAGGAGGGATTTAGAGAGTTCAATATGGAAGTGATATGGGGACTCAGAAACTTTTCCCACGTAAATGGATCAGTGAGCAACCTACTCAGTGGATTTTTATACCTCAGGGCCATTTGCAAATTTTTATCTTTCCACGTTTCTTTTGTATTTGCGTGGGCTGATAGGAGAGATATGAGTTCAGAGGATTCTAGGATGATGTTCATTTGCCTCGTTTTGCGGATGTGCGGGGCACCCGCACCAAGCTTACTCAAGGCTATGGCAGTGGGCCTTCCTCCTCCAGCACGTGCGGGCACCCTTCCTGCAGGGAGTGCGTACATGCTGCTTTTCCTTCTGCCCTGCCTGAAGATGCCAGAGCCCCTGGTCAGCCCTAAGAACAGGAGGAAGATGGCAGTTCACAGCAGCTGCAGAGCTTGGAGCAGCTTTCCTCCCACTGTCTTGGGCTGGGGACCTTCTTTGCTTTTCAGACCTTTGTGGTTGGCTCGGCTCAAGTAAGCTTTCTCACTGTATAGGCTAGAGCCACTGATGTCATCTCAGAAGAACTGTTTTAAGTATCAGGCTGTACTTGAAGCAACATGGAAACAAAGGTTCTAAGTGGCAAGAGAGTAAGGTTCTAGGAGCTTGTATGCCGAGGTTTATATGTACACAGATCCAACACATACTATAAGACTTGAGTGAGTGCACATTTTCAAGTTTCCATACCCACTGGGTATTAAACATAAACGAATTGGAAGAATGACTGGGAGTATTGTTTTGCCTCACTTGGCAGGGTATCTTCCAGCATTTGCCCACATCTGACCAACATGGATTCACTCGAGAAGTGATTTCTTTTGGGGCCAGCTCCCTCTTCAGACTCACCCTGGAGAGAACTATCAAATGGACCTGGTGGGCCTTGAGTGCCTGCCCTTTTTGTTGGAGGCCCAGGCCCCTTGGATATAAACAGCTGGTTTCAGGCTCCCAGAGCAGAAGGGAGAGGGAGAAAAGTAAGGCCTCAGGACTCTTGTTCCCCAGAGAGCCCCAGCCTCGCTCCTGATTCATTACTCCCCGTGTCTAAAGTCTGCTGTGAAGGTGGAGTGTGTCAGTCCGTTGACTTGTTTCTGGAGTCCTTTTAAGTCCACAAATGTATATGCTTTATTTTATATTATTATTTATTATGTACATATGCCTCTACTGTTAGTACAGCGTCTATGACCAAGATGAGATCTGTTCTGGAGCCCCTCATCCATGGAGCCTAGGGTTCTGTTGTCTTTTAAAGTGGGTGAGAAGGAGCGGTTTTGCTTTTGTCTTGAACAGGTTGCTGCTCTTACGTTGGTCCTAGTGTCCTGGCCCCTGTTATTGGGCCCACCTCTATTCCTGATGGCAGGTGTTTGAGATGAGGATGGAGGCAGGTCTTTACTTCATGGCAGGGCCTCTCAAGTACCTCCGTGAAATACTTTAGAGGTGGTTTCCTGGTGACTGGGTCTATTCTCTGGGTAATGGTACAGCGTGGCTGTGAGGCCAGAGCCTCCTTCCTCACTCCCACACTCCCAAGCCAGGTTGGTGGCCTGGTCCCACAACAGTGATGGTCTCTAATTCCCACCTTGGATTGCAGAACCCATCTCTCTGGACCATGGAAGCTGCCTGCCCACCTGGGCTTCTAATATGCCTTTTCTTGGTTTTGAGGCCCAATGCCAACACTGCCTTGGCGCCTCAAATAAGACCCTGCTTTGAGTCTGACTTCCATCCTCCTTAGCCTTTACTGACTGTATCATAGTGTACATTTCATGCTTTGTAGCACTGAAGTTTTCTGAACACAGTATCCAGAGCTGTGTATATAAACCTAAATAAGCACAAATGACATGTATAGGTTTCATGAGCTGATTGTCATAATGAATGCATTTTATAATTCAAATGATGTTGTAGATTTACAATCTCTCCTATTTATTTTGTATCAATTTATTTGTAAATTTTGATTGTTTTAAAAGGTTTTTGTTCATTTCTATTATTCTGTTTAGATAAATGATTTCTGTTCACCCTTCTAGCGAATGTGTGTTCCCTCTTTCCTCTGTCACCTATGCAACACTGGCCTCTGTCCCCTGCCTGGTGGGAAAGCTGGGATTGGTGGTCGGCATGGCAACACAGCAGGGCGTTTCCTTTGGACGTACACCGCCAAGTCTTATGTTAAAAGGGAAGCGGGTGCTAGAACTGAGCCTCCAACTTCCAGCCTGGTACAGCCAATGCCAGGGGTGTGTTCTCTTTCTCGAGGATTGTAATCTGTCCCCCATCAGTTCATTTCAGATAAAGATACTGGGCTAATCCACTCAAACTGCCCCAGACATTTGCCACGCAGTCACTAATAACACACTTCAGCTGGCAAATCTCTAAGCTGTTTTTTCCTGGGCAAGACCAGAGGCCTCATTCAAGCCTCTCAATTGGCTCTTCAAGATGAAAATGGCTCTGCAGATCCTTCTCTGCGATGGGAAGCCTAGGAGAATGGTTGCAGCAGGCACAGATGGTCCACCCTCAAGTTAAAAACACCGGGCATGAGTGTGGTGAGTCATGGTCAGATGCTCTTCAGGATTCAGTGGGCCTCCCACGTTCCCTAATAAGCCACGTGCTCTTCCATTGTCCCTTCTATTCCTTCTACCCTCCTCACTCATGTGCCCAGACTCCGAAGATCTTCCAGTCGAGGTTCATGGCCCCTCTGTGATCTATTCCTAGACCACATTCTTTTGGAATCCTTCTTCCCTCCACTCTTCAGTCTCTGTTTTACATTCTTCTGAGAATTGAGCCTCTTGATGACTGGTCCCTTGTTTTTCCTACCATATTGTTTTAACCATGATGTTCTCGGTCTGTTTTACTTGCACTTAGTCCTGTGGATGGAGACATTTTAGTGAAGAACTGCTGACGAGACTGGCTGAGACACTTCCTGACCTAACCAGTGCTCCCACCTCCCCAATCATCACCCCCAATTTCTCGACAGTGGAACAAGGTAGATTACATCCCATGAAGTATTATCTTCTTGGGAGCCTGTTAGCAGCAGAGCAGAAAGCAGCAAGCAGTGCTGGGAAAGGACTTCTCTCTCTAGCACGCCGCCTCCCAGGTGGCTGCTTTGCTTAGTTTTTCCTGCTCTACTCACCTTGTCTAGATGAGTCCTGAGCTCAAATCAGGAAACTCTCCAAGGGAAATAAAGGTGATTTTTCCTACTGTGAAGATGAGATTTGCCTAAGCCTTCCCTCTGCATCCATGGGGTTGCCCACACGCCAGTTCATTTCTAAGCTGTACCATGATAAAAGCTCTGGGGTTTCTATTCCGTCTAACAGATTATGCTCCCCAGCGCCTCTTCTCGACTCAGCACTTCTGAGGACACAGATAGTGATCAGACGGTCTTGTAGAGAAAATGACTGGTGCAAACTGAACGACCTTTTTGTAGCCTGGAGTTGATTTCTGAAAGCACACTTCTTGAAGGTAATTCAGTTTAATAGAGAGATGATTCCTTATTAAAGCCAAAAAGTTGAATTACATGAGATGGCTAATAAACGTTTGGCTTCTTTGTATGACTGTTTTATCATTTTCCCTGAGGTCCTCACATCTCTGCTCTTTCAAAAAGTCCCAGAACAAAGCAATGGTTATAGTGCCCCTCTGTGACATTCTGGTGGCATGCCATCTCCCCAGGTAGATGATTGTGAGGCCTAAGGATGCAAGGGGGAATGGGTTAAAGGAATTCTTTGTCAGAGTGCTTTTCCTGCTAGGGTATGAGTGACTGTGAAGCAGTCAAACAGTAGGCCAACACATGGCAGGAATTTTAGATGAAGCCAGCTTCCTTGCCACAATTCTGCTACATCCTTGACTTGAGGGCAGGGGGTCTAAAAATGAAGTTACTTCCTTCAAAATATGTATACCCACAAGTTAAAGATTACCTTTGGCACAAACCCTCTCTCAAAGACTGGACATTTGATAAACATTTTTCAGTGGTGGGAAGGTTTGCATGACAAATCCTCTTGCCAAGTATCTCAGGAACCTGTGAGACTTGGAAGGACTATTGCTGTCTTTCATGTGAAGACTGTGCGTGCACTCAGCTGCTTGGGCTCCAGTGTGTATGATGAGGTTTATCTTGGCCTAGACTCTTCAGGCCTCATCTATAGCCCTGGCCAGACATGGCTTTGGGAAGAGCACAATGGGAGAGGCAGAGAATTTGGGTGAATATTTGTACCTAATTTGATTCATGAACCAATCTGTCTAACCCATCTTTTTTCTAGTAATAAAATGGAGCAAAGGTATTTTATAGGAAGGAACATAAAGGGACCAGACCAAAAACTTTTGTCATTTTAAATTAGAAAATAGATTACTTACACTTGCAGTAAGAGTCGACAAGCTTGAGATGAGGTGTTGCGTGTTCAATCGGGAGTACTTTTTTCTGTTAAAGCTCTTTAGAGGGACTTAAACTATTGTTTATATTTTATTGCACACCTTTGTGGGAACAAGTCAGATAGTTGTGGACTTGGGATGAAGACACCACGTCTGAGGCCAGGGGAGAAATGGTTGAGATTGCCAGGTTAAACAGAAAAGCTGCCTTGTTCATTCTGTAAACCAGTGCGTTCTCTCCGTAGATGACTTGCTTTCTGCTATTCCTACATGCTCAGCTGTGAGAACAGCGTGCAGTGCCCCTTCTCCGTTCGTGGAGGTGTGAGATGGGACAACGTGGATTCCTGGAAGTCACCAGCTCTGCGTCCTGGCTGCTGTGCATGTGCACGTCCTCCCTGCTCTCTGGTGGCTGTGCACCGGTCTTTTTTTCAAGGCTGCTCAGGTAGCTCCATGGTCTAGATTTCATTCTCAGGGCCTCCCAAAGCTGTGTATCATTTGAAATTGTTCCATTTGAGGAAAAACTTTAAGAATAGCTCTATGCTCTAGTCACCAAGAAAGAATGTCATGAGAAACCTAAGTATTGAGACATAAACTGCTGAACTGAGGATCTGGGATTAAGTGTATGGCAATAGCTAGATCATAGTTACCATTTTTCCCACCATCAAAGAAAGGTTAAATAGTTTCCATAACATGGAATGTGGACAAGGCTCCTACTCTTAATGTAGACTTAGATATGCAGTTGTTTGTCTCAGGCTATTTGTGGTGAACAAGCAGAGTATTTTTAAATGCTCGGCAGCCTTGGAAAAACTGCAGGGCTTTAAAGTTGCTGACAAAATATTTCTTAAATAAATAAATCTGATTTAGGAATATCTAAACATGGACAAAGTACTTTTAAATCTGACATGTCACTGCAAGTGGCTTTTTAAAGTGGTTGCTTAAAAACAATACTAACATGTCTAAAGGATTTGTAGCTCTAAGTTTTTCTGTTAAGACCCACTTTTCCTAAAAGCAGGGCTTGTTTTCTTATTTTAGGTCTCAACAGAGCTTATGGTAGGAAGCTTAAGGTCTGAACAGAACACTAAACTTTCTTGGCTTTAAGTAACTTTTCTAAAATACACAATCTGAGCTTTACCTGACCATCTCCGTAGAGAGGAATGCACAGGACAAGGCCTCTTGCAGAGGCTGGGCTATGGTCTGCTGTGCCTCTGACCGCTGCTGGATATACTAGGGTGCTGGGGGCCTCACAAAGTCTGAAACTAAGTGGTGTTTTCCAAACACCCAGGAAGGAAGTTCTGAAAAGAGTTGGGAGAGCTTCCTCTCAGTCTAAACACCTTAGGGTTTTTTTTTTTTTTTAACGGAAAATTATAATTTTATGTTTCTCTTCCTTAATTATTAGCAACAGAGAGAAACTCATATTCATGTTTTAACAAGTCCAGTTACAGCTGCTCTGAGTCCCTGCCCACGGACCACTTACTTCTCAGCACTCTTCTAACAGGAATAATATGTAGAGAAGCAAAAGCTCTGCTCTGGGCCTTAGACTCTTACGGAATCCTAGCTCTTTAACATATATTTTGGTGGTCCTAAAGAAAGCTGTAACCAGCAGTGGAATTCTTATTCCAGGTGTGTGCTTTTCACTTCTCAATCTTTGGACCCACTACCAGAGACTCATCTAGTTGAAAAGAAACTCTTAGATAAGGTCTTATGTGACTAAAACAAAACAAAAGGGGTGGTAAATTAAAGCAACGTGATCATGTTGGGCCTTGCTCTAACAGGGGAGATATTTAAAGGTACTATTAAGTTAGCCATGTAGTTGTAATAAGTCACTCACATATTATTTGGCTTTGGGAACATTGAAGACAGTGTCAAACTGGGCAGCATCTCCATCTTGAATGAGAATAATTAACAGCTGGGGTGATCACAAACATTTGCTAAAATTTAAAACAGGAGTAATATCTAATTGCTATAGCCTATATAGCTATTGCTATAGCCTATTTTATTTATTTATTTATTTTGGCTGCGTTGGGTCTTTGTTGCTGCACGCGGGCTTTCTCTAGTTGCGTCGAGTAGGGCTACTCTTCGTTGCGGTGTGTGGGCTTCTCGTTGCAGTGGTTTCTCTTGTTGCAGAGCACGGGCTCTAGGCAAGCGCAGGCTCAGTAGTTGTGGCGCATGAGCTTAGTTGCTCCGTGGCATGTGGGATCTTCCCGGACCAGGGATCAAACCCATGACCCGTGCACTGGCAGGCAGGTTCTTAACCACTGCATCACCAGGGAAAGCCCTGCAATAGCATTTCTAACCTAATACTTTAAAAGTAGTATAAATTCCTAACAGATAACAGGATGTACATGTCTTGATGTGACGGTGTAAAGCCCTACGCATTGAAAGTGGTGGACGTGATACAGCCTTGGCTAAGTTACTGTGCTGTGTTCCCTACCTATAAAATGACTTTTTAAAAAAGGGGAAAAAAAAGCCTCACCTCGTAGTCCTGTACCAAAAGACTTTCCATGAAAAAACTGAGGCCTATTTAAGTGCTATAAATTTAGCCATTAATCATGCTACACTGTATTTCCTTTAAGAGAGAGTCAAATTGATATCACTAAGTCAAACCTAAACCCACGGACTTCCCTGGTGGCGCAGAGGTTAAGAATCTGCCTGCCACTGCAGGGGTCGCAGGTTCGAGCCCTGGTCCAAGAAGACCCCAATGCCGCGGAGCAACTAAGCCTGCGCGCCACAACTGCTGAGCCCGTGTGCCAAAACTACTGAGCCCGTGCTCCACAACAAGAGAAGCCACCTCAGTGAGAGCCCTGCGCACTGCAACGAAGAGTAGCCCCCGCTCACCGCAACTAGAGAAAGCCCATGTGCAGCAACAAAGACCGAACACAGCCAAAAACAAATAATAAATTAATTAATTAAAAGAAAACAACAACAAAAAAACCTAAACCCACTGGAAGACCAGCAGTTACTATAGTTGTGCTACAGGAAGGGGTCAAAGTCAGTATTAGAAATATTATACTTTATTGAATTCTAGAGCAGCTAATCTACCCTCCTGTGTTGACAAATGACAGTAAGAATGGAAGAAACATATGAAGGTTAAAGTAAGAGTCTACACCACTGTGAAAAATGTTTTAACAACTTTCACTGTTCTGGTGAGGCAGTTATAATACCTTAAAGTACACAGTGATGATCCATTCTTGTTCTGAACAACAAGAAGTGATTACACTTGGGATTCTGAAGTGAATTTATCCACGTTGATTGTGCCCTGTTTTTGTAAAGGTTCTGGCTTACAGAGCCCTCTTTCCACCCTCTTATGCTTGAATTTGAAATATAGCAACAGGATACAGAAGGCTGGAATGGGGTGGCATAAGCCACACTATATGGCCCACACTGATGAATTTTACTCCGTTATGGTGTAGTATAAGAAAGAGGTTGTCTTCTTTTCGAGTGGCTTGCTCCTTTGTCCTCTTTCAGCTGAATTCTTTCTATAGATTTATCCCAGATGAGAAAAAGACTGTGTTTTTGGATAATCAGCATTTTTGCTATCAGTCAAAAACATGTAGAAGTGGATGAAGACTTCTGCCTCAAAACGAAATCGCTGCAGTCCATTCCAGACCAGCCCTACAGCAAGTAGAGAACACTTCTGCTAAGCCACTGACAGCAGCCTTACTGGAGTCACTGAGGACACTTAAAAGCTGGTAAAGGAACCTTGACCTTAACAGAAGACTACATTTGATAATGGAAATAATATACTTCTCCACTGATATACAATACTTATGCAATGCACTGAAAAAGATGGATTTTGGAATAAGAGCACAATTTGTACCATAACAACGTTTTTGGATCACCTCTTCCCATTGTCTTCCTTGCTCCACTCTGAGACCCTTCACCACCCTTAGTGTATCTGGATACACTATGACATACTGATGATGAAACAAGACAAGGAAACAGTGTCACAAGCCACGATGGAGCCAGCTGCATGCAGTTCAGCCCAGCTTTACCCTTACTTTCCTCCAGTACAGACTCCATTACAATTCTGAACCATCTGCAGAGTGCAGACACACAAAACTAAAACAAGTATCCCCTATGATTAGAGTATTTTAAAGTCTTCAGAAACTTTCCGGATGTACCTTTGATGGAGCCCCCCCCGCCCCCCACTAGGACCCCCACAGGGACATCCTTTGCTCCTGTGAGTCCTGCCAGAACTTGTTTAATGGGTGCTCAGAGTTTTGCTTTTCCTTCTCATTCTTCCTCTTCCTCCTCTTCCTCTTCATCATCATCTTCATCATGGCAGTGTGTAATTTCCTGGGGGGCCAGTGGGAAGAGGTTGGGGGGCTTAATCTCACTAATCGACCGTGTCAACTGGTGCCGTTTGTAGTCGGTATCTTTGAAATCCACTGATGTACGGTTCCGGGTTGCAAGGGGGGACTCCATCTCATTGATATCTACATGTGTGTGTTCCACTGTTGACTCATGAGGCATCTACAACAAGTCAGAGGTTCAGAAAGCAGGCAGAACAAAACAGCTGTCTCCCAGATCCTAATCCCTCTGCCTTTGTTAGATGGCTGTACAGAAGCACCTATAATGGACCAGAGGCCAAGCCAATTCAGATACCGCAGTATCTTCCTAGAACTTCCTAAAGCTGCCTGTCCTCTTTTCTCTCCCACTCAAAACTGTGCCCACATTATATACTATAGCCTGAAACTGGATAAGACGGGAGAGAAGAGATTATTACTTCCTATTTATTTCACAGCAAAGAAGTCCTGAAATACAGATCAGTAGTAGAATATAGGAATTTAAAACTACACTTCTCTCATTTAGCACTAATAATAGAGGAAAGTCTTCACCATTCAAACAACTTTTAAACCAAGTAGTTTTCAAAGTAAAGTTAAGCTCTGTAACATTCTATCTTGATCATACTTTCTCAAAAACTCCCTTTTGTGCAGCCAGGTAACCTGGCTATGGGCTTTGCACATTAGAAAGAAATGATCTAAACTTCCCTGTGCCAGGCCAGATAGCTAGTGGCAGATCTTGGCCTTAACAGCATTATCTTAACTGCAAATAGTAGCCTTAGGCTATATAACTCACCAAGACGTGGGCAGCTCTGAAGAGGTAGCTGAACGGGTAATACAGCAGATTAATGAAAGATGCTGCATAGAGATCAGCATAGCGCATCACCTGACTGGCAAAGAGGGTCTGCCGGGAGCCACTGCGAAACAGGCTTCCCATCATCCCGTAGCACATGTCCATGTCATGAGTTACTTTCTAAAGCAAAGAACAAGATTAAGGCTCAGCTCATTCCATAAGTATTTACTGAACACTGGCTATGTGCCACTCCCTGTATAATATCAGAAATACAGAAATCACTTAAAGTTTATTTTCAAAGTTTTCTCCCAAATCCCACTTGGATACCTTAATACGTCTCTGGATGGAGCTAATGTCTGGGCGCTCATTGCTGCTGCTGTCAAGGTGCCTGGAGACAAGAAAAATCCAGTGAAAATCTCCAGAAAGGACGTCTCTTACATCTGAGTGACTCCTGAGGAGGTAGATGGTTTTTAGGGGAGAAATTTTTAGGGTTCGGAAACTTACTTGTAGAGTTCAGCCAAGAAAATATCCAAGCTCTGAAGCTCTTCGAAAAGTGCTGAAGTTGGGAAGGAAAAGGAAAATGTTTTTTTTTTTTTTTTTTTTTTTTTTTTTTTTTTTCTTTTTGCGGTATGCGGGCCTCTCACTGTTGTGGCCTCTCCCGTTGCGGAGCACAGGCTCCGGACGCGCAGGCCCATCGGCCATGGCTCACGGGCCCAGCCGCTCCGCGGCATATGGGATCCTCCCAGACCGGGGCACGAACCCGTATCCCCTGCATCGGCAGGCGGACTCTCAACCACTGCGCCACCAGGGAGGCCCAAGGAAAATGTTTTAAGTAAATCAAAAATCATCTAGTTTTTAACTGTTGCTAAAACTAAAGTAAAAGGCTGCAGATATGACTGAAAAGTAAAGCTATAGGTGAGTGTGTAAAATGACCTCCTTCCCCCACCTTCGGGAAGACCCACGGACACTGCTTGGAATCTGGCAGCAGATGACGCCAGCATTTCCTCTTTAACTGCCTTTCCTCCTACTTAAAACCACCCACTACATACAACTTTCCTAACTGGATGCTGATTCTGAGCTTATAAAGTGCCAATTCATACCCCATCTCAGGTGTGTCAACAAAGCAAGTGTTAACGGTTCCATCTTTAGATAAAAGAATGAGTCACAAGTCCAGAAAACAGAACCAAATCAACCAGATTTCTAAAATTCTGCAGGTAGAAAGTTGAAAACGTAGATGAAAGTCTAGCCAGAAAATCCCACCACGAAGTACAAACAATAGCAACAGCCACTATACGTTGCATGCTTTCTGTGTGTTCTAGCCTTTCTCAATCTGGGTTCCCCAACGAGAATCAAGCCATGATGTATCCACTGTATATAACAAATCTTCTTTATCTGTATCCACTGTATGTAACAAATCTTTATCTACCATCTTGGGGAGAACCGAGAGTCATTCAAATCATTTTGTCTGTTCTGTGGTTCAGATGAGGAGCCTCGGTTGAGAAGGGTTGTTACTTCTATCTCCTTTATGCAGGCACTGCCTCAGATAAGTCTCAGCAGCATTATGAGAGAAGGTGTTACCCTCATTTTCACATTTGAGGATACTAAGGCACAGGGTGTTTCAGTAACCTGCCTGAGGGCTGAAGATAGTAAGTGGTGGAGCCAGGGTCACTACCTGAGGCAGGCTGAGTTTCCAGAGGCAGGACCTTCCACCACACTGTGAGTGATGCCAGCTAGGACTGGCTGGAGAACTTGTGTGTGTCAAACATCTTTACATAACTAGGGTCAAAGCTCAATTCAGTGCAGAGTATAGCTCAGTTCAGAGAATGCCTCATTCTCTACTTCTCCGAAGAGCAAATAAATACCAGGTGATCAGCACTCAGAGCCATCAATGCCCCAGAATCACAGATATGGGCTGGTAGCAGAGAGACTGGAACTAGCAGGCATGGTTGAACAAATAAGGGACTACAGAGGTAAGCAGAGTTCACTTTCAGTTGCTACTGTAACATAACTCAGACCAGTAATATTCTAAACTTTAAAGGGATTCAAGAAGAAGGCTGAACAAGATAACCTCTCAAAATTCTGGACTTCTGTGAAATATCTGGCTATATGAGAAGGAGGTATCCAAATAGAAGGGCCCATCTTTTGACCACCTCTGACCCCCTGCATACAAAGTAATGGTTCATCAAGGAGGACTGATTCCTAGCTGGGCATTCAGATATAAACTAGCTACGTCAAAGATTTATAAAGTAAGAATAATGGCTCCTTACAACTCTTATCAGTCCAGACATGCAGCTCCTGTGCAAGTTCAGGAATCACCAAAAAAGTTCGCCACCCTTGCCGTTTCTTTGATTTTAAAATGTCCCCAAAAATGTGATCTCCGATATATAAAATGTCTTTGCCCTTGGCTCCCAACAGATCACAGATTGTATCAGATGAACCTGAAACAATGGAACGAACAATGAGATAACAATAAATGTCTCCATATTAAAAACCAGCGTGCCAAGTACCATAACCATTAAATACAGATTAATTTTATTCTTTTAACTATGTGAGGAACACACTAAAAAAAGGGCATACCTTTCTTAAAGACTCACCATTGTCTTTTTTCATCAACCTCTTTAGTGCCTCTAAGACAAGGCCTTTAGCTCCACTGTGCTCACCAGAGCTCTTGATCACCAAACACAAGAGCAACAAAACTACACGTCTCAGCTTTAGGGAACATAACCCTTCAAAGGACCACTGCCATTTCTCATCACAGATCTGCCATTAGGTTGGCTTTGTTCCACTGCTTCTCATTCCAACAAAATACACATCTGTGTCCACAGGGGCTCCTAAAAACCCCTAGAGGACCCCTTGGGAACCACCCGACATGATTCCAGACACTGAGAAAATGCCTCAAATAGGCAAAAGGAGGATTGGAAAAAGCTGATCCTTTTAGTGAAAATCAAAGGTTCACTAGGACATACTGACCACTTCTCAAAACCTTTCTCCCTGACTCTTATTAGTAGGTGACTGAGGTGTTTACCATCAGGAGATGACATCTTTAGAATTCTGAAGAGTATATGTGGCACTGTGCCAGGAGGACACCAAAGCTTTCAGGTCTGAGCAAAGACTTACACTAAATAAAGGGAAGTCTGTGACTCACCCCCAGAGTAGACAATGCCATGCTGCAAGGGGCCCGTGTAGGTACCAATCTTCAGCTTGCCAGTTTTCTGTGAGAAAAGAATATGGACTTCGTAATGCTTTATCCTTCTATCACAATCTCCACCCCAAAATGCTACTTGGCTAGGCAGCCAAATGAATGTCACTTTTGAATTATATTCATTTGAATTAATTTGCTATATCGATTAAGACCAAAACTCTTAGATTAACTTCAAGAGAGATATGGCTAATAAGTTAAAAATACCTGTTTCCTTAGGGAGAGTAGGAGTGGGGAAAGGAGGAACATGAAGGGTCATTGCTCGCAGATAGACCTTCCTCTCAACTTACAGTATCCACCTGACGCAGTACTGTGCCTTCTCCAAAAAAGAGTGGTTTCCGTGCGTCCACCAAGATCAGGTCAAAGTAGGACTGCCATGGTCGGTGGGAGCTCCCAGGCTGAAAAGGGAGAAACAGCAAAAGCCGAAACATCACTCCTAACCTTAAAGCACTCATGTTTCATCTCAATCAGATGAAAGGAATGTAGAAATACTAAGTATGACTAGAAAAATCCCACTATTTTATTAAAAACATATTGTGGCTTACTATAAGCCACATCCTTTTGGAAGCAGGCAAAGTAAAAATATAAGTAATGACTCTAACCTCTATATTTTAAATCATTTCACCTACTTATTAATTTATTTCAAGCAATATAATGTATGAAAGAAAGTGTGCTCACACTCTAAAAATGGGCTATAAGAGGCTCAAAGGGGCTAAGGAGAGTTGCAAAACAAATATGTAAGAGGCAGATTAGCATCAGAACTGAAGTATACAACTGACGTGGAACTATTATTAGCAGATTTCATCGGTTATGTTCTCAGAATGATGGTTCCAGGTACACACTGGTTTTTGGCTTATGTGGCAGGCTAATCAGCACTAATGTAGAAGGTATGCCCATTAACATTACTTCCATCCTGAACTGGAATCATGGCATTAACCTTTTAAGGTCAAGCCAAAGAGCAGTGCATTACTCTGCTTTTAGGTGATCTCAAAACAGTTATTTATGACATTTATTCAAAGAAGCTTAGTGACTAAATCGCAATGAGTATTCCTTAAATCTAAATATGGCCACACTACAGGAATGAAGACTTCTCTGCTAAGTATCAAGGTTAGCTGTTCTTTTGGCACAGAACTCAGCAATAACTAACGGCAGAATCTAGACGTTGGCAAGAATATATACATTTTCTCTGTTTCTTTTAATTACATTATCTTCTTCAACCTGAAAATTCCTTTATTTGCCATACAAATGTAACAATTCTGTATAAAATTTCTTGGGCATAGAATTATTCTGATCTCATCCTACTAAGTACCACACGAATTGCTCTTATTTCTGTCTACCAAGTTTTCAAACTGCTAGCAACTTTAAATTACACTAACTCCTGGCATTACTACTACTTTTTAAAAAATATTTATTTATTTACTTATGTATTTATTTATTTTTGGCTGCACTGGGTCTTCAGTGCTGTGCACAGGCTTTCTCTAGTTGCGGGAAGAGGGGGCTACTCTTTGCTGTGGTGCACGGGCTTCTCATTGCCGTGGCTTCTCTTGTTGCGGAGCATGGGCTCTAGGCGCGCAGGCTTCAGTAGTTGTGGCGCACGGGCTCTAGAGCGCAGGCTCAGTAGTTGTGGCACACGGGCTTAGCTGCTCCGCGGCATGTGGGATCTTCCCGGACCAGGGCTCGAACCTGTGTCCCCTGCATTGGCAGGCGGATTCTTAACCACTGTGCCACCAGGGAAGCCCGACATTACTTCTAATATTAATGAAGATTTCTGAATGGCTCCTGACCAATTCCTTACCCTCAACATTCCAGGATATTAAATGCATTCATTGTTACTAAAGCAACAGTCTATTAAGTTACATAGAGTACCTTGGGGCCATGTGGGAAATCAAACAGGTAAGTCATAATTTTCTGGAAAAAAAAAATCCAACATAAGGTCCATATACTACTTCTGCAAGAGATATATGACACCTAAATAAATCACACACAAGCTTTTTATAAGACATGTCTTTTTCAATACAAGATTCATCACATTCTTGTTTCCTCTAAAGTTTATGAAATCATGGCAGTGGAAGCCAGAAATGAATGCTTCATCATAGCAAACAAATGCAAGCTGACATTCTCAGTAGAACACAGACTTCTAGATTTTTTTGTACACATTCACATCCATATATTCCTATCCAGTTCTTCTAGTGGACTGGAACACATATTTGGAGGTAAGGGGTATCTGAGATAAGGGTGTAGAGATAACTAATGACTCACATGGAAATAATATACCTTGGCCCTCTTACTACTGTTCCTAGACCAACCAAGCCAACTTACTTGCTTACTCCAAATCACCAAATTTCTAAATCAACATTTTACATAAAGAGGATTGGGGAGTGCTGAGCTTCTTGCTAGTACTGGGAACTTGTAACTGTCTTAGCAAAAGTAACACGATAAGGAGTTAAATCATCTTTTCTATATGCTTTAATCATGGCAAAAAATTTTTTTAAGTTAAGAGGTAGTAAATTTTGATGGCTAAGAGTCACAACACCTTAGCACCATCTATTTCTGTCTGGCTCCCAACAGCAGGGAGGGCACGTATGTACACATGTGCAATAAGAAAGGGTGTAACTTCTCAAGTTTTAGAAATGAAGCACAAAGAGACAACAAAGACATTTTAATCAGCACAAATGTTTTAAATAACCCCTAAGAGAAAACCTTCAAGTAGCCAACTGTAATCAGGGAAAATAGTCAAAAGAAATATTTAGAAAAATTTGAGAACCACTCTGATGTATGCTATATATTTTTGCTTTCTTCATTCTGCTTTCAAAATGAAATGGCAATAAAATACCCTCACTTAATAAACTATCTTCCTCATTATAGTCACAGTTCTTTAGTCCAAAATAATTCCTTTGTATAAATAAACAAATATGAATATTAAGCACTTACGTCTGTGTATTTATAGTCACTGTTGGTGGCAAGAAATACTTTCCCTACTTCCTTCATCCGGCTTAGAAGCAAAGGCAGTTTTCCCTGAAATATAATTATGATGATGAGCGAAACACTAAAGCACACAGATATTCCTCCGCTTATGTTGGGGTTATGTCCCAATAATACACCAAACATGACAGCTAGCCAAGCCTACCTTAAACGTGCTGAGAACATACACTGGCCTACAGCTGGGCAAAATCATCGAACACAAAGCCTATTTTATAATAAAGTGGTTGAATATCTCATGTAATTTATTGAATACTGTACTGAAAATGAAAAGTAGAATGGATGTTATCAGTTGTCTACCCCTGTGATCGCATGGCTGACTGGGAGCTGTAGCTCACTGCTGCTGCCCAGCATCACGAGAGTATCGTAGGGCATATCACTAGCTGGGAAAAGAGCAAAATTCAAAATTCCACCTACAGTTTCTACTGAATGTGTATTGCTTTCACACCATCGTAAAGTCAGAAACTCTTAAGTTGGGGACCATCTGTATATATTCATTTACACTGTGGAGTAGTTAAACACTGGACTTTTGTCCACTGAAATAGGAATAGGGGATGCCCTTTAAGGGATGGTTGGTTGGTTGGTTGGTTTCAGAATTTTGCATTTAGAAGACCACATTGTCACTATGCATGAATTAAGTATCATAGATGTAGTATATACATGGTGTATATATAATAGATTTATATATAAAATATATAAATGATTATATGCCTATTAAAAACATATCTCTAACTTCCTCATTATGTCTGCCTCAGGAACGAGTTTAAATTACCTCATAATCTCTAAAAGTAAGTGAATTAAGTGTGTTAGAGATGAGGAGAAGCTGATTTTTAAACATCACCAGCTAAATACTCTATGGAGAGTATTAGATACGGCTTCACTGTCTATACTTTTATTTTATGAAACACCTTGCAGAAGTGACATGATGTGTCATGATGCAACCTAGAAATGTCCAGACCCACCTGCAGATACATGAGGAAATTCTAACTCCTGATGTGACCAGAAAGAAAAACAGCCTTTCCTTCTCTCACAGTAAATAGCTTCCTTCACTTAAATCCTCCTGAACCCCTCAGTGTTCTTTCTTGAAACAACAATCATGGGAGTGGGAGTGGACGGGAAATAGGAGGTACAAAAAATGAAAACAATAAGAAATCTTTACCAAAGAACTTTGAGAAAATAATTGCATTCTACTTTTACTCTGTAAGAAAAGGAAGAAGTATCTCATCTCAGTGCTGTGTGCGTCTGTGTGTACTTTTTATTTTGAAATCATTTCAGACTTACAGAAAAGTTGTGAAAATAGTACAGAGGGTTTCTATATATTCTTTATCCAGCTTCCCTTAATATTAACATCTTAACCCCAGTATAATGATCAAAACTGGGCTTCCCTGGTGGCGCAGTGGTTGAGAGTCTGCCTGTCGATGCAGGGGACACGGGTTCGTGCCCCGGTCTGGGAAGATCCCACATGCCGCGGAGCGGCTGGGCCCCTGAGCCATGGCCATTGAGCCTGAGCATCTGGAGCCTGTGCTCCGCAACGGGAGAGGCCACAACAGTGAGAGGCCCACGTACCGCAAAAAAAAAAAAAAAAAAAAGATCAAAACTAAGAAATTAACATTGGCACAATGCTTTTAACTAAACTACAGATATTTAAAAATTTTATTAGGTTTTCCACTAATGTCATTTTAAGTATTTTAAAGCTTTCCTCATTATTCCCTGTTTATAGGTTAAAGACAATTTAAATAATAGTCACACATATGTACTTTTTTTTTTTTTTTTGCGGTACGCGGGCCTCTCACTGTTGTGGCCTCTCCCATTGCGGAGCACAGGCTCCAGATGCGCAGGCTCAGCGGCCATGGCTCACGGGCCCAGCCGCTCCGCGGCATGTGGGATCTTCCCGGACCGGGGCACGAACCCGTGTCCCGTGCATCGGCAGGCAGACTCTCAACCACTGCGTCACCAGGGAAGCCCCATATGTACATTTTTTAGATGATCTGGTGCTGTGGTTATGATTCAGGATACATTTAGGTGTGATTTTGGCTTTACTACTTATTAACTGTATGAACTTGGGCAAGTTGTTTAAGTCCCCAGTCTCTTCATCTATAAAGCAGAGGTAACAGTAACTAACTCACAGTTATATGGAAGATTAAATGGGATAATGAATGTAATCACTTAGCACAGTGATGTGCGCAAAGAAACCACTCTAGCTGCTGTTATTGTAATTAGAGCTAAAAGGACAAATGAAATACTGGGTCTTCTTGCCTAACAACAAACAAGAAAAACTAAAACCCATGCTCCGGCTGAAAACTCTTGGTGATTATACTCGGAGTGTGTTAAACTGCTACGACAGAAATATCTTCTCTTGTCCACTTCATTATAAATAAGCTTGTTATTAATTTCCCTAATAGGTAAAGGAAGCTATCATGCACATCTATTTTTCCCTTTATTACTTACATCTTTGACTACATACTTCTCAAGATTTTCAACTGTCTTTTCCTTAAGGGAACCCTAGAGAAAGAAAAAAGGAAGGAAGAAGAGAACAAAATCAATTTTTAAGTTTATTATAAAAACTGTGACTACTGTCAGCCTAAATGCATTTCTTAAGTATTTCCAGAAAAGCAGATAAACTAAACAAGGCCAGGATAAAGTGGCAGATGTGATGTGCTGCAACTCCACCTCCAAAATGTATTTAAAATATAAAACTATTTTTATTTTAAACCAGAAATCAAAAGGCATTTTATATTTTATTCAGCACAATTTATAATAAATGTAAACATAATATTACTTAGTTAATGTTATTGGCCAAGTGGGAGGTATTTGGAAAAAACAAATGGACCACAGTCATCCCGAAAGGATATGGTAAGTATAATCCTAATGCTAAAATCTCTTCCAGTAAGTCTGGGAAATGCAAACTGAAATAAGATCTAGAAGCCAAGCACCACCACTGAGGAAAGACCGGCATTACCTCTGTAAGCAGGACAGCCAAAGACAAGGACAGAAGTATTCTAGACAGCTATCACCAGAGGCAGATCCCCCCACCCCCTTTTTTTTAAACAGATGAACAATTCTGCTCTATTTGCACTTGGAAAGTTAATGTCAGACCATAGAAAACACATGCCAGGCAGTGAGCAGGTGAAGCAGCAGCTCCTAGGTACCTTGTAATGAACCCAGTCAACTGCATCTCTTACATCCTGGAACATACTCCGGTAAGACATGAAGAGGTCCCCATCTTTAAATCCGGTTTCACAGCTAGAGAAAGATAAAAAGAACATGACAGGGAATCCAAAATGAATATCAAGCATTGCCCAGGGGACCCAAAGGTTCCACTGTCACATAATAAAGGCCGTGTGGCTAATTTGGAAAATAATTACTCCCTAATGAAAACCCATTTTGACCACCAGAGATGACTACAGTGTTCAATGGAATACAATAACTGCGAACAGATGCAAAGTGGTAGAAGAATATACTGAATGGAAGCTAAAAGGCCAGTTCCAAAAGTATCAGGTCCTTTATCACTTTTAAGAAACAGGTTCCCATCAAAGAAACATTTAAAATTGGTAATTTAGGTTCTCTCCACCCTCACTTTTCTGACGTCGTCTCGAGGTACTAAGGTATCGTCTATTTTCTGTTTGTCTTAGTGACTTAGTGCTCCACCAAATTTAGTGCCTTGAAGTGGATAAGGCCTAAAGAGGATAAGAAGTTGGCAAACTCTGGCACATACGGCTGAACTTACAATTCTCCCTAGAAAGGAAAGGATAACTTTTTTAAGACTTAAGCAAAATTTTACTTCGGGGAGGATAAACAGTATTTACTACTTAATTAAATCTTGCTGGGCCTGGGAATGAAACTACATTACCATCCCTGAATGGCTCCTGGGTAGCTGCTGTGAAATGAGTTGGGGGGTTTTAGTGCAATTCTGCTTGGACAGATAGTCATCACACAAACCTCCCACTCAGTTGTCACAATTAGCACCTCTGCTGGCCGTCTTCATTCCCAGGAGAAGCCAATCAGAAGTGGTCCCTTCCAAACATGGCTGCAGCACACTGGCAAGGAGAGGGCCGTGTGGGAGGTGAGAGCCTGCATGGAGCTGCTGGTGCTGTTCCATCTCTCAGGCTGGCAATGTGGCATCTTTCACTAGCACTAAATTCACTTCAGAAAAGCAGAAGAGACCTGCAGTGGCCAGTTCTCTAAAACCCTGTACATTAATTTTTAAAAAAAATCAATTGGAAAAAGAAAATTATAGTATATACATACCTGGTATATCTGGGACAATTAGTAAAAAAATCTACTAGGCAGGCCAACAGGTAGGTCTCTGAAAAATGAAGAATAGATATTCATAAGCTAGAAGTGAGATAATGAAATTTGTTTCATTATGTCCTTGCGCAAAGACAAACGATCATGGAAAGAAGGGAAGGCGTCAGTATATATAAGCATAGAATAAGCATAGAATACATAATATATAAGCATAGAATGAGTCTACCTGGTAGGTTGAACAGTGTGTTCAGAATGTAAAATCTTTCAGTGTCATCTCGCTGAATAAATTTATTTGGATACTGCTCTCTAGTTTCTGGTCTGAAAGAAAAAATTTTACATTAACTGACATTCAAAAATAACATTATAACTGAGACATATTCATCATTCAAAAATTTATTCAGATATTTTGGTGGCTATGTGCAAGGCAGGGTTCCAAATAATACACATGGCAGGACTTCCCTGGTGGCGCAGTGGACAGGACTCCGTGCTCCCAATACAGGGTGCCTGGGTTCTATCCCTGGTCGGGGAACTACATTCCACATGCACACTGCAACTAAGTAAGGGTTCGCATGCCACAACTAAGGAGCCCTGGAGCTGCAACTAAGGAGTCCCTGTGCTGCAACCAAGACCTGGCGCAACCAAAAAAATTAATAAGTAAATATTTAAAAAACCCAAAAAACACATGGGTAGCTCTGAAAAGGAAGAAGCTTGGTTCCAGCCCCTAAAAAGTTCTCAGTCTGGCAAGGGAGGTGAGTCACATACACAGATAATTACAGCAAGGTAAAAAAATCACAACTACAAGCAAGGTGCGAAGAGCTATGAGAAAACCGAAGCAGGGGAGACCATTTCAACTTAAGGGGTAGAGAGAAATGAATGTGGGAATGTGGAGAGGAAAATCTTGGAAGAATTCATGAAAATGGTAGCATATGAGCTGGCCCTTGAAAGCTAGACAGACGAATCCAGAAACTAGTCTGAGAAAAGGGAACAGAGAAAAATAAAGCTAGAAAGTCGAATTGAGGCAATTATGCTATTGTTTTTGTACTTCATTCAGGGGCAACAGTGCCACTGACAGTTTTGGGGGTTTTTTTTGGCTGCATTGGGTCTTTGTTGCTGCCTGCAGGCTTTTCTCTAGTTGCCGCGAGCGGGGGCTACTCTTCGTTGCAGTGCGTGGGCTTCTCATTGTGGTGGCTTCTCTTGTTGCAGAGCACGGACTCCAGGCGCACGGGCTTCAGTAGTTGTGGCACGCAGGCTCCGTAGTTGTGGCTCACGGGCTCTAGAGTGCAGGCTCAGTAGCTGTGGCGCATGGCGTAGCTGCTCCACAGCATGTGGGATCTTCCTGGACCAGGGCTCAAACCCGTGTCCCCTGCACTGGTAGGCGATTCTTAACCACTGCGCCACCAGGGAAGTCCCCACCAACAGTTTTTAAGCAGAAGGATAAAACCATCAGAGCTGAACTGTAAAAATATTAAATTAGTAGGAGCTTTAGGATAAAACCGAGGAAGAAATGTGATGTGTTGCAAAAATGGCTACAAATTCTTCCTATCCTTTTGTAATGTGACTTTGCAGTTTTTCTTATTAAGAGGCTCAGTCTGTTTCTCCATCCTTGAATACAGGCTTGAATGGCAGCAAATGGGATCCAAGCAGAGACTTGGAAAACACTTGTGTATTGGGGCTTTCCTACTCTTGCTGCACTTGGAACTCTGAGACTGCTATGTGAATGAGAGTGAGATAACCTGCTGGAGGATAAAAGGTTACATGTAGAAATGAGGTGCCCCAGTCAACAGGCTGCCAACTGCCAGACATGTGAGTGAGGCCATTCTAGATCAGCTGAACAATCCCAGAATTGCCCAGCTGACTCTCAGAATTTTGAGCTAAATCAAATGGCCATTGTTTTAAGCCAGTACGTTTTGAAGTACTTTATTATGCAGCAAAAACTAACTGACACAGAGACAGAGGCCTGGGAAGTCAGTTAGGGGATTACTGTAGTAGTCCAGTTGAGAGCAGGAGGGGCATGTCCTAGAGTGGGTGCAAAGGAAATTAAAGAGAATTATTCAAGAGAGATTGCCAAGGTAAAATGAACAAGACGAGGTAACTTATCGGATGTGGTAGATGAGGAACCTAAGAGCCAAAGATGATGCTGCTCACACTAAGGTGTCTCTGAGAGGATGGTGGTACCATAAACAGAATCATGAAAACTAGATAAAAAGTAGATATAAGAGGAATTCTATTTTGGATATGTTAATCTAAAAGTAAACATTTTTACAGGCAATTAGAAACAAAGGTCAAGAACTTAAAATAGAGATTCAAACTTGAGAGATAGCTGGGATCATCTCTGCACAGGTAATAAATGAAGTCAGGAAGACTATTAGAGCAGAAGAGGCCACTTAAGAGTGCAGAGAAAGAAGAGCAGACTGAGACTAGATCCACGGAGGATATTCAGAGTTTAAAAGAAAATGCCAGTGAAAAAAACAGAAGTTAGAGATGCATGAGAACCTTGAAGAGTGAAATAAAACACTGCAACAAGAGGAAGGGGATAGTATTAATAGTATAAAAATATTACAGAGAGTATATATAAGGGTGGGATAGGGAGGGTGGGAGGGAGACGCAAGAGGGAGGAGATATGGGGGTATATGTATATGTATAGCTGATTCACTCTGTTATAAAGCAGAAACTAACACACCATTGTAAAGCAATTATACTCCAATAAAGATGTTTAAAATATATACATATTACAGAGAAACAAAAAGGGAGAAAAACTAAAATATAAAAATGCACAGTCCTCACAGTAAAATATGAAGATTAACTATTTTGAAAAAAGGACACCAAATTTAAAGTTCATACTCAGAATAACTTGGGTAAATTCCTGCTTGTGTTTGTTAACTACAAATGGCATAAACTCTAGTTAGGGATATAAAATCACATTAGCTCCCTGTCTTAGTCACCCTTCTGAAATAAGTGTTCCCAATAAAGAATAACTTTATGGAATAGCATATCTTCTAGCCTTCCAAGATTTTCTATAATGAAAATTAAGGCAGAAGGGAACAGTAATGATACGCTTTCCTCAGTCAGGTTTAGTAAGATGACATTTTCATCATTAAAGAATAATTCCTTTACCTAAATATAGTTATTTATTAGGCAATTAGAACCCAAACAGACTTATAAATACAGTTAGTGATTACATTTTGTTTACTATATTTGTTTTTTTGGGTTGTTTTTGTTCTCTCTTAAATTTTATTTTTGGCTGCGTTGGGCCTTCGTTGCTGCACACGGGCTTTCTCTAGTTGCAGCGAGCGGGGGCTACTCCTCGTTGCAGTGCGTCGTGGGCTTCTCATTGCAGTGGCTTCTCGTTGCAGAGCACGGGCTCTAGGCACGCGGGCTTCAGTAGTTGTGGTGCACGGGCTTAGTTACTCCGTGGCATGTGGGATCTTCCTGGACCAGGGCTTGAACCCATGTCCCCTGGATTGGCAGGCGGATTCTTAACCACTGCGCCGCCGGGGAAGCCCCTACTATATTTGTTTTACTTTTTGTTTTTTTAAACGTTTGGCCGCGCCTCACGGCTTGCAGGACCTTAGTTCCCCGACCAGGGATCGAACCTGCACCCTTGGCAGTGAAAGTACGGAGTCCTAACCACTGGACCACCAGGGAATTCCCTACATTTTGTTTAAATTAAGTGTCAAGTCATGCTAGTATACATTTAAAAAAAATTAATTCATGGGGAGGTAATGTATCATAAAGGAAGGGATGCTAGACTTGGAGTTGGGAAGAAGACGGTTATACTACAGTACTGCTAACTATCTGTGACCCACAGAATAAAGACTTGATCTTAATATTATCCTAGTCTAAAGCTTTAAAAGCCTTTACCATTGTCTTAAAAGAGGCTCCAACTCAATTGGCAAGGCATATTAGGGGATGCTTGCTGGAGCCCTAATTTTCCTTCCAACCTTGTCCACCACTATACTTCAATAATTATCTTCCTTTCCCTCCACCTTCATTCTGTCCTTCTCCATGGACTTTTTTTTTTTTTATTTAACTCTAAAGACTGTACAGTGCCAAGTACTGTTTGAATGAGTCTGCATTTAATCATAAATGACTTATTTCTGAAACAATATTAAATGTATTTCCAAAGGAGCTATTTGGAAACTTTATTGGCTTATTTGCGGGGGAAGAAAGGAGGTCTATAGATCTTGAGTAAGTAAATCTAATTGTAGTACTAATATATAGAATTTCTTCTCTTCCTTTTCTTCTCTGACTACACCCCTACCCAGCAACACAAAAGTCCATTTCAGACGTTCATAAATAGAACCTTGGTTCATCACCATTGGGATTCTGAATTGTAGTGAAAATATCTATACATAAAATAGCTTGGGTTTTTAGTACTATTTGCAGTCACTTCACATTCTAAATCCTGCCTTTTGATATTCATGAACTTGAACAAACCCCTCACGAGAGGAACAGTGAAAGGAAGATAGATATAACCACTGGCCTAACCAGATGTGTCAAGGTAGGGTGTTCACTTCATACTGTTCTCACTATGTACACCTGAAAATTGTTTAGCCTGTGTAACGCCAGCTGAAGAGTCTTGTAACATATGATTCAATTCCAAATAGGGCATTGCTGTGACCTCAGATTTAAAGGAAACTCTGGTACAGTTTCTGTTAGTTTGTGTCTCTTATCACAAAATGTACTTACCAAAAAGACACTGTCTCTTTAACAATTTCATTGTAGACTGTGGTTTTTACTACTTTGCTATTGAAAATAAATAACAGACTGACACTTAACCCATTTTGATTTTAAGAGTTGCTGTGATCCTAATACAGTGTCAGTAGTAAATTAGGTAATATAACAGTAGAGAAAATATATACTGTAATTGTAAAGCCACAATTATAGAAACTGTCATATTGTGGCACTGTGATTTTTAAAGAAAAAATTGAGATGTTTCACAAAAAAAACACTAGATACTAAATTTTATCTGCTGTTTATTACTGGGGTGAAAAGTCCAAATTAGTAAGAATAGTGGAAATATTCTAATTATGAAAATAAAACGTATCCTTATTTGTTTTAAATAGTGTCACTCTGTATTCATTTTTAACCCCATGTTTTAAAAATTTTTAACCACATGATCAAATACCTGAAGGTACTCATTGTAATATAAAAAATAATGTATTAGTTGTTAAAAATCTCAGTCATTTACATTGCTGTAGTTTCAAATTTTTCAAAGCACTTTTACATACATACCTCTTCTGAGCAGCTACCTGAGAACTGTATTACAAAGGAGAAAATAAAAATCTTAGAATTTCAAATAAGTCAAAGCCACTACAGTTCTTTTTGGGCAAGTTTCAAGATTAGCTTTGTCGTATGCTATATAATTAGAAGGCACTAATTTAAACAAAATGTAACTGCTAACTATATTTATAAGTCAGTTTGGGTCCTCACTGCCTAATAAATAATTTTTAAGTATCCTTATGTAAAGGAATTGATCTTTAATGATGAGGGAATAGGAAAATATATTGTATTTGGGGAGACAATATCATCTTCATATTGTTTGACTACAGAAACACGAGAAAGAGGTTAAAGGTTCTTTGAACTCACCCCCTTATGAAGTTAAATCCATGTGCACAGACCAAGAGGTTTCCATAGGCATCAACTTTCAGAAGATTTCCGTATAGTGTATCAAAGACAAGTCCCCTATGTAAAAATGAAGACATCACCAATCATGCAAAGTAATAAAGGCAATAATCTAATGGAGTATTTACTCCATCACCACAAACCAACCCTCACCTTATTCAGGTTTTATGGCAGCTCAAGTATGTCCCCAAACAATATAACTCTAGAGGCTAAAGTGAGTGAATAAAGTCTTAAAAACGAATCTCAGAACAACTAACAAATATTTACTCTGTCCAGATAAATAATCACAACTGTTTTATGTGAGAAATAAGAGCTTAATCAAACAAGGTATAAACAATAGTTCCTCTTAATACAGCTGGTTCTGTCCTAAAACAGAGTCTCTCTTAATTTCCTTGGACAACTGAGCTGCCTTATATTTCCCTCTGTTACATGTTGTATATGGGACATATATGATGGCATCTCAAAATAAGCATCATCTTTCTTCTTTTTTAAAAGAGTTTTTTGGTGTGGACCAATTTTAAAGTCTTCTATTGAATTTGTTACAATATTGCTTCTGTTTTATGTTTTGTTTTTTTGGCCATGAGGCATGTGGTATCTTAGCTCCCCGACCAGGGATCGAACCCACACCCCCTGCATTGGAAGGCGAAGTTCCAACCACTGGACCGCCAGGGAAGTCCCAGCATCATCTTTCTTAATGTCAAATCTTTCTTATCAAATCTAGGAATGCAAACTGCCAAGAAGCCTCCTGATTACCAAGTTAAATATATTAGCAAAACATGTAACCACTCTCCAATAGCGTAAGAGAAGAACATCTGCGATTACTGCCCATCAATTTTAATAATCTCTCTTCTTTCTCATAAATGGATCTTCTTTAATAACAATAAACTAAGTTCAAAGTTCAAGTCAGGAACACAAAATATATGGTGTACATGAAAGGTTTCATGGTCATTTCAGAATCAACACCAACCAAAAACAAACAAAAAACACAAAAAAAACCCAAAGAATCTTTTGATGCTTTGTTGGTTTTTTGTTTGCCTGGGGGAAGTTTTTTGGTTGAGGATGCATTTGGAATTATTAATTTGGGGGACAGAAGGAGGAGTCTTAATCCAAAAATAATCCTGAAATATTACCTGGTAGGGAATGTAGAATCATATGCAAAGCTGAGCAGCTCCTGAGGATAGCCAATAGAAACTAATCTCTCCACGGTAAGCTCAAAGCCAAGGGACTCATACTCCGGGGACTTGTACACTGCACAAAGAGGAGGTTCTCATTAAAAGAATAGCCACTTAAAATAGAAGGCAAATGAGCGAATTTCTACTTTCCCAATTCCTCTCTCCTCCTAAATCTGCCATTTTTCTTCGTTTCCTTCAAACTCCATGTTTTGTACCGCCCTGAGTAATCACAGAACTCAACTGTCAGTCTGTGGAAATAGGTCATATTATAGTAGGAGGAGCAGCAACAAGATGAATTATCAGGCATTTCAGAAGAGTTCCTTCATTCTTAGGAAACCTAATCCCCAAATTATTTCCTCTTTATTCTTTCATGCCCACAATCTAAAGGCAGGCGGGATCATGTAATATGCCCAGCTGTGATATTAACCATGAGAATATAATTAATATAAAACTAGATAGGTCTATGTATGTTGAAGTCCTCACTGTTGTGCATGATTGGCGTAGGAATCCTTCAAAATTAGTTGTTGTTTTTTTCTTTTTTTTAAAGAGCAGTCTATTTTTAGAATTCCTATCTGGCTTAGTAGTTACTTTAAACTCCTTCTCCAATCAGCATGACTCCATTTGTTAGGATTTACTTGTTTTCTTTATCAGCCCTGACAATGTCATAGCCATCAAAATTGCATTTTGCAAATTATTAGTGCTAAAACAACCATAAGAAGACATGTCTGAGATAGGAAAATCTGGATATGAATTGGGAATTAGACATTGAAGAATTATAACTCATTTTATTAGATCTGATTATGGAAGAATGAGTACGTGCAAGTATATATATAAAATATATATACCTCCTTATCTGCCGAAGAAGAATAATGAGTTTTTTACAGGTGAAATAAAATGGATTTTGGAATATGGGGCTTTCTCTCTAATATTATATGTCTGAAGTTTTCTATAACGAAAAATCTTTTCAGAATCATTATTGCAGTTTAGTATAAAGAAAATGTTGCTCCTTTAAACAGGTTTCTTCCAAATGAAAGATGTAGGTAGGCAACCATCCATCAGTCTCTAGGGTGGGTAAGCCATATTAAAACTAAAAATAAAAAGACCTGCAATCTTGCTAAATGCCAAATGAGGATTAAAAAACACCCCCAAACATCCTATTCTTTTGTCTCATAATAATTAAACTATTATTATTATTATAGTTCTACCTATAATTAACATATATAGCCTATGGCTCAAACTGATTCTTCATTGCAATTAGTCTGCCTATCCAAGTTAGTGCTAATGTTTTAAT
This sequence comes from Mesoplodon bidens, assembly GCF_964165515.1. NCBI lineage: Eukaryota > Metazoa > Chordata > Mammalia > Artiodactyla > Ziphiidae > Mesoplodon > Mesoplodon bidens. The sequence goes on along the minus strand of NC_138176.1, from coordinate 26,967,052 downwards.
GAGTATGATTCAACTTTCCCTTTCCAAAAACAATCCTTTAGAATATTTCTGGAAATACATAAAAGAAAACAGCAATAGTGGTTTCCTCCACAGAAGGGAACTGAGTGACTAAGAGATAGGGGAAGGAAGAAGACTTTCATGTACCTTCTTCTGTACCTTTAAAACTTGTTAACATATTAATGTATTATCTATTCTTTCTAATTAAACTGAAATTTAAAAAAAACAAGGTGAGATTTTAAAATCCTTTAATAAACATTTGTCATATTTATAAGCCTCAAAATTTTAAGGTCCTTTAGGAGATGCTTAAGTCTCATCTCACCAGAACAATGCCAAAAGAAGCTGTCATTTCGTCTGTGGTCTCAGGGGTAATAATAATTTAAGGCTAATGCTAACCCTGGCTAACATTTTCAAAACTGGCTATATTTTTCTCCTCCCCTCAATTCCAGCCCCATCCTCACCCATCCCTGCCCACAAAATTTTTTGAATCCTCAAGTGTGGAATTCTTAAATTTGAATGATGTACACTGTGGTAAAGGAAGTGCTATATATTCATACATGCTAACAGAATAAGAGCTGGTGTATTATCATAAAACCAGGAAAGTCTGGTATCCATTGATGTCAATTTGAATTATTTTGAGAGTATAAAAGAATATCTCACCCCACCCCGTGCTTCCACCTCAATTGAAAGTGAATTTCATTTTAACAAAATTTTCATAAAACAAAAATTACTTCTCAGTCCTAACAAAGCCCCACTTACGTCCAACAATATTTAATGGAACAAAATTCCAGTATAGCTCAGTAATTTGGATAATCCATTGACATTCATTCTCATAGGATTTGGCCCATATAAAATGTTTTCAATTATTAATTTTTCAGAAAGATAATTTGCTGGATATGCCTTAAGAATGGGAGACAGAAACAAAACTTAAACACCCTCCACCCAGGCTCACCCCTAAATGAATAATTTTCCCTAGTTAGCGAAGTGATGGAGTAATAGTGATTAAAATCTATTTCTATGAGGCAATTCAGATTGAAACCCAAATCAATTTATTCAGAATTTTTGGTGAAAAAAAATGTGTGAGGGCAGAGATCTCAATTCCCCATTTTGCCACCATAAAGAATAGAATAATAGAAAATAAAACACTATACTCTTGTCACATTGTGTTTATTCCAAGGCAGGACTTCCAAGTGTTCAACTGAGATGACTTTCTAGAAATTCCACCTACAGAAATAAATACTTTAAATTTCCTTTCTCTCAATGAGTTTAGGGTGCTTCCAAAAAATACAGTGTATTTTCCCCATTTGCTAACTTGAAGTTACACAGCATGTAGAAACATCAGCTGAAGCCAGAATTTCGGTCTCCCTGAGTCTCATCCAAAGCTTTTTGTGGTGGCATGTAGTGCCACTGTTAAAAATGAATTTCTAGATTAAGTAGTCCGTCAACATTTAAGCTTGGGTGTTGAAATACACTACTCTCCCTCCAATTTCTTTCAACTAGTCCAAAAGAAACTGCTCTAATCACAGGTGGGAATGGATTTAGCAAAGAGAGTCCAAGTTCCACTCTGACAACGCTATCTATTTCACTAAGCTCTATATTAATCAGTAAGACCTACAAGGTATTGACATTTTCTCATAAGCTTCCTGGATAATCATTTCAGTAACACGAACTCCCAGGTCATTAAATCAGCTGCTAGAGAACTGTACAGTACAACCAGGGCTGGAGAAGCAGAATTGCAGCTACACAGAGCATGAATCTAGATGTCCCTTGGGAATAATCACAATTTGTTCTGACCTGGTGGTAAAAATGACAATTCCTGAACCCTACAAAGTACCATCATGCCTTAAATAAACAGATAGATAGATAGATAGCAAAATTTCTTTTTTAATCAACCAGGCCCTTCAAAGTCAGCCTGGACATCTGTGCAGAATCATATATATCACCTCAGACTAGAGCTCTATATGCCCTCCACAGCTGCAAAGGCTCTAATTTCAATTTGTCTGGCAAAACTGGCAAGTAAATGATGCAGAGCTTCAAACTCAGTTCTCACAACTGACTTTCCAAAACACTGCCAATAGCTTCAAGAGTCAACACAGCCTCACACATTCACTGCTTATTTCTTTTTCAAGAAGGTTCTCAGGCCTATTCTAATTTACCCAATATCCAAAGACAAAGGAAGAGGTTATTTTAAGGGCCAGAGTCCAAAAAAGAAGACTGCTTCAGGCACCAGGGCAGCACACTGTGTTCTCAGGTTACGTAACCAGACTATAAAGAGAACAACCAAAGCTTTGAAAGCTGAAGCTACTGAGAGCATTTAAAGATATTCTTTACTTCCTAATCCGCGAGGGAAAAACAGTTCTTCAAAAAATATCAACTGCGTGTTGTGGAGATGAAAGTTGTGCACTGTTTTGAGTAGATTTTGTTCATACAAGATAGAATCTGGATTAGTGGAGACAGTCCCTTTAGGTGAGCTGAAAACTTTCTGCAGGGAAGTCTGGAATTCTCATGCACTTTTTACCTTTGCCACCAAGACACACTGTGTAGTAGTTTATATTAGACAAAGGAAGGGCAAACCTCTACAGAGGTTCCAGCCTAGCAGAATGCTGCTGCCAAAATGAGAACTCACATGAGGCAGATGCAGATGCAGAGTGTGTCACTCCAGTCTTGAAGGAGTTACACTGGCACTCCTGTTAAAAAACAAAACAAAGCAACAAAACAAAACAAAAACAAAAACTGGTTTTAAAACTGTTGTGATGGGCTGGAACAGAGAGATACCATTTGGAAATTGGTATTAATAGGAGTTACTGCCTCCTATTTAGAAGCCTCTGACCATCACTTAAATTCATCTAATTAGCCATAACAAAACAAGGGTATTGAAGATAATCTTAAGTATTATACATTATTTAACTTTTCCGGTACCCTGAGCCTGGAATACAAGCCAAGTCTGATCCTGAAATGTTAAGTCAAAAGACAAACAGAAAAATAAATTTCTTTTGTCTTAGTTTATTTTTTCTAGCACATTTCAGGTTTATACGATAGAAACTGAATGCAACTGGTAAACAGCATTTAAAATTGAACTATAGTAAGTGAAACAGACTAATAAAGGATGCAAAAATAAACCTGAGCAGTCTCATCTTGCTTTTAAGTACCCATTTAAACTAAGTCTACCTGTACCTATCTACCTACTTTTCTACCCTTCTAACACCTAATTTTGTATTCTTGATAAAGATAAAAACCAATGTCACCCTACTAAAAATCTAACCAGATGTCTAAATATGAAATAGAGGGTAAAAATTTTATTTTGATTCTGTGAGTGTATATTTGCCCTCAGTAAATGGAGTCATACTACTCTACTTTCATAAAGTTAAAGAAACTACCTAGTCTAGTAAGATAACTGACTTGAAGACACATAAATCCTTTCAAGATATTGATACTTTTTTTTTTTTTTTTTTTGCAGTATGCGGGCCTCTCACTGTTGTGGCCTCTCCCGTTGCGGAGCACAGGCTCCAGACGTGCAGGCTCAGCGGCCATGGCTCACGGGCCCAGCTGCTCCGCGGCATGTGGGATCTTCCCGGACCGGGGCACGAACCCGTGTCCCCTGCATTGGCAGGCGGACTCTCAACCACTGCGCCACCAGGGAAGCCCAAGATATTGATACTTTTGAGATATGAATTATGTTTAACTTTATAGGGAGTCATTTTTCCTCGAGACATTTAGGTTTTTGAAAACATACCGTTAGATTTCTCCAACTTCTGGATTTTTTGTGAAAGGGAGATGGTACTAAATGGAAGAGCAAAAATGACTAAATACAATGTTGAAAATTTCTAAAAACATTACAACTAGGAGAAACCAGCACTACCAATCACACTATGAAAAGCAAAAATCCAACCCAACCACTCAAGAAGTTATTTGTTTTATTCTATGAATGCGATCAACATCAATGTTCTCTATTTATTTAGGCTAAGTGATCTTAGCTCTCTGAGACTGTAACTAGCAAAGATAATAATTCACATTTTCATTAAGGAAACTTTAAATTAAATCTTTCCATTCCCATATAAACAGACACCAGAGGACTTTTTCTACTTTTCACAACTATTTGAAAACCCCAACACAATATCACAGACATAGTCAAAAATTTTCTCTCTAACCTAAGAGATCATAAATGATCTAAAAAGAGATATTGAAAAATTCTAAAAACTACCTCAATTTTAATTTATCTAAAATACAAAAAGCTAGATACCATTCAACATTTTCAGTAATATAAAATAAAACCAACTCCCACATGGCTAGACATGTAAATAAGTAAACAAGTAGAGTCTGAAAGACTGCCAGTCTCAATTTATTGCAAAAGCAAAATTAAATGGTAATTAAAAGATTTGTTTTAAAAATTACCAAGAGTATTAAAAGAATGTTTATTTTTAAATAAAATGAAAAAAATTACCTAACTCAAAATTTTCCCTCTGAGAACCTGTATGCTTACTAGGAATGTGTATTTCAGCTATTGTTTTCAACTTAAAATGCGGAAAACTGAAAATTATTGAAATTAACTTTAAAAATCCTCTTTAACCAAAGAAGCTGCTTGTAATTAAAAAAAAGAAAGAAATAGCTAGTATATAATTTTCCCCCCAAATAAGAACAGATCATCACACTCAAATGCCCGTACTAAAGTTAGAATAATGTAACAGACATTTGGATGCCTACTGTGTACAGGTACTAGATGCTAAGAACAGAAAACAAAATAACTCATGGTCTTTGGCCTGAAGGAGCTTGTAGTGTGCTACAGGGATATACAATTAGATATTTATAATAAATTTTAGAAGATCCACAATACAATGTGACTAAGGAGGTACAGAGGGACAGAAACGGGGCCAATTAACCCAGCCCAGGAAGTCTTCTTAAAAAACATGTATGGGACTTACCTGGTGGAGCAGTGGTTAAGAATCCGCTGGCCAATGGAGGGGACATGGGTTCAAGCCCTGGTCCGGGAAGATCCCACATGCCGTGGAACAACTGAGCCCATGTGCCACAACTACTGAGCCTGCGTTCTAGAGCCCGTGAGCCACAACTACTGAGCCCGAGTGCCACAACTACTGAAGCCTGCACGCCTAGAGCCCGTGCTCTGCAACGAGAAGCCAATGCAATGAGAAGCCCGCACACTGCAATGAAGAGTAGCCCCTGCTCGCCGCAACTAGAGAAAGCCCTCGTGCAGCAACAAAGACCCAACACAGCCAAAAACAAAATAAATAAATAAGTCTATTTAAAAAAATATATATATATATGTATCATTTACTCAGGCTTATATGGATAATTCATTTTTATAACCAGCATCTCAAGGTACTATAAGGTTTACCAAACTTTCTGAAACTCAGATTCAGGTAATATGTTCCAAACACCTCTATCAGGGTCAGGCAAGTTAATTAATGTGAGAAATGGTCTAAGTGTTGGTACATGTCTTGGCCTAAAGGGGGAAGTAGCTGTCAGATGTAGCTGACTCCCTGGTGGGAATGAGAGCCAATTGTTGCCATTTATGTGATAACAACCAGCCCAGATTTTCATACTTGGAATCTCCCAACTTTTAACTACTGACTCAATTAAAAAAACCAACAAACTCTATTTGAGCCAAACGATGGGTCTGTGGTCTGAGGTGTGCCCATGGCCGACTGGTGTGCAACCTCTAGTGTATACTTTAGATTAGATACTTCCACATAAGTTCTCCATCTAACTGAAATGGTTTGACTGTCCTCTTCAAAGAGCCTTTTTTTTTTTTTTTTGCTGTGCCGCACAGCTTGTGGGATCTTACTGATACTTCCCTGACCAGGGATCGAACCCAGGCCCTCAGCAGTAAGAGCACGGAGTCCTAACCACTGGACTGCCAGGGAATTCCCCTCCTCAAAAAGTTTTAAAGAAATAGAATTTAAGTACTTAATGACTTGGAAATCCAGGTGGAAAAATTCATTCTTCAACAACCACAGATTATCCTAGATAATGTTGTTGTTCTATTCATCTCAAGGAAAAATTGAGGGGGTGGATAAAAAACATTTAGGAAATAAAGGAACCGTTACCTGGTCACTTAATTTGGTCCCCTACCATAATGCTGTGACAATTATGCCATAACAATTGTAATTATCTGAATCTTTCATATGACTGTGAAAGCAAACAAATGTTCCCAATGATTTAAAGAATTTAATGATTTAAAGAATCACAATCACCTCATGATCTGCCTAGGTAACCGACTATTAGAGTTCCCTGACCCAGCAGGTTTTATCCATTATGTTCAACCGAAATCTTCCCTACACAGCTTAACTCTATTATCATTTGTCTTGTTCTCAGTGGCCATTATCCCCATGATAAAGCAAACATTCAGAGAAGATAATACACTGGAGTGTTATTTCTTTTTTAATTCTTCCCTAACATACAGAGACCACTTCAAAAGTATGCTCGGCTGGGGAAATCGTATTTCATTTCTTGAGGGAGGTAGTGTAAGAAATTCTTAAGTTTAAGGAAAAGCAGTAAGAGGAGGTAAAATAAAGATTATATTCTCAAATGGAAATGAAAAGACTAAAAAAACACCTTTAAATTTAAGCACCCTTTTAAAAATAAAATCACTTTGTTGGTATTTGGTCAGTTTTCCCCACCTGCTTTTTAAATTTAACTTTATTAAGGATATTTTTTAATCATACACAAAAGTAGATAGAATATTAAATGAGCTACACTTTAAACCCATTAACAATTATCACTATTTTGGATTCTTGTTTCCTCTATCCTTGCTAATTTATTCTTTCCCAATTGAGTAATTTTATCAGATGAAAAAGTTTTTAAACTGATCTATAACAGAATATTTAAATAGCACACATGTATCATATATATGCACCTACAGAATTATTTCATAACCTAGATCAGGTGATCCTTTAATTAAACTGCTTAAAAATCCCTCCCATTTAGAGGCCAATGTAATACCAGAACAGTCTTTTTATCAGCAATAAGTTATAATAAAAGCCTTCTAAATTAAGGATTGCTCAGAAATATTTTAACTATACTATGGCTATCAATTTTATAGTCTTGATGAGAAAACCAGTTCTACCAAAAGCACTGATCTTTTGGTATGATAGTACTGGCTTAGTACTACCATGCATTAAAACTCTTAGGAGGGACTTCCCTGGTGGCCCAGTGGTTAAGAATCTGCCTGCCAATGGAGGGGACATGGGTTTGATCCCTGATCTGGGAAGATCCCACATGCCGCAGAGCAACTAAGCCTGTGCACCACAACTACTGAGCCTGCGCTCTAGAGCCCATAAGCCAAGACTACTGAGCCGGCTGCCACAACTACTGAAGCCCGCGCTCCTAGAGCCCGTGCTCCGCAACAAGAGAAGCCACCGCAATGAGAAGCCCACGCACCAAAACAAAGAGAAGCCCAGCTCGCTGCAATTAGAGAAAGCCTGCGGCCCTCCCCGCAACCAAAAAAAACCCAAAAAACAAAAAACTCTTAGGAAATCAGAGTTAACACATAGGCTGATATGTTGGGCTAAAGAAAATAAAAGTGTAAACATGTGAGAAAATTTTTATATTAGGGATGCCATCAAAAATAGCTCAGTTAAAAAAAGGATAGCTTTGTTCAGTTAAAGAAACAAACTAATAAAGAAGTATTTCTACCTAAGGATCAATGAATCTATTCCTAAGTAAGTTCTCTCTAAAAGACAACTACCCCCAAACAACAGAAAAATAACCCAAAAACCTCCAAAACAAAACAATCCTGAAGTGAAAACAATCAAACTGTATTATGCCTTTTATTTTTTCCCCACCCTCTCCCCAAATAACACCTTTTAAAAGCAAATGTAATAAAATTTACCATCCAAGTGAGCCTTCTCCCATTCAAAATAATCACTCCCAAGGCAATATATATTGATACTTATTCCAGTAATGCAATCATTACTTAAAACATATCTGAAATTCTTCTTTCAAAATTACTTTCAGAGTCAACAGCACATTGTTCTAGATATAGATCCTCCCTGGTGGCATATTTTCATCAACAGATGATGAATTTAATTTAAGGTGTGGGGGGCAGTTATTGAGAGCAACCAGCGACTAAGAGGGGAATTTGAGAAGGGTTAAAAAACAGGTGTGGGGCTTCCCTGGTGGCGCAGTGGTTGAGAGTCCACCTGCTGATGCAGGGGACACGGGTTCATGCCCCAGTCTGGGAAGATCCCACATGCCGCGGAGCGGCTAGGCCTGTGAGCCAGGGCCACTGAGCCTGCGCGTCCGGAGCCTGTGCTCCACAACGGGAGAGGCCACAGCAGTGAGAGGCCCGCGTACCGCAAACAAAAACAAAAACAAAAACAAAAACAAAAAACAGGTGCGACTACTTGAAGTGATGAAGCAGGTTTTCTTGTGGGTTTATAAACTGGCTGTGGAAACAATTCCAAAGGAATTCCTAAAATTCTAAGAAATGACAGAGGTATTGGAGTAAGTTTTCCCTAATAAGGTGACTTTATGAAGGATAATATCTATTTGGCAGCATATTTTCTTATGGGCTTTCTTTTATAAAATTACTCTTTTGACCCATTTTATATGTGTTTAATTTTGCAAGGCACCTCAAATCTCTTTTGAGGATTTACATAAAAGTAAACTTTATTGCTTTATAGATAGCAAACCTTCCAGCTATGTAAACCCATTCAACCATAGGCCTGTGAAGTTCAGCTTATTCTAACTGGATCCTTGATACAAATCACTGATTGGACTCTAATACTAAATTATCACTTTTCATCTTCACAATTCTCTTTTTTGGGTTGAGTCCTCATAATATATTCTAATTAGATTTTTATTTTGCTTAGTTTTATGAGGCTGTTTTCCAATCTACTTTTATTGATAATTTTATCAACCACCATCCTTGTTTTTTTCTTTTATGGAAAGGGATCATCTCTTTTTGAAAAGGTTTCTCCCCCTTTTATCTGTTACCCTAGTTTCTCTGTTCACTCAGCTTATTCTCCTATTCTACTGTTTCAGAAAAACAAGAAACAAAAAACCCGTTCAAAAGTTCTTTTAAGAAAAAAGATCACTAAGGGGGGATAATGAATGTATTTCACTTACTGAACTACACCTATTTTTATATTCCTTTAATCTTCAACTGTGAACATTTAGATCCATTCACAAACTGATAAACCCCTCAAGAATAAGTCAGAGGACACACAGGTTGATAACTTTCACTGACTTGAACGCGATCATTCACTAACACAAAAACCTCCGGCACATAGACAATCTGTTTGGAGGGCTGTGGAGTACGGTAATGTGCAAGTTCTACATTTTCCAAGTTATGAGAAGGATGCTCTGACTACTATCTCATGACCTAGGACAATGAGAATTTCTCTGGCCTTTTTGATTATCTTCCTTTTGGTTATCTTCCTTGGTTTGTACAAAAAACTTTTCAGGAAATGCATTCCTTTAAGAGACCCTGTTTTCACATTAAGAACTTCAAACAGATCCATCCAGTTTATACACTATCCACAGTAAGTTAAATTCAGCTGATGTTCCATATTAATTTAATTCATCACTATTGCAAGGAGTTCATCTTTCTTTAAGGAGAGATGTTGAAGCAGAGACATAAAAGTTTACATTGTCATATGTTTCATTTTTTTTAAAAAGTGTTCTTGGGACTTCCCTGGTGGCGCAGTGTTGGGGAATCCGCCTGCCAATGCAGGGGACACGGGTTTGAGCCCTGGTCTGGGAAGATCCCACATGCCATGGAGCAACTAAGCCCGTGCGCCACAACTACTGAGCCTGCACTCTAGAGCCCGCGAGCCACAACTACTGAGCCCTCGTGCCACAACTACTGAAGGCCGTGCACCTAGAGCCCGTGCTCCGCAACAAGAGAAGCAGCCACCTCAGTGCGAAGCCCACGCACCACAACGAAGAGTAGCCCCTGCTCACCGCAACTAGAAAAAGCCCGTGTGCAGCAATGAAGACCCAACGCAGCCAAAATTAAATAAATAAAATTAAAAATAATAATAATAAAGAAATAAAAATAAGTGTTCTCTCTGCATATATGGTCAAATGATTTTTGACAAGAATGTCTTGTCTATTCACCAAGGAAAGAGCAATCTTTTCGACGGTGTTGAGAAAACTAGATGTCCACATGTGAAAGAATGAAGTTAGACCCTTACCTTGTAACCACACACAAAAATTAACTCAAAATGGATCAAAGATCTAAATACTAAGAGCTAAAAACATAAAACACTTAGAACATTTTTATTATATTGGATTTACCAATATAATGAAATATTTCATTACATTTCAATGTATTTCATTATATTTCATTACGTTGGATTTGGCAATGACCTCTTGGATGTGAAATCAGCAAAAGCACAGGCAACAGAAGAAAAAATAGACAAATTAGACCATCAAAATTAAAAACTTTTCTGCTTCAAAAGACACCACCAAGAGAGTGAAAAAACAACACACAGAATGAGAGACAGTATTTGTAAATCATATACCTGAAAAGGGATTAACATCTATAATATTTAAAGAGCTGCTGCAACTCAAAAACTACAACAAACAAACAACCCATTTAAAAACTGAAAAAGGACTTTATATAGATATTTCTCCAAATAAGATATACAAATGGCTAATAAGCACATGAAAGATGCTCAACATCACCAGCCACTAGGGAAATGTAAATCAAAACCCACAATGAGATACCACTTCACACCCATTAGGAAGACTATTATCAAAACAAAAACAACAACAAAAACCTGAAAATAACAAGTGTTGGCCAGGATGTGGAGAAATCGGAACCCTCTTGCATGGCTGATAGGACTGTAAAATGGTGCAGCCACTGTGGAAAACAGTGTGGCAGTCCCTCAAAAAGTTAAATATAGAATTACCATGTGATCCAGCAATTCCATTCCAGGGTATAGACCTAGAAAAACTGAAAGCAAGGACTTAAGCAGACACTTGTACACCAATGTTCATAGCAGCATTAGTCACAGTGGCCAAAAGGGGGCAGCATCCAAAGTATCCACTGACAGATGATGGATAAACAAAATGTGGTATATAAATATAATGGAATATTATTCAGCCTTAGAAAGGAATGAAATTCTGAGATACGCTACAACATAGATGAAATTTGAAAACATTATGACAAGAGATAGAAGCCAGACATAAAAAGACAAATATTCTATGACTCTACTATTTATATGAAATATACAGAATAGGTAAATTCAGAGACAGAAAGTATACTAGAGGTTATAGGGACTGAAGGGAAGAGGAAATGGGGAGTTATTGCTTAATGGGTACAGAGTTTCTGTTTGGGATGATGAAAACGTTCTGGAAATGGATAGTGGTGAAGGTTGCACAACACGGTGGATGTATTTAATGTCACTCAATTATACGCTTAAAAATGAAGAAATAGTAAATTTTACGTTATGAATATTTTACCACACAAAAAAAGGGAAGAAAACAGTGCCCTACCTCATTTGAGATGTCTTCAGTGACAGTACGCCAATACTATATAGTACTTGTTACTTTAATTGTGTTTCCTCACCCCTTTAAATGCCTCTAATGCCAGTAAGGTTGGTAGGAATATACAATTGCTGACAGAAACATGATCTGAGGGCTCTGGACTTTAGTCCAAGTAAATACACCATGCAAAAGAATGTTCATTTAAATGTCAAGTGAATTGAGTCAATTCCAGTTAACAATCAAACAAGATCAGAGTGCATGTACTATGCCTGAGAGGACAGGATGAGAGAGCAAAAGTCCTGAGATGCTTCTGCTAGTAGCAGGTGTACCAAAACCAAGGACTAGTTTCTCTTAATTTCTTCCTTGATACTCCTAATAGCTTTATTCTATCTTGTCTCCCCACTTTAGGCTTGTTAATACGAAGTGCTTAGCTTTGGCATAATTAAATTTCATCCCCAGAGGCTAATGACATGGCCTAGAAAGGAGAGGAGGACAGAAAAATTCAAAAGGAGTCTAAAGTATATTTTCAATCCCTCCCAAGATTTTTTAATTGAAAAAAGCATACTTTTATAATTCTAAAAAGCATAATTTTATAATTCTAAAAATAATTTTATAATTCTAAAAATACAGTACTCTTAAGGCTTCATTCCCTTTAGACTGCTTCTAAAAATTAGAGAAAGAAAAATAGTGTAAAACTATAGTAGTCCCCCTTTATCTTTGGTGAGTTCGTTCCAAGAGCCCCGGTGAATACCTGAAACCATGGACAGTACCAAACCTTACATATACTATGTTTCTTCATATACATACATACCTCTGATGAAGCTTAATTTGTACATTAGGCACAGTAAGAGATGAACAATACTAACTACTAATAAAATATAACGATACACTGTAATGAAAGTTACGCACACTCTCTCTCTCAATTATTGTACATATTTAATGCCTTTTCCATCTTAACTAAGCACCCACCGCACAAACGGTGGCCACACTTTTGTAGTTTGAGGTGACAGCGGAACTAGCACGAGTTTCTATTTCCTTCTTCACAGTTTCGCGCATATTCATTCTTACTGTAGATCTTAGTAACCTCAGCATGATTGTTTTCTTTCCTAATGAAGTTGAGCACGTTCACTTTTTCACTCAAAGGAAGCAGTTAAAGGCTTCTCTCCAGCATTGCCAGCATCGCTACTCTTGCTCTTTGGGGCCATAATTAAAAAAAAAAAAGAAAGGTCACTTGAACACAAGCACTGTGATATCATGACAGTTGATCTAATAACTGAGAGGGCTGTTAGATGACTAACAGGGAGGATACACGGGACAAAGGGATGATTCACAGTCTGGGTGGGATGGAGCAGGAAGGTGCGAGATTCCATCCTGCTACTCAGAACAGTGTGCAATGTAAAACGTATGAATTGCTTATTTCTGGAATATTCCATTAAAAAAAAATTTCTGACCACAGTTGACTGTGGCTAAATGAAACCATGGAAAGTGAAACTGTAGGTAAGAGGCGACTACTGTATCTGCAGTCTAAGAATGAGGATTACATTTAAATAGATGCAAGAGCAAGATGGATTTCGCCCTAGGGAGAATTCCTATTTTGGGAACAAAATGAAGGATGATCTTTTATGCTTATGAGTTTTTTTTTCTCTTACTAAGTTCTCATCTAGAGGTAAGTAAATAATTTCTATACCTCTAATAGCTGGGAGCAGCAGGAGAAATGGAAACTGACCTGGGTTTAAATTTTAGCTATGAGTCTTAAGCCAATGTACAAGCTACATACAGGTCATTTTACCTGTTGACTTGGTGGCCTTATTTGTAAAATGGAGCTAATAATCCCTACTTCAGAGGGTTGATATGAGGATTAAAAGTTATGCTGTACATAAAGTACATTTTCTAGCTCATAATAATACATGCTTAATAAATGTTTATTCTCTTCCTCCTGACAATTTTTCAGAAAAGATGGGGACACTAGACACTGCCCATGGCATCCACTATTTCTGAAATGGTAACAGAAATAAGGAACTTATTGCTGGACTTAAATGGCTCAGAACCTGAAGGTATTGAAGCTGGTAAAATATTGGAATGTATCTCTTTGGGATCTTTGAGCTCAAGAGGGAAACAAACAAACCAACCAACCAAACAAACAAAACACCAGACTTCTTAATTGAAAAAAGAAAAATCAAGATGATTTCCTAAATGAACCAAGTTAGAAATAGTAATACATTTTCATAATCCTAAATCAAGAGTCACTCTGTATTTGTGAAGGGCATTAAGTAAATATTAACAAATCTTCCCCCCTCCGCCAAAAATGTTGTACTACTCTCCCTTGGGGTAAAAACTTCCGAAAACTTAACAATTCTACATATATAATTTTGATGTTAATTCCATGGAACTTACTGCATGTTTAAGTCTTTCATGCAACTGCAAAAGTCAACTTGTTCTTTTCACTTAAAAGAGTCTTATTGTTTCAAAAAAGCAAATAACTCCCCTTGCATTTATTAGAAGCATATCAGTAATATCTTTGTCATAAAGTAAAAATTTTTAATTTAATTAAGGATCCTTTCTCAGAAATCTATTCCTTCAGCATGATCCTGCTAAGAAATAACCCTTCACTGAAAACACTGCTTAGTTTCTACGGAAACATAATCTGATGCCAAATACCCTGTCATTAAAAATTTACTCAGAAAAGAACTTTAACTTTCTGTTAAGTTTGTGATCATTTGCAATACTTAAGAAGAAAATTCAAAAGAATGATTATATATTCCACTGCCATCTGTTTAGCACTCCAGGTTTTCCCACAAGATATAGGAGTACAAATGAGTTTAATATTGTCACTTTTCTCCTTAGAGTTTCCTTTATGCTCAAGTTCAGTATATTAATATTTTGGTATCACCAGTCAGAGCAAGAAAACTACTTTCACTGCATTTATCATTTTATATACATTATTCCATTCAAACTTTGTACCAATAGTTTATCCCTATACTCACTCTTTCCTTCTTTTTGGATTAAATGAAGGAACTGAGATTCAGGGAGGCTAAGTAACATGCTGGTGGCCTGGTGGCCAAGAGCTAGTACAGGTAGAGCTGGGATCCAAACCCAAGTCTATCACACTCTGAGGTTTCTTCTTCTTCTCCAACCACATAGCCTCTAAGGTAAAGATGAAAAACAAGACTGGGCCTAAACTCAGAGTGTTATGGGACTTATCCCTCAAAACAGAAAGAGGGTTATTCTGGCTTTTTTTTTAAATCACTTTTTTATACCCAGATTACTCTCACTTAACAGCTACTGACTAGCATTTTGCTTGTTAAAGAAACCACATTTTGTAGATTAGCAGTCTGTCAGAAAGTGATGATCTGTAACTGTGAGGAGGTGATGTAAGTACATTATGTCACTCATTTCATCACAAAAGATTTTCTCATTTAAAACCTCAGCAATAAATTTCTGGGTATAATATTATAAAACTAAGTTACAGAATACTAAGAGTAATGGAAACCACAGGTCTTTTTATGCCTATATGCCACTTGAAAAATGAACAAGCACTAAACCTTAAAAACTCCAATCCTCCTTTTGTTTTCTATTTTCACTCTTCTGTCCACTCTTAGTAACAACAAATTCAGCAACATAACATTTTTAGGAGTCCTCTATGCAAACAAAGTCAAAGAAACAAAATTCACAAATAGTATAGATTGGTCCCTTCATTCTGTGGAGAGGGAGTAACTGGGTTAAAAACAACCTTCTTGCTCTCTGACAAGTCCAAAGACCTAATCTTAGGTTGACTATCAAGATCTTTTTTGGCTTGATTTGTCCTGGAGAATGCACTTACAAGTCTGATCCATCTGTCTGTCCCACTTAAGCACAAAAAGGCTAAAGATCACTCTCAGAAAAAGACCAGAAACAAATTCTGAGGTCTAGAAAGGACCTACACTAGGGCAACTTAATAAAATAAGAAACCAGAGCACTCAACAGGTCTAATTAAGGGAAAGAGAAGCCAAGGGAAAAGAAAAACACTTATCTGTAGAGGAAGCCAAAAATGCAAAGGACCAGTTTCTGATATACATCATGTGGAAAGAATGTTGATAAAGTAATTGGGGTGAGAGAGGAATTATAAATAGGCCTAATAGGTACTTTTTATATAAAACATAGTCCACCATTAGTCAGTGGCAAAGCTAATATACAAGACTAAGTATGACCTAGATTCTAAACATTGACTTTCATATATAAACTAATCTGTACTTAGTAGAAAAACTGGTTAGACCATAATTAACGTACATAATCCCAATAGGGAAATAAAGTGTTAATCTACAGTATTACAGAGATGGAGCTAAATAAATACCAATACTGGCATTAATTCTCTAGGCAGATTTCAGGATTAAAACTGATTTTAGGTCCAAAAGTTTTTTGTTTGGGAGTTTTAATTTTTATCTTATATAAAAATGTCAATCTTACATAGATATCCTGCAAATAAACTAATAAAAGCAAAAATGTATAGCTTGCTTTAATTATAGGGATAGCTGATGATAAAGGGATCTTCTCTAAAAAACTGTCTGGGCTATGAGGCTGACATTCAGATCAGATGAAGATAATGAGGTTCCCATCAGAATGGATTTGATACTGAACACTGTGATTCACTTCATTCAGGGGAATAAATGTACCAAACTGTAAGCAAAATCATAAAATTTTTAAAAATTAATATAAGGCTATCAATTTCTCTTTTAATAAACTAAACAAACAAACAAAAAATACCACAACTTAACTTCATTCTACCAAAGGTCCATATAATTTACTTTTGGAAATTTACAAGTTTGGAATAATTATATACATACAGCTTAACATTCTTAGAGTCCATGTATGTATTCTTGCCTCAATTATCTTCTTCCTTATTTATTAGTGACAAGTCAAAGTTTTAAATGATCATTCATCACTAATTCTATCAACCCCAACATTTGACATGAAGAACATGAGGATTATTCAAAGCCAATTTTCTTACCTATCAATATGAATTAAAGGTGAAAAATCAGAGCTAACCCAAACCATGACACCCCTCCTCCCAAAGAAGGTCTCCTGTGGCCATTTTCTAGACCAAAAACAGAACTGTTTCCTTATGAAAATAGCTTAAGTCTCCACAATTAGACCCCAACCCCAACACTTTCTATGAAAAAGACATGTATATTTCAAACATTGTAAACAGGGGAAAAGAAACTTTGAGAAAACCTATGTAACTGTTTTCTGAGAAGAAATTTAGGCAAAGTTTACAGCGTGATAAGGTAGGCCCTGAGCCAATAACCACCCTCTCTCACTGAATGTACCATTCCAAAACATAACTGCCATTTGAGATGTGATGTCCTATCCAGACACTTCAGAAGCATCAATCCTAGCCTTACTATCAATTTCACTACATTCTAACTCTGAAAACTAGTAATCCATCTATGCTGTAAATGATAACTCTCTATCACTCAAAATGTTGTTTGCCAGAATAGGCAATTCATAGATTATGCTAATAGCAATTTTATAGCATATCTAATAATTTCATTTCATATAAAATGAACATTTATTGGCTTGTTCCTTCCCCCAATAAAAAAAAGCAAATGGTTATTGAATGTCTTCTCTAGTTAGGAATAGTATACAAGAGGGTAGCTATTTATTGTAACTGCTACTATTTATTAAGCCCTTAATATACACTGAAATTATACTGGAAAAAAAGGCTAAAACAACCAATTCCCTAATCCCCCGAACTCTAAAGTCAAAATATACAGGGGGAAAAAAACTGAAAGAAAGTGCATTGTGCCACATTTCATTCTGCACAAAGAATCAACATTTTCCAGTAACACCTGAAGCAAGAAAGTAGGCCAACAAGATAAAAAATGTTAATGGTGCTAAGAGTTAGAATACAGAAGCAAGGGCTTCCCTGGTGGCGCAGTGGTTGAGAGTCCACCTGCTGATGTGGGGGACACGGGTTCATGCCCCGGTCCAGGAAGATCCCACATGCTGCAGAGTGGCCGGGCCCATGAGCCATGGCCGCTGAGCCTGCTCATCCGGAGCCTGTGCTCTGCAACGGGAGAGGCCACAACAGTGAGAGGCCCGCGTACCGCAAAAAAAAAAAAAAAAAAAAAAAACTTTCATCAGAAATAAAAATGGTTAATGCCTAGATCCTAATAAAAAAATATAAACCAAATAAAGATAATGATGTCTGGGATATCTGGATAATACTTTATTAATTTTATAAGTAACTACATTTTTTTTTAAACTACTGTTAAAAAAAATTTTTTTTAACAATAGTTAAAAAAAAAAATTTAAATCTTCCTCATTCTCATGTACTCACTGAAACCAAAAGGTGGTTCTTTGGGGGAGGACTGATAACATAGATAAACCTCTGGCTAGACCGATGAAGGAAAAAAAAAAGGCACAAATTACCAATATCAGGAATGAAAATAGGAACATTACTACAGATCCTACAGACATCAAAAGAATAATAAAAAATATTATGAATAATTTGATGCCAATAAATTTGAAACTTAGACGAATTGGCACAAATTATCAAAATTAATCCAAGAAGAAATAGAAACGTACCCTATATCTATGTTTAAAAGTTGAATGTATAATTTGAAACCTTCCCACAAAAAGGTAACTCCAGGCCTACATGGTTTCACTCCTATCAAATATTTAAGGAAAAAATAATACCAATCCTACCCAAGCTCTCCAAAAATAAGAAAATGAAATGGGGGAATTCCCTGGCAGTCCAGTGGTTAGGACTCTGTGCTCTTACTGAGGAGGGCCCAGGTTCGATCCCTGGTTGGGGAACTAAAATCCCACAAGCTGCGAGGCACCGCCAAAATACAAACAAACAAAAAAAAAAAGAAGAGAAAAAGGGAAAGCGAAATGGTTTCCAACTCAGTATATGAGGTCAGCATTACCCTAAAACCAAAATTAGACAGACATTACAAGAAAACTATCAACTAATACCCCTCATGAACAGAATGCAAAAATCCTCAACAAAATATTGGCAAATCAAATTTGCCAATAAAAAAAAAAAGGCACATGACCAAGAAGGATTTATTCCAGGAATGCAAAATTGGTTTAACATTCAGAAATCAATCAATGCCATTCACCCTTTTAACAGACCAAAAAAGAAAAACCACATAATCATCTCAATTGAGGCAGAAAAATATTTGATGAAATTTAGCAACCAATTCATGTTAAAAAAAAAAAAAACTCTCGGAAAACTAAGAATAAAAGGGAACTTCCTCAACCTAACAAAAATCATCTATAAAAAACCTGCAACCAACATCATACTTAATAGTGAAAAACTAAACATTCTCTCCTTAAGATCAAGAACACCCAAGGAGGTCAATTCTCAACACCTCTATTCAACATGGTATTATGGTTTTAGTCAGTGCAATGAGGCCAAAATTTTTTTAATAAGATATATACAGATTGGAAAGGAAAAAGTAAATTATTTGCAGACCATATGATCATATATGTAGATAATTCTAAGGAATCTACAAAAGAGCTCCTAGAAGTATTGAATAATAAGCAAATTAAGCAAGTCACAGGACACAAAAATAAGCTGCATTTCCAAATGCAAATGACAAAAAAATAGAAAATGAAATTTAAAACACCATTTACAACTACATAAAAATATGAAATACTTAACAAATGAATGTGACAAAATATGTATAAGACCTTTACACCAAAAATCACAAAAAAATTGCTAAAAGATAAGAAAGAAGATTAGGTAAATGGAATGATGTATTAATGTTTATGGACTGGAAGATTCTATGTAGTTAAGATGTCAATTTTCCACAAATGGAACAAGGGATCAAGACAATCCTAATCAAGATCCCACCAGGCTTTTTTGAAAAAGTGATAAGCTTATTCTAAAATTTATACAGTAATGTGAAGGACCTAGAATATCAAAACAATTCGAGGAAAGAATAAAGTTAGAGGACTTAACACTACCTGACTTCAAGACTAACTATAAAACCTACAATAATCAATCAAGACCATGTGATAGTCACTTAGACCAATGGAATAGAATGTCAGTAGACATACCAACATATATTGGTCAATATATTCAGAAGGTATATATCTGACAAAGGACCAGTATTCAGAATATATAAAGAACTTCTATAGCTTGAAAATAAAAAGACAAACAACCCAATTAAACCATGCGCATTTGAATAGGCACTTCACAAAAGAAATACAAATAGCCAATAAGTACATGAAGATTTTCAACATCACTAGTTAACAGAGAAATACGAAGTAAAATCACAGTGAAATAACACTACATATTCACTATAATGGCTAAATTCAAAGGACTGACAATGTCAAGTGTAAACAAGGAGTGAAGCAACTAGAAATCGCATGTTTGCTGAGTAGAAATTTAAAACGGTATCACTACTTTGAAAAACCATTTGTCAGTTCCCTACAAGGTAAACGTAAGCTGGCAATTACACTCCTAAGTATTCTCCCAGGAAAAAAAGAAAAACATACATCCACAAAAAGACTGTACACCACCAATGTTCTTAACAGTTTTACTCACAATAGCCCCAAACTGGAAACAACCCAAATGCTCATCAGCAGATAAATGGATTAAACAAATTGCAGTATAAAAACAAAGGACTACTACTTGGCCTCCCCTCCAAAAAAAAAAGTAAAGTTTAAAGAGAAAGGAGAATTTCATAATTTTGACTGGTTAACTTCACTAGTAGTAAGACCCATCAACATTATGTACCCCTGGTATCATGCTCTAAGAAGGGCACATCACTTCTGTGGTATTCTTCCCAAATATGCATAATACTTCAATCTATTCATGAAGAAATATCAGACAAACCCAAATTGTGAAATATTCTACAAAAATACCTAACCAGTACTCTTTAAAGTGTCAAAGCAATGAAAGACGTAGGAAGTGTCACAGAAGAGACAAAGGATATATGACAACTAGATGCAATGTGAGATTCTGGTTTGGATATTGGATTGGAATAAAGGACTTTAGTGTAAAAACTGAATAAAGTCTGTAGTTCAATTAACAGTACTGTACTAATGTTAATTTCTTAGTTTTTATAATTGTACTACAGTCAACCATGGTCAAGTAAGATGTTACCATGAGGAGAGACTAAAGGCAAACTCTTATTTTTGCAGCTCTTCCATAGGTCTAAAAATATTTGAAAATAAAAAGTTTTAAAAGTTAGGGGTAAAAAAAGAATTTACTGCCTACTGACAGACACACATGAATAAATCACGAAAAAAATTATGCTAAGCAAAAGAAGCCAGAAACAAGAGTACATTAGAATATGATTCCATATACATGAAATTCTGGAAAGGTAAAATTAATCTGTAGTGACAAAAAGCCCTGAGGCAAAGAGTGGGGCCGGAGAGAGAAGTAACTTCAAAAAGGCAATGAGGGAACTTTCTGGAGTGATGGAAAAATTCTACATCTTGATTGTGGCAGTGGTTGTGTATACATTTTATCAAACTCAATCTATATACTTAAAATGCATGTACTTTATTGTATGTAACTTATTCCTCAATACAGTTTATAAAAATTTAAAAAATAAGTTCATATTTGGAAGTATTTAACTTGAATTATTAGTGTATATTTTATACTGGGTAAACTAAAATACTATGATTGATTCTTAAACTGATATATTAAAACTTATGCACCCAAATCGTTCACTCAATAAATATTTACTGGGCAACTACTATATGTCAGGCTTTAGGCAACACAAAGGATATAAATGTGAAAAAGAAAGCCCTTACCCTTGAGGAATTCACAGGCCAAAGGGGAGGCATGCAAGTGAACAAAAGCTGCAAGTGACATACAAATTGCTCTGGGGAATGATATAGCAAGGTGTCAGGATTGCACAGAGAAGTCAATGTCTAAGAAAAGTCTTCAGAAAGAATACAGGCCCTTTCCATGAATTCACCCTGTGAGGCTATTACACTTATTTCAGGGATATCTATCGAAGCTTTCAAAAAACACTTCTTTTAGTCTTGTCTCTCTACTTCATGGCACATTTTTCTGATGAAAAGTCCTTAGCACTTCAAGGGTGCAGTTTGATTGTTAAAATTACCAAAAGTTATTCACAGACAAATTTAATGAATACCATTCTGGAAAACAGGTGACAGGTATGAAGTCAATAAACTTGTTTTCCTACATGCTTTATGAAGTGAAGGCAATACCACAGGGTAGTACCAATGTTTTTCATCCAACATAGAACTGTTGGAAGAATATATAGTCTCTCAAGGGGGCTACTTTAAAGAGCTTTGCCCTTTTGAGTGCTTAAGTCTCAGTTTGCTTGGGGGGGTGCTTATTACTTTGAAATTATACCTCACTATAAACTGTCAATATTCACAATAATAATTTAAATTTATTATATACATATATATCATATACATATATAAACACGATGCTTAAGTTTGAATTGTAGTTCAGCTATATCACAGCTAAATGTTTTTAGACAAAGTCCTTAAAAAATCAGCATCTGCTGTAAAATGAAGACAATAATAGTAGTATCTGCCTCATAGGATTTTGTAAATATTAAATAAGTGATGTGAATGAGATAATCTACGTATTAAATGAAATAACCTATGTAAAACACTTAGAACAGGGCTTGGCATATAATAAGCACTTAATAAATGTTAATAATTATTGTTACATATAAGCAAAGTATATTAGTGTCTAGACTAAGAGTAAGCATTAAAATATAAAGTGGGATTACCAAAAAAAAGCATATAAAAAGAAGAAACCATAAGGTAGCTTTAAAGTTTAGAAACTAAGATTCAGTGACTTTTTTGTTAAACAAGAGAATTCTTTTTTAAATTATTCTATGGGAATATACATTTATCTCAATGTTCAGTAACAAAATGTGCCAGGCACATTACAGGTTTCCAATAAATACTTATTGAATTGAACTACTTCAATACAGTGAGACTGTCTTACTAACCAAGAAAAAAAGTTTGTCACGTTTCAGCCCCATTAACTTCTACTTCTGCTTTAGTTAATATCCCTTTCAGCTACCAAACTAGCTTGCCATTCTTTTCCCTGGAGAGTAGAATTCTAGAAAGGAGAGAGAATGCAAGATTTTCTCCCAATTTGGACAGCAAGATCTACATTGAGAAAGTATAGCGCTTCTAA
This sequence comes from Mesoplodon bidens, assembly GCF_964165515.1. NCBI lineage: Eukaryota > Metazoa > Chordata > Mammalia > Artiodactyla > Ziphiidae > Mesoplodon > Mesoplodon bidens. The sequence goes on along the minus strand of NC_138176.1, from coordinate 26,944,473 downwards.
CTGCTTTCTGACAAGTATACCTAAAAAGTGTCTGTGTCCAATTAGGAAAATATAAAAGAATCTAACTGCTGAAAAAACAGCTTTAAGGCAATAGAATACCAAATAAAGAATATAGAGGGAAGAAAGAGAAATTCAAATCAAGTCAGTGCATATTTTCAATATAGAACTTGTTTGGTAAAATACCATACCCACATATATGTGGCAAGTACCTATAAACTACATGTGTTCATTTTTGTACATTTATATTATTCACTTATATTTGTAGCCTAAATTGAAAATCAAATTGAGATTTGTCTAATTTGAGATGATATAAACCTTCTAATAATGTTATATAAAGTTTCTGAACATAAGTGAATTAATACATCTTAATGTTTTTGTGTACTTAAAGACAGTATTTTTTAGAGAAAATTTCTGAAAGATTCTTTTCTGAGTGTCACAGTTGTATACATGTGCATGTAGATACATATATGCACATGTGCTCAACTCAGTTCTTCATCCCTACTTTTCTTTTTAGCTTTTTTTTAACTGAAGTACAGTTAGTTGATTTACAATGCTGTGTTAGTTTCAGGTGTACAGCAAAGTGATTCAGTTATATATATATATATAATTCTTTTTCAGATTCTTTTCCATTACAGGTTACAAGATATTGAATATAGAATATAGTTCCCTGTGCTATACAGTTGATCCTTGTTCATCCCTACTCCTTCTTAAATTAAATGACATTTTTGTCAGACTGCAAATATTTTAATAAAAACTTCATACGTTCTGAACAGATGCTGCAACTATTGGCTAATACACTGAGTATTTCAAATGTATCTCAGAGATATGAAGGGGAAAACAGCAGAGTGCTGGTGTTTAAGGTCTATTTGATAATGAACAAAGTAATAGCTCTAGTTTTTAAAAAGTCTTTACATAGTATATGTGCAATCACTTCAATAGAAAATCAACACATTTTTCATTTGTCTTAAGAAAATATTAAAAATTTTAACTGATAAACGTTTACCGGTGGTAGAGAGATACAAAATTCCATCCTTGAAGAACAGCTTAATAGAGTAAAAGCCCAAAGTGCCCAAATATACACATTAATGTATAATTTCATCATATCATTTCTTACCAGGGTCTCTAAAGTAATTTAGCACTTGTTCTACCTATCTCTACAATCTAGATCTCAAGGACATCTGGTAATTTCAATATTCATAAATCTCAATGAAAGAGATTGAGCTAAATATATGACTACGTCAACAAGTGTTTATTGAATGGCCTACTGTGTTATATCCAAAGTAGTAGTTCTTAAGCAATCAGAAAGTGCTACTTACCAGCAAGTGTATAATCCATATCAAAACCGAAACACTTTATTTTTTCCATGGCTAAACTTCGGTTCACAAACACCCTAAAGAAAGGAGTAAAAAATGATATCTCAATTAACACTGAAACAATAAAAAAAATTAAGTTCAATGGAATTATTTGGCTATCTTTCTAGAATTCATTTAAATACCAATATGAAGATTCAAAATATAAATTATTCAAGTCCTCCTTATACCATAAGTGACATCAGATATTATACAAAAATACATAAATTTCCTTATTATGTCTTGATTTTAGTGATGCCATGTATTCAAGTTTTCAGAGAATCAACTCCCCTTTTCTAAGTCAGACCCCATAATATAAGCTTATTTCTGAGATTTTATAATTCATTCACTCATTCATTTATAGTTTATTTAATAAACAGAGGTTCATTTAAAGCCTACCATATGCCAGACACTAAAGACGCAAATATAAACAGATTCATGTGACAAATACTTACTGAATGCCTACTATATGCCAGATCCTGTGATACGGCAGAGAACTAAAGGGTACCTGCCCTCATGGAACTTATATTTTAACTTACAATCTCTAACCTTGAGGAATTCAGCATAGCAGGAGAGAGACTTACAAGCAAATAATTATAGCAATTCAATAAATGCTATAAAATAACATGCAGGAGAGAAAACAAGTTGTTTAGAGACCAGATGAGATGTCTGAGCTGATTTTAACAATTAGTAGAAGTCTTCCTTCCAGTAGGACAAAGCAAGAAGGGCATTCCAGACAGAATGACAAAGGAAAGACAGGGTTTGTAATGAACAAAAAACATTTACTGAGGCTGGAGCTGGGTTTTCTTTGGTTTTACTTTTGTTTGTTTTTGCAAACCGAAGTTTTCCAGAGGAGAAGGGAAAGAGGCAACAAAGGTTATGAAGGTAAAAAAGGACAGCAAGGGTCCAATTAATGAAGACTTTGTATGTCACATTAGAGAGTTGGGACTTTATCCTGCAGGCAAGAACAAATTATCAGATTTTGATGAAATGAAATAATCAGATTCAAATTTCAGAAAGATCGCTATGAAGACACAGAGAAAACTAAACATATTAGTATGGTGGATCATCACCATGATGGTGCTTTGCGGTAAGTTTTAATCATCTCTGAAAATAAGGATACCCCCTCCATCTGATCCCAAAGTATGGTGGCCAAAATTACTGAATGGTTTATCCTCTTATTACCAAACCTCTTCTTTGCCTTCATTTCATAAGTAGCTATGAGAAATGAGAATGCTACAAATCACCCAGGAAACTTGGTAGAAATAAAGATACCTGGGCTGGGCTTCCCGCATTAACAATATAGGTCAGTAGTCTCCAAAGAGGAGTGACTGCACCTGCGGATACAGAAGACTCCACTGGGATACAGAAGAAAATATTACAGCTTCTATTCAAATTTATCTCATCATTTTAAAATATCTAATTTGTGTATGTTTTCTACTACATACAAGTAAGAATAGTAGTATAAATAATTTATAAATAAGCACACACAGGGATGAATGCTCCATATTTTAACTGTGAAATACTCAAGAGTTTGGAAACCACTAATCTAGATAATGACTTTTTAAAAAAACTCTTCACCAACTCAAATATTACTGTTATAAACTTTAATAGAAAACTTTTCCTCTCATCTCAGAATGTATGCACCAATTTTATTTTATTATTTTTTTAACTTTTTATTTTATATTCGAGTATAGGCAGTTGACGATGTTGTGATAGTTTCAGATGCACAGCAAAGGGACTCAGCCATACATATGCATGTATCCATTCTCCCCCACACTCCCCTCCCATCCAGGCTGCCACATAACACTGAGCAGAGTTCCCTGATATGCACCAATTTTAAATGCAGACAAATAATCAAATATTTGCTTAAAAATATTTTAATAGGGCTTCCCTGGTGGCGCAGTGGTTGAGAATCTGCCTGCTAATGCAGGGGACACGGGTTCGAGCCCTGGTCTGGGAGGATCCCACATGCCGCGGAGCTACTAGGCTCGTGAGCCACAACTACTGAGCCTGCGCGTCTGGAGCCTGTACTCCGCAACAAGAGAGGCCGCGATAGTGAGAGGCCCGCGCACCGCGATCAAGAGTGGCCCCTGGGGCTGCCCTGGTGGCGTAGTGGTTAAGAGTCCGCCTGCTGATGCAGGGGACACGTGTTCGTGCCCCGGTCCGGGAAGATCCCACATGCCGCGGAGCGGCTGGGCCCGTGAGCCATGGCCACTGAGCCTGCGCGTCCGGAGCCTGTGCTCCGCAACGGGAGAGGCCACAACAGTGAGAGGCCTGCATACCGCAAAAAAAAAAAAAAAAAAAAGAGTGGCCCTCACTTGCCACAACTAGAGAAAGCCCTTGCACAGAAACGAAGACCCAACACAGCATAAATTAATTAATTAATAAACTCCTACCCCCAACAACAGCAACAAAAATATTTTAATAGGGGACTTAAAAATCAATAGGTCCTTGAATTCAGAAATGTTATCTTCTAAAAAATATGAAAATCATTACTTATCTCATAGTGCACTATGAACACTAGATTAGCTTTATAAAACTCTTAGTTCCTGAGAGAGATGTTATATAAAACATCTACACTTTCTTTCCCTAAGAAAACCTGGTATTCTGTAAAATCAACATTTACTTTGATTAGGTTAATAATGGATGGGAGGGGAAGAGTAGGGAATAACTGAAAGATACAGGGAACTAGAGGATAAATGACACCTACCCAAATTTAAAAAAAAAAAAAAAACAAACCCAAACTCCAACTATATCACCATGACCCTTCTACCACTTCATCAAACTTCACTCTATTTCTACTGATTGGAGCATCTACTTTATTATCACCTTTTTCCAGTTATATAAATCCTTATGAAGGCACAAGAGAGGGAAAAGACACCGAGTAATGGTTTTAACTCTGGAAACACACTGAAGCTCAGGCTTTTCAAACACTCTCTCAATTCAGGCTAGGGGGCCAACTGGATCAAATCCTTGATCAGAGCCCAAACAGCTGACATGCCTAAAATATTCTATGGGAATTGAGGCAGGAACAGACTGGGAAGATTCTTCTATCCAGGAGAGATGTATGTGGAGCCACATAATAAAAGAAACAGCTTTGATTCTGATAGAAGAATGATGCAAGCTGGTTTTAGGCACAGCTAAAATCACAGGAAAAAAAGATACTTTGCTAGTATCACTCAATCACTGATTAAGGTAGAAAGAAACTATCAACAGACCCAGCTAGAGAGTTTACCCGTTTCTTTCTCGTCCAGAAGGGAGGTTAAGCCTATATTCCTTTTCATATTTTTTAAGGATATAGAGATCATAATGTACCTTAGGTATTATCCAGAGAAACTCTGGGAATGATATATATCAGGAATAAGAAAATCTGTTTTTTCTGTGAAAATAATCGTTGCTAAATATCCATCAAATCACACTCTTTCCTTGTTGACTAACTGGTCACTTGATTCAATCAACAGATTTGTTGAATGCTTATTACAAAGCAAGTACCATTTTATGACATATATCCTAGAAGCTGTCCTTTAGGGAGTAGCTAAAACTAGCAAAGACTTTCTAGATGTCTAAAATGAGAAAATAACACATTTTTCTATGAAACCAAATAAGCTTTATCTTTTCATTTTCATTTAAAATAAGTACCCTCACCCACAGGAGCAACTCCTGAATTTAAAAAAGAAACAATCACTCCTGTCTCCCCGTCTAATTTATTCCTACTATGAAACAAAAAGAAAAACCTCACATATATTCTCATCTCTCCTTTTCTTTCCCTAATTTATGCTACAACATGGGAGATGGGGGCAATAGGGAATTAAATCTAATTCGTACATGAATATCTAAAGTGCATAAGCAAAGCTATGATGACAAAATGGAACAGCTGCATTATAGAGAACTGTAATAATATATATGCTATGATTTACAAAGATAATAAACATGCAAATGCTGAAAGTATGCACTGACTTCAGCAGAGAGGCAGCCTTGAGCCAGAAATACCACATCTCCAGAACATAGTCTTAAAGAGAAACTGATCTCTTGGCCTCAAACTAATAACTATTCTTTACTATTATAATAAAAGAAAGTGTTAGGTACTATGTCAATTAAAAGACTGGCTCACTGTTCCACCACACATTTAAAATGAAAATATTCTATCTGCTTGGGGAATCCAAAAATTTCTATTGGTCCCAGGACCCTGACTGTATCTTTGTCAATGCCAGTCAACTTGTGTCACTTTTCTAAATTATTAACCAGTGGAACATACTCCACTTCTATCTTCAAGAGCCTGAATATATTTGTGAAACTAACTTTCCGAAGCTTGCTTTAAATAAAGCACAAAGTTGCCACCCTAGAAAGCATGACTGAACTAAGCATCCAACCTTGAAATGCAATTATCAGCCAGAAATTCCTACATACTAAGTCATTTGCAAGATATAGACTTGAGCATTAAAACAAGAGACACAATCTTTAGGAGACAGACCCAGAAACACTATAAAACCAGGCACAGAATTCAACACAAAGACAAATGCAACAGTTTTTACTATCATATAACACTGCAGTAAGGCATAAAACTTAAAGAAATGCTATCCAAATAAATATAGATATTAATCAAAAGAAACAGGACTATTAATATAATGTGCTTTAAGAACAGGGATCTAGTATTCTTACACTTAAGGAACATGAACATGCAATTTACTAAATTTGGAATTTTGTAAATAGCAAACTGTTAATGGTTTTGAGATTTAACTCATAATTCAAAGCAGTATTACCTCATCTGTCACTGGTTGCCGTTCTGCAAAGTGTGCAACTATCAGAGTCAACTAGTTCTTGAAGTCACATAACAAAATTCTTCTTCAAGACCCTAGTATAATTCTTTGTGTGTGACTTTAACCTTACTTCAAAAAGACTGTTTCAGTCTGAACCAGGCCCCCTCAACAGCATGTATCTTCTGAGACAGTGTTGGAGAAAACACCTCTGTGTTTAATTTAACTTGTCATTGGATATCACTGTTGCTCCACACAAATCCATTTGGAATAGAATTTCTTTGGCACTGGTGAACTTTATCCCTAGCTCCTCCCCCTGCCTAAGAGTCACAAGTTCCTGGCCAAAGGCCCAATAACAGTTACTGAAACAATAAATGAGAATAAGGATACAAGTAAAAAATCTTCCTAGGCATGTTTTGGTTATGGGTTTGTGTAATTATATTACTCAAAGTTTGTTACAATCAAAGAAAAGAAAAAGTTACAATGCTTTTTGGAGACTGCCAAATTTAGATTACCAACCAAATGGTGCGGGTGCGTGTGTGTGTTAATTAACAGAAAAATGCTATAATGTGAATTTTTGTTGAAAACCTAATTTAGTATCTTTTCTCCCCAACTAGTTTCTATTTCTGCTATGGCACTCTCATTTTCCCCTCAAGCCTAAAATCCAGTTAACATCTATTGATTCTTTCCTCTCCCTCAAATCCATATCATCTCACTTGCCTTCATTTAAATTTCCAAATGTCTCTAATCCAGATCTTCCATTCAGCTTAAACTACTAACAATTTGTCCAGGTCCTCATTAACTCTCCAGCAATCATCTCCCAATTGCTGTGCCTGCACACTAATGCCAAATTAATTGCTTTGAAGTAGTGCTACTCAAAGTGTGGTCCACAGACTAATGCTGGTTTGTGAAGTGTTGTTAGTAATTCAAGAAATTGCAAGTATTTAGAAACTTTCATTCGACAAAAAAATTTTGTTTATTGAACACAGTAACAAAAAATGTATACTTACATTTTATGTTTTCATTTTTCTAGTAATTCATTTTTATTATAAGTGTATCAATTTGAAACAGAATAGAATTAAAAAAAAAAACTGGTCCTCTAACATACAGGAGAAGCACTGTCCTAATGCCCAGCTCTATAATCACCTACTTAATAACTTTTAGACATTCCTCACTACCTACCACCAGACTAATATATTACAAATTTTTATATCTTCAAGGAGTTCAAAGCCTTGGAAAGATGGAGATCTTTCCAAAATCAGTTTTATCTCATGTTGCTCCACATCATGCACCATTTGCTCTAATAATCAAAATGAACTACTTGTTATTTCCTAAAAGTGCCCTGAGGTTTTGTTTATATTGTTCCCCATACCTGAAATGACCTTCTCAGTTATCTCTATCTTATTTTTCAAGACCCAGCAATTTCAAGTGATTTCTTTAAGAAACTATTCTGGCCATGCCAGAGAACTATGTAACAGTGATGTGCCTCTGGGTCTCAGATCACTTTTTTAGTTAATGAAAGAAATTTCACCAACAACTAAAATTCTATAAAGTTGTGATCCATGTGAGCAGTATGAATACTCAAAATCATTTATTTCTATATTTTATCACATACATAAAGTATGTGTTTAATTCTCTTATTCTTTACTGGATTATAAACTTTGAGGTCAGGATTTATTGCCTTCCCAAAAACTAGCATAGGGCCTGGTAAAGACCGGACACAGTATTTAATAGAACTAAAAATTAAATTTAAACTAAAACCTTAATAGCAATTAGTGGCTGCCAGAGGCTCTTGGGGAGAGGGAATGGGGAGTTTCCCTTGGGGGATAATAAAAATGTTCTAAAATGAGAGAGTGCTGTTGGCTGCACAACTCTTGTGAATATACTAAAACCACTGAATTGTACTCTTTAAAGGGTGAACTGAATGGTATGTGAACTATATCTCAATAAAGCTATTCTTTTAAAAAACATAATGGCAAGACCTCATTCTGCCTTTATGTCTCCATTCTTCAGTAAAAGAATGCTAGTGATTAAAAAAAGAAAAAGGGGGCTTCCCTAGTGGCGCAGTGGTTGAGAATCTGCCTGCCAATGCAGGGGATACGGGTTCGAGCTCTGGTCTGGGAAGATTCCACATGCCGCGGAGCAACTAGGCCCGTAAGCCACAACTACTGAGCCTGCGCGTCTGGAGCCTGTGCTCCGCAACAAGAGAGGCCGCGATAGTGAGAGGCCCACGCACCGCAGTGAAGAGTGGCCCCCGCTTGCCACAACTAGAGAAAGCCCTCGCACAGAAACGAAGACCCAACACAGCCAAAAATAAATAAATAAATAAATAAATTAAAAAAAATAAAAACTTTCTAATTTATGAAATGGATTCTTAAAAATTCAAAGTTTAAATACCATGGATATACAGACACAACAAGAAAATTTAGACTAGATTATAAAAACAAAAGTCATTTAAGCGTAAGTTTTTGTCTTCATAAATTTGCAACCAGTAACTTCTTACTAATTTGTCTGAATATTTTCTCTGAGGATCATCCTCAGGGGTGATACATTTTGTTTATCAGATTATACCATGAGAATAGTACCCTGTACTTTGAAAGTCTGAACAAGCATATTATCATTTCTAAAATAATATGTGAATTAATTATAATATTAATTTTTCTCAAATACTCAGTATAAATAAGTTCCAGTAAAAAGAAGAGAATGTAGAGGCATGCACAGAACAAAATTAAAGATGATTAAAATTTAGGATGCCATCAATTGTAAAACTCACCCATGTTATATGTCACTAGCAAAGGGCAAGGGGGGGGTGGGTGGGAGGGATGCCCAAGAAAAGTCAACCTCACAAAGCTAGGATTATCAAAGGGCAATACCCATAATACAAGGAAAAAGGAGAAATAAATCTGCAACAAAGAAAAAGCATATAAGGACATTTGTACATCTCAGCCTTGACAGTGAGTCCAAGGAAGGGGAAAATCCTCCCCCTGAGAATTTGAACAATTAAGTCAGGTAGGTTTGTGGTCTGCATTTACACTACTAGGGTGGTTAATATTGCCCCTAAGTGACTGAGAGAAATGAAACCCTTTCTAGAAGAACTCAACTTAATTCTAGGTGGATGTAGCCCAAATTCAGAGATGTCTAAATGTGAAAAAAAAATGTGTATCTTAAAAGCGATAAAAGACTAAGAGTAGTGATCATGCTATCTTTCCCCCAAAGACTTCAAAGCATACTTTAAGGAGATTCTCTTTAAGAAACAGACATTAAAATTCCCTTCACCTTCAATCTCAAATGAAGAAACTGCAGTAATGAGAGCAGAATGGTGGGGAATAAAAAAAGAGGACTAACAAATAAAGGATACATAAATTAAGGGAGAAACCAGAAACAATGTCAGTACTTCTGAAAACAAATTTACTGTTCTAAAATCTCAGTTGAATTAAAAACAGGTTTTTCCAATCTTTTTTTCTATTTCCCCCTAAATTCTTTTTTACTTTTTCTCCCCAATTTTTAAAAGTAAAAACCAGTGTGTAGAAGATAATTTATAAAATGCAGCAAAATATTAAGGTTGAATTCTGTGGGATAAAAATTAGAGAAGAAAATATGTTTATCCATGTTATCATTAGACCAAATTAACAAGTATACTGACTGTACCTATAATGGAAAAGAGAGGTCAAAATCTAGAATTTAAAATAAAAGCAAATGCCAAAACTGATTCTGGTCTCTCATCTAAAGGACAATAGCTCTAGTAATAAAAGGCTTTCTAACAGCTTTAGAAGAGTAGAGTTCAATCATGACACTGAAAGGAGAATGCATTTTTCCTTGCATTACACATCCTAGAGCACCTGTATCTTCCCAAATATATTCCCCTGAATATACATAAACAATAACTATTTACAGAATTTTAAATAAACAAGTTGAGGTATATACTTTATTGAGGTATAATTTACTTAAAGTGAAATTTACCCATTTTAAGTGCGAAGTTTGGTGAGTTTTGGCAATTGTATACACTCATGTAACAACTACCCCAATCAACCCAAAATATTCCCTCATGTCCTTCTGCAATACCCTCCCCAACCCACGGCCCCAGACTACCATTGATCTATGCTTTCTGTCACTAGAACTTTCAGATAAATGGAATCAAACACCGTGTAGTCTGTGTCTGGTCATTTTTCTTAGCACAATACTTCTGAGGCTCATTCATGTTGTTAGATGTATCAAAAATTAGCTCTGACTTCCCTGGTGGCACAGTGGTTGGGAGTCCACCTGCCAATGCAGGGGACACGGATTCGAGCCCTGGTCTGGGGGGATCCCGCGTGCCGCGGAGCAGCTCGGCCCATGCACACCACAGCTGCTGAGCCTGCGCTCTGGAGCCCACGGGCCACAACTGTTAAGCCTGTGAGCCATGACTGCTCCGGCCCGCGTGCCTGGAGCCCGTGCTCCACAACAAGAGAAGCCACTACAATGAGAGGCCCACACACCGCAGCAAAGAGTGGCCCCCGCTCTCCACAACTGCAGAGAGCCCGTGCGCAGCAGCAAAGACCCAAGACAGACAAAAATAAATGAATGAATGAATAAATAAATAAATAAATTTGTTTTTAAAAAATCAGTTCTTTTATTCCTGAGTAGTATTCCATTGCATGGATATACCACAATTTGTTTACCCATTCAGTTAATGCATACTTTGAGTTGTTCCCAGTTTTTGGCTATTATAAATAATGATGCTATGAACACTCATGTACAAATCTGCGTGGGTATACGCTTTCATTTCTCCTGGAGTAAATACCTAGAAGTGGACTCATTAGTTCATTAGTAAGTATATGTTTAACTTTAAAAGACATTGCCAAAATGTATTTTTATTTTGCATTCTCATGCAAAATGCGTGAGAATTCCAGTCGCTCCACGTTGTCAGTGTTTTTAATTTTAGTCATTCTAGTGGGTCTGCAGTGATGTATCACTGTAGTTTTAATTTGTATTTCCCTAATGACTAATAATGTGGAGCATCTTTTCAAGTGCTTATTGGCCATGTCTTTTTGTGTGAAGAACCATTTATAAACTGTGTTGTTTGTCTCATTATTGTGTTATAAGAATTCTTCATATATTTTGGATAAAATAAGTCCTCTATCAGATACATATGTATTGAGAATATTTTCTCCCAGTCTGTGGCTTGCCCTTTCATTTTCCTAACGTTGTCTTTCAAAAAGCAGAGGGTTTGGGCTTCTCTGGTGGCGCAGTGGTTGAGAGTCCGCCTGCTGATGCAGGGGACACGGGTTCGTGCCCTGGTCCGGGAAGATCCCACATGCCGTGGAGCGGCTGGGCCCGTGAGCCATGGCCGCTGAGCCTGCGCATCCAGAGCCTGTGCTTCGCAACGGGAGAGGCCACAACAGTGAGAGGCCTGCGTACCACAAAAAAAAAAAAAAAAAAAAAAGCAGAGGGTTTTAAAAAAATTTTGATGAAGCTCAATTTATCAATTTTGTCTTCCATGTTTTTATTTTTTTATGTATTTTTTCTGAGAAGTCTTTACCTAATTCACAAACATTTTCACCTACACTTTACTTTTAACTTTTATATTTAGGGCTATGATCCTTTTTGTGTTATTTTTTATATATGGTTGAGGCAAAGGTTGAGGTTCATTTTTTTCTATATGAATGTTTAGTTGTTTCAGCACATCTGTTACAAAGACTAACCTTTTGCCATTGAATTACCATAGCCTCATTACTGAAAATCAATTGACTATATATGTGTGGGTCTATAAATTCCCTATTAGGTTTCATGATCTATATATATCTATCCTTACACTAATACCACACTATCTTGATTACTATAGGTTTACATAAGGCTCAAGTATAATTTTTGATGATTTAACTCTACTAACAATCCTTTCCCATTAATATTAGGGAAATATTTTATAGATATCAAAATATCACACATACCAAAATTCTGAACATAAGAATTCTTTTCATCCCAAAGTAGAAGATTTATCCACTTATTTCTAAAGGTAGCAAAAGAAAATAAAAGCTAACTCATTTCATATATATGATCCATGCATTTCAAATGCACTTGTTCATTACCTATTCAGGCAGTACAAGAACTACCCCATGGGCCCCTAGAAATAAATCTAAAAGAATATCTCAGGCCTGATGGTGTCCTCTGACTTATACAGAGCCCTTTCTAACTAACCAATTCTAGCATATGCTTTACCATAGGGGAGAAAGAAGTACTAATTTTGACTGCATCTAGAAATATAGTTCTTCTTAAATTTATAAACCAGCTTTATAAACAACCACTTGTACGAGCCTGACAAATATTACCAGCATCCATGATACTATTTATCATAAAAATTGTTTAACAAAAACTGCAAATTTGTAGCCAGTGCTGGAAGGAAAGAAAACATACAAACCTGAAGAGGCAGTCCTCTCATAATGTTCACATTTAAAGAAACCTTAAAATTCTAGTGATGTCATGAGAGGTCTAAAAATAATACAGAATTATTTATACCCATGGCTGTTCTCTTTACTCAATAATGAGGTTTTAAAATAGCAGTAAAATGGGCCAATTTTATTCTGCTCATAATCAATACATGATTAGATTAAATTTTAAACACAAGGCTATGAAACTATTTCAAATTTTCTATTAGAAAAAAATTAAGAGCTTCAAGAAAATAAAAATTTTAATTGCACTGTATTTTTAAAGACTTATTTTTGAGGGAATCTATGTCCTATGTGATCAAAGGGAATGTCTCTCTAAAATTAACCAGGTCTAGTTATGCTTGAAGGCTAGAAATAAGATAATTAACAGTATGCAGCTATTAACTGACATGTCACCTATTATAGTGGTCACAAAAAGAATATCAATAATAATTCAGACTCTGAAACATAAGAGAAAATAATATAAAGACAATAAAAAAACCTAACACAGAACTATTTTATATTGCAAAATACAGAGGAATAGGGGATTCCACTTGAAATTATTTTTTGTCTACACTGCCCAGAAAGAAAACAATATCACTGGCTGCTTTTCAATCTTTCACACCATTTTCTAAAGGTACAAATTATTTAAAAATGCATTTGAATTTTTAAACTTCACTTATTTCTATGTAAAATTCTTTGGTAAGATACTACTGCTTGCTTCCAATCTTCATAAACACTTTCTACTGAAAAACAAAATGAGTTTACCACAGGGTAAACAGGGTGCTTATATTTCACTAAATTTCTATTAAGATCATCCATCCTCAATGCAGTCGTTCAAAATAGCAAGAGTAACTTTACAGCAGATTACATGTGAAACACTAACAATGTAAACTTTCAGCTGAATTTCTTTCAATCTCTCACCCCCCCATCTCCACTCTCAGACTGGTAGCACTGCTTATTAATCTCCCAGTTCACTCAGATGACTAGAACATCTCTTCACTGAGAAAAATGAGGAGAAAAGAATAATAAACTCACTTACCCTTCCTTAGACATTCTCAAAGATCTACTTCCTCTGGAAGAGAATACAGGATCAACAAACAAGCTTCACTGATCTCTAGAGAACTGTAGCTCATTTGTTAAAGCACAGAGAACTCAGGCCCTGAGAGGCCCAACAAATTTGGGCATGATGCCGAACCCTAACCAGGCAATATCTCAGAGACCAATATCCTCAGCTTTAAATACTTGAAAACCAAATAATAATAGGAAAAAATTGGAGAGCAGGAAAAATAACTAATGGTCTGAACTGTGTAAGACTGGCCAGTTTAGGAAGGAGACAATCCAAATGGTAAGTTCCCGTAAGAGACAGGAATCGTTACTGGCAAACACACAGAAAAAGCAAATTTACCCCCTAATGAGGCCCGCCAACAGTACGCAAACAATGTGAGTTTCACAGACCGGAGCAGCCCTAGTCAGTCCAAATCATTTAGTTTACTCTGGGAGAAAAAAACAAACAAACAAACAAAAAACCAACATAATACATAATACTATGTTTTAATTATCAGTTTAGTTATTTCCTCCCCTTAGAAAATGAACAATGTGAACTACAAGAGAAGGAAGTATTTATGTGCCGATCATATTACAGGAGGAACCTGAAGTATTTCCACACTGTGGTCTTTTTTCTGACCATTAACTGCTTTTAAGGAAAACATCTGTGTTCACATATATTTTACCCAAACATCTGAAAATTTCAGCCCATGTGAAAAGAAATTTACAGGTCTTTGGCATGTGGGGGATATACCCAGAACATTCTAAAAGTTAATTCCAAATCTTAGAGCAAGCTGAAGTTCGAAAGAAAAACATCTGCAACATTCCTGCCTCCTGAGCAATATAATGCATAGGGATTATGCAACATGGGAAGAAATAAACAAGTGTGCCAAAGTCTAAGAACACTGGTATGGCAAATAAATCCATCTATTGATGATTCAAATTAAAAATAAAATATATATACCTTAAAGAAATACTAGTTGAATTTAAAATTTAACTTTAAAAAACTTTATCTTTAAATAGTATCTAAATATCTTACTATAAAGGTTTCTATTAGTTACTAAAATGTTTAAATAGTCACTAAGTAACTAAAAGCACTACTAAATACTATAAATTCAAACTGAAATTATTTTCAGTGTATTTAGAAAAACAGTATGGTGTAATGGAAACAGAACGAGCACCAGAGCAACTAGGTTTGAATTCAGCTTTCTGGCTGAATAACTTAATTAACCTAAGCCTGAGATTTTTCATCTATAGAAGACAGATAACATCTGGTAGGGTTATTGTCTGTCATTGGTAAGCACTCAAAGAACTATTGTAACTTGGGGGGTTGGGGTACAGGGAAAGCAACTCGACTGTCAAGCATTATCTCACCAAAATATCTCTTGAGAAACACATTTTAAAAATCCAATTCTCAAATTATACATGAATAAGGACTTTCACTATCCTCAAACCAAATTCCATAAATACAAGAATACAAACTGAATATGGAAAAATGATCTAATCCCTGAGAGTGCCAACTTCCCATGGCTTCCCTGTATTTCCAGCTTGTGGCATCACAGCTCAGTGTGGTGGAAATAAATGTAATTACTATTTTAAGACTTTACTACTTGTAAAGAGAAAGGAAAACAAAAATCTCACTTGAACGGAGCGTATGCACACTTATATGAGCTTCCTGTGCAAAAGAGCCTGCACTGTCTAGCTATTTCAAACTCATACATTTAAGAAATATTTACTAAATATCTACGTGCCAGTGCCTGGTACCAGTAATACAGAAACAAACATGACAGTCCTTGATTTTAAGGAGTTCCAAGTCTAATGGAGGAGACCCACTCAAAATCTGTGAAAAAGTCGTGTGTAACTGTAGTATTAGAGATACGCACAACAGAGAGGTGCATCTATATTCTCCTCAGTCTTGCTGAAAGACAGGATGCCCAAGTTGTTGTTGTTAAACTGACACTGTGCTAAGCACTTTATATATTTATTATCTCATTTAATCTTCAAATAACTCTATGAGGTAGAAATTATTCCAATTTCATAGATGACAAAACAAAGTTTACAGCAGTTAAATACTGTGATTCTAAAGAAATTAAACGAAATAATCCGAAATGTTAACCCAAGGCCCAGGTTCCTAACCACCACACTAAAAAGATTAGCAGGTATTAATCAGACTTAAGAGGAAAAGAGGGGTGGAGAACATTCCAACAGAAGAGAAACTATGAATGAACAGCAGAGTGACACAGACATTATGATGTGTGGAAAAAACCTAGATTCAATTCAGAGTTGATGGAATACAGAGTTTGAGGAAGGGAGCTGCTCAAGATGAAAGTGCAAAGGAAAGGATCAGTCCTCACAGGGCCCTAAATGCTCTATTAATGGGCTTAGAATTTATCCCATAGCATGCTGGATGTGATGCCACTAAAGGTCTTAAGCAGAGTGATAAACGTGATTAACAAAACAGATCTGAAGAGGACAAGGCTAAAGGCAGGGAGACCTAATGGGGGTTACTTTTGTAAACCACAACAGTGATGACCAGAGCCTGTACTAGCACCATCAGGAATGAAAAGAACAGGCCAGAATCTAGAAAGATGAGGAGGCTGTATTAAAGTGCACACGTGTGCATGTGTGTTTAAATGTATTGAAAGGGGACTAGAAGAATAATCTCCAAACTACTGACAGTGTTCATCTATGACAAAGAGGACTGGGGGGTGAAAGGGTAAATAAAGGGGAATGTTCATATTTTACTCTATATATTTCTGTATTCCTGAATATTGCACAATAAGAATTTATTTGTGTATTACCTAAATAATTTCAAACACTTTAAAAAAATAATTAAGAGATTAAAATTTGGGATTGATGATTGTATTGCTCTCCATTTCTTGATCTATGGTAGTTACATTCAGAGATGGTTTGTCTTACTAATGGGAATAGTAACAACTACAGTTCTCTTTAAAAAAGCTTTGAAAAGGAAGTGGTTGGAAATAGAGCCAGGAAACTTCAGGTGTTTTTGATTCTTAAACCAAGTTCATTAAGATTTAAATGTTTAATATATAACTGGAAATACAAAAAGTAACAGAGCATATTTGAAAAAAGATTCCAAAATGAAATTCTGAAGAAACTAAAAAGTAATAAAAACTAAAATTAAAAATGTGATGAATACAAAAAATCTACAAACAACAAATGCTGGAGAGGGTGTGGAGAAAAGGGAACCCTCTTGCACTGTTGGTGGGAATGTAAATTGATACAGCCACTATGGAGAACAGTATGGAGGTTCCTTAAAAAACTAAAAAGAGAACTACCATATGACCCAGCAACCCCACTACTGGGCATATATCCTGAGAAAACCATAATTCAAAAAGAGTCAGGTACCACAATGTTCATTGCAGCACTATTTACAATAGCCAGGACATGGAAGCAACCTAAGTGTCCATCAACAGATGAATGGATAAAGAAGATGTGGCACATACACAATGGAATATTACTCCGCCATAAAAAGAAACGAAATTGAATTATTTTTAGTGAGGTGGATGGACCTAGAGTCTGTCATACAAAGTGAAGTAAGTCAGAAAGATAAAAACAAACACCGTATGCTAACACATATACATGGAATCTAAAAACAAAAAAGTGGTCCTAAAGAACCTAGGGGCAGGACAGGAATAAAGACGCAGATGTAGAGAATGGACTTGAGGATATGCGGAAGGGGAAGGGTAAGCTGGGAAGAAGTGAGAAAGTGGCAATGACATATATACACTACCAAATGTAAAATAGGTAGCTAGGGGCTTTCCTGGTGGTGCAGTGGTTAAGAATCTGCTTGCCAGGGTTTCCCTGGTGGCGCAGTGATTGAGAGTCCACCTGCCGATGCAAGGGACATGGGTTTGTGCCCCGGTCCGGGAAGATCCCACGTGCCGCGGAGTGGCTGGGCCCGTGAGCCATGGCCACTGAGCCTGTGCGTCTGGAGCCTGTGCTCCGTAACGTAAGAGGTCACAACAGTGAGAGGCCCATGTACCGCAAAAAAAAAAAAAAAAAAAAGAATCTGCTTGCCAATGCAGGGGACATGGGTTCGAGCCCTGGTCCGGGAAGATCCCACATGCTGCGGAGCAACTAAGCCCATGTACCACAACTACTGAGCCTGTGCACCTAGAGCCTGTGCTCCCAACAAGAGAAGCCACCACAATGAGAAGCCTGCGCACTGCAACAAAGAGTAACCCCCGCTTGCGGCAACTAAAGAAAGCCTGTGCACAGCAATGAAGACCCAACGCAGCCAAAAATAAAAATAAATTAAATTAAATTAATTTTAAAAATAAAAATTTAAAAAAAAACAAAACAGATAGCTAGTGGGAAGCAGCCGCATAGCACAGAGAGATCAGCTCGGAGCGTTGTGACCACCTAGAGGGGTGGGATAGGGAGGGTGGGAGACGCAAGAGGGAGGGGATATGGGGATACATGTATACGTATAGCTGATTCACTTTGTTATACAGCAGAAACTAACACAACGATGTAAAGCAATTATACTCCAATAAAGATGTTTAAAAAAATTGTGATGAACAGATTCAGGTCAGACCCAACCAAAAAGATAATTAGTTAATTGGAAGGTAGGTCAGGAAAAACCTTCCAGAATGTAACATGGAGAGAAAAAAGGATGGAAAATACAAAAGAAAGGATATAAGAAGAGAGGAACACAGTGCTAAAGACTAACATATGCTTATTAGAGTTCAGAAGGAGAGGAGAAAGAGAATAGAGCAAGGACAACACATGAAAAGATAATGGCTGAGAATTTAGAAACCAATTAAACACAAGCATAGAATCAAAAACTCCAATGACTCCCAAGCATGATAAATAAAAAGAAATCCAAAGTTTATTACCTACCAATTTTGGGAGGAATATTAGTGAGAGTGACATTTCTGATAGGCCTTTTGCATACTTTTGACTTCTGAGAGCATGTTACTATTATATATAATAATATAGTTGACCCTTGAAAAAGGAGGGTGTTGGGGCACCAAACCCCACAGAGTTGAAAATCCATGCAGTCAGCCCTCTATTTCCTTGGTTCTGCAAACTAGGAATAGAAAGGGACCTCAAATGAGGGATAGAAAAGAACTTCCTCACGTGGAAACAACCTAAATGACCATCAACAGATGAATGGATAAGGAAGATGTAGTACGTATATAAAATGGAATATTACTCAGCCATAAAAAGGTATGAAATTGGGTCATTTGTAGAGATGTGGATGGACCTAGAGACTGTCGTACATTGTGAAGTAAGTCAGAAAGAGAAAAATATCATATATTAATGCATATATGTGGAATCTGAAAAAAATTGGTATAGACGATCTTATTTACAAAGCAGAAACAGAGAACAAACATATATGGATACCAAGGGGGGAGAGGGGGTGGGATGAACTGGGAGACTGGGATTGACATATATACACTATTGATACTATGTACAAAATAGATAACTAATGAAAACCTACTGTATAGCACAGGGAACTCTGCTCAGCACTCTGTGGTGACCTAAATGGGAAGGAAATCCAAAAAAGAGGGGATATATGTATACGTATAGCTGACTCACTTTGCTGTACAGTAGAAACTAACACAACATTGTAAAGCAACTATACTCCAATAAAAATTTTAAAAAGTAAAGAAAAGAACTTCCTCAACCTGATAAAGGGCAGCTATGAAAACCCTGCAGCTACCATCAAACTTAATCATTAAAGACTGCAACCTTGGGACTTCCCTGGTGGCACAGTGGCTAAGAATCCACCTGCCAATGTAGGGGACACAGGTTCAATCCCTGGTTCGGGAAGATCCCACATGCCGCGGAGCAACTAAGCCCATGTACCTCAACTACTGAGCCTGTGCTCTAGAGCCCATGAGCCACAACTACTGAGCCCACACATCACAACTACTGAGCCCACGTGCCACAACTACTGAGTCTGTGCTCTAGAGCCCGTGAGCCACAACTACTGAGCCTGCGTGTTGCAACTACTGAAGCCCATGCGCCTAGAGCCCGTGCTCCACAACAAGAGAAGGCACCACAACGAGAAGCCCGCGCACTGCAACGAAGAGTAGCCCCCGCTCGCCGCAACTAGACAAAGGCCACGCGCAGCAACAAAGACACAACGCAGCCAAAAAAAAAAAAAAAAGACTGCAACCTTTCTTCCTAAGATGAGGCGAAAGAAAAGGATGTCCACTCTCATGAGTTTTATTTAGCACGGTACTGAACATTCTAGCCAAGGCAATCAGGCAAGAAAAGGGCTCTCCAAACTGGAAAAGAAGAAGTAAAACTACCCTTATTTGAAGATGACATGATCTTATATATAGAAATCCCTAAAGAATACACACACACACACACACACACAATTAGAGCTAATAAACAAATCTGGCAAAGTTGCAGGATATAAGATCAATATGCAAAAACCAGTTGTATTTCCATAAACTAGCAATGTACAATCCAAAAATAAAATTAAGAAAACAATTCCATTTACTGTAGCACCAAAAATCATGGACTAATTAGAAATGAACTGAACAAAAGTAGTGTTAAGACTTATATACTGATAACTACAAAAACTGTTGAAAGTGATTAAAGAAGGTCTAAACAAATGTAAAGACATCCCATGTACATCAATCGGAACACTTGATATTGTTGAGATGATGATACTCCTCAAACTGATATATAGAGTCAATGCACTCCCCATTGAAATCCCAGTTGGCTTTTTCACAGAAATTGACAAACTGATCCTAAAATTCTTATGTATATAGAAGGTCCCCAGAATAGTCAAAACAATTTTGAAAAGGAAGGAAAAACTAACTGTAGGACTCACATCACAATTTCAAAACTTAATACAAAACTGTAGCAATTAAGACTGTGTAGTACTGACATGAGGACAAATAGACCAATGGAATACAATGGGGAGGCCAGAAAGAAACACATATATCTATGGCTAACTGATTTTTGACAAGAGTATCAAGATAATTTAATGTGGAAACAATACTCTTTTTCAGCAAACAAGAGTTAAGATAACTGGATATTCACGTGCAAAAGAATGAATTTAAACCCCTATCTTGCACCATATACAAAAATTAACTCAAAATGTATCCAAAACCTAAATATAAAACATAAAACTCTCAAAGGAAAATATAGGTCTAAATCTTTGTGACCGTAGGTTAAGCAATGATTTCTTAAGCATGATGACAAAAGCACAAGCAACAAAAACCATAAATTGGACTTCATCAGCATTAAAAAACATTTGTCCTTCAAATGACATAACCAAGAAGGTGAAAAGACAACCCACAGAATGGGAGAAAATGTCTGAAAATCATATACCAGACAAAGGTTTAGTATCTAGAAAACATGAAGAACTTATACAACTCAATAATAAAAAAAAAACCTCAATTAAGAAATGGGCAAAGGATCTGAAGAGATATTTCTCGAAAGAAGATATACAAATGGCCAATAAGAGCATAAAAAGATGCTCAACATCATTAATCATAAGGGAAATGCACATCAAAATCACAATGAGATACCACCACACACACACTAGGATGGCTATAGTAATTCTTAAAAACCCACTAACAATAACAAGTGTTGTTTTGAAGGGCGTAGAGAAATTGGAAGCCACAAACATTGCTGAAGGGAATGGAAAAGATGCATTTGCACTGGAAAACGGTTTGATAATGCTTCAGTAAGTTAAAGTTACCATATGACCCAGCAAATTCTACTGCTAGATATATAATCCCCAACACTGAAAACATGTCCACACAAAATGTATACACAAATGTTTGACGTATCATTACTCATACCAGCCAAAATGTGGAAACAATCCAAATATTAAGCAACAGATGAACAGATAAACAAAATGTGGTATATCCAGACAATGTAATATTATTCAGCCATTAAAGGAATTAAGTATTGGCTCATGCTACAATATGGATGAACCCTGAAAACATTAAGTGCAAGAGATAGAAAGAAAAAAAGCCACATATTTTATGATTCAATTTATATGAAATGTCCAGAATAGGTAATTCCATAGAGACAGAAAGTAGATTAGTGGTTGTCAGGGATTGAGAAGAGAAGGGAATGGGGAGTAACTAATAATGAGTGTGGGGTTTCTTTTTGGAGTGAAGAAAATGTTCTGGAATTAGATAGTGGTGATGGTTACATAACTCTCGATATATACTAAAACCCACTGAATTGTGTATTCCGTAGTGTTCCTTTTTCCGAGTTATATTTCATTGTGTGGATGTACTGCATTTTATTTATGCATTCACCCACTAAAGGATATTTGGGCTGTCCCTTGTTTGAGGCAATTATAGACTGATATACTATAAACATTACTCATGTACAGTTTTTTGTGTGAGCATAAAGTTTTCCTTTACCTAGGGCAAGTATCTAGGAGTAAGATCTCTGGGTCATTGGCTAAAGGTCTCTAACTTTATAAGAAATTACCAAACTGTTTGGCAGAGTAGCTGCAGCAATGTATCAGAGCTCCAATTGCTCCACATTCTTGACAGCACTTGCTATCGCCAGTATTTTTTATTTCAGCCACTGTAATAGGCATATACAATGTGGTTTTAATTTGTATTCCCTAATGGCTAGTGATGTTACAAATATGCGTGTATGCCATCCATATATCCTCTGTAGTGACATGTCAGTCTTTTGCCCATTTCTTCATTGGGTTGTTTTCATATTATTGAATTTTAAAAGTTCTTCATTTATTCTGAATACAAGTTCTTTACCAGATATGTGATTTACAATTATTTTCTCAGTCTGTAGCTAAAAACTGAAAAAAGCCCAAAGGTCCACTAACAGAAAATGAATAAACAAACTGTGGTATAATGATACAATGGAATGCCAGATAGTAATAAAAAGAACAAATTACTGATATACACAAAAACATGGATGAATCTCTCAGACAGTACACTGAATAAAAGAAGCCATATCCAAAAGAATCCTTGAGGGAGTTCCCTGGTGGCCCAGTGGTTAGGATTAGGGGCTGTCACTGCCATGGCCCAGGTTCAATCCCTGGTCAGGGAACTGAGATCCCTCAGGCTGCGTGGCGCAGCAAAGCAAAGCAAAGCAAAACACACACACACACACACACACACACAGACAGAATCCTTGAAGGTGAAATACACTATCTAAATATGATTAACATTTCCTCAGCCTGAGTTTCTTACTGCAGGAGTTCATTAAATCAAAGATCTGCTATCACTTATCCTTCCTCTTCCTTGATGCCGCCACCACCACTACTTCCTGTTTTATTTTACTCTTAGGTATACTGCTTTGGGAAGAAGCATAGAGGGAACGGTGGCAGAGAAACAAATTGAGCATGTTTTAGGATCCAGCATCTTCTTCTGAACAATAAAGTTTAGAGGATTTGTATTCCATAAAGTAGTATCACTGCTCATTATAAAGCGTACTTGTATTTAGAACAGACAATACCTATGATGTAAGGAAAGGTATGTCACTGAGAGAATTTTTTAAAGTCAACTTTTTATGTTGAGATAATTGTAGATTCACATGCAGTAGTAAGAAATAATACAGAGAGATTCCCTACACTCTTCACCCAGTTTCCCCCCAGTGGGAACATCTTGCATAAATATAGTACAATATCACAATATCACAACCAGGAAACTGACCTTGACACAATCCACCAACCAGACTTCACCAGTTTTACATGCACTCATTTGTGTGTGTGTAGACTCATGCAATCACCACTCGAGTCAAGATACAAAACAGTTCCATCACAAGGATTCCTTGTACAACTTTTTATAGCTACACCCACCTCCCACGACCCAAGCCAATCCCTAACCCCTGGCAACCACTACTCTTTTCCCAATCTCCATAATTTTGTCATTTCAGGAATGTTATAGACATGGAATCATACAGTAAGTAACCTTTTGAGATTTGCTTTATTAACTCAGCATAGTTTACTTGAGCTATATTAAAGTTGTGTGTATCCATAGTTAATTCGTTTTTATTGCTGAAGAGTATTCCATCGATCAAATGTTTTGGGTCAAAATAAATAAAAATTTAAAATCTTACCAATTCCTGAATCCCCATTTGTCATTCCTTAGGAATATGAAACTCTAACCAAAGCATTAGAATGATACACTAACAAAAAAATTTAGTACAGTTCTGATACTCTACCTCACTTTTTTTTTTAAACATTCTTTTTTTAAATTTATTTATTTTTGGTTGCGTTTGGTCTTCATTGCTGCGCGTGGGCTTTCTCTAGTTGCGGTGAGTGGGGGCTACTCTTCGCTGCGGTGTGCGGGATTCTCATTACCGTGGCTTCTCTTGTTGCGGAGCACGGGCTCTCAGCACATGGGCTTCAGTAGTTGTGGCACACGGGCTCTAGAGCGCTGGCTCAGCAGCTGTGGCACATGGGCTTAGCTGCTCCGCAGCCTGTGGGATCTTCCCAGACCAAGGCTCGAACCCGTGTCCCCTGCATTGGCAGGCAGATTCTTAACCACTGCACCACCTGGGAAGCCCCTCACTCTTCTTATTCTGACAAGATGTATGTACATTATTTAAGGACGGTTCCTTGGCATTCCTGAGGACCTATATTTCCATGTGATTTTCAATTTATAATATGGCTACTGAAATGTTAACAATTTATCCATTTGAATATTTGAAACCATACTGAAATGGCAGGTTAATTTGGCTTGACTGATGACACAACTAAAAAGCTGAATGACATTCATGTGATATCCATAAGTGGTTGACAAAAAAATTAAAATTTATCAACCTGCAATCTTTGCATAAAACCTGATACCTACTTTTAATTTGAGGTTAAAAAAACCCATAAATATTTCTACTTCTACTAATGTGCCAAGCTATAGGTACTAAAAAATAATTTTATATATGTATGCAAATTCCTTTTTATTAAACATATATAATAAACTTATTTTGATTGGAGAATTATTATTCAACAGATTTAAATAAATACTGGTATGAAGGCCAAAATTTCAATTAAAAAAATAATTTCAGATAAATATATAAAGAACTTTAAAGACAAAGTAACTGCAGTGTCTTTCAAAATAAGGCAAGGGAGGGTGGGATGAACTGGGAGATTGGGATTGACATATATACACTACTATGTATAAAATAGATAACTAATGAGAACCTACTGTATAGCACAGGGAACTCTGTGGTGACCTAAATGGGAAGGAAATCCGAAAAAGAGGCGATATACATATACATATAGCTGATTCACTTTGTTGCTGTACAGTAGAAACTAACACAACATTATAAAGCAACTATACTCCAATAAAAATTAATTAAAAAAAATAAAAATAATGGATAAAGAAGATGTGGCACATATATACAATGGAATATTACTCAGCCATAAAAAGAAACGAAACTGAGCTATTTGTAATGAGGTGGATAGACCTAGAGTCTGTCATACAGAGTGAAGTTAGTCAGAAAGAGAAAGACAAATACCGTATGCTAACACATATATACGGAATTTAAAAAAAAAAAAATGTCATGAAGAACCTAGGGGCAAAACGGGAATGAAGACGCAGACCTACTTGAGAATGGACTTGAGGATATGGGGAGGGGGAAGGGTGGGCTGTGACAAGGCGAAAGAGAGGCATGGACGTGTATACACTACCAAACGTAAGGTAGATAGATAGTGGGAAGCAGCCGCAGAGCACAGGGAGATCAGCTCGGTGCTTTGTGACCGCCTGGAGGGGTGGGATGGGGAGGGTGGGAGGGAGGGAGATGCATGAGGGAAGGGATGTGGGAACAGATGTATATGTATGACTGATTCACTTTGTTATAAAGCAGAAACTAATTAAAAAAATAAATAAATAAACTTAAAAAAAAATAAATAAATAAAAATAAAAATAAAAAAAATAAGGCAAAAGACTGGATAACCAAAAATTCACAAGCCCAATTACTTACCAAATTTCAGTTCAACATGATAAAAACCACTGATAAATTCATAAGCTGTGTTCATAAAGAAAGAGCAAATTCACTTACAAAAATTCTTTCGTACTGTAATCATAAAACTTTAAAAGGATAAAACCAAATACCTGACTTCAGCATCCTGGACACTGTCAACAGGGAGAGCAGATGAAAATTCTAATTGTTCCAGTCCTGGATATGGTGGATACAAACTGTGATCTGTACTCATCACTATCAGATTTTAAACAGAGGTAAGTGTCTAACCTGCCTCCTTCAAGCGACGGTAACATATGAGCAGCTCAGCCTGTCTCTGACCATACACCAAAACATATTCCAAAGAAGGGTTTGGCCTGATGATTAGCTCCAGCCTAGAAGACTCAACAACCATAATAAGGAAATGGAAGAAGAATAAGTCATACATTCTGAAGGCCAGTTTCTTAATAGTGACACATGACCATTATTTCCATATTGAAACTTGGATGACCAACATTAAGCAAGAAAAAAAGCTAGAAGTTAGATATTTATTTACTTAATTAAAAATATTTAGCTTCTTCTAAAAGGGAATTCTAAAGCATCACATAAAATGTACAGTTATGATAAATGATCATCATAGCCTGCCTAATTTAACCAATGATAAATTACCAACCCCAATAAATGTCTTTAATAAAAAGCCCTGAAATAGAACATTCTACAAATTGACTTAACTAGAAAACTAAAACAAATTTCTTTTAAATGCTTTCTATTTAAAAATTTTAATTAACAAAAGCAAATACCTGCAAGAGTTCAAGAATCTAATTTTTTAAATTCTGCAATATGCTACATCATGGATGAACCTTGGAGACATCGTGCTAAGTGAAACAAGCCAGTCACAAAAAGACCAATACTGTATGATTCCATTTATATGAGGTACTTAGGGTGACCAAAATCATCAAGACAGAAAGATAATGGTGATTAGTTGCCAAGGGCTGGGGTGAGAGGAGAATGGCAAGTTATTCCTCAGTAGGTGTAAGGTTTCAATTTCACAAAATGAAGAGCTGTGGGGATGGACAGTGGTGATAACTACATAACAATGTGAATGTATTTAATACCACTGACTGTATACTTAAAAACAGTTAAGATGGCAAATTTTATGGTATGTGTACTTTATTAAAATTCTATTTTAGTAAAAAAATAGGGGGGGAATAGGGGAAAAAATAGAAAAAGGGGGGGGTTTAAATGACTTAAGAATTCAAGCCCTTCAAGATGCTTTTTCTATTCCTTCTGTTACTTCAGATTGCACTCTACTATATGAAGAATGTAGGGTACAGAGCCTGTCCAGAATCTTCCAGGAAGTATCATTCTAAATGAGTCAGAAGTGCTCTCAGGCTGTGAAATATTAAATACAATTAGGACACTTGATGTTTCCTAGATGATCTCTCTTCATTGCATAATTCTAGCCCTTGTTTCCACTGATAAATACGTTACATCACAACCAAATGTATACTTCATGAATATACAGACTGAGCAAATAATTGAACAGAAAGTATAAAACACCTTTATATTTTATCTCTTCCAAATGCATATGTTATGTGTTTTATTTATACATAAAAACTCTGTTTTATACTTTAATTCCCATGCACATCTAGCAACACGTCTCACACACTGCAGAGGATCATTGGTACCCACTGATTGATTCTGAGTCTTCATATCTTAATGGGAACCTGAAATGTTTTTACTCTTTCAGGGTTTAAGAAAAAACAGCAGCCTAAAATCTAGAAATGCTACACAGTCAGCAGATGTTTCTGCTTAATAGAGTTAAATCAATTTGTTATGGAATACTTTGTTTCCTCCATATAAACACATTCACCAGAGAACTACCACGAAGGTGAAATCACAACCTGCTGGGCCAGTGACTGGGAGTTTATTCAGTAAATGCTCAGCTTGTTTTCACTTGTGGATCAGTTGACTAAAGACTCTTATATGCAGTGTGTAACATAAGCTCTCAAGTAAGCAATTATTAATTAGCAATTATTAAGTTCAAAGCAACAAATATTTATTGAGCATAGAATTTTTAAAGCTAGAAGAAGCCTTAAAGACCTTCCCCTTTAATCTCATCATCTTATACCTAAAGAAACCACCACCCAGGGAGGCTAACTGGTCTCCCCTGGATCACAAAACCTGAACCCAGCATTTCCAACTCTGACTCCAATTGCTGACTTCTTTTCCATTGCTTAGACCAAATTTCAGAGACAGCATTATAAACTTATATTTTGTCATCTTCACTGTGTTCCTAGGTCCAATGTATCATAAATATACAATGTATCTGATTCCTAGACGTTTACATTTTTAAAGTAGATCACTTGTGTACATTTCTTTTTGATCTTGATTATTAAAATTATGTACAAATATTCAATATAAATGTTTTGGTTCCTTGAAGTATACTACTAATATAAATATGGCTTATTTTTCTTTCTGGTAGATTTGTACCACTAAGTGATCAAAATAGAAAACTTACAGGGGCCTAAAACAAGGTAAATGGGTACTGCCTACAGTGGGATGGACTGGAGATTCCACCTTGCCAAGACAGAGATTTCTTGTCAGCTCCTGTGCTTAATTTAGGTCATACTGAGCTCAGGACTATGTGAAATATAAATATGCATTAAATGAAACTGACAAGAAAGGACAGTTTATACTGCATGAACCTGTTGTTCAACAAATACTGGATGGTAAGAGAACATAAAACCCCTTGGACCAAACCAAACCAAGAATGTAGAAGAAATGGGTGTTTCCAATGAACATAACAAGCAAACAGAAAAAGCAGAATAAAAGATTTGGAATTTGGAAAAGGCTGTACCCATGTTTTAAACTCAGAGTACAAAAATTAGCACATTTTGTGAGGTTCAGGATTCATCCTTTGCATCCTTCTAAGAATGTGACATCAGCTGGCAGGCAGGTGTGTTTTTCACCTAAAAGTGATAAAACTTTGTGTATATCATAAATTAAATTATTTGAATACAAACCTTTTTACTTTTGGAAGTCAGTTTTTAATTTTTCATCTTGAACTCTCTCTTGATATAAGTTTCAAAAATTTTTTTCTTTAGTACAAGTAGTATTTACAATGTTTGTTCTTACATTAACTTTTTTCTTAATGTAAACATTAATGAATTGGGAAAAATGCTACCTAGTGACCTACCATCAGGGAAATATCACCAACCTACTTTAAAAACCAACTATTGATGTAATAATTAACTTTCAAAATATTCAATATCAAGTAACTATTTTCTTCAAAATATTAATGCTTACTGAAGCACTAAAATGTTACCTAATTCTGACCTAGCTTTCCTACACAGAGAAGAATGGAATCAGAATTATTTTTTTGTCTACTTACAAGAACTTATCTGTATAAACTAGTTTAACCATCCCAGAACAGATGAGTAATTATGAGTTGTTGTAGACTTCCTGGAGTGCCTATGCAAAGTTTTTGCACTACCAGTACACCAGCATTTCCACTTTTCCTGGCTTTCCCAGGACAGAGGCAGAGACAGTTCTACTAGGACCCAGATCTTTCTATCCTACAAGTATAAACTTCTAATTTCTGTCTAAAACCAAATGATTCCTAATTGCAGTATCTACTTCCAAGTATCTCAGCCACTTAAGATTCAGGTAGCCATTAAGATTTAGAAGCAGCCATTTAATTGAATCTATTAAAACTGGCAAATGAATTGAAAATACTTACTTTTTAAACTTTTAAAGGAAAAATGATTTAGAGAAAATATTGAAGTCTTAAATCAATATAAGTAAACACTGCTAATACCCAGAATAATCCACATTCAATCTAATACAGTAATCAGCAGGCACAATTCTAAAACTATTTAAAAACTATAATCAGTTTGTGGCAAATGGCAATTAAAAACTGCATTATTGAGAGGGCAGACAGCAGAAGCAAGAAGAACTACAATCTTTCAGCCTGTGGAACAAACACTACATTCACAGAAAGACAGACAAGATGAAAAGGCAGAGAGCTATGTACCAGATGAAGGAACAAGATAAAACCCCAGAAAAACAACTAAATGAAGTGGAGATAGGCAACCTTCCAGAAAAAGAATTCAGAATAATGATAGTGAAGATGATCCAGGACCTCAGAAAAAGAATGGAAGCAAAGATCAAGAAGATGCAAGAAATGTTTAACAAAGACCTAGAAGAATTAAAGAACAAACAGAAATGAAAAATACAATAACTGAAATGAAAAATACACTACAAGGAATCAATAGCAGAATAACTGAGGCAGAAGAACAGATAAGTGACCTAGAGTGGAATTCACTGCTGCGGAACAGAATAAAGAAAAAAGAATGTAAAAAAATGAAGACAGCCTAAGAGACCCCTGGAACAACATTAAATGCAACAACATTTGCATTAGAGGGGTCCCAGAAGGAGAAGAGAGAGAGAAACAACAGGAGAAAATATTTGAAGAGATTATAGTTGAAAACTTCCCTAACATGAAAAAAAGGAAATAGCCACCCAAGTCCAGGAAGTGCAAAGAGTCCCATACAGAATAAATCCAAAGAGAAACATGCCGAGACACAGAGTCATCAAATTGGAAAAAATTAAAGACAAAGAAAAATTATTGAAAGCAGCAAGGGAAAAACCACAAATGACATACAAGGGAACTCCCATAAGGTTAACAGCTGATTTCTCAGCAGAAACTCTACAAGCCAGAAGAGAGTGGCATGACATATTTAAAGTCATGAAAGGGAAGAAGCTACAACCAAGATTACTCTACCCTTCAAGGATCTCATTCAGATTCGAAGGAAAAATCAAAAGCTTTACAGATGAGCAAAAGCTAAGAGAATTCAGCACCACCAAACCAGCTCTACAATAAACGCTAAAGGAACTTCTCTAAGTAGGAAACACAAGAGAAGAAAAGGACCTACAAAAACAAACCAAAAGCAATTAAGAAAATGTTAACAGGAATATACATATCGATAATTACCTTAAACGTGAATGCATTAAATGCTCCAACCAAAAGATACAGGCTCGCTAAATGGATACAAAAACAAGACCCATACATATGCTGTCTACAAGAGACCCACTTCAGACCTAGGGACACATACGACTGAAAGTGAGGGGATGGAAAAAGATATTCCATGCAAATAGAAATCAAAGGGAAAGCTGCAGTAGCAATACTCATATCAGATAAAATAGACTTTAAAATAAAGAATGTTACAGGAGACAAGGAAGGACACTACATAATGATCAAGGGATCAATCCAAGAAGAAGATATAACAATTATAAATATATATGCATCCAACATAGGACACTTCAATACATAAGGCAACTGCTAACAGCTGCAAAGGAGGAAGTCGACAGTAATACAATAATACTGGAGGACTTTAACACCTCATTTACACCAACGGACAGATCATCCAAACAGAAAATTAATAAGGAAACACAAGCTTTAAATGACACAATAGACCAGATAGATTGAATTGATATTTATAGGACATTCCATCCAAAAACAGCAGATTACACTTTCTTTTCAAGTGAGCATGGAACATTCTCCAGGATACATCACATCTTGGGTCACAAATCAAGCCTCAGTAAATTTAAGAAAATTGAAATCATATCAAGTACTTTTCTGACCACAACGCTATGAGATTAGAAATCAATTACAGGGAAATAAAAACGTGAAAAACACAAACACATGGAGGCTAAACAATAATACATTACTAAATAACCAAGAGATCCCTGAAGAAATCAAAGAGGAAATCAGAAAATACCTAGACACAAATGACAATGAAAACATGATGATCCAAAACCTACGGGATGCAGCAAAAGCAGTTTTAAGAGGGAAGTTTATAGCTATACAAGCCTACCTTAAGAAACAATAAATATCTCAAACAATCTAACCTTACACCTAAAGGAACTAGAGAAAGAAGAACAAACAAAACCCAAAGTTAGTAGAAGGAAAGAAATCATAAAGATCAGAACAGAAATAAATGAAACAGAAACAAAGAAAACAATAGCAAAGATCAATAAAACTAAAAGCTGGTTCTTTGAGAAGATAAACAAAATTGATAAACCATTAGCCAGACTCATCAAGAAAAAGAGGGAGAAGACTCAAATCAATAAAATTAGAAATGAAAAAGGAGAAGTTACCACAGACACAGAAGAAATACAAAGCATCCTAAGAGACTACTACAAGCAACTCTATGCCAATAAAACGGACAACCTGGAAGAAATGGACAAATTCTTAGAAAGGTATAACTTTCCAAGACTGAACCAGGAAGAAATAGAAAATATGAACAGACCAATCACAGTAATGAAATTGAAACTGTGATTTAAAATCTTCCAACAAACAAAAGTCCAGGAACAGATGGCTTCACAGGTGAATTCTATCAAACACTTAGAGAAGAGCTAACACCCATCCTTCTCAAACTCTTCCAAAAATTGCAGAGGAAGGAACACTCTGAAACTCATTCTATGAGGCCACCATCACCCTGTTACCAGAACCAGACAAAGATACTCCAAAAAGGAAAACTACACACCAATATCACTGATGAATATAGACGCAAAAATCCTCAACAAAATACTAGCAAACAGAACCCAACAACACATTAAAAGGATCATACACCATGATCAAGTGGGATTTATCCCAGGGATGCAAGGATTCTTCAATATACGCAAATCAATCAATGTTAACACCATATTAATTGTTAACACCATATTAACAAACTGAAGAATAAAAACCATACGATCACCTCAATAGATGCAGAAAAAGCTTTTGACAAAATTCAACACCATTTATGATAAAAACTCTCTAGAAAGTGGGTATAGAGGGAACCTACCTCAACATAATAAACGCCATATATGACAAACCCACAGCAAACATCATTCTCCATGGTGAAAAACTGAAAGCATTTCCTCTAAGATCAGGAACAAGACAAGGATGTCCACTCTCGCCACTATTATTCAACTTAGATTTGGAAGTCCTAGCCACGGGAATCAAAGAAGAAAAAGAAATAAAAGGAATACAAGCTGGAAAAGAAGTAAAACTGTCACTGTTTGCAGATGACATGACACTATACATAGACAATCCTAAAGATGCCACCAGAAAACTACTAGAGCTGATCAATGAATTTGGTAAAGTTGCAGGATACAAAATTAATGCACAGAAATTTCTTGCATTCCTATACACTAATGATGAAAAATCTGAAGAGAAATTAAGGAAACACTCCCATTTACCACTGCAATGAAAAGAATAAAATACCTAGGAATAAACCCACCTAGGGAGACAAAAGACCTTTATGCAGAAAACTGTAAGACACTGATGAAAGAAATTAAAGATGATACAAACAGATACAGAGATATACCATGTTCTTGGATTGGAAGAATCAATATTGTGAAAATGACTATACTACCCAAAGCAATCTACAGATTCAATGCAATCCCTATCAAATTACCAATGGCATTTTTTACAGAACTAGAACAAAAAATCTTAAAATTTGTATGGAGACACAAAAGACCCCAAATAGCCAAAGTGGTCTTGAGGGGAAAACATGGAGCTAGAGGAATCAGACTCCCTGACTTCAGACTACACTACAAAGCCACAGTAATCAAGACAATATGGTCCTGGCACAAAAACAGAAATATAGATCAATGTAACAGGATAGAAAGCCCAGAGATAAACCCACGCACCTATGGTCAACTAATCTATGACAAAGGAGGCAAGGATATACAATGGAGCAAAGACAGTCTCTTCAATAAGTGGTGCTGGGAGAACTGGACAGCTACATGTAAAAGAATGAAATTAGAACACTCCCTAACACCATACCCAAAAATAAACTCAAAATGGATTAGAGACCTAAATATAAGACAGGACACTATAAAACTCTTAGAGGAAAACAAAGGAAGAACACTCTTTGACCTAAATCACAATAAGATCTTTTTTGATCCACCTCCTAGAGTAACGAAAATAAAAACAAAAATAAACAAATGGGACGTAATGAAACTTAAAAGCTTTTGCACAACAAAAGAAACTACAAACAAGACGAAAAGACAACCCTCAGAATAGGAGAAAATATTTGCAAATGAATCAACAGACAAAAGATTAATCTCTAAAATATATAAACAGCACATGCAGCTCAATATTAAAATAACAAACAACCCAATCCAAAAATGGGCAGAAGACCTAAATAGACATTTTCCAAAGAAGACATACGGATGGTCAAGAAGCACATGAAAAGCTACTCAACATCACTAATTATTAGAGAAATGCAAATCAAAACTACAATGAAGTAACACCTCACACCAGTTAGAATAGGCACTATCAGAAAATCTACAAACAACAAATGCTGGAGAGGGTGTGGAGAAAAGGGAACCCTCTTGCACTGTTGGTGGGAATGTAAATTGATACAGCCACTATGGAGAACAGTACGGAGTTTCCTTAAAAAACTAAAAATAGAATTACCATATGACCCAGCAATCCCACTACTGGGCATATACCCAGAGAAAACCATAATCCAAAAAGACACATGCACCCCAATGTTCACTGCAGCACTATTTACAATAGCCAGGACATGGAAGCAACCTAAATGCCCATCGAAAGATGAATGAATAAAGAAGATGTGGTACATATATACAATGGAATATTACTCAGCCATAAAAAGGAGTGAAATTGTGTCATTTGTAGAGATGTGGATGGATCTAGAGTCTGTCATACAGAGTGAATTAAGTCAGAAAGAGAAAAACAAATATTGTATATTAACGCATATATGTGGAACCTAGAAAAATGGTACAGATGAACCGGTTTGCAGGGCAGAAACTGAGACACAGATGTAGAGAACAAATGTATGGACTCCAAGGGGGGAAAGTGGAGGGGTGTGTGTGATGAATTGGGAGACTGGGATTGATATATACACACTAATATGTATAAAATGGATAACTAAGAGGAAACTGCTGTATAAAAAAATAAAATGAAATTCAAAAATACAAAAAAAAAGAAAGTGTCTGTTTCCCCATATCTATACTAATACCTAACCTTTTGAATCTTTGACATTGTGATAAATTAAAACTATATCTCATTTAAAAACAAAAAAACCAAACTGCATTATTAATAACTAAGGCGCAATTTTCTAGCAGCTGAAGATTTTGTGCTCTTAAGGACTTTTTTTTAGTAGATATAAGAAGCAGTAAGAAGTTTTTTAAAAAAGCACCAGCAGTGTGGTTGTAAAATTCTGGCAAAAAAATTCTGGACTTTGGACTGGGTTTGAACCATGAACCAGTTATGTGATCTAGGGTAAATTGCCTAACCACTCTGCACGTTAATTTCATCATCCATAAAATGAAGATATTATACGCCCACTTTATAGAGCTGTTTTGATGATTAAATAGACAAAATACTTACCGATGATAAGCTTCTCGTCGATACTTTTTCAGGGCATGTTTATCCATGTTAGCAGGCATATCTGCTGCATTTTGTAACCGATCACTCCAGGAAGTTGTCATTTTATTTTACTTGTATGCTCAATTCTAGAAAAGAAAATCAGTAATTTAGTAGATTAACATTAGCATCTGTATATTGAAATCAGATTTTTTTTTAAAAATTAGTAAAACTCTAGATTGCAAATTGTCTGATATTACTATTTAAATATACTGAATATGGAAATATACTGAAAAATTAAAGTAACACTTCTAAACTATGTAAATTTAGGAAAATAATTTCATATAGTAATTTCTATCCAGAAAGATCATATATAACACTTTCAAATAATTAAGCATGATTGCCAGTAATAATTTACTTTTTAAAAAAAAATAATTTACTTTAATCCTAGATTCTAGAAAAGGGGCTGAGACCACAGACATGTGAAAATATATAATTTTCAGTTAATGTATGTTCAAAATATGTAAAGTAAGCAACTTTTTGATTCTGATAAACATACTAAACTCAATCAATGGTAGTACAAATATGTATGAGTATTTGACTTCTAATTATATTATGCTGTTATATTTTTCTTTTTGTTTTTTTATTTTATTTTGCTGTACGCGGGCCTCTCAATATTGTGGCCTCTCCCGTTGCAGAGCACAGGCTCCGGACACACAGGCTCAGCAGCCATGGCTCACAGGCCCAGCAGCTCCGCAGCATGTGGGATCTTCCCGGACCGGGGCATGAACCTGTGTCCCCTGCATCAGCAGGCGGACTCTCAACCACTGTGCCATCAGGGAAGCCCTGCTTTTATATTTTTCAATGATAAATTATCTTGCAGCTAGTATTACAGACTGAACTAGAAGAAGAAATAAACTAAAACATTTCATCTCATTAGAATAAACATCTAAATCGAGGTGAGCAGGTGTCTTTACTGTATTTTTACTATAGGCACTGTTACAGGTTTCACTTCTATTTTTGCAGTTTTCATCTTCAGCTTTAAACAAGGATGAAAAATAACCTTTTAGAGTTAAGAAGTTTATTAACATTTTATTAAAATACCAATGTTTGTGAAAACATCTGCATTCTAACTTATTTCCAATTTTGAAAATGCTAACATTGTTTATGACATTATGGCAATTTTAAAGTAAGCCATCTTTGTAGCTTTTTAAAATAATAATTTACTGAGGTGAAATTCACATAAGAAAACTAACCATTTTAAAATAAGTCAATGGCATTTAGTATGTTCATAATATAGTGCAACCACCACCTCTATCTAGTTCCAAAATACTTCTGTCACTCCAAAGTAAAACCCTTTACCCATTAAGCAGTTTCTCCCCATTCTCCCCACCCCATGGCCACCCCAATCCCACTTCTGCCTCTTTGGGTTTATCTATTCTGGATATTTCATATAAGTAGAATCATACAGAACGTGAGTTTTTGTATCTGGCTTCTTTCATTTAGCATGTTTTCTAGTTTCATCCATGTTCTACCATGTTTCAGATACTTCCTTCCTTTCTATGGCTGAATAATAAATATTCCACTGTGTGCATGTACCACAATTTGTTTATCTCTTCATCCGCTGACAGACATTTGGACTACTTCCACCTTTTGGCTACTGTGAATAGTACTGCTATGAACATGTATAAACAATGTATTTACTTGAGTACCAGTTTTCAATTCTTTTGGATATATATTTAGGTCTGTAATGTTTCTGAAGTAATCAAGATTTCCAAACACTGTTTAGATAACAAAAGTACTGTTACTTGCAAAAGACTCTAGTTAAGGGACTTCCCTGGCAGTCCAATGGTTAAGACTCCGTGTTTCCACTGCAGGGGGCACAGATGCGATCCCTGGTAGCGGAAGTAGGACCCTACGTAACTTAAGAGAAGTTATTTGCTAGACTACTATAACTGAATCTAGATACACTATGGGGTTACTTGTTTATTTTTAAAAATTCATGTAGCAAATCCAGACTATTTTGTGGACCAAAAAGGGTTAAATTTTTAAAAGTAGAGAATTACAATGGAACTTCAATGGTTTTCGGTGGGGGGTGGAGTGGAGGTTGAGGGAAGGACCAGGACTATATCTTACATAAGTTTAAATAAGACTCAGAAATGAAATTTGTATTCTATGACGAATTAAGGGAAATCAGAATAGTCATGCCATTAAAGAAAAACTTTAACGTGAGCTCTACTGCAATTATAGTCTATATAGTAAAGTACAGGAAACAAATTTTGTTAATTTATTGTTAAGGCCTTCAGTGAACTCCAACTTTTTAAAAATCTCTAATAGTATTCATAAAAGTCTACCTCTTTTTATTTTTAAAAAGTTAAGGAGGGATTCCCTGGTGGCGCAGTGGTTAAGAATCCGCCTGCCAATACAGGGGAAGCGGGTTCGATCCCTGGTCTGGGAAGATCCCACATGCTGCGGATCAACTAAGCTCGTGTGTCACAACTACTGAGCCTGCACTCTAGAGCCCGCAAGCCACAACTACTGAGCCCGCGTGTCACGACTACTGAAGCCCACATGCCTGGAGCCCGTGCTCCACAAGAAAAGAAGCCACCACAATGAGCAGCCCGCACACCGCAACGAAGAGTAGCCCCCACTCGACGCAACTAGAGAAAGCCCATGCACAGCAATGAAGACCCAACACGGCCATAAATAAATGGAAAAAAAAAGGGACCTCCCTGGTGGCGCAGTGGTTAAGAATCTGCCTGCCACTGCAAGGGACACAGGTTTGAGCCCTGGTCTGGGAAGATCTCACATGCCACGAGGCAACTAAGCCCATGTGCCACAACTACTGAGCCTGCGCTCTAGAGCCTGCGAGCCACAATTACTGAGCTCGCGTGCCACAACTAGTGAAGCCCGCACGCCTGGAGCCCAAATTGGAAAAAATTAAAGACAAAGAAAAATTATTGAAAGCAGCAAGGGAAAAACCACAAATGACATACAAGGGAACTCCCATAAGGTTAAAACCTGATTTCTCAGTAGAAACTCTACAAGCCAGAAGACAGTGGCATGACATATTTAAAGTCATGAAAGGGAAGAAGTTACAACTAAGATTACTCTACCCTTCAAGGATCTCATTCAGATTCGAAGGAAAAATCAAAAGCTTTACAGATGAGCAAAAGCTAAGAGAATTCAGCACCACCAAACCAGCTCTACAACAAATGCTAAAGGAACTTCTCTAAGTAGGAAACACAAGAGAAGAAAAGGACCTACAAAAACAAACCCAAAGCAATTAAGAAAATGTTAACAGGAATATACATATCGATAATTACCTTAAACGTGAATGCATTAAATACTCCAACCAAAAGATACAGGCTCGCTAAATGGATACAAAAACAAGACCCATACGTATGCTGTCCACAAGAGACCCACTTCAGACCTAGGGACACATACAGACTGAAAGTGAGGGGATGGAAAAAGATATTCCATGCAAATGGAAGTCAAAAGAAAGCTGGAGTAGCAATACTCATTTCAGGCAAAACAGACTTTAAAATAAAGACTATTAGAAGAGACAAAGAAGGAACTACATAATGATCAAGGGATCAATCCAAGAAGAAGATATAACAATTATAAATATATATGCATCCAACACAGGAACACCTCAATATATAAGGCAAGTGTTAACAGCTGCAAAGGAGGAAATCGACAGTAACACAATAATACTGGAGGACTTTAACACCTCATTTACACCAACGGACAGATCATCCAAACAGAAAATTAATAAGGAAACACAAGCTTTAAATGACACAATAGACCAGATAGATTGAATTGATATTTATAGGACATTCCATCCAAAAACAGCAGATTACACTTTCTTTTCAAGTGAGCATGGAACATTCTCCAGGATACATCACATCTTGGGTCACAAATCAAGCCTCAGTAAATTTAAGAAAATTGAAATCATATCAAGTACTTTTCTGACCACAACGCTATGAGATTAGAAATCAATTACAGGGAAATAAAAACGTGAAAAACACAAACACATGGAGGCTAAACAATAATACATTACTAAATAACCAAGAGATCCCTGAAGAAATCAAAGAGGAAATCAGAAAATACCTAGACACAAATGACAATGAAAACATGATGATCCAAAACCTATGGGATGCAGCAAAAGCAGTTTTAAGAGGGAAGTTTATAGCTATACGAGCCTACCTTAAGAAACAACAAACATCTCAAACAATCTAACCTTACATCTAAAGGAACTAGAGAAAGAAGAACAAACAAAACCCAAAGTTAGTAGAAGGAAAGAAATCATAAAGATCAGAACAGAAATAAATGAAACAGAAACAAAGAAAACAATAGCAAAGATCAATAAAACTAAAAGCTGGTTCTTTGAGAAGATAAACAAAATTGATAAACCATTAGCCAGACTCATCAAGAAAAAGAGGGAGAAGACTCAAATCAATAAAATTAGAAATGAAAAAGGAGAAGTTACCACAGACACAGAAGAAATACAAAGCATCCTAAGAGACTACTACAAGCAACTCTATGCCAATAAAACGGACAACCTGGAAGAAATGGACAAATTCTTAGAAAGGTATAACTTTCCAAGACTGAACCAGGAAGAAATAGAAAATATGAACAGACCAATCACAGTAATGAAATTGAAACTGTGATTTAAAATCTTCCAACAAACAAAAGTCCAGGAACAGATGGCTTCACAGGTGAATTCTATCAAACACTTAGAGAAGAGCTAACACCCATCCTTCTCAAACTCTTCCAAAAATTGCAGAGGAAAGAACACTCTGAAACTCATTCTATGAGGCCACCATCACCCTGATACCAGAACCAGACAAAGATACCCCAAAAAGGAAAACTACACACCAATATCACTGATGAATATAGACGCAAAAATCCTCAACAAAATACTAGCAAACAGAACCCAACAACACATTAAAAGGATCATACACCATGATCAAGTGGGATTTATCCCAGGGATGCAAGGATTCTTCAATATACGCAAATCAATCAATGTTAACACCATATTAATTGTTAACACCATATTAACAAACTGAAGAATAAAAACCATACGATCACCTCAATAGATGCAGAAAAAGCTTTTGACAAAATTCAACACCATTTATGATAAAAACTCTCTAGAAAGTGGGTATAGAGGGAACCTACCTCAACATAATAAACGCCATATATGACAAACCCACAGCAAACATCATTCTCCATGGTGAAAAACTGAAAGCATTTCCTCTAAGATCAGGAACAAGACAAGGATGTCCACTCTCGCCACTATTATTCAACTTAGATTTGGAAGTCCTAGCCACGGGAATCAAAGAAGAAAAAGAAATAAAAGGAATACAAGCTGGAAAAGAAGTAAAACTGTCACTGTTTGCAGATGACATGACACTATACATAGACAATCCTAAAGATGCCACCAGAAAACTACTAGAGCTGATCAATGAATTTGGTAAAGTTGCAGGATGCAAAATTAATGCACAGAAATTTCTTGCATTCCTATACACTAATGATGAAAAATCTGAAAGAGAAATTAAGCAAACACTCCCATTTACCACTTCAAAAAAAAGAATAAAATACCTAGGGAAAAAAAATTAGCAGCATTCAAAGGAAAAGGAAACTATGATACATAATGAAGAGAAAAATCAACTGAAGCAGGGACTTACCTGGTGGCCCAGTGGTAAAGAATCCACCTTACAATGCAGGGGACATGGTTTTGATCCCTGGTCAGGGAATTAAAATCCCACATGTCGTGGGGCAACTAAGCCCACATGCCACAACTACTGAGCTGGCACGCCTCAACTACAGCCCACGTGCCACAAACTACAGAGCCCACGTGCCCTGGAGACTGCGTGCCACAACTAGAGAAGCCTGTGCACCACAACGAAGAGCCCGCACGCCTCAATGAAAGATCCCACATGTCTCAATGAAGATCCCTCGTGCCTCAACTAAGATCTGACGCAGCCAAAAATAAATAAAATAAATAATGAATAAATCTTTAAAAAAAAATCAACTGAAGCAAACCCACAAATGACACAGATGATAGAATACTCAGACACTAAGTTATTATAATTGGACAAAATTCAATATATAATATGCAATTCAAATAATATATCATTCAATATATAATTGATAACTGAATGTATTTCATATGTTCAAAAAACTAGAAGACTGAAAATGTTTACAGGCGTGAAAAATCTTTTTAAAAGACCCAACTCAAACATCTAGAAGTGACAACTACAATCTGAGATGAGAAATACACTGAATAGATTAATGACAGATTAGACTTTAAAGAAAACATTAGTATCTTGAAGACATAGCAATAGAAACTATCCAAATTAAAACAGATCAGTGACCTGTGCAACAGTTTCAAGTGTATTCTGATTTCTAATATATGCATAATTGGAGTCCACAAAAGAAAAGAGAAAGGGAGAAGACAAAAAAATTATTTAAAGAAATAGTGGGGGAAAATTTCTAACTTAATGAAAATTATAAATCTACAGGTCTAAGAAAACTCAGCAAACCCCAAGCACACAAAACAAGAAAACTACACCAAGGCACATCAAAATCAAATTACTTAAAAGGAGTGATAAAGAGAAAATATTAAAGAAGCAGCTAGAGAAAGAAGACATCATATAGAGAAGAAAAAAACAAATTCCTCATCTGAAGCAGTGAAGCCAGAGAAAAGTGGAGAAACACCTTTAAAGAACTGGAAGAAAATAAGTGTCAACCTAGAATTCTTTCCCTGACAAAAACATCCTTCAGAAATAAAGACTTCTTCAGATGTAGAAAAGCTGAAAGAATTCATCAACAGCGGACTCTAAAAGAAATTTTAAAGGAAGTCCTTCAGGTAAGAGGAAAACAATACCAGATGGAAATCAATCTACACAAAGGAATGGGTAACTATAAAATATTTTTCCCTACTATTAAGTTTTTCTAAAAGATAACTGTTTGAAGTAAAAGTAACAGTAATATATTGTTAGGTTTATAACATATACAGAACTAAAATATGTGACAGTAATAACCCAAAGGTGTGTAAGAAGAGAACAGAAGTATACTACTTTAAGACTCCTATAGTACACATGAAGTAGT
Organism: Mesoplodon bidens; assembly: GCF_964165515.1. Lineage (NCBI taxonomy): Eukaryota > Metazoa > Chordata > Mammalia > Artiodactyla > Ziphiidae > Mesoplodon > Mesoplodon bidens. The sequence continues at coordinate 26,902,532 of NC_138176.1, read as the reverse complement.
ATACCACTTGAAAGCAGACTGTGATAAGGTAAAGTTGCATACTATACACCCTAAAGCAATCACCACAGTAACAAAGTTATAGCTAATAAGGCAACAAAAGAGATAAAATGGAAACAAGAAATAATCAACCCAAAATATGACATAAAAAGAGAAAAAGGAAACAACAAACAAAAAAATAGCAAGGTGGTAGAATTTTACTCAACCATATTTTTAAAATTACATTAAGTTTTAAATATCTATCCCAATCAAAAAAAAAAAAGCTGTAGGACCTAAATATAAGACATGACACCACAAAACTCCCAGAAGAGAACATAGGCAAAACATTCTCTGACATAAATTGTACCAATGTTTTCTTAGGTCAGTCTCGAAGGCAATATAAATAAAAGCAAAAATAAACAAGTGGGACCCAATCAAACTTATAAGCTTTTGAACAGCAAAGGAAATCATAAACAAAATGAAAAGACAACCTACAGACTGGGAGAAAATATTTGCAAATGATGCGACCAACAAGGCCTTAATTTCCAAAGTATATAAGCAGCTCATACAACTCAATAACAACAACAATAAATATTACCCAATCAAAAAATAGGTGGAAGACCTAAATAGACATTTCTTCAAAGAAAACATACAGATGGTCGATAGGCACATGAAAAGATGCTCAACATCGCTAATTATTAGAAAAAAACAAATCAAAACTACAATGAGGTATCACCTCACACCGGTCAGAATGGCCATCATTTAGAAGTCTACAAATAACAAATGCTGGAGAGGGTGTGGAAAAAAGTCTACACTGTGGGTGGGAATGTAAACTGGTGCAACCAGTATGGAAAACAGTATGGAGGTTCCTTAGAAAAAACGAAATCTAGGACTTCCCTGGTGGCACAGTGGTTAAGAATCCGCCTGCCAATGCAGGGACACGGGTTCGAGCCCTAGTCCGGGAAGATCCCACATGCCATGGATCAACTGATCCCATGCGCCACAAGTACTGAGCCTGCGCTCTAGAGTCCGTGAGCCACACTACTGAGCCCACGTGCCACAACTACTGAAGCCCACGCACCTAGAGCCCGTGCTCTGCAACAAAGACAGGCCACCACAGTGAGAAGCCTGCACACTGCAACGAAGAGTAGCCTCCACTCGCTGCAACAACAGAAAGCCTGGGTGCAGCAACAAAGACCCAATGCAGCCAAAAATAAATAAATAAATTTATATTAAAAAAACCCAATAGGGGCTTCCCCGGTGGTGCAGTGGTTGAGAGTCCGCCTGCCAATGCAGGGGACACGGGTTTCTGCCCCGGTCTGGGAAGATCCCACATGCCGCGGAGCGGCTGGGCCCGTGAGCCGTGGCCGCTGAGCCTGCGCGCCCGGAGTCTGCTCTGCAACGGGAGAGGTCACAACAGTGAGAGGCCCATATACCGCAAAACAAAAACAAAAACAAAAACAAAAAAAAAAAAACCCAACAACACGAAAACTAGGGAATTCCCTGGTGGTCCAGTGGTTGGGACTCCACGCTTTCAGTGATAAGGGCACGGGGTTCAATCCCTGGTCAGGGAGCTAGGATCATGCATGTCACACGGTGTGGCCAAAAAATAAAATGGTTCAAATAAATAAATAAATAAATAAAGTCTGTCCTCCATCCTGAGGTTTAAAAAAAAAAAACAGAACTAAAAATAGAGTTGCCATATGATCCAGCAATCCCACTCCTGGGCATATATCCAGAGAAAACTGTAATTCAAAAAGATACATGCACCTCAATGTTCATAGCAGCACTATTTACAACAGCCAAGACAAGGAAGCAATGTAAATGTCCATTGACAGATGACTAGATAAAGAAAATGTTGCATATATATATATACAATAGGATACTAGCCATAAAAAAAAATGAAATAATGCCATGTGCAGCAACATGGATGGACCTGGAGATTATCATACTAAATGAAGTAAGTCAGAAAGAGAAAGACAAACACCATATGATATCACTAATATGTGGAATCTAAAATATGATACAAATGAACTTATTTACAAAACAGAAACAGACTCACAGACACAGAAAACAAACTTGAGGTTACCGGAAAGGGGATGGGGGCAGGATAATTTAGAAGTTTGGGATTAGCAGATATAAACTACTATATATAAAATAGGTAAACAACAAGGTCCTACTGTATAGCACAGGGAACTATATTCAATATCCCATAATAAATCATAACGGAAAAGATGAAAAAGAAAAAATATATATATTTATATATATATAAAACAATCACTTTGCTGTACATCAGAAACCGACACAACACTGTAAATCAACTATACTCCAATAAAAAAAATTTTTTTTAAGTTGGCATGGTTACATTAGTATTAGACAAAGTATACTTCAGATCAAAGAATATTACCAGGTTTAAGGAAGCCCATTTCTTAATGATAAACAGGTCAATTTATCGAGAAGACATAATAATCATAAATGCTTATGTACATCTAATAACAGAGCTTCAAAACACATGAAGCAAAAACTTGTAGAACTGCAAGGAGGAAGTGACAAAAACCACAATTATAGCTGGAGATTTCAGTAATATTTCAATAACTGATAGAACAAGTGGACAGGATGTCCGTTAAGGATAGAAAAAACTTGACCAACATTATCATCCAACTTGACCTAACTGACATTCATAAAACAGTCCACCCAACAACCACAGAATACACATTGTTTTCAAGTGCACATGGAACACTTACCAAGATAGATCATGTTCTGGGCCATAACACAAGTCTCAATAAATTGAAATTGAAAAAGAATCAAGTCTTACAAAGTATGTTCACTGGCCACGATGAAATTAAGTTAGCAATAAATACAGAAAGATACCTGGAAAATCCCCAAACATCTGCAAATAAATGAACACACTTCTATATAACCCAAGGGTCAAAGAAGAAATCAAAGGAGAAATTAGAAATTATTTAGAACTGACTCAAAATGAAAATACAACATTATTAAAATTTGTGAGGACTTTCCCTGGTGCACAGTGTTTAAGAATCTACCTGCCAATGCAGGGGACACGGGCTCAAACCCTGGTCCAGGAAGATCCCACATGCCAAGGAGCAACTAAGCCCGTGCACCACAACTACTGAACCTGTGCTCTAGAACGCACGAGCCACAACTACTGAGCCTGCACACCACAACTACTGAAGCCCATGCTCCTGGAGCCCATGCTGCGCAACAAGAGAAGCCACTGCAATGAGAAGCCCGTGCACTGCAACGAAGAGTAGCCCCTGCTCTCCGCAACTAGAGAAAGCCCACGCGCAGCAATGAAGACCCAATGCAGCCAAAAATAAATAAATTTATTAAATAAATAAATGTTTAAAAAATTGAAATCATACAAAGTATCTTCTTCTATCGTAATGGAATAAAGGTAGAAGTCAATAAGATAAGGAAAACTACAAAATTGACAAATATGTGGAAGTTAATCAACACTCTCTTTAACAACCAACAGGGTCAAAGAAGAAATCACAAGGAAAACTAGAAAATAGTTGAGACAAAAGAAAACAAAAACACAAAACACCAAAAACTTATGAGATACAGGGAAGGCCGTATGTACTCAGAGGAAAATTTACAGCTGTAAATGCCTACATTAAAAAAGAAGAAACATATGTATAACTGATTCACTTTGTTATAAAGCAGAAACTAATAAAAAAAATTTTTAAAAAGAAGAAACATCTCAAATCAATAATCTAACTTTATACCTGGAGGAACTAGAATGGCAAAAAAAAAAAAAAAAAAAGATGAACAAACTAAGCCCAAGCCCAGCAGAAGGAAGGTAATAATAACAATTAGGGAAGAAATAAGTAAAATAGAGAATAAACACAGAATCAATGAAACCAAACGTTCATTCTTTGAAATGACCAACAGAATTGACAAAACCTTAGCTAGAATGACTAGGAAACAGAGATAAGATGCAAGTAACTAGAATCAGATGAAAGCAGGGAAATTATTACTGATCACACAGAAATAAAAATCAAATCCAACAATTTTTTTTTTTTTTTTTTTTTTGCAGTACGCGGGCCTCTCACTGCTGTGGCCTCTCCCATTGCGGAGCACAGGCTCCGGACGCGCAGGCTCAGCGGCCATGGCTCACGGGCCCAGCCACTCCGCAGCATGTGGGATCTTCCCAGACTGGGGCACGAACCCATGTCCCTTGCATTGGCAGGTGGACTCTCAACCACTGTGCCACCAGGGAAGCCCTCCAACAATATTTTAAAAGAATAATACAACCAAGTGGAGTCAATCCCAGGAATGCAGAGATGATTTAACATGCTAAAATCAGTCAACGTATCAGTCTACTTAAAAAAAAAAAAAAAAAAAGGAACAAGAAAAACTGTATGATCATCTCAATAGATACAGAAAAAGTATAAGACAAAATTCGACATGCTTCCCTGATAAGAACTCTCAGCAAACTAGTTATAAAGGTAACTTCCTTAGTATGATAAAGTGCATCTACCAAAAACCTACAGGTAACATCATACTAAAAAGGTGAAAGACTCAATGTTTTCCCCCTAAAATCAGGAAAAAAGAGATGTACAGTCTCACCACTTCTACTCAAAATTGTACTGGAGGTTCTATCCTAGCCAGTACCATCAGGCACCTCTCAGCATATACAAAAATTAATTCAAAATGCACTGTAGGCCTAAATGTAAAATCTAAGACTATAAAAGTTCTAGGAGAAAACATAAGGGAAAGTCTTTGTGAGCTCTGGGTTAGTCAAAATTTCCTAGTTCCAAAACCTAAAGCACAATGGATAAAAGAAAAAAAGTTGATAAATTAGATTCCATCAAAATTTAAAACTTCTGCTCTTCAGAAGACACCAATAAGAGGAGGAAAAAACAAGCAACAACAGAAGAGACAAATTCTCAGCCTCATGGAGCCTACATCTTAGTGGAGGAGTAAGACAGTAACCAAACACACTGTGTCAGGTAGTGATAAGTGGTATACGGTACAGGTAAAACAAATAAGGTGAAGAGATAAAGAATGACAATGATAATATTGTAGGAAAACCTTGGAAGGTATCTATAAGGAAATAATATTTGTTCAGAGACCTCAGTAAAGTGAGCGGATGATAGATAAAATAAAACAAATAAATCAACTTACTACTAGGTTGGCATTACAAGTCATATTAATCTGTTTTGCACATTATGGTTTATATGTATATGAGTGATGCAAAAACACTTAAAATATTTTACTCCCTTAGGAAGTTTAAATATTGTCTCTTCAATCTTGTTTGTATACTCAACTTGTCCCTTTTCATGGCTAACAGAGGAATATAAACAAAACAAAATTGTATTTTCGTATTATGTTTCCATTAAAATGTTTTCTATCACTCTTTGGGAGGAAAAGCAGAGGAGATAAGCTACAGTCTGAGGGAAACTATTTGCAAATCACACGTCCGATAAAAGAACATGTATCCAGAACATATACAGAACTCTCAAAACACAAAACAAAGAATCCAATTATTAAAATATGGGCAAAGTGTTTGAATAGACACTTCATCAAAAAAGATACATAGATGGCAAATAAACACATGAAATGAAACTCAACGTCATTTATCAGCAGGGAAATGCAAATTACAACCATAATGAGATTCTACTACATGCCTATTAGAATGTTTAAAAGTAAAAAGTCTGGGCTTCCCTGGTGGCGCAGTGGTTGAGAGTCCGCCTGCCGATGCAGGGGATACGGGTTCGTGCCCCGGTCTGGGAGGATCCCACATGCCGCGGAGCGGCTGGGCCCGTGAGCCATGGCCACTGAGCCTGTGCGTCCGGAGCCTGTGCTCCGCAACGGGAGGGGCCACAACAGGGGGAGGCCCGCGTACCATAAAAAAAAAAAAAAAAGTAAAAAGTCTGACCAAGGACTTCCCTGGCGGTCCAGTGGCTAGGTCTCTGCACTTCCGCTGCAAGGGGCACGGGTTCAATCCTGGTCGAAGAACTAAGATCCCGTGTGCCGTGAGGTGCAGCCAAAAAAAAAAAAAAAAAAAGACTGACCATGCCAAATCTGATGAGGATAAAGAGCAACTAGAACTCCAATACACTGCTGGTGAGAATATAAAAACGGTACAAGCACTTTAGAAAACAATTTGCCATTTCGGTTTTTTTTTTTTTTTGACGTGCTGTTGGTCTTGCAGGATCTCAGTTTCCTGACCAGGGATTCAACCAGACCCACGAAGTTAAAGCCCGGAATCCTAACCATTAGGCCACCAGGGAACTCCCACCATTTCTTTAAAAGTTAAACGTGACATCTACTCTATGTCCCAATCTTTCTACTCCCAAGTAATTGTCCAAGAGAAATGAAAGCATATATCCATATAAAGACTTGCATATGAATATTCAGAGCAGCTTTGTTTGCCATAGTCAGAAACTGAAAACAACCCAAATGTCTATGAACAGGTGAATGGATACATGTTGTGTCATATCCATACAACGGAATATGATTATGCAATAAAAAGGAATGAACTATTGATATACAAGAATAAATCTCAAAATTATGCTGAGTGAAAGAAGACAAAAAAATGAGTGCACACTACATGATTTTGTTTACATAAAATTCTAGAAAATGCCACTAAGCTACCGTGACAGAAAGCAGATCAGTGGTTGCCTAGAGTGGAGGCATGAGGCGGGGAGGGGCCCAAGGAAACTTTTGGGTGTGATATGTTCATTACCTCAATTATGGTGACTGTTTCATGGTTATATACATATGTCAAACTTGTTGTACCTTCTAAATATAGAGTTTGTTGTATGTATTTATACCTCAATAAAACTGTTTTTTAAAAGGCAGGCTTTTCTTTCCCTCTTTCCTTACAAATTAGAGGTAGTAATTATACTAAAAAAAGATTTCCCCCATATATTTTAACTTCTTTTTGTATTACTTTCTTCAAATTATTTGTAGGAAAAATTCAAAGCACTTTCTTGAATCATTCATGGACTAAACAGAATACATTTTATTTTAAAAATTCAAATTACAGAGTCTCAGCAAAGATAACACAAGATTTTATTCAAGTAAAAATGTAAACATAAATGATTAAATAACCATATTATCACTAATATGAAATAAAATTTGCCATGAAGTCTATATAGTTATGTGAAGGTACAGGGGTGAGATTTTCTTAAATCATCATCTTCAAAAAGTTCCTTATTTGAAAGTTTTCCTATGATCTTATCTAACACATGTTAGCATTACTATGACAGACTTTTGGACTCTATGCACAGAGTCAGTCTATCTAATGCTTAACTATTTTTTACAGCGACAGTAAAATTATAGACGTTGATTATCATCTGGCAAAAAAAAAATGTTCCAATAAGTAGGTAAACACTTTATTTGTCACCTGTTTACAGTGTCAAGCTTAAGAGTAGTTTTTTCAGTAAGGCACAACAGTGACTAATGCTGAATAAAAAGCTCAAATTTTAATTCCTTCCAAGCAATAGTGGTACAGTTTATACTGAAACAGTCCTTTGTTTCAATATAAAATATCCAGCCTGCAAAGTAGTTGTATCTGAAGAGTAACAACTGAAATGAACTCTCAGGCATTTAAAATATTTTAGTTTCACACTTTAAAAATACTTCATAGGCAAAACATACATAGTTCCCTTCACCACTAACATCATCCTCCCCCAAAGAAAGGGAAACCAGCTGCCCCAAAAGCTTCAGGCAACTTCTGAAAACAGGAAGCAAAGAGTAACTGAAACTGCAGAGTAAGCCTGGTGAGCAATCTGCAGCCTGGTTAGCAAGGCCATTTTAATGTCTCTTTCAGATCATGTCAGTAGCTCACTTAGAAAGAAGTAACACTTAAACACAGTATGTAGCACAGGTCCATCAGGCAAAGTGTTTTACACACGTGGCAGTTTGAACTAAATATTCATCTTTCAATGGGATTAGTGTGTCACTAATAGATAATAGGATAATGATAACAGTTAAGTAAATATGAACACTCACTGTTTTACTAAACTTCACTGGAATTTATCTTGTGTTTGAAAATATAAAACTAGGAATTTATAAGTTTTATAATCAACCACTGTCATTCTAAGAACAATGAACACTGCCCTGAGACTTGAGTGGAAAGGATAATTTTGAATGGCTTTTTTGAATTTTCTCACCAGCCTGAAATTTAGTTTATTTTCATAAATACAACTTTACTTGCATATCACACATATTAAACTAGTTTACTTTATGGGAAAAGAAAAGTTAAAGCTGTATCGTCTATCTGTATGCCTGATATCATACTAACATTTTACACATAGCCCCTGATAATCCTAATCCTTGACAGATGAGCAAGTGAAACCAAGAAAATACAGAGGTAAATTAGATGGTTATATCATTATGTTGCCATCAAGGGTCCCCTCTGTAACAAGACCACAAACCAATTTACTTACAAATACATTCCCTGGAAAACAAGGGAAGTCAGATCCAAATTTAGATTAATTTGTCTAATAATACTGCTGAAAACCTAAATCACAGTATCTGTAGTTAATAGGATCACCTCTAAACTCAAAGAACAGCACTTTGAAATAAAATTTAGCTTTGAAAGTATTCTTGTAACCTTTGTTCCTTCTAAACATTAAATACATGGAAGAAAATAATCACATGAAATATTTTAAGATGAGGAACATTTTTCCCAAAAAGTAAGACTCCTGAAAGTGTGTTACGTATAAATTGTGTTAAATGTTTCATTAACTCCTATCTTTTAGTTTATGAGGAACAGTTTTTTGTTCATTTTTCATTTCATTCATTATTTTCATTCAGAGTTCTTTATATCATTTGCCCCAAGTTATACTATACATTTGTGTGAAAGACCAACATTCATAGTCTACACACCAAGTGATACAGATGGCTAACAAATTCCAACTGGTAAAATCACACCTACCTATCCACACATACCACGTGCTATCCTCTCACCCCATTTTGGTTCTCTTTTGTGCACATTTACACTTCCAGACATAACGTATCTGACAGTTTGGTACTATTAAGTCCTTTTCTCTAAAATGTAAGTTTCATGAGGGTGAGGCTGGTTTTGTTCGCTGCTGTATCCCCAGTTCCTTGAACTATAGACGTGATATACACAGGCAGAAATAAACTCCTAAACCTCTACACTTGGGAGTGCTTTGCTTTCCAGAGGCTAAGTTCTGTGTAAGCCTGAAAATGCAAGAATATTACACAAGTTTTTTTTAATGCTCTAAATGAATCTTCATGAAATCGTACTCTTGGTTCAGAAAACGAATAAGATTCTTAGCTTGATTGATGTAGTATTTTGCTCACATTTCAACACCAGGCCTTGGAACAAAAGGTTCCCTGTTCTCTAATAGAAAATAACAAAGCTGAGAAGAGATCTTGTCAAATAAGAAATGTAGTACCTGTTGCCCGGACAATTTGTTTTTCCTCTTCAAGCAACAACATGCTCCAATCTCTAGTTTGAAACTGTAACTAGAAAATGTAAATTTATTGCATATGTTCCTAAAGTTCCAAAAATACACAAAAAAGACCCGAATTTCATGTTATCCTGAACACTTCACTGCTGCTACTCCTAGAATTCCATTACCTCTGCCATATCACACAGAATGCAATATTTGTTCTACATCTGCATATGAAGGTTGCTTCCAACTGAATGTTTTGAGTAATACCAGACCTTCAACAATAACATGGTTGTTGACAAAAAGGAACAAGAGTATGTAAAGAAAACATTTTAAATGATTGGGCTTGAGAATATGTAGTACAGATCTCCAGTGGATGCCTGAAGCTGTGGATAGTACAGAATGCTATATAAACTATATTTTTCCCTAAACATACATACATACACATGATAAAGTTTAATTTACAAATTAGGCATATAAGAGGCACATTAACAACAATAACTAATAATAAAACAATTCCAACAAAACGCTGTAACAAAAGTTATATGAATGTGGTCTCTCTCTCTCTCTCTCTCTCTCTCTTGAGATATCTTATGCTACTGTACTCATCCTTCTTGTGATGATGTGAGATGATAAAATGCCTACGTAATGAGATGCAGTAAGGTGAATGGCATAGGCACTGTGATACAGTGTTAAGCTATTATTGATCTTCTGACGATATGTCACAAGGAGGATCATCAGCTTTGGGTGATCCTGGATTACTGAGCCATGAGGATGTCAGTGACTGTGGATCCCAGGCAGGATGGTGCACGATTTCATCACACTACTCAGAACAGCACACAGTCTAAAACTTATGAATTGTTTATTTCTGGAATTTTCCATTTAATATTTTCAGACTATGGTTGACTGCAGGTAACTGAAACTGTGAAAAGTGAAACTGCAGATAAAGGGGGACCACAATATGATTTTTATTTCTTCAAAACATTGCTATAATTAACTAAGCTATAATTAATTATAATTAACCTATAATTTCAAAAGCATAAAGGTAACAGAGCTGAAAAGTTTTTACATTCAGCTAATATATAACACTTTGCACCTTTAGTAATCATTCTTGAATATTCTTTTAAAAGGCAGATAAAAAATTCTGCTTTATTTCAAAAAGAACTCATTCTCTTACCAATGAGCTCCTGGCTCATCACTCAATTTTGTTTTAGCTGTTATCTTTCCTCTTTCAAAATAATAAAGAGATAAAAATCAGAAAGGCAGAAATAATCACCATGGTATTTCTACTTTTTTGTATATATACACTCATATATATGGCATACTTCATTTATTTGGTAAAAATTCAGAGATACGTATAAGTTCAATGCCTTAGTAATGCTAACATAATAATGGCTAACATTTATTGAGTGCTCACTTTTTTCATGTATTATTCTAAGCTCTATACATATTTTATCTAATTAACTTCTCACAACAACCATATGAATTAGGTACTATTATCTTCATTGTACAAAGAAGAAAACAGCATAGAGAAGTTAAATAATTTGACCAGGGTCACAGAATTATACTTGTAGTGAAGAGTGCAGATTCTGGAGCCATTCTGTCCGGGTTCAAAACCTGGCTCCGACACTAATTTAGCTCTATGTTTGAGCAAATTATACAATCACTTCAGTTTCTTCAACTCCAAAATGGTCAGAGTTGGAACAAGGATTTAATGCATTAATAAGCGCAAGGTGCTAAGAACAGTGGCTGACACAGTGCATAATAAATTATTATTTATAATACTAGAGCCCACAGTGTTGAATACTTGCGGCCTCTACACAATGTAGGGGCCTCTGCACAATGTAGTACCTTATGTTTGGAGGAATGTTATAATACGTTTCTACTTTCAGAGTCAAAACTTCAGAGTGTCAATTATGTGGCAAAGGCTATACAATTTCACACATTAAATGTCAATGTAAGTATCCTAAATCTAATCTTAATGTACTATCTGTAGGTTTCTTTCGTTCCCGAAAGCTTAGTTCCACATAGGATTATCTCATCAAACCTACTGCAAAAGTCAATAATCCAAGGTTAAAAATATGGCATTTACTGATTTCAGATTTGTGAAAGATCCTGATGTTTCATCTTGGTCTTATTTACAGCATACCATGCTTAAATTCTTACAAATACATCTTTAAATTTTTACAATTTTCACACAGAATGTTTCAGCTGTTTCAACCTCTACACCTTTAGCATGGTCAGATAACTCAAAATTTTCACAATTTAGTGCATAACAAAAGCCTTTATGAATTTACAGAGTAATTTTATGACAAACACAATGGTAGAAAAAGAATGTGTAACACAAATGCTAATTTAACACCACATTAAAGGTAGACTAAGCAGAAAAAATAAACAGCATTTATAAGCCTAAATATAAAAAAAAGCAAAACCATACAACTTTTAGAAGAAAACAGAGACGAAGAGCCCTATGACATCAAGGTAGGGAAGGTTTTCTTGGATAAAAGACAACACAAACCATTAAGGAAAAGATAGACAAATCTGACTGTGTTAAAATTTAAAGCTTCTTCCTGCCCTAAACATTTAGTCTGAATTTAAACATCTAAGGAAATGATCAGACAAATCCAAATTGAAGGACATTGTACAAAACAACTGACCTGGACTCTTCAAATATATCAATATTATGAAAACAAACCAAAGTCTGGGGACCTGTTGTCGATTAAAAGTAACTAAAGGGGGGCTTCCCTGGTGGTGCAGTGGTTGAGAATCTGCCTGCTAATGCAGGGGACACGGGTTCGAGCCCTGGTCTGGGAAGATCCCACATGCCTTGGAGCAACTAGGCCCGTGAGCCACAACTACTGAGCCTGCGCGTCTGGAGCCTGTGCTCCGCAACAAGAGAGGCCGCGATAGTGAGAGGCCCGCGCACCGCGATGAAGAGTGGCCCCCGCTCGCCGCAACTAGAGAAAGCCCTCCCACAGAAACAAAGACCCAAGACAGCCAAAAAAATAAATAAATAAACAAAATGTGGGATTAAAAAAAAAAAAAAAGTAACTAAAGGGACATGGCAACTAAATGCAACTCATGATCCTGGCCAGGGGTGGGGTTGGAGATTAAGTATAAAGGTCATTATTGGGACAATTAAGAAATTTTTAATATGTACTGTATATTAGATAATAATGTTACATTCATATTAAATGTGATAATTATACTGTAGGTTTGTAGGACACCCTTGTTTTTAGGATATTCAAGTATATCTTTTAAGAGATGAAGTGCCATGATGTCTGCAAATTACTTTTAGGAAAAAAATGTATGTATGAAATAAAAAGTAAATATGGCAAAATGTTAACAGTTGGTGAATCCAGGTGAAAGATGTAAGTGTATTCATTGAACTCTCACTGCACTTTTCTGTAAGACTGAAATTTTTCAAATAAAAAGTTGGGATAAAAATGTAAAACTTATGCACAACAAAAAGTAAAGAGCAACCACTGAGAAGACTTTTGCAACATCATAACTGAGAGAGGATTAGTATAGAGATAAAGACAGCTGCAAACTAATGATGGAAAAGAAAATGAGCCAACAGAAAAAGAATGAAGCAATTTATAGAAAAGAAAACCTTACAATAAATGGATGCAAATGGAATAAATCCTTACAATAAATGGAAAAGCAAATTAAATGAAATTTAATTTGATTTTAAAATTTAAGAGTCTGGCAATATCAATGTTTGTAAGGATATGGTAAAAAAGGAACTCTCAAAAAAAAAAAAAAAGGAACTCTCACAACCTGCTGATGGGTGTTTTGTGTTTAGTATTTTGGAAAATAATTCAGCTTTATTTAGTAAAGGTGAAGATCCTCATACCCTACCACCTAAGAATTCCCTAGGCTTAGAATTCTCTCTCACACATGTAAACAAGATGACACATCCAAGAATGTTTATTACAGCACTGTTACTAATAACAAAAAAGGCAGAAACCCCTAAATATTCATAAACAAACTGGCTTATTCATATAATGCAATATTATAGAGAAATTAAAATGAATGAACTAAAGATCTATCTGCCAACATGGATATGTAGCAAAAACAATGTTAAATAACATCACTAATTATTAGGGAAATGCAAATTAAAACCACAAAGAGATATCACCTCTCACCTGACAGGAAGGCTACTATCAAAAAAACAAGAAATAACAAGTGTTGGTGAGGATGTGGAGAGAAGGGAACCCTCATACACTGTTGGTGGGAACGTAAATTGGTGCAGCCACTATGGAAGACAGTATGGACATTCCTCAAAAAATTAATATGATCCAGCTATCCAACTTCTGGATATTTATCCAAAGAATACGAAAACACTAATCTGAAAAAAGACACATGCACCCCTATGTTCATCCCGGCATTATTTACAATAGCCAAGATTGGAAACAACCTAGTGCCCATCAGTGGATGAAAAGATGTGGGATATATATACATACACACACAATGGAATACTACTTGGCCATAAAAAGATGAAATCTTGCCATTTGCAACTACATTGATGGACGTTAAGGATATCATGCTAAGTGAAACAAGTCAGATGGAGAAAGACAAATACCACATGATTTCACTCATGTGGAATATAAAAAACTAATAAACAAACAAACAATAAATAAACCAAACCAAACAAAAACATAGAACAGAGTAGTAGTGAGCCACAGGGGGAGTGGGAGTGGGAGGGCAAAATGGGTAAAGGGGAACAACTGTATGGTGATGGACGGACACTACATTTTTGGTGGTGAGCAAAGGGTATACAAAAGTAGAAATAAAACACTGTACTTGTGAAACTTATATAATGTTATAAATCAATGTTACATCAATAAACTAAATTAAAAAAAGAAAGAATAGCCCCAACATTGGGACAGACTTGGAAACACAGGCTGGGCAAGAAGTTAAACATTGCCTACCCCCCCAAAAAAAATCTTCATATGAGCTTCTTTCATCAGTGCTTTATCATAAAATCATATCTTCAAAAAAAATAAAAACAATGTTGAATAAAAAACCAAGTTGCAGAATCATGTGCATAATACATTAAACAAAAGTATATGCACTTTCAGGGATATATACATATTAGTAAAAGTATATAAACATAATGGGAATGATAATTACTGAATTCATGACAGGGAAAGAGAGGGTAATAGGATCAGCAAGGATTCATACAGGCCTCAACTGTATCTAATTTTATCCCTTTGAAAAATACAGTAAATTGAAAAGAGAGACTACACAATTAGAAAATGGGTAAAAAAAACACAAAATAAATATGATGGTCTATAATTAAGATGATCATTACATTATTTCCTGTATTTTGAAATATTTCATATTTTTGAATAAATTTAAATTAAAACATTAAAGAAACCACATTAAACTGAACCAAGGAGCATTAAAAAACATATACTCCACTGGACATTGGAAACAGAAATACTAATACAGCAGTCACTCTGTATCCGTGGGGGTTGGTGCCAGGACACGCCCCCCAATCACAGATACCAAAATCCCCAGATGCTCAAGCTCCTTACATAAAATGGAGCACTACAGTCGCCCCTCTGTTTTTTTCCCCTGCCCTGCATCCGGATACGACGGGCCTACTGTACCCAACAAATTTACTGAGATGTATATTCTATATGTATATAAATATATATGTATATATATTGGGCTTCCCTGGTGGCGCAGTGGTTGAGAGTCCGCCTGCCGAAGCAGGGGACATAGGTTCATACCCCGGTCCGGGAAGATCCCACATGCTGCGGAGCAGCTAGGCCCGTGAGCCATGGCCGCTGAGCCTGCGCGTCCGGGGCCTGTGCTCCGCAACGGGAGAGGCCACAACAGTGAGAGGCCCACGTAGCAAAAAAAAAATAAAAAAAAAAAAAATGGAGCACTACAGTCGCCCCTCTGTTTTTTCCCCTGCTCTGCATCCGGATACGACGGGCCTACTGTACCCAACAAATTTACTGAGATGTATATTCTATACGTATATAAATATATACGTATATATATTTATATATATATATATACACACACGTGTATTTTTAGCCATTAAACTTCAGGCACCAGATTTCAGTCTTCTCTTTCCAAGGAGATCCTGACACAGCAGGCTTTTTCATCTCACACTCCTGATAATGCTTCCCAACCAAAAGAAACACACAAAAGATAGGAACAAATAGTTCAACACTCTCCAAGGCAATTTAATCCTTTGGAGTATGTATTCCACCTAAAAGGGGGGCTATCTTGCTGCTCTGCTGGCAATTTTGCTATTTGGTGGGGCGTGGGGTGGGGGTGGGAGTTGCTGCTAAAGTTGTTTTCCACAGAAAGCAACAGAAAAAACAGCCACTGCAAACCTTGGTAACCAATCATAAAACACAAATTTCAAATGGTAGGAAGTCATATAAGATTTACTGTGTGGCTTCCCTGGTGGTGCAGTGGTTAAGAATCCTCCTGCCAATGCAGGGGACACGGGTTTGAGCCCTGGTCCGGGAAGATCCCACATGCCGCAGAGCAACTAAGCCCGTGAGCCGCAACTACTGAGCCTGCGCTCTAGAGCCCGCAAGCCACAACTACTGAGCCCATGCGCTGCAACTACTGAAGCCCACGCACCTAGAGCCAGTGCTCCTCAAAAAGAGAAGCCACCACAATGAGAAGCCCGCGAACTGCAACGAAGAGTAGTCCCCGCTCGCCGCAACTAGAGAAAGCCCAGTCGGAGTGCAGCAACAAAGACCCTATGCAGCCAAAAATAAATAAAATAACTAATTTTTTTAAAATGCTTTAAAAAATTTATTTAAAAAAAAGGATTTACTGTGTCAAATAACAAGGACCTTAGCACTGCATAACAATTTGCTATCGATTTCCTTAAAGCAAATAATTTTCAAGGTCTGAACTTAAAAAACAAAACAAACACCAGCTACTCACAAATAAGAGCTGTCTTACTTCATTAATTCTATTCTATCTGCAAGAAACCCATGTAGCATATCTTGGAAACAGTTTACTAGAATTTCTCTCTCCGGGTTTTTTTTTCCTATTAATTAATTAATTTATTTATTTATTTTTGGCTGTGTTGGGTCTTCGTTGCTGCCCGCTGGCTTTCTCTAGTTCCGGTGAGGTGCGCGGACTTCTCACTGCGGTGGCTTCTCTTGTTGCAGAGCATGGGCTCTAGGTGTGCGGGCTTCAGTAGTTGTGGCTCGCAGGCTCTAGAGTGCGGGCTCAGTAGTTGTGGCTCACGGGTTCTAGAGTGCAGGCTCAGTAGTTGTGGCGCATGGGCTTAGTTGCTCTGCGGCATGTGGGATCTTTCCAGACTAGGGATCAAACCCGTGTCCCCTGCACTGGCAGGTGGGTTCTTAACCACTGCGCCACCAGGGAAGTCCTCCCTCTCCAGTTTTATCTCATAGTATTGCTCTACCAAACCCTTTGCTTTAGTGAGAACAATCTACTCAGTAAACCCTCAATATGTCCACTTTTGCATCCTCTCCCTACTCTCAAGTGTCACCTTCTCTATGATGTTTTCCCTGATCCCACCAACCTACAGTAATCTCTCCACTTTGAATGAAAAACAAACAGTAATAATAGCTAACATTTATAGCGAATTTCATGCGTGCCTGTATTGCTTCAATGGAATTATCCCATTCACCCCACACGACTCTGTGAAATTTGAAATTTGTTCTGTTTTTCCCTTGTTCATGGTGAGAGAAACTGAGTGAAGCTCTCTACGGTTAAGTTCTCCAAGGGTGCACGGATGGTAAGTGGCAAAGCCAGTTCTCAAACCCAGACTCCAAACTCCAGGCCCTTAAACATACGTGATGCTGCCTCCTGTCTCACGTGCCCCTGCATCGATGGCCTTTACCACTCACGTGTCATTTAACATATGCCTTGTGATATTCAACACTTTGTGCCCGAGATGTCTAGGCAGCTCAAAATATTACATTCATTCAACAAAAAGTTACTGAGAGCCTGTATGCCAGGCACTGCTTACTGGGCATAAAAGCATGTTACAGAGCCTCCACAAATGAAAAGCAGATGAATTCTCTAGACACATGGACATCCCAAAAATGTGCGGAACTGCAAAATTTTAAATATGTACACAGCAATTATAACTACATAAAAATTATATGTACAAAAGAACTGGAAAAGATATGATATTTATCATAAACAACATGATAAAGTTGGGTTTTTTTTTTACTATTGAATTTAAGCTTTTTGGTAAAAGAGGTAAGCAATAAAAAGATGTACTTTTTTAGGGCTTCCCTGGTGGCACAGTGGTTGAGAGTCCGTCTGCCGATGCAGGGGACACGGGTTTGTGCCCCGGTCCGGGAAGATCCCACATGCCGCGGAACGGCTGGGCCCGTGAGCCATGGCCGCTGAGCCTGCGCGTCCGGAGCCTGTGCTCCGCAACGGGAGAGGCCACAGCAGTGAGAGGCCCGCGTACCGCGGAAAAAAGATGTACTTAAAAAAAAAAAACATGTTTTGTGTGCTTTCTTTCCCCTATTAAACAGTAGAAATAGCCTAGAGACAGATGAATGAACATTCCTCCTAACATTCTACTGTAATCTGGCTCTCTTTAGGAAGATACACCTGATATCACTAGTAAGGTTTGCAGATACCCTATGTAAATATCTATATAAATCTTCCTACAATTATAAACTTTTGGAAACTTGAGGCTGATTGTAAATTTGCAAACAATGGAATCAAATCTTAGAACGGAATGAACCCTTGCAAACAACTCCTTTGGCCCTCTCGTTTTACAGATTAGCTAATCACTGAATTCTAAATATCTAAAGTCTGGTGACTTCCCTGGTGGCGCAGTGGTTAAGAATCTGCCTGCCAATGCAGGGGACAAGGGTTCGATCCCTGGTTCAGGAAGATCCCACATTCCTTGGAGCAACTAGGCCCGTGTGCCACAACTACTGAGCCCCCATGCTGCAACTACTGAAGCCAGCGTGCCTAGAGCCCGTGCTCTGCAACAAGAGAAGCCACAAGGAAAAGCCCACGCACCGCAACGAAGACCCAACGCCACCAAAAATAAATAAATTAAATAAATAAATTTATTTAAAAATAAATTAATTAAATAAAATCTAAAGTCTAGGTTGATGAGAGTGATGCAGCACCTATACCGAAATGTAGTGGCTTACACTGCAATAGAAATGCATTTCAAAAATAAAAAGTCTGTGTGCGCTAGCGTCAGCCCAGCATGTAGAGTTCTGCTTTTAATTACAAGCTGTGTCTTCTTGAACTTCACCTCTTCAGGCCTGGATGTCTTCATCTGGATAAATTCTAACCAGTGCTGAAAAGTGTCGAGGTAAATATCTAAAAAGACCTCAGTAACATTGTTTCCACAGTAAATAGCACTGTTTCACATTACAGTTACCAGAGTTTGCATCCGCTGCCTTAAGAGGCAAAATGAACAGTATATACGCATTATGAAACAAGTTCAATCAAGAAGAACCTGTCCGCACCCCAAACACGCACACGCGCGCGCACACACAACCCTATAATGGTGACTAGTCACTGCAGAGCACCGCACTTAACAACGCATCCTCAAAATAACGGCCCAAAGCCGGGAAAACACTACGTCTGACATCCAACTCTACCTACTGCCTTTGGTTTTATTTTTTTTATTTTTTCCTACTGCCTTTAAAAGCTAAGGTCTACCGAAGTAAAAGCCCCCCAACGTCATGCTTACAACTAATGGTTTAGGCCTCAGATTTGCATCTCACTCTTGGCTCTAGAGGGCTTCGGCGTACCCCAGGAAAAGGAAAGGAATAGACTGCCACCGGACATTTGGCCCCTGACTTGGCAGCCATTGGGAAACAACTAGCACGTTTTTTTGCGGCGGCCTGCAATTCGGTGTGAGCTTTCCAGGAAGTGCTGCAAACGACCAAACTAGCATGTGGGCTTTCAGTTGGCAATTTCTGGTGGTTCTTGCTACAACGCTGTCAACCTTGCATCCTAACACAGCGGCTAGCTAGTTCCTCGGGGTTGACCGGGAACGCGCAAGGGGTGGGGAGGTCCATTAACAGGGCGGAAAGGCAGGCTTCGGGTGCGTACAGGAGGAGGCCAGGCGTCGGCCGTAAAATATAAGCAGAACTGCGTAAAGAGGCGTCCGTCCGAGGCGGGATGGGGGCTGCCACCAGCGCGAGGCAAAAGCGGGGCACCGGGCCGGAAAGCGGCGAGGCGAAGGGCCGCGCTCCAAGGGTAAGGCGGCTCCCAGCGAGCCCAAGGCCAGGAAACAATGGCGCGAGCGTGACGTGGGGCCGGGGGCGTCGCCGCGGCGCGGAGCAAGGGGCTGCTCCGAGGCGGGGGCTACCTGGGGCTGGAGGCGCGCGGGGTCCGCGGGCTCTCAGGCGGGCGCCCGGACGAGCGGGGCCTGAGAGGCGTAGCGGCCGGGTAGGGCCGGGGTGGGGGCAGGAGGGGGGCCCTGGCCCAGGTCGCGCGCTCTGCCGCGCACCCTCCCTCGCTCCCTCGCCCGCCCGCTCCTTCCCCTCCCGCCCGCGGGTCCCGCCGCACTCACCGGCCCCACCGCAAGGCAGCAAACCCAGAGCGCAACTGCCGCAGCCGCCCGGGCGCGCGCCCTCCCAGCCCCCGCCGCCCCGGCACCGCCCCCGGCTCGCGCCCGGCCAGGGACCAGCGCGCTGTTCCGTCCCCCAGCTCCGCCGCAGAACCCGGCCTCCGCGACGCTCCCTGGCCGCGCTTCGGGAGTAGAACCGCGAGGCGGTCCTGCGTCCCGGTCCCTTGCGTGGGTCTGGGGATCTTCAAACAACAGAACATTGCTCGCTGCTGAGCTGTGGGGTGACGCACGTTGACAACCCTTCCATGTCCTTTAGGTCTCCATCCCTGGGCCTTCTGCAGGGCCCTGGACTACCTCACTTACACTGCGACGCTTTCTCTTAGGGGGGTGGGGGCATCCGTTTTCCCAGCCACAGAATATTCCAGTCGAACGGACCTCAAAAACCCTCTGGTCCAGACTCCCATACCACGCCTGAATCCCAATGATGACTGAAAGTACCGGCTTTGGAGTTTGTCAGAAAGGGTTGGAACCCCAGTTCCACAACTCGCCAACTGTGTCACTTTGGGCATACACCTGACTTCATCATACCTAGTTCCCTTATCTTCAATATAGGGGTGGATAACAACAGTACCTACCTCATGGGGTGGTGACAGGATGAAATAAGATAACAGAGGTAAGATCCTCGGCACAGTCCTGGCACATGGCACTCAAGAAATGTTCATTATTATATCAACTCCCACCCACCCACCACCAACTTGCATCTGAAAGAAGACTCCTCAATGACAGAAAGCCACTATTTCCAGAGCAATGCATTCCTTAGTCTTGGCAGCTCTGACTAGCCAGAAGGTGTTTCTTAAGCGTCCACTCTCTGGCCCAAGTCCTATCCCTTGGAGCCTCAGAGAACAAACAGGTCTAATCTCTCTCCCACCTTCCACTTTTCAGATACTTGAAGACCTCTGCCCAAGGTCTTCTCTCTTCCAGACCAGTATCTCCCATTCCTTCCATTGTTTCTCCTTTGTCCTCGTTTTGAGGGTCTTTGTCCTCATTCTTCTCACGCACCTACTCGGTTTGATTGTGGCTACTTTAGAGTACGTTGCCCAAGACTGAACCAAACGTTTGTGGTACCATCAGAGCAGAGCAGGACTGTAGCTTCCTCCTTGTACTGCCTTGAATTCAAGCAATAAAGTTCTTGGTACCTGCACTACTGACTCATTGAACTTATAGTCAGCTAAAACCTCCAAGACTTTTTAATAAGTGCTCTGCTGGAGCATTTCTACCCTCTCGTGTTTTTGAGCCAACTTCAGGTTGGCTGAGGACAGGGCTTGGGGCTCTCACCTACTAGATTTTTCAGGATATATGGGGAGAAGAAATAGGAGTTGGAAGGTAGTCTGACACTACCTTTAAACCAAGGGCACATGGAAAAAGGCCAGAGTTTGTGCCTAAAGACCGTGGCACTAAGCAAATAGAAAAAATATATATATGCAATGTGATCTCATCTGAGCAAAAAATGTGCATGCACACACACACACACACACACACAAGACTAGAAAGAAATATGTCATTAAGTATGTTCATGGTGGTTTTCTTTCAGCGATAAGACTTGGGGTGGTTTCTTTTGTTCTTTATACTTTTTCATAAATTTCCCAGATTTTCTACATTGTTTATATTACTTTTATAATCAAGAACTTTGTTTCCAAAAGAAAAAAATGAGAAAAAAAAATTTTTTTAATCAGAGAGATGAAATAACTTGAAAAAAATGGGAAACAAAGTTAAGAATAACAGACTAGGAGAAAACATTTGTAATATATAAAACAAAGGATTTGTATGTGGAACATATAAAGGACTCAACAAATCAATAAGAAAAAAATTCACTAGAAAAATGGGCAAATGTAAATAGGCAGTTCACAGAAAAAAAAAAATAAATTGCCAGTAAGAATACAAAAAGATGCCCAACCTCAGTAGTAACCAGGGAAATGGAAATTAAAACAGAAACTGGCAACAATTTTCAAGCTTCATGATATCAAAAGAATGTAAATTGTCACAGCCATTTAGAGGGCAATTGGACAACATCTATTAAATCCGTGTCTCAGCAATGCCACTTCTAGTTATCTACCATAACTCCATGTTATGGAGGTATGTACAAGGATAATTACTATGATACTGCTAATAAAGAAAATTTGGAATCAGCCATAATGCCCAGCAACAGGGGAATGGCTAAATAAAATGTAGAATACTCATAAAATGGAATTCTGTAGAGAATTTTAAATAAATGACCTTGATCTATATATGTTAATATAGATCTATCTCAAAAGCATATTGTTGAATGAAAACAGCAAATTGCAGCATGAGATTGATTGACTGATTTGATATTTTTTAAAAACTCTCCCCAAAAATGAATAACTTTAGTTTAATCATGAAAAATCATCAGACAAGCCCAAATTGAGGGATATTCTACAAAATACCTGACCTGGACTCTTCAAAAGTGTTAAGGTCATGAAAGCCAAGAAAAGACTGAGAATTATTAAAGATTGAAGGAGACTAAGGAGACAAGACAACTAAACATAACATGGAATCCTGGATTGGATCCTGGAAAAGAAAAGGGACATTAGTGGGAAAACTGGTGAAGTTCTAATAAAGTCTATAGCTTAGTTAATAGTATTGTTCCAATGTTAACTTCTTCATTTTGATGACTGAACTGGAGTTATATAAGCTGGTAGCACTAGGACAGGCTGAGTGAAAGGTACACTGAAACTTTCTGTACTATCTTTGTAACTCTTCTGTAAATCTTAAATTATTTCAAAATAAAAAGTTAGGGCTTCCCTGGTGGCGCAGTGGTTGAGAGTCCGCCTGCCGATGCAGGGGACACGGGTTCGTGCCCCGGTCTGGGAAGATCCCACATGCCGCAGAGCGGCTGGGCCCGTGAGCCATGGCCGCTGAGCCAGCGCGTCTGGAGCCTGTGTTCTGTAACGGGAGAGGCCACAACAGTGAGAGGCCCGCATACCGCAAAAAATAAATAAATAAACAAATAAAAAATAAAAATAAAAAGTTAATATAAAACACAGAAATACCATTATTTCTTATCCTCCCTGCTATAGACAATATTTGTGTCCCCTCTAATTTCATATGCTGAAACCTCATCCCCAATGTGATGGTATCTGAAGGTGGGCCTTTGGGAGGTAATTAGGTCGTGAGGGCAGAGCTCTCATAAATGGAATTAGTGTCCTTTTAAAAGAGATCCCAGAGAGCTGCCCACTCCGTTCTGCCCTGTGAAGACATAGCAAGAAGACAGCTGTCTCTGAAACAGGAAGTGGGCCTTCACCAAACACTGAATCTGCTAATACCTTGCTTTTGGGCTTCCCAAACTCTAGAACTGTGAGAAATAAATTTATATTATTTATAGACCACCCAGTCTCTGGTATCCTGTTATAGAAGCCTGAACTAAGACAATTACACATTAAGTTTGTAAAAGATTTTCAAAACAGATTGTAAGGCTACCTGCCAAACTCTTTTATCAGAGGTTATCTTTAAGACAGGGATAAAGGACCAAGATTGTGGATAATGTTCAAAGGGGGTATTAGCTTTAATGTTTTAGAAGATAAATGTACTCATGCATTGCTTTTTAAAAAAATAATAAATTTATTTATTTTCATGGCATTGGGTCTTTTTTGCTGCACGCGGGCTTTCTCTAGTTGCGGCGGGCGGGGGATACTCTTCGTTGAGGTATGCGGGTTTCTCATTGCGGTGACTTCTCTTGTTGCGAAGCACGGGCTCTAGGCGCATGGGCTTCAGTAGTTGTGGCATGCGGGCTCAGTGGTTGTAGCGCACAGGCTTAGTTGCTCCACGGCATGTGGGATCTTCCCGGACCAGGGCTCAAACCCGTGTCCCCTGCACTGGCAGGCAGATTCTTTTTTTTTTTTTTTTTTAAGATGTTGGGGGTAGGAGTTTATTAATTAATTTATTTATTTTTGCTGTGTTGGGTCTTCATTTCTGTGCGAGGGCTTTCTCTAGTTGTGGCAAGCGGGGGCCACTCTTCATCCCAGTGCGCGGGCCTCTCACTATCGCGGCCTCTCGTTGTGGAGCAGAGGCTCCAGACGCGCAGGCTCAGTAGTTGTGGCTCACGGGCCTAGTTGCTCCGCGGCATGTGGGATCCTCCCAGACAAGGGCTCGAACCCGTGTCCCCTGCATTAGCAGGCGGATTCTCAACCACTGCGCCACCAGGGAAGCCCCGGCAGGCAGATTCTTAACCACTGCGCCACCAGGGAAGTCCCATGCATTGCTTTTTATTTTTTTCATTTTTTTTACATCTTTATTGGAGTATAATTGCTTTACAATGGTGTGCTAGTTTCTGCTTTATAACAAAGTAAATCAGTTATACATATACATACATTCCCATCTCTCTTCCCTCTTGCATCTCCCTCCCTCCCACCCTCCCTGTCCCACCCCTCTAGGCGGTCACAAAGCACCAAGCTGATCTCCCTGTGCTAAGCGGATGCTTCCTACTAGCTGTCTATTTTATGTTTGGTAGTGTATATATGTCCATGCCACTCTCTCACTTTGTCACAGCTTACCCTTCCCCCTCCCCATATCCTCAAGTCCATTCTCTAGTAGGTCTGTGTCTGTATTCCTGTCTTACCCCTAGGTTCTTCATGACATTCTTTCTCTTTCTTTTTTTTTTTTTTTTTTTTTGCGGTACGCGGGCCTCTCACTGTTGTGGCCTCTCCCGTTGCAGAGCACAGGCTCCGGAGGCACAGGCTCAGTGGCCATGGCTCACGAGCCCAGCCGCTCCACGGCATGTGGGATCTTCCCAGACCGGGGCACGAACCCGTGTCCCCAGCATTGACAGGCGGACTCTCAACCACTGCGCCATCAGGGAAGCCCCATTTTTTTTCTTAAATTCCATATATATGTGTTAGCATACGGTATTTGTCTTTCTCTTTCTGACTTACTTCACTCTGTATGACAGACTCTAGGTCCATCCACCTCATTACAAATAGCTCAATTTCGTTTCTTTTTATGGCTGAGTAATATTCCATTGTATATATGTGCCGCATCTTTATCCATTCATCCGATGATGGACACTTAGGTTGTTTCCATCTCCTGGCTATTGTAAATAGAGCTGCAATGAACATTTTGGTACATGACTCTTTTTTTTTTTTTTTTTTTTTTTAAGTTTATTTATTCATTTTTTTAATTAGTTTCTGCTTTATAACAAAGTGAATCAGTCATACATATACATCTGTTCCCACATCCCTTCCCTCATGCATCTCCCTCCCTCCCACCCTCCCCATCCCACCCCTCCAGGCGGTCACAAAGCACCGAGCTGATCTCCCTGTGCTCTGCGGCTGCTTCCCACTATCTATCTACCTGACGTTTGGTAGTGTATACACGTCCATGCCTCTCTTTCGCCTTGTCACAGCCCACCCTTCCCCCTCCCCATATCCTCAAGTCCATTCTCAAGTAGGTCTGCGTCTTCATTCCCGTTTTGCCCCTAGGTTCTTCATGACATTTTTTTTTTAAATTCCGTATATATGTGTTAGCATACGGTATTTGTCTTTCTCTTTCTGACTAACTTCACTCTGTATGACAGACTCTAGGTCTATCCACCTCATTACAAATAGCTCAGTTTCGTTTCTTTTTATGGCTGAGTAATATTCCATTGTATATATGTGCCACATCTTCTTTATCCATTCATCCGATGATGGACACTTAGGTTGTTTCCAGCTCCGGGCTATTGTGAATAGAGCTGCAATGAACATTTTGGTACATGTCTCTTTTTGAATTATGGTTTTCTCAGGGTATATGCCCAGTAGTGGGATTGCTGGGTCATATGGTAGTTCTATTTGTAGTTTTTTAAGGAACCTCCATACTGTTCTCCATAGTGGCTGTACCAATTCACATTCCCACCAGCAGTGCAAGAGTGTTCCCTTTTCTCCACACCCTCTCCAGCATTTATTGTTTCTAGATTTTTTGATGATGGCCATTCTGACTGGTGTGAGATGATATCTCATTGTAATTCTGATTTGCATTTCTCTAATGATTAATGATGTTGAGCATTCTTTCATGTGTTTGTTGGCAGTCTGTATATCTTCTTTGTTAGAAGCTTCATAAAATTAATAGACTAGTAAGTAGACTTTCCAACTGCAGACAATCCAAAAATTACAATGACTATAATTTAAAATGGGCATACTAGAAATAATCACAACTGAGAAAGTACACCAGCATATAATTATTCTTAGCTAAAGTTGTTGTCCATTTAATACAATTGTTAAAAACAAGAATATATATATAAGAATATATATATTCTTATATATTGTACCTTTTGTGATAAGTAATACAAAATTCAAAAATTCTAAATCTAACTTTTTGGTGTCCATATTGCTAGAAAATTTTTAATTTATTTATAAATTCCAGGTAAATAGTGGGTTGCCAACACATAATATTAACTTTTAAACATTATCTAATACACCAGATGTTTAAAAAAATGGAATGGCTTAGGAAAACTTGAGTAGGGTATAAAGAACAGTAAAACTGGGGACACAGAAAGTAGTCTGCTCTTATAAAAACAAATTTAGTCTAATTGATTTTTGTTATTATTTGCCTTAGCAGTACAGAAAGCTGATACTCTTTGACTATTCCTTTCTTTAAAGGATAAATCTTATTTGATCACTTGAAATTTACAAGTTAATTATTTTGTTAGTGGAGAAAGAAATAAAGCTATTGAGATGTTTACTAGTATTTTTCTTTCATAATTGGTGAGTAAATCATTAATAGTTTCTCAATTTCTTAGAGTTTATTTGAATTTGGGGGGCTTTTGCTTTTGTTTTGCATAGAAAGAACTAAATCAAAAGCTGGTTTAAGCTAGTTTTTAATACATGTTTTCATATTTTGTTACTCTACAATTACATCTTTAAGTAAATTGACCTACAGATCAAATGCTGTCTCCAAAGCAGTAGGACTAACATTGAAGGAAAATGTAATTCTATTTGTATTCACATCGTTAGATTTGAAAGGGAGAATGTTAGTATAGTTTTCTTAGTAGATAATTGCCTGTTCTCAACTGAAAATAATCCACAGGAGATTCTATTAAAATCAGTGACTGTCTTTTTAATTGACAATAAATATCCTAGGTAAAGAAAAAAGTTTTTACTACTTTGGAGTTCTAGCATAATAGACAGGTATTTCTCCAGTGAAAACAGGAAAATGGCATAGCAGAACTGCAATGGGAAATTTCTGAGGTAGAAACCTTCGTTCATTCATTAAATACATATTGAGTACTTGGGGAATAGAGATGAAAAATGAAGTCCTTGTCTTCCAGCTGCCTGCTGTCTAATGAACAAGAAAGATAAGTTTTTCTGATTGCAGGTCATCTATGTAATAAGGGCAATTATAAAGATATACCTAAGGTGCTAAGGGGACTTGGAGAAGGGACTCTTAACTCAGCCTGGTGGCCCAGATATGATTCCCAGAGGAAATAACTCTTGAATTAGAGCTTATGTCACATAAAGCTAACCAGAAATGGGAAGATAAATAAGGCAGAAATAAATCAGTATATACCCAGGCAGGGCAGTATATGCCCAGAGGCAGGGCAAATCGTTTAGTAAACATCATGGGGGAGGGCATGGGGAAAGGTAGAGCATACACTGAGAGAGGGAGTAGCCCCTCCTCTCTCCAGTGTATGGTTGGATAGGAGGCAAAGGCTAGAGATGTTTAAATGCTTTTTTAAGCTTGTATTTAATCCCAAACACCATAGGTAGTGACTGATGAATTTTTGGACTGATATGATTTGATCTGCACTTTAGAAAGATTATCCCAGTGGCATCATGCAGGGTGAGACTAGAAGCAGAAAGGTCAGGTAAGACCTTTAAAACTTCAGGAAGGGGCTAGTAACATAGGCAAGAAGTGAGGAGGGCCTGAATCAACTAATATTGATCAAGGGAGCAATATTGACCAATATCAAGTGAGTATCTTCTATTCCTGGCCCTGGGCATAGCATATATTCTGTATATTTCCATTAACAATCAGTTAAAAAACAGGTGAAGTTCATCTTAACTGGTGAAAATCAGAACAGTAGACTATGGGGGTGGGGTAGGGACGGACTGGAAAGGAGTGAAAGAGTGATGTGAATATACTATATCTTGACTGAGGAGGTAGTTAAGAGTGTTTCCTTTATCAAAACTCATCAAAATTTATAATTAAGATAGGTGTTTTTCACTGTATGTGAACTTTACCTCAATTTTTTTTTTTTTTTTTTTTTTTTTTTTTTTGCGGTACGTGGGCCTCTCACTGTTGTGGCCTCTCCTGTTGCAGAACACAGGCTCCGGGCGCGCAGGCTCAGTGGCCATGGCTCACGGGCCCAGCCGCTCCGCGGCATGTGGGATCTTCCCAGACTGGGGCACGAACCCGTGTCCCCTGCATCGGCAGGCAGACTCTCAACCACTGCGCCACCAGGGAAGCCTCTTACCTCAATTTTTAAAAATGGCTTAGTAAAAAACAAAGAAGAATAGATTGTTTTATATGATAGAAAAATCTAGAAGTAAACCGGGCTCCAAATATGGTTGGATCCAAGTGCTCAATGTTATTGATATTAAAATTTTGTTTTCTCTTTGAAAAAAAAATGTATATCTTCTTTGGAGAAATGTCTATTTAGGTCTTCTGCCCATATTTGGATTGGGTTGTTTGTTTTTTTGTTATCGAGCTGCATGAGCTGCTTGTAAATTTTGGAGATTAATCCTTTGTCACTTGCTTCATTTGCAAATATTTTCTCCCATTCTGAGGGTTGTCTTTTGGTCTTGTTTATGGTTTCCTTTGCTGTGCAAAAGCTTTGAAGTTTCATTAGGTCCCATTTGTTTATTTTTGTTTTTATTTCCATTTCTCTAGGAGGTGGGTCAAAAAGGATCTTGCTGTGATTTATGTCATAGAGTGTTCTGCCTATGTTTTCCTCTAAGAGTTTGATAGTTTCTGGCCTTACGTTTAGGTTATTAATCCATTTTGAGCTTATTTTTGTGTATGGTGTTAGGGAGTGATCTAATCTCATACTTTTACATGTACCTGTCCAGTTTTCCCAGCACCACTTATTGAAGAGGCTGTCCTTTCTCCACTGTACATTCCTCCTCCTTTATCAAAGATAAGGTGACCAGGGCTTACCTGGTGGCGCAATGGTTGAGAGTCTGCCTGCCGATGCAGGGGACACGGGTTCGTGCCCCCGTCCGGGAAGATCCCACATGCCGCGGAGCGGCTGGGCCCATGAGCCATGGCTGCTGAGCCTGCGCGTCCAGAGCCTGTGCTCCGCAACGGGAGAGGCCACAACAGTGAGAGGCCTGCGTACCGCCAAAAAAAAAAAAAAAAAAAAAGATAAGGTGACCAGATGTGCGTGGGTTTATCTCTGGGCTTTCTATCCTGTTCCATTGATCTATATTTCTGTTTTTGTGCCAGTACCATACTGTCTTGATTACTGTAGCTTTGTAGTATAGTCTGAAGTCAGGGAGCCTGATTCCTCCAGCTCCGTTACATTGCTTTTTTAATCAAAAATTAATTTTACAAATGCAAAAGGACAAGATACCTGGTCTCATGACTTTCAGGAGTAAGACAAGCCATGCCAACTACGAAACAACCTTCTAACAGAGGGTTGGGGAGCCTGAGGAAGCAATGAAGAGCCTTAAGTGGCTTGCTTGGTGTCTCTGACTTGACATTGGCGGAAGAGCCCAGGCAGTACTTGGCAAGAAAGGCCATCTCACTGTGGCCTTGGATGGCTTCTCACCAAACTTCCTGCCCAAGCACCCACATGGCTACCCTACCCCTCTGATTAACACAATTTCCCCCTAGAATACCATAAACTCTGAGTCACCCAGAATGTGAGCTGCGTTTACAGGTCACTCATCAGTTTTCTGCTTCTTGGCAGAATCCCTCAGAGAAACGCAAGCATTGCTCAATACCCTGCCCTATGGCCTAGAAACAGCCTGCCCCCAGATCTTTCTCCCAGGAAGTATTGAGTCATAGATCCAATCAGCCACCTTGGAAGTCTCCTCTCTTTTTCATCCATCTTTCTCTAACAGCATAGGGTCAGCACTTACTGTGATAATGCATTATTCGAGGAGACAATCAGAATAACATTTAGTCCAGCTAGAAACATCTAGTTCAATTTGAGAGACAGGACATCCATGTAAGACTTAGGAGCACCTACATGTCTTCAAAAATATGCACTGAACTCCTTCCATATGCCTAACGCTGATCAATAAAGACATGAGATTCTTCCCTCACGTAGGTTTCTGACTGCCTGGAAAGATGGACTTTAAACAAACAAATAATTATTTTACTACAATTAGTAAGTGCTATGCAGGAAAAGTAAAAGATGTTTTGAGGGAGAACAAAATAGGGGCTCGGCTTTGGGGTAGGGAGAGGGTCAGGAACATCTCAGCTGAGCCCTGAAGGATGAATAGGACTTTTTTAAGTAAAAAAAGTGAGAGAGGGGCTTACCTGGAAGAGTAGAGAATCCCTGAAAAAGGGACCAGTTGGCACAAAGGCCCTGAAGTAGGGATGAGCCTTGTATTATCTGCAGAATGATCAGCAGCCTAGAGGGAAAGGGGGAAAGTGGCAAAAAATGGTCCGTAAGGAGGCAGAGGGCACAGGGCACTATACACTTTATAAATCATCTGTAGCCTTATCTTAAGTGCAATGGAGAGTACTTGACGGCATAAAGCAGAGGAGTGGCAGAGATCAGGTCTGCAGTTCAAATGAATGGAATGTAACCAACCAATCAATTGCCTCATATACTCATGAAAATTAATTCATTTGAATCAAGCAAAGATCTCTGAGGTGCCTGTTGGAAACTTCCACTGGGTGTTTACAACATGAGAGAGATAAGATCTGCAACCTCTATGACAATTGTTCTATTTATCAAACAACTACCAGGTAGTAAATACTGGAAATCTAAATTGATCCCCCGGGACTTCCTGGAGGCAAAGTGGTTAAGAATCCGCCTGCCAATGCAGGGAACACGGGTTCGAGCCCTGGTCCGGGAAGATCCCACATGCCGCATAGCAACTAAGCCTGTGCGCCACAACTACTGAGCCTGTGCTCAAGAGCCCATGAGCCACAACTACTGAGTCCATGTGCCACAACTACTGAAGCCCGTGTACCTAGAGCCCGTGCTCCGCAACAAGAGAAGCCATAGCAATGAGAAGCCCGCGCACCGCAACGAAGAGTAGCCCCCGCTCGCCGCAACTACAGAAAGCCCGTGCGCAGCAACGAAGACACAACGCAGCCATAAATAAATAAATAAATAAATAAATAAATAGATTCCCCACCCACACTTTAGCCCAGCGTTGCTGAATATCTATTTAGGGAATTAAACACTTGGGTAAAAGATGAAGGTAGGTCATTATAAGCCCCATGCCAGATTAGTGGTCCTGAAAAACTTCAGAGTTTCAGGATAGATAGATTCCTGAGGAGACAGAAGAGTCAGAATCGAATACACGGAGATACTACTTCATACCTACTTTAAGGAAAAAAAAAAAGGGAGGTAAGTGTTGGCAAGGATGTAGAGAAACTGGAACCCTCCTGCATTGCTGGTAGGAAAGTAAAATGGTGCAGCCTCTGTGGTGGTTCCTCAAAAAGCTAAATATAGAATTACCATATGACCCAGCAATTCTACTTCTGGGTATATTCCCCAAAGAACTGAAAACAGGGATTCAAACGGACACTCATATGCCAATGTTCATAGTAGCATCATTCATAGTAGCCAAAAGGTGGAATCAACCCAAATGGCCATCAACACATGAATGGATAAACAAAGTATGGTACATCCATACAATGGACTATTACTCAGCCATACAAATAAATGAAGTTCTGGTACTGCTACAACATGGATAAACCTTGAAAACATTATGCCAAGTGAAATAAGCCAGACACAAAAGGACAAATATTATATGATACTACTTTTGTGAAGTATCTAAAATAGGCAAATTCATAGAGACAGAAAGTAGATCAGAGGTTACCAGAGACTGGGGCAGTGGGGAGGAATGGGAAGTTATTGCTTAATGGGTCCAGAATTTCTGTTTGTGATGATGAAAAAAGTGTTGAAACAGGCAGTGGTGACGGTTGCACAACACTGTGAATGTACTCATGCCACTAAGTTGTACACTTAAAAATGGCTAAAATGGCAAAGTTTGTGTTATATATATTTTACCACAGTAAAAAAAATTCAAGGGAGGGTGGGCTGGAAGTTTGGGGTTAGCAGATGCAAACAATTACATATAGAATGGATAAACAGCAAGGTCCTACTATACAGCACAGGGAACTATATTCAATATCCTAAGATAAACCATAATGGAAAAGAAAAAAAATAAGTGTTTACTGCACAGATAAAAACTTTTTTTAAATAAAATGGAAAAAAATTCAAAAAAACTTAAAAGAAAAGAAATCAAATACTTAAATAGGGCCATTTCCTCCATGTTCACTGAGCTCCTTCCAAATTGCCACTTTTCAGTTGCTGGTCCCCATGTCCCTCCAAAAAGCTCTTTTTACGTTTTGAACTCTATTCATCCTTTCAGCCTTAGCTCAAATGTAACTCAGAGAGGGCTTCCCGATCTCCCTACCCCAGTATTCTTTCATGTTGCCCATACCTTCCCTTCCCTTCCCTTCCCATCCCACAATTGCAATTAAATAAATATTTGTGTGATTATGTCTTTAATATCTGCCTTTTCATTAGGCTGTAAGCTCCAGAGGAGCAAGGACAGTCTTGTCCACAGTGTCTGTCTCATCCCCTGAGAGAGGATACAGCACCTAGCCCAGGGTCTGGCACATTGGGGATTCCATATATATTTTTACATAAATTAATTAATAACTAAATGAATGTGTGTGGTAGGATTGTTTTTCATTTTAATGCCTTTTACAATGCTTTGAGTTTGATTAAATTATTTTAAAACCAAAAAAAAGTACATCAGGGCTTATATCCCTGTGTTCTACCTTGTGAAGTCGTCAGCAGTCTCTTGGACCAGGAACCTGAGTCAGACAGTAGTACAATTTGTTTCCAGGTAGATCTGCTACAGCACCAGCCATTCCAATCTTGGTCTCTAAGTGGTAAGTTGTTGGGCTTATGATGGAACCCCTCTTCACTGTGGGACCAGACCTGCCAGCCCCCTATAGAGCATTTCACGTGTTCAGGTTAAGCAGCATCTATATTAGGACCAAAAAGTAAGGCATACTAATGTCAGAATGAGAAAGAGCGTTCACTCGTTTATTGGGAAAGCCACTTCTTTGATAAGCCTAGGTAAGTTTAGGTTTTATGCCATTCGTCAATGAAGGCACTTCCTAACTGAATGTCCCCATCTTAGCACTCTGCATCAACCTCAGTAAACAACATTCTGTGCTAAAAGGAAGCTAGACACATATCATTAATTTGGAGACAAGAAATACAAAAAGAAACTGATTTAATGAATTTGTCTTCTGGATGTGGACACCTGTGGGAACTGAAAGGTGTGATAATACAGGAAGAAGCACACAACTCACAACAGCTTTTATATAAACAAATTTTGTCCCACAGATCATTATTCTCTCAGCCCACAATCTAATCTTCTTTCTTTTTACTTTTCTATGTGTTACATATAAAATGCATAAACCAGAGAGTACAAAGCAAACGAGCAACTGTAAACATTAGGAGATTTTTTGACCATAAGGAAGAGAAAACCCAGTTACAAGGCGCTTAAACAATAAGAAAATCCAGAGGTATTGTGGACTCCAGGGTACACGATTCAGTCACTGACATTGCCACAAGGAACAGGTTTCATTTCTCTGTCCTGCAACCTTCAGGGTTGCCTTCATCCTACAACATGTTCCCCTCATTGCTTGTAGGATGGCTACAAGTATCCTTGTTTGTGTCAACAAAAGATTCTAAGTCCTTCCCTTCAACCACACTGGGATGAATTAGGACACATGCAGACCCCCAGGACCAATAATCATTGCCAAGGAAGGATCATACACTGATTAATCAGATTTGTCCCTGGGTTTTGGGGATGGAGAGGATATCTGAGCAAAACTGGGATTTTTGACAGGGAGAAGGGGTGGGGAATGG
Organism: Mesoplodon bidens; assembly: GCF_964165515.1. NCBI lineage: Eukaryota > Metazoa > Chordata > Mammalia > Artiodactyla > Ziphiidae > Mesoplodon > Mesoplodon bidens. The sequence continues at coordinate 26,868,577 of NC_138176.1, read as the reverse complement.
ATGCTAGGTAGGCAGTCAAGAGTGTTCACTACAACTAGCAAATCAGAATTTGCCCACACCTTGAGTTACAAGTATTGCAGTAGTATTAGAGAAATATAAAACACTTTGAATTTCACACATCCACTAATCCACTTGTTCTTAACTCACGTAAGGGATAAGAACACATTCTCATCAGCAACAGTGGCTCATGACAGCAGTGATTCTTGGAAAAATCAGGAAGTCTGTGTGGTGTTCTTTATGTACACACGATAGTCCCACCTTCCTAGAGAAAGAATGGTATCTCTCCATCATATCAGAGGCCCAGTCCTGCATCTTAGCCATCCTCTCCAGTCCTGGGTTCATATTGAAATCTGCTTGGGTCCCACCCTAGTCCTTCCCAGTGATACAGAACAGCATTTCACCCGTTTGGGAAATTTATTTTGGGAGTCCCAAAGTATATTTTGACATGACTAGTTCTGTGAGAGTTACTAGATGTTCCTTGGGGAAAAAAAAATTTCCATTCTTGCAGAAATCATGAAAGGACTATTTAAACTCTTAGCACTTGCAAAACTTGGGCATTTGTCATTATCAATTCCTGGGACAGCACATCTACTTTGCTTTTGAAGATTAGGCCTTCGTAAGCAAGAAAGTGCCTCTGGTTTTCACAGCAAAGAGGTGAGGCCTCATGCAAGGATATACAACAAGGGTTTGTATAGGGACTTGTAACAGGGATGCATTATTTTCTTCAATCAGTGGTTCTTAAACTACAATCAAGAATAAAGGTTGGGGGCTTCCCTGGTGGCGCAGTGGTTGAGAGTCCACCTGCCGATGCAGGGGACGCGGGTTCGTGCCCCGGTCCGGGAAGATCCCACATGCCTCAGAGCAGCTGTGCCCATGAGCCATGGCCGCTGAGCCTGCGCGTCCGGAGCCTGTGCTCCGCAACGGGAGAGGCCACAACAGTGAGAGGCCCACGTACCGCAAAAAAAAAAAAAAGAATAAGGGTTGGGCTTCCCTGGTGGCACAGTGGTTAAGGATTCGCCCACCAATGCAGGGGACACGGGTTCGAGCCCTTGTCTGGGAAGATCCCACATGCCGTGGAGCAACTAAGCCTGTGTGTCACAACTACTGAGCTTGTACTCTAGAGCCCATGAGCCACAACTACTGAGCCCATACGCCATAACTACTGAGACCACGCACCACATCTACTGAAGCCTGCACACCTAGAGCCGGTGCTCTGCAGCAAGAGAAGCCACCACGATGAGAAGCCCGTGCACCGCAATGAAGAGTAGCCCCTGATCGACGCAACTAGAGAAAGCCCACGCACAGCAACAAAGACCCAACACAGCCAAAAATAAAATAAATAAAAATAAGTAAATTGAAAGAAAAAAAAAGAATAAGGGTTGCCTTTCAAAAAGGCAGATTCCAGATCTCATCCCAATCTCTGGCTGTGCAGCCTGGGAATTCGTATTTAAACAAACTCTCCAGGTAATTCTGATGCAGGTTGTCCGTGTGTTCTCTGAAATTGCTATCTACCTACCACATGCCTGCCTGTGACAGTAATCAATGTTGCCACGGCAGCAGCCAGTCTGAGCCACCTCCTGCTGCCTGCTGCCTGGGCAACAACTGACTTTTGGGGTCTCTTCCTTCTTTGCTAGTCCAAGGAGCCACTGTGAACAGCCGTTTTTCAATACTGTGGAAACTATTCAATTGACCCAAACAAAGAAACTGACTCATACTTGTACCATCAGGGATTACAAACTATGTCACCTCACCTTCAGAGCACCAGTCTTTTAATCTCCTTTCTTGTCTCCACTTCAGATGTCAGATACTAGCCCTCAATGATTACATTTCATTGGCACGAAGAGGGTGCAGTCCCTGAGACCCACACAGTTTTCCAAGCCTGCCACAAACTGGGGTCCTCCCTTATCTGGCATCTATAGCACTCTTGTAACAAGTGTCCTATTGGGTTAAAAGTAAATAAATCTCTCATTTGAGTGATGGATAGTTGAGTTCATTACTTTTACTTTCAGCAAACCCAAAACAATTATTTTCAACTAATTTTTTGGTCAGATGCTAACTATCTGAAAGAAAACCCATGCTAATAGAAGAGAGAATAGGTTAAGTACTAGGATCTGTATCTAATCCCTTAGCAGGTGTGGTAAACAGAATAATGGCTTAATCCCCAGAACCTGTGACTGTGTCGCAATTATAGAGCAAAGGAGAATTAAGGTAGCAGATGGAATTAAGTTTGCTAATCAGCTGACCTTAAATAGGGAGTACATGCCGCAGAGCAACTAAGCCCACGCACCACAACTACTGAGCTCGCGGGCCTCAACTAGAAAGCCCATGTTCTGCAAATTACAGAGCCCACATGCCACAAATACAGAGTCCACGCACACTGGAGCCTGCGTGTCACAACTAGAGAAGAGAAAACCAGTATTCCACAACTAGAGAGAAGCCCACGCACCACAACGAAAGATCCAGTGTGCCTCAACAAAGACCCCGGGTGTGCAACTAAGACCCGACGCAGCCAAAAATAAATAAGATAAATAAATAATAAATAAATCTTTAAAAAATAATAAATGTAGAAGAGGGAAGGACAAGAGTCAGCGTCAGTGATGCAATGTGAGAAAGAGTTAGCTGGCCATTGCTAGCTATGAAGATGGAAGGGGACCATGAGCCAAGGAATACCTGTATGTAGCCTCTAAAAGCTGAAGAAGGCAAGGAGACTGATTTTCCCTGAGAGCCTCCAGAAGGAATGTAGGAACATAGCTGGATAAGACCTTGATTTTAATCTGCTGAAATCCATTTCAGACTTCTGATCTCCAGAATTTAGATAATACTTTTGTGTTGCTTTAAGCCATGAAATTTATGATAATTAGTTACATCAGCAATAGGAAACTAATACACAGGGAATTAGGAATGAAGACCAGAAACAAATACAGACTACAGAGTCAAATAAATGTGGGCCTCCTTGCTCAGTGCATACTATAATACCTTTTCTCTAGTGGTGGTCCAGGGGAAACCCTTCATCCTATGAGTTTTCCAGGAGCCCTGCCTTTGAACCAGATAACCTGATTCAGAAAAGCTGCAGTGTTAAAAAAAATATATATATTTTTTATGAGTTAAATTCATGTACATTTCTTTTTTGGTCCCTTCAATGTTGGTATTTCGTTTGCTTTTCCCTTTTTTTCCCTGAAGCATAACATAAACATATATATATGCAGAAAAATGCACAAATCATTTTCACGAAGTAAACACACTTATGTAACCACCACCCAAATCAAGATATAAAATATAACCAGAAGCTTCAAAACTCATCTCATGCCCCCGTCCATGCACTATGTCACCTTCCACCTCATACAGTATACATGCCTTTGTGTCTGGCTTCTTTCACTTATTAGTATAGTATTAAGATGCATCCATATGTAGCAATTGTTCGTCTATTTTCATTGCTCTATAGTACTGCACTGTGTAAATATAAAATGATTCACCCATTTTTTTTCAATTCATCCATTTTTTTAAGAGGAAAATTGTGGATTAAAAGTGGTTTCACCCCCTTCCAGATTTTTCGGACACTTTATCCACTAATAAGTAACTGTAAATAAAAAAGCAAGGATGAAACAACCTGAGTTTCCCAAATGTATTTGACCATGAAACTTTTTTTCCCTATAAAGCATCTTACAAGACTAATATTTTGTAGGACATGCTCCAGGAAACCATGGTCTGGAGCAATGGTTTTCAAACTGTGCTCCTCAAAGCTCTAAGTTCCCAGATAGTGACTCAATAGTGCATAAGGGATCAGAGTAAGATCAACCGGATCCCCACTTCTGCTTCAACACACCCTCCACTTGTATCTGCTTTAAGAAGGGAGTTCACATAGATGGGGTGTGTGTGTATATGTATTAACTGCCCATGTGTCTATGATTGAGAAAAGCGTTTGGTTGCTTTAAAAAATGTGTTTGAGGGGCTTCCCTGGTGGCACAGTGGTTGACAGTCTGCCTGCCGATGCAGGGGACACAGGTTCGTGCCCCGGTCCGGGAAGATCCCACATGCCGCGGAGCGGCTAGGCCCGTGAGCCATGGCCGCTGAGCCTGTGCGTCCAGGGCCTGTGCTCCGCAACGGGAGAGGCCACAACAGTGAGAGGCCCGCATACCACACACACACACACACAAAAGGTGTTTGAAAACCACATGTCTAAGCTCTAGGGGACCTCTCAGAAGGCCTTTGCACAGACCCAGGTTCCAAGCTACAAGGACTTCCTGACCTTATCCAAAGTTCACTGCTTTCACCATTGCTTACTTGCCAGGCTCTGTCCAAGAGCCATCTGCCCACTGATTCTGCCAGTGGTGTTGTGGAAGGGCTCAAAAGAGATCACTGACAGCTGCTCAATACAGATCAGGCAGCTTAGTCCACAGGCAGCTTCTGTCTATGGAGTCAGAGGCTGAAAATAGATCATTACATGCCACAGAAGTCTGAAATTGCTTCTAACCAGGCAGCATGGTATAGGGATTAAGAGCATGGACTCCAGAGCCAAACTCCCTGGCTTTGATTTCTGGCTCTGCTGCTAACTAGTTGTGACCTTGGGCAAGTTTCTCAATGCCCTCACATTTTAGTTTCCTCAGCTTTAAAATGGAAGTGAAGATAATAATAGCATGTACCTCAAAGGCTTGATGAGAATGAAATGAGATCATGTTTGTGCAGCAGTTGAGACTGGGCTGGGCATCTAGGAAGCACGATGTAAATGTCTGTTAAATAAAATCAAAGTGGTTCTGCGAACTTATAGGTGGCAAAGCCCAATTCCATGCATTTTAATTATTTTACTGTTCAATTTTTACCACCGCCCTCGAGGTGAGGCGCTCTCTGTGGCCTCCCACACCCCTGAAGAGTTGAGATCACATGGCCCTCCAAAATGGTGAGTGTTACCAAACTCAGGATTCCTTGGATCAATAACATTTCAAAAGCAATTTTGGGAATTCACGTAGGGTGCCTATTTTAACTATGCCATTCAGAACATTAAAATAAACTGCCATCTACCATTACCACTATTTTATGAAAGGTAATTTTAAGACCAAAAGAAGTAGGAAAGACATAATCTCAGAAAAAAAGACAGGGTTTTAAATTGAGCTTAGTTAAAAAAAAAAAAAAAAATCACTACCCTGTTCTGGTTTTTCCATTTCATCTTGAGCCAGTGGCCAAGGGCCAAACCCTGTCTGTGACCCAGCATTTGCATTTGACTAACAGTGCTCTACAGGCCCTTGTGAGTGTCCCTGGACACATGGGCCATTAAAACTAAACACCTCCCTGAGTGTCCAAGCCTCAAAGCTAGTACTGAACACCCCAAACTGCAGAACTGAAGGCATTTGCTAATGATCCCATTTAGCACTGCTATGCTCAGAGGCGGGGGATCACAGGGGAATTGGGCAGAGTTATTTCAGTTGTTCGCGGTAGCATTTGATGGGGCCTTTTAGAACCACAGCTCCAACTCCAAGGAGCCAAGAAAGACTGAGCTATCTGGGTGTTTTAGATAAAACCTCAGTCTTTCCACCTGTGTTTCATTGCTCTCACACCACTACCACACTCACAACACTTCTGACACCACAGGTGTGGGGTTTTCCCCCACGCCAAGCAATTCTCTGTGACACACCAGGGTGTTCTACAATTTAACTCAATCCTGACACCATCTACTAGAGACAGCGTCAGATCCCACAGGTTAAGGGCTCAGTCCCATGAGACTGCCCCCTCCCCCCATCCCCACAACCAAGATTCAGATGCCAATCACAAGTAGTAGGCCACCACGATACCCACACCTTCTGTCTGACTTGGCTACAAATTGGAGGTTCCCATGACGTCTTCCTCCTTGGATTCAATTATTTGCTAGGGTAGCTCACAGAACTTAGAGACACACTTACTTACATTTACCAATTTATTAAAGGATACAGATGAACAGCCAGATGAAGAGATACATAAGGTGAGGTCTGGGAGGGTCCGAGCACAGAAGCTTCTGTCCCAGTGAATGCGGGGTGTATCACCCTCCTAGTACTTGCATGTGTTCACCAACCTGGAAGCTCCCTGAGCTCCATACTTTTGGGATTTTAATGGAGGCTTCATCGTGTAGGCATAGCTGATCATTAACTCCACTACCAGCTCTTCTCCCTTCTTGAGGGAATGAGAGGCAGGGCTGAAAATTCCAAGCTTCTAGTCATGGCTTGGTCTTTCCAGCTAGGTCATCCAGTCAGGTCATCCAGGAGCCACTCAGGACCCCACCCAGAGTTGCCTCATTAGAACAAAAAACACTCCCATCACCCAGGAAACTACAAGGGTTTTGGGAGCTCTGTGCCAGGAACCAGGAGATGAGACCAATATGTGTTTTCTATTATCTCACACTGGGTGTGCAGACATAGTGAGAGAGGCCAGCTTGGGGAGTCAGGACACAGGGGCTGTCATGCTGGTCCTGCTGCTAACCCAACCGTGTAATGTTTGGTGAAGTCCTCAACCATTTGGAGACTTGTTTTTCTCTTCTACAAAATGGGGGCAGTAATGCCTGCTTTGTGTTTCTCAAGGTTGTTCTGGGAATCATATAAGTAATGGCTGTGAATATGGTGTTAAAGCACCCTAAAGGAATGCATATTTGTGACTCTCAGCCTCCACCCCCTTCTAGTCAGGGCCCCAAGTTTTCCCACTAAGTTTATACCAAGGATCTTTCCCTCCAGCCTGACACAGTACTTTCCACAGTACAACACTCCAGGGTAGACTCCAGGGCCTTGGTTTAGAGCAGTGGGGTTAAGGAGAAGCCAATATTTTTCCTTCTCAGACTTCTGGTCCCCCAGGTCACTCCAGGATGGAGGGAGCTGCTAAGTATAAACACTCAGGAATCCACAAATACTCTTGGAATTCCAGCTTAGTGAGCCTGTTCAGTAATGCTTCCTGCTAAACTAACAAAGAGTGATAGCAGAAGAATGCTGGGAGACATTCCATCCCCTGGCGTCCAAAGAATCCTGGCAGCTCAACTTGTTATATCAACGTGTTATATCTGGAAGAAACTTTAGATCAGTGGTTCTTAATTCTGGCTAAACATTAGAATCACCAGGGGAGCTTTTAAAAAATACCCTTGCCCGGCTGTACCTCACACCAATTAAATCAGAATATTTGGGAGAGGGACCTAGACATCAGTATTTTTAAAGCTCCCCAGATGATTGCAATGTGCAGCTTAGTTTGAGAACCACTGCTATAGAGGATCCAGGTCAAACACCTCACTTTACAAAAGGAAAAACTGAGGCCCTGGGAGTTTAAGAATTTTGTCCGAAGTCATACAACTGATTAGAGCTTGAGATATCAATTCAACAAGTTGATGATAATAACAGCTCATTTTTTGTTGAGCTTTTACTTTGGGCCAGAGTAAGCACCAAGCACCTTACAAATATAATCTCAATAAATCCTAATGACTTTATGAGGAAATTGAGACCCAGGGAGTTTAACTAGTTTTCTCAAGGTCAAAACAACTGAACAGTGGCAGAGATTCCAGTTCAATTGTTCAACTAAGTTTGAGCAGCATGCAGATGACAAGACAGGGATAGGGCCCTGCCCTTAAGGAATTTACAGTCTACCTGGAGGGACAGGACACAGGTGAGCCAACATTTAAAACACATTCTGATAAGTGTTACAGTAAAAGTCAACAATGGAAAGACAAGGAAGGCACCTAACTCTGGGAAAAGTCAAAGAAGTCTTCTTAAAGGAGGAGGTATTGAAGAAGTCTTAAAAGGTGAATGAAAGGTAGTTTAGTGAAAAACGAAGAGGGAGAGAAAGTGGAAGCAGCTAGTGTAAAGAATGGTGAATGCTCAGAGCTATGCAGTAATTCATAGTGACTTGATAAGTATATTTGGGTGGAGCTATCGCCAAGAGGTGAGATTGAAGAAGTACAGAGACTAGATCATTAAGGAGTTTAAAAGAGGAAACCATAGCAGGATTATAAACGGACAGTGGAAGGATACAACTGTATGTATTTAAAAGGTTATTGGAGGATATGACACCAAAAGCACAGGTAACAAAAGAAAAAACAGATAAAGTGGACTACATCAAAATTGAAAACTTCTGTGCATCGAAGTACACTCTTACCAGAGAAAAAGGGCAACTCATGCAATGGGACAACAAAAAACAATCTGATTCAAAAATGGGCAAAGGACTTGAATCGATCTCTCTCCAAAGAAGATATACAAATGGCCAATAGGTACATGAAAAGATGTTCAACATCACTAATCATTAGGGAAATTCAAACCAAAACCACAATGAAGTATCACCTCATAGCCAGCAGGATGGCTATAACAAAAAAATAGGAAATAATAAGTGTTGGTGAGAACGTGGAAAAAATTGGAACACTTGTGTATTGCTGGTGGGAGTGTAAAATGGTGCAGCTGCCGTGGAAGACAGTAGGGCAGTTCCTCAAAAAAGTAAAAATAGAATTACCATATGGTCCAGCAATTCCACTTCTCGGTATGTACCTAAAGGAATTAAAAGCAGGGTCTCGGGCTTCCCTGGTGGCGCAATGGTTGAGAGTCCGCCTGCCGATGCAGGGGACACGGGTTCGTGCCTCGGTCTGGGAAGATCCCACATGCCGCAGAGCGGCTGGGCCCGTGAGCCATGGCCGCTGAGCCTGCGCGTCCGGAGCCTGTGCTCCGCAACGGGAGAGGCCACAACAGTGAGAGGCCCGCGTACCGCAAAAAAAAATAAAAGCAGGGTCTCAAAGAGATATTTGTCTATTCATGTTTATAGCAACATTATTCATAATAGCTGAAAGGTAAAAGCAACCCAAGTGACGAATGAATAAATAATCAAAATGTGGTGTACATATATACAACGGAACGTATTCAGCCTTAAAAAGGAAGAAAATTCTGGTACATGTTACAACGTGGAACCTTATTGTGCTAAGTGAAATAAACCACACACAAAAGGACAAATACTGTACGAAGTACCTAGAGTAGTCAAATTTACAGAGACAGAAAGTAGAATGATGGTTACCAGGAAGGAGACAGGGAGATGGGTAATGGAGAGTTACTGTTTAATGGGTACAGAGTTTCAGTTTGGGAAGATGAAAAAGTTTTAGAGATGGATGGTGGTAGTGATTTCATAACAATGTGAATATACTTGATGCCACTTAACTGTATGGGTTAAAATGGTAAATTTTATATTATGTGGATTTTACCACAAAAAAATTATGGCAATAGCATTAAAAGATTAGCAGGTGAAAACTCAATGAGGAGACCAGTTAAAAAGCTAATGCCCAGGGGCAAAGAACCCAATAAGAGCCTGATAATGTAAGACAGTGGCAGGGGAGACGTAGGGGACAGACACTAGAGATCTCTAGGAGGTGAGTGGCTAGCTAGATGGGGCGTCAGAAAGAATGAGGAGCCCCAAAACGCTACTCCCAAAGTCCTGACCTGAGGGAGTGATGAACAGTGGTGTCCATCACCAAGACAGGGCCCACAGAGTTGGTGGGGGAGGAACAGGTTTCTGAGAAGGTGGTGAGTTCAGCTTTGAACAAGCTGAGTTTGAAGTACCTGGAGAATATCCAGGTGGCAATATCTTAAAGGAATCAGATACACTACAAATTGATCTCAGAAGGTTGGATATTTTTTTAAGTATGATAATAGTATTATGGTTATTTTTTATTTTTTATTTTTTTTATTTTATTTTTTTTTTGCAGTACACGGGCCTCTCACTGTTGTGGCCTCTCCCGTTGCGGAGCACAGGCTCCGGACGCGCAGGCCCAGCGGCCATGGTTCACAGGCCCAGCCGCTCTACGGCATGTGGGATCTTCCCGGACCGGGGCATGAACCCGTGTCCCCTGCATCGGCAGGCAGACTCTCAACCACTGCGCCACCAGGGAAGCCCTATGGTTATTTTTTAAAGTTTGTATCTTTTGTAGAAAATATGGGTGAATGGGGCAGGGCTGGCCATGGGGCAATGGTTGTTAGGGCTGAGGCATGGTACACAGAGATTCTTTACGCAATTCTGTCTACTCTGGGGACCGGTCAAAAATCACCATAATAAAAAGTTTAAAAAACAATAATAGCCCTGCTTGCCGTTCCTGTAATGGCTGCTTCCTTGAAGGTGCTATCACATGGAACCTCTTGGCCTCAGCATCCTGAACTGATAGAATTAAACAAATACCGCTTTCTGTGAAACCTTCAGCCTTTAAGAACCAGTCACCTCAAGATCTCAACATCATGATCTCAGTTTCAACACAATTGTTCCTAGTTCTCTTTTCATTGCTTTTGGTGCTGCCTGTTGTTGAAGCAGTAGAAGCCAGAGATGCAATCGCTCTCTTGCTCGGTGTGGTTCTCAGCATTACAGGCATTTGTGCTTGTTTGGGGGTGTATGCACGAAAGAGAAATGGACGGATGTGACTTTGAAGGGCCTCCTGAATCAAACCTTGCCCTGAAAACCTTTGTGCTATTGAGGTTCAGAACTGAGTTTTGGTGACTGAAAGTTCCCAAGAAACAGTAAATAGGGTAGTTCATAGTCTTGGTTATTTCCCTATAAATAGGAACAAATTGATATACTATGTTAAATGGAAAACAAAACGTTTTCTTCACAACAAATAATGCACTGAAAAATGCCTTAGAAAGAAGGTCAAAGAAGTGAGCTGTCTGAACTTTGCAGTTTCAGAATTCTCAATAGGAAGAAGAAAACTCTTGCCCAGAATCCTGGGAAATTTCCACTGTTTAAGTTATAATCACTGCCTCCTGCATCATCGAGGAGTCTTTTCTCCATATTTTTAATGGATTTTTGTTTTGTTATCTCCCAAGTTAATATTGTACCTAGCTATTAAATACAGTTGGTCAAAAATTAAAACTTATCTCTTTGTGGGGGAAACATTTAGAAAATGTATTCGATGTACCTAACGTTGAAATGGAGAAAAGATTTAATGTAAAAAAAAATACTTTATATTGACATTGAAACAGAGAAGAGATTTAATGTTTAACAAAAACAAAAAACTCTTTATATTAACTGGTAACATCTCCATGGTGAGAAGTACTATATCAAATATAAACCCATTAGGTAAGTTAAAAAATAATAATAAAGAGATGTAAACCTATAGGGCAGAGATAAAGACATTATTTTATTATTAACAATAATAATACAAAGTACTACCATTTAGGGAGTCTCTACTCTGTGGCAGGCACTTTGCTGAGCCCTTTGCATGCCTATGTTGTACTTTTCATGACAATTCTCATTTTACTAAAGTTCAGATGTCTTGCATACCAAGTGGCAAGCTTCAGATTATATGAGGCATATCAGAGGGAACGAATAAAACAAGAAGCTAGAAGGGCTAAACAAGGAAAGGTATGGACTGCTGACGTCTGAGAATAGGAAAAGGACCCCATAAAGACAGTGGTAGGTAGAGTGCTTTGCAAACCAAGGAAGAACAGAGATTCAAGAAGAAAGGAGTGGCTCCTCGTGTCAAATACCATACAAAGTGCAGGCAAAATAGCAACTAAAAACTGCTCAGTGAATTTTACAGTTAGGAGGCTGGGAGTACCTGGGGTCTTGGAAAGAACCACTGGAATGGTGGGGACAGAAACTGGGTTGGGAATGAGTGGGTAGCAAATTAGGCCTACTCTTGATAAGCTATGCTGTGAAGGGAACTTGAAAGATTGGTGTGATATTGTGATTTATAATAAGAAATATATATTTGGTCTTCATATGTTTCTGGCAGAGCTTCTAAAGCCCCTGGAATTTCCTAAGTGATGAATGTGATAAAGATGTCTTTTGTTAATGAGGTCTCTTGGACCACACCTAAGGATGGGGCTGGCTGCCAGGAGAATCAACCATGTTTTTAGAGGGGTGGAACCTTTCCACGCCCCTGACCTCTGGGGATGGGAGAGGGGCTGGAGGTTGAATCAGTCACCAATGGCCAATGATTTAATCAATCATGCCTATACAATGAAGCCTCCATAAAAACCCAAAAGGATGGGGTTTAGAGCACTTCCAGGTTGGTGAACATCTCTTTCTATCTGGCTATCCATGAGTTATATCCTTTTAAAATAAACCGGTGATCTAATAAGTAAAATGTGTCTCTGAGTTCTGTGAGCCACTCTAGCAAATTAATCAAACCCAAGGAAGGAGGGGGTCATGGGAACCTCTGACTTACAGCCAGTTGGACAGAAGCACAGGTCACAACTTGGGCTTTTGATTGGCATCTGAAGGTGGGTGGGCAGTCTTGTGGGACTGAGCCCTTAACCTGTGGGATCTGATGCTAACTCTGGGTAGATAGTGTCAGAACTGAGTTGAATTGTAGGACACCCAGCTGGTAACCAAGAATTGCTTGGTGGTGTGGGGAAAGCTCCACACAATCAGAATTGGTCCCAGACCTTAACTGGCTAATAGCTAGAGGAAGGTAGCCACAAAGGTGAGAGGAGCTTGACTGTGTTGATGTGTGGTAGGAAAACAGCAGGGGAGAGACTGAAGATGGAGGAAAGGGAGGTGAGGACACAACACAGTGCTGAGGGATCGGGAGGGATGGAGTCCAGCGCCCAGGCGAGGGATTGCCTGGGATGGAAGGAGGGGCACCTCCCTGTGGAAGGGGAAGAAGAAAGGAGGCTACTTGTGGGTTGGGGCTTAGGAAAGAGATCAGGGAGTCATGATGTCAGAGAGCAGGTGAACTGGGAGTGGGGGAAGTGAGTAAGCTGAAGGCAAGGAAGTTCTGGCCAGAGACCGGCATGTTGGCATTTCTGAGCTGAAGCAGTCATGGCAAGGCCCAGGGTGTGCCTGGCTGAGGTGGCAGGTATGGCACTAGAGTTAAAAGGTCAAGAATTATGAGATGGATGATCCTGAGGAACAGATCTGAGGTGGAGAAAAAGTCTGGTGAGTTCTATCCTCAAAGCGATCAGGAGAGAGCAGTTCCTTGGCTTAAGACAGAATCACATTTTGAGATTTAAAAAAAAAAAAGTAATTCTAAGTCCTAACTCATGGCTAACCTAAATAGCTCTTGCCAAAACGTAAATCTGTAGCTTCCTCAAGAGTAGACCAAATATTTAGACCAAGTAACAGACTGAAACTGTGAAGCAGGAAACCTGCACGATTAATCCTGAATCTGTCAGTTACAAAATGGGTTAAATCTACCTTTCTGAGTTAGACTGGAGCCTGGTCTCCATTCATTCACTCATTCCTTCATTCAGCAAACATGCTTTCTGTCTGCCAGGTACTTTGCTAGGTCTAGGGAATTCAAAAACGAATTATCTATGGTCTTTATGGAGCTCACAAACAAGCAGAGGAACCAACCCTGACGGTACGAAAATTCTAGGGCAGAGGTAGGTAGAAAGTGAAGTGGGGTTGTGTGAACACAAAGAAAGGAACCTAGATTTGGGGTGAAGGAGCACAAAAGAGCTAACATGAGATAAACCTTAAAGGAGGAGCAGAGTGCACCAGGCTGGGAAGGAAAGGAAGGGCATTCTAGGAAGAGGGACAGCATGAGAAAGGGCACCGAGGGCCCAGACAGTCGTGAAATAACAATCTGGTTTGGCAGAGCAGTAGTTCTTAAATGGCAGTCTGCCCAAGAATCAGCCTCAGTATCATTAAAAAGCAGGTTCCCAGGCCCCGGGAGCAATGGATCTGGTAGGCCTAGGAATCTGCATTTAAAAAAAACAAGTGTGCTCGGGCTTCCCTGGTGGCACAGTGGTTGAGAATCCGCCTGCCAATGCAGGGGACACGGGTTCGAGCCCTGGTCCGGGAAGATCCCACATGCCGCGGAGCAACTAAGCCCGTGCGCCACAACTACTGAGCCTGTGCTCTAGAACCTGTGAGCCACAACTAGTGAGCCCGCGTGCCACAACTACTGAAGCCCGCACACCTAGAGCCCGTGCTCCGCAACAAGAGAAGCCACCGCAACGAGCAGCCCGCGCACTGCAACGAAGAGTAGCCCCCGCTCACCGCAACTAGAGAAAGCCCGTGTGCAGCAACAAAGACCCAACACAGCCAAAAATAAATAAATAAATGAATTTATTAAAAAAAAACAAAAAAACAAGGGCCCTCGATGCTTCTGAGGACAGTTCATGCTGCAAAACCCTGGGCTAAACGACATTGAGCTATTTGTAATGAGGTGGATGGACCTAGAGTCTGTCATACAGAGTGAAGTAATTCAGAAAGAGAAAGACAAATACCGTATGATAACACATATATATGGAATTTAAGAAAAAAAAATGTCATGAAGAACCTAGGGGTAAGACAGGAATAAAGACACAGACCTACTAGGAAATGGACTTGAGGATATGGGGAGGGGGAAGGGTAAGTTGTGACAAAGTGAGAGAGTGGCATGGACATATATACACTACCGAACGTAAAATAGATAGCTAGTGGGAAGCAGCTGCATAGCACAGGGAGATCAGCTCGGTGCTTTGTGACCACCTAGAGGGGTGGGATAGGGAGGGTGGGAGGGAGGGAGACGCAAGAGGGAAGAGATATGGGAGCATATGTATATGTATAGCTGATTCACTTTGTTATAAAGCAGAAACTAACACACCATTGTAAAGCAATTATACACCAATAAAGATGTAAAAAACAAAACAAAACAAAACAAAAACCTGGGCTATAGTACAGGGTACCTGGTGGGAGAAAGGAGTGGGGGTTGTGATGAGGCAGAAATTTTGGTCAGGACCACGTTGTGCTAAGGATGACAGCTCAATTCACAAACAGTGAGGCATCTTTTGGGAGTGCCCTGATGACATCTGTTCTAGAAATCCCAGTCTGGAGATGGTACTGATGATAAGAGCCTGCAGAGAAGGAGGGTTGCATATCCAGACAAAACATGAAGGGCTTCTTCAAGGGAAAGTACATTATTTAGAGATGAAACCATAACGAGGACCCTGGTCCTACCACCCACTTATTAGCTGGGGGGTGGCCAGGACATCGTCGGGCTCCTAGGAGACAAAACCTCCCCTCAGAAGACCTACAGTAACAGCCACAGTGGCCCACATAGTGCACACAGGCCTACGCAGAATCCAGGCTGCGGGACACTCCCTGTGGTTCTGAGGCCTGTGCTGAGTCACCTCTCACTGGAACAAGCTTCTCAGAGCCCCTGGGATCTTGCTTCACATGGTGCTGCTTGGATTCCCCTTGGTTTCCAGCCCAAGGAAGGAGAAAGAATAAATATTAACCAAAGGTGTTGCTAGGGCTAGGTGCCCAGAGTCCCTCCCCTTGCCTCTCTCCCCTCACTCCCCACCCTAGAAGCTAGGATAAACAGCTGATTTCCCAGTTTCATGATCCTCTTGGCTGCTCCTGCAGAAAAGGGCAGAGGCGAGTGCCTCTCAGAACAAACCCAAGGCTGGAAGGGACTTGATGACAACCTGTTTTCTGGGAGAGGTCCCAGGCTGGCTAATGTGAAGCTCGCATCGTCACCCAGGCCTGGCTCCAGGGGCGGGGCTCTCACCCCCAGACTCCTTCTCAGGGTAACTTCCTGGCTGACTGACACAAAGGGTGACCTCGCACAAAACGACTCCCTTTCTTGGGCTTTGGCTTCCTCTGTAAAATGATGGAGTTGGACTCAAAGAAGCTTATCCAGTCCTGTCATTCCTGGACTGATTGGGCTAAACTGATTGGGACTGAATATCCTGCCTCTAACGTGCCCAGGAGGGCCAGGAGCTATTTCAGGTACTCTCAAGACACATCGATCCATTTACTTATTATTTTCTGAACACTCTACTATGTGCAAATAATAAGAACGGCCATCATTTTCAAGTGCTTACTATGTATCGGCATTATGCTACGCATTTTACACTTCTTTGCCCATCACAACAACCCTATGAAGTGGGTACTATTGTTATCTTTATTGCATAAATGAAAAAATTGAGGCTCAGAGAGATTAAGTATCTTGCCCAAGAACATTCAGCTGGTAAAGCAGCAGAGCCCATATCCGCTCCAGGTCGGTCAGTTTCAAAGACCATGGTCTTTCCACTCCATCACACTTTAAAATGCTGGTCAAACAAGGATTAGTTAGGTGCAGATCACAGCCTATACTGGAGTTGTTGTGGAGGAGGGAGGGAGGAAGGACAGACCAAGTGATGAAATTATTTTATTTTATTTTATTTTTTGGCCACACCGCACAGCTTGCGGGATCCTAGTTTTCCCAACCAGGGATGGAACACATGAAAGCGCAGAGTCCTAACCACTGGACCGTCAGGGAATTCCCGAAATTCTTTGTTAAATGGGAATAAGAATAGTACCTACCTCAACTGGTGGTTGTGAGAATTAAATGATTAACACCTTCATAAGTGCTTTAAAAAGACAGCTACTAATATAATTAACTACTGTTATTAATGAATGTTTTTAAATTGTGGTAACATATACATAACATAAAACTTACCATTTTAACCATTTTTAAGTGAACAGTTCAGTGGCATTAAGCACATACATACTGTTGTGCAACCATCACCACTATCCATCTCTGGAACTTTTTCATCTTCTCCAACTGAAATTCTGCCATTGGTTTTTTTTTTTTTTTGCGGTAGGCGGGCCTCTCACTGTTGTGGCCTCTCCCCTTGCAGAGCACAGGCTCCGGACGCGCAGGCCCAGCAGCCATGGCTCACGGGCCCAGCCGCTCTGCAGCACGTGGGATCTTCCCAGACCGGGGCACGAACCCGTGTCCCCTGCATCGGCAGGCGGACTCTCAACCACTGCGCCACCAGGGAAGCCCTACCATTGGTTTTTAATAATTATTAATACAACTCATTATTATGCTAAATATCTATATGCTCCTATCCCCTTGACAAAAGGCTGTAGGTTGTAGCAGAGGGCACGGGTTAGAGATCGTAGCCCTGAGTTCAAATTCAGATTCCCTCACAGTCGGTTTGAATTTAAACCCCTCAACATCAGTTCCTCCATGGGGATGAGACAAATACACGGAGATCACACAGGATTGTGATTAGTATTAGGTGAGATCACCGAGGAAAAGGTACATTGCAACCTCCATGCAAAGAGCTCCACAAACGTTAGACCCTTAGATTGGTGGAGAGATACTTTTAAGCTCCCAGCTCAGCTCCTGGCACAAAATAGGAACTCAGAAAAAGTTCTAAACGAACCGGAGAAGCTCTAAGTTGTGGGGCCATACTGCCCCCTGGTGGTAGCCCAAAACTGTGCAGCGTCTCTGGCCTCCCCGGTGCTCTTTGAGGCTAATTGGGTAAGACCACAGGGCCGGCTGGGAACGCGAGGGAAACCAAAGGTTACTGCCTGGAGGGGCTTTTCCTGAAGACTCTCCTTATCCCAAGACATTCTCCAGGCTCCACTCTATGTTCCAAATGGACTGGTCTCCTTTTTGTACTGCTGACTTTCTCTTACCGCTTTTGCTCATGTTGCACCACCTTCCCACCGGTGGCTCTTTCAAACCCTAAATCTCCCTCAGACCCGCTCAAATCTCACCTCCTCCAGAAGGCCGCCCTGTAGAACTCCAGCCAGGCTCTCCTTCACTCCTTTTTTTAACCTCTACAGAACTCATAGCCTGTACTTAATTATGTGCTGTGTGTATTTATCTCCAAACTTTGGTTCCTTGACATAATTTCCTTGTTTTCTAATGTTTCCCAGGTCTACAGAGCAAGAACTGAAGTGATGGATAGAGCTCCTTAAAAGCTATATATTTTTTTGGAGATACAGTTGATTTACAACATTAGTTTCAGGTATGCAACATAGTGATTCAAAGTTTTTATAGATTATAGTCCATTTAAAGTTATTATAAAATATCAGCTATGTTCCCCGTGCTGTACAATATATATCCTTGTAGCTTATTTATTTATTCATGGTAGTTTGTACCTCTTAAGCCCTTGCCCCTATCTTGACACCCACCTTCCCTCTCCCCACTGGTAATCACTAGTTTGTTCTCTATATCTGTGAGTCTGTTTCTGTTTTGCTATATTCATTCACTTGTTTTATTTTTTTAGATTCCACATAGAAGTGATAACATACACTTTTTCTCTGTCTGACTCATTTCATAATACCCTCCAGGTCCATCCATCCATGTTGTTGCGAATGGCAAAATTTCATTCTTTTTTATGGCTGAGTAGTATTCCAGCGTGTGTGCATGTTTTGTGTGTGTGTGTGTGTGTGTGTGTGTGTGTATCACATCTTCTTCATCCATTCATCTGTTGATGGACACTCAGGTTGCTTCCATATCTTGGTTATTGTAAATGATGCTGCTATGAATATTGGGGTGCACATAGCTTTTCAAATCAGTGTTTTTGTTTTTTTTCAGATATATACCCAGGAGTGGAATTGCTGGATCACTGGGAGTTCTATTTTTAGTTTTTTGAGGAATCTCCACACTTTTCCATAGTGGCTGCACCAACTTACATTCCTACCAAGAGTGCATAAGGATTCCCTTTTCTCCACATCCTCACCAACATTTGTTATTTATTGTTTTTTTGATGATAGCCTTCCTGACAGATATGAGGTGATATCTCATTGTGGTTTTGATTTATCAGTACATTTTTCTTATGATTAGCAATGTTGAGCATCAAAAGCTATACATTTTTGAGTTCAAAATACAGACCAGGTACAGCACTGGGTACTTGATACTTTTACAAACATAACAATCCCATGATAATTCTAATGCAACTCTAGTGCAAATTACATATTATTTCAATTTATAGGTAACAAAACTGAGCCTCAGAAAGGTTAAGTGACTTGTCCAAAGTCATATAGCTAGTAAGTGGTAGAGTATGGGTTTGAACCCATGTGTGCCTGCTTACAAATCCACAGAATAAATTTTATCTCCCCTGTTGACTCCTCTCAGTTGTTGGCACATGCCTGGAACAGTGACTTGGGAAAGAATTCAAAACACCTAGGCTTGGAGGGTTACATGGTGGGTTTGATTAACAATGTCTGCCGTGAGTGACGAATGATGAGTAGTGATGTGTGCACCTTGTACTTGCCATCCTTTCATTACCCCATGCTGGATGGGTCTACGTGAGGATACTCCACCTTATTCTGAACATGGTTTTAAGAAAGCATACTATGTTGAATAAGCATGAGCTTTAAAGTAAGACTGACCTGTATTAAAATTAAGCTCCATCAGTTTCTGGAACTTTGAAACGTTAGTTGGCCCTTTCTTTATGCCTTAGATTCCATATGTGTGAAATGTTTATAATAACCCCTGAGTTGTTATGAGGGTTTAATGGGATTAATTCTGTAAACACCCTTGGCATGGTGTCTGGAATAGAGTAAGTGCTCAACTGGTGTTACTTCCTTCTCCCTTCCTGTTTGAAATAGAGAGCCCGATTCCTCTTAGGCAGTAGTTTGGAGAGCACTGTCCTTCCTAGGAAATAATAATTGTATGTCAAAACTGTCACAGAATAAAAGTTTTAACCTGATGAGACCATCTGGTATCACTAGCCTCCAAACGTGATGCACCAGGAAGGACACAACATTGTCTACGTAGTACTCCTGCCAAAAGTGTCTAACTTGAATCTAAACACAAGGAAAGAATCAGACAAAGACAAAACAACCGGCCTAGATGCTTCAACAAGATCAATGTAAGAAAAAAAAAAGTTCTAGATTAAAGAAAATATAAGAGATATATCAACCAAATGCAATGTATGATCCAAAACCAAAACCAAAAAAAAAAAAAATAAAACCAGCTATAAAGGACAATCAGGGGAATTAGAATATGGATATATCTTAAATATAGCCTTGCATCAATGTTAAATTTCCCAAGGGTGATAATTATGTTGCAGCTATGTAGGAGAACGTCCATGTTCTTAGGAGATACTTGCTAAAGTATTTGGAGTGAAGTGTCATGATGCCTGCAACTAACTCAATGGTTTAGGGAAAGCTGTCTGTATGTATATGTGTCTGTATAAAGAGTTAAAGCAAATGTGGCAAAATGTTAACAATTTAATCTAAGGAAAGGGCATCCAGTGTTCATTGTATTACTCATAACTTTTCAGAAGATTTGAAATATTTCAAAATAAAAAGTCAAGAATAAAATATATATTCTAGTTAGCAAAGTTTTTTTTTTTTTTTTTTTTTTTTTTTTTTTCTTTTTGCGGTATGCGGGCCTCTCACTGTTGTGGCCTTTCCCGTTGCGGAGCACAGGCTCCGGACGCGCAGGCCCAGCGGCCATGGCTCACGGGCCCAGCCGCTCCGCGGCATATGGGATCCTCCCAGACCGGGGCACGAACCCGTATCCCCTGCATCGGCAGGCGGACTCTCAACCACTGCGCCACCAGGGAGGCCCTAGCAAAGTTTTAAAATTATAATGCTTCATGTTGGTCAGGGTATGGTAAAATAAACACATTAATAAGTTCCAGATGATACACTAGCACAACCATTTTAGAAAACAATTTTGCAACAAACGTCTGCGCACTTTAACACAGTGAGTCTACTTCTGGGAGTGCACGCTTTAACACAGTGATTCTGCTTCTGGGAGTCTGCCTTAAGTAAGTAATTGAAAAGAAAAAAAATGGGGAAAAGTATTCACTGCAGTGTTTTTTACAATGGTAAAAACTGAAGAACAAAAAAACCTAAATGTCTAGCTATTGAGGAATGACTAAGTAAACTATACCAATCTGATGGGCTATAATGCAGCTATTAAAAGTGAAAATTATGAATAATAATTCTTAAAATATTTGAAGAGTGTACAGCAACATGAGAAATAGGAAGTACAAGTTAAATTTTTAAAAAGCAGAAGAGAGAATTAGAACAAAGAAATGGGAGGAAAAAATAAACTTTTGTTCTTTTCATAAGGCTGGGTGGAAGCTCAGTTTGAGACTTATTTCTCTAATTATCACAAGAGCCCTGGGAATGCTCCATGGTCTAATGGTTAGGATTCTGGGCTTTCACTGCCATGGCCCCGGTTCAACCCCTGGTCAGGAAACTGAGATCCCGCAAGCCACTTGGCGCAGCCAAAAGAGAAAAAAACAAAAACAAAAAAATAGAGCCCTAATTCTGAGAGAATCTTTGAAGGAGTAGCTACAATCTACTTATGACTTTGAACCTATTTTTATGAGAGAGAGAGAGGGAATACATTGTTCTAAATGAAGAAACAGAGGGGAAAAAAGCTTTTGAATTAGGGCCTGACACTGCCTGCATGTGCAGGACTTTAAATGCACCAAGTCATTAATCATGAGCTCCTAGAGCAGGAATAATCCATCCTAATTAATTTCTTAAAAAATGAATTTATTTGAGCAATAGAAATGATGGATCAGTAAACATTCATTACAGACCACTAAGCATGTGTCCACCTATGGGGACTGAGAAGAAGCAATGAGGATGAAAAGGCTGGGAAGCAAACTGTCTCAGATGATGAGAAAATCACATCCGTGGTGAGTGGGAAGGGGGCGCAGTCACATTTTACCGGATACTAAGATACACGGGGGCAGTCCTCTCTGAAGGATAAGGGCCCTTCTATTCAGTTTAGAATTCTGGTTTTCCACTATCCTAGCCCTGTTCTCCAAAGAAACAAGGAAAGAAATAATGACAAAAGATACGAAGCAATTGTGTCTCAGAAGCCCAGCTTGAATTTATGTAACCAGCATAACCTGAAACAGCCAGAATCACCAGCCTGGAAGACACATAAGGTCACATGTTTTCTACTTTTCAAAAGAAAACCAGCTTGATTACCCACATGCCAGACAAACAGAAAGTCCAATATCCCTTTCTCCCTTTGAGTTGTCCTGTATCTGCGGTTCTACACAAACCAAAGAGGCCAGTGTTGCTAAGGACAGAGAATGGAAGACACATTTCCATTCACCAGAGAACCTGTTTGGGGGAGCAGCTGCCTCTGTCACTGCTACACATGTGGCTGATGAAAACCCTCCATGCACAGCCTGACACGTGCCTGCCTCTTCCTGCTGCAGGGAGCTTGCTGCTCCGGATCTCTGTGGTGTTCCGTGCTGGGCTCCCAAGGTCACCCTCACATACTGAAGTGTGCACCTCTTCCCCACAATTCATGTATTGAAGTCCTAACCCCCAGTACCTCAGAATGTGCCTGTATTTGGAGATAGGATCTTTAAAGAGGTAATTAAGGTTAAATGACATCATTGTTGTGGGCCCTAATCCAATATGACCAGTCTCCTTATAAGAAGAGGAGATAATAAAACAGGGACGCATAGAGGGAAAACAGAGGGAGAAGATGGCCATCTACAAGCCAAGGAGAGAAGAAATCCACTCTGCCAACATCTTGATCTTAGACTTCTAGCCTCCAGAACTGTGAGAAAATACATTTCTGTTGTGTGAAGCCATCCAGCCTGTAGTATTTGTTATAGCAACCCTAGCAAACTAATACAGGTCAGCTTCATTCTTTTGTATGCATCTATACAGTAGACCCAAAATCACTTGTTGAAAAGACTATTCTTTCCCCATTGAATGGTCTTGTCAAAATCAAGTGACCTGAGATGTATGCGATTATTTCTGGACACAACTCTAGTCCACTGATTCATAAGTCTATCTTATGCCAGTACCACACTGTTCTAGTTACTGTAGTTTTGTAGTAAGTTTTGAACTTAGGAACCATGAGTCCTCCAACTTGGTTCTTCTTTTTCAGAATTGGTTTGGTTATTCAGGATTCCTTGTAATTCCATATGAATCTTAGAATCAGTTTGTCCATGTCCAGCTGCAAAAAAGGCAGCTGACATTTTGATAAGGATTGCATGAAACCTGTAGATCAGTTCAGGGAGTATTGCCATCATAACAATGTTAAGTCCTCCAATACATGAACATGGGATATCTTTTCATTTATTTAGATCTTTAATTTCCTCCCATGATGTTTTGTAGTTTTCAGTGTCCTGAATTTCTTTTGTTAAATTTATCTCTAGGTACAGTTGACCCCTGAACATGGGTTTGAGCTACATGGATCCACTTACATATGGATTTTTTTCAATAAGTACTACAGTACTACACAATCCACAGTTGACTGAATTTGTGGATGTGGAACCCCACGGGGCCAACTATAAAATTATACATGGATTTCCAACTGTGTGCTTGGGGCAGGGGTTGGCACCCCTAATGCCCATGTTGTTCAAAGGTAAACTGTATTTATTCTTTTTAATGCTATTATAAGTGAAAATTTTAAAATTTAATGTTCAGATTGTTCATTGCTGGTTTATAGAAGTACAAATGATTTTTGTACATTGATCTTATATCCTGCAACCTTGCCAAACTTGTTTAGTAACTCTAATAGGTATTTTGTAGATTCTTTCAGATTTTTCATATCTGAGATTATGTCATCAGTGAATAGGAATAGCTTTACTTCTTCCTTTCTAATCTGAAGGCTTTTAAATTTCTTTTTTCTTGCCTAATTCCTTAGCTGGAACTTCCAGTACATGTTGGATAGACATGGCAAGAGTGGATATCCTTGTCTTGTACCTGATCTTTGGTGGAAAGCTTTCAGTCTTTCACCATTGTGATGTTAGCTATGAGTTTTTGTAGATGGTTTTAATAGGCTGAGAAAGTTCCTTTCTATTTCTAGTTGAGTATTTTTATCATGAAACGGTGTTAGATTTTGACAAATACTTTTTCTGCATTTACTGAAATGATCACATGTAGTTTTTGTCCTTTATTCCATTAATGTGGTGTATTACAATGACTGATTTTCATATGTTGAGCCACCACTGCACTGCTGGGATAAATCTCACTTGGTCTTGAGAAGTAATCTTAATGTACTGCTTGAATCAGTTTGCTAGTATTCTGTAGAGGGTTTTTTGCATGTGTATTCATATGGGATATTGGTCTGTAGTTTTCTTTTTATGTGTTATCTCTGGCATGAGTTAGGAAGTGTTCTCTCCTTTTCTATTTTTTGCAAGAGTTTGAGAAGAATTAGTGCTGATTCTTCCTTAGATATTTGATAGGACTCACCAGTGAAGCCATTTGGTCCTGGGATTTTGTTGTTGTTGTTAAGAGGTTTTTTGATTACTGATTTAATCTCATTATTTATAGGTCTATTCAGATTTTCTATTTCTTCTTGAATCAATTGAGATAGTTTGTGTGTTTCTAGGAATTTTCCCAATTATTCTAAGTTATCTAATTTGTGGGCATACTCTTGTTCACAGTATTCTCTTAAAATCCTTTTTATTTCTATATAGTCAGTAGTAATGTCCCTGCTTTCATTTCCAATTTTAGTAATTTGAGCATCCCCTTTTTTTCTTGGTTAGTCTAGCTAAATGTTTGTCAGTTTTGTGAATCTTTTTGAAGAACAAAATTTTGGTTTTGTTAATTTTCTCTGTTGTTTTTCCTTTCCCTATTTCATCCAAGTCCCCTGTAATATTTATTATTTCATTCCTTCTGTTGCTTTGGGTTTAGCTTGCTGTTCTTTTTGTAGTTTATTAAGGTAGACGTTTAGATTATTGATCTGATATCATTCTTCTTTAATGTATGTATTCACAGCTATAAATTTCTTTCTGAGAACTGCTTTTGTTACATACCATAAGTTTTGGTATGTTGTGTTTTCTTCTTTGTTCCTCTCAAAGGATTTTCTAATTTACCTTGTGATTTAGTTTTTTGTTATTTAGGAGTGTGTCATGTAATTTCCACATATTTGTGAATTTTCCAAACTTCCTTCTGCTATTGATTCTAGCTTAATTCCATTATGGTTGGAAAAGATACTTTATATGATCTCAATTTTTTTAAAAATTTACTGAGATTTGTTTTCTGGCCTAACATTTGGTCTATCCTGGAGAATACTCCATGTGCACCTGTCTAGTTGTTCTATTCATTATTGAAAATGGGGATAATAAAGCATCCAACTATTACTATTGAACAATTTTTCCTTCCAATATGGTCAATATTTGCTTCATTTATTTTGAGGCTCTGTTGTTAAGTGCATATATTTTTATAAGTGTTATATATTTATATCATTATATAATGTCCTTCTTTGTCTCTTGTAACAATTTTTGTCTTTTTTGTATGATGTTAGAATAGCCATTCCAGCTCTCTTTTAGTTACTATTTGCATGGAATATCTTTCCCATTCTTTTAGTTTCTACCTATTCCTGTCTTTGAATCTAAAGTGAGTCTCTTGTAGATAGCATATAGTTGGATCACTTTTTAAAAATCCACTATAGCACTCTCTGCCCTTTCATTGGAGTTACATTTAATGTAATTGGTCATAAGGTAGGAATTTTATCTGTTATTTTTCTATTTGTTTTTTATATGTTGTATATCTTTTCTGTTTCTCTTATTTTTCCATTACTGTCTTCTTTCTTGTTGATTAGCTATGTCCTAGTGTACCCATTTTAATTCCCTTGTTTACTATATTTTTGGGTTAACTTCTTAGTCATTGTCATTGGACCATGGACAATGTATAATTGGACAGTTATAATTGGAATTACAATGAACATCTTAACTAATAATGATTTGGTTCTGATTCAGGCCAACCAATTTCACTATTATACAAAAATTTTGCCCCCATATACCTCTGTTCCCTCTCCCCTTCTTTGTACTATTATTGTCATACAGACTACATCTCTTAATACGTTGTGTGCCCATGCAAAGTTATTATTATTGCTTTATGTAGTTATCTTTTAAATAAGATAGTAGAAAACAAAGAGTTACAAAAAATACATTTGTACTGTCTTTTATATTTACCTATGGAGTTACCTTTAATGGCATTCTTTATTTTTTCATGTGGTTTCAAATTAAGGTAAGTCCTTTGAGCCAATTCTTGAGGGAGCCACCAGATAGGTCAAAACAAACAACCACAATTTCTTGTGAATGAGATCCATTCTGTTCTTTCTGTTTCCAATACCTGTACGGGGAATGCAGCTATTTTCTTCAAGGCCACTTCCAACACTGGATGGGACCAGAATAAGTTAAAACACCACAGAGGGGCTTCCCTGGTGGTGCAGTGGTTGAGAACCCGCCTGCCAATGCAGGGGACACGGGTTCGAGCCCTGGCCTGGGAAGAATCCCACATGCCGCAGAGCAACTAAGATCCCACATGCCGCAGAGCAACTAAGCCCATGCACCACAACTACTGAGCCTGCGCTCTAGAGCCTGCGACCCACAACTACTGAAGCCCGTGTGCCTAGAGCCCGTATTCCACAACAAGAGAAGCCACCGCAATGAGAAACCCGCACGCAGCAATGAAGACGCAACGCAACCAAAAATAAATAAATAAACAAAAATAATAAAATAAATAAATTTAAAAAAACAAAAAACACCACAAAGGGGCTTCCCTGGTAGCGCAGTGGTTAAGAATCTGCCTGCCAATGCAGGGGTCACGGGTTCAAGCCCTGGCCCGGGAAGATCCCACATCCCACAGAGCAACTAAGCCCGTGCGCCACAACTACCGAGCCTGTGCTCTAGAGCCCGCGAGCCACAACTACTGAAGCCCGTGCGCCTAGAGCCCGAGCTCCGCAAGAAGAGAAGCCACCACAATGAGAAGCCCACGCACCACAGCAAAGAGTAGCCCCTGCTCGCCATAAGTAAAGAAAGCCCAAGCACAGCAATGAAGACCCAACGCAGCCATAAATAAATAAATAAATTTTAAAAGAAAAAAAACCCCACAAACGCAACGCAGCCATAAATAAATTTAATTTAAAAAGAAAAAAAACCCCACAAAGCTTGCTATTCTTACTGAAATTCAGCTGGTTTTTCTTGAAAACGTTCCCGATTGTTGGAGGCTTTTAGTTAGTGTCCAGTATTCTGAAAAAGTTGATCCTGACCGTTTTTGCTGCATTTTTTGTTACTATTATGAAGGGATCAACTTTGGTGTTCTTCCTTTGCTGCTCTGCTGACACCACTTCAATATGACTTATTACTGGCAATGTTAACCTTGATTACTTGGTTAAGGTGGGGTCTGCCAGGTTTCTCCACTGCAAAGTTACCATTTTTTCCTTTCCATGCACTATTCCAGAGGTCAGCAAACTATGGCTGGAAGGCCAAATCAAAGCCCACTGACTGTTTTTGTAAATAAAGTTTTGTTAGTACACAGCTGCACTCATTTTTTTTAAACATATTTTCTGTGGCTGCTTTCATGCTACAACACCAGAGGTGAGTTGCTGTGCAAAAGGCTGTATGGCTCACAGAGACTAACATAGTTCCTCTTTGGTTCTTCGCTGGCTCTTGCTCTATTTGTTAGAAATATATCACTAAACCTAGCCCACATCCAAGGGGAGAGGAATTAAGCTTTACCTTATGGAGGGAGGAGTATCCAAGCATTTGTGGACATATGTTAAAATCAAGATAATTAAATATTTGGGAGTCTATACTTTGAGGCCATGCAAATGTCATGTTTCTCCTTAAACTTTTGCTCACTAATATTACCTTTATCAGTAGGTCTTGCCTACAGCAATATTACTGTGGTGCTCTAATCATGATTTGCTGTTTCTCTCATTCCTTTTACATGTCTTAATTTGAATTCTTCTGTAAGGGAGATTTGTTCCTTCTTCCCCACTTATTTATTTACTCAATCTTTTAGTTACATCAGTATGGGCTCACAGATACTTATTTTATTCTTTGGGTCATAACCATTACTATCATAATTTACTTCATGGCATGGGAGTTGAGGTACTTTCTCTTATTGGAGGTTTTATGTTAGAACCCTGAATGTGATTTTAGGCAAGTCCCTTAACCTCTCCTTCTTTTTATCATCATCAGAATAAAAATATTAATAGCCACCTCACAGCGTTCTTGTGAAAATGCTGTTTGAACTAGGAGGTAGGATAAAAGTGTTAGATTCTTTAGTAATGTACTTCCTTTACTCCCATTTCCTTCTTCACTTTCCTTCTCTCCCTCTTTCCTTCCCCTTTTCTCTCCTCAACCTGTGTGTTGCACCCACCAGGGGTCCCCTGTGGCACTAGGGCTGAAGCCAGTGGGGTCTGAGTCACAGCACTTCTTTGAAGGAGGGCTGTACCAAGGTCAGCCCAAATAACCAGTTTCCCTTTGCTGGGTCACCAGGAAGCCACTTCAAGGACTCCTTTGCTGTTCTAAGCAGACGTCTTCCTGCACACATGGCCCCTGAACCCTTCACCCCCTGGAGGGCAGGGACCTTGCCTTACACCTTTCATAACTTCCTTACATCCCTTACTGCACAATGCCTTTCAGATAGTCTTTCATCAACCTTGAATGCAAATCTGAACACACACATAGTCTGCATGTTTCCACCATGCAGAACATGGGCGTGCTAACTGCCAAACATCATCACTGAAATTCACTGGGAGGTTTCTATCACTTCCTTAGGGCTTCATTCCTAGTTTGGAGATATTTGATGTTCTTTGTCAATAGTCTTTAACTGTGTGGGAGGCTATAAAGTGAGTCAGACATGCATGGTTCTGAAACTCAAGGAGCCCACAGTACAGTTGTGGGGAGAGAGCTCTGCACAAATAACCAACCACAGATTATCAAGGACTTCAAATGTCAGATATCACATGGATTTTGTTCAGTAGGCAGTGGGCAGCTAGTGAAAGCTTTTGAGGAAGAAGATGACATAATCTTGAAAAACTAGGAAGGCTGAAATGCATCAGCCTGGAGACATGGGTGGGGAGGGGGCAATTAGAAGGCTTTTGGAATGACCTGAGTGAGAAATAATATACCTCAATGGCAGTAAGAATGGAAAGAAATGGACAGAAACCTCTACCAGGAAAAGTCAACAGGACATGGTCAGCTAGCAATCAGAGAATCTTAGAAGGCGACCTTTGAGACTATCTGGGGCAAGGTGAAGGTTTGTGACAACCCTGCATCAAGCCAGCCTACCGGTGCCATTCTTCCAACAGCATTTGCTCACTTAATGTCTCTGTGTCACATATTGATAATTCTCACGATACTTAAAACCTCCCATCAGCAAAAAGATTGTGATTCACTGAAGCCTCAGATGATGGTTAGCATTTTTTAGCAATTTTTTAAATTACTTTACTTTTAAAAAATATTTATTCATTTGTTTGGTTGCACCAGGTCTTAGTTGCAGCAGGCGGGCTCCTTAGTTGTGGCATGCAAACTCTTAGTTGCGGCATGCATGTGGAATCTAGTTCCCTGACCAGGGATCGAACCCAGACCCCCCGCATTAGGAGCACAGAGTCTTAACCACTGCACCACCAGGGAAGTCCCTAGCAATATTTTCTTTCTTTTTTTTTTTTTGCGGTACGCGGGCCTCTCACTGTTGTGGCCTCTCCCGTTGTGGAGCACAGGCTCCGGATGCGCAGGCCCAGCGGCCATGGCTCACGGGCCTAGCCACTCCGCGGCATGTGGGATCTTCCTGGACCAGGGCATGAACCCGTGTCCCCTGCATCGGCAGGCAGACTCTCAACCACTGCGCCACCAGGGAAGCCCCCCTAGCAATATTTTTAATTAAGGTATGTACATTGATTTTTTTGGACAAAATGCTATTGCACATTTAATAGACTACAGTATAGTGTAAATATAACTTTTATATGCACAGGAAAACCAAAAAATTCGTGTGACTTGCTTTATTGTGATATTAGTTTTAGACAGTCACTTTATTACAGTGTTCTGGAACTGAACGCCCAATATCTCTGAGCTATGCCTGTATAATCTAAAAATATGTGTAGAAATATCTGCATAGTACACACTAACCCAGACATTTACCTCTGCTCCATGACTTGAGAAGTCACAGAAGTAGACGCAGGCCATAGGGTTAAAGTACAATAGACAGCTCCACAGCAGAGTGTGGGAGAGCTGATGTAGAAGAATTAAGCCAATGATTCTCTGGGCGCCTGCCTGCGGTGCTCTCAACCTCCTCCTGAGAGAGGCAGGGCTTTACCATCAAGAACCATATATTAATAGCACGTGACTTATCACGCTGGCCACAAGTGATAAGAGCAGGGGAAGATGCTTGACTCAAGGGCAGCTAATTTCTGGGCAGGCAGATGGCTTATGAGATATGAGATGATTGGAGACTAACCAGGCCATCAAAAAAGAGAATCAGATTTTTGGAGAAAGCTTGTCAGTTGACAGTGGGCACAGGAGACGAAGGGCACAGAAGGATAAAAGATAGCATATCACTGAAGTGGTAGAAATCTGGAGTCAGCAAAAGCCTGAGCATTGCTTTTCAGAGAGTAAGAAGTTGGTGGTTGGTAGTGCCAGACCATACAGGAGCTGTCGAAGCAGATTGCTAAGATGACAAAATGGCCAAGTATCAGAAAACAGCAAACTCCTGCCACTGTCGGGGCAATGAGATATTTTGGTCCCTAGAGCTGTGTTTATCAGATTCTAAACTGTATTTAAGTCTGAAGTAAGCCCAGCCATATGGCAGTTCCTGAACTTCTAGCCTTGTGGCTGAGATTTCTGTCTTCCTTAATTCTATAAGGTTGCTTACAATAACCTCTCATTACTTCTGGTGGCCTGAGTGAATCTGTCCTTTGCAACCACAAGACCCTATTAGGCCATAAAAAGAAATGGAACTCTGGTGCCTGCTACAACACTAATGAACCTTGAAAACATTACGCTAAATAAAATAAGCCAGGTACAAAAGAACAAATATTCTACCATTCCACTTATATAAGGTACTTAGAATAGTCAAAATCAAAGAGACAAAACACAGACGTTACCAGAGGCTGGAGTCTGGGAGGTGGCAGGGGGAGTTATTATTTAATGGTTACAGAGTTTCTGTTTGGAGTGATGAAAAAGTTTTAGAAATAGATAGTTGTGATGATTACACAACATTGTGAATGTAATTAATGCCACTGAATTGTACACTTTAAAATGGCTAAAACAGTAGAATTCAGGTAAAACAGTAAAATTCATGTTATGTATATTTTACCACATGCACACAAAGACCCTGTTAGAGATGCAGTGTGATGGAAGGAACACCAGCTTGGAGTCAGAGAAACTGAGCTCAAGGCCCAGCTCTGCATTTTCCAGCTGTGTCACTTTGGGCAAGTTACCCAACCTCTCAGGATCTCAGTTTATTCATTTGAAAAATGCAAATAATAAAACCCTTTCTAGGGTTTCCCTGGTGGCACAGTAGATAAGAATCTGCCTGCCAATGCAGGGGACACAGGTTCGATCCCTCGTCCGGGAAGATCCCATATGCCGTGGAGCAACTAAGCCCGTGTGCCACAACTACTGAGCCTGCGCTCTAGAGGCCACGAGCCACAACTACTGAAGCCCGTGTGCCTAGAGCCCGTGCTCTGCAACAAGAGAAGCCACCGCAATACGAAGCCCGCACACCACACCGAAGAGTAGCCCCTGGTCGCCGTAACTAGGGAAAGCCCGCGTGCAGCAACAAAGACCCAACACAGCCAAAAATAAATAAATAAAAATTTTAAAAAACCCAAAACAAACCCTTTCTAAGTTTATTATGAGGAATAATGAAGACAAAAAATGCATTAAATCATTACATAAATATCTTTTGAAAAGGAGTCTGGTGACTTTTGCTATGTGTATTTGGAAGAGGAGACAACAGGCCTCTGTATTCTTCTTAAGAAAGTGTGAGGCTTCTCCTTGGACTGTGTGTTCAGGGTACACTTGGGGCCAACAGTGTGAAGCTCACCACATCTGCCCAGACTTCTCTGAACGCCCCTCTTCTTTACTTCCTCCTGCCATTTCCTCTCCAGCCCCTTTTGGGCTCCCAATGCTCTGTGCTCTCTCTTCCTTTAGTACCCTTCGAGATAAGCCCTCAGGAGGGATTATTTTCTCTTTCAAACTGGAGTCCCTTTGTTCCCCTTCCCACAGCATATCTGTATTTAGGCCATAACCTCTTTCCAGGGAGGGAAAAGCTTGATCCATATAATTTTGCTGAGTTGAACTGAAGGATTTTTTTAGGCATCAGCAGACGTGTAGGTACAGGAAATGCCGGGGGTGTGGGAGCCCTCCAAGCCCTTTGTATCTCCCACAGCCAGGCAGTTAATAATCCTGAAACATTTGCTGAGTGGGATCCTTTCTCTAGGCATCATCAAAAGGCGGGGGTGGGGGGGAGACCAAATGGCTTCTCAAACTTGATTCCATTCTGAAGTTCTGTGAGGTCTAAAAAAGTAGGCGCCCACACCAGGAAGGCTGAGGAGCTGTCCTAGGTCCTGAAGTGCAACTGAGCGGGCAAGCTTCCCTGTTTCTCCTAACCCTGGGGCTCTGGCAACTCTGGTTCAGCCTGAACTCGGATTTAGAAGAGGTAAGCAAAGAGCTAATTCTGGGGAGGGGGAAAGGATGAGAGAGAGAGAAGTATGCAAACACACAGAGTCTTCTGGGTCAGCTTAAGCACGGGGAGACTGCTAAGGCCAAAACATAGAAACTTTTGTTTTTATTTTATTTTTAAATTAGAATGGTCACCAAGAAACCTCTAAGCAAAAATATGGAACAAGTGCAAGGGGACAAAAGGCTGTGCATCAAACAATGCAATGCAAAACTGTGTCGGGCTTCCCTGGTGGCGCAGTGGTTGAGAGTCCGCCTGCCGATGCAGGGGACACGGGTTCGTGCCCCGGTCCGGGAAGATCCCACATGCCGTGGAGTGGCTGGGCCCATGAGCCATGGCCGCTGAGCCTGTGCGTCCGGAGCCTGTGCTCCGCAACGGGAGAGGCCACAACAGTGAGAGGCCCGCGTAACGCAAAAAAAAAAAAAAAAAAAAAAAAAAAAAAACTGTGTAAATACCAATTTGTAAGCAAAACTACAACCACATAGATTGACGTGTCACCATCAACTGAGCCATACCAAAGGACTCAGAGCTCTTTTGCCTTTTCTTGTAGATAGAAACTGTTTAATTTTTATGGACAGAGTACAAATAAGTGTACGACTTAGCTTGGTGTCATTCATGCTCTTTCACGTGTCTTTGTTAAAAAAAAATTTCCCACTTCTCCAGCAAGTTTGGGGCATAATCCTCCCCACCTGCCTTAATGACATGCTCACGCAAGCATCTTTTCATGGGGCTGAAGAAACTCGGCTGAACAAATATTACTAGTATAAAACCAGACACAGAAAAGGGGTGGGCTTCCCTCTAAGTACTTAACACACATGGTCTGCAGTCAAATACGTCCTGCCTTATCGTAGTCCGTAAGTTAGGACCTCAAATTAGCCATAACCCTTCAACTTCACTCCTTAGAGGTAGTGACCACATCACATGTCTTCTCCTACACAAACAGACACAAGCAGCAAAAACATTTAACTGGACACACAGTAGGTGTTCAATAAATGTCGGTTGGTTGGCTGTTTAAGGCAAAGTAGACGTGGAGGCTGGATTTCACTCAGGTAATATATTTTCTTTTTCTTTCAGGTCATGTATTTTTCTTTCTTTTTAAAAAATTACGGTGTTTTTAATAGTGGAAAAATTAAAAACAATATAAGAGTCCAACACGAGATTGATTAAACAACTTATGGCACATCCATATAACTGCACACCACACCGAACTGTAAAATGAAGTAAATAGATCTACATAACTGATGTGGGTAAATGGCTACAATTTATGAGGTAAGAAATGAAAGTTGTAGAACATATATAAAATGTGTATGATTCTATATTTACTAAAAAAAATTAATCTGAGAAAAGGACACTTTTTATCACTTCTAGCTATATTCATTGCTATAATTCCAGCAGCTGGCACATAGCCAGGGTTCAGTAAATATTTGTTAATTGGCTATGGTAACACCAAGGATTCAGTATAGCACTTAAAATACTCCCAACAGAGTGTAAATTCTGACTTTTTGTTGTTGTTACTCCAGAACAAGCAGGATTTTCCTATTGTTGGGCAGGAGGGGAGCGGGGAGAGTACTTTGTAATTAGGCAAAGCTGGTAGAGCATCAGATTGAAGGCTCTGGATACTACATTCTTTTTTGCTTACTTTATCTTTCTACCTATCTACCTATATATTAATCAATTATCATAACTTTTTATTTTGAAATTTCCAAACCTATAGAAAAGTTGCAAGACTAATACAATAAACATCTGCATTCACCAACTGTTAACTTTTTGCCACATTTGCTTTATCTCCCCTGCATCTGTGTGTGTGTATGTGTGTGTGTACTATTTTTGCCAAACCATCTGAGACTACGTTATATAAATCATGACATTGCAAACCTAAATACTTCAGCATATACCTCCAAAGAACATTTGCCTATTTTTGATATGTATATAATTTTCAAAGAACTATTTCTTACTTTGAAATAGTTTAAGACCCACAAGAAGTTGCAAAAATAGTAAAGTTCCCAGGTACCATGCATCCAGCTCACTCTTCATGATAATATCTTACATAACCTTAGTACATTATCAAAACCAGGAAAATGACACTGACACAACAAATTAATTCAACTACAGACTTTATTTGGATTTCACTAGCTTCCTCCCTCTCTCTCTCCTCTTTCATTCTATGTATTTTTATCACATGTATAAATTTGAGTAACAGAACTCAAAGTTACAGAACGAAACAATCTTCATGTTACCCCTTTATAGTCGTATCCTCCCCCTAACCTTAATCCATCAACCACTGATCTGTTTTCAATCACTACAATTTTTTCATTTCAAGAGTGTTACATAGGGCTTCCCTGGTGGCGCAGTGGTTGAGAGTCCGCCTGCCGATGCAGGGGACACAGGTTCGTGCCCTGGTCTGGGAAGATCCCACATGCCGCGGAGCGGCTGGACCCGTGAGCCATGGCTGCTGAGCCTGCACGTCTGGAGCCTGTGCTCCGCAACAGGAGAGGCCACAGCAGTGAGAGGCCCTCATACTGCAAAAAAAAAAAAAAAAAAAAGAATGTTACATAAATGGAGTCACATAATATGGAGCACTTTTTCACTCAGCATAATGCCCTTGTGATTCATCCAAGTTGTTGAGAATTATTCATCAATAGTTGATTCTTTTTAATACAGATTAGCATTCCTTTAGATGGACGTATCACAGTTTGTTTATCCATTCACCTGTTGAAGGACACTTAGGTTGTTTTCTGTTTTTGTCTATTATAAAGAAGGCTCATGTGAACATTCGCATACAAATTTTTCTGTGAACATAGGTTTTCATTTTTCTAGGCTAATTACTCAGGAGTGAGATTGCTGAGTCATACAGTAAATGTATTTTTAACTTTATAAGAAACTGCCGAAGTGTTTTCCAGAGTGGCTGTACTGTTTTACAGTCCCACCAGCAGTGGATAAGAGATCCAGATGCTCTGAATCCTTGTAGGCACTCGATATTGTCAGTGTTTTGTCTCTGCCACTCTAATAAGTATATATCATTGTGGTTTTAATTTGCATTTCCCCAAAGGCTAGTGATGTTGAACATATTTTTCATATGCTTATTTGCCATCTGTATATTCCCTTTGGTAAAATGTCTGCTCAAGTCTTCTGTCCATTTTCTAATTGGAATGTTCATTTTCTTACTGCTATGTTTAGAGTTCTTTATATACTATGGATACACATCCTTTGTTGGATATGTGATTTGCAAATACTTCCTCCAGTCTGTGGTTTGTCTTTTCATCTTCTTTTTTTTTTTTTCTTCAGTACTCGGGCCTCTCACTGTTGTGGCCTCTCCCGTTGTGGAGCACAGGCTCTGGATGCGCAGGCTCAGCGGCCATGGCTCAAGGGCCCAGCCGCTCCGCGGCATGTGGGATCTTCCCGGACCGGGGCACAAACCCGCGTCCCCTGCATCGGCAGGCGGACTCTCAACTGCGCCACCAGGGAAGCCCTCATCTTCTTAAATGGGTCTTTTACAGAGCAAAAGATTTTTTAATTTTTATGAAGTCGAGTTTCTTGATTTCTTTTATGGATCACACCCTTGGTGTCATGCCAAAGAGTTTTCCCAAGTGGTTGTACAGGAAAAAATTCAACCATCTTTTTCTCCTCACATGTGTTTAATACTGTGACAGATGCTGAGAGACATACATAGATGTAGAAGTTGTGCTCAAGGAGCTTCCAGTTCAGTTTACACACAAATAATTACAGCAGAAGATGGGAGGCAATTATGTTATGTGAATACTACAAAGGCTGTGGGTAGGAGGAGGAGAGTTCATGAGAGGGAAGGATCACTTTACATTGGAAATATCAGGGAAGTCTTCACGGAGGAGGCAGCATTTGAGCCTTAAGGATTTCAACAGCCGAAGTGGGGGCACAGGAAAAAATTCCAAGGAATTTTAAAGGAATTTCTTGAGCATGCACATGGCAGGCACTGTGATACCCACTTTGTATACATAATCACATTTACACCTCACAGTAATCTCATGAGAGAGAGGTCAAGGGTTCTCAAACCTAAATTCAATGGGTCTGAGGTAATGCCTGGGAATCTGAATTTAAGTTCCCAGGTACTTCTAATGAGCAGTCGGGTTTGGAGACTCCTCAGGTGGATTGTCTTATTGAAATTTTACAGATGAAGAGACTAAGGTTCAGCAAACAATAGCAACTTGTTCAAAGTCCCATGGCTAGGAAGAACTGTGATCCAAAACTAGAGCTCTTATGGAGAGAACTTTATCACAAGGCTCCCTGCCTCTGGGAGGCATCATACCTAAAAAAGAATTTATGAGAGAAGAGCAGAGGCCAAAGACTAAGTCCTTGAAACCCAGGAGAGTAGTGAGCACTGCCAAATGCAGAGGCCACAGAGAATGTGGCATGAGGGAGAACCTGGGGATAACTGAACAATATGTCTGCCTGAGTGACATTACAGGAAGATGAATATACACCCCTTGCATAGGGCACGGCACTCCCTCAGGAGACCTGGCCAGCTGGAAGGAGTTGTGGTTTGAGACTCAGCCAAGATCACTCCTTGGTAGTACAGCTTTGTGCTAAAATGATTAAAGCCAAACATCTGGGCCTACGGAGTGGTATGCCAAGAAAGGGGAGGCAGGGAGACACAAGTCTCACTGGGGAATCTCAGTAAGCTATTCAGAAATTGCAAAATGCAGCCCACTTTAGATTTTCCAGGGCCACTACCCCTTTGATGGATTATTCAGGCCTTTTGCCTCACCTTCTGCTCTATGTGTGTTTTGCCTTTGGATTACTGCTTCTATTGGAGGATGGAAAGAAAAAGAACGGCGAAACTCTAACTAGGACATTTTGCTGATTTTTGGTAGTCCTGATAACATGGTTAAACATTCCCCCCTTCCTTTAGTGGCCTGTCTCAGGCAGTATTTCCTCCATGAAAGTAAAACTTATCCTAGAACTACATCCTTGAGATTCCAAGATCAAGAAAGGCCTTCAGTTTGGAATTCTGGAATCTACTAAAAAGTTCTTCATCCTCCCTCTTCAAAGCCATAGCCACATCCTGAGAGATTATAAGTTTGAAGACCCCACCCGACCTCCTCCCAGCCTTTATCTTTACAGATCCCCTTCTTGGAAATCCACCACTGTGTAGTGAAGGAGGCCAGCTCAGTCATCAGCACTCTTCCCTACTTTTGGAGTTTAATCTGTTTGCAGGGACCTCTTTTGTCCAAAGACAGATCTCCACAAGAAGGGGCCCTCCCTAAACCAGATGAACATTTACACAGACTGAAATCTCAAATGCCTACAGGTCCAGACAGGTAAAGTAAATGAATAAAGAAGGTGGACGTTATTCAATGGAGAGTGGCGGGGGACTGTGGTGAACAGGAGAGCACGCTTATACAAGTGGCAGGGGCACCTCAGCTCTGTCCATCGTGGCCATCCCAGCTCTTTCTTCCGCTTCTCTCCACTCTCTGCAACTCAGGCCCACTCTCTTTACCTTCCTCCCCTCTCTTCCCGGGCGTCGCAGGCTTTCAGCACAGCCACCCAACCCCGGGCGCTCCGGAGAGCTGCAGAGGAACAGCTGATGAGATGCTCTCTGACGTAGACCCACTTCTCCCCTGGGAACCCCAAGCGGGCAGAGGGAGGGGCCAAAGCCGCGCCCTGAGGGTCCACACTCTGTCTGGAAAAACAGGGCCTCACGCTCGGGAGCTCCAGGGTGGCGATGAGCGTACAGCATACCTCCCAGAAAACACTAACCTCCCAGGGGATTAAAGGGGGCAAGGTGGACAGGGTCAAGGGACGCGATGGAGCCGTGTGGTTTCCGGATGGGAAACCCCCATCGTTTAGGCACCCTTCCGCACAAGTCACTTCCAAACCAGACAACTCTCGGGGACGGACGCTTCAGACAGGCGGTGGCTCCTACACAAATGGCTCTGTCCCCGCGCCCTCGGTCCGTGGCGCGCGCAGCTGCGGTAGTCACTGCGCTTCCCCGCCCCCGCTCCTGGATGCCCCCCTTCCCTCTCTCCGCCAGACCCGGAGCAGGAGCTCCGCCCACAACGCGCCGCCCCAGGCACCACCCCCCAAACCCCGCCACCCCACGCCTTAAAACCCGGTGCACACCGCTCCGCCGCGTCCCGGCCGGCTCACCTCTCTTCTCCTCGTCAGCTCCGGCGCAGCCGCTCTCCCGGCCCCGGTCCCGGCACCATGAGCTTCGGCTCGGAGCACTACCTGGGCGCCGCCTCCTCCTACCGCAAGGTGTTCGGAGACGGCTCGCGCCTGTCCTCGCGCCTCTCCGGGGCCGGCGGCGCGGGTAGCTTCCGCTCGCAGTCGCTGTCCCGCTGCAATGTGGCCTCCTCGCCTGCCTGCTCCTCGGCCTCGTCGCTCGGCCTGGGCCTGGCCTACCGCCGGTCTCCGGCGTCCGAGGGGCTGGACCTGAGTCAGGCGGCGGCGCGCACCAACGAGTACAAGATCATCCGCACTAACGAGAAGGAGCAGCTTCAGGGCCTCAACGACCGCTTCGCCATGTTCATAGAGAAGGTGCACCAGCTGGAGACGCAGAACCGCGCGCTCGAGGCCGAGCTGGCCGCGCTGCGGCAGCGCCACGCCGAGCCGTCGCGCCTCGGCGAACTCTTCCAGCGCGAGCTGCGCGAGCTGCGCGCGCAGCTGGAGGAGGCGAGCTCGGCGCGCGCTCAGGCCCTGCTGGAGCGCGACGGGCTGGCGGAGGAGGTGCAGCGGCTACGGGCACGCTGCGAGGAGGAGAGCCGAGGGCGCGAAGGGGCCGAGCGCGCCCTGAAGGCGCAGCAGCGCGACGTGGACGGCGCCACGCTGGCCCGCCTGGATCTGGAGAAGAAGGTGGAGTCGCTGCTGGACGAGCTGGCCTTCGTGCGCCAGGTGCACGACGAGGAGGTGGCCGAGCTACTGGCCACGCTGCAGGCGTCGTCGCAGGCCGCGGCCGAGGTGGACGTGGCTGTGGCTAAACCAGACCTGAGTTCGGCGCTGAGGGAGATCCGCGCCCAGTATGAGTCCCTGGCCGCCAAGAACCTGCAGTCAGCTGAAGAGTGGTACAAGTCCAAGTTTGCCAACCTGAACGAGCAGGCGGCGCGCAGCACCGAGGCCATCCGGGCCAGCCGCGAGGAGATTCACGAGTACCGGCGCCAGCTGCAGGCACGCACTATCGAGATCGAGGGGCTGCGCGGGGCCAACGAGTCCTTGGAGAGGCAGATCCTAGAGCTGGAGGAGCGTCACAGTGCCGAGGTGGCCAGCTACCAGGTAAAGTTTGGAACGCTGCGTAGGGAGGGGAGTCCTGTTCTCTCCCGCGCATACTTCCCGCACAGTTGGGGCCCTAGAAACCAAGGAGAGGATAAGGGAGGGGACAGAAAGAGCCCCGCCTGGAGACATTAGCAAACAAAAAGCCCTGGAGCCTCCCTCGCTAATTTTAGGGGCCTGGACGCCCTCTTTCCCTGCCCCTCACTTAACGTCCCTGTCCAAGCCCTTCTAACAAAGAAGCCCTCAAGCTTCTGTTCTTCGGAGTCTTAAAATCTACCTCATGCCTCCCTGTCAGCAAGTGGGCATAAACACGCTGGCGACCTGAAGAACAGCACCCACCCAAAGTAGGAGTGAGCCCAACGGGGGTGGGTCACAGCCTCTCCATGGCTGGTGGTGCTGTTTCCGCTGTCTGGCTTGTTTGATTGACTTTGAAAGGCTTTCTGTGCGCCCTGGAAATAGTTCTGCCCATGGGTTGGGGGAAGAATGAGGGACTAAACTGGGAAGGGTTCTATCCCATTGTCTTGACTTTTGCCCTCAAAGGAGTAGAGATTGGGAGCCAACAAGACGAGTGATTGGGCTCGTAATAACCGCTCTGCTGTCCTCCCCCAACACACATACGCGGTTCCCTCCTCGACCGAGTAATGTTACTTCTTCCTAAAGAAAGCTTTGCAGCCGATAGCAAATGAGAGTTGTCGGTCGCTGTCCTCGGTGCTGATCTCTAGTTCTTCCCATCTCAGAATTTCCCTCCTGTCTCATGTCCCAGTTATGAGTCTCTAGGCAATTAACTGCTTTGATTTTTTTTTCTTCTGCAACACCAACGCATCAGTCTTGGCTACCTGCAATCAAAAGGGTCACCTCGTGGACAGCATCAATTTTCACTTTCATGGATGGCTTAGCACTTAACAAAAACCACTTAATCTGCTCAGCAGCAGTGAAGTCCCACTCGAAAATGCCCATTTCCTTAACATTTTTCCATCCTAAGTGCATGTGATAAATCACAGAGATGGGTTCATCTTTGTTATCGGTCAATTATTTTTTTTCCGTCTTTGCCTGTCCTCTAAGCCCCTGTGAAGGTATCGATTGGCTCTTTCCTCCTTTTCTCTCCAAACAAAGGCCACTGCATCTTCAGTTTTACCACATAGAACATTCTGGGCTTATGACCACAAAGGACACAGAGGCAGGAGAAAAGTGTAGAAAAGAATCTAAATAGTGTGGTTCAGTTTCAAAGTGCAATAAAAATTCCATGGGATAGAATGCTAATAATGCAGAAACTTGCAATAATTCATTCTAGCCAAGATCAAAGTTTACATTTGATAAAATTAATGGGGTTTGGGAACAATAATAAAATACAATCAAGAAAGGAGTGAAACCTCAAAATGGTATTTGAGTCTGGAGCTATTGATGTGCAGTATTTGCTGTTCATCATAAATTACTCCCTTTGATAAAGGAAGGAAGCTTGCTTAGACCATTTGTTTTGGTGTTTGGAATTACAGTAATATTCAAATACTTCTATTCCACTTCAATATCTGCAACTTGAACTTTTCACTATGTGGCCTAGGTCCCAGACGGCCTGAACTAATCACATTTAGTTAATTGAGACTTCATGTTTTCTTCTAGAAGCTTCAAAGGATGAGTTAGGTGGTCTTCTGGAGGGCTAGCCCAGTATTTCTCTAAAAAGGATAACTTAGCCACAACTGCCATCTGAATTGGGCTTTGCCATGTCCTCTGTTTGCTCATTATAGCCCCTGTATTCTGAGAGGTAGTGACAGTATTGTCTGGCTTGTTTTGTTTGCTTTAAAAGGCTTTCAGTGTTAGACAATAGTAGGGTCATGGAGATGTAGTCTGCAGAAAACAAAAAACAACAGAAACTGCAGCTTCTGCAGCTCTGCAGTGCTGCCCCCATTAGCGTTAGCCTCAGAGCCTCAGTGGACCTGCTTTGAATGGAAGAGAAGATCAGACAACGTATATACATATATATATGTATATATATATGTGTATATATATATATGTGTGTGTGTGTGTGTATATATATATATATATCCTACCTACCTCTTAGGACCTAAGGCTGAGGTGGGGCTCACATCTTCACCTGGGGATCCTGAAGTCCTGAAGCCACAAGGGAGTCATCAGGCTATTCTCTGTAACAGTCTTAGCAGTGCTGACTGAGATGAAAAGCCTCCTCCACAGTGAGATTCAGCCATTGTTTTCTTGCCCTCTAACCCCCTCCCCCTCCCCTTTCACTGCAGTAGTGGAGGCTGTTCTTTCTTCTGCTTCAGAGATTAGTGGTAGGCTCATCTTCCTTTGCAAGTTTGCCACCCTCTTAGAGGCAGAGGAGGGCCCCATTAAAGTCACATTTTCCCTGCTCCTGAGAACTATCAGCCTATTTGAGGAAAGAAAGCTTATCACACTTTTGAAAGGGTGATGAATGATTCAGGGTGACATAGTAAGTATACAGTGGTGTATGAGAGAGCCTGAATCAGGTAACAGGAAAAATCATGAGGAGTTAGGGCTGTTGTCCTCAGAAGCCCAACAGAGCCACCCTCTTTAGCTGAAGGTTTTCCATTTCTGACACAGGGTGATTCTGGTTCCTGCATAGCTGCTTCACCACCATTAGAGTCCTTGCTCTGCCAAAGATGTCTTAAGGACATTTTTGCAGGGTACTGGGGGCCCTGGCCCTATACTATGGTCAGTCTTGGAAAGCTGAAGCTTTCCTTGAAAGACCTTGCTGAACAATCAAGATCACACCATTAGTTAATGCTCTCCAGGGAGATGAGCCAAGTCTGCCCTCCTCTCTCCAGTATGAGATTGGAATGCAGCCTAATTAAATAGGAGGAAGGGGCTGGCCCCTTGGAGATTGGGGGTGGCAGTGGCTGAGTAAAAATCTATAGCTTGATAGATCCATTTCTGAAATTAGAATTCAAGAAAAAAGCTTCATTTGGTTCCTCTCTCTTTTTTTTTTCAACTCATCCATGTGCTTTTTGCTTTCTTTTGTTCTGTTTTTGCCCCCTCTACCTCACTCTATTATTGTCACCTGGGCCATCCTGATAGATCCTTTACAGAAAAAAAAAACTAGTGGTTCCTAAACCCATTGACCCACCAAGGTTACTTGGGCGCTTAACAGAAAGATTCTCAGGCCCACTCCCAAAGATACGGATTCAGCAGTTTGCAGGTGGGACCCAGGAATACGCAATTTCGATAAAAGCACCGTCATTCCTCAGACTGATTTGGGTGTGCATTGACTTAAACCACATTTCCCAGTGTAAACCAGCCTATAGAAATACATATAATGCAACATTTTAAAGTATGGTAGGAAAAAAAAATATGGGATGAAGCAAAGACAGGAGTGAGAAAAGGCAGCACGGTGACCTGTGAGTGTACCTTATATAGAAATCCTCTCTCCCCACCTTCATTTATCAGGCAGAGCAGTAATTCTGAACAGCCTCTTTCAATCAGTGAATGCCGCACTCACTACTGCTCACCTGGCTGAGGGCCCCTCAAAGTGATGAAACCCACAGCACTGTCTGTTGTTCCTATGCTCCACTGCAGATGCTAGTGCGGCCAGTTCTCTCTCTTTACTCCCAGCCCTCATCCTTCCTTCTGGCCCTGAGGAAGATGCTCAGCACTTGGTTTAGCCATTCCAGGAGATACCCCCGCTGGAGCTGGGAGTGCCTCTCTCCCACTCCCTCAGGCTAATCCAGCAGTAGCTGCGTGGTTGGGGGAGGGAGCAGACTGCAGCGCTCTGCTCACATTTCGAGCTGGAGGCCATCTTTGGCAGGGCTTTTGAAGGGCAATGCAAGACAGCCTGGTGTGGGGAAGAGAGTGCAGACAAGGAGACTGGACACTGAGGAGCCGTGGTCAGCAGTCAGCACAGTTCCTTCTAACAGGAGCAAAGTCGTGCTTTCTGTCTACACTGATCCATAAAATAGACATGTGAAATGTGTAACAGAAAAGTTGAAGGAAATTTCATCTCTCTGGAACTCAGCTCCCCAACAACCTCTCATTCAGAAAACACAGCTGTGAAACAAAAATAATTTTTTGAAAAGGACCTAATTAACCTGCTGATGTGACAAAACGTCTATCTCTAAATCACATATTGGGACGTTGGCCCTTCTGCTGCCCCCAGCCTGTTTATTGTTAACTTTACATGATTCTAAAGTACTTTGCTATTTGGATTTCAAGTCTGCAGCAAGATAAAGAAGAGGAACCACTGGAGTCAGGCATTGTCAAGAACGAGTAGAAACAGATCAGTTAAGCTTGCAGGACAAA
Organism: Mesoplodon bidens; assembly: GCF_964165515.1. Classification (NCBI taxonomy): domain Eukaryota; kingdom Metazoa; phylum Chordata; class Mammalia; order Artiodactyla; family Ziphiidae; genus Mesoplodon; species Mesoplodon bidens. Next base: position 26,825,029 of record NC_138176.1, on the reverse strand, counting down.
GAAAACCAATACGTAGCAAACACTAACTCAAACACTGCTCTATAAATTGGGAGATTGGGATTGACATATATACGCTAATATGTATAAAATAGATTACGAATAAGAACCTGCTGTATAAAAAATAATAAAATTTTAAAAAAATTTTTTAATTAAAAATTAAAAAAAAATACTGCTCTAAGGGGCCATTTAGGGTAGAAATAAACAGTCTGATATATCTTAGTTGACCTAAAAGATAAATCACATCACATTATAGAAAAATAATATTATAGAAATTATAGAAAATTATAGAATTATAGAAAAATAATTGATCATTATCTTAATCCTTAGTTGCTGAGAAAGGTTGCATTATGTTTAGTGTCCTAGGTAAGAGTACTACAAACCACTTCAGAAAGGTTTTTATTTAAAATTGTGATTTTAAAAAAATCTGTTACGGAGATGTACATCTTCATGAAAAACAAACAAAAAATAATAATGTGGTGCTTTAAGGGGTTTGCCTCCAACTCTCCAGTATTAAAATTTTATTTTACGTCGCCTTCCTTAGTTATCTAAAGGGTTGTAGGGAGGGCTCGTGATTAATTTGTCCATATCATTATAAGGGTAGAGGGTCACATGGTATGATACTAACAATAATAAAAATCACTAACATTTATTGAGCATTCCTAGGTGCCATATGCTGTTCTAATGCCTGTTATCTAATTTAACAGATAATGGATTCATCACATAATAATGTGAGGTGCATTAAATTGGCATCCTAAGTTGAGGATCTCAGAACACCTCAGAAAAGAATAAACACTGTAATTTCCCATATACAGAAATGGAGGTTTCAAAGAAACTGAAATATAGAAAACTGACTGAGGTATGTTAGATGTTTGTGGCAGGGCAAGAAATGCAACCCAAAGATGCTGATGAAATCCTCTTTTTTTCCTCATATAACATTTCTCTTGCTCCTTTGCATAATGAATATACTCCCTCCCCTTTCTCCTTTTTCCTTCACCCTAGACTCTTTTCCCCCTTACCACAATAATATTCTCTTACCTCTAATGCATCATTAGCAGACTTGCTTGTAGGCTAGTTTAACCTCAAATACAGCAACCATCCAGTAAAATTTCTTGGTAAAAATCCTTTTAAACTCTCATGATCTCTTAACACACTTTGGAATATTTTCATCAATGTCCAGTGTATTATGTATTTTCCCCACTGCTTATCATCCCTTGCTCTGTACCCACCAGTTAATTGAGTTTCTTCTTTGTGGTATTCCTGTCAATATTTATAGAACAGGTAGGTGGTATGAATTTTTGTTCTTTCTGCAGATTCTCTTGATTTGGAAGTTTGTACCCCCAATGTGTCAGCCCTGCCTTTCACCATCACTTCAACATCCCCACAAGGGAAGTTCAAAGCGTTCCTCAGCGCTTACTTTCTTGAGGTTTCTGATATGTTTATCTGCATCACTACTTCATAAAAATAACTCTCAGTCACTGTGCTCTTCATGTTGACAGAGTTGCAACTGAATTATATAAATTATCTGCTCAGAATAAGAAAAGAAATGCTTATGTAGCATCATTCATTCATTCAACAGTCATTCACTGAGCATCTACAGTGTGCGTTGTGCTAGGCTATGGGCTTCCAGGGGTGAACTAGACAGAAGGGGTCCAGGTTTCCATGTAACTTACATCCTGGTGCAATAGTTCTCTAACAGTGATTCCCCCTCCCGGGGACGTTTAGCAGTGTCTGGAGACATTGTTGATTATCACAGCTGGGAGGCAGGGCATGTGCTACTGGCATCTAGTGGATAGAGGTCAGGGATGCTGCTAAAAATCCTACGTTCATAGGACGGCCGCCCACAACAAGGAATTACCCAGATAATGATAAGAGCTAAAAAGCAGAGTGGGGACTTCCCTGGTGGCGCAGTGGTTAAGAATCCGCCTGCCAGTGCAGGGGACACGGGTTAGATCCCTGGTCCGGGAAGATCCCACATGCCGCGGAACAACTAAGCCTGTGTGCCACGACTACTGAGCCTGCGCTCTAGAGCCCGCGAGCTACACCTACTGAGCCCGCGTGCTGCAACTACTGAAGCCCACGCGCCTAGAGCCGGCGCTCCGCAACAAAAGAAGCCACTGCAATGAGAAGCCCGCACACCACAACGAAGAGCAGCCCCCGCTCGCCGCAACTAGAGAAAGTCCACGCGCAGCAACAAAGACCCAACGCGACCAAAAATAAATCTATTTTTTAAATATAATAAATAAATAAAAAGCAGAGTGGCCAGTTTCAAGTGGGGGCTTTTTTCTAATTTGTCTTCCCACTGGAGGTGCCTTTTTCTAATTTACACAAAGTTCCTTCATGGGCTAGCAGCTGCCCTGGTTTAAGGTAAAATCACGTGCTAGATCAGTGTGGAAAGGGTACTTAAATTGGATGCTGAGGAAGACCTGTCTTAGTAAAGGGCATTTGAACTGAATCTAGTATGACATGATGTCAGTCATGTGAAGACCCACCACAGAGCATTCCAAACAGAGGAAATAGCTAGCCTAAAGGGCCTGGGATAGCAATGAACTTGGTAAGTTTAAGGAGCAAAAGAGAGGGCCAGGGTCCCTGAAACACATTGAGCAAGGGGAAAAGTAGAGGCCATGCTGAGGAGTTTGGACTTAATTCCAAAGCTGTTGGAGGGTTTTAGGAAGATGAGCAATAGGATCTACTGTGTTTTTAAAAGATCCTCTGGTTTCTCAAGAATCACAGATTTAAAGCTGTTTTTCTTCTGTGCCTGGGTTTGTACCTGGAGGAACTTAAAGCAAAAGTATTATATGAACTTAGTTTCTTTTTAAAAAACTATTATAATTTCAATCTGCCATTTGGATTAAAAAAAAATTCCTTGGAGTGTTTATGCTTCCTCCCTATCTGTCATGTAAAATGCTTTCAGTAAAGTGATTGAGTAGCAGACTTCCAGGAAACCATCAAAACAAATGGAGGCAGAGAAGACTTGCCATCCCCTCTGTGCTCTCCACAGTTGGAATTTTCTGAATCTAAGCTCCTAACCTGAGCCTTTGGTTTGGGAAAGTGCATGTAACAACTGAGTGATTCAGCAGTAATACAACAAGCAAGGGAGGGACGGTAAGTAAGTAAAAAATAAATATTTCCCCAGTATTCAGTTTAGAACTGTGTGCTCCGTGGTAGAAATGTATCCAGATCTCCTGGGGACCTTTATGAAAAAATGCAGATGCTGGGACCCCACCCTAGAACAAATGAATCAGAATCTGGGCTGGGGGACAGGTCTGGATTTTTAATGTGTAGGCAGGGTTGAGAATCCTTGCTTTCTCAATCTCCGTCTCCATGAATGTCAGCTGGTTTGGCCTAAATATGTTGGACACGCGTTGCTTTTCAGGATAACATTGGGCAGCTGGAGAATGATCTGAGGAACACCAAGAGTGAGATGGCGCGCCACCTTCGGGAATACCAGGACTTGCTCAATGTCAAAATGGCTCTTGACATTGAGATAGCAGCTTACAGGTATGTCACAGGGCATGCTCACCCAAGCAGATCCCATCACCTGGGGCATCTCTACCCAAATGAGTGGTTTTAGTCTCTCTGATTTCTGATGGGTGAGGGGGGGTTAAGGAAAGTCATCACGGGCTCCTTCCAGGTGAGCTGACCCTTATGTCCCTCGACTTGGTTGTATCCCAGCTCCACCTTACTAGGCCTGGAGTAGTCTACCTACCTCTGCAAGGATTTAAGGGGATAATGTGAGTGCACAGAGGTTGAAATAAAATCCATCAGACTCTAACTTTAAAAATAAGGTTCGGCCGTATGCTAACACATACATATGGAATTTAAGAAAAAAAAAATGTCATGAAGAACCTAGGGGTAAAACAGGAATAAAGACACAGACCTACTTGAGGATATGGGGAGGGGGAAGGGTAAGCTGTGACAAAGCGAAAGAGAGGCATGGATATATATACACTACCAAACGTAAGGTAGATAGATAGTGGGAAGCAGCCGCAGAGCACAGGGAGATCAGCTCGGTGCTTTGTGACCGCCTGGAGGGGTGGGATAGGGAGGGTGGGAGGGAGGGAGATGCAAGAGGGAAGGGATGTGGGAACAGATGTATATGTATGACTGATTCACCTTGTTATAAAGCAGAAACTAATATAAATAAATAAATAAATAAATAAATAAATAAATAAATAAATAAAAATCACCTCTTGGTTTAAAAAAAAAAAAAATAAGGTTCGGGGCTTCCCTGGTGGCGCAGTGGTTGAGAGTCCGCCTGCCGATGCAGGGGACATGGGTTCGTACCCTGGTCCGGGAAGATCCCACATGCCACGGAGCGGCTGGGCCCGTGAGCCATGGCCACTGAGCCTGCGCGTCCGGATCCTGTGCTCCGCAACGGGAGAGGCCACAACAGTGAGAGGCCCGCGTACCGCAAAAAAAAAAAATTAAATTAAATTAAAATAAGGTTCATATAACATAGAAAGTCCCAATAGGTGAGGTATCCCCCTAGATTCCTACTCAAGCAATATGTAAGTGAACATTTACCTCTAAAAAAAATAAATACATGGTGGGGGTGGTGGTGGTGGTGTGATGAATTGGGAGATTGGGATTGACATGTATACACTAATACGTATAAAATAGATAACTAATAAGAACCTGCTGTATAAAAAAAAATAAATTTCTAAATAAATAAATAACAGCAGCTACTATTTTTTGAATGACTACTGTGTTCCAGGCACTATATTAGATTCTGCATATAAATTATCTAGGTATCAAGTCATATTATTCCCATTTTGCAGATGAGAAAACTTGAACCACAGACTGTGCAACATGCTCAAAGTCACAGTGCTGGTAATGGAAGAGCTCAAACTCAACCCCAGATCTGTCTGAAAATTTTTTCTTTTTTTCCTTACACTATGTATACTACTTCAAAACAAAGCTCCAAGAGGAGTTGATAGTGTTTTGAGTTTCTGATTTAAAATAAATGATAAAAATTATTAGAGTTACGAGAAAAAAAGGTATTGGGGCCATGCTTTTATGATGCTGTTTAAGCCAGGCTGGGAAAAAGCTTGGTATCTGAAACAGTTTAATTCACTGGTTTCTGTTATTGCTGATTCCATTTCCTTTGTACCCCTACACATTGAAAAAAATACAAATCTCAAGTTCAGGCTGATTAGGCAATTCCTTTGTGGACTTCTTACCTTCTTATCCCTGTTGCACTTAAGGTGTTAATTCGTGAAATTACTTCTCCTTAGAGCTTTGTAGACTCTTAAGTGCCAAAAATGGGTGTGGTGAGACCAAGGGGAGTTGTAGGGTTTTTTTAAATGTATCTGCGAATAGGATAGGTTTCCCCTTGACAGTGCTTTAAACACAGCTTGTGCTAAAGATTTGTGAGTGTGTGTGTGTGTGTGTGTGAGTGTGTGTTTGTGTGTGTGCACGTGCCAGATAAAGTCCAGGTCTTTGAGCCTTGAAATTCAATATTTATTGGCCTCAATCTCATGAAGAAACTGCGAAATCTTTCTAATGTTTCTAAAATGAATAGAGGCTGGAGGGTTAAATTCTTTAAAAGTTTCAAGTTGACTTCCTGAGAGTTTTTCTCTGTTGGATTTACAGGAAACTGCTGGAAGGCGAAGAGACGCGTTTTAGCACCAGTGGATTAAGCATTTCAGGGCTGAATCCACTTCCCAATCCAAGTTATCTGCTCCCTCCTAGAATCCTCAGTTCTACCACCTCCAAAGTCTCATCCAGTGGGCTGTCTCTTAAGAAAGAGGAGGAGGAAGAGGAGGCTTCTAAGGTAGCCATGAAGAAAACCTCCCAGATAGGGGAAAGTTTTGAAGAAATATTGGAGGAGACAGTGATATCTGCTAAGAAAACCGAGAAATCAAATATAGAAGAAAACACCATCTCAAGCCAAAAAATATAATTCTGTTGCTTGAAAAAAGTTAATGCTTAAGAGGGGATAATATGCATTTGACTTGTTAAACAGCCTATTCCTGATCCAAAGCACCTGTCACCACTACACAGTGTTTTCAAGGCTTCAGTCTCATATTTAGCATTGAATACTTACTTTCTCTAATAAGAAAACCACACCTTAGATTGGAGCAAACCGCAGTCCTAGAGCAATCACAGAGGAGTTATCTAAGAATGCAGCTTTCTCACCTAAACCTTAGGCTTCACAGCAATAGATGATTCAGGTACAAAGGAAGTACAAACTAAGGTACTAAATCTGTGATCATCATCATTTTGCTGTGAATTGAAATTAAAACCTATATTCACTCACCATACCCAGCCATTACCCAGCTATTTAATCTCACTCTAGATACCTAAAACATAAGGTCACTGCCAAAGATAAACCCACGGTCCACACCTGACACCACCCTGATAGAACTGTTTCACAAATGATAGGTGTTTGTTTAATGGACTCTTTCCCTCCCATCCCCCCTCAATTCCATATATCCTTTTCTTCCATTCAGAAAAAAAAAAAAAAAGGCTAGTGTAGTATTTATCCCTTTGAAATACATTTCGGTTCTTCTCAAAAGAACTTACCCCCTTTAGCTCTCTCTGCTCAATAGGTAGAATTAGATGCATGCTGACCATTTCTGTGATTTGTGTAGTGACTTCTCCCTGTCCATTTCATGTCCTTCTATTGCTATAGTTTAAAAGAAATGGCAGTGATAAGTTTTATGGGTTGCCCCCAACAAATAAAATATTGAAAAAAGTCCCTAGATTTTAGGCTTTTAGCTTATTCAAATCCATTTAATTAGGAAAAAGGAATACTTTATTGAGTGTAGCTTTTCACCTTTAGAAGCACAGTCATAGTTAATCCCAAACTGTGATTAAGCTGACCTTAGATTTAGTAGTATAAGCTAGAAGAGGCATTGAGGTATTTGTATGAAGGGGAAAGGCCAAGGTCTCATTTATCTGTGGCAGTTCATTTGTGGTGATAGAGAATTAGCTGTTTCATGCCTTTACCCTTAGACAGAATCCACATATTCCCCTTCCCACTAGTCTAGGTCCTAAGGAGGCCTTGTTTTCACTCTTATGCCTTTTAAGAGTGCTAAGTATAGATTATGTTATCACCAGGACACAATGCTCCTGCCCAAAAGTAAAAGAAGTCACTTCTGGTCAATCAACACCGCCAGCAAATATAAAAAAGAAATATTTCTCTTTTCTAAAAGAGTCTTGCCCAAACAGTTTTCCCACTGCTGCATGGTTAGTGGGGTCTCCGTTCCCTGCTGGAGACAAAGAGATACTCAGACCAGAGAAGGGGCACACATGCTCCTACTCACATGCTAGGAAGTAGATTCTGGAGAGTCCAGTTTTCATCTGCCCAGCTGTGTAGCAGCTGCATTGCCCAGTCTTCCATGTGTGCCAAGTTTGATGCAGAATTAATTCTCTGTTGGAGTCACTTCCACCAGATCTAAAGAGTTGCTATATCTCTGTCACACATCTCCATTAGGAACTCTGGTGAAAAGGACATGATGCTTCTACTGAACTTTCTTATCCTAGCACGTGCTTCAGTCATTCAAGGAACTTGAAAGAATACTTTTCTCTTCTTCCTTTCCCTTACTCCATCCCATCTTTATGCCCCACACTTACTGTAAAATGTTAGTAAAATGAGAATTAAAAGTCACATGAATCCCACCAACATAATGTGTTTCGTGGTTTTTGCTGCTTTAACTGAGAGAAGCACTGTTTTGGTTCAATGAGACGGGTGTACCCCCAAGTCATTCAGAAATCATATGTTGTCTGTTTCCTGCATCCACGTTTAGTTTCGTTTAATGTTCTTTTGTTTGTTTGTTTTTTGTTTTTTCCCTGCCAGGGCCTTTGGGCAGTCTGCAGACTGTCTGGTCTGAAACACATAATGCACTAAGTGGACAGTTCATGGCAGGAAGTGGGGAAATCAATCAGATGATGAAAGACAGTGTGTTCTGTACCTGGACAATAATTTTTTTTGAATTTTATATTTTTTTAAATAGCAGGTTCTTATTAGTAATCTATTTTATGCATATTAGTGTATACATGTCAATCCCAATCTCCCAGTTCATCCCACCACCACCACCACTCCCCGCTTTCCCCCCTTGGTGTCCATACGTTTGTTCTCTACATGTCTCTATTTCTGCCTTGCAAACCGGTTCATCTGTAGCATTTTTCTAGATTCCTCATATATGCGTTAATATACAATATTTGTTTTTCTCTTTCTGACTTACTTCACTCTGTATGATAGTCTCTAAGTCCATCCACGTCTCTACAAATGACCTAATTTCGTTCCCTTTTATGGCTGAGTAATATTCCACTGTATATATGTACCACATAATCTTTATAGGTTTGTCTGTTGATGGGCATTTAGGTTGCTTCCATTACCTGGCTATTGTAAATATTGCTGCAATGAACATTGTGGGGCATGTGTCTTTTTGAATTATGGTTTTCTCTGGGTATACGCCCAGTAGTGGGATTGCTGGGTCATATGGTAATTCTATTTTTAGTTTTTTAAGCAACTTCCATACTGTTCTCCATAGTGGCTGTATCAATTTACATTCCCACCAACAGTACAAGAGGGTTCTCTTTTCTCCACACCCACTCCAGCATTTGTTGTTTGTAGATTTGCTGATGATGCCATTCTAACTGGTGTGAGGTGATACCTCGTAGTTTTGATTTGCATTTCTCTAATACTTAGTGACGTTGAGCAGCTTTTCATGTGCTTCTTTGCCATCTGTATGTCTTCTTTGGAGAAATGTCTATTTACGTCTTCTGCCCATTTTCTGACTGGGTTGTTTGTTTTTTTAATATTGAGCTGCATGACCTGTTTATGTATTTTGGAGGTTAATCCTTTGTCCGTTGATTCATTTGCAAATATTTTCTCCCATTCTGAGGGTTGTCTTTTCAGCTTGTTTATAGTTTCCTTTGCTGTGCAAAAGCTTTTAAGTTTCATTAGGTCCCATTTGTTTATTTTTGTTTTTATTTCCATTACTCTGAGGTGTGTCCAAAAAAGATCTTGCTGTTATTTATGTCAAAGGGTGTTCTTCCTATGTTTTCCTCTAAGAGTTTTATGTTGTCTGGTCTTACATTTAGGTCTCTAATCCATTTTGAGTTTATTTTTGTGTATGGTGTTAGGGAGTGTTCTAATTTCATTCTTTTACATGTAGCTGTCCAGTTCTCCCAGCACCACTTATTGAAGAGACTGTCTTTTCTCCATTGTATATCCTTGCCTCCTTTGTCATAGATTAGTTGACCATAGGTTCGTGGGTTTATCTCTGGTCTTTCTATCCTGTTACATTGATCTATATTTCTGTTTTTGTGCCAGGACCATAGTGTCTTGATTACTGTGGCTTTGTAGTATAGTCTGAACTCAGGAAGTCTGATTCCTCCAGCTCCATTTTTTCCCCTCAAGATTGCTTTAGCTATTTGGGGTCTTTTGTGTCTCCATAGAAATTTTAAGATTTTTTTGTTCTAGTTTTGTAAAAAATGCCATTGGTACTTTGATAGGGATTGCATTGAATCTGTAGATTGCTTTGGGTAGTATAGTCATTTTCACAATATTGATTCTTCCAATCCAAGAACATGGTATATCTCTCCATCTGTTTCTGTCATTTTGATTTCTTTCATCAGTGTCTTGTAGTTTTCTGAGTACAGGTCTTTGACCTCCTTAGGTAGGTTTCTTCCTAGGTATTTTATTCTTTTTGTTGCAATGGTGAATGGGGTTGTTTCCTTAATTTCTCTTTCTGATCTTTCGTTGTTAGTGTATAGGAATGCAAGAGATTTCTATGCATTAATTTTGTATCCTGTAACTTTACCAAATTCATTAATTAACTCTACTAGTTTTCTGGTGGCATCTTTAGGATTATCTATGTATAGTATCATATCATCTGCAAACAGTGACAGTTTTATGTCTTCTTTTCCAGTTTGTATTCCTTTTATTTCTTTTTCTTCTCTGATTGCCATGGCTAGGACTTCCAAAACTATGTTGAATAAGAGTGGCGAGGGCGGACATCCTTGTCTTGTTCCTGATCTTAGAGGAAATGCTTTCAGTTTTTCACCATGGAGAATGATGTTTGCTGTGGGTTTGTCATATATGGCCTTTATTATGTTGAGGTAGGTTCCCTTTATGCCCACTTTCTGGAGAGTTTTTAATCACAAATTGGTGTTGAATTTTATCAAAAGCTTTTTCTGCATCTATTGAGATGATCATATGGTTTTTATTCTTCAATTTGCTAATATGGTGTATCACGTTGATTGATTTGCATGTACTGAAGAATCCTTGCATCCCTGGGATAAATCCCACTTGATCATGGTGTATGATCCTTTTAATGTGTTGTTGGATTCTGTTTGCTAGTATCTTGTTGAGGATTTTTGCATCTATATTCATCAGTGGTATTGGTATGTAATTTTCTTTTTTTTTTGTAGTATCTTTGGTTTTGGTATCAGGGTGATGGTGGCCTCATAGAATGAGTTTGGGAGTGTTCCTTCCTCTGCAATTTTTTGGAAGGGTTTGAGAAGGATGGGTGTTAGCTCTTCTCTAAATGTTTGATAAAATTCACCTGTAAAGCCATGTGGACCTGGACTTTTGTTTGTTGGAAGATTTTTAATGACAGTTTCAATTTCATTACTGTGATTGGTCTGTTCATATTTTCTATTTCTTCCTGGTTCAGTCTTGGAACATTATACCTTTCTAAGAATTTTTCCATTTCTTCTAGGTTGTCCATTTTATTGGCATAGAGTTGCTTGTAGTAATCTCTTATAATGCTTTGTATTTCTGCAGTGTCCACTGTAACTTCTTTTTCTTTTCTAATTTTATGGATTTGAGTCTTCTCCCTCTTTTTCTTGATGAGTCTGGCTAAACATTTATCAATTTTGTTTATCTTCTCAAAGAAACAGCTTTTAGTTTTATTGATCTTTGCTATTGTTTTCTTTGTTTCTATTTCATTTTTCTGCTCTGACCATTATGATTTCTTTCCTTCTACTAACTTTGGGTTTTGTTTGTTCTTCTTTCTCTAGTTCCTTTAGGTGTAAGCTTTATCTGAGAGTTTTCTTGTTTCTTGAGGTAGGATTGTATTGCTATAAACTTCCCTCTTAGAACTGCTTTTGCTGCATCCCATAGGTTTTGGATTGTCGTGTTTTTGTTGTCATTTGTCTCTAGGTATTTTTTGATTTCCTCTTTGATTTCTTCAGTGATCTCATGGTTATTTAGTAACGTATTGTTTAGCCTCCATGTGTTTGTGTTTTTACGGGGTTTTTCCCCATAATTTATTTCTAATCTCATAGCGTTGTGGTCAGAAAAGATGCTTGATATGATTTCAATTTTCTTAAATTTACCGAGGCTTGATTTGTGACCCAAGATGTGATCTATCTGGGAGAATGTTCCATGTGCACTTGAGAAGAAAGTGTAATCTGCTGTTTTTGTATGAAATGTCCTATAAATATCAATTAAATCTATCTGGTCTCTTGTGTCATTTAAAGCTTGTGTTTCCATACTAATTTTCTGTCTGGATGATCTGTCCATTAAGTGAGGTGATAAAGTCCCCCACTATTATTGTATTACTGTCAGTTTCCTCTTTCATATTTATAATTGTTATATGTTCTTCTTGGATTGATCCCTTGATCATTATGTAGTGACCTTCCTTGTCTCTTGTAACAGTCTTTATTTTAAACTCTATTTTATCTAATATGAGTATTGCTACTCCAGCTTTCTTTTGATTTCCATTTGCATGGAATATCTTTTTCCATCCCCTCACTTTCAGTCTGTATGTGTCCCTAGGTCTGAAGTGGGTCTCTTGTAGACAGCATATATATGGGTCTTGTTTTTGTATCCATTCAGCAAGCCTCAGTCTTTTGGTTGGAGCATTTAATCCATTCACATTTAAGGTAATTATTAATATGCATGTTCCTATTACCATTTTCTTAATTGTTTTGGTTTTGTTTTTGTAGGTCCTTTTCTTCTCTTGTGCTTCCCACTTAGAGAAGTTCCTTTAGCATTTGTTGTAGAGCTGGTTTGGTGGTCCTGAATTCTCTTAGCTTTTGCTTGTCTGTAAAGCTTTTGATTTCTCCATTGAATCTGAATGAGATCCTTGCTGGGTAGAGTCATCTTGGTTGTAGTTTCTTCCCTTTCATCACTTTAAATATATCATGCCACTCCCTTCTGGCTTGTAGAGTTTCTGCTGAAGAAATCAGCTGTTAACCCTATGGGAGTTCCCTTGTATGTTATTTGTGGTTTTTCCCTTGTTGCTTTTAATAATTTTTCTTTGTCTTTGATTTTTGTCAATTTGATTTCTGTGTGTCTCGGTGTGTTTCTCCTTGGGTTTATCCTGCCTGGGACTCTCTGTGCTTCCTGGACTTGGGTGGCTATTTCCTTTCCCATGTTAGGGAAGTTTTCAACTATAATCTCTTCAAATATTTTCTCTGGTCCTTCCTCTCTCTCTTCTCCTTCTGGGACCCCTATAATGTGAATGCTGTTGCATTTAATGTTGTCCCAGAGGTCTCTTAGGCTGTCTTCATTTCTTTTCATTCTTTTTTCTTTATTCTGTTCTGCAGCAGTGAATTCCACTATTCTGTCTTCCAGGTCACTTATCCGTTCTTCTGCCTCAATTATTCTGCTATAGATTCCTTCTAGTGTATTTTTCATTTCAGTTATTGTATTGTTCATCTCTGTTTGTTTGTTCTTTAATTCTTATAGGTCTTTGTTAAACATTTCTTGCATCTTCTCAATCTTTCCCTCCATCCTTTTTCCAAGGTCCTGGATCATCTTCACTATCATTATTCTGAATTGTTTTTCTGGACGATTGCCTATCTCCACTTCATTTAATTGTTTTTCTGGGGTTTTATCTTGTTCCTTCATCTGGTATATCATCCTCTGCCTTTTCATTTTGTCTATTTTTCTGTGAATGTGGTTTTTGTTCCACAGGCTGCAGGATTGTATTTCTTCTTGCTTCTGCTATTTGCCCTCTGGTGGATGCAGCTATCTAAGAGGCTTGTGCAAGCTTCCTGATGGGAGGGACTGGTGGTGGGTAGAGCTGGGTGTTGCTCTGGTGGGCAGAGCTCAGTAAAACTTTAATCCACTTGTTTGCTGATGGGTGGGGCTGAGTTCCCTCCTGTTGGTTGTTTGGCCTGAGGTGACCCAGCACTGGAGGCTACAGGTGCTTTGGTGGGGCTAATGGCAGACTCTGGGAGGGCTCATGCCAAGGAGCACCTCCCAGAACTTCTGCCACCAGTGTCCCTCTTCCCACAGTGAGCCACAGCCGCCCCCTGCCTCTGCAGGAAACCCTCCAACACTAGCAGGTAGGTCTGACTCTGTTTCCTATGGGGTCACAGCTCCTCCCTGGGTCCTCATGCACACACCACTCTGTGCTTGCCCTCCAAGAGTGGAGTCTCTGTTTCCCCCAGTCCCGTTGAAGTCCTGCAATCAAATCCTGCCAGCCTTCAAAGTCTGATTCTCTGAGAATTCCTCCTCCTGTTGCTGGAGCCCCAGGTTGGGAAGCCTGACGGGCTCAGAACCTTCACTCCAGTGGGTGGACTTCTGTGGTATAATTGTTCTCCAGTTTGTGAGTCACCCACCCAGCAGTCATGGGATTTGATTTTATTGTGATTGTGCCCCTCCTACCGTCTCACTGCAGCCTCTCCTTTGTCTTTGGATGTGGGGTATCTTTCTTGGTGAGTTCCAGTGTCTTCCTGTCGATGATTGCCCAGCAGTTAGTTGTGATTCCGTTGCTCTCACAAGAGGAAGTGAGCACACGTCCTTCTACTCTGCCACCTTGAACCAATCGTGTTCTGGATAATAATTTAACTAGCTTAACTTGGTGAAGATTTCTGAGAATGAACTGGCAGAAGGCACATGATAAAAAGTTCTTCAAAATGATAAGAATCTTTTCCTTCTTTAAAAATGAGGCTATACTTTTGCAGAACCCAGATGTCTAGGTAGAACATGGGCAGCAGTAATAGAATTTTCCTCTACTCTAATGATTCTTAACCTTTTTTGGGGATTAAACACCCCTTGGAGAAAGCTATGGATCCTCTTCCCAAAAAAGAATACACACACAAAACTGTAAAGATCAGGGGCTTGTGACTCCTTTAGGACTATCTACTTGGGGTATCCAGGAGTCCATGGACGCCAAGTTGAGATTCCCTAATGCCATGCCAGGTTCCAGGATGGAGACTGCAAATGAGGGGATATATGGATGCAATTCACAGCTGGTGCTAGTGGTTGAAGCTGGAGCTTGCTGAATCCTGAACAATACTGTCATTCTTAGTCCATCTGGCTAAGGGCAGTTTCATGCCACTTGAAGATACATTAGTGGTACTGCTAGTGAAAAAAGATGTTAGTTGCACACTAACAATGAGAGTTTTGTAGTAATCAAAACATCTTTCAGGGCCTATTAAGGAACAACAGTGTCATCAATACACGGGTTTGTAATGTAGATGTTGGTTGCCGCTTCTAAGAATAGTACTAGATGGTTAATGGATCCTTCTCTATGCAAGACCAGAGTCCTTTCATTAATTTATATAATTTCTGGCTCTGACTCATTTGTATCTCCTATTTTCAATGAGTCGCCACTAATTGCCATGAGCTCGTTTATAAAAGAAAGACATTAAAAGCATATTATGGGGGACTTCCCTGGTGGCTCAGTGGTTAAGAATCCGCCTGCCAATGTAGGGGACATAGGTTCAAGCCCTGGTCCAGGAAGATCCCACATGCCACAGAGCAACTAAGCCCGTGTGCCACAACTACTGAGCCTGCACTCTAGAGCCCGCAAGTCACAACTACTGAGCCCTCGTGCCACAACTACTGAAGCCCGCGCACCTAGAGCCTGTGCTCCGCAACAAGGGAAGCCACCACAATGAGAAGCCCGCGCACCGCAACAAAGAGTAGCCCCTGCTCACCGTAACTAGAGAAAGCCCGCCCGCAGCAACAAAGAGCCAACGCAGCCAAAAAAAAAGTGTGTTTGTACCAAAAGAAAGAAAGAATGGCAGAAGTAACACTGTGATTTAAAGGAAAAAAAAGCAAATTATGGAGTTGATAAATTATTAAATCAGAACAATTATAGTAACAGGGAAACATGGTGTTCAGACTCATAAGTCAGGGAGGAGAAGGAAAGGGAAGCAGCAACATCAACTGTTATGATGGAACAGGACAACAAAGTGAGTCTGTGAGATTGTGGGGAAGCCTGTCCACAAAGTACATTAATGATATCCAATATGACTTTCAGAGTCACTAGGCAATGTGATCCTCTGCATTCTGAGATGTATTAATAACGGCTATTATTTATTCAGTACCTACTTACTATGTGCCAGCCACTGTACTAGGCAGTAAACATAGACTGATCTCATTTAAGCCTCACAACCCTCGTTAGGTGTAGTATTTGTATACCCATTTGACAAATGAAGGAATAGATCCTTGGAATGACAAGGTTAAAACCCTTGTCTGATGCCACATAGTGAGTAACAGAGCTGGGAGTTAAACCCTGGCCTTCTGACTCTACAATGCTTGCTTTTCTTTCCTTCATTGTCTTTCTATGTAAAAGAAAGTCCACTCACTTGAGGGAATAAAAATCTTTCTTTTTATCTTCTTTTTCACCCCTTCCTCACCAGGTTTCACTTAAGGTTTCTCTGCCCCAGAAATCCTTGGCAACATCAAGTCCCAAAGGCAAACTGCTACACTTTGCGGACTTCCTGAGCCTACTGCCTTCCTGTATTGCAGTAAGGTGGTGGCAGGCCAAAACTGGGCTCTGGGCCTATCAAATCGAGTCTCCCCTTGCTCCTGCTAAAAGTTATACAGAATTGGGGGCTATTTACCTATTTTTTATTTTTATTTTTTTAATTTTTTTAATTTTTTGCGGTAGGCGGGCCTCTCACTGTTGTGGCCTCTCCCCTTGTGGAGCACAGGCTCCGGACGCACAGGCTCAGTGGCCATGGCTCACGGGCCTAGCCGCTGTGCGGCATGTGGGATCTTCCCAGACCGGGGCACGAACCCGTGTCCCCTGCATCGGCAGGCGGACTCTCAACCACTGCGCCACCAGGGAAGCCCGATTTACCTATTTTTTAAAAAGGAGTTTTAAAAAATAATTTAAAGGACTTCTGTAGCTCAGTATCAAAGAGCCTGGAAATAAGGGAATATTACAGAAGGGACCACTCCTCAAGGGGTAATAAATCCAGGATATTTATAATTCATTTTACTGTACTGGCTAAAGAGGGGGGCAAGGGCTTCCCTGGTGGCGCAGTGGTTGAGAGTCCGCCTGCCGATGCAGGGGACACGGGTTCGTGCCCCGGTCCGGGAAGATCCCACATGCCGCGGAGCGGCTGGGCCCGTGAGCCGTGGCCGCTGAGCCTGCGCGTCTAGAGCCTGTGCTCCGCAACGGGAGAGGCCACAACAGTGAGAGGCCCACATACCGCAAAAAAAAAAAAAAAAAAAAAAAAAGAGGGGGGCAAGATTTGAACAATAGTCTGGAAGCTAGAGTCCAAATTTTACCTCCAGAGATAATGCAAATTACACAAAGTCCTGGGGATGAACTTCTAGAACTTACCTGTGAACATAAGCAGGGAGCCCAGAACCACCATTCATGGATCTAAAGGCAAACATGAGAGTTTTTCAAATGTATTTAAAATCCATCAGAACTGGAAGCACACTGGTAGTTGCTAGGGCTGGAAAAAATGGGTACAGGGATGGGGTTTTACTGTGGAATGATGGAAATGTTTTGAAACTAGATAGAGGTGGTAGCTACACAACATTGCAAATGTACTAAATGCCACTGAATTATTCACTTTAAAATGATTAATTTTATGTCATGTAAATTCACCTCAATTTTAAAAATCCATTGATAGACGATTTATGAAACTATCAGAAAAATATAATTATGAAGTCTACCATACCTTCTGCTCCAGCTGAGACCATTATGTACAGCCACCTGGGTCAACCCAGTTAGAAGCAATTCCATTAGGAACACATAAGCCAGATCTAATAAGAGTAGTATTGATTTCAAAACAGAGCCTGGAGAAAAAGCCAGAAATCTCCCTGGATGTAAATGAAAGAAAGAATAGCTAGAAATGTTGCTTGCTTATGAGTGGTAATCACTGATTTCCAACTAGTTTCATTTTTATTATTATATCGTCAGAAATCTCTAAGTTGCTTTTAAGCAACATCTAAATCGTAAGAATACATTTTGTTTCTTAGAACCAAATAAATTGGTATACCTGAAAGCACAGTACCAATTTAAAATGGAAATAACTGAGGGGAGCTTTGCAGGATCTTAAAACAGAGATCCTATGTGAAATTTTATTTTTCTTTATAGACAATACATTACTGGCTTTGCTGCATATTCAGATTTAATGTACATGTTAGGTTGATGTCACCCATGCCTTTTGCTATTTTCCAATATCTCACATGGCTATGCCATTTGCAAATGGGGTGAGTGCTCCTGAATCCAGCCAAACAAAGGACTGTTTTTATTACATTACCAACCCCTGCCACATACATTTAAAGGGAGAAAGGAATGGTTACTATGTAGATCAAAAGGTTTCTCCTCTGTCCATCTCCTAGAAGATGACTTGGTTGCCCTCATGTTTTATGCTATTTCACAAGCTTACTAGGTGGGGGTGGGGACGAGCTAAAATTTATAAATTCTTTGTTTCAATCCCTTGAAATATACACACACATCCACACACACCAGGATTGTCATAAAACAGTGAGTCACACCACAGATATTTGAAGAATTATGTTTCTACAGTGCTTCAGTGATTCTGAATAAAACAAAATAGAGAAAGCTCAGGCTACAAAGAAAAATGAAGATTGATCTTGGAAGGGTCTCCAGGCTCCCTTCCTCATTGATTAATTACTGTAGATCACCACATGGCTACTCTCTCCCCTGATGAGACAAGTGGTCTCTGTTCCGAGACATTTCATTCCAGTTTTATCACGTTCTCCTAGGGGTTAGAGAATGCTCAGCAGAGTGTAACCAAAATCATTAATATGAGGGCTGGAATTCTGGAATACAATCAGTAGCAGGTCTAGTTAATTGCTGATTATTACACAGGGCAAAAAAAGCATTTTTCCTTAGAAGGGCTTATTAAAACAAATTTAACTCAGATTTATCTCCTATGCCATAAGTATGAATAAATGAAAGGGGTAACTTCCATCTCCCATGATTTCCTGGCATAAGGATTCATACATGACATATAGAATTCTTGATGTCCTTTAGGGCTAGACAATCTTTTGTCTTTATCTTAAGCCAGATGTAAGCTCAGCAAAAGGAACTTCTTTCTGGCAACTGAAATTGTCCATGGACTGACCTAGTCTGTGAAGTAGAAACAGCAGAGGTAAGATTAGAATTAAGGTGAAAGCAGAATTCAAGTCCAACTTCAGATCCTGTATCCCCACCCCTCATCCAGTAATTAATAGAAGTGAATAGAGAAAATATGTAAGGAAGAAAAAAGGGGGGAAAAGATGGTTTAACATCAATCTTTTAATAATAATGGACCTACTTATTCATTAGAAGCTAACTCAGCAAAGTAATCTAAGAAGTGACTATATAGGAACCATATTTGAATTTGAAAAAATAGACTATATGCCAGCCACTGTTCTGAGTGCCTTAATTCTCATAAGTCTTTGAGTTAGGTACCATGTCCCAGTTTACAGATATGGAAAACTAAAGCTCAGAGAAGTTATATAACATGTTCAAGATCACACAGCTTGAAAATAGCAAAGCTGGAAGTCAAAGCTGTGAGTCTGGCTTCACAATTCATGTCCTCAACCAGTGTGCAATACTGCCTCTGTGTCTTTTGGGGGGTAAAATCTGTTCCTGGCAAACACTGTCTTCTTCATCTTCTGATTTAAAATGTTATTTAACCAGCTTTTCTTTTGGGAGAACACTTTCTTAGAAACAGAAGAAAAAAACTTTTCTCACTTAAGTGAAAATAGTATCACAATTATAACCTCTGTAAAACAATAGACACCAACAAACTGAAACCAAAATTAAGTAAAGATGAAACCATGATATCCATTCTATGTAAGTAAATACTTGGCAAGCTTTCAGAAGATCAATATGGCATTTCGTTTACGCATGGACTATTAATGTCAATAGATGATAAAATTTAGATTTCATCAGTCCAGTTTTGAAGAGAGGCCAAAAATAAAACTCATGTACACAACAACATGTTGAAAAAGGTTAAAAATGAGGGCCTACCCTTTGGACATGATCTGCTGAAGACAGCAAAAATAAACATTCAGAACCAGCATCTGCTTGAATCTTCTCTACTGCTAGGGCTTTCCAAGATAACAAAATACACCACAGAGGTTGCAACTATTAGAACTTGAAAGGGAAAAAAAATTTTTAATTAGTCACACATATATCTAATAAGCAATTATGACCTGGTCATTCTACAAGAATATTCATCTAGGATTGATCACTGAGATTATACTTTGGGTAGACTGAATAGGACAAGTAAACTGGTCAATGGCATTACTTTCAAGAATTCAAAGCCGAAGTTGCTGTAGGAGAGTCACTCTGTGAGTGTGTGCAAGGTCTGCGTCAACTTTGAGTCCAGAGGAGAGATTGTCAGAAACTAGATAAGAATGTATTCCACTCAATCAGGAAGGAAGGGCAATGCAGTAGAAGCAGAGGGGAAGCTCAGTGAAGCCCAAGGTCAGAGGAAATGACGATACCAGAGAGAAAAGATTGGGATGGCATTTAGGGAGGAACTGAGAAACCTGCCAAGCGCACATTCTGCGGAGCTACTATTACCACAGCCCAGCCCTCTGGGCATCTTTGCTCAGATGCCCAGGTGTACAAAAATAGGCATTCACCATAAATGGTGGGTGCTGGGGTATCAATGCTGCATGCCTATGTGACTGACTGCAATAAAAACTCTGGACTCTAGGGTTCAGGTGAGCTTCCCTGGTTGGCAACACTTCACACATGTCACACAACACTGTTGGGAGAATTAAACACTCTCCCTGCATCTCCACTGGGAGAGGACAAATGGCAGCTCGTGCCTGGTTTCTCCTGGACTCTACCCTATACATCTTTTCCCATTGCTGATTTTAATCTGTATTCTTTCACGGTAATAAACTATAACCAAGAGTATAATAGCTTTCTGGGTCCCATGAGTCCTTCTTGTGAACCATTAAACCTGAGAGTGGTCTTGGGGATCCCCAACACAGATGTTAACATGGGACAAGAATAAAAATAGTAAGCAATTTGTGCAAGAAACATTTAAGAGGCAATGAGTTCCATAGTTGCTATTCTGTCCATTGTCAAATAAAGGCATCTAGTATAACCAGTGAAGGTAAAGATGTTTATAAAATATCTATTTTGATGGCACACTTTAACTTTGATTTGGCTATGTCGTCTCTTAAAGAGTTTTGGTTATTTTTTAAAATTCCACAATAAACACAAACATTTCAAAATAGGTTAAAATAAATTTTTATTTAAAAAATTGTATTAAATGTTAGAAGAGATTTATACACAATTCACAAATTCTTTATAAAACATTGCCAATCTTTCTCCAATTGTAATATTTTTTAGGCAGACTTGGAAATTTTGCAGTGAAATAAGGTCTACAAAATATTTCTTTTAGAAAGCATCACAATGATAATTTTAGGCAAAATAGTCTTTAAAACTGAAATATTTGCATGCAAGTGAGTGAGCTCTCAAACACCCGTATTCTTTATCCCAGTGACAAAGTAATGTGAAAATGAACATTAAACTGACTTACTGAGGAAACAATGAACAAGTATTCTGTAAACTTCTCAAATTCACTCAAATTTTTAAATTACTTTCAAAAGCAGTGCCATTACAAGGTATTGACAATCACATTACGTACTCAAAATGAATGTTAATCAGACTAACATTCAAAAAATAAAAATACTGTTGCAAACAGGCACCCCTTGTTGTAAGGTATGTTAAAGGAGTCTTTATTACACTGAAGGCTTATGGTACGGGCCGTAAACCCTACAGGAGACAGTCTCTTCACACAGAAAAATTATAATCCATCCCTTTTAGAACTAAATAATATCTCTTTAGTAGTGTTGCTGGTTGAAAAAAAAAAGTTACAAGTTCGAAATAAGATGGCAACATACAAAAGTGGCCCATAGTTTTGGTCTTTGCCTAAGAGGTACATTCTGTAATTTAACAAAGACTGGCTTTAAATCTTCAGTTCAAAAGCACACTTCTTTTCCAAAAGGATGACTGACCAACTGATGCCATTTCAGAGAGCAGAATCCTAACCACCAACTTGAAAGGGGTATGGCTCAATGAAGACAAAAACAAAAACAGTAACTGATTTACCTCAAAGATTAGGAAACAAAATCAATGTCAAAGTATTTGAAATCATAAAAATTCATTGCTTTAAAAATTTCCCCCTGAGCTGTGGACGCTTTTTATATATAGTCTCTAGTAAAACAGATGCATTCTATAATACCAAGTTGTAATTGTAAGTCCTATGATTCTTGGTGCTCGAAATAGGTAAGTTATGTCTCGAACAGCACAAAGTGATAGCAATTACACATTTCATGGAAATCTTTGGTGAGATGCAATCCTGCAGAAGTCTCCTTATTTTGTTTCCCTCCTCATAATACCCTTAGAATCTTCAAGTAATTTTCAAAGGAGAAACCACAAGTCCATAATGAAGGACCAGCAGACCATCCTGAAAAGAAAAAAAGTGTTCTGCAGTTATTTAAAAATCAGTTATGTAAATGATCAAGTCAAAGATAGTTTATTTTTCATAAACCAACACTAATATGAAATTCTTTGATTTAAAGAGAATAAAGGGTCCAAGATAAATAAACTTGCTTGCTCACTCACTTCATTACTAAACACTCCCTGTTAATGTGCCTTTTTTTTTTTTTTTTTTTCTTTTTCTTTTTGCGGTATGCGGGCCTCTCACTGCTGTGGCCTCTCCCGTTGCGGAGCACAGGCTCCGGACGTGCAGGCCCAGAGGCCATGGCTCACGGGCCCAGCCGCTCCGCGGCATATGGGACCCTCCCAGACCGGGGCACGAACCCGTATCCCCTGCATCGGCAGGCGGACTCCCAACCACTGCGCCACCAGGGAGGCCCCAATGTGCCTTTTTAATGACTCTCAGAAGAAAATTCTGAAACTACCAGGTATCCACAGTTAGTCACGGTTGTTTATGGCAAAACAGTTCTTCAAAAAGAACTAAAAGATACACATTTCATTCTGCACAGATTACTTAATATATCACCCAAGCACTGGACTTCTCTAAAAAAGACTCAATTGTCATAAAGTATCATGGATCTGCTAAGAAAATAAAACATTTATTTCCTACATAAATGCAGCTTACAACTAAAACAAGTGAGAAAATTTTGGAACTCTTACCCATTTAATGTATCATACATTTTACTTCCTCCTTGAAGTCTGTTCAATACAATTTACCCTTTCTTTGATATCCAGAGTCATCATTATGAACAGTAACTACACTGTGCTGTAACACAGTGATGTCCTCTGGGGTCGTGGGAAACATAACCTGACAGTAAATGACTCCAGATGCTTTGTTTCTGAGTCTTTTTATGTCTCCTCTCTTGATATCAGGTCTTAATTCTTTGTGCTCTCACCAAGGCTGCTTAAAAGTGTGCTTTTTAAGGTGTTATTTCTAATCTACTATGAACTGGAAAACTAGCTTAAAAGGAAGGCTCGCTGGGGAAGTATGCCATGGGCAATGGGCCTACTTTGAGCAACATATAGAGGGAGTGGTGGCATGCACGCCTTGCATTTCCAACCCTTCGCTAGCTATCGCTCTCTCTTCCTTCTTTATTAAGCTTTTTCATAGCTCCACTTCCTCATTTCTCATTCACTATTCAACTCACTGCAATCTGGCTACTGTTACTGGCAACTTCGGTGAAAACTCACCAGAATTCTAGAAAGGGGTTCACCAATTCAAATGCCCACAAAGGCCAGAAAAGTAAAATAAATGAATATGTGAGTCATGTATGTAGTCAAATAGGGTAAGTTGAGACCAGTGGTAAACCAGAGAGCAGATGCTTAGCTAAAGGAATTTAAACTCAAAAATTAGAATAAGCCAAATAAAGTATAGTCCTATACCATGTTTGGCCCACAGACCATCAGACCTGTTCTAGACTAACTAGTCTAATCAAAGTAAAGGAATTTGTATTCTAACACACACAGAAGGATCCTATTAACATTTTTACATGAATACAAATTACATTTTACATAATGTCAATTTTTTTGCATATAGTTATATTTCACTATTACAAGCTGTTTCAAAATCTCATAACTTCAATACATGTATAAAATCGCATTTTATGAAATGAGATAATTCCTTATAATTCAAATTTAAATCTGTCTATTATGTTTATATTCCATAGAAATATATAGAAATATATAAATATTATTTATATTTTATATTTAGATGTCTCCATTCATGGTCTTCTTAAACTATCCAACCAGAGTGAATCTCCTAAAAGGTAAATCAGATTATGTCTTTTCTGTCCTTGGCTCAAATCTCTCCAATCAGTAGTTTCCCACTTCACTCAATTAAAAGCCAAAGTTCATACTATGGCCTATAAAGTCCTGCATGGTTTTATTCCAACTGCTCAGATCTCAGCTCCTACCATTCTCTCCCTCACTTGCTACCTCCTAGCTCTCCCACTGCAAAGATATGTTATTCATTTAGCTAAGAGGTCCTGAGATTACATGACACATTGTTATCAATGAGGACTTTAATTAATTATATTTCAGGTTATTTAAGTTCTGGGACTTGCTCATCTCTGAATCTCCCCATGTCTAGAATAGTGCTCCGTAAATATTTTTTGAATTGAAGTCATATTTTCTACCCACTCCACTGACTTGGCGATTTTACTCCTAGATTCTTACATCTCTAATCAAGCTTAACTTTTAAAAAGACAATCGGGACTTCCCTGGTGGCGCGGTGGTTAAGAATCCGCCTGCCAATGCAGGGGATGCGGGTTTGAGCCCTGGTCCGGGAAGATCCCACATGCTGCGGAGCAACCGAGCCCGTGCGCCACAACTACTGAGCCTGCGCTCTAGAGCCCATGAGCCACAAATACTGAGCCCACGTGCCACAACTACTGAAGCCTGAGCGCCTAGAGCTCATGCTCCGCAACAAGAAGCCCGCGCACGGTAACGAAGAGTAGTCCCCGCTTGCTGCAACTAGAGAAAGCCCGTGTGCAGCAACAAAGACGCAATGCAGCCAAAAATAAATAAATAAACTTATTTAAAAAAAAAAAAGACAATCATTTTCTAAGATTTCTGAAGTTTGACCTTATAAAAATTTTAAG
Source organism: Mesoplodon bidens (assembly GCF_964165515.1). Taxonomy (NCBI): domain Eukaryota; kingdom Metazoa; phylum Chordata; class Mammalia; order Artiodactyla; family Ziphiidae; genus Mesoplodon; species Mesoplodon bidens. The sequence goes on along the minus strand of NC_138176.1, from coordinate 26,800,791 downwards.
AAATGTTTTGTTTATATCTCTAAGTATGCTTTACTTAGCCAAGAAACAATTTTGCTTTTGTATTTTATGAAGAATCTTTTGAATTATTTGTTACCAAAATGTAGACAATTGGTATGGTGCTATATTTCTAAAAACATGTAAGAATAATCAAATAATCACCCAAATAAGTATTCAGCTACCCTTTTGTTAAGATTCTAAGCTTTAAGGTCAACTTTTTTAATAGGTGAACCTTGATTCTACCACTAACTAGCCAAGTGACCTTGGGCAAGTTACTTAATCTCTCTACACCAGTTTCCTCATCTATATGATCCACCAACGGATTTTAGAATTAGAGGGTAAAGTTCCAAGAGAAACTGGATCTTTCTCTTCATTAAAATTGTAAGTCTTATCTTGCTTTTCATGTATCCTGACCAGATTTCATATTATATTCCCACTCACATTATAGGCTAATTAAAACATCATAACGGCTACCATGGCTTCTTACCAATTGAGCAAGGAATGGTATGTGAATCTCTATAGCCTAATGAGTCTCTACAAATTTTTCTTAGAGAAATGTCCTTGCAGTTACATTTGCCCAGTAGTCTTCAAAGCTCTGCTGCAATACTGGACAGAGAAAAAAGAAAAAAAGGCCTCTAGAATCAAATTGCCTGGGGTTTGAGCCCTGGCTCACTCACTCACTCACTGTGGTAAGTTACATGTCCTCTCTGTACCTTGGTTTCCTTATCTTTAAAATTAGGAAAAAAAGAATACCTACCTCATAGAACTATGAGGAATAAGAGAGCTAATCGATACAAATCATTTAGAAGAATGCCTGACACACAGCAAGCATTCAATAAACATTAGCTTTATTATTTACAGTCCAGATAATTTCAAGAAAATTATAGAATATTTATTAGAACTTTATTGATAACATGGAACATTTTTCTTTCATTAAATAACTTGTCCATTAGGCATAAATATGGTAAAGTCTAAGACCTACCTGCATTGCTGCATCACCTATTGCACGTCGAATTTCCCTTAGAGTTTGGTACCGCTCTAACAAGTGATCACCACAGATGATATCTACCTACAGGCAAATAAGAGTATAAGTTTGCTTTCCTGCTTCAGAAAACCATATGACAAAATGAGGAAGATCAACATAATTATTTTTAGACTAGACTTTGCTATTTTAGACTGATTAAACACTCTCAAGAAAGATTTTAGAAACTTTTTACAAATAAAGTAAAATGGAAGGAGCATTAGAGGACATAGCAGGACAAAGAACACTACAGACAATCAAAATGATTTCCTTGAATCTCTGAGAACAAGTTAAATCATATTTGATATGTTCAGCACAAGAAGGCACAGAAAAGTCTATTATTTAAAAAAGTTTCATGACACAATGATTAAAAGGGCTTATAATGCTTAAAAAGGCAATCTTTAGTTATTTGAATAATTTTCTTAACGAGGAATATCTCATTTTCCAACAGTGGAAAGTCTACGACTGACATAAAGTACACAATAAGGGAACTGTTTTACAGATGGAACAATCTTAACAAGGTCTTTTCAGCCCTTTTAGTAAGGTCAAAGCTCTAAGATAAATCTACTTTTATATAGAATGCTCTAGAAAGAACGATATGGTTGTACAGTTATATATTATATAGTAATATGATTCCAGTATACTCACTTGCTAGAAACAGAAATGCAAATCTTTATATTATCTTTCACTGAGTACTCCTTTCCCATTGCCTTAAAATGGGAACAGGTCCTCAACATCTTATTAATACATATCACTTAACAGGCTCCCCCTCCTAACGTCCCTATTTAGCTTACGGCATGAAATTTCTCCTTGCTCCAAACCAAAATATCAGCTCTAACTCCTATTTCTCCTTTTCCTTTCTTCTCACATGCAGTTACCAAGTCCTGTTGCTTCCTTCTTCACCATGCCTTTTAAGTTCATATCATTCTTTCAACTGCTGCTCTTAGGCTTAAACCACTGAAACCGTCTCCTAACCAGATTTCCGACCTTCAAATTCCATTTACTCTAAAAATCCTATGCACTGCCAACATGTTAGTTTCCCTAAAACCTTCAGCATGGTTGGGTAAGAATAGTAAAAGCAGTTGCATTTAACTGAGTAGCCTCTATGCACAGCATTTGTTACACTATATATTTGACATATGTTATCTCATCTCATTTTCACATTCCTGTGAGCTAGGTATTGTAATTCCCATTTTACAGATAGGACGCTAAGAAGTAAAGACATTAAACTTTCCTAAGGTCACAAAGCTAGTAAGTAGCAAAGTTCAGATCGGAACCCAGGTCTGTCCCCAGGTCTATCTTTCTCCACAGATAAGTGCATGTCAGGGGTTGGCCAACTTTCTACAAAGAGCTAGATAATAAACATTTTAGGCTTGTGGGACTCAGGATCACTGTCACATGTGCTCAATTCTGTCACTGTAGCATGAAAGCAGCCATAGTATGGCTGTTCCAATAAAACATAATTCATAAAAAGATGGCAGGTTAGATTTGGTCCATAGGTCAGTTAGTCAAGCCCTGTGGTATCTCACGATGAATAACCTCCGATTAGTAACAACTTTTGTTTTATGCTTACCAGTTTCAAAGTTGGCAAAGCAATACTTGTTTGCAAAAGGACTTGAAAGCAATAATAGCAGATCTTATGCACAGAACTAGGTCCACGAAAAATTAAAGAACTTGGAAACTAACATTATGTTTTTATTAAGTATCCAACAATCCAGAGACCACCACTCTTAGTGGGCTTCGCTGCATGGTATACATTTATGATGTGGTTACTACAATTTTCTTTTCAACTTAATCTTAACCCCCAGAGGTTAGCCATTTACTAACAGTCTGATGCATATGCTCCTAGGTGCAATGTGTGCATGTGGGGATTTTGGTTTTGTTTTTCTAGAAATGGGATCATGTCACATATTTTGTTCTACATATTCTTAAAACACACACAGACACACACAAACAACAAAAACTTAATATACTATGGAATCTTTTGGAATGCATAGTTAGCTCTCTGTGTTTAATAGCTGCATAGTGTTCCATTTTATGAATATATCATAAGCTATACATCCATCCTCCTGATAAACATTTAAACTACTTCTCATTTTACATGCTGATTTTTAAGTTACTTGACTGTAAATACTTCATAAATTAGTTCATTCAAACAGAATCACATCTCTGAGGGTGCCACAAACATGACCCACATATTTGATAATGTGCTAGAAGGACTCACAGGACTCAGCATGATCACAGCTATGAGTAATTACAGCAACAAAGCAAGGATACACAGTCAGATCATCAGTAAGGTAAAAAGATGTAGGTAGAGTCTGGAGAAAGCCACGCACAGGCTTCCTATGCTCTTCCCTCCCAGTCCAAGAGGAGATAACACCCACACACTCTTTTCTCTAGCAGTGGAAATGCAGCCAATTTGTGCAGTGTTTCTGCCCAGGGAAGTCCATTTGAGGTTCAGAGTTTAGGGTTTTTACTGAGGGATGGTCATGTTGGCATTATCTGCCTAGCAACTACCAAATTCCAGACTCCCAGAAGTAAAGCAGGTATTCATCATAGACCCATTGTTTGTACAGTCTAGGTACAGGGAAACACCCTTAATAGTTAGGTAACTTTTCATATTAGCACAGGGAACTTTTTACAAGCCAGCTTCCTAGAAGCTAGGCAAGGGCCAACCTTGTAAGCCAGCCCTTCTAAAGGCAGCAGCCTCAGGTCTGCTTTGTTAACTCTTTTCTGCATAATCTTTCTACCCTTTGGAGTATTAAGTCTTAGTTAGGAAGAATAACTACGATATTTCTGAATCTCAGAGCAGAAACTGTAATGTGAAGATAGTCTTAAGGGAAGAAAAACCCTTATCTTTTTAAAAGCAAGATCACACTAAAGCTTTCAAGACAGGATTTTTCACTGATTGAGCCAGTGCCACACTCATTCCTCTTTGTTCATACATACTTTTCTTTGATAGAATGTTCTTTTTTTCTTTGTCTGGCTAAAAAAAAAAAAAAAAAAATCCATTCTTCAAATCCTTTCTTTGACCCCCTCCAAAGTTAAATCATTCACTCTGTGCTCTTGTGGCACTCATCATATCCTATTGTCATTCAGTTGTTTACTTTTATATCTTTCCCACACAACTCGGAGTCACCTGGTGGCATTTTCTGTCTCATCTTTGTACTGGAGACCAAGCACATAGATGCTCAATTTAGTACCAATAGATAGTAAATGAACGGTAGGGATACACCATATGACATGTTAGAGTCTCTGAAAAAGGATTTGGAAACAATTCAATGATAGGGTTAAGGTCATATACTAAATAAATAATAAAAAAAGGAACCTGGGCTCCCTTGGTGGTGCAGCGGTTAAGAATCCGCCTGCCAGTGCAGGGGACACGGGTTCAAGCCTTGCTCTGGGAAGATCCCACAAGCCACGGAGCAACTAAGCTCGTGCGCCACAACTACTGAGCCTGCGCCCTAGAGCCCATGAGCCTCAACTACTGAGGCCCGCACGCCTAGAGCCTGCGCTCTGCAATGAGAAGCCACCGCAATGAGAAAGCCAGTGCACTGCAACAAAGAGCAGCCCCTGCTCGCATCAACTAGAGAAAGCCCACGAAGCAACGAAGGCCCAACTCAGCCAAATAAATAAATAAATAAATTTATTTTTTAAAAAAGAGGAACCTGTCTTTTAAGATGGAACGAATTTTGGTAGGATTAACAACAAAATCGACTACCACATCGTTTATACAGAGAATATTTAGTGATCAATGTGGTGATCATTTCAAAAAAGCAAAGTAAGGTCTGAAGATCAAATAATGTACAAAGGAACACAAGAGTTATTAAAAAACAAGATACAATACGACAGCAATAAATTCAAAACACCACTAAATCAACCATGGTGATCCAGAGGCACTGGGCTCTCTTATGTGAAAGAAATCTACTCAGATAATTTTTTTTTTTTTTTTTTGCTGTACGCGGGCCTCTCACTGTTGTGGCCTCTCCTGTTGCGGAGCACAGGCTCCAGCTGCGCAGGCTCAAGCAGCCATGGCTCATGGGCCTAGCCGCGGCATGTGGGATGATCTTCCCGGACCGGGGCACGAACCCATGTCCCCTGCATCAGCAGGCGGACTCTCAACCACTGCACCATCAGGGAAGCCCTACTAATTATTGATTTCTGATTTGAATTAACTTAAATCTCTTAAGAACATATGTCTACAGTTTTTTGGTTTTGGGGTTTTTTTTTGCGCTACGTGGGCCTCTCACTGCTGTGGTCTCTCCCGTTGCGGAGCACAGGCTCCGGACGCGCAGGCTCAGCGGCCATGGCTCACGGGCCCAGCCGCTCCGCGGCATGTGGGATCTTCCCGGACAGGGGCACGAACCCGTGTCCCCTGCATCGGCAGGCGGACTCTCAACCACTGTGCCGCCACGGAAGCCCTACTCAGATAATTATTGATTTCTGATTTGAATTAACTTAAATCTCTTAAGAACACATGTCTACATTTTTTTTATCTTTCAGAACTGTCTTCCATTTTTATTTTTATCTGCCACAAATAAATAATACTTTTAAAGGTATTTTATCATTTAATAGTCCCCTAGTAATATTCATTCCTGCTAGTAAATAACCATTTATGAAGGTCACATATCTGTGAACAAAGAATACATTTTCTATTTGGGACTAAATGGTTTTAAGGAAGGTCAGCACAGAAGGCTCAAGTGACTGGGTTGACCAAGAATTTTATTTTGTTTAATGGTTAACTAGCTCAATGTTTTGTTCATATTAGAAGTAACTCTTGTTTACTCTCTCTTGGATTTAGAAGGCTTAAACAATTTTAGTCACAAATGGGTCTGCATATTTGATAATTCTCTGTTCCACTATTTTAAAATTTTGGTGAAATAGTAATTTATGAATGTTACCAGGTATATAGTACCTGAATTAGAAAAAAATATTTACCTAAAGAGCGAAGAGCTGAGAGACAAAATTAAAGACTGAAACAAATTTTACATCATTTTATTTCAAAATGTTAAAAGCCTTGAATTCTGTGATATGAGCAAAAAATAAGCCCACATTTTTACACAATAAAACCAATTTAGAGCTTTGGCAACCAAATTTCTTAAAACACCAGTGTGAAACTTATAAATGGCTCTGATCAATATCTAGCCACAGAGGAAGTAATCTATATTCTAAAGAAAGCCCTCTTGGGTGCCACTTCTTATTCTATATAATCAGGTGCAAGTCTTCTGATTTCTGCTTTTAGAAATAATAGACTATTATGGGATTACTCACAATTCTTTGTTCAGGAGTCCCTAAACAGCTATCTATTTCTAACCAAAAGGCTAAGAATAACCTCAAGTATGCTTTGGCTACAAGGTGATAGATAAGACATTTCCAATTTTCAGTTGCCATGAGATACAGCTAGCATTATGTCAAAGTCAGTAAGAGAAATCACATTTAATTAAATTTAATATATATTTAGTACCAGCAGATATTGATACTAAAAACATTAGCAAAATTTCAGATCTACAGCAAATAGACATTTTAGATAAAAATTATTCTACAAAATTTTACACATGATGGAGAATAACAAAAACCCCTTTTAAATTTGACTAATGAAAAAGCAGAGCTATATAAACGTGCATTTTCACTGGCCCACATTATTAAACTATGAGTTTACTTACACTTTATATGCAACAATACATGAGGTTTGAGATTTCCATCTTACAACAAGAAAGAATTATATAGCTAGAATGAGAGATCTTTTTCAATCCTTAAGAAACTAACAGAGTCTATATTAGACAGCTGTTTCACTTTTCTAGGTGTCTTGAGCTAAACACTGATAAATCCAAGGATGTCCTCTGAAGAGAAGTGAATGGATGGAAAAGTAAACTTGTGCTCTACTATCAAAAAGAAAAGAGCTGGAGCTGAAGCTCTAGAAGCTCTTTAATCGTTCTCACACCCTCAGCTTTTCTCTGACACCCATAGATGGTCACCAATGGCAGCAAGTCAAATGTGATTAAATTTGGGGGCGGGGATCACTGTGTACCAATATTCAAATTAACATTTACAATATCTACAATGTCATAAAATAAAAGCCACTGCATGATATCCTAGAGACGGTTCTTTCTTCAATATGTTAAAGGTAATCTCCCAATTTCCTGTCTTTTTACACACATATACTCTACCTGACAAGCTGGATCAAGACCCATTTTTCTTCTGAGGAATTTTTCTACATGTCCAATAGTTGCTTCTCCTGAAACTCGGACAAACTTCTTTTCCAATGGCTACAAAAGTAAACAAACAAACCAATTTCAGATTAAATATACATAAAATGCATAAACCTTAAAGCACATTTTATAGCAGATAATTCAACAGATTTATGAAAGAAAAATCACTATGAAATTTGAGTTAATTTATCTATCAAACAAGAAAAAAAAGAATTTCTGCTTAGCTTCACCTCTCCAAAAAGTATGTCAACAATTTTTTTTAATAGAAAGGCTTACTGACTTGTTTTACTACCTCATCAAGAATAAAACTTAGAGTAAAATTTATTGACAGCAAATACCCAAGATTCAATGTCTAAAACAACCTGGTTTCTTCAACAAGAAAACTTCAGGGAAAAAAAAAAACCAACCAAGGCTGAGGAGGAACCGCTAGACTAAAAAAGATACAAGGCCTATAAGTAAGAGATATATCAACCAATTATAATATATGGATCTTATTTGAATCCTGATTTTTAAAAATCTTTAAAACAATTTTCATAAGACAATCTAGGAAAATTAAATAGCATGTGGATATTTAAGGAATTACTGTAAAATTTAAAAATGATAGTATTGGGGACTACCCTGGTGGTCCAGTGGGTAAGACTCTGCATTCCCAATGCAGGGGGCCTGGGTTAGATCCCTGGTCGGGGAACTAGATCCCATATGCACTCCGCTACTAAGAGTTTGCATGCTGCAACTAAAGATCCCATGTGGGACTTCCCTGGTGGCATAGTAGATAAGACTCCATGTTCTCAATGCAGGGGGCCCAGGTTCAGTCCCTGGTCAGGGAACTGGATCCCATATGCATGCTGCAACTAAGAGTTCTAACGCCACAACTAAGGAGCCCACGTGCTGCAACTAAGACCCGGTGTAACCAAATAAATAAATAAATATTAAAAAAAAAAAAAAGATTCCGCATGCCACAACGAAGATCCCACATGCTGCAACTAAGACCCAGCGCAGCCAAAATAAATAATAGATAAACAAATAAATATTTAAAAAGCTGCTTTACACGTTCAGATACAAGTTATAAAAATAAATAAAAATTATAGTATCATTATTATGTTTTTATAAAATGTCCTTATCTTTTAGAAACAAACAATTATTTACTGATAAAATGATACATAGTGTGGGATTTGCTTCAAGATCATATAAGAGAAGTGTTAAAGGTATAGATGAATTGAGATGGGCCATGATTTTATAATTATTGAAGTTAAGTGATGTATACATGGGCATTCATTTTACTATTCTGTTTACCTTTGTATGAGTCTGAAATTTTCTTTTAAAAGTGGAAAATAAAAAGATTAACGGGGCTTCCCTGGTGGCGCAGTGGTTGAGAGTCCGCCTGCCGATGCAGGGGACATGGGTTCGTGCCCCGGTCCGGGAAGATCCCACGTGCCGTGGAGCAGCTGGGCCTGTGAGCCATGGCCGCTGAGCCTGCGCGTCCTGCGCAGCCTGAGGAACCTGTGCTCCGCAACGGGAGAGGCCACAATAGTGAGAGGCCCGCATACTGCAAAAAAAATAAATAACATCTAGACTTATATGGCTGGAATCTGATCCAATGGTCTAAGGTGATAGGTAGAGAGACCATAGGTTTTTTTTTGTTTTTTTGCAGTACGCGGGCCTCTCACTATTGTGGCCTCTCCCGTTGTGGAACACAGGCTCCGGACGCGCAGGCTCAGCGGCCATGGCTCACGGGCCCAGCTGCTCCACGGCACGTGGGATCTTCCCGGACCGGGGCACGAACCCGTGTCTCCTGCATCAGCAGGCGGACTCTCAACTGCTGCGCCACCAGGGAAGCCCTGACCATAGGCTTTTAAAATAGAAACTAATGCTTACCTAGCCACTCTCTCTCTGAGGCAATTTTAAGGATACTACTATTAATAAAAATGAAAAGCTGGGGTAATAAGAACTAAAAGGGTACCTTTTAGGAAAACGTGAACAATGTTTTTCTAGCACTAGCAGACAGGGAGCCCAGAATTGCTACCAAGAGGACCCAGGCAGGTTAGGCACACATTTCTTCCATGTAACAGCACTCAGCTCTCTTATCTGTAATTTGGTTTCTTAAGAACTTTCCTAACAATAGATCTATCCCTTATTACCACAGTGCAGCAGAGAGCATGTTAAGTGCAGATATTCCAGAGACAGACTGCCTGGGTTTAAACCCTGGTTCTACCATTTTCTAGCTGCAAGTCTTTGGACAAGTTGCTAAACGCTTCTGTGTCTCCATTTCCCCATTTGTATTGTTAAAATAGAGATACTAATAGCACCTACCTCATAGAATTATCATAAGGAAAGTGTGCTAATATATGTAAATAACTATTAATTCCTGGCACACAGTAAGTACTTAGTTATTACTAGTGTATTGATTTATTCTGTTCTTTATGTAAAGGAATCTAATTAGAGAACCTAGTTGTCATCATGGATACTGATATAATCTAGACAAAAATGGCAAAGGCTTGTGTTCTTTTAACGCAGGTTTAAGAATCATCTTGAAAATCTAAGGCAGTCTTTCTCACTAAGGAGCAGATACAGCAGTGCTCCAGGTGAAGTCTTGATGAAGGTACCGCATTGTAGGTGGCACTGCCTGATTAGCATGAGAATCCCATCATGTGCCTTGAGAAGCTGCTATTCTGGGTAATCTAGCTAGATGCCTGCCTGGCAACCAGTGCATTTCTGAAGGTCAATTTCTGGGGCTTACCATTTCAATAGTAGGCTTCAGGTATACCAACAGAGGACAATTCAATATTCATCATTTATAGTTCTTGGTAAGCGCTTCACCCCCAAGTGTTTATTAAGATTAATCCAACTTAGCTAAACTTATCAATACTGTACTTTTTAGACCACCCAGAACAGAATTATGAGATCTGCCAGTATCTGAAAGAAAAACATTGGCCTTGGCTTTCAAAGTTGGGTTCTCACGTGGTTAACCTTAGTCTTCATACCCTAGGCTCACAAGTTAACAGAATTTTTTTCCGATATAATTCAGATCCAGCTTTTTTAACAATTTGCTTTTGTTTTTTGCCTTTTTTTTTTTTTTCTTAAGGCTACAAAGCAGGTTCTCACCTAAATGGTCAACTCATTTTTTTTTCCTGCTGCATCTAATAGCCTCCTACCATCTGCATATAAACAGGAAAGAAAAATTCCACAGAAGAATTTTACTTCTTTGAAATTAAGCACAGCAATCTTCCCCACCATCTATAACACAAAAGGTCAATTTGAGAAGAAAGTTGAAACAATAAGGTAGAATCTATAGGGAGATTTAAGAGACATTCAGTTATTTTCTGACTATAGAAAATGCATACCACTAAAAATATTGGGTCGGCCAAAAAGTTTGGTCGTGTTTTTCCAAGTGAACTTTTTAGCCAACCCAATATCTTTTAAAAAGATGGCAACAACTCATTTTACCTTGAAAATATCCCTACCTCTGTCAACTGAAAATAGTTACCAACCCAGTCGCAAGGTAAATCCCTAGCAACCAGATGGTGAATTTGAAATAGCACCAAAAGACACCTTGGAGAAATGACAGATTCTGTGTCTGGGGCAAGAGATGTATGAGTTGAGCATGGAACATCTTGTCATATCAGATAGCAAGGAAGCTGTTATAGACCATGATTATCTATGATAAGACAATTTGAACATAAATAAAGATAATAATTAAAATGGGTTTAAACCACAAATATATTTAAATGCATGAGTTCATATTAAAGTAAAAACAAAAACAAAAATACCTAATTGATTATGACTGGAGCATGTTAATGAACCAACTCATTATTTTGAACCTTGTAAGTCAAGGGAAAGAATCAGCATTTATTCTTTCTTTCCTATATGAATGGTACCACTGGCTAATCAAATAGAAGTTCCTCATTATTGAAGTATTTTAATAAAAGGAGGAGGAATGACAGAATCATTTCCCAAACCCTATTCAGGTAATGGGCTTAGACATTGAGTACCAATTTTTGCTAACAACACAAAGACACAAACAACCAGACATTAATGTGCCTCCAGATGTACAAAAACACCACCACCTATGAAGTATTCTTGGTTCCCTCAAATCAAACCTGTCTGATTAACACTCAGACTTAACTACTAGTTTACGGGAAAGACAGAAGACAGAAGAACGTGTTAAATCATAGCACAGAGATGCAACATCAAAACCCAATCTGTAGGAAACTATAGCACAAATGACCCAGCTTTGTCAACAATGAATTGCAAGAAAAAAGAAACAGAAAACTTACAGATTTAAAAACCTATCAACCAATTACAATGTGTGAACATTATTTGGATCCTGATTTACGATGTTAACAAAACAAAACAAAACAAAACACCCACTACGATTGAGATAAAAACTTGTACACTGACTAGATATTTGGTAAGAAACTTATTTTCTTTTTATTCGCCACCTTCAACCTTTTGAAAAATCACAAACTTACAAAGAAGTTACACTAGTAAGTGAAGATCCAGATAGCCTTCACCTACTTTACAAATGATTAACATATTGCTATATTTGCTTCATCTCTTCCAATGTATGTAATATGTGTGTATATACGTGTACATTTATTATTTAAGTTACTTGCAGACATTGAGATATTTAACCCCTAAATATACCAGCAGTTATCATCTCAGAATAAAGGGGCTCTCCTCTATAACTACAATATAATTATCAGGAAATTTATAACAGTAATACAATGTAATTATCTAAATGGGTCAAAATTCAAATTTCTCCAGTTGTCCTAATAATGTCCTTTACAAGTTGTTCTTATTTCAATCCAGAATCTAATGAAGGATTACACACTGCATTTTGTTGTCATATTTCTGTAATCTCCTTTAATCTAGAATAGGTCTGTCACTTTATTTTTATCTTTCTCAACACTGACATTTTGTTACTTTTTTTTGGTATGCTACATGGTCATTAAAAAAAGAGACATCTTTTAAGAGTACTGAAACACTTTACAGATGAAATGGCAAAATGCCGGGATTTCTTTCAGAACAATATTAGAAAGAAGGGACTTCCCTGGTGGCACAGTGGTTAAGAATCCGCCTGCCAATGCAGGGGACACGGGTTCGAGCCCTGGCCCAGGAAGATCCCACATGCCGTAGAGCAACTAAGCCCATGCGCCACAACTACTGAGCCTGCGTTCTAGAGCTCGCGTGCCACACCTGCTGAGCCTGCGAGCCACAACTACTGAAGCCCGCGCCCAAAGAGTAGCCCCTGCTCGCCGCAACCAGAGAAAGCCCGTGCACAGCAACGAGGACCCAATGCAGCCAAAAATAAAAATAAAAAATAAATAAATTAAAAAAAAAAAAGAATTCATGCCAATGCAGGGGACACGGGTTCGAACCCTGGTCTGGGAAGGTCCCACATGCCAGGAAGCAAATAAGCCCATGCACCACAACTACTGAGCCTGCACTCTAGAGCCCGCGAGCCACAACTACTGAAGCCCATGCACCTAGAGCCCATGCTCTGCAACAAGAGAAGCAACCTCAATGTGCACCGCAATGAAGAGTAGCCCCTGCTTGCCACAACTAGAGAGAAAGCCCACACGCAGCAAAGAAGACCCACCACAGCCAAAACTAAATAAATAAAAATAAATTAAAAAAAAAAAAAAAAGAAAGAAAGAAGGGATGTGTGGGAATTCCCTGGTGGCCTAGTAGTTAGGATTTGGTGCTTTCACTGCTGTGGCCCGGGTTCAGTCCCTGGCGGGGAAGTGAGATCCCACAAGCTGTGTGGCAAGGCCAAAAAAAAAAGAAAGGAGGGAAGTGGATGGAGGTATAAAAGAAATTACATTGGTCATTAGTTAATTGGCAAAGCTGTGTAATGGATGCACGGAGGTTCTATTCTGTCTACTCTTCAGTGTATTAAAACATTTTCATAATTAAAAGTTAAAGAAAAAATTTTCTGAACTATATTACTGCTTGGCGAAACACTTTTAAATTAAATGTAGCAAACAGACTTTATGATTTTCATGCCATAAGTGTACATGGTGAATAGTTTAACTAGGCATCATCCTAGTCAGACATATTTATTTGAACAATAAATAAAAGACAAGGTATAAAAACAGCTCTTTAAGTAGTAGAGAATACTGAGCTATAATATCAAAAGCTAGAACTCCCTTATAAATACAGAATTAAAAGAAAAATGTTAAGATTGCCCATGTGTTAGCTAAGAAAATATAAAAAATGACTGTTTTAGCAAAGTAAAAATAGTCAAAATACGCAGAAATACGATCATTTGTTTCTAAAACAATATATTCATTACCTCTTATAGACATAAGCCTGCAAATTAACATCAGTATCATTAGTTAACACTGAAAACTTAATGCCTCAAAACTATAAGAACAGTATAATAAACTTCTATAAACCTAGCTTTATCAACTCAAAGCCAATCTTGTTTTAAATATACCCCACCCATTTCCTACTCCAACTGCTTCCTGGCCCCCATTCCCCAGTTTTGTTTTGAAGCAGACCCCAGACACATCATTTCATTTGTAAATACTTCAGTATGTATCTCTAAAAAATAAGAACTCTTTTTAAGAACATAATACCACTATCATACTTTAAAATTCCTTGATATCAGAAAATAGACAGTAAATGTACAAATTTCACCATCTCAATTTTCTTACCTAGTAGAAAATGATTTTATTATTTTTAGGGTTGTTATTACAGAGAGAATAAAAATAAAACAAAGATTTCACACACAAAATATAATAACCAGTGATGGACTCAAGCTAAAATTCTAATTTATGCATATATTATTTTTATCAGATATATTTTTGTACTCTCAAATGTATACACCAAATATACTACAAATAATGCTTCTATTCGAAGTTTCTATTGGATCTTGGCTTGTTTTTTAAAATTTAACAGATTTATTGAGATATAATTCACATATAATTAAATTCACCATTTTTTTTTTTTTTTTTTTTTTTTTAGCGGTACGCAGGCCTCTCAGTGTTGTGGCCTCTCCCGTTGCGGAGCACAGGCTCCAGACGCGCAGGCTCAGCGTCCATGGCTCACGGGCCCAGCCGCTCTGCGGCATGTGGGATCTTCCCGGGCCGGGGCACGAACCCGTGTCCCCTGCATCGGCAGGCGGACTCTCAACCACTGCGCCACCAGGGAAGCCCTAAATTCACCATTTTAAAGTATACAATTCAATGGTTTTTAGTACATCTATAAAGTTGTGCAACTATCACCATTATCTAATTTCAGAACATTTTCATCACCCAAAAAGAAAATCTTACCAATTAGTAATCACTCCCAATTCCCCCTCTCCCCCAAGCCTCTGGCAACCACTAATCTACTTCCTTTCTCTATGCTTTTGCCTATATTGGACATTTCATATAAATGGCATCATATAACATGGTCTTTGGGTGCCTGGATTCTTTCACTTAACATGTCTTCAAGGTTCATACAGGTTGTAGCATGTATCAATATTTCATTCCTTTTTATTGCCAAATACTATTCCACTGTATGGATATATCATATTTGGTGTACCCATTCATCAGGTGATGGACATTTGGGTTACTTACAATTTGGGACTATCATCTCATAAATTTCTTAGTTTATTTTCAAATCCAATCCAAATAAACGCCATACACTGATGTCCCTTGAGTCTCTTTTAATCAGTATGTTCTATCTACATGTTCCCTCTTTACGTCTTTCCCTTTTATTTGCTGAAGAAACAGAACTGTTTGTCCTGCAGTTTTCCACTGTCTAGGTTTGGCTTATTATATATTCTTACAGAGTAATTTAAAAAGTTCCTGTGTCCCCTGGATTTCCTGTCAATTAGTAATCTAGGGGTATGATCAGCTTCACATTTCTTTTGGCAAGAACACTTCATAGGTGGTAGTGTCATATTTTTTTGATGTATGAGGATCAGAACTACATAAATATTCTAAGCGCATATGTGCTTTCATGGAAGCAATAGGCTAATATTTTAATTTTAGTTCTTTCTTCATGAGATTTTTATACTCTGTTGGCTTGTCTGGCTACTACAGGTCACTGGACAGGTGTCTTCAGTGAACTCTAGGAGCATATGACTCTATACTTGTCCCATATAGAAACTTATATGCTACTTTCCCACCCAGCACACTATGAAAGGACTTCCTAAAGTTAATCACCATAAGTTTGGTATTTTACAACTTAGAAGAGGTAAAAAGTTACCAAACCTAACACTGCATTCCCTCCATCACAATGATCTCTGGGAAAAACCTATAATATACTTCATCCAGAAAAGTACTCATTTATTCCTATGCTTCAATTCATGTCCCCTAAGCCATTATAGTCACAAAACAAAACACTATGCCCAACCAGGTATAATTCACCCATATTTTATTTTAAATTTTTTATTACGTGTTCTTTTTTTAAAAATTTATTTTCCTTTATTTATTTTTTTGAACTTATTTATTTTATGTATTTATTTTTTTGGCTGCACTGGGTCTTCATTGCTGTGCACGGGCTTTCTCTAGTTGCGGCTAGCGGGGGCTACTCTTGGTTGCAGTGTGCGGGCTTCTCATTGCGGTGGCTTCTCTTGTTGCGGAGCATGGGCTCTAGGCGCGTGGGCTTCAGTAGTTGTGGCTCACGGGCTCTAGAATGCAGGCTCAGTAGTTGTGGCACATGGGCTTAGTTGCTCCACGGCATATGGGATCTTCCCAGACCAGGGCTCGAACCTGTGTCCCCTGCATTGGCAGGCGGATTCTTAACCACTGCGCCACCAGGGAAACCTCACCCATATTTTAGTATAGACTTTGACAAAGTCACTGAAAATCTATGCAGATCAAAGTCAACTATTTCCTTATATATTTATAATCCCAAGTAACTATAGGCCTGATTTACCCCTTTTAAAAAAGTCACCTTTTCCTGAGTGACTCATACTATAGAAGCAACACTGTGTACAACGGCACCTGTGATATTGAAGCCTTTAAGACAACTCTGAGCTTAAGTATGTTACAAAAGAGTTCATTCTTACCTTTAAAGTTTCAGTAAATGATTGAAGTAACAAGTTGGGGCAGGCTAACTTCAACCAAAGATGTTACATGCAAATGAAATTTTAAGCTCATATTTAACTCTAAATGCCAAATATGCAAAAAATGCTTTGAAACATTTTTTTAATCACCGAATTAACACAGCATTTGGTTTCAGTTTTAAAAATTACTCACTTATTTTTTCCTTAGACCACTGTTCTGAATTAGTAACAAATCCCTACTTAATAACTCTTTTCTCATAAACCTATTATAAGAGAGCATTACTGAATGTACTTCATATTTCAACAAGTTTTATTTATAGAACAAATTTTATAGACTGTAATTGAAGGCAGTCTCCATGTGATTGCTAATCTTAAATTTGTGTGCTACAGGGTACTCTTGTAAAGTAAATGAAAAATAAAATACCTTAAAATGTCCCGTGCCTTCATTAGCACTGAAAAACAAAAGCAAAATTAATCAGTTTTGAACTATATGTTTAATTATATAACAGAAAAATAACATAAATACACATATTTGAGGAACATCAACTTAATTTTAAAACACGGTCACCTAACCCTTTATGAAATAAACAAATGTAGTTAATTGTCATATCTGCCACCTAGTGGTAAGGCAAAGGCAGTTTTATACAGTATTTTACATTGCTTTGTATATTTACTTCCAGGAGTTAAAAGTATACTCTTAATATTTATATTTCCCCCACATGTAGCATTCTAACATTTTCTAGCTTAAAGTAAAACTTCTTTTTTTTCTGTCATAATTAATGTGTTTTTTTCTTGATAGCAACATTTACAAGATAGAGTCCTTACAAGAAAGCTGCTACATTTCCTGTTGTTTTACTTGTAACATAATCACCTGGGCATGATTTACTCAGTTTGCTTTTCCCCTAAAAGTACAAAGAGATTTCTTGATTAAATCCATTACTTTTATATCATGAGGAGACAAGGAACAAACTTTTTTTGACCATCTACTATGCACCAGGCATTATATTAGGTCTTCATATATTATGCATGTTTTTCATTCAGTTCTCACAGTAACCCTTTAACTCAGGCATTAGAATCACCATTCTACAGATAAGGAAAATTAAGCTCAGAGAGGCGGAATAACTTGCTTAAGGTCACACAGCTAGTAAGTAATAAAGCTGGGTTTCAAACGCGGGTGTACATATCAAAGCCCACATTCTTTGTTTTTTTCGGCCATGCTGCACTGGATCTTAGTTCCCCTGACCAGAGATTGAACCTGGGCCAGGGCAGTGAAAGAGTTGAGTCCTAACCACTGGACCGCCAGGGAATTCCCAAAGCTCACATTCTTTCTTCCCTATCATGTTGTGAAGAATAGGCAATATCACGATTGCATCACCTAGAGTAGTCTTATAATACAAATATAGAGAAATATATTAATATACAATATAGATAGTATAAATATCTATTTATAGAATGTTACATTGACAAACATAAAACATAATTTATGTATACACATTATATATAGATGTAAATCTAAGATTATAATATCTTAAGAGTTACAAAATAAAATATCCTCGGGAATTCCCTGGTGGTCCAGTGGTTAGGACTCCGTGCTTTCACTGCCAAGGACGCAAGTCGATCCCTGGTTGGGGAACTAAGATCCTGCAAGCTGCGCAGCCAAAATAAATAAATAAATAAAATATCTTTTTCATTATAAGAATTATCTCTATAGAATCCATGATTTATGGGCATCTGGCTTCTGCTTGAATACCTAAAGAGATAGCTTCTTAACTTACAAGTCGGTTCATTCCATTTGTGGGCAACTTTGTTAGATATTGCTTGCTTGCACTGAATCAAATATGTTTCTCCCTGTAACTTACACCTATTGGTCCTAGTTTTGCCTTTTGGTACTCTTGTGAATTAGATTCAATCTTTCTGCTACTACACATGACATGGTTTTCACACCTTTTACTATTCTGATTACACCGCAATTTACTAACATCTCTCTTAAAATGTAGTGCCTAGAGCTGAACATTAACACCCCAGTTGGATAACATAGCATACAGTGGGATAGCACCTCCCTGGTTTACTAAACACCACTGAGTTTAAGATTGCATTGAATTTTTGCCATATCTTCTCTCATACACTTATTTCGTGTGAGTCCATTTTCTTTACTAGGCCGATGTTGTACACATTACAGCACTACAGACTACTTTAACCTTTATTTCTGAATGACCCTGCATTATTTCAATATTCATATACTGATAATAGTTTAGACATGTTAGGAATACCATATGTTGATTCTTATAACAATCCTGTGAGTTGGTATTATAATCCCCAATTTAGAAATATGGAAACTGATGATCAGAGAAGTTAAGCTACATCCTAGGGGTTACATACCTTGAGTTACACTCTTCAAAGTCTATGCTCTTTCTATATACACTATACTGCCTAAGGTTATTTCTTTTTATAATCTTCTACTTTACACATAGAAACTGAAGAACAAAAAGGAGAAGTACTGTACAAGACTATCTTAAGATCACAAAACATGCATACCAAATTTAGGGGAGCGGGGAATCTCATATTCATTCCAGTGGTTGAAAAATCACTTCCACGGGCTGAACCTACCTCAGGATTTTTGCTAATCCAATTCAAGCAGGGTCACCAGCTGGACCAAATTTGCCCTTGTACTTGTTAAAACTCACCTGCCATTTGTCCTGCCATGAAAGAGCTTCCTATGGGTTACCCTCAGTAGCCTGACTTCAGTGGTAACGCCAAGCTTTTCAATGTAGTAAACATGTGGGGATTTAACTCTGAGGACTGGCAACTTTTTCAAAAGGACTCTTTGCCACATTGGAAGCTTTCTTCCCCATAACCATTTGAAAACAGATAAAAGACTATTTTATGATGTAGACAGACTACGCATCATAATCATCAACATATAAGGTTCAATTCTCTTGTTTTACAGATAGGGAAGCTGAAGCTCTGAGAAGTTAAAAATATAAGTTCCATGAGGGCAAGGGCCATGGCTGACTTATTCCAATTTCATTCCCAGCAGCTAGCAGAGTGCTGTGCTGGTACACAGCAGGACCTTAATAAACATCTTATGAATAAACAGAAAGCGACTAGCTCAATTTCACAAAGCTATATAACAAAGGAGCCAGGACTTATATAGATCTTCTTATTCCAAGTGAGGGCTCTTTTTTTCTACAGCAGGGAATGTGTTAACAATGTAACAACTCCAGTAAGAGGTAATGACTGCTTTGACCACAGACAGTACTCAAGTCTCACTCATTAGGAAGGCCTGCCATGATTAAGTATTGATTTCTCCTTTGGACAGACAGAGGTAATGTAGCACCCCTGTCACATATTTGCCATCTTTGCATTACTGCCACTTGTCAAAAAAGGTATAAAAAAACTGTCAGTTCCAACTGTGCGTTAGTGGAAAAGGTTACATTTCCCGAAAATATTTTTTTTAGAAATATAAATTCCTTTCAATTTTCAAATTTTAATTAACTAGACTTATTAAAAATCAAGTTACATGGTAAAAAGTCAAATACAATGAAAAGTAAGACTTTTTCCAATTCTATACTCATACACTCCAGTGCCCTTTTCTAGAAGCAACTGCTATCAACATTTTCTTATATGTCCTTTCAGGAATGGTCTGTGCCTGTGGGGAAAAAATATATATATATGTATATATGCCCACCACCCGCTTTTAAAAAAAAACATAAAGAGTACATGCTATATATTCTCTTCCACATCTGCTTTTTTTCACTTGAGAAAGTGAATTTTGGCAATAGCTCCATATTAGCACATGCGTTACTAGCACATGTTCATTGCTATATACCATTATTTTACCAGTTCCCTTTTGGACATTTAGGTTGGAACACATTCTTTAATAACAGAAATTGCTGGTTTAAAGTCTGGTATTACATGATTTCTTCTCATTCTTCTAAAGAGATCTTTATTTCATTATCATCAACCACTACTACATGGGCTCTGTGGAGGCATAAGAAAGGTTTCTCACCTCTCAGGGATCCTTAATATCAGTTGAGAACACAGGATGAATACATAAAGAGATAAATACAACATAATACAAGCTAGATACTAAATAAATAATACAGGCAACCTAGAGTTATAAGGAGGAAGTGACTGGGAAGTCAAATAGTCATCAGTGACATAAAATGGAAGATCTAGATCTTCCAAGAAAGGCATTTTAGTTTATCCTGCAAACTATGGAATTATTTTGAAAACTACAGTTTGATACAGGCCAACTCTATGATGACAGTCGGCCTAACAATATTGCAGGATAATGGAGTACACCATATGCTACAGTGTTTGAAAGAAGCAATTTTTATTACTTAGGGAGATATCCAACTACTTTGGAAAATAATTTGGCAAAACCAAGTAAAGCTGAAGACGAACATATCCCAAGACACAGCAAATCTACACTCTTAGAGAAATATCTCATATATATATATAAGGAGATACGTAAAAAATGCTTAAAGCAACAGTGTTTATAATAGCAAAAAAATTGGAAACAAAGTGTTCCACAGTACAAGAAAAGATAAATTATGGTATATTTATTTTAAGGGAATACCAGGCAATGGTGAAAATGAGTGAACTAGTTATACATTTTAGCATGGATGAATCACACAATGCTGAGTGAGAAAAGCAAGTTAGAAAACATGGTATGATACCATTTAAAGTTTTTAAGTGGCCAAAAACAATTCTATATATTGTTTAGAAATAGATACACATGTGGCAAACACATAAAAACAATGCATGGGAATGACAATCATTACTTTTAGGAGAACAGTTATTAACCTCTAAGGGAAGGGGGGAATGAACAGGAAGAGGTGGCCAAGTGCCTCCTGCCATATTAGCATGGTTTATTTCAAAAGCCAGATGATGGAGATACAAGTGGTTATTTTACTACTCTTTAGTACTTTTTTCTAAGTCTTAAATATTTCAGAATTATTTTTTAAAAGGATATCAGAAAAACTCGATATGACCTTAGTTCAGGATGATTTTGTAACTGTTGGGACTTAAAAAATTCTTTATTTTAAAGTTTAGGGTAGAGGTTTAGGGTTACTCACCCAATAAACTCTAGTAATAAAGACATGTCAAGTTCAGGTGGAATACGAAACACTGATTCTAAGACTTTCTTAGATCTTCCTTTGCTCGAAGGGACTGGCTGTGGAACAGCTATTTGATAGCCAAACAAAAAAGTTAAGTTAGAATATAAATATCATAAACTGAGATCTTTGGAAAATAATTACAGAAATTTAACTATGTTGACTATTTAAAAGATCACAAAGCACTCACTCTCCCTTTTTAAAATAATATCAGTTAATCTGTCAAAGCCAGTGAAATTAGTGACAAGCCTGGGGAGCACTCCACAATGGAAGGCAGACATGTATGGCTGGTTTATCAGGGCCACAGAAAGAGCTCAGCATAATAGCAACAATAGCTGTAGGTAGCCCTTAATAAGCACTACTATGTGCCAGGGCTCAGGGCTCATGCTTAGCACTTTACATGCACCATCTCATTTAGCCCTTATTATAACTGCATGACATAGGTACTAATGCTTTTTTCTTTTAAATTTTATTGGAGTATAGTTGATTTACAATTTTGTGTACTTTAACTGTAAAGAAAATGAGATTACAGTTTAATGAGATTAGGCAATTTGCCTAAAGTCACTCACATAGTAAGTGGAAGAATGAAGATTTAAACCCAAATCTAACTTCCATACTGTGACATTACCATCATCATAAAAACTAATATTTGAGCAGTTACTATGTTCCAGGCACTGTTTTAAGTGCTTTGTATTACTCAACGTATCCTTACAACAATTTATAAAGTGTTATGATTATCCCTGCTTTATAGAAGAGGAAACTGAGACATTGAAGTAATTTGCCAAAGTCATACACCTAGTAAGGTGGCAGAGCTAGGATCACACTCAATATAGCTCCAGAGCCTGTACTCTTTAATCCTGATAAATAATTAAATTGGATTATAGTAAATCATGACCTTCAAAATCCTTCTCTCTCTTTGATCATAAAATAACCAGCTATCACCAAAAAGAACCTCAAAGGAAGTAAATTTTATTAAGTTAGTATTCTTTAATCTATAAATACATTATGGTATACACCCAAACTTACCAGGTTTAGGTACTTCTAGACCTCTTTCTTTATAGAAATCATGCATTTGCTTTTTTTCTCCTAAAAAATGATAAAACACAGACTAAATTACACTTAAAATGTAACTAGCAGAGTCAGAGAGATTCTGGGATTCACAACTATGTAATAAAATAAACTTACTTTCCTCTAGATTGATCACTAATTTGTACACTATGTCTTGTAACTGTCGGTCCAACCTAATAAAAGGAAAGGATGGAGAATACCTCAGAATTCAGAAAAATGCATTTGGTACAGAGTGAATGATGCTCTTTGTAAGTAACTGTTTTCTCTTAGGGGTGACTATCTTCTTTCTCAGAGCTGAGTTACTTTTAAGGTAGCACTCATGGTTCTCATCTGAGAGAAACTCAAGTAATTGTATGTGGTCATAATTACAAGTAATTATAGACTCTTGAACTATTTGCTAAATTGCTCCATGTGAACTGGTCTTATTCCCTTAATAAGAATGCAAGCTTCAGGGCAGAGACTGCATTTTGAAAATCTGTGTATCATCTGCAAAACACTCTTCTATGAAGGTAGTAAAAACATAATAGTATTTGCTAAACAAATGAAAGCAGGTCACCTTTAGTGTTTTTCTTCCCTTAGGAAACTGAGCATGAGCTGAAAATTTAATAAGCCACAATGACCTATGACAGACAGGCTTTTCTAAAGAGGCCAGTTATTTCAGGTATTAGTTTTAAAAATAGAATTCTAGATACACAGAAAAGGATAAGCCTAAACTAGCCTCATCAACTTGACTGATGAAATTAAAATCTTCAAGAAAAGAGATCTGTGCCTTTTTTTTTTTTTTAAAGTTCCCAGTGGATATCACAGTGCCTGGTACACAGTAAGTGCTCTATATGTATTTCTTTAAAGAATATGTATTTCCCTTTCTCGTCATTTTGAGATAGGTCAAGAATTTACTAACAACTACACAATTTCAAGCTTTCAGAAAAAGTATACCTAAAATATAAATTTTACTTATATATTCTTACCTTATGTTGTAAAGAGGCTGTGTCTGATGTACTACTATGTTGCATTTTGGACACCTGTTGCTATAGTAAAAGTGTCTTACAATGCAGCTTTTACAAACTGTTGGAAAAAAAATGTTGAAATTAGGATACTTTCAAGACATTTCAAAACTTGAACATATTATTTGGAAATATGATGAACTATATGCTTACATGTATGAAGACATTCTGTAATGGTAGTTGCATCTATTAAGTAACCTTTGCAAATGGAACACAAGATGTATGGGGTCAGCTCAGAGAGATTTATCAGGCGCTGCAAATGCAATGGAAATAGTTTTAAAATACAAGTCCTTGCCTTTTCAAATTCTTAAGCGATAATCCCCAAATTATATGATCAACAATGTGTCGCTTACTTTGCAACATGGAAACATGTTACATTACCTCCAACCCTTCAAACACTCTCATCAAAGTTACAATAACACAATATAAACCAATGTTCCGAAAAGATCTCATTCTTTTGGAGATACTGTATATTGCCAGATGAGGGGCATCTTACTATACGAATTATTGTGAAATGGACTAACTTTCCAGATACTGGTGTTTAATATTAATTCTGAGTGGCTAGGTATATTGTCTAACTTTATGAAGTATGCGCTGCCCCATTAAAAAAAAAAATCTCCCCATTAGAGACTGACTAGGTGGGGAAGGGTTTCCCATCCTCTCAACACCCTGTAGAAATGGACCGTAAGCTCCTGGAGGGCAGCAGGCCGGTACCCTTGGCGCCTACATCCCTGGCACGCAGTAGCTTCAATAATGAGTGAGTCGGACCCAGAGAGCTTAAGGGACTGCAGGAACGTTACAATATGAGTCGGCAGAGAACCGGGCCAGGACAGAAGGCCGGTCCGCGCCACAAGCAGGCAGCGCAAGGAGAGGTGAGGGTCCGTGCAAGTGCCAAAGGCTTCAGCGGCGAGCGGGGAACCCGGCCCTAACTGAGGAGGCCCGGCGTGGTCAAACAGGGGCTATCAATACCTCCTCCTCGTCCTCGGAGTCCGGCCGGCCCCCCTCCAGCCTCAGCGAGAAGTGGCTCATCTCTTCCTCCTCTTCCTCCTCTTCTTCCTCCTCCAGGTCCTCATCCTCTTCCAACTCCTCGTCCTCGATCTCGAAGCGGCCCCTCAAGCGGCCCAGGCTGCGCTCCGGCTCCAGCTCAGGGGGCCGGGAGCCCGAGCAGCCGGGAGCCCCCGCCTCGGGCAGTGGCGGCTGGCCCTCCTCACCCGCTGCGGGCGCCGGGGTAAGGGCAGGCGGGGAGACGGGAGGCGGGGGCGGCATGGCTGCGGCTCCCTCGGCCTTGGCAGAGCCCGCGGTGCCTGCCGTTATCACAGGGACCCCCTCCATGCCAGGGGTAGAGACCAGGCGAGGCGAGACCGAGACCAGGTGGCTCGATAGCGCGGGAGTTCCGCCCGCCTGCCTGAGCTGACAGTGCGCAGGCGTGGGAGGCCTGCAAGGCCAGCTGGGAAATGTGGTTCACCACCCGCACCTAAGCTGGGGCGTAGGAGGAGCCGCTCAGGTATATGGGGCGGGGCTTGCAGGCCGCATCTTAGAGGAATCTCACCCATTTTTTTTCCTTTGAAAGGCTGTCGCTCTGCACTGCCTTCTGAAAACGACGGAATTGATACCTTTTAGACAACAATATTCTGTTTGCACTGACTGATGCACAGAGAACTGAAATAGGTGCTATAACCATGCTGCATTACGAATAATAATGATTTCAATTTGAGTACCAATTATGCGTTTCTTCCATGTAAGATTATTTCCGTTAGGAAGTATTTAGTTTCTATTTTGAAATATGTAAGTTTATTTATTTGGAGGAATTAATGCTTGTATTAACACAGGGTGGAAATTTAATCAAAATTTGAAAGCCATCTATTATTCCCCATCACATAAAGGAAAGACAATTATATTTAATTCAACAAACACTTATTAAGAGTCTGCTGTAGGGACTTCCCTGGTGACACAGTGGTTAAGAATCCTCCTGCCAATGCAGGGCACACGGGTTCCAGCCGTGGTCCGGGAGTATCCCACATGCCGCAGAGCAACCAAGCCCATGTGCCACGTGGTCTGCAACAAGAGAAGCCACCGCAATGAGAAGCCCGCGCACCACAACGTAAGGGTAACCCTGGCTCGCCGCAACTAGAGAAAGCCCGCGCGCAGCAACGAAGACCCAACACAGCCAAAACTAAATTTAAAAAATAATAAATTAATTAAAAAAAAAACCCAAACCTAAGAGTTACCATATAGGGAATTCCTTGGCCGTTCACTGGTTAGGATTCCACGCTTCCACTGCAGGGGGCACAGGTTCAATCCCTGGTTGGGGAACTAAGATCCCGCATGCATGCCAAAAAATAAAGTTACCGTATAACCTAGCAATTCCACTCCTAGGTATATACTCAAGAGAAATGAAAATATATGTCCCCACAACGCCTCTTACATGAGTGTTCATAGCAGCATAGTTCACAGTAGCAAAAAACATTCCTATATCCATCAAGATAATGGATAAATAAAATGTTGCATATCCATTCAGTGGGATATTATTTAGCCACAAAATGAAATAAAGTACTGTTACATGCTTCAGCACGGATGAACTTTGAAAACGTTAAGCTAAGTGAAAGGAGTCAGTCATAAAGGGCCACATATTGTATGGCTTTGTTTATATGAAATGTCCAGAAGAGGCAAATCCATAGAGACAGAAAATAGTGATTGCCTATGGCTGACGTGATGGGAGTAAATGGGGCGTGTATTTTTAATGGGTACAGGGTTTCTTCTGGGGGTGATGAAAAGCATGAAAATTTAATGTGATGATGGCTGCAAAAAAACATTGGATTGTATACTATAAATGTGTGAATTGTATGGTATGTGAATTATACTCAATAAAGATAGTTAAAAGTGAGAGTAAAATGGCAAATATGAAAATAGTACATTATGATTGCATTAAACTTTTTCTTCAAAATTATGCTCAAAAAAGAGGTCATAAAAATTGTGTAATACATATGGCCAACTTATCTTTGATAAAGGAGGCAGGAATGTACAGTGGAGAAAGGACAGCCTCTTCAATAAGTGGTGCTGGGAAAACTGGACAGGGACATGTAAAAGTTTGAGATTAGATCATTCCCTAGCACCATACACAAAAATAAGCTCAAAATGGATTAAAGACTTAAATGTAAGGCCAGAAACTATCAAACTCTTAGAGGAAAACATAGGTAGAACACTCTATGACATAAATCACAGCAAGATCCTTTTGGACCCACCTCCTAGAGAAATGGAAATAAAAACAAAGATAAACAAATGGGACCTAATGAAACTTCAAAGCTTTTGCACAGCAAAGGAAACCATAAAGAAGACCAAAAGACAACCCTCAGAATGGGAGAAAATATTTGCAAATGAAGCAACTGACAAAGGATTAATCTCCAAAATTTATAAACAGCTCATGCAGCTCAATAGCAAAAAAACAGACAACCCAATCCAAAAATGGGCAGAAGACCTAAAGAGACATTTCTCCAAAGAAGATATACAGACTGCCAACAAACACATGAAAGAATGCTCAACATCATTAATCATTAGAGAAATACAAATCAGAACTACAATGAGATATCATCTCACACCAGTCAGAATGGCCATCATCAAAAAATCTAGAAACAATAAATGCTGGAGAGCGTGTGGAGAAAAGGGAACACTCTTGCACTGCTGGTGGGAATGTGCATTGGTACAGCCACTATGGAGAACAGTGTGGAGGTTCCTTAAAAAACTACAAATAGAGCTACCATATGACCCAGCAATCCCACTACTGGGCATATACCCTTAGAAAACCATAATTCAAAAAGAGTCATGTACCAAAATGTTCATTGCAGCTCTATTCACAATAGCCCGGAGATGGAAACAGCCTAAGTGTCCATCATCGGATGAATGGATAAAGAAGATGTGGCACATATATACAATGGAATATTACTCAGCCATAAAAAGAAACGAAACTGAGCTATTTGTAATGAGGTGGATAGACCTAGAGTCTGTCATACAGAGTGAAGTTAGTCAGAAAGAGAAAGACAAATACCGTATGCTAACACATATATACGGAATTTAAAAAAAAAATGTCATGAAGAACCTAGGGGCAAAACGGGAATGAAGACGCAGACCTACTTGAGAATGGACTTGAGGATATGGGGAGGGGGAAGGGTGGGCTGTGACAAGGCGAAAGAGAGGCATGGACGTGTATACACTACCAAACGTAAGGTAGATAGATAGTGGGAAGCAGCCGCAGAGCACAGGGAGATCAGCTCGGTGCTTTGTGACCGCCTGGAGGGGTGGGATGGGGAGGGTAGGAGGGAGGGAGATGCATGAGGGAAGGGATGTGGGAACAGATGTATATGTATGACTGATTCACTTTGTTATAAAGCAGAAACTAATTAAAAAAATAAATAAATAAACTTTAAAAAAAAAATGGATAACCAGTGGACCTACTATATAGCACAGGGGACTCTGCTCAATGTTATGTGGCAGCCTGGATGGGAGGGGAGTTTGGGGGAGAATGGGTACATGCATATGTATAGCCGAGTCCCTTTGCTGTGCATCTGAAACTATCACAACATTGTTAATCGGCTATACTCCAATATAAAATAAAAAGTAAAAAAAAAAAAAAAATTGTGTAATAGAAATAATTCCCGAATTTAAAAAATGTCTGTCACATAAGATGACACTGGACCAAAGAAACAGAGACTAAATAAGACTAAGCACAGTTTTTCTAACATGGTTTTGTGAACCCACAGATATATGTTTGGTACACATCATCATGTGTTAAGGAATGTTAGATAGCCCCTTCCTGTTCTTAAAAAATAAATAAAATAGTTAAAGGGGGTTTTGTGTGTGTGTGTGCTAATGAAATGTCTCCAACTGATAGTTCTGAGATCCAAATATTTTAAAGTGTATAAGGAAGAGTCTTGTCATTTGGGGTGGGCGTGTGGATACATTGGTAGACACAATGTTGGTTTAGCTTAATTTAGATGCTCTGCAAGATACTTAAGATACTCGGCAAGATAAAGCAACCCATGGCTTCTTGGTTGAGACTACTATCAGAAGGGCCCACTGAGGAAAGAAAAGGAGCCAGTTTGTGGTAAACCACTGCAACATAGTTAAGTAAAGCAACAATCTCCTTAAGATTACTTTGGGTACAGATAGGTAGAGAACACTTTAACCAACAGCTGAAAGTGAATACTTTTGCATATCCTGTATAAGTCATCCAAGCAGCAGTTTCTCAGGTTTGGGAGTTTGTTTTCACTTCATTTTCCCCTTGTAAGAAGATATGCTGTTGTTCCACTGGAAAATATTGGAATTCTGAGGAAAAACCTCTACCAGGTGGGAGTCAGAAAAGACTTGAAAAGCTGATAGCCTCTTTTCAGACATGGCTTTGGCCAAGTCCTATGCTTGTAAATGGCAGAAGAGCTTGCACTTTGGAGCATAGTGGTCCATGCCCTGCAGGCTATTCAGGCAGGAGGGGACAAAGCAGCAGTCAGCCACACACCCGAGTAAGGATGGGCTCCCACAGAAGAGCCAGGTCAGGGCTCCAGCATTGTAGGAGAAGTGGGTCATGCTTATCTCGCTCCATGAAGAACAGTGTATCTAGACAGAGAGAAAGACAGTTTGATGCAAGTACCGAGTCTGCAGGCCAGCAACATTGGCTTTGGATATAGACATCTGCTGGGCATAGTAAACAGGGCATGCTCTTTCATAAGTCAGGGCCTGGCACAGACCCAGGCACAGGAGCTGGAGAAGTGGGGAAATGGTCACTCCTTTATAAGATAAAAATGTGCAAGTTATTTAAATTCCCTCATGATGGGTGAGATCACCCCTTCTCTTTATTATGAAGGGCTGCGTTGGCATGGATGAAGATCAGTGGCTGCCTGATGTCTGCTGCCTGTTCCACAAGTCACACCATGTCCTATTAATAGACCAAGCAACACAATCTACAATAAACACAAGTTATTGAAAACTTAGAGTATTTACTAGAGGAGGCAGCAATAGCACCTGGAAAGACGTTGAGGAAACCAAATAGTGGACCTGAGAGCACTAAATAGGAAACCAACACCCTAGAACAGAGATTGCCAATTTTTTTTTCTGGAAAGGTCCATATGTAGTAAATATGTTTGGCTTTGTGGGTCATACAGTCTCTGTTGCAACCCCTCAACTCTGCTGCTGTAGCACAGAAGCCGCCATAGATAATGCATAAACAAAGAATTCCGTGTGCCAATAAAGCTTGATTTATAAAAACAGGCAGGTTTGGGAATTCCCTGGTAGTCCACTGGTTAGGACTCCATGCCCTCACCCCGGGGGTGTGGGTTCAATCTCTGATCAGGGAACTAAGGTCCCACAAGCCGTGTGGCGCAGCCAAAAAAAAAAAAAAAAAACGGCACGTTTGCTGACTCCTGCTGTAGAACAACTAACATCCTAGAATTAGGTGTGGACTCCCACACCAGCTGATAAGCTAACCTATGGAGAGAGAAGATATAATAGGAGTAAACTGTATGAAAATGGAGGTTGGGGGAAGTGCTGCCTAGGTAAAGTGGGTAGCAGATGAATGGGAGATGAGATTTGAGAGAGGCTTCAGATTAGGCAGGAGCCTGGGGACCAAGGGAAAGAATTTGTATATTATTATAACTGGGGTGAGAAGGCACTGAAGGGTTATAGGCATGTAAAATTTTAAATAAAATTACATTTCAAAAAATCACTCTAGCTATTGGGTGAAAAGAGGGGATGTGGTAGGCTGAAACAAAGCCCCCAGGAGGATCTCCACATTGAATCCCTGGAACCTGTGAATGTTACCTATTTGAAAAAAGGATCTTTGCAGATGCAATTAAAATCTTGAGATGAGGATCTAACCCTGGATTATCCAGGTGGGCCCTAAATACAATGACACGTGTTCTCATAAGGAAAGGCAGAGGGATATTTGAGACAGACAGAAGAGGAAAAGAAGCAGACACACAGAGAAGGTGATGTGAAGACAGAGGTAGAGATTGGAGTAGTGTGGTCACATGTCAAGGAACATCAAGGAATGCCAGTAAATACCAGAAGCTAGACGAATCAGGTTTCAATTCACACCCCGCCACACACACAGAACCTCCAGAGGGAATGCGGCCTTGAAAACACCTTAATTTCAGATTTCTGGCATCCAGAACCGTGAGAGAATAAATTTCTGTTGTTTAAAGCCACCAAGTTTGAGATAATTTGGGTTTTATTGGCCATGCCACGCAGCTTGTGGGATCTTAGTTCTCTGACCAGGGATCAAACACGGGGCCACGGCAGTGAGAGAGCCAGGTCCTAACCACTGGACCACCAAGGAATTCCCCTGTGATAGTTTGTTATAGCAGCCTCAGGAAACTAATACAGAGAGTAAGAAAAGAAGTAAAGAGATCCTTTAGGAGCCTCCTGCAATAATCCAGATGACAGTTGCTAATTAATGGTCTGGTCTAGGGTGATGGCAGTGAAGAGGGAAATATATTGCCAAAATAGAGATCTATTTCAAACTAGGACTTGGAGAAGACTGGATATGGGTTAATGAGTACTGGCTTGAGAAACCTGGATGATGGCAATGCCAATTACTGAGACAGGGAGGGAGCAAGTGTGGAGTTCAGTTTTGGATACACTGGGTTTAAAATGCTGGATAATCATCAAGAGGAAATATAGAACAAAGTATTAGAGATACAGGAGAGAGGTATGGGCTAGAGATAAAAATTGGATAGTCCTTGATATTTAAATCCCATGGAAATCAGTGAGACAACGTAAGGGGAAAATCACAGAGAGCGAACAGGGTCCTGGATCTAGCCCTGAAGAACATCAATGTTTAAAAGCCAGATAGATCCAGCAATTACACTTGGGGGTATATACCCAAAATAACTGAAAGTAGGATCTCGAAGAGACTTTTGTACACCCATATTCGTAGCAGTGTTATTCACCAAAACCAAAAGGTGGGAACAACCCAAGTGTCCTTTGATAGATGATGGATAAAGAAAATGTAGTATGTATATATACAATGGAGCATTATGCAGCCTCAAAAAGGAAGGAATGCTTTTTAAACACTGCTTCAATATGCTTATGCTACAACATGGATAAACCCTGAGAACATTATGCTCAGTGAAATAGCTAGATGCAAAAGGACAAATATTATATGATTCCACTAATATGAGGTATCTAGAGTAGTCAAATTCCTAGACACAGGAAGTAGAAGGGTGGCTTCCAGGGGCTGGGGAGGAGGGACTAATGGGGAACTATCATTTAA
This sequence comes from Mesoplodon bidens, assembly GCF_964165515.1. NCBI lineage: Eukaryota > Metazoa > Chordata > Mammalia > Artiodactyla > Ziphiidae > Mesoplodon > Mesoplodon bidens. Next base: position 26,769,114 of record NC_138176.1, on the reverse strand, counting down.
TTGTTATGGAGTTTCATTTTGGGAAGATGAAAAAAGTCATGGAGATGGTTGCACAACAATACGAATGAACTAAATGCCACTGTACTGTACACTGAAAAATAGTTAAAATGGGGGTTGCCCTGGTGGCGCAGTGGTTGAGTCCGCCTGCCGGTGCAGGGGACGCGGGTTTGTGCCCCGGGTCCAGGAAGATCCCACATGCTGCGGAGAGGTTGGGCCCGTGAGCCATGGCCGCTGAGCCTGCGCGTCGGGAGCCTGTGCTCCCCAACGGGAGAGGCCACAACAGTGAGAGGCCCGGGTACTGAAGAAAAAAAAAAAAAAAGTTAAAATGGTAGATTTCATGTTATGCACATTACCACAATTTTTTTTAAAGTAATACATTCTCACTGTGAAGAATTAAATTAACACAGAAGTGTATAAAGTAAAATACAGAAGTCTTTCCCCATGATCATCCTCTAAAGTCCATCCATAAGTGGACTTTAACACACTTATGTTTCTAGGGTACCTGGTATCACACTGGCATATTCTTCAGTGGACATCCTTGTATGTGCATATCAGATAAGTATTTCCATAATTCTACAGGTGGAATTGGTGGGTCAGAAGGTCGAAATATTTTACATTTTGGTCACACATTGAAATGGACAAGTTTTTATTTTATTTTAAGCCAGGGTATACAATGAAAGGTAAGAATGTAGTGAAAATAGGCCCTTTTATTGCTGGTGGCAGTTTAAATAGTACAACCTTAAAGAAAGCAATTTATTAACATTTATCAGGAAACTTGAAAATGCTCACACCTTTTACCTTATAGCAATTCCACTCGGGCTTCTTTACCCCAAGGAAATAAATAAATGAATATGTAATATTTAGCATTGTTTATAATAGCCAAAATTTGGGCATAACAAATATTCTTCAATAAGGGAATGATTAAATATGTCATGAAAAAATTATAACTATCTCCTTGTTCAAATATTCCTCAGTCATTAAAAATGATGGTTATGAAGACTCTAATAACATGATTAAAATACGTATAATTACAATTGGGTGAGAAGAAATAGTAACAAAATGATATCAATGGTTATGTTAGAGTATTGGGATTAATGTGGTTTTTCTTTGTCATTCTTGCTTTCTATTTTTGTAGAAAAAAGTGATATTTGTTTAAAGATTAGAAAATAGATAGAAATTATCAAAGGAAAGGAAGTCCTAGGTAGAAACAAGTTTCTTCATGGAAATAGATATGTTGATGCTAAACTTCAAATGGAAAAACAAACATGCAAGACTAACCAGGAAAACACTAGGAATGGACAATCTCTACAAATATTAAACACATTATAAAACCTTTCTAATGAAAACATTGTGGGAAATTCCCTGGTGGTCCGTTGGTTAGGACTCTTCGCTTTCACTGCTAAGGGTTCGGGTTCAGTCCCTGGTCAGGGAACTAAGATTCCACAAGCCGCGAGGTGCGGCCCAAAACAAACAAACAAACAAATGAAAAACCCCACAAAAACATCATGTGTACTACTGTATGAATAACTAGATAAACGAGAAATAGAATAGAAAATCCAGAAATAGATGGCAGTACATATAGAACTTCAGTATATGATAAAAGTGGCATCTCAAATCACTGGGGCAAAGACAGACTTTTTCATAAAGGTCCTTAGGAAAATTGGTTAGCCTTTTTGCAAGGAAAGAGTTAAAATAGCAGGTCTCGTGTATGCCTTCCTATCTTCCAGGGAACCTAGAACCACAAGTGATCTTTCGTAAACCTCTTGGAATATGCCCCTCAGAATGTTCTTTTATATCAGTGATTGATGATTTGCTGTGTACACTTGGAGCAATGGACCATGCTGTCCCAGCTTGTCAGATTGGTTTGCACAAACATCAAGACTGATGATTTGCATGCAACTGATTTCATTGCTGGGGTCCAGCCTGTTGCCATGGCTGGCTGTGTAGCAGGATGTGCCTCCCATATGACCAGCTGCCCTGCACAAAAGACTCAGATTCTAAAACACAAACAAGATTCCTTGGGGAGACATATACCACATATGCCTGTAGTTTGATGCGAGAGAGAGAGAGAGAGAGAGAGAGAGAGAGAGAGAGAGAGCGTGTCCTGTGCAGTCCTGGATGGAAAAGATGCAGAAGCCTGAATTTATTCTCTGGACTCTGCCAATATACATCTTTTTTCTGCTGCTTTTGTTCTGCATACGTTGCTGTCATAAACCTTAGCCTTGAGTATAACCTGCAATTGAATATTGTGTATATCTTTTGTGAATTGCCGAACTTGAAGAGGTTGTGGGACTTCTGAAACACTTTTGAAAAAGATAAGGTTAGATCCATACCTCACACCATATACAAGATTCAGTCTCAGATTGATTAGAGAGCTAATTGGAAACTATATAGGCTTTAGAGAAAAAACATGGGTGAGTTCCTCTTTAACTTGGATGAAAGAAAAGGATTTCTATCTAGATTTAAAATCCAGCTGAAATAAAATAAAGATTGATGAGTATGACTTCATTTAAAAAAAACTTCTGCATGGCTCCCAAAACATAAACAGTATCAAAAGACAATGGACAGGGCTTCCCTGGTGGTGCAGTGGTTGAGAGTCTGCCTGCCGATGCAGGGGACATGGGTTCGTGCCCCGGTCCGGGAAGATCCCACATGCCACGGAGCGGCTAGGCCCGTGAGCCATGGCCGCTGAGCCTGTGCGTCCGGAGCCTGTGCTCCGCAAAGGGAGAGGCCACAACAGTGAGAGGCCCGCGTACCACAAAAAAAAAAAAAAAAAGACAATGGACAAACTGGGAGAAAATATTTGCAACACTTACTTGGATAAAGAACTAATATACCTAATAGATTTTTAAAAACTTAAAAATTAGAGAAAAAAAGATAAAACTTCATTCCCCAAAGTAATAAAAAAAAAAAAAACCCAGCTCCCCAAATATAGAAAGATGTTCAAACTCTCTAATGATAAGAGAAAACATAAATTAAAATGACACTGAGATTACTGGGTTCTGGTCAGGATATTAAGAACTTTATTTACTTTGTATTTCCACACTGAATACAGGTAAAAATTCTGGACAGAATGCATGGAACAGCTACCTGAAGACTGCAGAATACAAATGTTAACAGGCAGGTTGGGGAAGGAAACCAGAACTCAAGGTACCACTGAACTATCACTGTGTTTCCCATTTTGTTTTTCCTCTGGTATCTCCTGGCCTGAACTCAAAAACTAGCTGAAACCCAGAACTGTGCACCAGGTGTGAACAGATAGAACTCTAAGAGAAATCCTCTATTAACGGTCTGAGTGTCAGGAAAGGAGGCCCCTGTAGGTCATAGAGAGTGAGGGAAATCCAAAGTTTCCTTTGTTTTTCCTTTCCCATTCTCTCCCACACCAGTCCACAGGAAAATCCACAGTAGCAATGGAGGGGAAGACAGAGGAGGCCAGGCCAGCACCTAAAACTCTGAGGGAACTCAGATCCCAAGAGCAAGGGGCTACCCCCAGTGCTGTTTTCACTGTTTATCCTCTTGCTTGGCTCCAGGGCAGTTGCATTTGCAAGGAGTGCACAGAACAGCAAGGAAGCCAGAGAACCAGAAATGCAAGTGTTGGGGAGATTAAGGAGGTCAATAAAATGGTACCATAGAGTTGTGTATGAACTTCTAGGCTGACCTTCAAGCAGCATATGTGAAACCAAGCAGGACACTGTGGGGCTCCTGGGCACAGAAGCCTTTCTGTGTCCCCTGTTCCTTGTTTGTAAGGAACAGACTACAGCCTCCATGACCTTCCCTGAGTCCCAAAGTGTAGATTCAAGCAGATGCTAATCAGGGAAGGGAGGGGATGCAGAGACAAGGGAAGAACAGCCAAAAAACCATAGTGTAGCCTTGGGGCAGGGGCCTGGTTCCTCTTCAAGGGATACACATAACAGTACCTTTAAGCTCTTTATAGGACTGAAACCCCCAACAAATGGAAGATGTCAGCATTCTTCATTCCAGAGAAGACCACCTGGGGCCAGATTAAAGGAACCAGAGAAGCTCATCAAGAGATTACCTGAGACCAGATTAAAGGAGTGCAGGCCCTGCACACACCTTAATCTTATGAGCAACCCCACCCCTGAACTATTGTTATAAAACTCCTCCCCAAATCCTCCTGGGTTGGGACACACAGTTTTTGAGAGCAGGAGCTCACTGTGCCCCTGTTTGCCTGGCAAAACAATAAAGCTATTCTTTTCTACTTCACCCGAAACTGTCTCTGAGATTTGATTTGGCACTGGTGCACAGAGGCTGAGCTTTTAGCATCACTCCTGGGCACAGAAGCCTTTCTGTGTCCCCTGTTTCTTGTTTGTAGGAAATAGGCTTCAGCCTCCATAACCTTCCCTGAGTTCCACAGGGCAGGTTCAAACAGTTGCTAATCAGGGAAGGGAGGGGATGCAGAAATGAGGGAGGAGCAGTCAAGAAACAATAGTGCAGCCTTGGGGCAGGGTCCTGGTTCCTCCTCAAGGGATACACAAAACAATATCTTTGAGCTCTTCTGCAGAACTAAGACCCCCAATAAATGGAAGATGTTAACAACTTGATGAAGCATTCTTCATTCCAGAGAGAAGGTCACAGTTTGCTAACCCTGAGAATCACAGAAGCTCATCAGAAGACCACCTGAGTTCAGATTAAAGGAATGCAGGCCCTGCACACACCCTGATCCCTATCAGCAACCCCTGCCCTTGAACCATTGCTATAAAACTCCTCACCAAATCCCCCCCAGGTTGGGACACAGTTTTTGAGGGCATGAGCCCACTGTGCCCCCCTTTGCCTGGCAAAGCAATAAAGCTATTCTTTTCTACTTCACCCAAAATTCTGTCTCTGAGATTAAGTTTGGCACTGGTGCACGGAGGCTGAGTTTTTGTCATCATATGCATGGATCTGAATCTAATCACTGTTCCACAGGTTTTGAGAACTAAGATACAAGGTATACCACTGCCTAGGAATTTCCTTAATTTGATAAAGGGCATTTATAATAACCCTACAGTAAATATCACACTTAATAGTAAAAAATTAAGCATGTCCACTTTCACCTCACCACTCATATTCAACACCATATTGTAAATTCTAACCAGTGGAAGAAGGCAAGAAAAAGAAATAAACAGCATACAGATTGGAAAGAATATAATAAAAACTGTGACATAATAAGAAATATATATTTGGTTTCTATTCACTTCCCCCACTCACTTCCTGGCATATAACTCTTAAAACCTTTGGAATCTCTGAAATAATGTGTCTTTTTGTATGCCAGTAAGATGACTAATGGCTGAGGACTCCTGGATAGCTTCAGGATGGAGTCCAGTTCCTGAAAGAACCAACCATGTGATTAGAAGGTTGGAAATTTCAGCCTCACCATCCTGACTTCTGGGGAGGGGAGAGGGGCTGGAGGCTGAGCTAATCACTAATGGCCAATGATTTAATCAATCATATCTACATAAAGAAGCCTCCATTAAAAATCCTAACTGAAGGGGTTCAGAGAGCTTCTGGGTTGCTGAACACATGGAAGTACTGGTAGGGTGATATACCTGGATAGGGCATGGAAGCTCCATACGCCTTTTCCCATACATTGCCCTACGTATCTCTTCCATCTGGATGTTCCTCAGTTGTTTCCTTTAATAATAAACTGGTAATCTAGTAAGTATACCATTTCTCTGAGTTCTGTGAGCTGTTCTAGCAAATTATCAGGAGGAGAGGGTTATGGGGACCCCAGTTTATAGCAGGTTGGTAAGAAACATGGAAGGCCTATACCTATGACTGACATTTGGTGGTGGGTGGTGGGCAGATACCAACCTCAGATTGATAGTATCAGAACTGAACTGTAGGATACCAGCTAGTGTCAGACAATTGGTCAGTGTGGGAAAAAACCCACACATCTGGTGTCACGTGTTGAGAATAGAGAAGAAAGTGTGTTTTCCCTTTTATTGTCCCTATTCACAGAGGACATGATTGTCACTAGAGAATACACACAAAAAACTTCTACAACAATTAAGTGATTTAAGTAAGGTCATAGGGGACTTCCCTGTGTCCAGTGGTTAAGACCTCACACTTGCAATGCAACGGGCATGGGTTTGATCCCTGATCGGGGAACTAAGATCCTACATGCAGCATGGTATGGCCAAAAAAAAAAAAAAAAAAGTCATAGGATACCAGGTCAGCATGCCAAAATCACCATTATTCCTGTATACTAGCAATGAACATATTGCTATATATTAGTAATTTGGTATTTTGTTATGCCACCCCTGGGAAACCAATACACAAGGGTAAAAAAGATAAACTGTGGTACATCCATACAATGGAATGTTATTTAACAATAAAAAGGAAACACTGAAACATGAAATGACATGCATGAATCTCAAAGGCATTATGCCGAGTGAAAGAAGCTGGTATCAAGAAGCTACAGGGTGGCTTCCCTGGTGGCGCAGTGGTTGAGGGTCCGACTGCCGATGCAGGAGACGTGGGTTCGTGCCCTGGTCTGGGAAGATCACACGTGCCACGGAGCGGCTGGGCCCGTGAGCCATGGCCGCTGAGCCTGTGCGTCCGGAGCCTGTGCTCCACAACGGGAGAGGCCACAACAGTGACAGGCCCGCGTACTGAAAAAAAAAAAAAAAAAAAGAAGCTACAGGGACTTCCCTGGTGGTCCAGTGGATAAGACTCCACGCTCCCAATGCAAGGGGCCCAGTTCGATCCCTGGTCGGGGAACTAAGATCCCATGTACTACAACTAAGCCCACGCACCTCAACTAGAGAAGCCCTCATGCCACAATGAAGACCCAGCGCAGCCAAAATAAATAATTAAAAAAAAAAAAGAAGCTACATACTGCATGATTCCATTTATATGATATTCTGGAAAGGGTAAAACTATAGGGACAGAGAAGAGATCAGTGGTTGTCCGGGGTTAGAGGTGGCGGGAGGATTTGACTCCAAAGAGCCAGCATGAGAGAGTTTTTTTAGAGATGGAATTGTTCTGTATCCTGAGTGTGGTGGTAGTGACACAAATCTAGAAGATGTGTGGAAATTCACAGAACTGCATGCCAAAAAACAGTTCAATTTCAGTCTTCTAGGAATTTATTCTGAATATATAATCCCACAATACAAAAATACATATACAAAAGATTATTCACTGCAGCTTTGTTTGTAATTACACAATATTGGAAACCAGCTAATGCCCCATACAAAAGAGTTGTTGAATAAGCAACTGAACACCCTTGAGATGGAGTACTATGCAGCTCTTAAAAAAAAAAGAATGTGGAAGTTCCCTAAAAACTGTTGTGATTTCCAGGAAACACTGTTAAATGAAAAAAGCAAAATACAAAAGAGTATGTATAGCATACCACCTTTTGTTCAAGAAAGGAGAGAGAAGGAAATACACATCTATCTGTATATATGAGCAACAATTAACATAAGAAAGATAAGCCAGTTACAATTTAAGATTTGCATAACTGGGACTTCTCTGGTGATCTAGTGGTAAAGAATCCGCCTTCCAATGCAGGAGATGTGGGTTCGATCCCTGGTCAGGGAACTAAGATCCCACATGCCTTGGGGCAACTAAGCCCATGAGCCTCAACTAGAGAAGAGAAAACCTGTAAGCCACAGCTAGAGAGAAACCCATGTGCCTTAATGAAAGATCCCACATGCTGCAGTGAAGACCCAACACAGCCAAATAAATAAATAAATATTTTTAAAAAAAGATTTGCATAACCACCATCACACTCAGGCTATGATTGGAACCTCTGGGTTTGGTAAGAGTGGGGTGGAAAGGATAGAGGGAGTGGACATAACACTTCTCTCTATATACCTTTTCACATAGTCCTTTCACATCAAAAAAAAGAAAGAAAGAAATCAACAAGGATGGGGGAAACTTTTAAAACTGAATACAAGGAGAAATAAATGAGCCAAAGCATATTTCAAATGAAAAAGATAACCACTGTGAATGGTTATCAAATTACTTTTGAGTACAGAATTTGGACTATATGCCTTCAGAGTAAAGACAAAAAAGCACAGAAAGTCCTCACATTTGCTCCGTTCTGATATCCATGAATTTCAATTACCATATTTTAGTCAAATAACAACAGTCCCCCAATAACAAGGTTCAAATTTCAAGTTACCATAGTATAAGAACCATGAGTAATTGTATAAGCTTTGCTATACAATTCTCCAGTCCACAAATTTCTAAGTAAACAACAGAGGCACACTGTGATCAGTGACCATCACCTCACTACTTTTAAAGTTGGCTGGTCATTGGTCACTGCAATTTTGTTATCAGCAGTAGTTGCCTTGTCTCCTTGTCTGCCAGTGATAAACTAACTTGACAGTTTACAAAACTGGATAATTGAAAGAAGGAATTGGCCAACAAAGATGAAAGTACAACAAAAAAGGAAAAGTGATAAAACTAGAAGGGAAATTCCCATAAATGGAGTTAGTGAACGCAAACTTATGGACAGAAATGAGGAATATAGTTGTGATGAAAAGGGTGATATCCCAGAGGAAGTGACACCAGGATAAAATTTTACACTAAAGGAACTCTCAGAGATATTTTACATCGAAAGATAAAATGTTGGAAGCTGAGCTGTGAGTCTTTCAAGCCCAACTTGGCCGCTAGCTTCTTGCAGTCAGGCTTGCTGATGTACTTCTGCTTCTGGAACATCTTCTCCAGCACCTTGCACTGCACGTCGGAGAACACGGCTAGACGCAGCATGCCCCTACGAGGCTTGCTGCGGGACGCCAGTGGCCAGGAAAAGGTCCCCGGGATGGGCACGACGCTGGAGGACACTGCGGAGGCCAGGGGTGTGAGGCTACCTTTGGCAGATCTTTTGTGTGTTTTGACCAACCATCCATCCATGTCAGGTTCCTCGCTCTCTATCACCCAGCATCCTCCTAGCCTCCGGGTACCTATGGTCCCAAGCAGACACCGCAGCCCCAGGTCTGCCTCAAGACCTTTCTGTCAGCTCTAGCAGCTACTGTCTTGTTCTTGTTCCAAAAAGAAGAATCTGGATTGGCACAGCTCAGTTTTGCTAACAAGTTTTTTAAGCGTAAGTCACAGCTTACCAGACAGGATGCTCTCCAGCCCAAGGCCACCTCAGTTCACCTCAGCTGAGGCACAGAGCAGTGTGAGAAACACGTGGTGCATAACACAGCTCTTTAGAGCAGTGAGGACTGTAGCTCTTGCTGGGCTCGTCTGCACTCAGTTCTAACCCAGGTTGTGTCTAGGACTGCTCCACATTCATTGTCTTCTTAGCCAACAAGAATAAATGCTAGGGGACTTCCCTGGTGGCGTAGTGGTTAAGAATTTGTCTGCCAATGCAGGGGATATGGGTTCGAGCCCAGGTCCAGGAAGATCCCACAAGCCGCGGAGCAACTAAGCCCGTGCGCCACAACTATAGATATAAATGAATATAGATATGTGTATGCGTATATGTACATGCATATGTGTATTTCTCAGCTTTGTCAACTGAGAGGGCCTAGAAGCAGTGACACACCTAGCACCCTGTTCGTGGTTTCTAATACCACTAAAAGGAACCAAGTTTCCTTGGAGAAATGGCTGATTCCAGCTCTGGAGCAGGGAAAATACAAAGGGAACCGAGAACCTCTTATTGTGCTAAAAAGTAAGATGGGCTATGTCAAAAGAACAAAGGAGCCAGTTCGAAGGAGTTTTTAATGGTTACATCTTGAATAAATTGAACACCAAAATAAAAACGATGATAGTAACAGATGATAATGTATTGAATATACTAAGAATCTATCAGTCCACATTGATATAACTAACTAAATAAATGGGAGAAGAGAAAGCTCTTTCTTATATTAGAAAGCCAACTGATAAATGTAAAAGGAGGGATTTCCCTGGCAGTCCAGTGGTTAAGACTCCAAGCTTCCAATGCAGGGGGTGTGGGTTCCATCCCTGGTCAGGGAACTAAGATCCCATATGCCGAGTAGCACAGAATCGCCAAAAAAAAAAAAAAAAGAAGTAAAAGGAATGATGGAACTAGAAAATCACCATTTAGTGACCATCATATTAATAATTTATGTAGGCGAGAATCATCAATGGATGCTGAAACTAGTGAGTGAAAGTTTGAGAGATAACAGGATATTTACATAGCTTCAAAATATCTCCCTATAACATGCTTACAGTGGAGAAACCTGGCAGTCACCACTTTAACCAAATTATTAAAGTTAACATTGACAGTAATGGCAGTAATCCACAGCACGTGCTTCCTGATGTGATGCACTAGAAGAACTCAGCATGACTTCTATAACATTCCTGCCAAAGATGCATAACCTGAATCTATCCATAAGGAAACATAAGACAAACTCTAACTGGAGATCAATCTACAAATTAACTGGCCCATAGTCTTAAAAAATGTCAAACTTTTGAAATATAACCAAAGATTCACATTAAAGGAGGCTAGAGAGATATGACAACTGCATGTAATCAATTATCTTGGAATTTCTTTTGCTATAAAGGATGTTATTTGGACAACTGGAAAAATCAAAACAAGGTGTGTAGACAATTATTGAGACAGTAGTGTTGCATCAATGTTTATTTATTAACTTTGGGAATTGTCCTGTGGTCGTGTAAGAGAATGCCTGGTTTTGAGCAAATACACACTGAAGTACTGATATTTAAAGGGCAAAGGGACATCATGTCTACAACTTTTTGTGTATATATATATATATATTTTTTTCTGAACTACGAAGAGTACGTTGAACTGAACTGAACCACTGAGAGTAAGTCTGAACTCTATATCTATATATAGAGAGACCTATCCATCCATCTTATCTATCGAAGGATAAAGTATATGTAGGAAATGTTAACATTTGGGGAATGTGGGTGAAGGGTAATTGGGAATTCTTTGTACCACTTTTGCAACTTTCCTATAAATCTGAAATTGTTAATTTTAAAAGTTTTAAAAATAAATTAAATCTGGAAAAAAAAATTAAAGTGAGGTAGAAGAAGGCAGTGGCAAGGGAAAAGTCAAGGAGTGGTCAGAAGAAGGAGGAAAACATGGAAAGGTTTGGGTTCCAAAATCCAAGAGAAAAGATAGTTTCAAGAATGTGTGAGTGAGTGGTCCCTGGATTTGTCTTTAAGTGTGGTGTGTGTTTTAAGTGTGTTCCTCAGAATTCTATTCTAGATCTTCATTTCTTGCCCTATACACTATCTGGGATAATCTTATTCACTCATATGACTTCAATTACCACCTATATGCTAATTTCCAAATCTCTCTCTCTTGTCCAGACGTTTTTTCCTTACCCCTAAACCATATGTGTTTCTGTCTACTGGCTAGCTCCCTTGTACACTTCCAGGGATCTCAAACTCAACAAGTCAAAAATTGAATTTATAATCTTCCTCCCCATCTGGGTTCAATTCTCAGGGAATTGTACTTCCATCCTCTCAGACACCCAAGCCAGATGCCTGGATGTCTGCCAAATCCAATCTTTGCCCTCATCCCCCAAATCTAACTATTAAGTCCTGTGTTTCCAAAACCAATTATTTTATGAATTTATTCACATCTCCTCCAATATTAATACTGCTAATAATAATTAGTCTGGTCTGGGGTTTTCAAACTGCAGATCAATCTAAAATTAATTAAACTAAAATAAATTTAATGAGTCATACTGAACATTTTATTTAAAGAATATCAAATATCAGAGTGCATTTCATGTAATAATTATACATATTATTGTTACAACTTCTGCCTCACTTATAATAAATATCCACATACATATGTGAGTCCTGGGTTCTGATGTTAAATATATTTCTTACTGTGAATCATGGCCAAAAATGCTTGAAAGCTACTGGTCTAGATCAGTGCTGTCCAACAGAAATATAAGGTGAGCCACATATGTAAAGAAAAAGTTCCATAAGCCACATGAAAAAAGTAAAAAAAAATAGGACATTAATTTTAATAAAATATTTAACTCATATCAAAAATAATATCCTTTTAACATGTTATCAATATAAAAATTATTGAGCCATTTTACATTCTTTTTATACTAAGTCTTTGAAATCCAGGACGTATTTCACACTTACAGAACATCTCAGCTCAGACTAGCCACATTCAGTGGCAGTGGTCAAGAGCCACACTGGTAGCTCCTGCAGTAGGTAGTGCAGGTCAGGTTTTGCAACTACCTACCTTAGGCGGCAAACTCTAAGTCCACTCTTAGCAGTGTGAATTTAAACTTAGGAACTGAACAAGATTGTAAACTCACACCAGTGGCTGGATCCCCCATCACATCCAACCCTAGAGATGGCACAGAAACTGATAGATCTGTAAAAACTGTGAAAACCCTGAGGATATGTGTCTGTGCACATGTGTGCATGTATGTTGACAAACAGGGAGTGATGGGGCCAATGACAGCACAGGTTTTCTTGTTTTTGGTGCATCCTTCACCTTTTCCCAATGCTGGGCTTCAGCCTCTCCCTATGGGTATACATATCAGTCAAGGTAGCTGATACCTTCTGGGAAATACAAATTCATGTAGAAAAGTAATGAGATGTAGAAGGAGGTACACCTCCTAGGAAAGCAAGAAACTGGACAACCTAGAATAGATGAAACAGATTAAATGCATCATACGGAAAGATAATTTAAATAAATATTCTCAAAGTGAAAACAGTTCATATTGGTTACATCAGGGTTTCTCAACCTTGGCACCCTTGACATTTTGGGCTAGATAATTCTTTGTTGTGGTGGGGTGGGCTGTCCTGTACATTATGGGATGTTTAGCAGCAGCTCTGGCTTCTACCCACTAGATGCCAGTAGCACTACCCCAAGTTGTGACAACCAAAAGTGTCCAAACATTGCTGAATGTTCCGATGGTGGGGGCAACAAAGTCACCCAACTGTATTTCATGAAGCAGGAACAATAAATCATGAAGAACCAATTCAAAACACTGTGAAAAATATAATGGTTGAAGTAAATAACTCAATAAATGGGTTATGTAGCAATATGGATCTAGGCCAAGAATGAATTATCGCATTGAAAAATCAGGTACAGGAAGTCTTCTAGAAGGTATTAGGAAGGGGTAAACATGAAAATATGAAAGTTAACAAACCTGGAGGATAGAAGTATCAATATCTACATCATGAAGAGTATAGGAAGGGGAAAAATAGAGGGGAGGAAATATTTGTAGATACAATGTTTGCTAAATTCCCAGAGCTAAAAAAAAAAATTCTCAGATTGAATGGGTACATAAAGGGCCAATCAGGAGAGAGAGGAAAAATCTAATCTTAGACACATTAGAGTGAAATGAAAGAACATCAAAGAGAAAGAGCAACATCCAGAGAGAAAGAGCAGCTTTCCTATGAAGGAACAAGATAGAGATTGACACTAGACTTCTTAAAGCATTCTAAGGAGAGAGTAGGAGAAGGGAAGTAGGGATCAGGAAGGAAGGGGAAAAGAGAAACAAGAATTAAAAGTGGGCTTTGCAATCATTCAATAAACTTACCTCTACTGCAGTGTAACAGAAAAACCACTCAGCTTGGTGTAAGAAACCTTGGCTGAAGTCCCAACCCAGACTCTTTGGCACTTAAGACACAAAGCCAGGTAAAAAGTTAGATTCCACGGAAGGAAACGGGGTGGCTGTACTTTTGTAGTCCCAGTATTTGGGCTTCAGCTGTACAGATGGATCCAGTTCCTAGGACCTGATTCACGAGACTGATGTATGCATCAAGATGTTAATTTACTATTCATAATGGGTAAAACATCTTTCCAGGGAATTATAAATACACCTGGGCTTGTTATTCACAGCATTTCTCATCTTGGTTCTCAATTAATTACCAATTAATTACATATCAATTAGTGAATACTGAGTCAGAAAAATTAGTTGAATGATCGTGAGGAAAATGATTAATTTCCCCATCTCTTTAGTGTTATCATCCGATTTCAGTTTTTCTCTTGGCCACTGATGATTAAATGCTAACCAATTCTTGCTCATCTCCCCGCCACTCTCCACTCCCTGCCCCTCCCCATGTTTCACAATCTTACATTATGTCAAATTAGATTAGTTTTATATTTCAGTCTTGAGATAACCATGAACATCATGATTGGACTTTCTTATCAAACATTTGCAGGACACCTCTTTAGGTTGGTTAAGTAAAAATAACCAATAGTTATTACGTGTTAGGTATCATATATACATTATGTCATTTAATCCTCACACAACTCTATGAGGTAGGTACTATTATTGTCCCTATTTTAGAAGTTGGGCAACTGGGGTAGTGTAAGTTAAGTAACTTGCTCCAGGTCATTCAGCTAGTAAGCAGGGTCAAAGGAAGCCAGTAAGACCTCAAAACCAACAACCTGAATAACTGCTAGATTTCCCCCGTGTCTTAGGCTCACTTTTCTTGTCTGCACCTATCTCACAGCGTTGTGAGATTCAAACGAGATAAAATATGCAGCAGGTTTTTAAACCTATGAAGCATATTGCAAAATGGCACATACTATTTTAAAATATACAATTAAAATGCAGTCTATTTGTAATAATGGGTAACATAGCACGAATACAGAACATATACATTTCACAATCACAAAATTCAGGTCCTTAAAAACTTTTTATTGAAATATAACATACATGCTATAAAGTTCACAAAACGTAAGCGTGCAGCTCAATAATTTTTACAAAGCATAAATTGAAAAAAAACAAGTAACCGCCCCCAGATCAAAACATAAAACTTTACCAGTATCTCAGAAGCCTCCCTCTGGTAAATAGTATATGCTTTTAAATTAAAGACCTGGATTCGAATATTGATCTGGCATTTTGTCTTTAGGTCTTGGCTGAGTCATCTGTAACGTGAAGATAATAGTACCTTAAAAAACTGTTGAATTAAAGGTCACATAATGTAAAATGTCTATCGCAGTGCCTGAATATATCTGGTCTGTAATAAACGTAATTATTATCGGGCAAAAGCACGAGGCGGTCCCTAACTCCCACTTCCTGTCTTTTTGTCACTCACTTTTGAAAGTTGCTCTTGCTCCTATTCCTTTTTCTCCTCCTTTCTCGCCCCTCCTACTGCCGTAAATGGCCCTCCAGAGCTGTCGTAAAATGCTCCTCCCCGCCCTCCATGTGGCGAAAACGCAATCACGCTTGACGGCGCAAGGTGGCTCAGCCGCAAGATGGCGGCGCTGGCGGAGGAGCAGACGGAGGTGGCGGTCAAGTTAGAGCCTGAGGGACCGCCGACGCTGCTACCTCCGCAGGCGGGGGACGGCGCTGGCGAGGGTGGCGGCGGCACAACCAACAACGGCCCCAACGGCGGCGGTGGGAACGTTGCGGCGTCGTCGTCGACCGGCGGGGATGGTGGGACCCCCAAACCCTCGGTGGCTGTCTCCGCCGTTGCCCCGGCGGGGGCGGCCCCGGTGCCCGCCGCTGCTCCGGAGGCCGGCGCTCCCCACGATCGACAGACTCTGCTGGCCGTGCTGCAGTTTCTACGGCAGAGCAACCTCCGCGAGGCCGAAGAGGCGCTGCGCCGTGAGGCCCGGCTGCTGGAGGAGGCAGTGGCGGGCTCCGGAGCCCCGGGAGAGGCGGACGGCGCCGGCGCTGAGACGGCTAGCGCGCTTCTTAGTCGGGTCACCGCCTCGGCCCCCGGCCCTGCGGCCCCCGACCCTCCGGTCAGCGGTGCTTCGGGGTCCGCCGCCGTCTCGGGCTTAGCGACAGGTCCTGCGGCTCCGGGGAAAGGTGAGCCGCGGGGTCCCGGGGAGGCAGGGCCGGCACGAAAGGGAGCGACCCGGGAAGGCAGAGGCTGGCAGGCCTGCACCTCTGCGGGCTTGTTTTGAATTTCCTGGGCCCGCCTCTAGGGCCACATGCCCGCCCCTTTCCCTGGTGCGCCGGCTGCGCAGTCAAACCCTCTTCCGAGCTGTCAGTTCCAGCGAGAGGCTGTGGAGAGCTGTTGAGCTGAGGGATGTATGGGGACGGTGGGCGCGGAGAGGCGGGGACTTTCAAGCTTTTGGTCCATTTCCTCTCATTTGGGCTCTTGAGCCTTGGTCAGGGATACATTAACACTAGCAATATTTGTACAGTTTTGTACTAGCGTACTTTTACTATAAATACTTTGTTATGTATCTTAATTTTCTCAGTTCCACTGTGAGGTAGACAGTACTTCTATTTTAGAGATGAGAAAACAGACTGAGAAAGGCCAAGGGACTTGCTTTGGACCACACAGCCAGGGAATGATGACTATAGTGTAGCCAGTCTCTCTCAAAATATAGGCTAACTAACATTGGTTTTAAATCTTTTAAAGGAATGCAGATTCTTGGGCGTCAGTTCAGACTTAGTGAATCAGACCCTGTGCAGGTGGAGTCCGGGAATCTGCGTTTTAAAATAAATGCTTCCAAGGGGTACTGGTGTAGGGCAAAGTTTGAGAATCATTCACTTAGGAACAGCCGTTGGGCAGACCTGAGTTCAGTTTCTGTCTCTGTTGCTTTTACTTGTGTGATGCTGATTGTTATTCTTCCTAAGCTTGAGAGTTTTTTTTTTCCCCTCTATTAAATGGGTTATTGTGAGATTTATATATAATATATGTAAAATGTCTGGCACTGATAAGTTTATGCCTAGGTATCCATCCCTGACACCTGAGGCTTCCCCCCTCCCCTTTTGTATTTATGAGACCTAATCTTTGCAGCATTGCCAGAAGTGAAGTATGAATATGTAGCATTGTACCCCATAAGTAGAAATGTATGCAAATGTGATTGAGAGGAATCTTTTTTGAATGCTGAATTTTGTGAATGAACTATGAGATAGATGAATTATGTTGTTGGTTATTTTGTTGTAATCTCTCATCTCTTCAGAAACTTGACCTGTTTTTTAGATTGTAACTCAGAAACCAGTAGGGAGGAAAAGAGGCCATCAGAGTAAACTTCTAAAGAACTTCTCTAAAATTTGTGCAGTAAAGAGCATAACAGTACTATAATTGCAACTTAAAAATTTCCAACAAACTCTGATTCAATTGACAGATGTATCATTGTTTGGTATTGAAGTATTACAAATAAATACTCATGCTTTTTGCCTTGAAATGATGGTTATGGAAATTGTTTTAAGCATATAAAATAGATTTGTCTTTTGGAAATATAAATAAGGCAAGTCCTTCCCACCATTAACATGCTTATATTTTATAGGGAGTGATAGATGTACATATATGAAGGTAACAGGATAGGATGTGTTGCTGGACAGTTACAAAATATTTAGGTAGTTCAGAGAGCTGGAAATGTTACTCCAGGGCATAGCTTGGTGGTGGTGGGTGCCATTTGCACTGAGCCTTGAGAGAAGATTAAGATAGTTGTTTGATCTGCACATACCATGTTTTATAAAATTTGTCTTTAAAATAAGGTACCTCTAGGAAAAATATTGAATCTTTCTGTTATTTTTTTTTTTTTTTTTTTTTTTTTTTTTTTACGTTGGGGGTAGGAGTTTATTAATTGATTTATTTATTTTTGCCGTGTTGGGTCTTTGTTTCTGTGCGAGGGCTTTCTCTAGTTGTGGCAAGCGGGGACCACTCTTCATCATGGTGCGCGGGCCTCTCACTATCACGGCCTCTCTTGTTGCGGAGCACAGGCTCCAGACACACAGGCTCAGTAGTTGTGGCTCACGGGCCTAGTTGCTCCGTGGCATGTGGGATCCTCCCAGACCAGGGCTCGAACCCGTGTTCCCTGCATCAGCAGGCAGATTCTCAACCACTGCGCCACCAGGGAAGCCCCTCTTTCTGTTATTGATTTGAAATTTTTATTTTAAGATATGGACAAACCGAAGGAATTTTGGATGGGTGACTGAAACAAAGTGAATCCCATTAAAAGGTTATGTGATTGAGTTGGGGAAGAGCATTTGAGAGGAGAAGGACAAACATCTGAGAAACAGTTCACCTCTGGACCTTAGCAAAAACAGCCTTAGTCTCTTGGTGCATGTCAGGTCACTTTCCTGAAAGTTATTTTTCGTTTTTTAAACAGTTGGAAGTGTAGCTGTGGAAGACCAGCCGGATGTCAGTGCCGTACTATCAGCCTACAACCAACAAGGAGACCCCACAATGTATGAAGAATACTATAGTGGACTGAAACACTTCATTGAATGTTCCTTGGACTGCCATCGGGCAGAGTTATCCCAACTCTTTTATCCCCTATTTGTACACATGTATTTGGAACTAGTCTACAATCAACATGAGAATGAAGCAAAATCATTCTTTGAGAAGTATGTGAATTTATGTATATATTGCTATATATATATATAATGAATACACGCATCTGTAACTACACAAATGTAAGATTGCAACTCAAAAAGTACTTTATGAAGGAGAGGTACCTGGTGCTATGAGAACCTAAAATGAGGGATTTGATCTAGTTGCAGAAGTCAGGGAAGGCTCCCAGAGGAAGTGATGCTTGAGGTAGGATCTGAAGATTGAACAGGAGTTAACCAGGGGAAGAGAAGAGGGAGAAGCATGTGTGACAGCTCTGTGGCAGGAAGGATCATGGTAGGTACAGAGATGAAAGGCAAGTGTGGCTGGAGCAGAGTGTGAGGGTGGGGTGTGGTACAACAGGAAGCTGGCCGGTTGATTAGGGGCTGGAGCAGGCGGTTCTTGGGCCTTATTGAGGGTCTTTGTTTATCCTCAGAGCAGTAGGAGGTTGTATTGGATGGGATTAGATTTGGCTGAGATGCACTGAAAAGTCAAAACAATGTTGGCGTAAATAAAAGTTTATGTTTACTTTTATCCTAAGAGCAATATGAAGCTGTGTTAGGATTAGATTAGACTGAGAGTGACTGGACCCCAAACAGTAGAGGCTTGGATACGATAAAAGTTTATTTCTCTCTCTCATGAATGTAGGCAGTCTAGGACTGGTATGGAGTCCTTGATTATCAAGGACCCAGGCTCTGTTGATTTATTTTGTAGCTCTGACATCCTTGGCATGCATTTTCCACCTGTGGTACAAGGTGATTCTCTGGCTCTAAGAAATCATATCAGCGTTACAGTCAGCAGGGAGGGCACACATCCTTCCTGGAAGTGACATATATTTCTCCCTTTTTTATGTCATTAGTCAATGGCCAAGGGAGGTAGGAAATATGGTCTTTACCTAGGTGTCTATGTGACAGCTAGTATTCAGGTGTTTTATTGTGGAGGAAGAAAGAAAAAAATGGATATTTGGGGACAGTGAGACATCTTTGCCAGAGAAGTCATTGAAGGACCATGTTATTATTAGATTTACATTTTGAAAGGACCTTTATGCAGTGGGGAAAACAGATGGTGGGGGACAGAGTGATTATAGGTTGACCATTTTGGGGGTTATTGTACTGGTTCTCAACGGAAGGTAATATTATGCCTCCTTCCTCTGGGCTGTTTGAAACTGGAGGTGTTTTTGGTTGTCGTAATGACTAGGCTGGAGGATCAGGTGTCTTAGGGATTCCAAAAGTTCCAATACGTGCAGGTAGTCCCACTTAGCAATGAATTTTTTGCCCCAAATACTAGTTGCAACCCTGTTGAGAAACACTGGACTAGGGTGTGAGAGCGTTGGTGAAGGGAAGTAGACATATTCGTGAGGCACTTGGTGAGTGATTGGATATGGAGGTGTAAGGGAGATGAAAGTATAATTGATAATCCCTAGGTTTCTGGCTCCCCTAGCTTTATAGGGGTGCTCTTCACTGAGGTAGAAAACCCTAGAAGAGGACCGGTTCTGTCAGGTTGTAGAATAATCTTGAGTTCAGATTTGTTTATGCCTTTGACTTATTTAAGAGATGTCAAGTTGATAGATGGAGGATATATAAAGCTCTGAGCTTAGAGGAGAGGTAGGGACTGGAGCCATAAATTGGAGTGTGTGCAATATTGATGGATAGGGATGAGACTGTCTAGGAAGGAGTATGAACTAAGTCAATGGGAGGGCTAGGCCTGGGCCTCAAGGAACTCCAACATTTGGAGTAGAAGAGATGACCAAGTAGAAGAAAAAGGAGAGGCCAGAGAAGCAGGAAGAAAACCAGGAGAGTGTTGAGTTATAGAAGCCAAAGAAAAGGAGTGTTTAAGAAGGAGGCAGTGCTGAACAGTTTAAATGAGAGCTCTTTGGTACAAGCAATAGACCCAGAAGCTAGAACTTGTCAGGTAACACAGGTAGTGGTAATAGAGGAACAAGAGAACTCAGGACTCCTGGCTTCTGTGTCATTATATTCATTCATTATTCTACAGTGCCTAATAGGAGGTATATAAGGCAAATGTTCTGTAGCTCACTGTTTCTGAAAGAAAAGATTAAGGCTGATGGTGACAGAATTTGTAAGCTCATTTTTCTTACAGTACTGTCATCAAAAAACCTCTTCTTCCAGTCTCATGGTGTAGCCATCTCCTCACATAGGAAGCTGGAATATCGTAGGGGACTGACTTTCTGTGTCCTTGTCATGAACAGTCTCAGCCCTTGCCAGGACCCCATGCTCAGATGAGCTTATTGGTGGCGACTAATACAACACCAGGAGGCTGAGATTTCTAATTTCATTCAAATCTTAGACAGAAACTCTTAATTCATGTCTTGATGAGTCATAGTAGGGTAGCACAGGTAACAGTTTAGGAATCTACTGGCTGTGTGTCAGAGCTAGAGTCCTAATATGTTTAATCATTTGTTTTCTAAATGTTTTTGCATTGTTTGCTGCTCTTTGTGAGTGTCAATATATGATCCTTACATTTTATTTTATTAGGATAATTAAGATTTGTAGAAACAAAAATACATTTAAATTTAGTAATTGTCATCAAGGCTGAAAGCTTTATTTAATTGCCTTTGGTAATGGTGAGTAAATGGAGTGCTCACTGTTTGATATCAACACGTTTGTTCTTTAGTCATGTTATTAAAGTACGGATGTTTATTCTTTATATCTGGTATTAAGAATATGCGAAATCACTAAAAATGAAGGGTTTTGTGAGAATGTCATGTGTTGATTATTGTTGAGAGGCTGGGTGATAGGTACACTGAATTCCTTATAATAGTTTCTACTTTTGTATGTGTGTGAAATTTCCCATAATAAAAAGTTTTAAAAAGTGAGTTTTGAGAGAACATAAAATTTAGTAGAGCAAAGTTTCTAACATTTTCAAATGTCTACCAATGGTGGCATTCAAATGAGACTGTCTGCCAATGGTGGATAGCTTATCTTTCATTCATTTATGGTATTTATTTCAAATCCTCTTAAAATGTTTATGATGCATTTATTTCATTAGAGAATTAAATTGGTCATTTTTAGGATGAATTCAGAACTGAATTGTAATCATTTTGAAATGCGTTACTTCTTATCCTACAGCTTAGTCCACGATTATTCAGACTACTACGTTGAAAATATTCTGGGATGTTTATAAATATATGGGGGAGAGGCAGATCCCTTAACGATTACATTGAAAAATGACTTTTTAAAATCACTGAAACAGGTTCCATGGAGATCAGGAATGTTATTACCAGGATGACCTTCGAGTATTATCTAGTCTTACCAAAAAGGAACACATGAAAGGGAATGAGACCATGTTGGATTTTCGAACAAGTAAATTTGTTCTGCGTATTTCCCGAGACTCGTACCAACTCTTGAAGAGGCATCTTCAGGAGAAACAGAACAATCAGATATGGAACATAGTTCAGGAGCACCTCTACATTGACATCTTTGATGGGATGCCGCGTAGTAAGCAACAGATAGATGCGATGGTGGGAAGTTTGGCAGGAGAGGCTAAACGAGAGGCAAACAAATCAAAGGTATGGGAATAAACCTAAGAACTATATAATGCAGATTATGAAAAATTGTAGCATTTCCATCTACATAATTTACACATTTTTCTTATAGCTAGTTTGGGAATAATTTTACACTGTATACTAAGTTTCATGTTCTAAGGATGATGTATATATTAGTGAGAATTTGGGAATGGATGCATTTAACAGAACCCTGACTACATTGGCAGAAGCAAGTAAGGGTTTTTCTCACATAAAATGAATTAAAGCAGAAGGCCCTCCTAGGCTGGTGTGAGGGTTCCACAGTGCCATCAAGGACCCTGGGTCCTTCTACTTTCTGCTCTGCCATCTTCAGAACGTGGCTTTCTTCATTGTGCTCACAGGTGGCTATTGCAGTGCCAGCTTTGCATCTGTATTCCAGGAAGGCAGAAGGGGGAGGATGAAAGACATACCTGCTGAATCTCTCCCTTTTTATCAGGAAAACAGTATTTTTTTCTAAAACACTACCCAGTATATCTGTGTGTACATCTATTGGCCAGAATGATATTATATGGCCATTGTATGGCTTCACGGGAGCCCGGGAACAGAAATTATTTTAACTGAGCATACTGCTGCTCCAACAAAATCAGGGTTCTGTTAGTAAGGAAGAAGGGGAGATTGGCTACTGGGTAGACAAGTACAGAATCTGCTTCAGGATATACATGACCCTATTGTAATTGTGATTCCTCCTATCAAGATATGAAAAGGATGTATTAATGAACAAAAAAGTAATTTAAAAAATTGGCTCCTTTGACTTGTAGGTATTTTTTGGTTTATTAAAAGAGCCAGAAATTGAGGTGCCTTTGGATGATGAGGATGAAGAAGGAGAAAATGAAGAAGGAAAACCTAAAAAGAAGAAGCCTAAAAAAGATAGTATCGGATCCAAAAGCAAAAAACAAGATCCCAATGCTCCACCTCAAAACAGGTGAGGAAAAAAACCTCAGGAACATGTGTGGAAGTTTAAGACAATGTTATAGATGGTTCAAGTTATTTAATATTCAGAGTAATTTCCAGTCTGTTTTTCTTTCACAGAATCCCTCTTCCTGAGTTGAAAGATTCAGATAAATTGGATAAGATCATGAATATGAAAGAAACCACCAAACGAGTACGCCTTGGGCCAGATTGTTTACCCTCAATTTGTTTCTATACATTCCTCAATGCTTACCAGGTTGGTAAAATGATTTGGCAATTTCTGGGAGAAAATTAGGAGTCATGAAAAATAGTGATTACCATTAAAAGTAACTTAGATGTCTTAACTAAAATGAAGATTTCTTCTTTAAACTCTTGATACAAATATGGCTTAAAGACAGCAGTTAGGAAAGCAGAATTGGACATTGCTCAGAATAGATAGAAGGCAATGTTTAAAAGACCTTTAGCGACTTATAGGTACCAGAATCTTGCTTGTATGTGTCCTTCATTTCACTGATCAGAATTCTGCTAGCCTTTGAAAAAGGAGGAAGCTATGTGGTTCATCTCCCTTGAACTTAAGTACTTACGTAAACTTAATATTTTTTATTAAGAATTCTTCACATCTTTATGTCTGTAAGCCTCTATAGACATAAGGCTTTATAATAGGCTGCTGAGGATATATTTAGTAAAGTACAAAAATGATTAACATTTGCTTTATATGATGCACTCCAAATTCAGAGGGCAAAAAGGGGTAAATGACGTGTTCTCAAAGTAAGTGCTTTTGAACAGTTGATTTCAAAGGAGAATGAAATCTCAAATGATCTTTTATATGAGAAAAATAGCTATCATTATATATTCTCTAATATGTGATTATAATTTTTTCCCTAAAACAGTATCGTTTAGTGTGTGTGTGTGTGTGTGTGTGTGTGTATATATATATATATATATTTTTTAATTGGCAGGGCCTCACTGCAGTGGATGTCACTGATGATTCTAGTTTGATTGCTGGAGGTTTTGCAGATTCAACTGTCAGAGTGTGGTCTGTGACACCCAAAAAGCTTCGTAGTGTCAAACAAGCAGCAGGTAACTGAGATGACCTGTCAGGATATAAGCTCATTGTTAGTTTACACCAATCTTGATTCCAAGAAGTATACAGAAGACATTGTGACCTTAGCAGAATTTCACTTGATTTTACTTTAAGTCAAAATGGCTAATAACATTGCCAACAGTGAAAAGTGCATTGGAGTGGCAATCAGGAGACTGGGGTGCTAGTCTGGTTTAATTTCACTGGTCCTCAGTTTTCTCATCTGTAGAATGAGGACATTAGGCTAGAAAACTCCCTAAGGTTAAAAATCTTAACATTTTATGATTGTTTGCTTGTGAATTAAAAAAAAAAAACTTTAAATAGTGGGAGAGTACTTTCTGTTTTAGCCATAAAAATGGCTAAAATGAACTAAGACCAGGGTTACATTTTAAAGAAAGTTTCTTGCTAACTGTATTGTTAAACAAGATAATACATTTTCAATAATTTATTTTAATATTTCTGTAGTTTCCTTTTGTGAAACATGGTGATATAATGGATAAATTTGAGTTTCAGCCCTAGTTCCAACACTAAGTAGCTGTGTGCACTCTGGCATATTATTAACTGTTCTGAACCTCACTTTCTTCTCTTATACACTGGGATGATAGCACCTAATTTAGAGGCATTAGCACAGTGGTTGGTATGTAGGAGGAACAGTTCAAATGTTAGTTCTTCTCCTGAACTGTGATGTAATTGCCTTAAAATGTTTTAATGAATGTACTTTAAAAAATTAACATTTCTGGACCATTTTAGATCTTAGCCTCATAGATAAAGAATCTGATGATGTCTTAGAAAGAATCATGGATGAGAAAACAGCAAGTGAGTTGAAGATTTTGTATGGTCACAGTGGGCCCGTCTATGGAGCCAGCTTCAGTCCAGATAGGTAAAATACAAACAAAAGAATTAAATACTGCTGTATTACATTGAGATTATATGAAAGTTAACTACTGGGAACATTATGAGAATGTTGGGGAAAATTCCTTTAGAAAAATCTTGTGGTTGCCTATCATTCATTCTTTTTTTTTTTGCGGTACGCGGGCCTCTCACTGTTGCGGCCTCTCCCGCTGTGGAGCACAGGCTCCGGATGCACAGGCTCAGCGGCCATGGCTCATGGGCCCAGCCGCTCCGCGGCATGTGGGATCTTCCCGGACCGGGGCACATACCCGTGTCCCGTGCATCGGTAGGCGGACTCTCAACCACTGCGCCACCAGGGAAGCCCCGTTTTTATTATTACTATTTTTTTTGTAGAGAATTATTTTATTATCCTTTAAAATTTTTTTTAAATTCATTTTTATTGGAGTATAGTTGCTTTACATTGTTGTGTTAGTTTCTGCTGTACAGCAAAGTGAATCAGCTATATGTATACATGTATCCCCTTTTTTGGATTTCCTTCCTATTTAGGTCACCACAGAGCACTGAGTAGAGTTCCCTGTGCTATACAGTAGGTTCTCATTAGTTATCTATTTTATACATAGTAGTGCATTATCTTTTAGCATCTTGCCCTCTGCTGATTTATATTGGGGTACTGGTGTATAATACCCAAATTTACAGAATCAGGATACATAGCTTTGGGTTTGCTGGTTATAAAAATCAGCTTTAGTTTTGTGTAACTCCAGTAGGGGTTGAATTGCTTCTTTGGGTTCTTTCTTTGGGTTTTGTGGCTACTGCTGTCTTCTGTCATCTCCAAATTCACAACAGATTACTGATATTAAAGGCATATTACCTATCAATTGAAGATTTATCTTTGTATAATCAAAAGAACTAAGAGAATACTGAAAAGGGAATTTGAAACCCACAAATATGTTTGCCTATTTTTCATGATCTCTAACATTCTGTAGAAATGCAGGGAGGGTATTTTGTTATAATAATACCATCTGTATCTTATTTGATAGATAATAGCTTTCAATCCATCAAGATTTTCATCCTTATGAAACTTTGAGAATGAGGATTTTTGTTATTTTATAGGATTTAGCCAGATGGTACATTTTTACTTGAGGGAAACTTCTGATTTCATTGAAAACCGTAGTACTTTCTGAGTAATTCAGCTTTTCTGTTCATTTCTGAAGAAGGTAGAGTATTATTCTCTCGTTATAGTGTTTTTTGTTTTGGCTTTTTTTTTTTTTTTTTTTTGGGGTCTAAAAGATGTTTACTTCTAAATTCTTACACAACTTTTACAGGATATGAAAATAGCATCTCCATTTTGAAGTAAAAAATTAAGTTTTAAGTGACATATCACATTTCTTAGAAGCCTTTCTCAGGTGACCTTATTTGATCATACTTTTTGTCATTACATCTTTGGTATTTTTTTTTCAAAGAACTGTGATTTTCCTCTTAATAGATAATGTTTTTAAAATAATCTAGCCTCATTCAGTAGGTGCTCGGTAGATGTAGAGTGTCACGGCTAACATTAGTTAGTACTTTCAACTCTTGTTATCTACTGTGAATTTCATGTATAAATTAAAAGTGAGATGTAGCATGTCAGTTAGCTATGTTTAATATATACAAATGTACATAGAAACTGGACAGGTAACTAAGTTATTCTAGGAATCGAATGTACTACCTTCTTTTCTCTCAGGAACTACCTGCTTTCCTCTTCAGAAGATGGAACTGTTAGATTGTGGAGTCTTCAAACATTTACCTGCTTGGTGGGATATAAAGGACACAACTATCCAGTGTGGGACACACAGTTTTCTCCATATGGATATTATTTTGTGTCAGGGGGCCACGACCGAGTAGCTCGGTAAGAACATTATGAGCTTAGGACTGGGCCTATTCAAGGAACAGAATGGTTTCTTGTTGGGAATTAGAAACTCCAGCCAAACTCATTTTTGCTTCTATTATTCAGGATCAACATTTTGAGAACGTCAGCATTTATAGGTCCTTATTTGAAAACGAATTTGGGACAGGAATATTACTGTCTGCAATTATGTCTATACCAAGAGTCCATGCCCTCCCCTTCCCCAACTGGATGCTAAACCTTGTCTTTTACAACCACTGTGAGCATGTTTATTTCCCTGTCATCTCCTTAGAAGTTGAGGATGAGGTGTCTTGGGTTAGAAACTAATTATGTGGTGGCCAAAACTAGGGAAAAATACTCTTCTATAAGTTAGACTAGGAGTTGGAGTGGGGGGTGTACATACAGAGAACTAAAGGATTATAGAATTAAAAAATTTTTGTACCGTATCAGTTAGTTTTTCTTAAGAATGTTTAGGGAATTCCCTGGCGGTCCAGTGGTTAGGACTCTGCGCTTTCACTGCCGAGGGCACGAGTTCAATCCCTGGTCAGGGAACTAAGATCCCACAAGCCGCACTGCAGCCAAAAAAAAAAGAATGTTTAGTCTCAGTCATTCCATCTTCTTTCCCTCAGGTAACTAGTGAGTGGGACCCATTTGGAGCTAACAGTTCACATGGTGGTTTCTATATTTATTTTGGATAGAATTTTGGCATTTCACAGTTATCTAATTACCTTCTTTTGTTTTCAATAATTTTTTTAAAGGCTCTGGGCTACAGATCACTATCAGCCTTTAAGGATATTTGCTGGCCATCTTGCTGATGTGAATTGTACCAGATTCCATCCCAATTCTAATTATGTTGCTACGGGCTCTGCAGACAGAACTGTGCGGCTCTGGGATGTCCTGAATGGGAACTGTGTAAGGATCTTCACTGGACACAAGGTATTTTATACCTTCATTATTCCAGCACACAAGGTTCTTTTGAGATAAAAATAGTTTAAAAATTAACCAGATGGATGGACCTAGAGTCTGTCATACAGAGTGAAGTAAGTCTGAAAGAGAAAAACAAATACCATATGCTAACACATATATATGGAATCTAAAAAAAAATGGTTCTGATGAACCTAGGGGCAGGACAGGAATAAAGACGCAGACGTAGGGAATGGACTTGAGAACACGGGGAGGGGGAAGGGTAAGCTGGGACGGAGTGAGAGAGTAGCATTGACATATATACACTACCAAATGTAAAATAGCTAGTGGGAAGCAGCTGCATAGCACAGGGAGATCAGCTCGGTGCTTTGTGACCACTTAGAGTGGTGGGAGGGAGGCGCAAGAGGGAGGGGATATGGGGATATATGTATATGTATAGCTGATTCACTTTGTTATACAGCAGAAACTAACACAACATTGTAAAGCAATTATATGCCCCAATAAAGATGTTAAAAAAAAATTAACCAGTGACACATTTTAAAGATACTGTTCGCACCACTAGACTTTATAATTCTAACTTTTGTCTTATTTTCTTAGGTATTTTTAACCCTATTTTTGATTCTTTCCATGGACTTCTTTTCTAGGGACCAATTCATTCCTTGACATTTTCTCCCAATGGGAGATTCCTGGCTACAGGAGCAACAGATGGCAGAGTACTCCTTTGGGATATTGGACATGGTTTGATGGTTGGAGAATTAAAAGGCCACAGTGATACAGTCTGTTCACTTAGATTTAGTAGAGATGGTGAAATTTTGGCATCAGGTAAATGACTAGAAATGGCTTTGTGGTAAAGGGTCAATGGTATATTTAAAGGAAGCACTGAATGTTGACCATTGCAAAATTAAGTCCTGCTGTTTTTTAAGTTTTGCTTCTCCTTAGCCATGATTCCAGATTGTTATCCTATATGTATGTTGACTTTTCAGGTTAAAACTACTGCTTGAAGTGCTTCTTTAGAGGGAAGAGTTATTAATCAAGTTTAGATTTTTTTCACCAGGAATAAAAAGCAAATGCATAAAGCATACTTGACAGAATCTCAGAATCTAAATAGGGCAGATGCTACTAAATGATTTCCTTTGATCTCCCCTTAGGTTCAATGGATAATACAGTACGGTTATGGGATGCTATCAAAGCATTTGAAGATTTAGAGACTGATGACTTTACTACAGCCACTGGGCATATAAATTTACCTGAGAATTCACAGGAGTTATTGTTGGGAACATATATGACCAAATCAACACCAGTTGTACACCTCCATTTTACTAGAAGAAACTTGGTTCTAGCTGCAGGAGCTTATAGTCCGCAATAAACCATCGGTAAAGACCTTTGGAAGCTACTGTTTGAAAAAGGGAGACTAAAAGCAAATACCTCAGTGATTAATATTTAAGCTACAAAGAATGTTTTGTCTATATGGATCTGGAAGTATGCTGCTTGGAAAATCTGAACAGGATAGTTCCACATTTCTATAGCAACCACATTTAACTAATTTCCGTTAGTTGAATAAGAGGTATTATGTTCATGGAGGGGACATTTAAGGTGCTTTGGATTTTGTGGAAACTATGCATCACCTGTTCGAATGCTATTTTAATTTATTATGTTTAGAAAAAAATCAGTAGATTTCAGTAATTCATCCTGCTTCAAGGTTCAAATTGAGTAATATAATACCATCCTGAATTTTAGCTGAAGAATTCTATGAGCATGTATGTTCCTGCTGTAAAAATGTAGTTACTGTATGGCACTCAAGTACTACGTTAAATGATCCACTAGCATTTTTGCTTGGCTCATAATTAGTGGAATGTACGTTAACTGGGTAAGGTGAACTACAATTCCTTTTTGAGAAATAGATGAAGTACAACCATCCATCGACATCTGAATTTATACCGGTTGGATTGAGTGCACGCAAACACTCTGTAAACCAGGTGAAGAAATTAACTTCCATGTTCTACTTCAGCTAAAATGGCTACATACAACCTAGTACACTTGAAGTCAGACATTTCAATTGCTTACCTCCAGTACTGAGCCTTGCTTTGGGAAACTAAAAGATTTAGACCAAGTCACTGCCAGTTTTTTGCCTTTGTTGCATTTTGTACAGTTTTTATATTTTTGATATCTTGTAAATAAAGACAACCAGCTTTTCCAGGTTCATAATTTATTGTACAAATTGGGTATCACATGATGAGTTGACATTAGCTTCTTCAGGCATGGGAACTTAACAGATGAGGTACAGTTGAGAATCCTATAAACAAAACAAAAATTGTTTAGACACCAATGTGTTCAACTCTACTTTTAAGACATTCAGTAATTACTAGTACAAGACTATCCGTGAACCCCCCTGAAATTGAATGCAAATTCATTAGATTCTCAAAGGAGTCAGTAACCCCCCAAAATTTAGGTGTCTCTCAGCTTAATACAATTTAACACTCCCCCTTTAACAAAAGAGCTGCCAATAATTCAGTATGATGCTAAATGTATACCATTAGAAAAGCCTAGTACATAGAATAACATCTTTTTTCATAAAGTAGTATTTTAAACAGTAGAAAACAGGGAGGGTGTATTATCTCCATTGTAAAAACAAAGTTAGGAGGAACCTAACATGAAAAATTGGGCAAAAAACTGCCTGTCAGGAACAAGCCATGGGCCACTGCATTCCGGGATATGCAGTCAGTCCCTTAAGGTCAATAGTTTTGTGACTGGAAAAGTTTTTAAGAGGAAAGGAAAAAATTTTCTGTCATGGAGGGCTACATTAGATAAAGATCTGGGTTTGGGGTTTTGTGTTTTCTGCACCTCATCTACCGCCAACACAACAAATATTTACTCAAGCAAGGGCAAATGGGGGTTGGGTGGCACTATAAGAAGAAAATGAAGTCTAGGGGGATTTAAGGAAGAGACAGAATGGCTTACATAAAAATTGAAACTAGCAAAAACCAAGATATATTTGCAACTGATTTAAAAGGCTGGTTAATAACTATTAAGAGAGCTTATACAAGAGAGAGAAGGTCTTCACAAAGAGAAAGTCCCAAATGTTAAATGAGAAGAACACAGAATGTTAAGAAAAATACAAGTGGTAAACAAATGGAAAAAATATACAACTTTATCAAAAAGAGATTATTTTTACTCCTCAAATTAACAAAAATCAGAAACTGATGTTAGTCAACACTGCCTGGGGAAGAAAGCTAGGCACCCCACAACCCTCTGGGAAGGCGCTTCACCTTAAGAAAACAGTCACAGATACAAACATTTCATGCTCAAAGGCATTCATTGTAATGTTATTTATATTAAGAAAAAATTCTAGTAGGAGACATTTCCTCTGTGAAATAAATCATATACCCATGAGCACTCATGCATTCAAATTATAGAGAACATGCATGTTATAAGACAAAATTACAGATATGGATCATAGCCACTGGAAACCAAACAAATATATTAAAAAAGAGCTAAACCGAAATGTTAACGAACATTGTCAGGGTAATGGGGACATGGACAATATTTTTCTTTCTTTTTTTTTTCTTGAATGTAATAAAATTTGAACAGTATACTTGTATAGTGGGGGGGGGGAACCCTAAGATCAAAATGGCAAAGTTATATAAAGTCTTAAATGTTAATTTCTTACCGTTTATGTTGCTTTCACAGCTGGAGTTTTTTTAGACCTTAACTTAAAGTATAAAACGATCAAAGCAACACCTCCATATGTGGCCAGTACACACTGAAAACGAGAGGAAAAAGTAAACAAGAGTTGTTGTCACGTCTATTTTATTCTAAAACAACTGCTTAAAGGTATCATTAATACTTACATTCATTCTCCCTGTGAGAGTGTAAGAGTTGAAATATTTTTTGATACCAGTGAATTGGAACTGAGCATCAGTTTCTGGACCTGCCATGATTTCAATCTTTTAAAAAAAGAAAGAAAGCAACAAATTGGTTTGGATGCAATTTAAAAGAAAAAAATTTTTTAATTAAAAATTTCAAAAAAATTCATTACATATAAATGTTGTAAATTTTATGTATGCCCCACCCAACAAAGCAGCAGAAAAACGGTGGAAAAAACCTTGCTGATAAGAGAAACGTTTGGAAGGAGGACTTTATCTTGGTTGTTATCACACAACACTCCAGAATATATATCAAATCACTCGGCACAGGAAGAGTCTTTAAGTCCATCCTCTGACTCAATATTGGTTGATGTTTTCATTCCTGGCTCTATCTATACCACAGTACACTGTACCTGGAATTAATCAGTTTTAAGACTAGCTGAAAGCTGGAGCTTGTGATACTTTTCAAAGTTCCTCAGAGGGGTAGCCACCAACTAAACAGCTCACCTTGCAACCCCTCTTTTTACAGTTTTTCTTATAAATTTAGGACCTCCATGGGAAGGAGGAGAAGGGGTCATTTACTAAATGGAGTTGATACATACTAACTATTGGTGGGGGCGGGGAGCTGAAATCCTTACTCCTTACACCAAAACAGATCAAAAGATTTAAATGTAAAAGTGAAGCCAAAATATCCTGAAGAAAACATGGGCAAATATTTTAATCATCTTAGGGAAGGGAAAATATAAAGGTGGCCAAATGCAAAAAGGTGAAACATACATCACCTAATGATCAAAGAAATGTAAAATGAGACCAATATTTAGCCATCAGGCTACAAAGATAAATTTATGATAATTAGCAGTAGTAGTGGGAATGTGGGAAAATAAGGATTCTCTCTGTTGCCTGGAGGGAGTGTAACTGGTACAACCTTCCTAATACGCAATTCTTCTGCAATAGCTATCAAATTAAAAACTTAGCATATCCTTTTACCTAGCTGGTTCGTTTGTTCGCCAGGAATTTATCCTTATAGAAATATTACAAAGTAGAAACATATAGTATGGTTCAAAAATGGTAAATGAAATAGTTTATGAAAATAAAGAAGAACTAGAAGTCCGTCTACAGGAGACTGATAAGTGATGGTTTCCACTGAAGGAAACAGAATGCATGGAGATCTTTATATATAGACATGGAATGATGTCCTCATGCACGCAGATCTTTATGTACTGACATGGAAACACGTCCCAATGTCATGTTAAATATTTTAAAAATCCTATTTCTGGACATTATAGAGCACATCAATGGTTCTCAAAGTCTGGTCCCCACACTGTCACTATTCATGGAAACTTGTTAGAAATGAAAATTCTCAGGCCTATTGAATCAGAAACCCTGAGTCCCAACAATCTGTTTTAATATGCCCTCTAGGTGATTCTGATGTATGTTAAAAGTTTGAAAAACACTGCAGTAACAGAAACAAAACGAGATGCTTATTAGTAATTATATTGGGAAAAAAACCTGGAAGAATATATAGCAAACTTTAAAACGGGGTTACAGTTATAGAACCTATGTATTTCACAAAGGCGTGTATTTCTTTTATAATAAAAAATAGTAAAGGCACATTCAAAGGTCACCAGAACAACACTCGAAAATTCGTCTGTATGACCGCCTATCTACCACGACCGACGCCACGCCGAGTCGATTGGCAATATAAACGAGCCGGTCGAGGTCCGGTCGAGATTGGTAGGCAGTGGCAGTGACTCAGTTGGCTCTTGATGAAATGGAAGCGGGAGAGACCTGCGAGGAAGTCGTTGCTATGGAAACTGGCACTCTCCAGTTTACCATTCAAAGGCCTTCAGAGGCATTCACATGCATAGAATTGGCAATGAAACTTTGGACAAATGACCTTAATTTTGAAAACTGTTTCAAGAAAGTTCTTGTAGCAATGAAGGATTCCAAACTTCCCTGGGCCACCTTAGGGGCCTTGGCCAGTTCAGGCCCAGTAGGAAAATCTCCATTAAAAGAAATCTTTATGATATAGCTTTCATATTAATTGTTTTATTTTAGTAAACTTATTAAACACATGCTTTCCCATTCATCTTCAGGACAGATTTTTGGATTCTCATAGTGTCAAGTAGGTTTCTCGGAGAAACCCTACAGAAAATAAGGGCTTAACTTTGTCCAATTATTAACTGATAATTCCGACTACCTTGTGTTTAACAAACATTTTCAGAAGGTGAAATGGTGTACAATTGAAACAATATTAAGGTGCTTTGAACTTCTCTCCACACAATATAGAAGGAAGGCTGATGTTTGCAATATTACACAGAGGACTAATTCTGACTGCAGGGAAAGGCACAGTACAGGAACTGCAATTTAGTCTAGGTTGTAAAGAAAGACTCTTAAAAAACGCTGCGATGGAGGGGAAACTGAGATAAACAACTGGAGCAAAGCCTGCAAGCACTTGGGTCTGCTTCCTCAGCAAATTGCAGGTTACTTTTGGGCAAACATCAGGAATCCTCGTGTTAGAGGGTACTTTGTGGAATAACTGAACTGAAACTTGCTTTCCTTCTGAGTCATACTTCAGTTTAGAAAGACATTAATGAAAAATACCTAGACTAAACTGTACTAACTGCTAAACTGTAGCCTATGGCAGAGTCTAAGCGATGGGGTCTTCGCTTGTTTCTAATTAAGGGGCGAACTGCTATTAAGTATAATTCATCTTTCCACGCCTCTCTTCACCTGTAAAATGGGCCCTTCAGAAACTACCCTCGCTACTTTCTGTTTCTGGGTACTGCTGTTGTGTCGGACCGGACACCCACCTGGATTGGTGAGATGACGCGGTAAAGGAGGCAAAGACGAGGGAGAGCCGCTCACGTACCAGAAGCAGCAGCCTCTTGCACTTAAAGGAGTTTACAGCTCTCTATTCTGGCTACCTCCTAGGAAAGGCCTTCCCCACTGATCGAACAGATTGAAATCTAACCCGCTTATCGCGGGCTCGGCGAAGCGCAGAAGGCGGGCTACACTCACTCGCGCTTGACAAAGGCTGCAGCGCAGCTAAAGGAGGCCTAGCTGGACAGCTTCCTAAGCACAGCTCAGTGCAAACAAACTGCTTTGCGCATACAGTGGGAAAGAGGTAAACATGACCAGAGGGGGTCAAAAGCCCGAGTTCTCATCCAATATTACGTCACTGGGTGACCTTGGGACACTCCCTTCGCTGCGGGCCTTTTTCTCCACTGGAAAATGCATTCTAAGGGCCTTTATGAGCTGGGGGAAAGGGGCCTTTAACTCGCACCAAAGCTTCCCAGCCACTGTCCGAACCCTCACGCCCGGCCCTCATTTTCTCTAATTTCTTTTCCATTCACCATCACTCTCCCCCACCCCACGCCCCCCACCCAAAGCGAAGACCTCGCGGTGTGCCCGAACCAGGAAACGGTCGGATTCTAGGCCAGCCCCACAAAGCGGAGCCGCCAGGTTCGAGCCCGGGTTCCCCTCCACACCCACCTTCCAAAACGAACAGACCCCGCGGCAAGTGTCCTTCAACTGACGAAGCTGCTCCTCAGCCCCGCCGGAAGAAGCCGCCTCCCCCGCAAACGTTCAACGGGCCTTACGGAGTTGGCCCTCCGTGCCGACTGGCTACGGCTCTAAGTCCCGCCCTTCCGCTTCCTGTCTCTAAATGGCTCGCCCCCCACCCCGCCCCGCCCTATAGGACTCGGTACAGCATACCGAAGGAGGCTTTGAGCCCGCCCACGCTTCCGGAAGAGCAGCCTTGGGCTGCTGGTGTCTAGACTCCGCGTGTGTGATTACAGTGGCTCGGCCTCCGAAGTAGAAGTGCTGGCGTCCTGGGGCTGGTGAGTGGGGGTAAAAGGCGACAAGGGTGGAAACTGAGTGGCTTCCAGGTCTGTCCCAGTACTAGGTCCTCTGGATCCCTGCCATGCACCCGCAGTGCCGGGTGAGTGGTTGGGCTCCGAAGCCGGCTCTGCTGGAGTGGTCCCTGTAACGTCAGAATATGTCCCCAGGAAGTAGCTCAAGGCCCTTCTTTGTCGCGGGATCAGTTTACTCTTTGAAGCTTCAGTTTCGCCTTGTCTGAAATGAGATTAAGGGTCAAATTCCTAATAAACTGGACGGCATTGCTTGTTCTATTTCTACCAAACACATCCATTCCTGATTCCAACTCCTAGGCTCCCTCTAGGTCTTCACCTCTTTCACAGTCTCAAGCCTTTTTAGATTCCTATTCCCAAGTGTCTCTCAGAACCAACCCCTATCTTCTGTTCTCACTTTTAGCTATTCAGTAGTTCTGGTTCTTATGATTTCTCTGTTGTACTGCAGTTAAATCCTTGTACCCGGTGTACCTTCCTTCTGTCCTATTTCCCTGTCCAATCTATAGCCTGAAGTATATATATTTTTTGTTACTTTCTGTCTTTCCCTCTTCTTAAGGCTCTGACTTGCCAAAGTGAACGTTAATCTATTCACACCTGATGAAAGATCTGACACAAAAAGCCCAACGTGTCTTTTAAAATTTAACTCCAATTATTATGCTTTATTCACCTTGTAATCTAGTTGAACAGTTC
The DNA here is from genome assembly GCF_964165515.1 of Mesoplodon bidens. NCBI lineage: Eukaryota > Metazoa > Chordata > Mammalia > Artiodactyla > Ziphiidae > Mesoplodon > Mesoplodon bidens. The sequence goes on along the minus strand of NC_138176.1, from coordinate 26,733,329 downwards.
TTCAAAGAAAGGCAAGAGCAAGCTTTTGAGCAGCTTGACAGACATTGCTGGTGCTTATCGAAATAATTGTTTTTTTTTCCTATTTCCATGCTTTTTCTCGTATTCCTTCTGTTTTTCCCTTTCCACCTGTCAAAATTTTATTCATCTTTTAACATTCAGCTCAAACGCATCTTTTTTAGGAAGCTTTCCTCCTTTGCTGAAGCCTCATTATTTCCTACCACCTTGTTGATAGTTTATAATCTGATTTGTATTTTAGATAGTTTGCGTAATTGTTTTATCTTCTTAAAAGTATGTGTATTCTTTGAAGGTAGGGGGTTATGTATTCATCTGTGTATGTATCTGTGACTTAACTGAAACTGCTTAATGATATTTACTACATTGAAACTAACTTCTTTTACTGGAGAAAAATGTGTGGACTTGTGGTTTTGAAGCAAAGACCTTTGGAAAGATGAATTATGGATTATCTGTTGCCTGGCATCAAACCATCCATTTCTTAGTCCTGAATGCTGTCCAGCACATTCGTGCTAGAAGGCTCTATCTCTTGCCCATTGATCACAACCTTGACACTAAGGATACAACTCACCTATTCTTTGCATTGTTTTTAGGACACCCAAACACGGCAACCATGGAAGAAAGCTTCCCCCGAGGGGGTACAAGAAAGACCCACAAATCAGAGAAAGAGAAAGCTTTCCAGCAGTCATTTGAACAAGACAACTTATTTAATGTAAGTGGTGTGCTTTTTTGATAAGACTCACTGAACACCTTCTCTCTAGTGTCCTTATGGAGAATGAGCCTTGTTTGAGAATGTGTGGCTTTCCAGATTGGATTCTTGTTGAAGTCTACTTTTATAAATTAAACTTGTTAGAGAGTCCTTGCCACCACAAGGCTATATCTTTTGAAGTATGGCATTTAGTATTTGAGTTTGCAGTGCCATTGTTCCTTTCTTTCTTTCTTTGGCCACGTCGCCCGGCTTGTGGGATCTTAATTCCCTGACCAGGGATCCAACCCGCGTCCTTGGCAGTGAAAGCACGGAGTCCTAACCACTGGACCGCTGGGGAATTCCCTGTTTCTTATTCTTAGAAACTTACCATGTTGATTAAGGATGGAGAGAAAACAGTCTGATCACTGCATTTTTTTTTTTTTTTTTTTTTTTTTTTGGCGGTACGCGGGCCTCTCACTGTTGTGGCCTCTCTCGTTGCGGAGCACAGGCTCCGGACGCACAGGCTCAGCGGCCATGGCTCACGGGCCTAGCCACTCCGCGGCATGTGGGATCTTCCCAGACCGGGGCATGAACCCATGTCCCCTGCATCGGCAGGCGGACTCTCAACCACTGCACCACCAGGGAAGCCCTGATCACTGCATTTTTGAATGAGGTTCTTGCTGTATAAAGTGATCATAATTTGCAGTAGAATTTGAAATCTTCACCTAGAGTAGGTTGTGCTTCAAATGCTAGAGGGACGGTAACTAACATTTGATTGTATGGTCTCATGTCTATTTTATGTAATCTTTCCAGCTGTACTGTGTAGTAGAGATCATCATTCCATGGTGAGGAACTGAGGCCCAGAGAGGTTATATAATTTAGCTGAAATCACACAGCTTGTAATGGTGGGGATAGGAATTTAACTCGGGTCTTCGTAACTCCACCTTTTATTTTCTTGCACTGTTCCAAATTGCTTCTCCCAGCGGGGAACCCCAGTGCTCATCCCAGTCAAGGGAGGAAGAACACAGGAGAGAAGGGGCTTTGAAAACAGAGCTCGGATTTTGGTCAAAGGGAGAATTGGTGTCAGAACAGGAGACTGGCGTTGAGGCAGGAATTAAAGGAACAATTGGGAGTGGGGTGGAGTAGAAGGGAAACAAAGCAAGGTGACAGATGACCTAAAGTTGGAGGGAAAGGCTAGGATTACTGGTTTTTATTCTTTTGGATCTTTTGCCCCCTTTAGATTTCTACTGAAGAGGAATCCACCAAAAGGAAAAAGATCCAGAAAGAGCCAGCAAAAACAAAAAAGTTGAAAGTTGAAAAGAGAGAAAGCAGCAAGTTTGTAAGAGAGAAGTTTGAAATCCTTAGTGTGGAGGTTTGTCAAAGTTTTTTTTTCTTATTTTTAACATCTTTTTTGGAGTATAATTGCTTTACAGTGGTGTGTTAGTTTCTGCTTTATAACTGGTTTTGTTTTAAACAAACTCTCTGAGTTGCTTAAGTCTGTGTATGTCTTCTTCCTTTCCTCTTTCCTTTTTTCCTTCATTCTTTTCATATAAATATGTGTGTGTAGCTTATGTCTCTAGAACTTCTTCCAGTTTTGTTCAGAATTGAGCATTATTTCCTTCAATTATTAACCAGTGCCTGTGATCATGTGTTGTTTTTTTAGTTTTTCTTTTTAGCTGCTGAGTCCCTCATCCCGCCGATGCCCTCATGGAACTTGTGTTTTAGTAGAGTCGTAGGTTAGAACTGGCAATAACTTTAGCAATCACTCTAATTCTTCCCTTTCATTTCATAGATGTGGAAATTATCTCAGAGAAGTGAAGCAGTCTTATTATGTTCCTTAAATTTTTAGATAACTCTGATACACATTAGTTGTAAAAAAAGAAAAAAAAAGTCAAATGATAGTTAAGGGAAAGATATAGATTCAGCCTGCAGAAGTATTTTCTTTGTCCTGTGTGCTACTTAAAAAAATAATTGTTTAACTTCATGCCAACATTAGAAAACTAAAAAATTTTCCATAAAAATGTGATTTCCGGCTTTTTTTGTAAAAATTTGAAAGTGCTGACAATACAAGCTCGCACTCCCTCATGTTTGTAGACACACAGAGCTGCATAGTGGTTGCGCCCTTTAGACCTGGCATGCACCCTCCAGACTGCCATTGTCTCCACTGACTTCTGTCCTGCATTGTGTTGCCTGCTAGGCCTTTGAGTTTGGGCTGCTTGGAATAAAGGAAAAGGCGAGAGTGCCCTCCAGCACCCTGCTGGAAACACTGTTGTATAATTTCGATCTTTCGTCGTGCTCAGATGTGTGATGAGTGTACCGACATGTACACATATGTGTCTCGTAGCTTTTATATGTCAGAGTTGGGACTAGAAGCCAGAACCCCCCCCAACCTCCCCAATCATTGTTCTCTTCCCTGCTGTATACATTTCACTCTTCTCTTCTAGTCCCTGTGTGAGGGGATGCGGATTTTGGGTTGCGTGAAAGAGGTAAATGAACTGGAACTGGTGATTAGTCTCCCCAACGGCCTCCAGGGGTGTGTGCAAGTGACTGAAATCTGTGATGCCTACACTGCAAAGCTGAATGAGCAGGTGGCACAAGAAGAACCCCTGCAGGTAAGGGAAACCCGCATGAAATCTGTAACTGGAAATAAGTAGTACACCAACAAATGTAAAATGACAACTTTGCTAAGTGTTAAGAAGGAAGGGTACAAGGTACCAAGAGAGTTTATAATAGGGAAATTTTTTTTCTTTTCTTCTTCTCCTTTTTTTTTTTAAAAAAAAAATAAGGGGATTTTGACTTAGCCCAGGGAACCTGGAACACTTGCCTGAGGAAGGGATGCCTGAGCTGAGGTAGGAAGGATGAGGGTATGCTAGAGAAGGAAGGAAGGAAGGGGGTTCAGGCAGAAGGAGCCCGACATGCAGCAGAAGGCCAGTGTGGCTAGAGCAGAGAGAGCCGGGGAGAGTGGAGTGGGATGGGGCTGGAGGGCTGGGTGGAGGCCAGACCACGTTTAGGGTTGTTTTTCTAGAATCAGTGGGAAGCCCTTGAAATGTTCTCACTGGGGTGGGTGCCATGTAGACAGCACAGAGAATGAATTGAAGAGGCATGTGTAGCTGCTTAGAGACCAGTTAGGAGGCTTTTGTCGTAGTCTAGGCTCTGAGATTGATGGATTTACTGAGGGCTGAGGAGGTAAAGTCAGTGCTTAGTGACGAATTCCATATGAGTGGCAAGGCCGAGAGACGCGTCAGAGGTGAGTCCTAGGTTTCTGCTGAGCACGGCTTGACAGTTGGCCATGCCATCCTGAGACAGGAAACCCTGAAAGGGGACCTGGATTAGGAGAGATGATCGTGATATGATTTTCTGTTATGTTGAGTTTGAGGTACAGTTGAGACAACCAGTAGATAGATGATGCTGGAGCTCAGGGACGTTTGGGTTAGAAACATGAATGGGTGAGACTTCTTTGTATAGGTGGTAATTGAAGCTGTGGAGGGGGAAGAAGTTGCTTAGAGGGAGCACATAGAGGGAGAAGAGACTGAAAGACCGAGCCTGGGGCAAATACTATATTTTAGTTGCTGAATAAAAGGAGAGTTGCTGTCAGAAGAGGGTGGGACCAGAGACACAGAGAAGGAAGAAAGGTGAACGAAGGGTTGGAAGCCGGGAGGAAATGCTTAAGGAAGCAGCACCAGAGTTAAATGCTTTGTAAAGGTCACGTGAGAGAAGGACTGTAAAGTGGACTGTTGGGTTTAGTGACATGGAAGTCATTGGAGATTTTGTTGGGAGATCAAGTATGGAGTGATGGGGGTGGAACTCAGATTGCAGTGAGCTGAAGAGTGAGGAGAAGGTGAGGAAGTAGAGACCGTAATTGTAGACGATTCTTTTAACACGTCATTTTACATCGGCCCATTGCGTGGAGATGTTTGGAGACCTTAAGCTGTAATCCAAGACTGTGACATGGCCACAGGCCGCTTCCTTTGTGGGTGAGCAGTTACTCTCTTCATCTGCCTTTTGGGCTCTTTGGGATCTGAGGATGAGAAACCGCTGAGCCAGGACCAGGCAATAAATTCTCAGTGCAGGGGAAGGGTACGTATCAGTTTTTTCTCATTTATATTCTGCAGGACCTGGTCAGCTTGCCTGAGCTCTTCTCACCTGGGATGCTGGTGAGATGTGTGGTGAGCAGTCTGGACATGACAAAGAGGGGCAAAAAGAATGTCAAGCTGTCTCTGAACCCCAGAAATGTCAACAAAGTGCTGAGTGCTGAGGCCCTGAAACCCGGCATGGTACGTCTCTGGGGCCAGGGCAGAGAAGCAGGCAACTATGCCTTCTCCCTGTCCTGCCTCCTGGGGTGTGTCTAGACTACCTTTCACTTTCAGCTTAACTGTTACACATGGGGGTGCGTGTTTTCCTGGGGGGAAGGTCGCCAGGGTACTTTGGGTACTTAATGGAAATTGAAGACTTGAACCTAATCACATTACCCTGGAGGGGAGAAAGGGAAAGCAAGTCCAAGATTTGCTGGTAGGGGGAAAAAAATGCTTCCAAGGAATCTTAGCAAGGGTAAGAAGGAGTTCCTTGAAGTGCCTTCTTTACCGAGACTTCTTCACAGATGAAGTCTTTTTCAGAGGCCACTGGCATTTGTGGGGAGAGCTTGAGGGCTGCTCTCTGAGAGTGAGAGACAGGGTAGACAGGGCAATTAGCCTGTCAGCCGTACTAATGGATGATCCACTACTGACTCTCCTAGTCCTATGCAGGTTCAGCAGAAATGTATCCCCACTCAGTGCCTCCAAGTCAAGTAGGTACAAAACACACTCATATAAACTATACTCACTTAAGAGGAAGGAGATCAGTATGATCTTGGAACATTTGGTTAGAAGCGGTGGAGTTTGGACCAGGCCCTGAACGTTGGGTAGAGTGGGGAATAACAGTAAGCCAAGTTGTAGGAAATTGACAGGTATTGAGAGGCCGCTGTTTTTTTTGTTTTTGGTTTTGGTTTTTTTTGCGGTACGCGGGCCTCTCACTGTTGTGGCCTCTCCCGTTGCGGAGCACAGGCTCAGCGGCCATGGCTCACGGGCCCAGCCGCTCCACAGCATGTGGGATCTTCCTGGACCGGGGCATGAACCCGCGTCCCCTGCATCGGCAGGCAGACTGTCAACCACTGCGCCACCAGGGAAGCCCAAGAGAGGCCGCTGTTTGACAGGTGCTGTTTTAGACACTTTCTCTGAAGAAATTTTCATAGCAACCCTGTGAGGCTGGTAGGTATCCCTCTTGTACATTTGAGAAAACAGACTGAACAAGGTTTAAGTGACTTAAGTGGCCAAACACCAAACAGTTAGTAAGTGTCAGAGCCGGATTTGAGTGCCACAGTGCTTGCTTCCCGTGAAAGGTAAAGGAGGTTGGCAGGATTGTGGGGGGAGACATCTTGGAGGTGCTTAGAAAAGACTTGATGACAGCTAGAAGGGTAGTTCTGGATTCTCATTAGTCATGGTGCTGAGAGTGCTGGCACTGCAAGGCCATCTGGTTTATCTCTTTGCATAACATGAAAGTCTTTCCTTCTTTTGAAAATCCTCCAGGGGAGAATCCCCTCTCTGTCATTCCATTATTCAACTCCTCTCTGTCTGGAAACCATAAGATCCTTCAAACCCTGGGAGAATTAAAGTTGATGTCTTTCCCTCTTCTATCCTGTAGTGGGACTGAGTTTTTTTTTCTTTTCTTTAAAAAAAATTTTTTTAAGTATAATTAATGTACAATATTATGCAAGTTACAGGTGTATGTTACAGTGATTCACAATTTTTAACGGTTATACTCCATTTATAGTTATAATAAAATATTGGCTATATTCCCTGTGTTGTAGGGATTGAGGTTTAAAGTTAAAAGTGAGAGGATGTGTGGGATTATGGGATGGTGGGAACAGTCATGTTTAGTAGTGGATGTTTGTTATGTGTCCCATGACCTTTGACTTTTGAACTTTTGGGAATGCTTTGCCTTCCTCCAGCTGCTTACGGGTACTGTGTCCAGCCTGGAAGACCATGGCTATCTAGTGGACATTGGTGTTAGTGGGGCCAGAGCTTTTCTGCCACTGCAGAAAGCCCAGGAGTACATCCAACAGAAGAACAAAGGTAAGAGGAAGAAGAGTGACCAGTCCATGGTAGTGAGGTGGTATATGGGGGGGTTATATTTAAATGCCACTTTGGTGAGTAAAATGCAGAATGCTGACCCTGAAGCATGTTTGGCTTTGCTAAAATCAACTGTTAATCTTAGGTGATAGAAAAAGGGAGATGTGTGAAGGGTCAGGGAGTGGCAGTCTCATTAAGATCTGATGGACCAGTTTCACTTTTTCTCACTTAGAAGATTCCGCTGAAATTGGGCCCCCGGAGCCTCTGAACCAGTACTCTCCCGCCTTGTTGAGGTTTTCGTATTTTTGTGTGGTAGTTGATTCCAGATCATTCAGGGTCATTTCACGCCCTTCTTGTAGTTGGTCCCTGAGAAATTGGGAGTATGGGGAGTATTGCATGGTAACTGGGCAAGTAGGCCATGGATCTCTCAGGTATCACTCGAGCCCAAGTTCAAAGTCCTTCTCATAATAGCTATTTTTCATTTTGGGGGCTGGACTTGCAGGTGCTAAATTGAAGGTAGGTCAGTACCTGAACTGCCTTATTGAAGAGGTGAAAGGCAACGGAGGAGTTGTTAGTCTGTCTGTTGGTTACTCAGAAGTTTCTGCTGCCATTGCTACTGAGGAGCAAAACTGGACCCTCAACAGCTTGTTACCAGGACTGGTAGTCAAAGCCCAGGTACAGAAGGTAAGCCGTTCATTGTTACTACTATTTTCTAAAATAAAAATAATTTTTATTAAAATTTTTATTAAAATAGTACGTGCACACAGTCTAAAAGAGTGCTGTCCAGTAGGGTAGCCCCTGGTCCCATGTGACCATTAAGCACTGGAAATGTAGCCAGTACCACGTGTTGAAATGATAATATTTTGCCTATACTGGGTTAAATAAACTATTAAAATAAATTTCAGCTGTTTCTTTGTAATTTTTACAGTGTGACTGCTAGGAAACTTAAAATTACATATGTGGCTTATATTTCTCTTGGACAGTGCTGATCTAAAAGATCAAATAGTATTAAAAGGCTTATGATGAAGAACGCTCATCCCATCTAACCCCCATCTTTAACTCTTAGCTTATCTTTTGAAATTTACCTCTGTGTTTCGAAGTATAATAATAAGCTTCTGCTGCATCCTATCACTTTGAGGCATTGAGTTTTAACTTCTTATCAAGGTAGATGAAGTTTTGGCTCGCTTATCCTTACCTTCTCCCAACCTTTCAACAAAGGAATATTAAAATTTTGGCTAAATCATTATTCAGTGTTTAAATTATATGACTACATAGATATCATTTATTTGCTGGGCTAGATAATATAATTTGTTTCTTGAACAGCTTTTTTTCCTGGAGTTGCTAATCAGCTTTGTTTTTGTCATTTGCTGAATTCTCTTCCTACCTTTTACTATTTCTTCATACATCCTGTAGTTATTTTTCTCTCACTATTTTCTGTGTTTTCAAACCCTTTAAATAATCTTTGCTACTTTTTCCCCCTACCCGGAGCCCCTTGTACTGTCATCCGGCTCCAGTCTGGACTGGTTGCTCTGTAGGGCTCCCTTCCCTGTCATCCCGGATCCTTCCCCACTCTTCTGTATTGGATAGAATCTTCTTTGATTCCATGTATTCCTCTTTTTTGGTTTACTCACTCATTTTAATGTGTCACATTCGCCAGAAGCACCCTCAGAAAAGTACACGGGAGGTTAATTTCTTCACTTCATGTGTCTTAAAATTCCCAAGACCGCTCCCAGGTTCGATGATTCACTAGGAAGACTCACACCATCAGCATATAGTAGTCCTCACGGCTGTGATTTATTGCAGTGAAAGGAGGCAAAGCAAAATCAGCAAAGGGAAAAGGCCCATGGAATGAAGTCTGAAAGAAACCAGGCACAAGCCTCCAAGAATCCTCTTCCAGTGGAGTCACATAGGGTGTATTTAATTCCCCCAGCAGCAGGTTATGACAACATGGGTGAATGTTGTCTACTAGCAAAGCTCATTGAGGGTTTTTATTTGCGGCTGGTCACATAGGCACCCGCTACCTGGCATGTACCAAAATTCCTGACTCTCCTAAGGAATTCGAGTGTTTAGCATAAACCATATTGTTTGCACAAATAGTTTAGGTACAGTGAGCCACTCAGTTCTGAGAGTGGTGGGAACCCTCTTGAAGTCTAAGTTCCCAGACACCAGGCCAGGGCCAACACCGCAAGCATGCTTTTCCAAGGATCGCAGTCTCAGGCCTGCTATGTTAACTGTTTTCTGCACACCTAGTATATCTGAAAATACCTTTATTCTGCTCTAACGTGAGATTGGTAGTTAATCTGGGGTTAGAATTCTAGGTAAAAAATACCTCAGAATTTTGAAGATCTTGTTCCCATTATCACCTGGCCTCTACTGCTGTTGAAAAGCCTGATGTTATCTTGATTTCCTTTTCTTTGTATGTTCAAGGATCTTGTCTTTATCCCTTTCATTTTAAAATTTCACAATGATGTGCTTTTATATGACTCTCTTTCCATTTATTTGTGCTGACCTCCTGTAATCCAGAAATGTAGATCCTTAAGTTCTGGGAAAGTTTTCTGTATCACTGTGGGGTTTTTTCTTTTTCCAATTTTTAAGTTGAGATATAATTCACATATAGTAAGATTCACCCTTTTAAAGTGTACAGCTTAGTGGTGTTTCAGTGTATTCACAAGGGTGTACAGCTGTCATCACTATTTAATTCCAGAACATTTTCATCACCCCAGTAAGAAACCCCGTACCCACTGGTTGTCACTCTCCATTCATTCCCTCCCTCAAGCCCCTGGCAACCACGAATCTACTTTTTATCTCTAGCTTTGCCTATTGTGGATATTTCATATAAATTGAACCATACAGTATGTAGTCTTTTATGTCTGGTTTCTTGTACTTAGCATGTTTTCAAAATTCATCCATATTGTAGTATTTATCAGTGATTCATTCCTTTTTATGGCTGAATAATACTCCATCATATAGAGTTGGTAGACATTTGGGTTGTTTCCACTTTTGTCTTGTTATGGGTAATGCTGCTATGAAATTTGTATATAAGTTTTTGTAGGGACATATGTTTTCATTTCTCTTGAGTGTATATCTAGGAGTGGACTTGCTGGGTCATATGGTAACTCTGTGTTTTAACTTCCTGAGGAACAGCCAAAGTGGCTGCAACATTTTACATCCCCACCAGCAATATAAGGGTTCCAATTTCGCCACATTCTCACAAACACTTATTATTATTCTTTTTATTATAGCCACTCTAGTGGGTGTGGGTGTGAAGTGGTATTTTGTGATTTTGATTTGCGTTTCTCCAATGATTAGTGATGTTGAGCATCTTTTCATGTGCTTATTAGCCATTTATAAATCTTCCTTGGAGAAATATTGAATCAGAAGTCTTTATCCATTTAAAAGTTAGATTATCTTTTTAGTGTGAATGGTGTAAGGGTTCTTTGTATCTTCTGGATACTAGCCCCTTATCAGATCTTAAAAAAAATTTTTTTTAAATAAATTTATTGGGCTTCCCTGGTGGCGCAGTGGTTGAGAGTCCGCCTGCCGATGCAGGGGACACGGGTTCGTGCCCCGGTCTGGGAAGATCCCACATGCCGTGGAGCGGCTGGGCCCGTGAGCCATGGCTGCTGAGCCTGCGCGTCCGGAGCCTGTTGCTCCGCAACGGGAGAGGCTACAACAGTGAGAGGCCAGTGTACCGCAAAAAAAATAAAATAAAATAATTTATTTATTTATTTATTCATTCATTTGGCTGTGTTGGGTCTTCATTTCTGTGCGAGGGCTTTCTCCAATTGCGGTGAGCAGGGGCCCCTCTTCATCGCGGTGCGTGGGCCTCTCATTGTTGTGGCCTCTCCCGTTGCGGAGCACAGGCTCCAGATGCGCAGGCTCAGTAGTTGTGGCTCATGGGCCTTGTTGCTCCGTAGCATGTGGGATCTTCCCAGACCAGGGCTTGAACCCATGTCCCCTGCATTGGCAGGCAGATTCTTAACCACTGTGCCACCAGGGAAGCCCTAAAATTTTTAATATAATTTTCTTTTATTTTTCTAGAACTCCTGTTAGTATGATGTTGGACTTAATGGATCAGTTCTAATTTTCTTATTTTTTCCTCTCTTCTTTGGTTTGGTACATGCATGTATTTGTCTATATCCTACCTCTGGGAAAGTCTCTCAACTTAAACTTCACATTCTCTATTGAGTTTTTGTTTTTACTGCCATGTTATGAGAGAGGCACTAAAAAACTGCTGGGAAGTCTGTGTGCCTGGGTGCGACTTGCTGACTGGCTGACTTCCCTGTCAGGGTCAGGAACTAGTGGCAACCTCCAGATGTCACTGTTAGAAGTCTTCTCTGGCATGTTAGATTTCTCTGGAAAGGATCTACTGACACCCGAATCAGGAGCATATAAGCCTGGCTGCCAAAGAGCTAGATGGCAGAAAGGGGCTGGCGGTCTCCATATCTATATATGATATTCAGAATTTTTCTTAATTCACATTTTCATGGTTTGCACTGTTCCTGTGTTTTGAGTCTGGTACAGTTTCCCAGAGAATAACTCTCCCATTTTCTGTAGAGATGGGAGAAGGGTGGATCCTATAGTTTTGAGGAGAGGACCTGGGGATCTGACTTAGTTTCCCTTATTTCAGTCACCTGCCTCCCTGCTCTCTTTTGAGAGGCTTGTCACCTCTACTTTCTTAGCTTTGTGGGGCTCTGTAGGGTGAATTGCTCCGGTCAGTATCTCCCTCTGGCAAGCATGTGGGTTTTTACCTTCTTAGTCTGAGCACATCACCAAGTTAGCAACAGTTTGTCCCAGTTGTCAGGCTGGCAGTTCCCCGAGGTTCCTTGTGTAAAGTGCCTTCCATCCCATTGGGAAATCCTGAGGGTGGAGGACTGATGTCCTCTCAGGCCTGGGCGCGATGACCTTACTGAATTAAGGAACAGCCAGTGCCAGGAGATGTGCTGCCATTTCATTTTATGGGAAGAAAGATGATAAGGGTTAGCTGGGGGAGGAGAGACACACAGTTATCATCATGGATAATGTGGCTTTATGAACAGTCTCATTCCTGGTTCCTTCAGAGAGATGTTTTTCATAACTGATTCTTTTTATTTCTAGGTGACTCCATTTGGCCTTACGCTAAAATTCCTCTCGTTCTTCAGTGGCGTGGTTGACTTTATGCACCTGGACCCTAAGAAAGCCAGAACATATTTCTCAAATCAGCCAGTAAGAAATGTTGCACTTATCTTTTCTGGATTTCAGTTGTGTCTCAACCAGCCATCCAGTGTCACAGCTGCTACAGGCAGGTCCTAGGACTGCATGTGTACAGGTGTCAGAGGGGTGATGAGGGGAATGAAAAGTGTCTTGGAAGGGCCACAAGAAACTGCCAGTGGTTCTTTCTGGGGATTGAGATTAGAGGAGGAGCCTGTGGAGAAGAACGCAACTTGTAGTTTTTATTTCATACTCTTTGATTTTTTTTTCTTGGTAGTAAATCTTTTGCTTTTATAATTTAAAGTGTTCTAGTAGAGTGTTTAACATAGAACAAGATATATGTTTAAATACACAAATGTAGTTTACAAAGTGCTATAATATAGATTCAATTTTGGAGGAAAAAAGTCTTAAAAAGTACATCTGGTCAAAATGCTGGCTGATTATGCAATCAGGTGTTAGTGATTAAGTCTGGGTGATTTTTCTACCCTTGTCTAAATATTCAGATTTTCTGCAATGAACGTGGATATTTGGGAAGAAAATCCCAATATGTGGTAATCATTGTTTTTTATTAAAAATCCTAAAATGATTTATTTTTTGTTTTTAACAGTAACACATACTAATGGAAGCTATAGAGACTGTTGGTTTTTTCTGTTGTTTTATTTTTTTAAGTAAAAGTAGGTTTTCCCACCACCTAGTAATAATATTGTTAATTTTTTGGTGAACCTCTTTCTAGTAATTTTTTCCTCCTTGTAGCCATATTTGTGTGCAGAGTTGAGACATTTTACATGCTATGGCCTTGTGATCAGAGCAGGCTGTTTCTGGTGTGTTTCAGATGAGCTTCTGATATAGTGATGCCAGTACATGGCTCCTGTTGCATATGTATTATTAGCCTCATGGTGTTGAGGGGACGCTGGTATATGTTTTCCTGGCCTTGTGTAAGCATTGATTCAGTCGGACATAGTTCCTCTGGGACATTCTGTTTGATTGCACAAGCTGATTTTAGTACTTACATCTATAGCTTGGTCAACACATGGAGAGTCTTGACCCCTGAAAGTCTGCTCCAGGGTGCCTTGTCTCTGGTGTGCCTTGTCTTGCTCATTATGCCCTTTCCCTTGTCTAGGTACGGGCCTGTGTCCTCTGCGTCCATCCTCGGACTAGAGCTGTACGGCTGAGCCTGCGCGCTGTCTTCCTGCAGCCCGGGCGTCCACTCACCCGGCTTTCTTGCCAGCAGCTGGGAGCTGTACTGGATGATGTTCCTGTCCAGGGCTTTTTCGGCAAAGCCGGGGCCACCTTCAGGCTGACGGATGGGGCTCTGGCCTATGCCCGGGTAAGGAGGCTCTTTGTTTCATCACGATCTTATCACCAGAAGGACTTTGGGGACACAAGTTCTTTTCTGCTTCCTTCATCCTTGGGTATTAGTTTCCTGTTTTTGAATTTCCCCAAACGTGGCAGACAGTTCATAAGGACTAGAACAAGGTCTGTTTGTTATATTAGAGTGCCTTAAGATTGACTTGCCTTAATTGATACCTGGTTGATGCTAGGTACAAGAATGAGTTAGGATCTACACCAGGGCTTGGGAAAGTTATTTTAAAGGGCCAGATAGTAAATATTTTAGGCTTATGGATCATACAGACTCTGTCCTAACTACTCAGTTTTGTTGTTATAGCCTGAAAGCAGCAAGGACAGTATGTAAATGAAAGGGCACGGCTGTGGTCCAGTCAAACTTTTACTTACAAATATAGAGACTTAATCATGAGCTGTAATTTATCGACCCGTGATCTAGACTCTTCTCTGACTTTATAGAGATTCTGTGGTAGTATAAAGCAGTTCTTTAGTTAGAGCAATTATTTTAACAGGTAATCACAGTGCTCTTTTTATGGTAGGTGACAAATGTACTGAGTCAACTCCTTGTCTGATTTAATGTCTGATTGCCTCAGATCTGTTGCTTCTGGCTGGTCCTTAATCACTTGGTACTTTGTAGCTCAGCCATCTCTCCAATTCTAAGAAAGTCTTCAAACCTGAGACCTTCAAGCCAGGGAACACTCACAAGTGTAGAATCGTCGACTACAGCCAAATGGATGAACTGGCTTTGCTCTCTCTGAGGACGTAAGTCTGTCACTGACTTGTGCGGGGTGTAGAGGTGTGCTCCTGTGCAGCGCACGCCCACAGTGTCTCGTGGCCTTGCTTGGTGAGGGTTTCCTTTCTTGCCAGCATGATTTTGGTAGCCCTGAATTTTAGGCAGCCTCTGTCCTAATGTACTGAATCTTGTATTTGCCTTTTGTTCTAGGTCCGTTATTGAAGCTCAGTTCCTTAGTTATCATGACATCAAGCCTGGGGCCTTGGTAAAGGTAAGACCTCAAGCGTATAATTAGATGCTCTACGACCTTCAGATAGTCTTTAGTTCACAGGCTAACTGTCAGCACATTCGTCCCCATGTGAACACGTTTAAAGTCATATTCCTTCTCTCTGCCTGCTAACTGGGATTTCTTTTTCTTCCCTTGGGTAACTTGTAATTAATTTCCAGGTAAGGTCTTGCTGGTACCGCCCCACTACACAGAGGAAGTAGGTCATCAGTCCTGGGATTTGATGGTGTTGATTAGACCAGGTCAAAAGTTAGCTCTTTGATAATTGAGCCAGCCGGGATATTAGTAAGAAGCCAGTTGCTGCTCCTGTGCAGCCACTCAGCCCCAGTTGAGCAGCTCCCCTTTATATGTAGAGTTCATTCCTTAGGAGACATAGTCCTCTCCGTTGGATAATGAATTTGTAAGGCAGATAGAAAGAAGATCCTCGCACAAAAAGATATGAAGGTTCTCATAAATAAACCCTGCTGCACCCAGATCACTGGGGGGTATGTGCTGTGTCCCTCTGAGATCTGGAATAACAGGCACAGTTACCTCAGGAAGCTGAGCTTCGAAAGAGAGGTGTGAGATGCTTTGTGGTAAGAAGTATAGCAAAGATATTCTTGAGGCATCATGGCATCTTTTCCTAGGGCAAAGTGATGACCATAAAGCCATACGGGATGCTGGTGAAGGTGGGCAAGCAAATCAGGGCCCTGATACCTCCCATGCACCTGGCCGACATCCTTATGAAGAATCCGGAGAAGAAGTACCACGCTGGAGATGAGGTCAAGTGCCGGGTGAGCCTCCTGAAGGGTCGCTGGTGGGGTTTTGGCCATATGGGAAGAGAATGATGCTTCTCAGCTGAAGTTTCTGCCTTTTTCCACAAAGTGACCACATAATATCTGCAGTCCTGCGCTTGGCATTGGGAAGAGAAAACTGGGTCCCTGCCCTTGATAATTGTATGGTATAATTGGTAGTTAAAATATCCATACATGAAGAGAGCAGGCCAGGTGGTTTGGTGCAGGCTGTATGCTTGTGGTCATATCTCAGAACGGGGAGGTGAGGGTAGGCTGGGGCAGCAAGAATTATTGATAATCAGTGATGATCAATATGATCAATAGCAACTACCATGTAACGTGTATTCTGTGCCAGTTGCTGTGCTGGGCACATCGTAACACGCCTTACTTCATTTCATCCTTAAAATGGCCCTATGAAGGAAGTACTGTTATCCTCATTTTGCAGATGGGGAAAGGAACGCTTAGGAAAGCAGAGTATCTTGCCCAGAGTCACACAGCTAATAAATGGCAGAACCAGTTTTCAAATGGAGCTCTATTTGAGCTCAGTTGAGCTCTTACAATGTCTTCTAGATTTCTGGCAGAGGTGGGGCTTGAACTGGAAAGGATGGGTAGGATTTAGAAGGTTGAGGAGGAGCAGGGGTTGTGTTAGGCACAGAAATAGCCCAACCAGAGCTGCCAAAACTTGAGTGTTTTATAACAAAGGCTTGGATGCTGACAGAAACTTCACAGAGTTGTGAAGATTAAACATGATAATATACAGTGCTTAGGGCCTGGTGTGTGCAGACACTTAGAATGTTGGATTTTCTTATTTTCATTTTATTTCATTATGGACTCAACAAAGGTATTGATTACCCATTGGTACAAAGTTTTATAGTGGTGGGGTCAGGAAGTTAGAAATAGAGGAATTTCTCTGCCCTCGAGGAGATGACTTTTTGAGGAATGAGAGGTGGTTGGCGCACTCAGTCTTAGCTTACAGCTAGTCCACAACACTGTTGAGGGGGTAAACTGGTTCAGTCATTCATTCTGTTAGATGAGATGCAGCGGTCCAGGAGGGAGAGGGAGTGGAGGCAGAGTAGGAGTAACCGACACAGGACTCTGGAGGTGCACCGGGATGGCGAGTGTTGCTCTAGGCCCAGGAGGGGACTTTTGGGAGGTAGTACATTTGAAATAGAGATAAATGCTCCCTAGGTCATCATTCAGCAGGAAGCGGGGACAGTCTGCAGCTATTATTCTCAGAGGGAAAGAGATAGCAGGTTTTTAGGGACTGACCATGGCTCTCAGGGGGATGCAGAGACCATCTCAGTGGCTCTCTTGGTAATGGATGACTTGGTCATGGCCAGTATCCTTTGCCTAGGTTTTGCTTTGTGACCCTGAAGCCAGGAAGCTGATGATGACCCTGAAGAAAACCCTGGTTGAGTCCAAGCTTCCTGCCATTACCAGCTATGCCGATGCTAAGCCTGGTCTGCAGACACACGGCTTTATCCTGCGGGTCAAGGACTACGGCTGCATTGTGAAGTTCTACAATGACGTGCAGGGACTGGTGCCCAGGCATGAGCTCAGTGCCGAGTATATCCCTGACCCAGAGAGTGTCTTTTACACTGGCCAGGTAACCCTTCCCCTGGATAGGCTCCTACCGTTGGTGACCCCATGAACACAGATTTGAAGGAGTAGGAAGGCTACTTTTTTTTTTTTTTTTGCAGTACATGGGCCTCTCACTGTTGTGGCCTCTCCCGTTGCGGAGCACAGGCTCCGGACGCGCAGGCTCAGCGGCCATGGCTCACGGGCCCAGCCGCTCCGCGGCACGTGGGATCCTCCCAGATCGGGGCACAAACCCGCGTCCCCTGCATCACCAGGCAGACTCTCAACCACTGCGCCACCAGGGAAAGCCCATGGAAGGCTACTTTTTAAGGGTCACAGAAGAGAGCATGTGGGGTAGCGGGCCTGAGGCAGCTAAGTGGAGGAGATGGAACAGAACAGAGAGAAACCCTCAAGGGGGCTCAATGGATGCTAGCAAACTAATGGAACTTAGGCCCTCAACCTAGAAGAAATTAATCTTCACCTGTAATACACTAGTGTCCCTCACATCAGAAATTGTTCTGAGGCCACTATCACCACAAGGGGGCAGTGCGCTACATCCGATGAGTCTGGGTCTGTCTAGGAAAAAATGATTTTTTAAAACTTGGGATTATACCCCAAAATTCATTCATGTCTTTTGTCACCCGAAAGGCTGACTTGTGGGGACTCTGTGTAGCTCTCAGTACGTTTCTCTTCACTGCCTTCTGATCTGGTCCAGGGTCTTGGTGAACCACCCAAGGCCTCTGTGGTGCTGGTGGGGGGCACCTCTCTCCAGGGCCAAGCAGGTATGGTTTCTCACCAGGTGGTGAAGGTTGCAGTGCTGAACTGTGAGCCATCCAAAGAGAGGATGCTCTTGTCCTTCAAGCTGTCAAGTGATCCCAAGAAAGAATGTGCGGGACACAGTCAGAAGAAAAAAAAAGCCATTACCGCTGGGCAGGTACCTGGACTTCTCCAGACAAATTATTTTAGTTACGGTGGTAGAGAGCAGGGCACCACTGACACCTGGGGTGCTGGAAACCATGCAGGGGGAAGATGAAGGAAGCTAGATAAGGCTCTGGGGCTGTGTGTCAGAGCAGGTGGACTGTCTAGGAAGGAAAGTGATGTTACGGTGTGGCTTGTCAGCGGTGTGCTGCTGCTCTCTTTCCTTTCTGGTCCCTAGGACCAGCCTGCAAAACTGTCTTTCCTTTGGGACCCAGTGGAGGGACCTGGGAGAGGAGTGATGTGAGCACCAGATGGGTCCTGCTGTGTGTGCGGGTGTGTGTGCCTGTTGGGTCTTTGGGAGCGTGGGGTGGGGAGTGGGAGAAAGCTGCTTCTCTGATCTCGACCTCTCAGTCATCCCTGGTGCTGGATATTCGATGCCTCTGATCTCTGCCCGACGCACACGAGTTGCTCTCTGCTCGAGACAAGCGCTCTTTTTTGTCTTCCTTTTCCCTGAGTAGTTGGTGGATGTGAAGGTTCTGGAGAAGACCAAGGATGGGCTGCAGGTGGCTGTCCTGCCTCACAACGTCCCCGGCTTCCTTCCCACGCCTCATCTGTCAGACCACGTCACCAACGGCCCACTGTTGCATAGCTGGCTCCAGGCAGGCGACACCCTTCACAGAGTCCTGTGTCTGAGCGAGGGTGAGGGGCGTGTTGTATCCTTTACTGGTCTCTGGGGGGCCGCGGAGGTGGAGGTGTGGGAGCTGTGGGCCCTCGGCGGGGAGGGGGGCGCTGGGGAACTCCGGGTCAGGCTCTGCTCTTAGTTGGAAACTCCATGGGAAATAAGTCGACCCTCTGACTGCAGAAATACCTCCACAGACCAAACCAGTGGGCAAGCCTGCACTTTGCCTCTGTTCCCCTGGTGGGCGTTAGAGCAGGATCGAGGTACTGCTGGCAGATGCTGGTGGTCAGGGCAGAGGGGGAGCCCAGGGTGTTGGGGAGAGGGCCACGTGCACTCCAGGCCCAGCGGGACACTCCCAGTGGCACATCCAGCCTTCTTGGGGCACTCAGTGCTCACCCCCCTGAGTTGGAACAGTTAATAAGTACCTGCTGTCCTCTTTTCTCCCCTCCGCCTCCCCCTGCTGGGATATAGGTCTCAGAATATTGCTTTCGGTCTTCGTGTGGGCGCTTAGAAGGAAGACACTGCCTCCTTTCTTGCAGAATATGAAATCGATTCTCCTTAGGGTGGAGATAGGCAGAGGAGGGGAAATAGGGTTGGTTAGTGTGAAGATAGGCAGGAGGATGGTGTCACAGCCGATCCAGCTGCCAAACCACAGGGATGAAGCCTTCCCCTTAGGTCCCCTCCAGTAATCTGGAGGTGAGTTAATAAGGGCAGGAGCGAAACAGTGATTCCCAGACTTCAGTGTGAATCAGAATCCCCTGGAGGGCTTGGTCCAACACAGCCTGCTCCCCGCGCCCCCGAAGTGTCTGATTCAGTAGGTCTGGGCTGGTGCTTAAGAATTTGCCTCTCTAACTAGTTCCTGGTGATGCTAATGCTGCTGGTCTGCACACTTAGAGAATCACGGTGGTAGAGAGGGTGTAGAGTGGAGAACGGAGATGGGAGAGATGGACAGCTCTGCCGTTTCTGGAACATTCCTTGACGAAGTGCCACTAGCTCCTTTGCAGGAAGCCAGCTTTGGTGTCTGC
Source organism: Mesoplodon bidens (assembly GCF_964165515.1). NCBI lineage: Eukaryota > Metazoa > Chordata > Mammalia > Artiodactyla > Ziphiidae > Mesoplodon > Mesoplodon bidens. The sequence goes on along the minus strand of NC_138176.1, from coordinate 26,713,999 downwards.
AGTAGAGAGTGGCCAGGATCCCAAGAGCTTCTCAGAAATCCATCCTGGAATGCTGCTCACTGGTTTTGTGAAGAACATCAAGGACTACGGTGTGTTCGTCCAGTTCCCGTCAGGCCTTAGTGGACTGGCTCCCAAAGCTGTAAGTTCACCTCCCTGCACAAGGGCCTTTGAGGGGAGACAGCAGGGACATGGAACCTGAGGGTTGGTGGGAAAGAATCGATTCTCTTGAAAGGTTTTCAGGGGCATGACACAGAGGCACCTGGCTGAGCCGGAGTGGAGCTGAGACTCAGTCTGCAGGCCTCTTGCCTAGCCTGTGTCCTGGAGGAAGGGGCACCTTTTCTACTTCATGCTACAGCATTGGGTAGGTCATGGGATAGCAGACTTTTCAGACTGGAAAAGATCCTAGCGATCCCGTAGTTGAACCCCCTCTCAGGCCTGCCGCATAAACTGACACCCAGAGCGGGGAGGAGTCTTACCAAAGCCCGTGAAAGATGGTGGTGAGCAAAGGGCTCATCGCTCATTCCTGCCACAGATAATTTATAAGTGTTTCGTCCTTTCCGTGGGTGTGTTCCCCTGATGTTTTGCTTGGGCAGGTCTCATTTGCATTCCCTGCCAGAACAATTTTTAAAATGGGAGAGGGGGGAGGGCCCCAGAAACATGCACAGTGAGGGGCAGAGAGTTGCTCTGGGGCCTTCTCAGCTGGGTTGGCAGCCAGGGCGCCTCCTGTGTTTTTACGAAAGGGGAGGTGAGCTGTGCTCAGAGGGCTGGGGGGACCTTCCTGGGGTCCACCTCCTGCCTCACACACTTCTTTCTGGGTGTTTCAAGTGGGTTGTCCTAATAAAGACTTCCTTTCCTTTCTTCATTTTGCGCCCGCTCTTCCCTTTTAGATCATGAGTGACAAGTTTGTGACCTCCACAAGTGACCACTTTGTCGAGGGGCAGACGGTGGTTGCTAAGGTGACCAACGTGGACGAGGAGAAGCAGCGGATGCTGCTGTCGCTGCGGCTGTCGGACTGCAGTCTGGGGGACCTGGCCACCACCAGCCTCCTCCTCCTGAGCCAGTGCCTGGAGGAGCGGCAGGGCGTCCGTAGCCTCATGAGCAACCGAGGTGGGGGCAGGAGGGCGGAGGATGAGGGCCAGGGGTGGGGCGTGTGTGTCTTCAGTCTATTCCAATGAGTTGTTGGTCTTCCCCGACGTTAAAAAAAAATGGGTACACTTTTGTTAATGGGAGTAGGATCTCCATAAAGTGCACAAATCTATTAGAGTACAGCTCAGTAAACATTTATAAAGTGAACATCCCTGTTTAACTGTCATCCAGATTCAGATAAAAGATCATTACTTGGTATCCCAGAAGTTCCCCTGGGGCTCCCTCCCAGTCCAGAATCAAAATTTCCCTGAGTTCTGTGAGCTCAGGTTTGCATTTGTTGTGAATCCATTCACTTCTTCACTTTTTGTTCCTTTATTCATCAGATGTGTAGTGGATGGTAAAATGGAACAGGGACCTGCTGGAAGACTTTGTGGGGGGTTATTAATCTGACCCTACTAAGCTTTGAACCACTGTGTAGATTTGTTGGAACCCTGATGGGATTTGGGAATAAGAACCTTGAGAGAGTAGATTCCAAACAGAAAGAATGAAAATTCCGAAATCAAAGGAAAGCATGTGTTTCTGGCATTCGTTGGCTATTCCATGAATTGTGGCCATGTGGGATGAGCAAGGGGCATAGGTCTCTGCCTGTACTGGGAATTTTCATGGATATCGGACATTTTTACCAAGAGCGATTTTGCCTTCGTAGTGGTTCCAATGCTCCATGTTGGAAATGTCCTCCATGTGTCACCGTATTTCCAGAGGAAAAGAATGGTGAATGTCATTTCATCTTGTTAATCCCTATTTCCTTTGGGTCTCTGGCAGACTCTGCGTTGATCCAGACGCTGGCTGAGATGACCCCAGGGATGGTCCTTGATCTAGAGGTGCAGGAGGTGTTGGGAGATGGCTCTGTACTGTTCAGTGAGGGCCCAGTGCCCGGCCTGGTCCTAAGAGCCAGCAAGTATCATCGGGCAGGTGAGTGCATCTCTCTCGCCCATCATGGTTTGTAGAGGAAACCACTTGCCCGTTGCTTCCTCTTCTGGGTACAGAATTTCCAAATACATAGATGAGCTGATCCAGCAGAAATTTTTGGCATGCTTATCTTGTGTAAATGCAAATCAAGACAGCAGCATACTAAAGAAGGTTTAGGTATGAATCTCTTTATTGTTGTATTTGGGTAAATCTAGATTTTTATATACCAGGTTGCATAAATCGACACAACCTGAATGTGAATTATGGGAGCTAGACCCTTGGCTTCCCTAGCGCATATAAACCTAGGACATAGGTCCACTTTTCCTTTTTGTGCCTGTGGGCTGCAGGGCTGTTGGAGAGATGCTGTCTGCCTTCGCCCCTGCTCCAGGAGGGTGATCACCTTGTGTTTGGTTCTGCACTGCAGGGCAGGAGGTGGAATCTGGGCAGAAAAAGAAGGTTGTGATCTTAAACGTTGATGTGTTGAAGTTGGAAGTACATGTTTCCCTCTGCCACGATTTGGTGAATAGAAAAGCTAAAAAGGTAAGCTTGCTGATTGAGGACTTCCATTCCCATGGTTTCAAAGGTGTTACACACCCCTTCAACCCCACATGGTTCACAGATACCTGTAGACAGGGTGGCCGTGTGCCTGGATTTGTCTGGGTCATTCCCAGGTGTACCTCTCACCCTGGTGTGCTTGTTGTTTTTTTTTTTTTTTGGCCGAGCCATGCGGCTTGCAGGATCTTAGTTCCCCAACCAAGGATTGAACCCGGGCCCTGGCAGTGACCGCACCGAGTCCTAACCACTGGGCCTCCAGGGAATTCTTCCCTGGTGTGCTTGCTAGTTGCAGTGACTTTCACTGTGGTTCGGGCTGTAAATCACGTGGTCACCCTGATTAGGGCCAAGCAGGTGCTTGGATGAGCAAAGCGGGCCAGGTGTCTTGGGGGGTGGTGACAGTGGGACTCGACAGTGGGACTGACAGGCTGCGGAGTGCACGCACTGCCACCGAGGAGCAGAGACTACTCGGTCCCATCTCACTGTTGCCACAGGAGAACATCTGCGTCTAGTGTTGGGAAGTCTTTGAATTTGAAGAGAAGGCAGAATGTGGATTTTTTATTTGAAATAAATGTAGGAAATGTTGAAACCATTTTTCTTTTTAAACATCCCGTGAACCAAACAAAACATGTCTGTGGGTAGTTCTGACCTCCAGGCTGCTCATCTAACACCCTCTTCTGTCCACTTTTGTGTGGGCAAAGAATGGGTTCAAGAGAAGTCTTAAAATGAGTGGTATTTTTCTCCGGATGACACGTATATTTCGTCATCGTCTAAAGTACTTATTAATCCCCTAATCACATAGGGTATGTTACAGAGAATTATACAGATGTAATCCTTAACCTCCAGTTGCTTATAATCTTAAGACTTTGAGAGACAAAGAGAAATAGAAAACAGTATTAACCCCTCACTAAGCTTTCTAGCAGGTCCCTGTCCCATTCTGTCATCCGAGAGAAGCTAGTGCATGTAAGGGCATGAGCACAAGTTGGATGTTGGAGAAAGACAGGCTACATGCCTTGCACACAATAAGCTCTCAGTAATGACTGTCTTTGTTGAGTGAGTGAATAAATTGGGTGGAGAGCTGCGGGACTAAGAGAGGAGGAACCACAGTATCTTAAAGCTGGAGAACCATTAGAGGTCACTTGGCTGTGCATCAGAGTCACCTTTAAAGTTCTGCTCTCACTAGTTCCAGGATAGGATCTCGGAATCTGAATTCAAAACAGAGGCTAACTCCAGGTGATCCTGATGTGGCGCCTTGAGTGTGGTCACTTCGCCTCAGTGTACAGGAGGGGAAAGCTGGGTCCAGGCAGTGGAGGCTAGTTTGTTACAGCTCAGATTAGCCTTGAGCCCCTGGACTCAGAGGACTTTCCCAGACCCACCCTGCGCAGTGGGTGAGGAACAAGTCCTTGTGCTCTGTAAGAAGCAGGGATGGTGGGTTTTCTGTTTTCCAGCTGAAGAAAGGCAGTGATCACCAGGCGATTGTGCAGCACTTGGAGGAGCCCTTTGCCCTTGCCTCCTTGGTAGAGACTGGCCAGCTAGCAGCTTTCTCCCTGACCTCTCACCTCAACGACACCTTCCGCTTTGATTCAGAGAAGTTGCAGGTGGGACAGGGTGTCTCCCTAACCCTCCAGACCACAGAACCAGGAGTGACGGGTCTTCTTTTGGCCGTTGAGGGGCCAGCTGCTAAGAGGACCATGAGACAGACCCGGAAGGACTCTGAGACGGTCGACGAGGACGAGGAAGTAGATCCAGCTCTGGTTTTAGGGACTGTAAGGAAGCACACCCTGTCCATCGGGGACGTGGTCACAGGGACCGTCAAGTCCATTAAGCCCACCCATGTGGTTGTGACCCTGGAAGATGGCATCGTTGGCTGCATCCATGCCTCCCACATTCTAGATGATGTTCCAGTGGGCACATCTCCTACTGCCAAGCTGAAAGTTGGGAAGAAGGTCACTGCCCGAGTGATTGGCGGGAGAGACATGAAGACATTCAAGTATGGAGGCTTTGCGGGAGGGACTGGCTTGGAGGGGAGATGGTGGTAATCGTGGGAGAAGGCATGGGAACTGAGGCAGTTTCCAAAAAGTTGTGCATACGTTAGATTTTCTTTTAGTTAACCAAAATATTCGCCAAATAATCCTTTTGTATGTCTTTATTTTTTAATGGTGTATAATGTAGTGGATAAGAGCGTTGATTTAGAGTCAGATCTGGGGCGAATTCCAGATTTGCCACTTAAAATTATGCGACCAGGAGTTAAGTAGTTACTCAGCCCTCTGAGTTTTATTTTTCCTAATTTGTAAAGTGAGAGTAATGGTAGTGACCACCTTGCAGGGCCATTGCAAAGATTGGAAGAGAGAACACCTAGCACTGAGTGTGCCTGGTGGGTTGTCTGACACATAGTTATTGCTCCATATATGTCAGCAGTTACTGTAATCCATCCTCCACAGCATACCTTAATTATACTCGTTTACTTTCAATCTAGTTACATTATGTTATTTCAGCAGAAGTCCTTGCTATAAGAAAACCAAAAAGAGAATTCAAAGTCTAGCCAATGATTTGCATATTAATTTCAGTAACCGCGGGATCTTCAGTAAGTCATTTGTTCTCTCTAGACCTCAATTTCCTTATTTTTAGAATGAAAGGATTGGAAAATTCTTTTCAGGGTTTAATATGACAACCCTAAAAGATCAGATGAGCCAGTTCCTTAACATTTACTCAAACGATGAGAATGGAAGCCCTCAGGCCTGGTATTACCAGTGGGCGGTGTGGCAGTGGAGTGGGCGGTTTTTTAAGCTCGGTTTGGTGGGCAGTTAGAAATTCTGGTCTCCCGATTATGGTGTTACAGAGAATAAGAGAAATGATTTGACATTATTTGTTTCTCCAGGTTTCTCCCAATAAGTCATCCCAGATTTATTCGAACCATCCCGGAGCTGAGTGTTCGGCCAAGGTGAGGGGAGCTCCAGTGGTCTCATGGAAGGAGCGCTGGGCTTGGAGTCAGGAGCCTGAGTTCTAGGCTTGATTCAGCCAGGGTTGTGACTTCCTTTGCCTCTCTCTGTCCAGGTTGTCTTTTTTTTCTCCAGGAGGGATATTTGTCTGGTTCTCATACAGCTGGCTAGAGGGATTATATGAGAATTAATGTGAAAGCTGTATTCAGGGTTTAAGTATCAATTTAAAGGCTGATTGCAGTTCTGTTTGTTGGCATGTAACAAAAAGAAACATTTTTGCTCTCAACCTAATTTTCTAGAACTCAGTAATTCCCTAAATAAACACCACGTAGCCAAGAATGCCTGTTCTTTGATAATAGACTACTGCTCGGTGACTGAAATCTTAGGTCACGTTCTGGTGGATTCTGCAGAGGGATGTTCCACGAGGGATTCTAGGTGGACTGGTGGAACTAGTAGTTCCGTGAAGTGGTGGATCCAGTTTGTCTGGGGTCATTCTTGCAGAGGATCTTAAGCATGTTGATCTATGGGCCTATCTGCTTCTGCTTCTGCTTCCCCCACTTAAAAAAACCCAGCCTCTAGGACCTGATAGGCCATCAGTGAATGAAGCTAGATACACATGACTGTGCCAGTGCCTCTGCAGGGTCAGGCCCAGATCCATACAGGCTGTAAGTCTTATGTGCCTAGGATGTCATGGAAAGACCTCTTAAGCAGCTTTCCGAGGATAAGGTTTGGTTAGCATCCTGAAGGGATCAGAATAGAAGTGGAATAGTTCGGAGAAGGCTTGTGTCTGAGGTAGGGAAATATTCCTGGAACCTTGAAGTACCAGATGGTCACAATGCTTACTTCGAAGGATGTGAAAGAAAGCCCTTTAGTTCCAGAATGATGAGATTCGGTGGACGCACACGTTCCTATTTGCTTAATCTGTGGTTCCCTTAGTTTTGTAGACTTGATTGTGTCCCTTTGTCGTGAAAACAGAGACCTCCTCATATTCGTTGTTTTAGTCTGCGGTGTCTTCGCCGCTGAGGCTGGACGTCTTGTTTAATTAAGGGTTAAGGTCAAGTAGTTGACCCAGGCTAAGGGTAGGTATGTTAAATCAATGAATACTGCAAGGGGCGAGTCAGTGAGCATTGTGGGAAGACTCACTAACATCCTGAATGGTTCTTGACCCTCAGAGTCTGGAGCCTCTCATGAACCATCACTGCTGTGCTGCTCCACCCTCCTGTCTCTGGAGACTGGTGTCAGCCATAGCGGCGGTCCTTGGTAGTGGCAGTGCGGGCCAAGCCAGGAAATGAGTTCATTCCATAGAGGAGATGGAGGATGGAGAGTTAGAAGGACAGATAGACAGATGGACAGGTAAAACACTGTAGCACATCTTCCACCTCCTCCACGCACCTGTGCTGTATTGTTAATTATTTTATGTCAATCGAGGCCCCCGAGAAACTTAGCATAAACATAATGCTATTGTTGCTGTATTTCTCAAATGCTTTATGTTTTAAAATACATGTTTTGAAGTCAGGAGGAAAAACATTTATTTAATTGACGGTGTTGACTTCCTTACGAAATGCCATCATATTTTCATTCCCACTTGTATATGGAGCTCTTGTGCACAAAGAGAATGTCATGTGTCTTCGAGTTGAGTTCAGGGTTGGTGAGGGACACTCGAGCGAGATGAAACGGTACCTGCTCGTTTACCCATTTGGAGGGGGGGAAGTTAAGAGAGCAGGGCAGGTCAGGAGTCACTACATGTATCTCTGGAGTTCCTGCTAGTCACTGAGCTTTCTCTTGCCATTAATGTAGTTGCGCCCACCTTTTTTTTTTTTTTTTAAGAGAGTCAGTTTAAAATCATTTTGGGAAAAGAAAAAAGATAACGCATACTTGTTATGTGTGTTTGTGTTTTATATACCTTTTAAACTTAAGCAGACATCTGTTTTCTCACAATTCTGGAGGCTTTCAGTCTGAGACGAAGGTATCAGCAGGGTTTGTTCTTCTGAGGCCTGTCTCCTTAGCTTGCAGGTGGCCATCTTCTCCAGTGTCTTCATATGGTCTTCTCTTTGTATTTATCTATGTTCTAATCTCCTCTTTTTTCAAATTTTTTTTATTGTGGTAAAAACATAACATAAAAAAAAGAAGAAATGTCATGAAGAACCTAGGGGTAAGACAGGAATAAAGACACAGACCTACTAGAGAAAGGACTTGAGGATATGGGGAGGGGGAAGGGTAAGCTGTGACAAAGCGAGAGAGAGGCGTGGACATATATACACTACCCAACGTAAGGCAGATAGCTAGTGGGAAGCAGCCGCATAGCACAGGGAGATCAGCTCGGCGCTTTGTGACCGCCTGGAGGGGTGGGATAGGGAGGGTGGGAGGGAGGGAGACGCAAGCGGGAAGAGATATGGGAACATATGTATATGTATAACTGGTTCACTTTGTTATAAAGCAGAAACTGACACACCATTGTAAAGCAATTATATTCCAATAAAGATGTAAAAAAAATAATAACATAAATAACATAAATTTGCCCTCTTAACACTTTTTAGGTATACATTATGGTATTGTTCTATATGCATATTTTTATATAACAGATCTCTAAACTTTTTCATCTTGCATGACCGAAACTCTATAGCCATTCATTTCCCCCTGACTCCCCAGCCTCTCGCAACCATCATTCTACTTTCTGTTTCTTTGAGTTTGATTACTTCGATACCTCATATAAGTGGAGTCCTGCACAGTCCTTCTGTGACTGGCTTATTTCACTCAGCACAACATCCTCAGGGTTCATCCGTGTGGTAACATACAGCAAGATTTCCTTCTTTTTTAAGCTGAGTAATATTCCATTGTGTGTATATATGTTGTCTTTATCCATTCATCCATCAGTGGACATTTAGGTTGTTTCCACACCTTGGCTATTATGAATAGTGCTGCAGTGAACATGGATATACAGATATCTCTTTGAGATCTTGTTTTTAATTCTTTTAGCTACATACCCAGAAGTAAGAGTGCTGTATCATATGGTAGTTTTTTGAGGAACTTCCATACTGTTCTCCATAGTGGCTGCACCATTTTACAGTCCTACCAGCAGTGTGCAGGGATGGATTCCCTTTTCCCACATCCTAGCCAATGCTTGTTATTTTCTGTTTGATAATGGCCATCCTTACAGATGTGAGGTTAATATCTCGCTGTGGTTTTGATTTATATTTCCCTGCTAGTGATGTTGAGGACCTTTTCCTATGCTTCTTGGATGTTTGTATTATCTTCTTTGGAGAAATGTCTGTTCCAGTTCTGTTTTTCAGTCAGGTTATTTGTTTTTTTATTATTGAGTTGTAGCTTAATTTCTTATAAGGATACCAGTAGTGTTGGATTAAGTCCCACCCTAACGACTTCATTTTAACTTAATTGCCTCTTTAAATTCCCTGTCTCCAAACACAGTCACATTCTGAGGTATTGGAAGTTGGTGCTTCAACATAAGAATTTGGGGGGCTGGGTGAGACAATTCAGCTCATAACAGAGGCACTCCCATATCAGCTATTGAGGAATAAATTTTTTTATCATAACTATACATATATATTATATATATATATGTATAAAGGCATTATAGATAATGAATGTAAATTATCTGTTAGTTATCTATTAGAGTGCCAGGCACATGGATGTTCTGTGTGTGTTTTAAGAAATGACATTTTACAGATGTTCCCTTCTCAGGCTTCTCCCTTCACCCCCAGAGGATGAATTCTCCATTATTTGACATATATCCAGCTCTTGCTTTTATACTTTCGTTATACATACATACATATATATATATATATATATATATATATATATATACAAAAAGTTATTTTGTATGGTTTTCAAATTTTACATAAATTGTATGCTGGGCTTAATATTCTGCAGCTTGTTTTCTTCACTCAAACTTTTGTTCTTGCGATCTCTCCATTTCGGGGCCTAGAGTTAAAACAGTAACCCATCCTGTGCCTGTGCCAAACTGTATATATTTTCAAGCTGATGGAGGACGTTTACGGTTGTTTCCACAATGCCACAGTGAACATCCTTGAACTCGTTCCATTGTGCGCCTGTGCAGGGATTTCTCTAGGGTGGAATTGCTGGGTGTGTTTCAGCTTTACTAGTGTATGAGTTTCCTGTGTTCCTATATTCACCAGTACTTGCTATTATATGTTACAGTTTTACCAGTATTACTTGTACCATTTTACTGATGAGTTCTGTTTTGTTTTAGAAATTTGAATTGGTAAGCTGGGCTGGTTGGAATGGTGGGAATTCTGTGCTTCCTTTGAAGTGATTTGGGGACTGATAACTTTCAGACCACATCTCCTTGTGGCTTTTCTGAGAAGAAAAAGAGAATCAAGAAAGTGATGATGCCAAGGTAGCATAGGGGAGAGAGCACTGGATTTTTGAATCAGGAACTCTGACTTCAACTCCTGGGTCTGTAGCATAAAATGAGTTTAATAATATCTGTCCTACTTGATGCACACATGAGAGTGTTGTCACATTCAGTGAGAGATTATTTGTGAAAGCAGTTCTGCAAACGGTAAAGCAGTAGCTAAAGCACTGAAAGAAGTAAAATAGTTTTGTTTCCTATACTTATAAAGATTATTGTTGGCTACCTCCTTTAGAGCTTGTTCATACCTAGGTGAGTGAATTGGAAGGGATTAATTTTCACGCAGGTATTGTGAACATTCATTCCCCTTTAAGGAGAGAAATGGCCGGGGGGTGGTGCATGGTGGGTGTGTATGAGTTAGCGGAGTCCTGTAAAATCAATCCATGGCCACTCGAGGGAGATGGTTTCAAGCTAGAAGCTGATTCCAGAGGTTGGTTTCCTCTTTCCCTTGCCTTTCTGCAACCAGTGAGCTGGAGAAGGATGGCCACACTGCTCTCAACACTCATTCTGTTGGCCCCTTGGAGAAGATTAAACAGTACCAGGCTGGTCAGACTGTCACTTGCTTCTTGAAGAAGGTGAGTAGTGCACGCCCTGCAATGCAATGCTGTCCCTCTTACAGAAGAAAACGGGGAGAAACTGACAATGACCATTTGCACTAGGCTTTGCTTCTGTGTTTGCTGCCATGCTGGTTTGTAGAAGACAGTAGAAGGTCTCTGCTCCTAGAAAACTTCTGGTCTAATCAAGGAGTTAAATCTATGGCCTACAAAACAGCTAGCAAGCAAGTCACACTTCTGCATATTTATAGATTAATTGTACAAAATGGAAAGAAAAATACATCACAGAGCAAGATTTTAAATCCGGTTCTTTATTTTATCTTAAATAATGTAAAATTCAAATTTCAGTGTCCACAAATAAAGTTTTATCAGAAGACACACACACACACACAAATATTTTAAATAAAAATAAGAATGTTTTATTTAAAATAAAATGTTGGATCTTAGATTCTTGCCTTTTATAAAGTTCGGTAACAGTGCAAAACCATATGTAGTTGGGTGCCAGATTATGCGTTCTAACCCCAAGTGGAACAGGAGTTGAGTAAAGGGAAGAGATCAGTGAGAACTATACCAGTTGGAATACATCAGAGAGTGGGTTGGTCTGAGCTTGACCCTGAAGGATAATTCCTCTTCATTGCTGCCAGATTCTTCCTCCATGAGCATGTATCTGAGTATGTCTGTGGTGCTTGGTCCTTTTAGTTACCTGTTGTCTGTAGACATTCATAAACCCGAGATGCCTTAGAGTGGTGTTTAAGCCCTTCATAATCTGGCTTTATGAATCTGGTATACCAGTCATGCTGAAAACCTCCTCTATTTTTCTCCCTTCTTGCCTTTATTTCTACACTGGGGGTACTGTCTATTCTTATTGCCTACAACCCTTCAAGGTCCAGCACAGATAACCCTCCCTTCTTACTAGTTCTCCTACAGGGTCCCGTAACATGCTGTGCTCTTCCTTGTTGCTTGCTCCTGCATACTCATTTGACTTACTCTCTGCAGACTGTAATCTCTTTGAAGGCAGGGCCTGGCTTTTACTTACCCCTCTCATGCCATATACACAGTGGCTGCTTGATAACATGTTTTGTTGAGTTGACCTGAAAATTGGGGTGTGTATTTAGGGCAGAACACCGTGTCAATAGCAAAATCTAAATTGATTTAGAAATAAGATGTTAGTCCCTGAAGATGGTTAACAGTCACTGGGCACAACTGAGTTTGGGGGGGGCGACAGAGGTCAGTGGGACTGGTCCTACTGCTTGAGGATATCTCTGAGGCCTTTTTTGCCTCCTAATCAGCTGAGGCGCCAGAAGAGATGCATGTTCTGCTGGGCTGGCAAAGGCTCTGAGCTAGACTCTGAGTGAAGCCTGCGAGAAGTGGAGGTTGGACAGGGGCATTGGGACGTAGGGGTGCATTCCTGTTCCTTGGGACAATGTAGGCTTTGGGCCCTTTGAGCCCTGTGATTTTAGGAGAGTCTGTTTTAGTGAAGGGAAGAGAAGAGACGCTTGTATCTGCCCATTCCATTTCTCCTCCTGTTTTTTTTTTTCCCCTAGTACAACGTGGTTAAGAAATGGCTTGAGGTGGACATCGCTCCAGACATCCGGGGGAGAATTCCCTTACTGCTCACTTCTCTTAGCTTCAAGGTCAGTGTGGCTGAGATCCCTGGAGAGGAAACCCCAGCTCCCTGAGCTCAACTTAGTGTCTGGTGTGTGCTCGCAGTGGGTACAGGGAACCGTACCGTGGGAGATACTTACCGTGCAGACTTAAATGCTGTGGTTTTGGATAAATGACAGGCCTTTCCTCAAACATCAGAAGAATTTTCTCGCCCTTCCAGGTTCTGAAACATCCAGATAAGAAGTTCCGGATTGGCCAGGCCCTGAAGGCCACCGTGGTCGGCCCAGATTCCTCCAAGGCCTTCTTGTGTCTTTCACTCATAGGTGTGGTGATGAAATGGGACCTGGTCAGGGAAGGGAGGGGGTGGAAGGGAGCGGGAAGAGGTCTTCAGTCACTGCCCAGGTTGAAGGATGCTGTGGGTTTCGGAGTCCTTAGAAAGCCTAGCCTGGTGGCTATGTCCTTGGAACAGTTTTTCTCTCGGGGCTTTGCTCTGTGGCCTGTGTCTGAGTCACCTTGACCTACACAGTTGTTTTTCTTAGGTTTCTCAGAAAGGTTTGTCCACCACATGGCCCTCGCATTCTTGACCACATGGCATGGTGATCCGGGTCTGATCATGTGGTGTGATCATTCAGGTCCACTCAGCCTAGACAGCCCGAGTCTGGACACCTCCACCTCCCCTGGACTCTGGTTGGCCAGTGCCTGGGCTTCTTTCTTGGCTCATTTCCTCTTCCCTGAATCTGGTTCATTCTCCTGCCAGGTCCTCACAAGCTCAAGAAAGGCGAAGTGGCCATGGGCCGCGTGGTGAAGGTGCTTCCGAAGGAGGGACTGACCGTCTCCTTCCCCTTCGGGAAGATCGGAAGAGTCAGTATATTTCACTTGAGTGACTCCTACTCAGAGACGCCCCTGGAAAACTTTACCCCACAGAAGATTGTCAGGTAGGCTGAGTTCTCTTCCTCTTTTCAGCTCTCTGTGGGATTGGTGGGGGTTTTTTTGTTTTTGTTTTTCTTTTAATTATAGATGTGTGATTTTGTACCAGAAAAAAATAGTATATAAAATGGAAAATGAAAATTGCTGTTGCTCCTCTCTTTCTCCACCACTTTTTGCCATTAGATACTTTGATCTCTATCTTTCAAGACTCTAACATATATAGGTATAATTTGCCTGTATGTAATAGTAGAATTTCATTTTATGTGCTATTCTGCAACTTGCTTTTTTCTCACGGCAGTTTATCATACACTTTTTCTTTCCTGTGCTAGTATATTAAAATCAGCCTTGTTCTTTTACCTTATTTTTAACATTTTTTTTTAGTATTGCATGACGTGTTTTTTTAAAAATCACAGTTTATTTAAACAATTCTGTTGATGGACAATAATGTTGAAGTGAATATCTTTTGCACATATGTTTGTATACTAGTGAAAGTATAACTGTGAAATAAATTCCTAGGAGTAAAGTTGATGGGTCAAACAATGTTATGCATTTTGCCAAAGTGCCTTCCAAAAGGACTTTGCTCATTTTTATCTCAATTAACAATAAATATGACTGTTCATTCCTCACACCCCTGTCAGCACTGGATATTCTTAATTTTTTACCTTTGCCATTGAATAGGCTGAAATTGATCTTGCATTTTAATTTGAATTTCTCTTACTGGTCATTTTTCATGTTTATTGGCTGTTTACATTTGTTCTGTGCTTTGCTTGGCCAAGTTGCTTCCTCATTTTACTATTGAACCATTCATCTTTTTAATTAAAAAAAAAATTGATCTGTATGTGTTCTCTGCAAGAGGATAGCAGTAACCTTTTGCAGTTGGGGGGTGCTTTATGAACTATTTTGGATGCACAAAAATGAACCTACCTCAGAGTTTTAAAACCATTTTATAGCCTGAATAAACTAGCATGGAGAGGCATATTTCAGCCTTGTACAATACAGACTTGTCTGACAACCACAGCTATCCAACAGTGGAGCAGACACCTTCAGGAGGCAGAGACTGGAAAGTAGTAATTGTCCTCCCATCTCGAGTGTCCCAGCCACCAGCACCTGCATAAATTCTCAACCACTTGTCAGGGCTAAACAGCACAAAATGCCCAGGGCCTAGGAGAAGAAAAAGAATGAGTCAGAGGGAAATCCAAGATCATCTCTGCTTTGCTTATTTAGGCTTACAAAATACAGGTGTGATTTTTTTTTTAGCAAAATATTTTTTAAAAATAACATTATTGGGCTTCCCTGGTGGCGCAGTGGTTGAGAATCTGCCTGCTAATGCAGGGGACACGGGTTCGAGCCCTGGTCTGGGAGGATCCCACATGCCGCGGGGCAACTAGGCCCGTGAGCCACAACTACTGAGCCTGCGCGTCTGGAGCCTGTGCTCCGCCACAAGAGAGGCCGCGATAGTGAGAGGCCCGCGCACCGCGATGAAGAGTGGCCCCCGCTCGCCGCAACTAGGGAAAGCCCTCGCACAGAAACAAAGACCCAACACAGCATAAATAAATAAATTAATTAATAAACTCCTACCCCCAACATCTTAATAAATAAATAAATAAATAAATAAATAAATAGCATTATTGTAGTTAAATGTATGAGTAGCATTCAGTTGTAATTCCTTCATCTGTCAATGTGAATAATAAGTTAAATGCCTAAAGACAGATGATCCCTTCAGGTCCTTTCCTGCTTTAAGGGCTGTGATTCCCTGGTAGAAAAGGCACGTGCCTGTCATGGGAGAATTTGGACTACATTGTTGCTGAGATCCTTTCTACTGATGAGATCCTCTACCTTGCATGGTGGTATAAATGACACCACCATTGCGTGGTGGGTTTGGAAACCGCCCCCCCCAAAGAGTAAATCCTGTTTCCCTCCCAGAAACCTCCCCTGCTCAGGCCTCCCTCATGGGCTCCTCTGACCCGCTGCTCTGAGTCGGCACTGGTACCAGGCTGTCCCCTGTCATGGTTTCCTGTGCTGAGTCTGTCTCTCCACGAGACCAGACCCTCCCAGCCCGCGATGCAGGGCTGGTCTCACCTCCTAAGTAATCACCGCGTGGCCCTGTGCGCCTTCCAGAGGGCTTGCATGTATCCTCTTGTTTCCTCCTCCCAGCACCGTTCTTGGGTGAGGAGAGAAAGTAGCAGTATTTTTACTTGACGAACTAGTAAACTGAGGCCTAGAGAGGGGACTTGTCCCGAGTCCCTCAGCAGGCTGTCAGCAGGACGAACAGAGCCCTCGCTCTCGCCTGTTGCTCAGCCTTGTGGAGAGGAAGCCGAGGCCCTCTCCCGTCTCCTGAGGTGCTGGCTGGCGTCAGCGTTTCCTTCTCTTTTGCTCTCACTCCAGGTGTTATGTGCTGTCCACTACAGGCCCTGTATTGACTTTGTCACTGCGATCATCCAGGTGAGTGTCTGTGTTGTTGGGGGAAGAATTGGGGGAGAACTCCCCACCCCCGGCCCCAGAGGACTGAGGAGAGGCTGTGTGGATCTGACACAGAGCTTTGGGCCTCCCAGCTTGCTTCTCTGCTCACCCCCTTTATGCCCGGCCCCGTTTTTTATCCAGAAAAGCTGAGGCCCCCAGGCCTCCACAGTAGGGACAAGTGTGCCGTGAAGTGGATTGGCCTGAAGTCACGGTTCGAAATGGATGTATGGGGTTTAACCTCCCTCGGGCTTGCTCAGCCTCTCCCTGTTACTCTTAAAGCCGTCCCCAGCTGCCAGGAGTTCAGGAGAGGGTAGGGCTGGGCTCTGATGGTGATATCCTACTGACAGATCCAGAGTCGTATTCTTACAAAGTGTGATTATCACAGGAGATTTGGGGGGTGAGGGTCGGGAAATGGGGTCAGAGGTAAATGTGTAGTAAACCTTTTATTCCTTTAGGACGAACCCGGAGACGAAAAGCAAAATAACAGATCCTGAGATTAACTCCATCCAGGATATTGAGGAAGGGCAGCTCCTGAGGGGCTACGTGAAGTCCGTCCAGCCGTCCGGCGTGCTCTTAGGGTGAGTGAGGCGGAGCCCGGGGGCGTGGACCAGCCCCGAGCATTCTCCCGGGGCCTGTCTTGATTGGCCCGCTGCTGCCCCCGGTCACCATCTCTGGAGGGAACATGAAGGAAGGAGAGTCTGTGTTCCCACCAGTGTTTTAAATTCCAAGTCTTTTTATACTTTCAAAGAAGTTTTGAATTACTCTTGTTGGGCGTTTTTGACAAAGAATGTGGCATGTCCATGGTCATGATTTGTAAATGTTCCATGAACCCCCAGATGTTACAGCCTTCCCTGCTGTAATTATGTTTCCTCATTTTCTTCTGGTCTTTCTAGCAGCTTGTGAGTGCTTTGTGATGCTCTGATATGGGGTAAAGAGCGTTTTTCAATTATGTCTTCATTACGCTCGATGGTTTTTCCAGTCTACAAAGCCCTCTTTATTTTGTTGAGCGCCAGGAACCTTCTGTCTGTCCTCAATCCTCTTCACAACTTGAGTCTCTGGGAGAGAGGAGGCATTAGGCTTGGCTGGGGACTCTCTTGCTGTGTTTCTGACCACAGGACCCTTGTCTCTCTCTCCTGTCAGCCTTGGCCCCTCAGTTACAGGTTTGGCCCGATACCCACATGTCTCCCAGTACAGCCTGTCCAAGGATGCCCCTTCCGACAGGTATCTCCCCGAGGGCAAGCTGCTCACAGCCAAGGTCCTAAGGTAGGTGTTCTTCTCTCTTTCTCACCTCTTTCTCTGGGAACGCTGGGTGGAGATGGAGAGGTGAACTATAAACACGATGGCTTAGGCAATGGTAAGTAACGATGAGTGAGCTCCCTTTGTGTGGAGCCTTCTACCTCGGCTCCTAAAGGCAATCGTGGAGACTTTCCTCTGCACAGGCACCCGTCTTTGGGGATGGGGGAAGGGATAGCACAGCTGCCCTCTGTATTTTTCTACCAAAGCAATCGTGCAGATAATTCCTGAGATCCCTGCACGGATTCCAAGGCAGGTGGGGGCAGGCCCAGACACTGCGGGCTGCTCACTGTGACCATTGCGCTCCTTATGCTGTCCCCATGGCCCGCTCGTCTGGTCTCCCTGTCGTAGCCTGAACCGCCGGGAGAACCTGGTAGAGCTGTCAATCCCCGCCGACGACACTGGAAAGCCGGACGTGTTTTCTGCCTCCCTGGGACTGCCACTTCCGAAGCAAGGGGGCAGGGAAACAGAGGCAGAGGAGAGAGACCACAAAGGAGAAGAAGAGAAGGAGGAGAGGAAGAATCAGAAACAGCAAGAGAAGAGGATTGGGAAGGGGCAGGAGGGGGCACAGCTGCCCAGCAAGGAGAAGAAAGAGCCCCGGAAGCCCCAGGCGAAGAAGCTGGGCAAGCGGCCGCGCCCGGAGTCTGGCAGTGAGCAGGTAGGGCCCTCGGGGAGGATGGCCTCCTTCACAGGAAAAGGAGAGCCTTCCAGAATCCGCCCAGCAGCCGCTTCGCCTCAGCCTCGAGGACCGAGAGAGGCTGAGTTTGGGTGGGGAGAGGGTACCGCTCGGGGCCGCGGAGGGCGCTCGGGGCGAGAAGCCAGGCTCAGCGTCGTCCCCGCCTGTCATGCCAGGAAAGCGGGAACAAGAGGCAGAGGAGAGCTGCCCCGTCCGAGGAGGACGACAGCGGTGTGGAAGTGTACTACCGGGAAGGAGAAGAGGACGTGGAGGAGATGGGTGTGCGGCCCCAGGTGAGTGCGGCGCCGGATGTGGGGGAAGGGCCGCCCCAGGAGGGAGTCCCTGCTCCCCTGCCTGAGGGCTGGGCTGTCCTCAGCACCACCCTCCTGTCTTCATTTTCTGTAAGATGTGAGGAGGTGGGGTGCCTAGTTTCCTCAGTTGGTCATCAGCTCCAGAGAACAGGGCCGCTGCTTCACCTGCTGAGTGGGCTGTGAAAGTCAATTCTAGTCGATGTTTATTAGCTGGAGTGGAATTGAATTAGTGGGGGTGGGGGGACGGGAAAAGGAAAGGAGGCTTGTCCGTCTGAGCCTGTGTCCTGCTCCGAGAAATGAGGACAGCGCTACTGGGACCGAGGGCAGGTGTGGAAGGGCCTCCCAGACTTCAGGTGTCGCATCCCTGCCATCCTCGGAACATCTGTCCTACCTCTGTCCTAGCTCTACTGCTGTTTTATGCCTGCACGTTTATATGTGTTTGCCTATGTGGCTTTTTAAAAATATTCCTTAAACCTACTTATTTACAAAGGAAGCTTTCACGTCACTCCTAAAAGTGTCCCCAGTGCACCGGGGCCTGGCCTGGCCGTGGGAGGAGAGAAAAGGCCTCTGGGCACCGTGGCGGTCCCTGCTTCTCCGGGTGGAAAGGGGCTGTGGAACAGGGGCAGCCTGGGCTCAGTGCTTTTTTCACATGCGCCTGTGATCCTCCAGGAGAAGCAGACCAGGCCGGCAGAAGCACCCCGGCTGCAGCTGTCTTCCGGCTTCGCTTGGGATGTGGAGCTGGACACTCTGACCCCGGCCTTGCCACCTCGCGAAGAGAGCTCCGACGGCGAGGAGGACGAGAAGACAGAGCAGGCCACGGTGCCGTATTTTCCAGGGCTTCGTCCTTTCCGCAGGGACCCTCGGCGCCGCTCTCCCGTGCTCTGTCCTAGCTAGCCTGGGTGTCTCTTCCGAGGGGTGGGGCCGTCTCAGGCTGGGAGCATTTGCGGAGCTCGGGGGCTGCCCTGCCGGCTCCTGACCTCCACCACAGACTTCCCCAGGGCTGAGCAGCAGATTGCTCACTTGGTGTTTTGCCTTCCACAGCAGAAGAAGAAAAGCAAGAAGGAAAGGGAGCTGGAGAAGCAGAAGGCAGAGAAAGAGCTGTCCCGCATCGAGGAGGCGCTGATGGATCCCGGGCGGCAGCCGGAGTCGGCAGATGACTTCGACCGGCTCGTGCTGAGCTCCCCCAACAGCTCCATCCTGTGGCTGCAGTACATGGCCTTCCACCTGCAGGCCACGGAGATCGAGAAGGCCCGGGCCGTGGCCGAGAGGGCGCTCAAGACCATCTCCTTCAGGTCTCGGCTACGCCCTCCTGCCTTGGGGCCCTGTCTTTCTCCAGGGGGGGCTGTGTCTCCTCGGCAGGCTGGCGGCAGTTTGGGTGGCTGCCACCGGGCACCTGTGGGTTCACGGGCTTTCAGAGATGTGCTGTCTGTGAAATAGATCTGCTCATTTATATTTTATAGTCCTCTTCACCGAGATAGCCAAGGGTAACATTTACACGAGGCATGGGCCCTCAGTTAGGTGCCCCACTCGGAGCAGAAGTACAAGAGGGAAAACACCTCTCCACATCCCTGGGCGAAAACGCTGTCGGTGACCATGTTCCAGGCCGAGGGTAGAGTGGGTTTCCCAAAGGCTAGTGAAGAGGGATGGTGCTCCTTTGCATCATTCTCTTAGTTTGGGGGGAGATTCAGACCACAGATTCCTTCCAGTCCAGACCTCAGGCCGGTTTGAGATTTGGTAGGTTTCCTTCCCAGGAGTGGAGGCAGAAACCCGGGGAGCCCCAGACCCCACAGCCATGGGGTTGGGGTTCCTGCTACTGTGTGAGCTGCGGTGGGGACAGGGCCCCTCGGGGCCTGCACTTGGGGGTGGGAACTGAGGACGTGGGTGGAGCCTGGGGAGGAGGATGTAGTTCCAGTCCCCCGACAGCAGTGGGGGGCTCGTTGGGCCAAGATGATGGAGCTCACGTGCTGACTGCTCTCCCTCCAGAGAGGAGCAGGAGAAGCTGAACGTGTGGGTGGCCCTGCTGAACTTAGAAAACATGTACGGCTCCCAGGGGTCACTGACCAAGGTCTTCGAGCGGGCCGTGCAGTACAACGAGCCTCTCAAGGTCTTTCTCCATCTGGCTGACATCTACACCAAGTCAGAGAAATTCCAGGTAGGAGTCTGGGCCAGGTGGCCGGCTGCCAGGGGGACCTCAGCCACTTAGAAACGAGCTCCTGGGAGCCCCAGAGGCAGCAGGGAAGTCTCGGGGGAGAACAGCCGCATCTGGACCCAGTCCTGCCCCAGGCTTGCTCACCTTCCAGGTGGGAGAAGTCGTTTCCCCCGCCTCCGCTTTGGGAATGTGGGGCCGGGATGAGGGAAGGGAAGGGACAGCAGACCCCGGGGTCTATCCCTTGGGATGCCGACGCGTGTCACCGACAGGAGGCGACATACCCCAGTAGCCCTTTTTCATCTCTCCTCCTCCCCCTCGTCATGCTCACGTTCTCTCTTCTAGTCTTAGGACCTCCTCACGGCACAGGCTTAGGAGGGAGACTCCCCATCACGTGCTCTCCTCGTCCTGTGCGCCTGCCCTCTCCCCCCACGTACCTGACATTGGGCCTGGATACTGATGGAGTCTGAGCCCAGGTCTAGCTTCCCATGAGTGTAGGTGCCTGTCTCTGCCGTCGCCCCTCTGTCTTAATCACTCTCCTCAGCTTATGTCGTCTTTCCCACAGGAAGCTGGTGAACTTTACAACCGGATGCTGAAACGTTTCAGGCAGGAGAAAGCTGTCTGGATCAAATACGGCGCCTTTCTTCTGCGGAGGGGCCAGGCTGGGGCCAGTCACCGCGTGATGCAGCGAGCCCTCGAGTGCCTGCCTAAGAAAGAACGTGAGTGCTTGTTCCCACCCACCGGCCCAATTCCAGGGCGCAGTAGGCTGTCTCCCATCTGGGCGGAGGGCTGGGGGTCTCCTCATCCAAGGGCTGGTGTTGGGAAAGCCCTGTGGAGCGTACGTGGCTCTCTCTCTCTTGATCGTATGCTCATGAACATAGCTCGTGTTGCATTTTAAAATTCTAAACTCCGAAGATAGAGGGACAGAAAGGAATTAGCACTAATTCTTTTGCCTCTGCCTGCCCCACGGCCCACCTCTCATCCCGATTCCCCCTTCTCGGTCCGGAGGGTACGATGTCTGCTGTTGGGAGTCATAGATCAGTGCCCATCTGTGTATTTGGCCCTAAACCCGCCCCACTGTCCCTCTTGTCATCACCTAGGTCTTAGGACCCAAGAGCAGGGAATCAGGCATCAGACCCTGTCCCTGTAGGGTAGTGTGTTTTGATGAGGGCATCTGTCTGCTTTCTGTGTCTGAGTTGTCCTCTCCCTGCAGACGTGGATGTGATTGCCAAGTTTGCCCAGCTTGAGTTCCAGCTGGGGGATGCGGAGCGCGCCAAAGCCATTTTCGAGAACACGCTGAGCACCTACCCAAAGCGCACGGATGTCTGGTCGGTCTACATCGACATGATCATCAAGCGTGGCAGCCAGAAGGAAGTCCGGTGAGAGGGGAGGACAGGCTGAGGCCTAATTGCCTGTTGGGGGGTTGGGAACATTGGCCACTTGGAGGCGTTTTAGCCCCCCAGCAGCTCCCGGAACCCCAGTTCTCTTACTCTGTCTGGAAAAACGGCTTTGACATGACATGTCCTATGACATTCACTTTTCCAGTTTCTTTTCTGCCTCAGCGGCTAGCCTCTGGTCTGGCTGGAACCTTGGGTGGGAGGTAGGCTAGCCCCAGGCCTGGGAATCAGGAGACTTGGGTTTTCCTCATAATTAATGCTGAGCCTGGCTCTCATGGTAGAGAGTGTTCACAGGCATGATCTCACTGATCACCGCCAGCATCCCCCCAAGGCAGGGAGGATTAGAGACCGGTGGTGGTCCAGAAAGAACTGATGCCTCACCCAAGCCCATCAGTGAGTTTTAAGCAGAGCTTTTCTCACAGAGTCACACCTTATTGCCTGTCCCCATCCCATTAGCTTTGTCCTGATTCACTGTGTGACTTCAGGCCAGTAAGTCCTTTAACATCTCTGTTCCTCTGGAAAGTGAGGGTGGTGTTCTCCCTCTCCACAGACATGATGGGAGTTTATAAAGGGAAAAAAAATAAAGGTAGAAGTGGTAGTGCTGGATAACAGAAGGCCTGGCTCCAGAGCCTTAGAGCAAGTGGGTGAAGCCTAGCTAGGAATCGTGTGGCCGGGAACCAAGAGGCAGACACTGGCTGTTCTCCCTCCCAGGGACATCTTCGAGCGGGTCATTCACCTGAGCCTGGCCCCCAAGCGAATGAAGTTCTTCTTCAAGCGCTACCTGGACTACGAGAAGCAACACGGCACCGAGAAGGACGTGCAGGCAGTAAAGGCGAAGGCCCTGGAATATGTGGAGGCTAAGAGCTCCATGTGGGAGGACTAGTGGCCAGCTGGCTCCGAGGGCACTGGTGGCAGTGGGCCAGCCAGGCCGACCCTCAGGCACCTGGGCAGTTGAGAAACTGTGTTGCCTGAGGACTCTGTTTAAGTGTTGCTTTTTCTGCAGCATCCTGTGGGGTAATCCTGTCAAGATAAAAAAGGATTTAAGATTTCTCATAATTCCTTTTTGCTTGTTTTAGGAACCAATTTATTTCATCTTTTTCCTTCTCTGGGGCTGCTCAGTCGTTGCAGGCAGTAGGCTCCTGGGCTCCCAGAAAAGCTGAGAGTCTCTCCTTCATGGGAGGTCCCGGGGAGCAGGAATGGAGGGCCGACTCCCAGGGACTCTGTGGTCAGGATCCCACTTTGGCCCTGGCAGGCTCTTGGTCCAGCTAGTGGGGGTCAGCAGGGTCTGGGAAGCGGTTCGCTCTCCTAGATCACAGAGTCTCTGGGCATTCCCTCAGCCTCAGCTCAGCTAGTACCTCGTGCCCCTTTGTGGAGGCTGTGAGGCTGGGACGTAGATCCACGTGCTGTGTGGCTTTGGGAGAGCTGCACAGTTTCTCTGGCTCCCTGTAGCTCCCCTGAGGAGAGCTTGCTGGGCGGAGGGCCTCGACTGACTTGCTGGTTGTTCCTTGAGTCCTGAGAGAGAAGGGGACATGACGGGCCCACTATACCCCCACCTCCCTGTAAAGTTCCCAGAAAGACTGTCTCTCCTCCTCCTTGATAAGTAATAATCCTGTATGTTCTAGAGTTCCTCGAGGCCAGCACACACCCAGCTAGTTGTTGAAGCCAGTTCATTTTCGGCTTGGTCTTAAGGGAATTAAAGTTTTCTTGGGCAGAGCTTTAAATGTCCTGAGAGCTGGAGAGCTCTTCCGTGGGAAGTGACTGAGTCATATGCCAGGAAGCAGGACAGGGACAAGGGAGAGAGCATCAGAGATTTTAGAGGCGGTGGAGGGGCTCAGGCAGGGGCGGGCATGGGAGGGAGGCGGAGCAGGGCTCGGCCTGGTTCTTGGTCACCGGCTCTAGGTTACGAGAGCTAGGCTGCCCTACTGAGTGCAAGGGCAGGGCCTGCTGACTCGTGACATTTTAGCCGAGCTTCCCCTCTGAGAAAGGCCGGGCTCCATCTGTTTCCCAGATCAAATCAGAAAACTGAACCCAGTTAAGGCGTCGTCAATCCCAGGGCCTTCCTGCGTGTGGGAACACCTGGCTCTCCCTGTGCCCCAGCCTTCCCTTCCATCCATTTCAGTCTTGCCCAGAGTCTCTGTCCTCTTCCCTCCCCAGGAATGGGATTTGGGCCCGTCCCCATGACCTCCAGCCTGCTGTGGCATGGCCCATCCAATCGTGCAGACACCAAGCTAGTCCTTTATACTAAGAAAAACTTTATATATCAAAAATTTATAGAAAATAAAGCTAGAGGCATACATTGGGGGCTGAACTTTATATCAAAAATTTATAGAAAATAAAGCTAGAGGCGTACATTGGGGGCTGCTTCCCAGGTGAGCAGCACCGGGCCAGGTGTCCATATGCAGTTACACACAACGTTCGGCACAGGAGCCTGCTGGTGAGTTTCACCGTCACCTGGCTCTGCTGTCCGGGGCTTCGCAGACCGGTGGGACTGGGTCCTACCAGTCGAAGGTCATCCACATCATAGTTAATTAAGGACCAGTTCCGGGAAAGGGTCTTTTCTCCAAAGCTGTTGACCATGTGGCTGGTGGCAACAGGAGAGGGAATTTCTTCGGGTATGAGAGAGAGCCTTCCTGCCAGAGCTGACGGCGTTGTCTACTGGCTCTCACATCTGTTCCCCAGTTTTACTTTGTGTTCCTTTTTCCTGGCCTGTTTTCCCCAAAAGCTATGGTTAAAAAAAAAAAAAAAAAAAAATTCCCCTCTGGGGAATTCCCTAGCAGTCAGGTAGTTGGGACTCCGCGCTCTCACTGCTGAGGGTGCAGGTTCAGTCCCTGGTTGGGGAACTAAGATCCCACAAGCACCCCCCACAAAAAACAATTCCCCTCTGGTGCTGATGTAAACAGGCCATGGGGTTCTGTTTGGGACCAAGTAGTGTCATTGGCAAAGAGTGTGGGAACAGGACCCTTAGGAGGCGAGCAGGACCATCTCTGTGTTGTCTTGGGCCGCGCCGTTGCCCACCAGACCCTGGGCCCACTTGTGCAGGCGGCTGTAGAGTGGAAGGCCCTGGTTCTCGCGGTACAAATAGACACCGGTGATGGCGTTCCACTGTGGCCGTGGCTGGGTGCCTTCCACCGGGAACTTGGCAACCAGCTGCTCGTCATCCTCGTTGAGTGCCACGAAGCCGAAGAAGCGGCGCACGTTGTTGGCAGCCAGCACCCGCGAGTGCACCTCGGCCGTGCGCTGGAAGAGCTGGTCCTCGTTGGCCCGGTACTGCGCCCAGTAGGCCTCCTGGCGGTAGCTGAGTGGTGAGCAGTAGTGCTTGAGGCACTTGGTCAGGAACACCAGGATGGCCACCACACCGATGAGCAGCCACCCGAAGAGCTGGCCAGAGAAAGGGCGGGGTTGAGGGCAGGCAAGGAGCTGCCTGGACCGCCAACGCCCCCGTAAGAAGTAGCAGGAGCTGGTCAGGGCGTGTGGGCTGGGCTGAACCTGACGTCACGACCCCCTGAGAGCTGGTTGTGTCACTTCCCTGGCCGCAGATTCTATTCCTCTAAGGGCGGCAGGCCCTTCTGACTGTAATTCCTCCTCTTTGCCCTCACTCCCTTGACCTCCGCCGTCTCTGTACTTAGACTTAGCCTCCTGCAGTTTCAGCTGCCATTCCTGCAGCCCCAAGGGCCCCCTCCACATCATCTGAGCCCGCCAAAATCCAGCTCAATCTACCAGGCTCAGCCCAGATACCACTTCCAGGAAGCCTTCAAAAATCCCTTCTGGGAGCAATTTTGCCTTCCCTGAGTCCTCATGGCCTGGTTCCTCTTGTATCATCATTCTCTGCCTTGTTTTGAAATTACCCATGTGCTTATCTCGCTTGGCTGTGAGCCTGTTGAGGGCTAGGACAGTCAAGGTCATCCTTGTTTCCCCATTAAAGCCTGTACAGAGAGCTGTGGGCATTTGAGCATCGTCGAGTACATTTTATTTCTCTCTCTACCACCTTCCATCTCCTTCGGTGCTGTCCCCAGCCCTGCTTCTACATGTGTTTCTTCTGTACCCAAGAGGAGCCCCTTAGAAAATCTTTGCTCTTTCCTAGCTCTCCCTCATGCCCTGCTTCTCTTCAGTGAATACTTCGGCTGTTTTTCTGCTTCTGCCCAGGTCTCTGCCCTCGTCCTCTCTCCCTGACAACTCCGCTCCTTCAGAACTAAGCCAAGGCTGAGGCTCGGATCAGGGCGGCAGCTGCTGCCCCCCCCGACTGGACACCCCTTCCTGTCTCAAGGGGTCCGCCTCCTGTCAGCAATGCCTGAGGCTGACTCAGTGCTGGACAGGGGCCTTTCCTGGGATAGGAGCATATGCTCATCCCTTGAGCCAGCCACACTCCACGGTCAGCTCACGGTCGACAGCAAATATTTCATAAGATGGCAGGGGTTCGTGCTCAATCTGGCTGGAGCAAAGGGCTTACTCTGTGACTGGGATCAAGGCTTGGTCTGAGCAAGAAGAACATTCCTTTAATGTTTAAAACTCTCTTATTGGGGATGGCATTCACCCTTGCCCCACCAAGCGCTGACCCATAGTTACCCAACTCTGATGCCCGACGCTGATAATCTAGTGACTTCCTGGAGAGCTCAGCCCCTGAGGACTGACTCCAGCGTTAATGTGGGTCATCCCGGCACCTCCCCACCAGCCACCGCGTAGGAGAGAAGGAAGAGGAGCTTCCCTTGGCACAGGCTCACCTGGGACTCGTACTTGAGCCTGCGGCGGACCTCTTCCTGGAAACCCGACAGGTGGGCAGGGCCCTCCCCACACGGGAACCGGGCCAGGATTTCTGTGGCCTGGGCCAGTGGGAAACCGTCTTCCCCAGCTGTGAGCGAAGAGGGGTCCACGAATTCGCTGAGAGCACAGACATAGGCCTCACCGCGCAGCAGAGAGATGACAGACCAGGTGATGGGGGCCACGGCTGCGCGGCCCACAGTGGAGCTTAGAAGGAGGAAGATGGGGGCCGCCGAGCAGTTCTTGGTCCTCCGGTACTGGCACTCGGCAACCAGGTTCCAGGTGTGGTTGTTGAGGATGACGCCGATGAGGAAGAGCACCAGGGCGGGCACACCGATGGCTGTCAGCCCGTACAGGTAGTTCCGGGCTGGTGAGCAAGGGCAGTGGAACGCCACCACACTGAACAGCTCCTGGCTGCCCACCGTGCCCAGTGCCACCAGCCCGTTGAAAATCATCACATCCTTGCTCTTGAAGAAGAGTGATAGGAAGCGGAAGTTCTCTGCGATCAGGGCTGCCATGGGGACGGGTCAGCTGGGGGACCGATGGCAAGGGTGGAGGCAGGACGAGACTGGGACGGTGGCTCCTGGTGGGACTAGGAAAGCGCACAGGCTATGGGCCCCTGAAGGCAGGGCACAGTCTTGCCATTTGACCCCCTGCAGCGGCTGGCCTGGTGCTTCCTGTGGGACTGGAGATGACTGATCAGTATTTGCCTCTAAAAACAGGGACCGAGGGGATCTTGTGTAGTCAAGTCAGGCTGGTGAGAAAGGAAGGAGACTCGGGGAGCCCCAGGGCCTGGGTGGAGTGAGAATAGGCAGTGTTCACTGAGCTCTTACTGTATCGGGCGCTTTACATCCCTCATTGCCCATCGTCAAGATCCTGCACTGAGCTCTGATATCCCAGTGCGCGTAGGGAAGGTGGAGGCTTCCTTGGGGTGAGTGCTTATCAGGCTCACATATGAATGGCAGAGCTGAGATTCAAGCTCAGCTCTATCTGCCTCAGACACTTAGGTTCTTGTCATCACCACAAGCTTCCCTTGATGTGGGGACTAGGACTGGCCCTGTGGCATTGGGGACTGTGGGCTGTTGACTGGCTTTCCCTTTGGGATTCCAGGTACTGCTAATGTGCTGGGGGACCTAGGACTATTTGGAGGGTGTGTCCTCAAGGTGTCTAGCCCATGGGTATAAAAGCCAGAGTAGGTGTCCTGGTGGATAAGGGACTTGGACTTGACCCTGTGATATGGGGGGGTGGGGGGGTGGAGGAAGGGGCCCCCCGTCAGTGGTGAGCCTGGTGCAGCATCCCTGGAGTTCATAAGAACCTTTTCATTTTGGAGACCTCAGGCTCTGGACTGGTTTAGGAGATCCTGGCTCTCGACATACTTCATGACCTTTCTCTGGACCTCAGTGTCCTCATCTGTGAAAAGAGGATAAGTCATTCTGGTCCTTGCTCTCCTCTTAGGAATGCTGGAGGAAAATGAAAGGGAATAAACAGTGCCTGATAGTTGCCCTATATATGAAACCCTCCGTCTCACCCTGTCCAGTCCTGAGGGTGCCTCCCAGAGGTGAGGCAGATGGGGGATGATTGTCCTTCTGGCAGAGATCAGGAGACGAAGGCCTCAGGAGGATAAAGTACTCTGCTCAAAGCTAGTCAGATATGGAGGTGCCTGGACAGGACTTTTGAGCATGACCTAAGGAGGCCTGGGAAGTGGACAAGGGTGGGTCAAGCTAAGTGAGCCCTCTGTTTTCCTGGTTTCCTACTGACATTGCTCTGTGCCCATCTGCAAGAGCCCTGGCAAACCTCCCCTTCCCCACCCGTTACCCTTTCCTTATCCAGCAGCTCTGTTCCACCGAGGTCCCTAGGCCTGGGGACCGCCCAGCCGGCCAGCAACAGGAAGGCTTGATGAAGGCTAAGGCTTGGCCATACCCACCACCCTCTCTCGAGCCTGCTTTGCCTTGGTCTGGGCAGCAGATGTGCTGGCAGCCTGCCAGGAAGTGGCCATGGCCTCGGGCTCCAGCCATGTTCTGCCCCAACTCCCTTCCCAGGCTCCACCCACACAGGCCAGGGTGTGGCCCCATGTTCTACCCTCCATCCCGGGAATGAAAAACAAAGTCCTCAGGCCAGAGGCATCTGGGGAGTGGAGGGACGGAGCAAACAAAGGTGGGGAGACCTGCCCATATTTCCTTCTATGCCTCCTCTCTAGACCACCACCCCTCCTAATCACTGTCAACGCGGCCAGACTGGCTGGTGCAGAGCTGGGTGGCCACGAGGAGGCCAGATGGGCTGGTTTCCAGGAGGAAGAGGAGACCTGACTTCCCTAACTCACTGCCTGGGGGCCCAGGGGCTCCAGCCTAACTCCTCGGGAAAGAGAGTTTGTGATATTGCTGGGGATGAACGGGTTAAAGGCAGCCCCCTCTCCCTCTTCCTTCTCCCCTCTTGGCTTCAGGGCTCCTAATATGCTCCCCTGGGTTCAGAAACCACCCAAAGTGGGGTACAAGACGCCTGAACACTGGTGGGTGGTGAGCAGAGGAGGGAACAGGCTGTCTCTGAGACGACTGCCCCTGGCCCCCAGGCCCGGGATGGGACCGCCACCAGCAACAGTCAGGACAGGAAACCGGTGGCTGGGGACTGGGAGCCTCAACGAGGGGCTTGGCTCCCCGGGACAATTCCTCTGGGCAGCCTCGGAGTGGCCCTGCCACGTTCCCCTTCCTTACCTGGGGTCAGCTGCGGGCACCAGCGGCCTTGGCCTCCACGGAGCTGGGCTCTCCAAGTGGGGTGAGGACATTGGAGCTCCCGGGCATGGGCCAGCCCGTGCCCTCGGCGGGCTCCCTTCCGCTTTGCTTCTGCTCCGGAGAGACCAGCAGGGCCTGGGGCTTGTGGTGTCTTCAGAAAAGTTTTAACTCCAGAAAAGAGGCAGAACCCGTGAGATGGATGGTTCACGCCAGCCAGTGGAAAAACAGCCTCCGGACGGGCGCCAGGCAGTGTGGGGGAGGGCGGCGCGGGGAGAGGAGAGGAAGTGGAGGGGCCTGCGGCGGCGGCTCGCCTGCCTTCTGAGGCTCCACGCCAGTGGGACCAGTTCCAGGCCAGGAAGGGGGCCTCAGCCAGATCTGGCCCCGGCCTGCCTTCCAGGTCGGTTTCAGCAGCACCCCCTGCTTGACCCCCACCGACAGAAGCTGCCAGAACCGAGTCCCAAGCAGGGTTAAGGGAGAGGTGCCACCAGACTGACGCTGCCTCCTAGCGGGGTGCGCAAAGCCAGGGGTACCCTTCCCCTGCTCTGGCCCTTCTCCCTCAGAGCCGTCCTGTCCCTCTCTGAGCAAACCCTCCCCCTGCTGGCTCTTCTGTCTGTACTCCAGCTAGCTCCCCAGGTGCTGCTTCAAATCTCAGGAGCGCTAATGAGAAAATTCTGGACTCTAGGGATTTTCTAAGGCCCTGTGGGTAGAGCTCTGACTGGTAGGTAGAAATTACGAGGAGGAGGCAGGTTTCTCAAGGAAGCCCTTTGTAACAATCAGAGCTGCCCAGCCTGTCCCAGAAAGTGATCATGAGCTCCCCGTCTGTGGGAGTATGCAAGCTGAGGCTGAAAAGCCATGGGTCAGGAATGCTGAAAGGGAGAGTCCTGTCCAAGGACAGTCTAGATGACCCCCAGGATCAAGGGAGAGACCCCCCCCTCCCCCAGACCCCTGTCTGCTTTGCATTGCTTGTGGTTCTGGGAGCATGGAACTGCTGAGTGACGTGCTGGCCTCCCTGAGCTGGGCTTGTTCACATGCAGGAATGAAGAGAAAAGGACCAGTGTTTATTTTTTCACATCCTACCATGTGCCAAACAAAGTTCCCGATTCTTCCTCAAAAGTCATCCTTTAACCTCACTATAACCCTAAGAAGCAGGTCTTTGTAACATCCGTTTTATAGGCAGACAACTGGGGGTCAGAGGGATTGGGTAACTACAGGTCCTACAGCCCTAGTATTTGAACCCAGGTCTGTCTGACCCCAAACTTTACTCTTTCCTTCATATTGTGTACCTCCCAATACCTCTGGGCTGGCTTTTCCCACTGGAGCCCACCACCCCGCAGCTGCCAACACACCCCTGGTCTTTACTCATCTGACTCTTCCCCTAGAGCAAGTCCCACCTCCTGGAGGAGCCCTCCAGCCCACCTTGGCTTCCAGGTCTCACCCTCTTCCCAAATAATTAAAGGGAGGGAGACTGGGTCTCAGAAGTGGGACCACAGGGAAGGATGCCTAAGGAAGAATGGAAATTATTAACACAATGTTACAGGGATCAAGATCAAAATGAATTCTTAGATGAGTGGGACTTAGTCTCAAAGATGTCTTGGGGGGTGGGGGGCGGCAAGAAGCTCATCTTCTCGGCCTTCAGCTTCCCCCTCGACAAAGGTAGCTCCAGTTCCTTATGTCCCCTCCCCCTACGTCCAGGGGGAGGAGGAGGATAAGACCTCAGGTTTGGAAATTGATACACACATTATCCGCCAGAAACTGAGTGCCCACCACGTGCCATGCACTTTACACACCTCACCTATTTAATGCTCACACAAGCCCATGAAGTAGGTGCCTCATCCCCACTGTACAGATGAGGAAACTGAGGCACAGTAAAATGAAGCAACTGACCCAAGGGACACGGTTTGTAAGTGGTGGATCCAGCATTTGACCCAGTTCTCTCTCACTCTGGAGTCTGAGCTGTTTCCACCCTAGGCAGCTCCCCTCCCACCCCTCCACCCTCATCCCCACCTCAGGGCGGAGCTTCTCAGCACTTTAGACCCCCCTCCCCCAGGGCGGGGGGGTAGTCTCTGAGAAAATGGGAAGGCATCAGCTTCTTTTTCTAAATGCTCAAGCTCTGGGGATGGTCTGATTTTTGATGTGAGGGATGTGTCAGGGCAGTCTCCAAGGACATCTCCATGGATGTGCTATGGTCTGAATGTGTCCCCCAAAATTCATATGTTGAATCTTGACCCCCAAAGGTGATGATATCAGGGAGTGGGGCCTTTGAGGTGCTTAAGGCATGGGATTGATGCCTTATAAAAGAGGCTCCAGAGAGCCCCCTAGTCTCTTCCGCCACGTGAGGACACAGTGAGGAGGCACTGGCTACCAACCAGTGAGGACCTCCGTCAGAACATGACCATGGCAGCGTCATGATCTTGGACTTCCAGTCTCCAGAATTGTGAGAGAGGTCTCTGTTGTTTATAAGCTACCCAGTCTGCCGTATTTGTTATAGCAATTCAAACAGACTAAGACACGGGGCCTTTTGTGCCCAGTGCTAAGTAAATGTGCAGTCCACCTTGATGATGTTGCGTGAACTCCATGGTGAGACACACCCTGGCTTCTCCTGAGTGTACCTATAGCTTCTGGCATCTTGTCTTATCACCTGTGGCACATGAGGCTGTGTCATGTCGTTATGGCCCACCTTGGCCCGTTCAGCCTCACTCAGGAGATTGGCCAAAATCAGAGGATTCCTGCTTCATGAGATGGCTGGACACTCTCCCACTCCCTGAGCCTTGAGCATAAGGGAAAAGAGATCCTAAAAAATCACAGATGAGTGGATGCTGGGGCAAGGAGGCTCGTAGGACCTGAAAGGAGATAATGAACCAGGGGTGGAGTGGCCTGGGAGGGGCTGGGCAGGAGGGAGCTTGTCCCCCCAAAGCCAGTTCTGAACCCTTCTGACTAATACTGCTCATGGCCCTATTACTCCAGGGCCACCCAGGGTAGTGTCACAGTTGGAGGAGAGAGGTCCCCTTCCAGCTCCAAATTTCCTGCCCCAAATGGGCAGGTGAGTGCCTGGGCACAAGGTGAGTGCTCTGGGGCCTTCTGCCAGCACTCGCAGCCTTCATTTCTCCATCTGGTTTGGGGGTCTGAGGTGCTGTGGCCTCAGACCCCCATTCCTGCCTCTTCACCTGGCTGCGGCTCACACTTTGCTGAAGTAGGTGGCCATCTCCTTGCGTGAAGGCCGGGACCCGCCCCCAGCCCAGCCATTGCCCACCAGTGGCTCCTCCTGGCTCAGCCGCAGGGGCGGCTTGCGCTCGTGCCAGCGCATGAGCAGCCTGTTCACGGTGCCTTGATCGGTGATGCCACGCAGCTTCTCCCTCTCCTCGTTGGCACCGTCTGTGGCAGTGGGAGCAGCCGAGCCAGCAGGGACTGCAGCCAGCGCCCCATGGCCGTGACCCAGCTCCAGGTCATGGATCATGGCCTCGAAGAACTGCTGGATACAGACCTTGGGAAAGGCCTTGGCGTGCTCCGTGCATGCCTCATCGAAGAGCTTGTGCTCAGTGTCGATGTAGTGGGACCAGTACTTGCTTTTGAGGAAGGCGGCCTGAGTGAAGCAGGGCCACACAGAGCGCACGACGGATGCCAGCAGTGTGGTCAGCAGCACGAAGGACCAGCCCAGTGCCTGCAGGGGAGAGAAGAGAGAGTCAGCTGGGCACTGCCCTCTAGCCTCCCAAACCTGTCCAACCCCCCAAAGCACACTTCATGTCAGGGCCCTTAGGGAAAAGAGCACTGACAACAAAGAGCAAATGACAGCACCTCTTGGCCTCCACTTCCTGTTCTGTAAAATGGGCATAGACCTACCCATCTCATGGAAATGAGACCACGTGAGTAAAATGCCCTGTATGTAGGTCTGGCACTCAGTACACAGGAGTTAGCTGGGCAGACCCTGGAAATAAGCTGCATGGGTTTGCCTGTCTCCACTACAGGCGTATCCCAGAGATATGGTGGGTTCTGCTCCAGGCCATTACAATAAAGCAAGTCTTGCAATAAAGTGAGTCACACGAAGTTTTTGGTTGCCCAATGCATATAAAAGTTATGTTTAGGGCTTCCTTGGTGGCAGAGTGGGTGAGAGTCCGCCTGCCGATGCAGGGGACACGGGTTCGTGCCCCGGTCTGGGAAGATCCCACATGCCGCGGAGCGGCTAGGCCCGTGAGCCATGGCCACTGAGCCTGCGTGTCCGGAGCCTGTGCTCCACAACGAGAGAGGCCACGACAGTGAGAGGCCCGCGTACCGCAAAAAAAAAAAAAAAAAAAAAAAAGTGATGTTTACACTATACTGTAGTCCATTAAGTGTGCAATAGCATTATGTATAAAAAACAATATACATACCTTAATTAAAAAATACTTTATTGCTACAAAATGCTAATCATCATTTGAGCCTTCAGTGAGTTATAGTAGTAACATCAAAGATCATTGATCACAGGTCACCATAACAAATATAATAATGAAAAATTTGAAATATGAGAATAAGCAAAATGCGACACAGAGACACGAAGTGAGCAAAAGCTGTTGGAAAAATGGCACCAATAGGCTTGCTCGATGCAGGGTTGCCATGAAACTTCAACTTGTGAAAAATGCAAAGTCTACAAAGCCTAATAAAGTGAATTGCAATAAAACGAAGTATGCCTGTCCTTAACGGTTGACTAGGAGCAAAGTATCTCCCACCTACAAAATGGGGCTGTTGATAGTACCTATCCCATGGGGTTGTTCTGAGGACTAAATGTGATAATAAACTTAGCACAGTGCCTGGTACCTAGTTAGTGTTCAGTAACTGTTAGCCACTATTATTAGGCCAACCAGCCCTCAGTAAGCATGCCTCTTCCTTCAGGAAGCCTTCCTTGACCTCCCATAGTGACGCTTCCTCCTCTGAGTCCTGTATCTCTCCTCCGGCTCTGCTAGTGTCTGCCTTTCAGTCAGCAGCACTCAGTCAGTGCCTCCTCTGTGTGGGCTCTGAGCTGGGCTCAGGGGTCACAGAGACAAACTGGACAATTGCTCAAACTCCATGCTGAAGAGCACCGGATGCTTGGGTGCTAGTTCTCTTCTTCCTGTAACTCACTGTGGGGAAGGCTGCTCCCCCAGTTTGAGCTTCAGGGTCAACCCCAGTTGCACAGAGAAGCAT
This sequence comes from Mesoplodon bidens, assembly GCF_964165515.1. Taxonomy (NCBI): domain Eukaryota; kingdom Metazoa; phylum Chordata; class Mammalia; order Artiodactyla; family Ziphiidae; genus Mesoplodon; species Mesoplodon bidens. The sequence continues at coordinate 26,680,059 of NC_138176.1, read as the reverse complement.
TTGGCCAGATCAGGATGGGGAAGCAGGGCAAACCAAATGCCTGTAGTGGGGTCAGTGGGTTATAGCAGAGTAGTCATCAAGTGGGGAGGTGTGGAGCATGTGCTGGATGAGGAAATGTGGACCCTACTTGGCTGAATCTCCTGAAGTTTCAAGTAAAGCTGGAAAATCTCATTTTCATGTGAAAATTTCTGGGTTTTAGATGATACCAACTAATTGTAAAATTGAATTTCGAATTCAACCCCTGAAGGCCAAATGAAACATATCTATAGGCCAGGCAGCCTGCCATCGGGGGCCCTTTTAGTTTATGAGTTGATGGTTTAAAGGTCAGGTGGAGGGACAGCTGCCCCAGGCCCCGAGGCCTGGGATGACGGACAAGTACCCACAGGAGAGGAGGTGCAGGCTGGGGGGGAAGCAGAGTTCAGATTGTACGCTCGGAGCGTGAGGTTCACATGGGTGCCTGGTGGCCACGCAAGCCCCACAGGGGAGAGCCCAGGCTGGAGGGGGAGTGGGGGTGTCTGGATTCGCTGGAGCAGAGTGTGCATGTTTCTCCAGGCTTGCAGGGCAGGCCCAGCCCCCTGTCCCCTCCTTGACAGCCTGGCTCCCTGCCTGGGTCTTCCTCCCCACACACAATAACTGCAGAGGAGGTCTGAGGGGCTCAGACGGGTGAGGGACCAGAGGGGCGGAGGACGTGGGAGCAAGGCTGAGGGAGCTGAGCTCTAGATTTCCCCATCAGTGGGTCCTCCATCCCTTCCTTTGGGGCACATCCCAACAGTGCATCCCCCTCACTCAGACCTCCCTTCCAGGGGCACCGGCCCCTCAGCTCCCACTCCCTGAGCAGGGAGTGCCAGCTGGGGACATTTACCAGGGAAATGTACCCAAATGGCTCACCATACACTGGCGTCACCACTGCCCCAGCCTGGAAGAGGAAATGGATGCAAATTCCCCCAGATTTCCAAACTGGAGCTCAGGGTGGAGGATGGGGGGCTGGCTGAGCAGTTGGGTCCCCTCTGGGGACCTCAGCACAGGGCACAGTGCTCCTTCCCCAGGTGGCACTGACCTGAGGGAAGACACATGGTTCTGCCTTTGGAGGCCCTGGCCTCCTTTGGGGAAATATGCCCCTGCCCCACGGAGCTCCGTCTGAGGAGGGAGACCCAGCCCTGGCTGGGGGCCTACATCTATTTGGGGAAACATGATCACGTCCTGAGGAAGCCCCATTTCGAGATGGGGGATGGGGTCCTTTCCGAGGGACCCGGTCTGTGAGGGGAGACCCAGCCCAAGGCCATCTGGCCCCTTACCTGCGAGATGCAGCACAGGTAGTGCACGGCCACCTCGCGGGCCAGCAGCCAGTCGCCGTCATAGACCTTGGGGCAGGGCACCCGGGCCAGCAGGCGGGCGAGCTCGGGCAGGGGCAGGCCGGGGGCCGGGCGGGGGCAGGCCGGGGTCCAGGCTGCCGTTGCCCAGCATGGTCACGGGCACAGCAGTGCAGAAGGCACAGAGGAAGCACTTGCCATCCAGCAGTGTGACGGCCACCCAGACGACAGGTGCGATGAGGGCGCGCTGAGCCATGGAGCAGAACATGTAGCGCAGCACGGCGGGGTCCGTGGCCCGGCGGCCCAGTGGCCCCGTCCACTCTTCAGCCAGCATGGACACATTGTTCTTCATGACCAGACCGAGCAGAAAGAGCACCAGAGGTGGCGCCAGCAGAATGCTGGCGCTGTAGGCCCCGTTGTAGCCCGCAGGCAGGGGCAGTTGAAGTCGAAGGCGGAGTACATCTGGGCGCTGGCCAGGGCCACGATGCTGCAGATGCCGTTCATGAAGGACTCCTGGTTGGACTGCAGGAACTGGAAGATCATCTGGAACTTGTCCACGGTGTCCCCCACGGGGCCTGCTGGCCTCCTCCCACCTCACCGCTGCCTCAGGATGGCCCCTGAGGCCCACTCTGCCCACTGGGTGCGTACCTCATGGCTGAGATGGGCAGAGCTCAGGGCGGAGGCTGAGGCCACTGTCTCTTTGAGGAACCTTCTAAGTCAGGTGCTGGCCGAGAGGGCACAGGTTGGCCAATCCCGTGGGTGCAGCCAGGGTGCTGCCCCTCCCTGCCCCGCCCCTGCTGGGTTTCTCTCTCTCCACGGCTGGCTCTGGCACAGGGAAACCACGAGGACCATGCTTGATGGGGACCAGTTCTTTGTGGGCTGGGAGGAGGGCAGGGAAGGAGGCTCAGACTTGGCCGGGAAGACACTGTCTCCAGCAGGGTTGAAGTTTGGGAGAAACTAGGGATGCTGCAGAGGCCTGAGCTTCTGGACCTTGTCCCCTGGGCTCCTAGGAAGCATGTCGCCCTCCCTCTGCCCTTCTCATTGGGTCTTTCCTCCATGCTGTGTCAGGATCCAAGAGGGCTCCTCCATCTGTTCAGACAAGGATGGTATGATGATGTCGCGATGGCAGTGGTGGTGGTGGCTATAATGGGGTGATAATGGTGGTGGTGGGGATGGTGTTAATGGTGGTGATGGTGGTGGTGATGGCAGTTATGATGGTGATAGTGGTGATGGCAATGCTATTATTGCTGGTGGTGGCGGTGATCACAGTAATAATCGTGATGAGGGTGGTGATAGTGGTCCCAGTGGGGATGGGGATGGTGGTGGAGATAGTGCTAAATGAATAAAGTAAAAAGTCCTGAATTTGGAGACAGTGGATTTGGATCTGAGAGGGTGCTAGGTCCCCTCCCTGCCGGGCAGAGAGCTATGGCCTATAAGTATAATGCAGATGCTTTTATGTCCTGTCTGCCTGTGTCTCGGTGGGTGTGTCTGTGTCTTCGTGGATTACAGATGAAAAATCCTTTCCTGGCTGTACCTCCTACCTCTACTCCGCCAGATCAAAAAATAAAGGAGTGGGCGGTAAGGTTTCATGCCTGGGGCTGGGGACTCCAGAGTGTCTGCAGGAACCAAGGCAGGGCCCCCTCCACCAGCACAGCAAAGTGGAAAGGGGCTTAAAGGGCTCCCTTTGATGTCGCCAGCTCTCTCAGAAGAGTGGGTCAGATCCAGCTCCAGCCAGATGGCTTCTGTCTGGGGCGAGAGGGTGAGGTTGGGGCTGCGGAGGCTGAGCAAGAGCCTGGACAGGGCAGCTCCCTGGGACCTTCAGATCTGTGTGCCTCTGTGTGTGTCTGTGTGTGAACTTGCTGTGGCTTTGGGCTTCAGTGTTTGTGGCTCTGCAGTGTGTGAGTGTAACTGTAACCAAGCAGGGTCCTGTGGGGCCTTCCTGGGACAGACCTCCCCAACCCAGCCCCAACCCATGTCCTCCAGCCTCTTGTTTGTAGCAAAGCTTTCGTCTCCCAGGCCTCCCCTGAGACTCAGAAGGCTGGCTCAAGAGTTAATGGTTAGGAAACATGAAGATGTAAACACAAAGACTAGTTGTTGTGCTGGGAAACTGGTAACAGTTTAGATGACAGACCAGCCACAGAGCAGAGGCACCAAACTCCCAGTTCCCCGAAGACACAGATAAAGGCCTGACACACGTTCCTAAGTTCTTTTTACAGGAAGCCGACCCCTGCCAGATGAAGACTGCTGAATCAAGCAGATGTTCCTTTTCCACCAACACTTGTCCCCCTAGTACTGGCCTTTTTTTTTTTTTTTTTTGCGGTACGCAGGCCTCTCACTGTTGTGGCCTCTCCCGTCGTGGAGCACAGGCTCCGGACGTGCAGGCTCAGCGGCCATGGCTCACAGGCCCAGCTGCTCTGCGGCATGTGGGATCTTCCCGGACTGGGGCACGAACCCGTGTCCCCTGCGTCGGCAGGCGGACTCTCAACCACTGCGCCACCAGGGAACCCCAGTATTGGCCTTTTGAGTGGCGAGCAGTGGAACTTGGGTTCAGTACTGGCCTCATCCTCTTACATAACCACATGAGTGATCTTTGTGTCTGCGTGTCTCTGTGTGACTGACAAGAACTGGCACTGACCGGGGCTTCCCCTGGGTCAGGCCCTATGCCGGCACTCCACACGCATCACCTCACGGGATCCTCATACAATGCCATGGGGTAGGTTTTATTGTCCCTATTTCACAGAGGTTGAGACTGAGGCTCAGGGAGGTTAAGTTACAAGTGTAGGGTTCAGAACAGACCTCCCCAAGATGTGCTACTTTGGCATGTGGGTTATTTTGAGCTAAAGGCAGTAGAGACCCTGTGGGCTTGAGAGAAACTACTGCTCCTCCCTTAACTAACTACAGGAATTTAAATTGGGGATTTTTCCCAGAGAAAGAGTTATTCCCAGAGGTAAATTTTATCTAAGTGGCACCATCTATATGGCAGGGCAAACACCTAATTACCAAACATCTGCTCATCTTCTTGTGAAACCGTACCTCACAGAGTTAATGAAAGCTGATGGTTAGCTAAGAGGAATTCTTGAGCTTGTCTTTCAGGGCAACAGACAGGGGAACAGCTTGTAAAAACCCCTCTGCTTGTAAGCTGCCTTCACTGACTAAGCTTGTTTTAGTTATTTTTTCTGTCTTTCCCTTTTTTCCTCTTTAATTGCATAGCTTCCCAGCTTCACGTAACCCAACTGTCTTACAGGAACTTGGAGCCAGTTCTTGTCCAGTGCAAGCCAGCTAAGGCTGGTTGGGACCACCACCCCTAAAACTGGGCCTGCAGAGGTGTATGATGAATGGCCTTTTTTTGTGTGTGTGTGTGGTTCGCGGGCCTCTCACTGTTGTGGCCTCTCCCGTTGCTGGATGCGCAGGCTCAGCGGCCATGGCTCACGGGCCCAGCCGCTCCGCGGCATGTGGGATCTTCCAGGACCGGGGCACGAACCTGTGTCCCCTGCATCGGCAGGCGGACTCTCAACCACTGCGCCACCAGGGAAGCCCATGAATGGCCTTTTGACGTCAGAGGACTGGAAAACTTTACCCTCAGATCACGGTAAGTGCCTGTATTTTTGAATATGCAGAAGCATGTAACCCAGATACACCTGTGCAGAACCCCAGTTACCACACGTTTTTCCTGCCTCCAATCACCTTTCCCCGTGCCAAGCCCACCTGCTTGTTCCATAGCTATCCCAACCCCCTCGCCTTGGGGGAGGCGGATCTGAGGCTTGCTCTCCCTTCTCCTCAATTGCCTTCCTGTGAACACACTCTTCCTCTGCCGCAAATCTTGGCATCTCAGAGTTTGGTTTGCTGTGTGTTGGGTAAACAGACCTGCTTTGGTAACACTTATCATCCTGTGAATGAGCCTCCTGCCCTTGGAAGCCCCAGGCCCCTATCCCAGTCCTTAGCTCAGGATGGCGTAAGTACCTGATTTTACCTTTCTGTCTCTGACACTCTAATGTATGTGAGACTCCCATACGTACGAAATTAAATTTGATTTCCTCCTGTTCATCTGCCTTGTTTCAATTTAATTCTTAAACAAGCCAGAAGAACCTAGAAGGGTAGAGGAAAGTTTTCTTCCTCCCCAGCACCAGCTAAAAGTTACACAACTTGTAGGTGAAAGAGTGGGATTTGAACCCAGACCAGGTGGGAGTGGGGGGTAGGGGTGTGGGTGGAGGAGGAGGCAGGGAAGTGTGTTTTGTTTTTGGTTTTTTGCCTTTCTCTCTCCTGCTCTACGAGTCTGGGTAGAAATGCTAGTGTGTCACAAGCAGGATACAGGTGGGGAAGGATATTGCTCCCCTTAGCCCTCAACCTGGGCCTTGGGTAACTGGAGCACCCAGGCTGGTGGCCCCTGGAGGACCCTGTTGGGGGCTCCCAAGGGGCACAGCCATAGGTGGAGAGCAGGATGAGAGAGACCCAGCAAATGAGGCCAGGAGTCCAGGAGGAGTGTTGCTCCAAAAGGCTGCCTGGAATCTCTGTCTTCCATCTATAGTGGACACGGCTCCCTGTTTGTAGCCGATGTGCCCTTTTCGTGGTGCCCAAATTGGCTTCAGGTGTCTGCTCTAACCACATATACACTCTCTGCAAATTCTAAATTCAGTGTTATTTTAAAATACGTGGAATAAAACAGCTTGATTGGATTCTCAACCCATTATTCTCATTATCACTAGAATTTTGATTACAGTTATTTTTAAATTAATTAATTTTTGGCTGCATTGGGTCTTTGTTGCTGCGTGCTGGCTTTCTTTTTAGTTGCGGCGAGCGGGGGCTACTCTTCGTTGTGGTGCGTAGGCCTCTCATTAAGGTGGCTTCTCTTGTTGCAGAGCACGGGCTCTAGGCGCCTGGGCTTCGGTAGTTGTGGCATGAGGGCTCAGTAGTTGTGGCTCGTGGGCTCTAGAGCACAGGCTCAGTAGTTGTGGCACACGGGCTTAGTTGCTCCACGGCATGTGGGATCTTCCTGGACTAGGGATCGAACCCATGTCCCCTGCATTGGCAGGTGGATTTTTAACCACCAGGGAAGTCTCATGAATTTTTGAATGGCTGTAAAAATTAGTTTTATCACCTCCTTGGATCACGATTTTTGTGGGTGGTGTTTATCAAACATTTGAAGAGATCATCGTTAAAGAGCCTTGAGGGGTACGGGGTGAGTGAAATGGGTGAAGGGGGTCAAAAGTTACAAACTTTCAGTTATAAAATAAATAAGTCCTAGTGAGGTAATGTACAGCCTGGTGATTATAGTTAATAATACTGTATTGCATGTTTGAAAGTTGCTGCCAGAGTAGATCTTAAAAGTTCTCATCACAAGAAAAAATTGTAACTATGCATGCTGATAGATATTAACTAGACTTACTGTGGGGGGCATTTAACAATATATACAAATAGTTAATCATTATGTTGTGCACCTGAAACTTATATAATTATTTTAACATCTTTTTTTACATCTTTATTAGAGTATAATTGCTTTACAATGGTGTGTTAGTTTCTGCTTTATAACAAAGTGAATCAGTTATACATATACATCTGTTCCCATATCCCTTCCCTCTTGTGTCTCCCTCCCTCCCACCCTCCCTATCCCATCCCTCCAGGCGGTCACAAAGCACCGAGCTGATCTCCCTGTGCTATGCGGCTGCTTCCCACTAGCTATCTACCTTACGTTTGGTAGTGTATATATGTCCGTGCCACTCTCTCACTTTGTCACAGCTTACCCTTCCCCCTCCCCATATCCTCAGTTCCATTCTCTAGTAGGTCTGTGTCTTTATTCCCGTCTTACCCCTAGTTTCTTCATGACATTTTTTTTTCTTAAATTCCATATATATGTGTTAGCATACGGTATTTGTCTTTCTCTTTCTGACTTACTTCACTCTGTATGACAGACTCTAGGTCTATCCACCTCATTACAAATAGCTCAACTTCGTTTCTTTTTATGGCTGAGTAATATTCCATTGTATATATGTGCCACATCTTCTTTATCCATTCATCCGATGATGGACACTTAGGTTGTTTCCATCTCCGGGCTATTGTAAATAGAGCTGCAATGACATTTTGGTACATGACTCTTTTTGAATTATGGTTTTCTCAGGGTATATGCCCAGTAGTGGGATTGCTGGGTCATATGGTAGTTCTATTTGTTATTTTAACATCTTTACTGGAGTATAATTGCTTTACATTGTTTTGTTAGTTGCTGCTGTATAACAAAGTGAACCAACTATACGTATACATATATCCCCATATCTCCTCCCTCTTGCATCTCCCTCCCACCCTCCCTATCCCACCCCTCTAGGTGGTCACAAAGCACGAGCTGATCTTCCTGTGCTATGCGGCTGCTTCCCACTAGCTATCTATTTTACATTCGGTAGTGTATATATGTCCATGCCACTCTCTCACTTTGTCCCAGCTTACCCTTCCCTCTCACCGTGTCCTCAAGTCTATTCTCTATGTCTGTGTCTTTATTCCTGTCTCGCCCCTAGGTTCTTCAGAACCATTTTTTTGAAACTAATATAATTTTATCTGTCAATAAAAAAAAAGATCTTTGAATAAGAATTGCCTGTGGTCATTTCATGCAAAAAGTCTGATGTTAAAAAGCTGTGTTCGCCAAAGCAAGATCAAGTTTCTCATTTTAAGAAGTCTGGGAGATTCCATTTGGAGGTTTTACACCAATTCAGTATTTAATGTCTTTCCTAATACGTTGTATTACATCTTCCCTCTTAGTTTCATAATTATATAAGATCAAGAAGATGTAATTGCTTTTTTTCCCAACAGACTCTCTATAGGTGTCTACAAATCCCCTCAGTTTGCCCCAATGTCATGTACCAAGGTTACCAGTGTCATGATGCACCAGGATATGAAGAAGGTTAGGAAGCTCCCACCTGGCTAATCCAGGATAGTCTCCCCATCTCAAGTTTTTTAACAGAATCACATCTGCAAAGTCCCTTTTGCAGGTACCACATTCACAGGTTCCAGAAATTGGGGGCCCTTGGTGGACCCTGGGGGCCCGTTATTCTGCCTACTGTGGTAGGGGTATTTGGTAGTGTACTTAGCAGTGCTTCATGTCTTCTCCACCTCTCCCTGTAAATCCTAGAGCACGACTGCGTGTAAATGGAAAGCAGGATGTCACAACCCTGCTCAGGCTTTTCGATGCATTGGTGGCAAACCCAACCGCAGCCACTGCTGTGGGGTGTGCACCACCCCCTTCACCTCCTGCCCTCAGGAGTGTTGTCTGGGCACCAACCCCACTGGTGAGTCCTCTCCTCCTTGGAAGAGTTAAGTGTCATGAAGCAGCATGTAAAGGGGGCCTCTGGAGAGCGGACGCTGTACCCTTAGGAAAACACCTAATTTGCATAGGACGGCATGAGTGTGTGGTGCTCAAGTGGGCACTGCTGTCTTCCAGCAACTGTGGGAGCGCCCAGAGAACAGGGTGGGGCAGGAGGCAGGAGCCATCAGCCAGATGGGGCTGCCGGGACAGCTCAAGTACTGTCAGGCTGTGTTATCCAAGGTATGAGGGCTTTGACTAAGAGGGATACAATGCTATTCTCTTCTGCAACAGCCAACCTATATTGGAGGTTGCATATTGTGGCCAAAAAATGGTAGTGCTCCCCAAATATTTCATGTGCTTCCTTACAGTTCCCAGCCCCTGTTCCATGTAGGTTGGGGCCATGAGATTGAGTTCTGGCATAGGCCCCTCACCTCTGACTATTGTCCCCACTCTTTTTCATTCCTGTCTCTGGGACCCTGGACACCAGTGTAACAGGTGCCTCTGAACCCCACCCATTCTTTGTTTGTTTGTTTTTGAAGTATAATTGACCTACAACACTATGTTAGTTCCTGGTACACAGCATAGTGATTTGATATTTCTATACATTTCAAAACAATCACCACAAGTTGTTACCATCTGTCACCATAAAAAGATATTACACAATTACTGTATTTCCCATACTGTACATATCATACCTGTGACTCATTTATTTTGTAATTGGAAGTTTGTACCTCTTAATCTCCCTCACCTATTTCTCTCCTCCCCCAAGCCCTCTCCCCTCTGGCATCCACCTATTTGTTTCCTATATCAATGACTCTGTTTCTGTTTGTTACATTTGTTCATTTGTTTTGTTTTTTAGATTCCGCATATAAGTGAAATCATACTGTATTTGCCTTTCTCTATCTGACTTATATACTCTCTAGGTCCATCCATGTTGTCACAAATGGCAAGATTTCATACTTTTTTATGGCTAATATTCCATTATATTTATATACATACATATGTATATCTCTCACATCTTCTTTATCCATTCATCTGTTGATGGGCATTTAGGTTGCTTCCATATCTTGGCTATTGTAAATAATGTTGCAATGAATATAGGAAAGCATATATACTTTCAAATTAGTGTTTTTGTTTTTTTCAGATAAATATCCAGGAGTGGAATTGCTGGATCATATGGTAGTTCTATTTTTAATTTTTTGAGCAATCTCCCTACTGTTTTCCATAGTGGCTGCACCAATTTATAGTCTCACCAACGGTGCACAAGTGTTCCCTTTTCTCTATATCCTTACCAACACTTGTTACTGTCTTTTTGATAATAGCCATTCTGACAGGTGTGAGGTGATATCTCACCGTGAGTTTGATTTGCCTTTCCCTTGATGATTAGTGATGTTGAGCACCTTTTCATGTGCCTGTTGGCCATCTGTATGTATTCTTTGGAAAAATGTCTATTCAGGTCCTCTGCCCATTTTTTAATCAGGTTGTTTGTTTTTTTGTCATTGAGTTGTATGAGTTCTTTGTATATTTTGGATATTAACCCCTTATCAGATATATCATTTGCAAATATCTTCTATTAAGTAGGTTGCCTTTTCATTTTGTTGATAGTTTCCTTCTCTGTGCAAAAGAGTTTTAGTTTGATGAAGTTCCTTTGTTTATTTGCACCTCCCTATTTTTGTCAGCACTCACTTCTACTTTTGAAGGCTGCTCATGGCACACCTGAGACATTTGACCCAAAGCAAGCTGGAGGTGCCGCCGTTAGGGTCCCCGGCAATGACAATAAACCCCCACCTTCCTCCTCCCTGGGTCGGGATGACTGTGGGGCATGGGCTCCCAGAGTTTCCCACAGCGGTGACCGACCAGCTCCACACCCGTTGCAGGCTTTCTTCCCTTTCCTGTATCACTTTCCCTGTTCCTTCCTGGTGTTTCTTGGGAGCAACTTCTACGTAAACGGCTTCCACTCACCTCCTTGTCTCAAGATCTGGGGAATGCCATGTGTCTGGATGGCAGCATCCCAAGATGGGGGAGCTTCCATCAGCTGGGTCACCAGGTGAGCAGGGGAGTCTCCCTCCTCCGCACCTCCCTCCCCTGTTTACCTGCCTCAGACTTTGCCTGCGTAAGAAATATGTCTTTGTTGTGTTAATGCACTGACATTTTGGTTTTGACTGCATTTTATTTCTACATCTTGGTTTAATCTGACAAATACAGGGTGGTCTGCTCTAAGCGTTTATTTTAAGCAGGACACCGACAAACGAGAGCCCCAGAGTCCATCCCACCTCCCAAATATCTCTAATCTGTCATTTCTCTCCTACCCTCACCCAGGATCCATCAGTTCTTCCTGCCTTCTACAGTTCATACCAGGCCCCTATCAAACTGTTCCCAGACTGTGGACAGTGTGATCTTTTTACACATCTGATTAAATTAGTGCATACTTAATTCCCTTCAATGGTTGAAGTCCAACAGTCCTTAACAGGGCCTATATGGCCGTGTGAGAGCTGGCCCCAGGGCCACTCTCCGCCCAATGTCTACTCTCCAGCTCACATGCCTGATTTCAGTTCCTTAAACAGGACCAACCCCTTCCATCTCAGGACTTTTGCACATGCTTTGCACATTCCTAGAATGCTTCTCCATCTACTCTTCATCTGAGAAATTCCTGTTCATCCTTACCATCTCAGCTTAATGGCTCTTCTTGAGAGAAGTTCCTGAACACTCAGCTTAGTTGAGTCCCGCTGATACAGGTTTTGCTTTTTTGGGTTGTTTTTGCTGCACCGCGTGGCTTGTGGGATCCTAGTTTCCTAGTTCCCTGACCAGGGATTGAACCCGGGCCCCTTGTGGTGGAAGTGCAGACTGGACCGCTGGGAATTCCCTGATACAGGCTTTCCTGCCCCCCACCCAAGTCATGTACTTCCTTTTCACAGCACCAATTACAGTTAATTACTTGTTTTGGAGGGTGTATTTAATATCTGGGGCTCCCATTGGACCATAAAGGCTGAAGGCCAACATCTGTTTTGTTTTACTGTTATGTTCCTAGGGCTCAGCACAGTGTGCCTGGTTTGGTAGGTGCTCAGTTAGTAAGTGCAGAATGAATGAATGCATGAGTAAGAGAATAAAAGAGAAAAGTGTGCCTTGGACCAAGATAAACTTGGGAGGAAGCAGGAATTCCGACACAAACAGGATATTACAGCCCTGGCCACTCTGGCTCTGGGCTTGCCTTCAGGATTGGCTTCTGTGAGCATAGTGGGGACGGCTGAAGAGCAGTTCCTCCTTTATGTGCCGGGGGCGGTGGGCAGGAAGTGCTGGTGCACATTCAAAGCTCACTGCCATGGCAACAGCCACCTTCACTCTGCTACCATTGGCCACCCTAGGCCATCTCCCACTGCTCTTCTCTGGACCCTCAGGGCCACTCTCCCCTTCCCGTAGCCCCTCTGCCCTCCCCGTGTGAGAGCTGATCAAGGCGCAAGGAGAGGTCATTTCATTTGGCCTCAAAGAGTTGGGCAGAGGTGGCCTCTTGGCAGAGAGGTGTGGATTCCTCTCCTCCCATCATGGTCTTTGGGTCCTGGTGCCGTCCTCCATATCAATATCCTAAATTGGGGCAGGCTCCAAACCTCCCACTCTTCCTTTATAATGTTGGGTGGGGTAGGTGTCCAGGGATTTATCTGACTCCCACCCATCTGCTTTGCCGGGACCACCTCCCTGGATGATCAGTCTCCTGCCCTGGACAGTTACCAAGAACCTATGATTTTCTCCCAGTCCCCTCCCTCCTGGGTTCCTCTGAAGCTCTGGATTTACTGCTCATCCTCCCCCCATCTTGAAATTCACTCCTCCATGGCATTATTCTGGACGCTTTGCCTCTGTGATTCCTTCCCTTTCTCCCATTTGCTGCCTCCTCTTTCTCCTCCAAAACTCTGAAGGTCTCGGTCCTTCCTCTTCCCACTCAGCCTCTCTCTCTCTTGCTGGCCCTACCATTCCGGCAGCTTCAGGCATCACTGCCATGTGGGTGAAGCCCGAGAATCATCCCTCCTCCTGACTGCCCACAAGTACTTGCCTGTAGGATAAACTCAGTCCTGAGCAAAACCCTCAAGGCTGCCGCCATCTTCCCCTTCTCATGCAGAGCCGCAGCTGCCCAGGCTGTACGAGACAGGGGACTTACGCAGCCAAAGCCACTCTTCCAGTACATTTCTGCCTTGCCCATCTGCCCACTGTGTCTCCCAGAAGAGAGGCCCTGTGTATAGTGTGTGGTCAGGAGGACTATCTCCCAGAGCTGGATGAGGCTAGGGGAATGAGTTCGGGCACCCATGAGGGCTGCTCTCCTGGGAGGGGAGCAGGTGGCAGCCTCCCACCTGTGTCCTTCACCCCCAGGCGGGGTGGCATGAACTGTGCCAGGCATCTCTCTCTCACAGGGTATGAATAAATGGTGGTGTGAAGGGAGGAGGGCAAGGAGGTTTGGGGTTTGAAACCATGTCATCTGGGGACTAAAGAGGGTAAGGACGAATTTGAGGACTGTCGAAGGCTAAGGATCCAAGAATGTGTCACTGGGTGCAAGGCTCAGGGAGCGTCTCTTGGTGGGACTCTTCTGCAGTAGGCTCCTCAGCCCTCTGGCCAAGGTCCTTCACTTTTGCCAGGCTGGACCACACGCCCTGCATTTGGTTCTTTGTTCACCAGGTCATGTCTTATCTTCCCTTCAGACTGGAAGCTCCACTATGATTGGAGGATGTCTGTCCTGCTTTCTGGCACTCTAGGCATTCCATCAATGTTTGCTGAGTGAACCAATGAACCATACACTGCCCTTTCCCGTCTCTTTGCCTTTGTTCTCTCTGTTTCCTCCTTGTATGTACTCTGCTCCCCCACCCCCATCGCTCACTCCACTTGTCAAAACCCTCCCCATCCTTTAAGGCCCATTCCAATGAAGCCTTCCTGGATCCCCCAGCTTGGAGCCATTATTCTCCATGCCGAATCTCTGTGGCACCTGGCTAACTTCTATCATATCACACCTTTTGCTTTGGATTATAATGATTTTTTTAAAAATATATTTATTTTTGGCTGTGTTGGGTCTTTATTGCTGCGTGCGGGCTTTCTCTAGTTGTGGCGAGCGGGGGCTACTCTTCGTTGTGGTGCGTGGGGGTTTCTCACTGCGGTGGCTTCTCTTGTTGCAGAGCATGGGCTCTAGGCACACAGGTGTCAGTAGCTGCGGCATGCGGGCTCAGTAGTTGTGGCTCATGGGCTTAGTTGCTCTGCGGCATGTGGGATCTTCCTGGACCAGGGCTCGAACCCATGTCCCCTGCACTGGCAGGCAGATTCTTGACCACGGTGCCACCAAGGAAGTCCCTATAATGATGTCTATACCCATCTGTGTCCCTCTAGTAGACAGTGAGCTCCTTGACGGTGGGGCACATTATCTGTGTATCCTCTCTTCCCTACTCCCTGGCATAGTGCTTTCTATGCAGTAGGCACCTATAAGTGCTCAGTATAAGAAGGCAAGAGTATAGATTGCAGTCAGTGGCTTTTTACTGGTCCAGATGTTGCTTCCTTGCAGCCCAAGGTAGGGGCCCTGAGCCTCCTTTCCCTGGGCTGGAGTTCACCCCTGCTGACTGGACCATGTCCAAGGTCTCCCTCCTCCCTTCCCCCCCTTCCCCCAATCTCTGCTAACACTTTGCCTAAATCTTTCCCCACCCCAGTACTATTTCAGACATTTGCATGGCCTGACCACAGCAGGGTGTGAGGGGAAATGCTGAGCTGCAGGGATTGTCCATCCTACAAGGTCCCTTGGCAAGCACCCAGGAGAACAGAGATTGCCTGATATGGAGGGGGCTGGGCTCCAGGAGGGCATCCAGGGGCCCCTGTGCTGCCCCCATGCCCTGAGGACCAGAAAAGCATGGGGTGAACCCAAGTCTGTGCATGTCTGTGGCCACCAAGCACTACTCTGCTGATGGCGGCAATAACAGGATGTGTGTGTGTGTGTGAGTGTGTGTGTGGTGAGTGAGTCATCAGAGAGGGGCAGAGACCCAGAGGAGCTCACAGGCTAGATCTCCCCCAACCCTTCCGGTTTGGGCTGCTAGAGCTTGAGTGGCAGTTCTTTCAGCAAGATTTAACCCTGGTGTTTCAAGGGTCTTCATCCCTGAGTCAGACCCCACACCCACACTTGGCCCAGAGGTTCTTAAACACTGGAATCTGCAGAGCCGCGTGGGGTTCCTGTTCAGTGTGGAGATGTCTAGGGCTGCCTAGACACCTAATTTGCACCCTCATTTGCAGATCTGGTCCATACACTGTATCCCTGGGGAAATCCTTACCAGGATGCCAGCTTCTTGCTGAGAGCAGTGGGTAGATAGCCCTGGAATGCCTGGTGAATGAGGTAGCCTTAGAAAGAGAGGCTAAGCTCAGGGGTCAGGCTGCAGGTGGTGGGGAGGGTGGCGAGTAGAGGGGTGAGGGAGGAAGCATCTGCTAGCTGGAGGTGAGCAGAAGGCTGGGCTGACAATGCAACTGCATCTTGAAGGGCTGCTCAGCCTTGGTGGGCTAGGAGTAGAATTGCTGGGACTTGGGAAGATGGGAGCTGGAAGGTCAGCCCCCTTGACATTCAAAAACAGAAAAATCCCCTTGCCAGGAAGATATAAAGCTATTCATCTGCAGTAGTCAGCAAGAGGCACTAATTAGTACTTCTAAGAGGAACTCGACAAGTGGGGCTTGCTGAGCTTGCTCAGAGAACCGTGCTGGAGGCTACAGGAAACCCAACCAGAGCACTGAAAACAAGCACACACACCAACCGTCCAGAGGGGAGGCTAATGCAGTAGCTCAGAGCCGACTCTAGAGCCGACGTCCTGGGATAAAGTTCTAGCTCGTACATGGGTTGGTTACCTCAGGCAGATTAACCTTTTTTTTTTTTTTTTTTTTTTGCGGTACGCGAGCCTCTCACTGTTGGGGCCTCTCCCGTTGCGGAGCACAGGCTCCGGATGCGCAGGCTCAGCAGCCACGGCTCACGGGCCCAGCCTCTCCGCGGCATGTGGGATCTTCCCGGACCGGGGCACAAACCCGTGTCCCCTGCATCGGCAGGTGGACTCTCAACCACTGCACCACCAGGGAAGCCCCAGCTTAACCTTTTATGCCTCAGTTTTCTCCTCGAAAAAATGGGACTAATAATCATCCTACTTCATTAGATTATCATAAAGATTAAATGAATTATATATGGAAAGAATTTAGACTAATGACTGGCACATAATAAGCACCATACAAGCATGTGCTATTGTCATTATTATTATTTTAAATGTAGAATCTGGACATCTAGGACCCAGAACCCATGGCAGATCTATTTAGACTCTTGCTACTCAAAATTTGGTTCACTGACCAGAAGCATCAGTATCACCTGGGAGCTTGTTAAAAATGCAGTCTTAGCCCCAGTCCTGGATGGACTGACTCAGAATCTGCATTTAACAAGAGCCCAGGTGAACAGTGAGCACACTGAAGCTTGGGAAGCACAGCTGTAGAGCACACAGGGGGCCACACCCAGAAACTCGGCCAGAGATTGGGCTATTTTGGGGAAGGAGGCCAACAGGGGTTCAGTTGCCCTGCCTTGGGCTCCCCATAGCCTGGAGAGCCCTCAGACCCTTGTCAGAGCGGGCATTTTACGTGGGGACACGGCCAGGGTCCTTACACGTCGGTGTGCTGGGATGGCCTGGTTCCTGGCGCCACCCCCCTCCCCCAGAGCCCAGGAGATGCCATGAGGTCAAGTGGTGGTTTGCTGGAGTACCAGGTGCCCAGGAGGCGGTCCACCTGCTCCTGACTGAAGACTGCGCGCAGGTGGGCTTTCCCGCTTCCACCGTCCAGGCCCTCGCGGGACTCGGGCATCTCAGGGGTCTCCGGACCCCTGCCCGCGGAGTCCCGGCGCAGCCCCCGTGCCCGCATCTCGCTCTGCATACTGGCAAAGAAGTGCAGCATGCAGCGGTGCGCAAAGTCCCGCGCGTGCTCACAGCATGGCTCGTCGAAGGGCTTCTGCTCCAGGTCCACGTAGTTGCTCCAGTATCTGCGCTGCAGGAGGACTGTCTGGTCAAAGCAGGGCCTCAAACAGTGGGCCAGGAAGGCCACGACGGCCAGCAGCAGGGTGATACCCCAGCCGATGGCCTGGAGGGTGGGGAGCGTGAGGTTGAGTGTGGCGGGACACAGATATTGTACAATGTGGCAAGGGGGTTCCAAAGTCTCTCCCTTTGTTTATCCCTTGCATCCTTTTCCAAATTTATCCATCTTCCCACTTAGTCATCCATCCTACCAACCACCTCCATCTGTCCTTCCTCCCATTTATTCTTTCATCCTTGCATCCATTTTCTATCCAGCGATCTCTCCACCCATCTAGGAGGCATCCATCCTCTTATCTGACTGTATATCTATCGTCTTTCTATCCAGCCATCCTCTCAACCATGCTTCCATCTGTCCATCATCCTCCTTCCTATCCAGCCACCTAGCCTCCCATCCATTCATGTTCCCATACTCGCATCCTTCCTTCCTTTTATCTATCCAACCATCCATCCACCTGCCATTCATCCCCCCAACTTTCCTCCTGAAGGGAAACAGAATATGTCACCCCAAAATATGCCTCTTTGACATAAAAATTATTTTGAGCTGAAGACAATTAAGAAGGAGCAACCTCCCCTTCTGCCTGAAGGCAGGATATAAATCCCCCTTTTGCTGGAGACAGACTCTCATCAGCCCAGAGACAGCAGCAGAGGAATCTGCAAACAAACCTTATTCCATTCGTTTCCTCCCATGTATTTATTTACCTTCCCACAGTTTCCACCCTTGGAAGCATAAAACTGCTTTCCCTTGTGCTGACATTTCTCTACAATGGTATTGCTCATGGTTGAAGATGCTATATAAGCACACTTCTAAGCCACCGCTTTGAGTTACTCTTTCTCCTGTTTTTTTTGTTACTCTTTGTTTTAGGTTTCTCCTGCGTGATGATCAGTGCACACAATAATAAACTGTTTGTTTTCCTCCTGTTAATCTGTCTTTTTGTTAGTCTCAGCTGAAAACCTAAGGTGGGTGGAGGTCAAGTTTTGCCTCCTTTTCACTCCCATCCATTCATCCGTCCATCCATCCATCATCCTTTCATCTTTTTATTCGGTTCTTCATCCGTGCTTATATATGTGTATCCATCCCATCTATGCATCCATCCATTCTATATTTTGGGGAAGACACTGAGGACTCAGTCTTTGCTCTCCTAGAGCTCACACTTTAGTGAAAGATACAATGAAATAGGTGATGAATGGCTAAGCGCCATGTTGAAGGATGTATCGGGGGTTGTGGGAAATCAGAGGGGGGATACCCAACCTGAACTTGAGGGCTCAGATGACAGTGCGGTTGAGGCTGAGACCTGAAGGGTGACAAGAGTTTACAGGATGTGAACAGGGAATACTGTTCCAGGCCAAGCATGAGGAGAAGCTGGAAGCAGTTCTCTGAGGCTGGAGACCCCACCTGGCCAGCCCCTCGCCCTCCCCTCTGCCCAGCCAAAGGTATTGAGACATCGCTTAAGACCCGAGCAACCGTGTGGACCTGGAGCAGAGGTATCACTCCTCTAAACAACAAAGACATATTTGAATCCTTATCATTTGCAGATGTGATTGACAAAGCTCTCTCATTTGGCCTCTTACAAGGTCCTCCCTCCCCCCACTCCAAATTAAAAATACTCGTGTAAGTATTTAACCTGGAGGAGCATTTAGTGTGACTGATCATTTACAGCTGAGTCAGGACTTGAACCCTGGTCTGACTGAGAATTCTACACTCTTTCCAGGGAACTAGTGAGAGCCTACAGTGTTTACATCTATAGGAGACATCAAGGTGAGGAGACCAGACCTCCATTTAC
Source organism: Mesoplodon bidens (assembly GCF_964165515.1). Lineage (NCBI taxonomy): Eukaryota > Metazoa > Chordata > Mammalia > Artiodactyla > Ziphiidae > Mesoplodon > Mesoplodon bidens. The sequence continues at coordinate 26,661,623 of NC_138176.1, read as the reverse complement.
TTTGCAGGAGAAACTGAGGCCCAGAGGGGGAGGGACATGGCCGAGGTCACAGTCTGAAGCAGAACCAAGTGTATCCTGAGCACTGGTCCTCTCTCTGCCACTCCACGGGCCTGCATCTGCCACAAGCCTGTCCTGGCACCCCAAAGTGCTGGGTTGTAGCTCCAGTGATGCTCTGCATGTGGTGGGTTCATGTAAACACGTTTTGGGGGACACAGCCCAGGCTGGGCTCTGGGAGTGGTGGAGGTGGAATCTGGAGCCTGGGCTGGGGATGGATGGGGCTGGGGTTTGTCCCCAGGATAATGGATTCTGTGCCTTGTGGGGAGCCGGACATCTGGGGAGCCTGCATTGTAGGGAGGTGGATGAGAGGGTTTGGAGGAATGGCACTTCAAATCTCTGCCCAGCCTCTCACAAACTGTGACTTTGGCCTTGTGAACTAAACTCTCAGAGCCTCAGTTTCCTCATCTGCAAAATGGGATGATCATGATTGCATCCACCTCATAGGACTGTTTTGAGAACTAAATGAAGTAATGCATATGAAATGCTTAACACAGTGCCTGACACATATGTGCTTAATAAATGGTAATTAGTATCATATTTCTGAGGCGTGGGCAGAATGTGTGTATGGGGTGGTGGCAGGGTAGAGCAGTCTATCTCCAGTGTTTTCCTGCCATCCAACTTGGGGATGAGCCTAGTGGACTCCTGGAGCGTATGAGCACCTGGCATCCACCCTGGGGTGAGTCAGCATTGATGGCAGAGTCCCCACTTCCTAAGGCCCAACACTGTCCTGTGTGTGAGTCACACTCCTGATCCCTCCAGGGACCACATGCTCCATGGTTGTGCTTGCGGCATTGGGAGGTGCCTCAGAAAACCATTTGTACCTTCTCACTCCAGGCCCCTCGGAACCAATGCAGGACATTTCCCAGGGCTGGGAGAGGACCACCCGAATTACCTGTGACAGGCACCGCAGGTAGCGAGACACTGCCTTCTGAGCGGGGCTGTCCCTGACCAGCTCATCTTCCTTGCAGGGCACCTTGGCCAGAAAGAGCTGCACCTGGCTGGGAGTCATGTTGGCAAAGTCTAGAAACTTGTCGGGGTCCACGGAGCTGCTGAAGGCACATACAAAGCACTTCCCATCGAGGAGAGCCAGCAGGATCCAGACAAGGGAGGTGGCCAGTGCTCTCTGTAACACAGAGGAGAACATATACCTGAGAGCAGAGGAAGGAAGGGGGCACAAAGGGCAGCCAGAATTCAGCTGCAGCAGGAAGGCCACAGGGGAGATGCATGGACGGACTTCCCAGGAGGGGGGATATCCCAGGTGTGATTACACCAAAGGAAGGGCTACAGGTCCGAGCAGCAGAGGATAGGGAAGAAGCAGGGCTGAGGGTCCCGGGAGTCTCAGGGCTGGAACACGGGGGAGCTGGTATTCTTCCTGCTCTAGCTTTGTAGCAGACTCCGTTGGTGCCCCGTCCCAGCCAGAAGCATCTAGAGCTTTGGTGAGTAGCTCCTATTCATATGGAGGGCCTGAGAGCTTCTGACCTCAACCACCTGCATGGCTCTGCCTGGGACTTTGGAGGAGTTTCTGCTCCCAGAGGCGCAGGCTGGAAGCGCTGGAGGGTTCATATCCCCAAATCAACCTTCAATCCAAGAGGGCAGGGCCTGGTGGATAAGAACCCCAGCTTCCAGGACCCTCGGTGGGACAATTCTGAGGTGTGTTCTACCCACTTTCTTAGAGGGTCCCCAGAAGGACTGAGCCCGAGTTGCCTACATATTATCACATTCTTCCCAGAGGCTGCTTTTGGGGGGACCCTAAACTAAGAGGGTCCCGTGGAATAACCCTCCCAGAGACAGCACCTTAAACACCTCCCTGCAGTGTCCGGGAGCCCGCCCTCTGACTGTCCCCAGGTGCCACTCTTGACCCGCTCTGCCCGTCTAGTGGTCTGGGTTGGGTGTTGGTCACAGGACAGGAGCTCAGTGGAGCTGTACCCACTAGACCCCAGAGGAAAAGGTAAAAGACACACTTAGTGAATGTGACCCTCCCTGCGTGGCTGAATCACAGGGAGCATGGAACCCCTGGGGAACGTGAAACAGAGGCCTCTTGTGCACAGAATGCAGATGTTTTTAACTTGGGTTGTATACAAAACGTAAGATGGTGTGTGCTGGCTGGGTGTGTGTGTGCATGGCCAACGAATTATAAATATGTTGTAGGCAGGGGCGGATCCAACATTTTCTATGGGGGCAATGTGGTTAGAAGGTGGAACCCAGGACTTGTCATGAAGTTACATTACATACCCTTGAGAACACCTCCGTTGTCCATATCAGAGAATAGGGGAGAGGAGGAGATCGTGAGTGAGCTAAAGCCCACCAAGCCCCTCCTGCCACTGCCCATGGATCTAGAGCACTTATTGTGTCTAAAACAGTCAGGGCAGCAGTTCTGGCTTGGGCTGTGTTTGAATCTGAGCCTCTTCTTCGCTGTGGGAACTCAGCCTAGTGAATCACCCTCTCTGTGCCTCAGGTCCCCCATCCTTAAAAATGGGTCCAAGACGGGAGCCAACCCAGGGCCGAGGGGAGAATTCATAGGCAGTGCACACACAGCACTTGGCACAGAGCTTGGCTCCCTGTGGGCCAGGGAGCATTATGAATCCCTAAACTCAATCAGCTGATCAGGGCACCAACCAGGCGTGAGGCTCTGAGGACACTGTGATACAGTGTCCCCTGGGGAGCTTGCAGGAGAGGGGATGCAGCCTTCAAGCCAATGATGCCTCTCGTATGGCAACACGGCTATGCACGTCATGGGATGGTCCTTCATGCATGTGGGGAGTTATAATCCATGGCCAGCCTGACAGATGTGACCTGGATAATTCTTGGGAATCCTGTATCATTAGTGAGTCTCCAGCACTGGGCATGGAAAGGTGACAGATGACAGGATCAGAAATATCTGTTTCCAGAGTGGAAACTGGTAGATAGGTCTCTGTGAACTGATGATGCCTTGGTATCATTTCCTAGGGGAAATGAGGGTGCCTATGGGGGTGGGTGGGGGAGTTCTGACAATACCCATGGGGTCACTGGGATTTTGGCACCTGGCAGTGCCTGTGTGGTTGGGAGAGCCCCTGACAATGCCCACGGGGACCTGGGTGGTGTGGGACCGTACCTGCTGATGCCTGGGTCCTTTCTTTGGTACCCCGCAGGCCGGCGCCACTCCTCCAGCATCACTAAGGACTGCCGGTTGGCCAGGAGGCTGCAGAGGAAAAGGGCGGCTGGGGGCTTGAGCAGCAGGTTCAGGCCATAGAGGGCATTGTAGCACGCCAGGCAGGGGCAGTTGAAGTCGAAGGAGGAGTACAGCTTGACTGTGACCACGGCCAGCAGCAGGCAGATGCCGTTCATCACCGCCTCGGAGCTGGACTGGAAGTGCTGGAAGAGCGCGTGGAATTTATCCATGGCCGGGCCTGGGTAGAGGGCAGCTGCGGGTGGCGGGTGGGGACGTTTCAGCTGCCTTCCTGGTCAATGCCAGCCCCTGCTGGGGGCGAGCCCGGGGCTGCCGGAGGTTCTTCCTTGTCTTCCAAGGGCCTGAGGGGACAAGGAGGAGGTGGGGTCTAGCCAAGGAGTGTAGGGCAGAGCAGGCTCTCTCCACCAAGGCCCCCTGGCCAGCCCGACTGCCCCCCACTGCTACTCCCCTCCTCTCTGGGGAGATGAGTCACTGCTCTGTGACCAGCCAGCCCAAAGCACCTCTAGGCAGATGGTCCCCACCCTGTTCCCCCATCCCTCCCCTCTTCAGGATTTGGATACTGATGCCTGACAGCTGCTGGGGCTTCCCGTGGGGGGACAGGCAAATTCTGGGTGTGGTAAGGCCACGGCGCTGATGGAGCCAATTACATTTTCTTGTTTTGGTTAAAAACATGACTTGGAGCTTCCCTGGTGGTGCAGTGATTGAGTGGTTGAGAGTCCGCCTGCCGATGCAGGGGACACGGGTTTGTGCCCCGGTCCGGGAAGATCCCACATGCCGCGGAGCGGCTGGGCCTGTGAGCCATGGCCGTTGAGCCTGCGCGTCTGGAGCCTGTGATCCGCAACGGGAGAGACCACAGCAGTGAGAGGCCCGCGTACGGCAAAAAAAACCCCCCAAAAACATGACTTGACTCAGTTGAGCCCAGGGAGATTTCACGCTGGCTTTCAAGCTGGGATGAACCACCAGGGGCGCCTTACCCTGCCCGAAGGCTTCCCGGAAGAGAAGTCTCTTGAGGAGAGTTTAAACCATGTTTCAGTGTTTGCCAGGGTCGTGGAATGGAAGGGCTTCCAGACAGAGAGTACCGTCTGGGCAAGGGCATGGAGGTGAGAAGCAGCCAGGTGTGGGTAGGCAGTTTGGGTGGGTTTGCTTGAATGTAGTGTCTGACAGGGGTTGTCGGGAGAGGGCACAGGGGGTGCTCAGTGGGTGCCTGCAACCCTCTCCTCGACTTTATTCTGCTGCCCTTCAGCTCTGGCCACCGACTGGCCCAGGTCTCCCTAAAGCGCAGCTCCCACTACATCACTCTTGTGCTCAAGTGTGACCAGGGGCCCCTCAGCTTCCTTAGCCTGGCATTCAAGGCCCTCCTAACCATACCCAGACATGTCCTCCCACCTCCATGCCTCTGCTGAAGCATCCTCCCCACTGGAGAACCCGTGCCGCTTCCTCCCACCTGCTCTTCAAGAGGCAACTCAGATGCAGCTCTTTCACCAAGATGCCCCTGGTGACCTCAGCTCCGTGGGAACCTCTCCTCCCATCTGGCCCTTGGAAAGGCCGCCCCAGCCTGCTGCTCCTCTCGCCCAGGTGTGGAGGTGGATCTCCCAGCTAGGACGGGACCTGCACCCACACCTGCCCGTCCCTGCAGCCTCCAGCAGGTCCCAAGCAGACTGCAAGGGGGGCAGATGTTTGTTCCCCGTGACGTTGACGCTCAGACCCCCTTTTTCCATCTCTGTCCTCTCTGCCCACTCCTTGACCTGTACCTGCCCCCCTGTCTGCTCCCAGGAGGTGAATGGGATGTAGGTCCTGCTCTTACCTCTGTCTCTCTCTCATTCTGTCCCTCTTTCCATGTCTAAGTCTACCTTTCTCTGTGTGTGTGACTCCCTGTGTCCCTCATTGTGTGTTTCTGAGTCTTTCTGTGTGTCCCTCTGTCTCTGTCCCTCTCTCTGTGCTGTGGCCTCTTCCTGCCTATCTTTCCCTCCTCTCACCTGCAGCCCGCCCTGTAGCACCCTTGTCTTACTGGCCCCCGGTCCTGACGCTGGCAGCCTGACCTCGGGAGAGGAGTGGAAGCAGCCACAGGAACCCAGGGCTCCATTCCTGGGTCACAGATCCATGGGCTTGGCCTGGAGCCTGGGCTGGGGGTGCGTGAGGCTCAGGCTCCTCCTCAATCTGCATCCCTCCGGCTCCCTCACTCCTAGCCCAATGCTACCCTTGAACAAAGGAAAACCTCAGGGACTGGGATGGCCTTGACCCTACTCTACTGGCCCCTGCCCTGCTCCATCCAGCCTGGGCCAGTGGGCATGTGGGACTCCCAGTGATGCCATCAGCGATTCCTCACAGTGTGGGTCCTCACAGTCAGGAGTGCCACTCCCCATCCCCAGCCCTCTGGAGCATGTGAGGTAAGCATCCTTCTGAATCCTTTCTGGCTCAGAGGCCCAGCAATGCCCTCCGGTCTCCACGGAGTCCTCCTGGACTGCAGCAGCTGCACTGACCACCCTTCATCCTGTATTCTCAAACAACTTTTAGAAAATGGAAATGTCGCCATTGTTTTTTTCTGATTAAACACACCATTATGAAACATTAAAAAATATATAAAACTATCCCCATGACAGCAACCCCCCAAGTCTCCCTGTCACTGCATCAGTGTGTGTCCTTTGTTGCTGCCCACACGGGCACGTGCTGGCTGGCCCGCCTGGGAATCCTCGGGAGACAGCCAGAGGGAAGCACTGGGTGCCCTGCTCGCCCAGGAGCCCTGGGGTTGCTGGGGGAGAGGCAGCTCAGGCGGCCTCTGGGACCCCCATCTGAGGCCAGTCTCTCTCTTCTCTTAACCTTCATGACACAGGACTCACTGTGTTTCCGTTTCTCTGAGAGATGACAGCCAGCAGCTTGAGGGACCCGTGGGACCTGCAAATGAATTTTGTGTAGATCACTTAGCCTGTATTTTAAGACAGACCATCCCCAACATGTCCTGCAAACTTCCTAAGTATCTGTTCAGTCTCCACCTCCGATGAGGTAGCGACAGACGGAAACCCGAGTCTTGTATCTTATTTGTATTTTACCCAGTCCGTGTGCTAGTCCAGGTCCTGTGAAACAGGATGACCTGTGTGAGGGAAAGTGGGGAGGGAGTGGGAGAGGGCGGGAGAGCCGTCAGAGGCAGCGAGTGCGGCTCTGCGGGGAGGAGAGGCGAGGGCATAGTGGAGAAGCCCTTCAAGCCGCTCCCTGTCCTGGGCTCCTAGCTAGCAGAGAACCACCAGCACCAGCACAGCCCTGGCGCGGGTCCTGGACAGGCGGGCTGTTTGTCCGAGGTCACACAGCCTGGTGTGGACAGGCCCAGGAAGGATCTGCTCGTCCTCTGTGCCTTCCAGCCCTAGTCACCCTCTGGGCTGCTGCCAGGAAAGGGAGCTGTCCCGCCAAAGACCCTGCTTCTCAATCCTGAACCCCAGGGGTGGGCCCCCCACCAAGTACGGAGGGGAGAGAAATGGGCTGGGGGTGTCTGAGCATCCCTCTCTCCTATTCTACTCTCACGGAGGGGAGGGTGGCCAAAGGGCCCCCAGCTGCTTCTAACCTAGGGATTTTTCCAGAAGAGAATGGACAGTGTTTCTGGGGGAACACTGCAGAAAACTGGGACAAGGTCTCTCCCAGGCCAGCTTGTTCACAGCTCCAACCTCTGGGAGGCGAGATGGCCCTGCCAGGTCAGCCTGGGTCGTGTGACTGCACTGGCCCTTGCTGGGTATTTACCGGAAAACATTCAAGCAAAGAAAAAGGCAAGAAGGAAGCCCACCACGACTTAAAGGGCTATTACCTCTCGGGGTGAGCAGGTAGCTTTACATTAAACAAAAATTCTGTATTTTCTAAATTGCCTATTTTCTAATAATGAGTTTTAAAATTTCCCAATAAAAATCATACGTATTTTTACTGGAAAAACTCACAGGGATTAAGGGACAAGGCAAAAGGAAGGAAGATCATCTTTTGTTGTCTGGAGGCTGGGCCTGATATACAAGGAGAGGCAGAAATCGAAGAAAAATAGGAGAAAGATTTATGTTACTCATGTGTGTGGAAAGAATATTAACTTGTAGATCTGCTGCAGAATAATGCCTCAGATCAGATTTTCTCAACTCCCTACCCTACCTCGGGGCTCTGCAGCTGTGTTCCTCCAGATCTTTTAATTCTGGGAAATTTTTTAAAAATCAGATTTTCATTTTAATGCTGACTTAAATCTATTTAGCAGTTTTAAACACGTGTTAACTTGCAATTGGAAGATCTTTATACAGCAAGTCTTTGGTTTCTTTTTTTCTCAACTTGGGGTCTTGGAGATATATTCTTGGGGGTCCTCCATATTTTTATTTCCTTCGAAAGGAATCTGGGTATTTGAGATATACTGGCTTGACTGTTCTTGGAATTCCTGTGATGGAGAGGGCTCCTTAGGACAGGGTGCCCCCTACTGGAGGAGTCAGTGTGTCCGATGTGTGTGTGTGTGTGTGTGTGTGTGGTGAGTGTGTGTGTGTGGTGTGTAGCGTGTGTGTCCTCAGAAATACAAGAGTGGCTGTGTTTCTTCTTTCTGTATAGAGAACGCACTCTCCCTTGGGGTTTCTTCAGAAGGAAGACACTGGATGCGTGTTCCACTTCTCTCTCAGGACTGGGAGGCTATTGTTCCCTCGCATCTCAGAGCTGTGGTGCCCTCTCTGTCCCTGACAGACCTGTCTCTCCTCTATCAAATGACAGAGGCCTCTGTGGGATCCAGGGGACAGGCCTTTCTGGTCTTCTCTGGCAGACCTGGCTGAAAGCAACATGGCACTTCTGTGGGCTCCACTCTGGTGACTGTGTAGAGCCACATGGCCTCTGAGGGACTGAAAAGAGAATGAAAAAGGGGGGGACTCTGACACATGGCATTAGAACAACTGGCTAATCATTTGGGAAAATGTAGGTGAATTTATTCACAATCAGAGGCTAGGGATGGCCTTTGTGATCAGAGCACAGAATTCAGTAGCTGTGAAGGAGAAGATGGATGAAGTGGGCCTCATAACTTCTGTGGGCAAAATGCCAATCAGCAAAGTGAAAATAACAAAAAACTGAAAAAAGGCATTTTCCACACACAAGCCACACAAAGCCCTATTTCCTTAATTTGCAGAAGAATTATATAAATCAATAAAAAAAGATGATCAATCCTATGAAAAAATGGGCAAAGGATATGAACAGGCTATTCACAGAAAAGGAAAGACAAGTGGCCCCAAATCCTGTGAAGATTGTAGTCCTCATTCTTAATTAAATATGTATCTGAACAAGCAGGTGCATTTTTAAACTAAGTTTTTAGAAACTAAAAGATAGATATTACCCAATGTTGATGAGGTCTTAGGGAAATAGTCACTTTAATACACTGATGGTTGGAGTATGAATTTGTACGAATTTTCCTAGAACAATTTGGCAATATATTTAAAGCAAAAATTTAAATATACGTGCCCTTTGACCTAACAATTACATAGCTCTGTATTTGCCCTACGGATAGATTTGCAGAAATAGCCAAGATAAACAAACAAGGATGTCCATGATAGATTTGTTTTAATAGCAATAAAACTGGAAACAACCTGAATTTCATCAATAGGGGATGTTTAATAATTTGTTTAAATAAATTATGGCACAGCCATAAAGTGGGATCTATGCAGTCATTAAAAGAATGAAGCAAATCTATGTGTGTTCATATGAAAAGAACTCTAATAGATTCTAAGTTTTTTTTTTTTTAAATGTAGTTTAGTACACTGTGCATAGCATAATCCCTTCTGAGTAAAAATGATATAAATATGGAAAAGTTTTGGTATTGTGCATACACTTTTTGCTGGAAAGATATATAAAAAATGTAGACAGTTAATACTATTGGGTGGTAGAACAGGGGAGACCTTTATTTTCTTTCCAGTTTATACCTTTCTGTGCTGTTTGACTTTTCAAACAATGTACATATGAGTTTATTTTAAAAAGATAAACAGCAGTATTCTGGGCAGGAGATTTATGGATTTTAAAATATGTTTCAATATGTAAATAGATAAACATTAAAAAAATAGGATTAAAATATATGACTCACACAAAATAAAATAACCAAGTTCAAACCTTAACATTCTTCTACACTTTAGTTTTTGGTTCTCACCCTACAGGTTACAGAATATGGAACAGTTGCATTGGTTCACAATACATTTATAACTCCTTTTCTCAGAAGAAGAAACAGTTAAGCCTGGTTTTATAATATTTTCACCTTCTTCTTTTAAACATCCCTAACAATCTATAAAAATGGATTTTCTGACCAAAGTGAAACGAAGTGGTTTCCAGACCCTGTGAGGGGGGCAGGTTTTCTGGTGTGGAGGTCCTGCCAGCGGTGGCATCAGACATGAATGTCGGGCCAAATGCATAGACTTGGGGGCAAAAACAGGTGAGGTGCTCTTGGGGGAGGGGACACCCATCCAGTTGGAGTTTCTGAATTCTACCCTTACTCCGTAAATACGAAAGTCAGAGTAACCCTGAGCACCCTCTTTTCCCTGTTACCCGTGCCCACAAGCTCATGAGACTTCTGAGACGTGTTTGGGACAGCCCTGGGCCAGGAGTGGCAAGTCCCAGTTCTGAGGGTAATTGGGTGCATTGGCTGCACACCCTCAAGCTCTGGCCACATGACAATAGCTGTTCACTGGGCATCTGCAGAGCCCACAGCTAGGTGCTGTGCTGGTGCTGGGCACGCACAGGTACCTACCTCAGGTACCAGACGCAGGCAGTGGGGCATCGCAGTGCGAGCTGGGGCGCTCTGAAGAGGACCTCCACTTGCCTGAAGTTTGGGGAGTTTCTCTCCGTCCTGGGAGAGAGTGTCTGTGATGGGGAGGGCTCTTCTGCTGGAGATCCAGTCTCAGGGTGAAAGATGAGAAAGTGGCTTCTGTGAAGCAAACATGTCCAGAGGGTAGCATCTGGGTGGCTACAGAGTAGGGCTAATTCTTCACTGATATATTTTCTTTATAATGAAGTGGTTAATGGAAGCTATAAAGATATATTTGCCCCCCCAAATTCTCTTCCCGTTTTGAAACAGGAAAAGAGCAACCTCTAAACATTTTAAAGGTGTTTTGATTGACTCGAGGACCCCCCCCCACCAAAGTTTGCCAGAGACAAAGGGGAGTCCAATGGAGGTCTAGCGCCACCTAGTGGTGGCTAGAGAGAGAACTTGAGAGGGACAGGAGGGAAGAGACATACAAGTGGTGTCCGGACACACAAGCCTGCTCACCTGGCTGAGAGAAAACTTTCCACAGGCTGCTCTCATTGGAAAGAGGTCCCCCTGAAGCGCCTTTGGGTGAAGGGTGAAGGGTGAAGGTCGGAACAAGCGAGCGCCTCTGGGGCGGCTCTTGGGAAAGGAGGATAGAAGTGGGAAGTGGGAGGCTACCATGGCAGCGGCAGTGGAGAAACATCTGTTGCCTATTCTGGGTCTAGGGATGAAGGGCATTTGAACAGAGTGAAGGCTGTTGACTTACTGGAGATGTGCCTCCTGGCTCCTATGTGTCTTTCAACTTTTACCATGAAGGAGTTTTAAATTTTTATGTGGTCCTATTTATCATACTTTTCTTTTATGATTCTCTGATCTTTTTTTTTTTTTTTTTTTTTTTTTTTGTGGTACGCGGGCCTCTCACTGTTGTGGCCTCTCCCGTTGCGGAGCACAGGCTCCGGATGCGCAGGCTCAGCGGCCATGGCTCACGGGCCCAGCCGCTCCGCGGCATGTGGGATCTTCCCGGACCGGGGCACGAACCCGTGTCCCCTGCATCGGCAGGCAGGCTCTCAACCACTGCGCCACCAGGGAAGCCCTGATTCTCTGATCTTTGTAACGTTCTTAGAAAAGCTTTCCTGCCAAGTCAAGGTCATTTAAAACATCTATGAGAGAAAGAGGATGCTGGGGTATTACACTCACTTTGAGCATTTTTCTTTGAGTTCAGTTTTGTTATTTTTAAATCTATTTCGTGTTCATTAGTGGCTATGTGCTTCCTGGTTAACTTCCAGAGGGCTGAGCCAAAGCCCCTGGGAGTCTTCAGGGTCTCTACGGTGGGAGGAGGCTGGCTCAGGAACTCAGGGAGGACACCTCCCCTGCAACAGGTGTCTTCCTCAGGCTGGCACCTAAAGGAATCCCATCCTGGGGCAGGCATAGCATCGCAGGGATTCGGACTCAGACTGTCCTAGGGCTGAACCTCAGTGCTTCACTTATCAGCTCCTAGTCAAGTATCTTAACTTTCCTAAGCCTCAGGATTTTCATTTGTAAAATGGGGACACTGTTGCTGCTGCTGCTGCTAATAATAATAATAGTAGCTACTTCATAGGGTTATTACCAGGCTTAAATGAATTAATACAGATGAATTGCTTAGACCAAGGCCTGGTATGTATGTCTATGTGCTCCATAAATATCACCTGTCAGTATTACCTAAGCCAGTGGCCCTGAGATGGGTCAAGGGATGCTGTTTGAAATTACTAAACAAGTTTTCCAAACAGGGATACATGTGGTCCTCTTTCCGGTGTTGCACATTTTTCTTTCAGCTTCTTGCAGGGATCTCCATCTGTCCTTTTAGATGCAATCTTAAGAAGGCTTGGTCTCAGGCCTGGATTTTATCTATAGGCACTATAGGCCCAGGACTTAGGCCTAGGTGCTTTCTAAGGATCTGCTTAAGACTGGAAAAAAATATTACTGGCTCCAAATTATGAAAGGAAAACTTCAAAATCAAAATTAAGAAATGTTTACTTAAATGTCTATAAAACAATGTTGTGGCAACTTCATTAACTGTTAAATGAGTACTCATAAATATTTCATTATATTTGAAGACAATCGTAGGTTTTTCTCACTTGGCAAGAACTCCAACACATGCAAGATTGTTTAGAAATAAAACCAATTGTAAATTCAGTGAGTTCCTTTTAGTCCAGTGATTTCAAAAGCCAAATTTACAAAAACCCTTTCAAAATGTTTAAGACAGGAAAATTATGTTTAACGTGGGGTGTAGTCTATTTTACTGTGTTTGACCTTATACAGTTAGGCACCAAAGATAAGAGTTTGGGGGTCTGTGAAGATCTTACAATTAGTCCCGGACCTAGGGGCTGCCTCCCAGGAGGCAAGCAGAGGAGGGGGAGGGAGCAGGTGTTACCCCTCCCCGCACAGCCACCTCCTGTCCTACCTTCCAACGTGACTAGCCCTGCCTGGGTGGCAGCCTGCGCTGGTCTGGCCCCATATGGTGTTCAACTTTCCCCAGGAAAGCCTGCAGGCATTCTTTAAACATTATCGTCTCACCTAGAACACATGTCCATGTTCCCAGTCTCCCAAAGTGTGATCGGTTAATGACCTGCATGAGATCCTACTGAACCAGAGTCTCTTGGGGCAAGGCCCTTGAATCTGCATTTTATTAGACGTGCTTCCCCGTCCCTCCCCCTGTAGATGATTCTGATGCATGCTGAGTTTGAGACTCATCAGTCTACAGTGGGTGTGCACTACAGGAGGGGGGCAAGATGATCCAGGTTTAAAAAAACGGATTTTATTTTTTAGAGCAGTTTTAGATTCACAGCAAAATTGAGTGGAAGGTACAGAGATTTCCCATATACTCTCTGCCCCAACACATGTGTATTCCCCCCCATTATCAACATCCTCCACCAGAGTGGTACATTTGTTACAACTGATGAACCTACATTGACACATCATTATACCCCAGAGTCCAGAGTTTTCATGAAGGTTCATTCTTGGTGATGTACATTCCATGGGTTTAGACAAATGTATAATGTTATGTATCCACATTATGGCATCACACAGAGTATTTTCACAGCCCTGAATCCTTTGTGTTCCACCCATTCATCCTTCCCTCCCCGTAACCCTTGGCAACCACTGATCTTTTTCCTGCCATAGTTATGCTCTTCATACAGTATGTGGTCTTTTCAGATTGACTTATTCCACTAAGTAGTGTGCATTTAAAGTCCCTCCATGTCTTTTCATGGCTTGATAGTTCATTTCTTTTTAGCGCTGAATAATATTCTACTGTCTGGATGTACCACAGTTTATTTATCCATTCACCTAACAGAAGGACATCTTGGCTGCCTCCAACTTTTGGCAATTATGAATAAAGTGGCTATAAACATCCACGTGTAGGTTCTTGTGTGGACATAAGTTTTCAGCTCCTTTGGGTAAGTACCAAGGAGTGCAATTGGTGGATCATATGGTAAGAGAATGTTTCGTTTTGTAATAAACCACCAAAATGTCTTCCAAAGCGGCTGTACTGTTTTTATTCCTGTCAGCAGTGAATGAGAGTTCCCATTGCTCTGCATCCTCACCAGCACTTGGTGTTGTCAGTGTTCTGGATTTGGGCCATTCTAATAGTTGTGCTGTGGCATCATTGTTTTTTTTTTTAATTAATAAATTTATTTATTTTTGGCTTTATTGGGTCTTCGTTGCTGCACGCGGGCTTTCTCTAGTTGCAGCAAGCGGGGGGCTACTCTTTGTTGCGGTGCGCGGGCTTCTCACTGCAGTGGCTTCTCTTGTTGCAGAGCACGGGCTCTAGGCGCGCAGGCTTCAGTAGTTGTGGAGCACGGGCTTAGTTGCTCCAAGGAATGTGGGATCTTCCCAGACCAGGGCTCAAACCCGTGTCCCCTGCATTGGCAGGTGGATTTTTAACCATTGAGCCACCAGGGAAGTCCTGGCATCATTGTTTTGATTTACATTTTCATGATGACATAAGATACGGAACATCTTTTCAAATGCTTATTTGCCATGTGTATATTTTCTTTGGTGAGGTGTCTGTTAAGATCTTTGGCTCATTTAAAAAATTGAGTTTTCTTATTATTGGATTTTAAGTGTTCTTTGTATATTTTGGAGAATAGGCCTGTTTTAGATATGTCTTTTGCAAATATTTTCTCCCAGTCTGTGGTTTGTCTTTTTATTCTCTTGACAGTGTCTTTTGCAGAGCAGAAAATTTAATTTTAATGAAGTTCAGCTTTTCAGTGATTTCTTTCATAGTTCATGTCTTTGGTGTTGTATCTAAAAAGTCATCACCAAACCTAAGGCCATCTAGATTTTCTCCTATGTTATCTTCTAGGAGTTTTATAGTTTTTCATTTTACATTTAGGGCTGTGATCCATCTTGGGTTAATTTTTGTGAGTGGGGGTGTAAGGTCTGTGTCTAGATTCACTTTTTTGCATGTGGATGTCTAGTTGTTCATGTACCATTTGTTGAAAAGACTACCTTTGCTCCATTGTATTCCTTTGCTCCTTCATCAAAGATCAGTTGGCTATGTTTATTTCCAGGCTCTTTATTCTGTTGCATTGATCTATTTGTCTATTCTCTCACCAATACCACACTGTCTCAATTACTGTAGCTTTATGTAAACTTTGAAGTTGGGTAGTGTCAGTCCTCCAACTTTGTTCTTCTCCTTCAATATTGTGTTGGTTATTCTGGGTCTTTTACCTCTCCCTATATACTTTAGAATCAGTTTGTTGATATACACAAAATAACTTGCTGGGATTTTGCTTGGGATGCATTGAATCTATAAATCAAGTTGGGAATAACTGACATCTTGACAATACTGAGAACCACTAGTGTGTTCAGCCCTAAACTTAGTCCTGGGAGGTAGGAAACTGGACTGGAGTACACAAGAGCACAGGACAGGCTCCCCCATAGTGCTGGCAATGAAACTGCACCTCACACAGTTCTAGGCATACAGGCAGTGCTCAATATGGTCACTGGAGTGATGAATGAAGCTGAATCCCAAAGCGCCTGGGAACAGGGCAGTAAGGTGGCCATTCCGTGCTATGATGGTTAGCAAAGACTCCCATCCTTCAGAGGAAAGGCCTGGCCTCAGGGAAAACTTTGTGGCAAAGGTGCTGTTGAGAAGGACATTGGCCAGAGAGACTGCTCTGGACAAGGCTCTTGGGCTTACTGGGTGGCTGTATTGATAGGTTAATTCACTGCCTTATTGATTCATTGATTTGTTGAATAAATATTTGTTAAGAATAAATATTTGTTAAGAATCTACTATGAACCCAGGGATCTCCCCATCTAAGATGTCCAGCTGCCCCCTGCAGTTCAAGCAGGACAACTTCTGTACATGTTTTCTTTTTTTTGTTTGTTTGTTTGGTTTTTTTGTGTGTGTGTGGTACGCAGGCCTCTCACTGTTGTGGCCTCTCCCGTTGCGGAGCACAGGCTCCGGACGCACAGGCTCAGCGGCCATGGCTCACGGGCCCAGCCGCTCCGCGGCATGTGGGATCTTCCCGGACCGGGGCACGAACCCGTGTCCCCTGCATCGGCAGGCGGACTCTCAACCACTGCGCCACCAGGGAAGCCCTGTACATGTTTTCTGATGGCTTGATAACTATGGGCTGGGCCTCAGAGGATGGTAGCCTCAGAAGGCTAGTTTCTCAACAAGGAGGGAAGTGTCATGCTGTTGACGAAGGTGGTCTCAAGTTTAGGGGAGCCTGGCTTGGCCTAGATGAACTCCACTCTTGCCTGCCTGGTGGGGGACCATCCTTGTGGCTCGTTCTGGGCTCAGTCTCCAGGGGCTCGGGGAAGGAAGAAAGGAGGTTCTCAGTCAAATATTTTATTATTTTATCAACATGGAGATGCTTCAAGACTTGAACTGATCTGGGAGCTGTGGAGAGTGAGAAAGAAGGGGAAGGGAAAGGTGAGCCAGCAGGAGGAGACCAAGCAAGGAGCAACAAGGGCAGAGAGACAGCAGGAGAGAAAGTGATGGGGACAGAGAAGCAGGGAAGGGCAGGGAGAAGGGGAGAAAGACAAAAGGAGGGAGGGAGGGGGGAGGGGGGAGGAAGAGGGAGAGAGAGAAAGGAGCCAACCAGAAGGGAGAGAAACGAGGGAGAGAGAAGGGGGGACTGGGGGCCAGAGCTGCTGCTGAAAGAGCCCCGGTTCCACACTGAGTCCCTGCCTGGGGTCCTTCCTCTCCTCCGCGTTGGTGTGAGAGCTCACAGCACCCACACGGACACGTGTGTACACACAGCCAAACACATACGCACTGACACCCACCCCCTTGGGCAGCGCCTTCAGAATCTATACTGCTGGGGAGGCGGGGTTGCCACGGTGACAGGTGCTGGAGCACCACCTTATGGGTATTAATAGCTTCCATTGAAGCCACCAAAACAGTGACTTCATCCAGCCAGCCGTTTCCCTGGCTGGTTCCTTCTCCCTCCTCCCTTCTTGATTGGGGCTGGGAAGGGCCCTGGGCCGCACAGGCCGCTTCCCCGCCTCCTGGCAGCCGCCTTGGTGAAGGATGGCTTGAAGGCCTCAGGGATTCCATCCAAGGTCCAGGGGGAGGGGTGTGCTGCGGTTCTTTGCTCCTCTGAGCTGGGTCTAACCACCGCCCCTGCCAGGAAAGGGTTTCTGAGGCACAGGACCTGTCAGAGGGGTCAGCCTCAGCTGCTCTGGGTCCCATGCAGCCACACCTACCTCCTCTAGGTCCCTGCCTGGCCAGAGACTTCCAGCCAGTTGCCACTTGACAGTGGTGTCCCCTCCCACAGCACAGAACTCCTTGGAAAAACAAGGGCCAGTCTAGGGAGGTGACATGGGGTACAAGATTTCAGGGGCATCACGCTTAAGCTCGAGCAAGTGCAGGGTTGGTGTTGCACGATGCTGACAGCGAGTGCCTCCTTACATTTCACACCAGGGAGGCCTCCCTTGTCTCATCCTAATCCCAGCCCTGTTGATATTCTCATTATCTCCTCAACCCTCTGGGATCAGGGGACATTTCTGTCCTGCCCTCAGTTCCCTGCCTTGGTCCCTAAGGCTTCTCACCTTCCTGTACGGCTCCCCCGGATCAGCCTGTCCTGAGCTGCAGAGCCTCTGGACTCTTCAGGCAGGCACCGGTGTCTGGTCCCCTCATTTCCCCTTCCCTTTGACCTCCTCCATCTCTCCCCTGCTTGGCCCACAGCCCCAAGTTTAGACCACATGGGGCCTGTGACCTCCCTGCCATCCTCTACCTTCGGGGCCTCACCCCACCCCCATCCCTGGCCGATGCCCCAGCCCCTCCTCCTGAGGAAGGGAAGGAGGCGATGAGCCTCCCCGCAAGCCACTGTCGGCAAATCCTACCAAGGGCTTGCACTTGGCCCCCACTCCGGGGGAATTAGTCTCATCTATACAGAGTTTTCAGATTTATTCCGATGCCAGCAGTAGCCCACAGTGACCTCATTCCAGCAGACTTCAGGGGGTATATGAGTGCAAGAGAGTGTGTGTGCGCTTGTGTAGAAGTGTGTGAGAGAATGTAGACATGTGTGTGCAAATGTGTGAGTGTGCTGCCATTCAGAGCCCATGGATTTCTGATGCATGAGTCATCGGCTGGAGTGAGCCTCGGGGAGATACGCCCATAAAAAGACAGCACCCCTGACCTGCCACGTCCATTCTGCAGCTGGCTGGGCACATGATCCTGGGCATCTAAGAGGCTGGGGGTGGGGGTGGGGGCTGTCTTTCCCTCCAGACCCCAGAGAGCAGCTGTCAAGGATATTTCTAGCTCGCCTGGAGTCCCAGGCATTTAAGGATGTGATGCCTGCAATGGGGTGAGGGTGGAGGGCAGGGGAGGGAGAAAATGGTGGTTCAGAGGCTTTCCTCCCAGGGTTCTCGGTGGAGTTCTGCTGGCAGGCAGGGCGATTCACCCATTCCACAAGCATTTTTGGACAATCTGTCATGTGCTAGGCATAATCCTGGAGACTGGTGACATCATGGTGAATGGAGTTGTCCTGTTCTCTCCCCTCACAGAGCTTATGTTCTAGTGGGGGAGGCACAACAGAAACCAGGCGGAAAGGCTACTTTCAAACTAATTCAGGAAGATAACATAGAGTAATGCTATGGAACATGACTGAGAGTGCTGAGGGTTCTCTAGCTGGGGCGGGCAGTCAGGGAAGGTTAGGAGGTGACACAAGAACTGTGTCTGAATATTGAGGAGTTGTCATTTGGAGACTTGAGGAAAGAACCTTCCAGAAGAGGATGGATGAGATGCCTGATGCCAGCCCACGTCCTCGCTGGATTCTGGATCAGAGTTGCTGTAGCCAGTCAGGGAGCTAGAGGTGATCTAGAGGAACAGGAAGGCAGATTCTCTGTCCTGGGGGGGAACTTGTCTCACCTTCTAGCCCTGATAAGACAGGCAGAAGGAAATTCCCCCATGTCTAGGTAGGAGGAGAATGACACTCCCTTTCCCTTCCTGCAGGTCCCGGTAGCAGTGCTGAGCTCCAGGATGGATGAGTCATGTGAACAGGCGACGTGCTGAAGGCCCCTTCCTCCAGGAAGCCTTCTTTGACTGCTGCAGGCCACAGAGGCCCCCACCTCTTAGAGCTGACAGAGCCACTTGGTTCAGATTTGGTGGTTCTCTGACGGTTTGTCCCTGAGATTTGTTCCTGCACCTTGGCCCTCCATCCCATCTCCTAGGTCCAGTCTGTGCTCATCTAAAGGCCCCCCGACGCTATGTGTCCAGTAGCTGAACAGCCTGGTGTTCTTGTTCTGAGCCTTTGTCCCAGCGCCCCTTGGATCTGACTGAGAGTAAAGGGTCAAGGGCTGGGATTCCTCATCTCACTTCATTTATTCAGTCATCCATCCACTCTATAAAAAAACTTTTTTTTCCTGGAGTTTTACTATGTGCCGGGCGCTGAACCTGGTGCTAGAGAAATTGGAACTTAGGGCTACCTCGCCCGGGGCCTGGCACCCAGGGAGCTCACCGTTCTTGCTGTACGGTTTCTCTTGTTTTCAGGACCAAGTTCCACTGTCGACGAGAGGAATAAACCCAACCCCTGGAGCCTCAATCTCTGCCGGATATTTGACCCCAACTCAGGCCCAGGGACCGCCCCCCCCCGCCCCCCTCGGGCCGCGGAGGACTAGTGGCAGCCGGGAACGCGGAGCACCAGGGGCCACATCTGGCTGAGCGGGCGCGCGCGTGTCACTAAGACGCTCATCCACCGGCGCAGCTGTCACCATAACAACCGGAGCGACGGAATCCTGGCGACTGCTGGGGGCGGGGGCGGCGGTTGCTCGAGAGACCCCGCGGGGGCTGGAGCGTGGCGGCCCTGGGAGACCCACCACCGCGGCAGCGCCCAGCACACCCTGCGCTCCTCGGAGCCCCGCTCGATGCCGAGCCGCCGGCGGGAGGGCGCCACTCACGGCGCAGCCTCGGCCGTCCCTGCGGGCGGGGACCCAGCCGGCGCCGAGCCGCCGAGACTCCGGGCAGGCCGAGCCGCTGAGCGCCCGCGCCGGGAGCCCTGACTCTATGGCCCCGGGGGAGCGCGCCGGAGCCACCGCGCCGCCCGCCACCAGCCAGAACCCGAGCGCCAGCGGGAGGACGAGGGGAGCCCCGGGCGCCGCCAGCCCCGGCCCAGGGGCGCGCCCGCCGCGGAAAATGGCAGGCAGGTAGAGGGCCCCGCGGCGGGCAGGCAGGAGAGGGAGGGCCTGCCCGCCCCCTGCCGCAGCCCCACCAGGGCCCTCCCCCGGCGGCGCGCGCGCCCGGGCGCGCACACACTTGCACACCGTACCTCCTCTGCTGCTCAGCCTCGCCTGCCCCCCGCGAGCGCCGAACCCCCTGGGGCCGGATGCCATGGGTAACAACTTCTCCAGTATCCCCTCTCTGCCCAGAGGAAACCCGAGCCGGGCGCCGCGGGGCCACCCCCAAAACCTCAAAGGTAAGGCACCGCCGGGGCCGGGCGCAGCTGGAGGACTGGGGCGCAGGCGGAGGGGCAGGGAGAGGTGGAGAGGTGTGGCTGGCGAGGCCGGGCAGGTGCCACCTGTTGTGCGTATTTGGAGATGGGAGATGCACCTCGGCCAAGGAGGTGCGCTGGAGGTGGGGGCCTGCTGGTGATGACGGTGAAAATCAGGGAGGATGGTGTTGCGTGGGGTCTACGCAGTTCTCCCAGCCAGCACCAGAAACGTCACTGGAGTCCCCTCAGGCCATGATGCTAGGCGAGCGTGCAGGGGTGAGGAAGGGCATTTGCCAGGTGGGTAGGGGAGTGTGGCAGGATGCTTAGGCCAGCCAGTTGTGCTTCCCAAGGGAAGCACCATTGTCTCCTTTTTCATCTGCCCATGGCTGGAGAGGTGATGCTGGAAGCACTAGTTGTATTTCCGATTGGAGGGTCTTAAAAATCCAGGACAGATTAACAACAGCCTGGAAGAAGGGGCCAGAGCCAGTGGCCTCTGGAGTCCTCTGCAGCTACTGACTTTTTGTATCCACTGAATCGGGTTGGTTTCTGGTTCCCCAGAGGCTAGATGTCCAGTTGGAACTCTAGAAAGGAGGGGCTGGGAGCCTTGAGACAGCGTAACATTTACCGAGAAGGTCTTTGCCTTCCAAGTCCCTCGACCCACCCAGCACCCTCAGGGAGGCCCCAAGCTCTATTCTTGGCTTTAACTCTTCAGTGCTGTCTCTGACCTTTGGAAGACACACCTGGATCCTCCCAGGCCCTCAGAGCCCACAGATTCCCTTCGGGAAGCTCCTTTTCTTTCACCCTCAAAACCAGCCAGCACTGGCTGGGCATTCTGATGGCTAAGAGTCAGGAAGGGAAGCCCTTGGGCTTTCACAAAGAACAACCCACTTCTTGAGACCCACCCCCACTGACCCCCAGGTTATGAGAAGGATACCAGTAATGCCCTTTGACAAAGCACTGAAGTTTACAAAGAACTTTCACAAATACCTTTTCAAGTGGGCAAGGAGACTGCTCTGGGGAGTCCTCAGAGCTAATCATGCCCATGTGACAGTTGAGGAGAACCAATGCTTGTTTCACGTTCCCAAAGCCAGAGAGCAGAACTAGGCTGCAGACCTGTATCTTCTGACTTGGAGTTCTGTCCTCTCTTTTGCTGGACGGTTAACCTTCAGGAGTGGGGGAGAGGAGGAGAG
The DNA here is from genome assembly GCF_964165515.1 of Mesoplodon bidens. Taxonomy (NCBI): domain Eukaryota; kingdom Metazoa; phylum Chordata; class Mammalia; order Artiodactyla; family Ziphiidae; genus Mesoplodon; species Mesoplodon bidens. Next base: position 26,640,569 of record NC_138176.1, on the reverse strand, counting down.
GCGGGACCGCCGTCCTGCATTCTAACTCCAACCCTTTCAGAACTTCAGCTCTCACTTGGCTCAGGAAAATCAGCGGGTTTGTTGTGTCTTTCTGGAAATTAATATGGCGGTACCTGTCAAGACCTTTTAAAATATCATCTTCATTGACCTTGTGATTCCACCTGAAGAATTGATCCTGAGAAAATGGAAATGCAGGCAAACACTTATGTGCTAGGCCTAGGATGCTTATGGTAGTGTTGTTTATACTAGGAAAACAACCTAAATGCACTGAAATCGTGGTGGATCCTCTTGGTGGAGTATTATGCAATCTTTAAAATAGTATTTTTGAAGAATATTTGATCACTTGGGAAAGTGCCCACAGCAGCATAATGACAGTTGTAAAAAGCAGCATACAAAGTTGTGTAGACTGTAAGAGCCCAATTTTGTTAAAATGTTATGAATGCAAAAAAAATCAAACAGCCCTTGAAAGAAAGTTTCTCAAAGGTTAACAGTTGTTTCCTCTGGGTAATGAGATCACATAAGATTTTTTCTTTTCTTTTTTATATTCTGCTCTTTTCTAAAATTTCTACAATAAACAAGTATTATTTTTTATAATCAGAAATCAGCTGTAAGTATTAGATGTATGAAGACTGTTTCTGAGCGTTGAAAACAGATTTCTAATGATGGAGGAACCCATGGTTGAACCAGGACATTGAACCAGTTCAGTGTCCTCCCTTACAAGGGAGAAGAATGAGGGAAAGGGAGAGTGAATTGACCAGTTACTCAGTGGGTCAGTCAAGAGAAGGTGGCAAAGCCAGACTAAGTCCTTCAAGGGCAGGGGTTAGCTGGGGACCAGTGAGTTGACTTGGTGCTTGAATGCTCAGCAACTGCCCCAAGAAGGCTGTGCTCCATCCATGACCCTAGGGAAGCCCAGAGAAGACCTCCATAACTGCACCCCTTTTAACCTAAAGTTTGGGATTGTGGGGATGTGAGGTCTCTGTGGCTGGGGTCTTTGGCAAGGGAGGGTGAGCAGGAGAGGGTCTGAGGCCCTCCCATGTCCCTGCTCCCACCCTAGCCTCCTCCTCTGCCTGAATCCCCACCTATCTGGCCTGGGAAAGCCCCCCCCCCCCTTTTTTTTGTGGTACGCGGGCCTCTCACTGCTGTGGCCTCTCCCGTTGTGGAGCACAGGCTCCGGACGCGCAGGCTCAACGGCCATGGCTCACGGGCCCAGCCGCTCCGCGGCATGTGGGATCTTCCTGGACCGGGGCATGAACCCGTGTCCCCTGCATCGGCAGGCGGACTCTCAACCACTGTGCCACCAGGGAAGCCCGTGTGGTTGTTTTAATGTTCACTCCAAGTTCCTTTCTAACTGTATCAACATTGACCTAGGAGTCTTCTCTGATACATCAGTGGTCATCCAGAATTCCATCCCCATTTTATTGGTATGACCTTGATACTGGCTGTGATTCTAAGACTGTCCACCCTGAGTTCTGCTGGGACAGCTTTGTACTCACTCAGAATTCAGCTCTGATTCTTATCAGTGTCCATCCAGAAATATGCTGGTGGGAGGCAGGGAACTCTCGATTTTTTTTTTCTCCTTCCATAATTGCAATCTATTGATTTCTCACCATTTTAATTAAAACAACTGGAAAGGTCCTGGCCTAACAGGGACCCTGAGACTCATTAGAGATCTAAGATTGGTCTGGCTGTCAGGCTGACACGAAATGAGGCTCGTCCATCACCTGTCAGGTGGTAGACTCTGGTCTTCTTCCTGAAGACACACTGACCTCACTCCACTGCTGGTGATTCCCACTGGGGTCTGAACAGTGTTGGTCTAGGAGTGTCCACGGGAGAGGTCCAAGGTATAGCTCTGGGATTAGGACCAACAGACAGTTATGAGGAGCTGCCATGTGCCTGGGTCAGAGGTGAGGGCTCATGACATCTCTGTAGATTCACAGAATGAAGATCTACTTGATAAGGTAGGGCTGAGGGAAGGAATGGAATCAAATGCTTGGTTGGATTGTTGAAATCCCAGATATGTGTGGGCAGAGGTCAGAAATGGGGGGTCAGGGAAGAATTGAGCTGGACATGGAAGGAACTGTAGAAGTTGGATCGATGGCAAGGGGTGCAGCGGGAGTCCTAGGGTGTGGACAGGAGGGTAGGGCAAGGGACGTGCAGCAAAGGCTTGGAGGTGGGATGAGTGAGTGTGTGTATATATTCTCAGTGATGGGCACAGGGTGACTGGGGCAGGGGATTCATGTGTCATGGAGACAAACACAGAGAATGAAGATCTTCCTCCTTCCCCATCTCTTTCTGAGTGCCTGCCTGCTTGGTGCTAAGTGTTGGGGGAAAGGTAACTAGGAAAGCCTATGGGAAGGACAGCTCGGTCCCAGTGGTCACCCATAGATGGGGGTTGGATAGGCCACCTCCTATCATTGTTTTTTTTTTATTGTGGTAAAATTCACATAACATACAATTCACAATTTTAACATTTTAAAGTGTACAATTAACTGGCATTTAGTACATTCACAATGTTGTGCAACCACCACCTCTGTCTAGTTCCGGAACATTTTCATCACCCCAAAAGGGAAGCCTGTACCCATTAAGCAGTCACTTCTTATTACTCCCTCCCCTGAATCCCTGGCAACCACTAATCTACTTTCTGCCTCTAAGCATTTGCCTATACTGGACATTTCATATAGATGGAATCACACTATATTTGTTCTTTTGAGTCTGATTTCTTTCACTTAGCGTGATGTTTTCAAGGCTCATCCGTGTTGTAACATGTATCTTCTTTCCTTTCTGTGGCTGAATAATGTTCCATTATATAGATATGCCACATTTTGCTGATCCACTTGCCAGTTGATGGATATTTTTGATGGATATTTGGATTGTTCCACCTTTTGGTTATTGGGACTTTTGTGCTGTGAAGATCTGTGTGTAAGTTTTTGTTTGAACACCTGTTTTCAGTTCTTTGGGGTATATACCAAGGAGTGAACCTTCCATCTTTTCAAAGCTGGTGCTTTTGAATTGGACGTTTCACAAAGCCACTGGTTGTGACAGATGTAGGGAGGTTGTCTCCGTCCAGCTTTGGTTGAGTGTGACACCAGCCAGACACCTGTTGTCTTCAGAGTCTCTTTTCCATGGTGGCTGAGGCTCCCGGCAGGCAGAGAGGGAGGAGCTTCTAAGGTTGGCCAAGGAGCTTTGATTCTTTGAGGTGGACCGGAGTGAGCTACAGGAACTTTCTGCAGACCCTGAATCTCCTCACTGCTCCCTGAGGCCAGGGGTGGGGGATGCATTCTCCTAGGACAAGGGCCTAACCATTTTCCAGCCTTCACAACCTTGCTGCTACTTTCCTGATCTGGGTCCTCCTCCCAGATCTTGCAGTAGCTGGCTTCTTTGCCTCCCATTCCTCCTTTGATGCCAGAGGGATCCTCCTAAAGTATGCCTTTCATCTCGCCCGTCCCCTATCAACAGTCTTCAATGTCATGACCCAGCCTGCCATAATCGGAAATTCAAGGCCTCCATTCTTTGGCCAGCCCACAGATATTCTCACAGCCCTTGTCTGGGCTCCTCCCGTAGTTGCCATGACACTTGCAGGTTAGGTGAGCTCATCCATCTCTCTGCTCCCAGCAATGCAGCAGACAGACCTGGCATGGTGAAGGGGTGGGTGCTGGTGGCCTCCTCTGTCCCCCCAAGACTTCAGAGAAGCTGGGCTGAGACAGCCCCCATGTTGAACCCGGAGCATCTGTCCTGCACACCCTGTTGGGTTTTCATTCAGTCTGACCTGAATGAATATTAACAACCCTATATTGTTAATCATAAAAAATAATATTTATAACAACCACCATGTGTTGGGTGGTTACTGTGTGCCAAGTACTTCCATGTAGATTATTTCTATTAATATCCTACTGACAACCTACAGAGGGGGAGGTATCATTGTCACCATTTAATATATGGGGAAAGAAAGACTCAGAGAGGTTAAGTGACTAATCCCAGACCACACAGTTAGTAACTGATGGAGCTGGAATTCAAACCCAGGTCTCTCTGACTTTAGAGTTGACCACTATATACCTTGCCCTTATAGAATTCACTCTTGGGCTCTGTCTTCCATTGTAGGAAAGGAACTGGGGAGCAATGTCCTGGCCTCTGGACAGGGCCCCGAAGGAGGGAAAGGGAGTACCATGGGGTTCCTGATGCTCCTTCCCAACCCCTGCCCCTTCCACCTCCTCTGTAGGGTTTTTAGCCATGTAGACCCAACAGCCAGTCATCAGACACTTTTCAAGGGAACTTTCTGTTCCTTTGGGCCAGTGTTTCTCACAGTGAGGTTTTTCTACTGCCTGCATCAGCATTAGCATCAGCGTGAAAGCACATCTAAAATGCAGGTTCCCAGCCCCCAGGCCAGATCTACTGTCTCAGAATACCTTGGGGATGGGGCTCCCAAACCTACATGTTTAACAAGAGCCCCAGCTCATTCTGATATACCTCAAAGTCTGAGACTTATCAAGGCTGTGGGGCCTCGGAACAGACCCACTCTGGCACTCTTGGAGTTGGTGAGATCAGGCTTCTCAGAGGAGGGGAGCCTGAAGTTGGATGGAGAATTGGAATGGACCTTTTCAAGGGCATCTTGGTGAGGGCATGGCAGCAAAGGCACGGAGGCAGGAAAATGCAAGGTGTTGACAGAGACAGTGAGTAGTCCCTCTCACCTGGAATGTGAGACCCCCCAGTGGGGAGATGAACGGATCAATCTTTGAAGACAGACTGATGCCAAATCTTGCAGGGCCTTGGATTCCAGGATGAGTTTAGATTGATCCTGTGGGCAGTGGGAGCTATGGGTGGCTTTTGAGCAGAGGAGTGTAGTGATTTCCTTTAAACAGCAGCATCAGCAGAGGAGGCGGGGAGGAGGGAATGAAGCATCCTGAGCTGCTGGGAGGTTAATGGAGCTACAGGGCTTCTGTCCTAGGCCAAGCTGAAAGGGCTGGGTGGGCCAGCCAAGTTGACGACCTCATCTAGGCTTTCCCATGGGTGAATCTGGAAGCATTTCTGACCAATGGCTATGGTCAGCAGGGCTATTGCACATCAGGAAAAAAAAAAAGGATTTTTTTTTTTTTTTTTTTTTTTTGGCGTTACGCGGGCCTCTCACTGTTGTGGCCTCTCCCGTTGCGGAGCACAGGCTCCGGACGCGCAGGCCCAGCGGCCATGGCTCACGGGCCCAGCTGCTCCGCGGCATGTGGGATCCTCCCGGGCTGGGGCACGAACCCGTGCTCCCTGCACTGGCAGGCGGACCCTCAACCACTGCGCCACCAGGGAAGCCCATGGATTTTTAAGAAGTGCAAGTCCTGATGCTGGGCACTATGCTAGGTTCATTCACATAGATTAATTCATTTAATCTCTCAATAAATGTGAAGTAGGTATTATTATTCCCATTTTATAGGTGCAAAAACTGAGACTCACGCATATTAAGAATGCTGTCCAGAAACAATAAACTAGGAAATGGCAGAGCTGAGATTTCTATCTAGGACACCAAAGCCCATGAGGGAGAAAATTGGCCTTGGGGGGAATTTCTGCATATTGGGGCTTTCTTTTCCCTGACCCTCTGAGATGGCATGTGCCCACTTCCGAAATGGCATGTGCCCACTTCCAAGATGTGCACATTTAGGCCCAGGCATTGGCTCTAAATCACAGAGGGCAAGATGGTGACAGTACGGGCAAGGGCAGTAACAAAAGGAGGAAAAGGCAGGAGGAAGGAGGACAGGAGTGGGGCACTGCCCAGGCAATGCCAGGGATGCCTCCATCTGGGTATGCCAGCTGCCTGGGCCTATTTCCGGTTGGTTTGTGACTCTCTCACTCCTGGTCCTGCACACCCGGGGGCTGGAGGCTGCTTCTCCCTGATCTGGTTGCTTTGGCAACCCTGGGCAGGATGCGAGTGGTCTCCTTGGTAACGGCTGGGAAAACTGCCTGCAGGGCTGGAGGGAAGTGGACTGGCCAGCGGTCAGGCTGGGTGGCACAGGTAGAGCCAGGCCAGACCAGGCCACTGAGACTGCAGGCCTGTGGTGAAGGTCAGGCTTATGGAATAGCCCAGGCAGCCTGTTGGCCATTCCCCAGCAAGCCAGAGTCCAGAGGCCCTGGGGGCCTGGGGGCCTGCCTGGTGAGACCAGAGGCACTAATGGGCCAGCCCAGGAAGTGGGAGGAGATGGGGGTGAGGGTGGGAAGGGGGGAGAATATAGCTTCTGGATGACAGATCCCGCTACAGGGTTTATTAAAAGATGTTTATCAGAGGTCGTTACCCAGATCCTGCTGCTTTGGGAAATGAGCAGGTGCTGATGCCTGTGGGGGGCAGGGCAAAGAGAAAAGCAGGGCTAGAAGAAGAGGAAGAGTCCCAGGCAGGCAGGTGGGAGTCTTTGGCTTTCTCTCTGCTCTAGCTGCAGCTCTGGAGTAGGCTGGGCTCTGCGCTGGGCTCCGGAACTGAAGTTCTGCCAGGGTGAGAGTTGGGGTTCCAGGGATGCTCTGATGCGGAGGCTCATTCTGTTGTTTAACAAACATGCTAAGCATCAGTGATGAGCCAGCCGTTCTCCTAGGCGTGAGGGTACGGTGGAACACAAAAGGATGAGGGCTCGCTGCCATGGAGCTTTCCCTCCATGGAGCAGGGAACAAAAATGGCAAATGAACAAATGCATCAGAGTATGATAATAATTACTAACATGTTATGTGCTAGATAGAAACTGTGCTAAGCTCTTTTCACCTATTATCTCATTTAACCTTTAAAACAACCATGTGAAGTAAGTATGATTATTAGCCCCATTTATAAACTGAGGCTTAGCGAGGTTAAGTAACTTGCCCAAGGTCACGTGGCTGGTATGAGTCAGAGCTGGGATTCTAGCCAAGATCTCTCTGACTTTGGCGCTACCACCAAAAAACCCCCCCAAAACCCCTTTTCATTTAGAACAGTTTTAGATTTACAGAATTATTGCAAAATAGAGTTTTCACATAGCCCATGCCCAGTTTCCTCCATTATTAGCATCTTACATGTGTATGGAACATTTGTGACATTAACGTACCAATACTGATACCTGGTTATTAACTAATGTCCATACTTTACTCCGATTTCCTCAGTTTTCCTTCATGTTCTTCTTCTATACTAGGATCCCATCCAGGATACCACAGTATATTTTTAGCTGCCACATTATATATATATATAGTTGTGTTTTCTTATGCTCCTCTTGGTTGTGACAATTTCTCACGTTCCTTGCTTTTGATGACCTTGACAGTTTTGAGGAGTGTTGGTTAGGTATTTTGTAGACTGTCCTTTCACTGGGATTTTTCTGCTGTTCTCATGATTAGACTGTGGTTATAGGTTTTGGAGAGAAAGACCACAGAGGTGAAGTGCCGTTTTAGTTGCATTATATCAACGGTGTGTGTTCTCAACCTGATTTATCACTGTGAATGCTGACCTTGATCACAGGCTGAGGGAGTGCTTGTCAGGTTTCTCCACTGTAAAGTTAAAGGTGCACTTTTCTCCCCACATTGCGCTCTTTGGAAGGAAGTCCTATGTGCAGCCCACACTAATGGGCAGAGAGTTATGCTCTACCTTCTTGAGGCGGGGGCACTGCTTTAACTGTTATGTCAACTCTTTCTTTAGTTCCTTACCCAAGCAGTTACATTTGAATAAGCGTTGGGAGACAGAAGACCAGGGAACTTGGGGGGCGCTTGACCTGGTCTTGGGGGTCTGGGAAGTGAAATGACCAGGGAAGTCACCTGAAAATGAGTAGGGGTTGGCTTCATGTTCCTGGGGGTGCTCCTGCCATGTTGGCTGTGGAACTATTCATTTAGCATCCCTGACTTTTTAAAAAATTATTTTTATTTTTTTAATTCTTTTAAAACATTTTTTATTGGAGTATAGTTGATTTACAATGTTGTGTTAGTTTCAGCAGTACAGCAAAGTGAATCAGTTATACATATATCCACTCTTTTCTTTAACATCTTTATAGGAGTATAATTGCTTTACAATGGTGTGTTAGTTTCTGCTGTATAACAAAGTGAATCAGTTATACATATACATATATCCACTCTTTATTTATTTATTTATTTATTTTTTGCGGTACGCGGGCCTCTCACTGCTGTGGCCTCTTCCGTTGCGGAGCACAGGCTCTGGACGCGCAGGCTCAGCGGCCATGGCTCACACGCCCGGCCGCTCCGTGGCATGTGGGATCCTCCCAGACTGGGGCACGAACCTGTGTCCCCTGCATCGGCAGGCGGACTCTCAACCGCTGCGCCACCAGGGAAGCCCCACTCTTTTTTTTTTTTAACGTCTTTATTGGAGTATAATTGCTTTACAATGGTGTGTTCATTTCTGCTTTATAACTGAGTGAATCAGCTATACGCACACATATATCCCCATATCTCCTCCCTCTTGTGCCTCCCTCCCACCCTCCCTATCCCCCCCCTCTAGGTGGTCACAAAGCACCGAGCTGATCTCCCTGTAGCATCCCTGACTATTAAATGTCACTGGCCAGCTTAAATGTCACTGTCATTAAAAAAAATAAATAACTCTTCCCATATTTTTAAAAGCACCCCAGAGGGGGCAGTACCACTCCTAGTTGAGAGCACTGAGCTGGGTGTGGAGGGCGCATTGAAGGCTGTTCCTGGAAGGGGCCTGGCACAATCCCCTGTTGAAGATGGAGCTGGGTGTTGGCTCACCGCTGCTGCTGACTCAGGGGCTGAGTCCCGGCTGTGTCATCCCAGCCTTCCAGGCCACGGAACTTTCAGCAGAAAATCATTAAGTGGCCACTTCCTTGCCTCTCTGTCCATGGAGGCAAGTTGCTGGTCCCACAGGCTGTCTGTGTCGGGGGGAGGCAGGAGGAGGAGAGAGGACCCTCTTGGGATGATGGGAGAGGGGAGGGAAGTATGTCTACTGGCTTTTCTGGATGGCCTTCTTGGCCTCTCTCGCCCCAGAATGCCATGCTGGCTGCTCCAGAGGTTGGGGTGGGGACAGGAAAGGGAGAACATTGCCAGGGGAAGGTGCTGTCTTATGATTAGGATGGTGGCACTTCCACATGCTCCTGACTTTCCCCTTCACCTTTCCCCTTGGCTTGCCCCAGCCTCTCCCTGGCATCTACTGAAAGGCTGATCTTCTCCACGGAATGGGACAGTGTGTGTGTCCAGGTGGGGGTGTCCGGGTGCCCCTGAGAGTGAGGAGAGGAGGCACTTTGCCCTGATGAGAGTTGAGTGAAACTGAGAGGATGCTCCAGCTGATTCACGTCATGTGTCAGTGCCCTCTGTGCTGGGCCTGGTGCTGGGCATGGAGAATTGGGAGGTGAGTACTGGGCATCGTCTCTGCCCTTGAGGTGCTCATGGCCCATGAATCGCTCATCCAATTCAGACATCAGTCCGTAGCGGCAGAAAGGCCCTGGAGCCTTTCTTCTCTGTGTCTGCTTTCCTTTCCTTTTTTTACCCTGCTCTTCCCAGCAAATGCTCCCTTTGAATATATTCTCCGTGAAGGGAGAGGACTGGCAGGTGGTCAGGTGTGTGCATGGGGCTGGTGGAAGGGGTGGTGGCCACTGACTTCCAACATCAGACCCAAATCAGAGGTCATTTTGTCCTACCTCCTTTCTCAGCTCAGATCTGGAGTGCTCAGCCCTGGAGAGGGGAAGTGACTTGTCCAAGGTCATACAGCTGGATTGGACCAGGTGCTAATGAGGTCTCAAGGCTCTGACATTGCTGGATGATGCTCTCAGGATTTGGCAGAGGTTAATTCCAGAGGGACACCCGAGGGGGACGAATGATCGTGCCAATTGTGATGTGTGCTGTCCCGAGGGGAACTATTGAAGGGCTTTAAAAGGAAGAGTGACAGGATCTTTTAGATGCCTTAGAAAACTCTGGGGCAAGAGAGGGGCAGGGGAGGGCCAGGCAGGAGGCTGCTGCAGTCTTCCAGTGGAGGAGAGGTGTGGCTTCTACCGGGCAGGGCGGTGAGCAGCCAGGCAAGTAGACTGATTTGGGGAATCCTTTAGAAGGTCGACTTGAAGATTTGGAGGTGCAGAGGGAGATGTAGAGGGACTACTTGTACTGACATGTGTCAGAGGATTCTGACTTCTGGGGCAGTGGTCAGTGAGGCATCCAGGTGGCTTGGCTTGGAGGAGCTTGGCTACACACTGAGAGGGTGGGCCTCTTGGAAGGTCGGGGGTGAGCATGCTGATGTGTGAGTGTTCCCCTGAGAGCTGTGTCCCACCCAAGGCCTTGAGGTCTTAGAGCCACGAGGAGAGACAGGTGAGCAGGGCAGGGCTGGCCCTGAGCTCTTGGCTCCACCCTACCCCCTGGGACATCATCGATAATTAATGTCCCCTCTGCCTGTCACAGGTGGCTCCCAGGTGGACAGAGGTGGTGCCCTGACACCTGTGTTGTGATGTGCATCTGGCTTCTGCAGGCCTCCGAGCCAGGGCCTTCAGTCCTAACCTAGCCAAGCTTTCTCAGGTGGCTCCTTGCTCCCCGTGGGCGCCAATTCCCCCAGCATACACACACAAACTGTAACAGGTGGCCATAAATCAGCCCAGACAGGCCAAGGCTGCTCTGGTTTTCCCACAGTTGAGATCAAAGCCCCAGACCCTCACTCTGGGGCTCAGTACTTATTAAATTATTAAACTGTCAAGGGAAGGGAAAGCAGGAAGGACTGGATGGATGGCCATAGAGTAAAAGAGAATGAGGAAAAATGGCTGAGAAATGAGGCAGCGGGTGGGAAAGGGGAAAAGAGGAGAGAAAAAAAAGCTCTTTGTCTTTGCCCTGAGCTTGGAGACTTCCCAGAGCTGTGAACCTTGCATTTGAATATCCTCAAACAATTCCCTCCTGCTTCCTCCTCTGGGCTCTCATTGGGGTCCCATGACCAGGATTCATAGCCCCACTTTACAGAGGAGAAACTGAGGCCCAGGTTGTCACAGGATTATGAAAGTCTGTATTTCTGAGTCCTGTTCCAGCCTCTTTCTGGGCCTCTTCATGGGCCCAGAATCAACATTAGGTTAATACCCATTCTTAACCCTGGCTCTCAGGCTAGACTGGAGTGCATGAAGAACCCCATCCTGATCCCAGTAGTACCAGCCAGGGCCTCTTCCTGCCTGGAGCCCCCTGGACTCTCCTTTAGCTTCCAGGCATGAAGGCAGAGCTTGGACCCAATAGATTGCCCATCCCTGCCTGAGGCAACAGGTTCTATCCCTGGCCCCACACTCCAGTTGTTTGCAGGAAACAGCCTCTTTTTTCCCACCATCTTTATTGTGGTATAATTGACAAATAAAATTGTAATGCACTTAAAGTGTACAACGTGATGATTAGGTATATATATATATATATATATATATATATATATATATATATAGTGAAATGATTCCTGCAACCAAGTTCATTAACACATTCATCACCTCACGTAGTTAATTTTTTCATTGTTGTTATTGAGAATGCCTAAGATCTACTCTTAACAAATTTCAAGTATACAAGTATTATGAACCATAGTCACCATGCTGTATACTATATACTCAGAACTTATTTATCTTATAACTGAAAGTTTGTATCTTTTAACCAACATTTCCCCATTTCCCCCAGCCCTAGTCCTTGTCAACCACCATTCTACTCTCTATTTCTTTTAATTCAACACCCCCTCATTTTTTTGGATTCCACGTGTAAGTGCTACTGTATGGTATTTATCTTTCTATGTCTTTTCTCTGGCTTATTTCACTTAGTATAAGGCCCTCCATGTTCAATCATGTTTCCCCAAATAGCAAGATTTCCTTCTTTTTATGACTGAATAATATTCCATTGTATATATATACATATATACCATATTTTCTTTATCCATTCATCCATCCACAGACACTTAGGTTGTTACCATATCTTGGCTGTTGTGAATAACGTGGCAATGAACATGGATGTATAAATATCTCCTCAAGATAGTGATTTCATTTCCTTTGGGTATATACCCAGAAGTGGGACTGTTGGATCATATGATAATTCTATTTTTAATTTCTTGAGGAATCTCCATACTATTTTCCAAAATGGCTGTATCAATTTACATTCCCACCAAGAATGACAAGGGTTCCCTTTTCTCCACATCCTCATCAATATTTGTTATCTCTTGTCTTTTTGATTATAGACGTCCTAACAAGGGTTAGGTGATACCTCATTGTGGTTTTGATTTGCATTTCCCTGATGATTAGTGATGTTGAGCATCTTTTCATGTAGCTGCTGGCCATTTGTATTTCTTCTTTGGAAAAATGACTATTCAGGTCCCTTGACCATTTTTCAATTGAGTTATTTATTTATTTATTTTTTGCTATTGAGTGGTAAGAGTTTTTAATTTTTTTGGAAATTAGCCCCTTATCAGATATATGGCTTGCAAATATTTTCTCCCATTCCATAGGGTGCCTTTTCATTTTGTTGATTTTTTCCCTTGCTGTGCAAAACCTTTTTAGTTTGATGTAGTCTCACTTGTTTATTTTTTCTTTTGTTGCTTCTGCTTTGAGTGTCAAACCCCAAAAATCATTGCTAAGATCAATGGCAAGGAGCTTTCCGCTTATGTTTTCTTCTAAGAATTTTATGGTTTCAGGTCTTACATTTAGGTCTTTAATTCATTTTGAGTTGATATTTGTACATGGTGTGCGATGAGGGTCTATTTAATTATTTTGCATGTGGATATCCAGTTTTTCCAGCACCTTTTATTGAAGAGACTATCCTTTACCCATTGTATATTCTTGGCACCTTTGTTGAAAATTAGGTGACCATATATCTGTGGGTTTATTTCTGTGCTGTCTATTCTACTGCATTGATCTATATGTCTGTTTTTTATGCTAATAGCATACTGTTTTGATTATTATAGCTTTGTAGTATAGTCTGAAATCAGGAAATGTGATGCCTTCAGCTTTGTTCTTCTTGCTCAAGATTACTTTAGCCATTCAGGGTCTTTTGTGGTCTCATACAAATTTTGAGTTTTTTTTATATTTGTGAAAAATGCCATTGGAATTTTTATAGGGATTGCATTGAATCTGTAGATTGCTTTGGGTGGTATAGACATTTTAACAATATTAATTCTTTCAATCCATGGACATGGGATATCTTTGCATTTATTTTTATCTTCTTCAATTTCTTTAATCAATAGTTTATAGTTTTCCTTGTACAGATGTAAGGATTTGGCTAAATTTACCCCTAAGTATTTTATTCTTTCTGATGCTCTTGTAAATGGGTTTGGTTTCTTAATTTCTATTTCAGATAGTTTGTTGTTAGTGTATAGAAACACAACTGACTTTTGTATGTTGATTTTGTATCCTGCAACTTTACTGAGTTCATTTATCAATTCTAACAGTTTTTTGATGGAGTCTATTAGAGTTTTCTGTATACAAGATTGTGTCATCTGCCAACAGAGACAATTTTGCTTTGTCCTTTCTGATTTGGATGCCTTTTAGTTCTTTTTCTTGCCTAATTGCTCTGGCTAGGACTTCCAGTACTATGATGAATATGTTGAAGTGGCAATAGAGGACATCCTTCTCTTGCTTCTGATCACTATTAGTATGATGTTAGCTGTGGGCTTGTTATATTTGACCTTTATTATGTTGAGGTACATTCCATCTGTACCTAATTTGTGGAGAGTGTTTATCATGAAAAGATGTTGAATTTTATCAAATGCTCTTTATGCATCTGTGACTGATGCTCATATGATTTTAGCCTTTATTTTGTTAATATGTTATATGACATTTATTAATTTACATATGTTGAACCATCCTTGCATCCTAGGGATAAATCTCACTTGATCATGGTGTATGATTCTTTTAGTGTGTTGTTGAATTTGGCTTGCTAATATTTTGTTGAGGATTTTTGCATCTATCTTCACCAGGGATATTGGCCTGTAATTTTCTTTTCTTGTAGTATCCTTGTATGGCCTTGGTAACAGGGTAATGCTGACCTTATAAAATGAATTTGGAACTGTTCCCTCCTCTTCATTTTTTGGGAGGAGTTTGAGAAGGATTGGTATTAATTCTTTAAATGTTTGGTAGAATTCACCAGTGAAGCCATCTGGTCCTGGACTTTTATTTTTAGGAGATATAAGAGTACTTTACCCAGAAAAGCTGTCCTTCAGAGTTGAAGGTGAGATACAGACATTCCCAGACAAACAAAAGCTGAAGGAGTTCATAACTACTAAACCTACCTCACAAGAAATGCTAAAGGAGTTCTTTAAGCTGAAAAGAAAGGATACTAACTAGTAACATGAAAACATGAAAGTGTAAAACTTCCTGGTAAATGTAAATATATGGTCTAATCCAGGATATTCTAATATTGTAATGGTGGTGTGTAAATCACTTATAGCTCTAATATAAAGGTTAAAAGACAAAAGAATTAAAAATAGCTATAACTACAATAATTGGTTAGTGGATATATAATAAAAAAGATGTAAACTGTGACATCAAAAACATAAAATGTTGGGAGAGGGAGTAAAAGTGTTGAGCTTTTGTATGTTAACAAAATTAAGTTGTTTTCAGCTTAAAATAGATGGTTGTAACTATGTTTTATGTAAACCTCATTGTAACTACAAAGCAAAAACCAATAGTAGATACACAGAAGATAATGAGAAAGGGATCAAAACATACCACTTTGGCATCCAGTCACAAAGGAAGACAGTAATAGAAGAAGAAAAGAACAAAGGATGTGCAAAATATCCAGAAAACAATGAATAAAATGGCAATAAGTCCTTATCTATCAATAATTACTTTAAACATAGTCTAAATTATCCAATCAAAAGACATAGAGTCAATCACAGCAAGATCCTTTTTGACCCACCTCCTAGAGAAATGGAAATAAAAACAAAAATAAACAAATGGGACCTAATGAAACTTCAAAGCTTTTGCACAGCAAAGGAAACCATAAACAAGACCAAAAGGCAACCCTCAGAATGGGGGAAAATATTTGCAAATGAAGCAACTGACAAAGGATTAATCTCCAAAATTTACAAGCAGCTCATGTAGCTCAATAACAAAAAAACAAACAACCCAATCCCCAAATGGGCAGAAGACCTAAAGAGACATTTCTCCAAAGAAGATATACAGACTGCCAACAAACACATGAAAGAATGCTCAACATCATTAATCATTAGAGAAATACAAATCAGAACTACAATGAGATATCATCTCACACCAGTCAGAATGGCCATCATCAAAAAATCTAGAAACAATAAATGCTGGAGAGCGTGTGGAGAAAAGGGAACACTCTTGCACTGCTGGTGGGAATGTGCATTGGTACAGCCACTATGGAGAACAGTGTGGAGGTTCCTTAAAAAACTACAAATAGAACTACCATATGACCCAGCAATCCCACTACTGGGCATATACCCTTAGAAAACCATAATTCCAAAAGAGTCATGTACCAAAATGTTCATTGCAGCTCTATTCACAATAGCCCGGAGATGGAAACAACCTAAGTGTCCATCATCGGATGAATGGATAAAGAAGATGTGGCACATATATACAATGGAATATTACTCAGCCATAAAAAGAAATGAAGTTGAGCTATTTGTAATGAGGTGGATAGACCTAGAGTCTGTCATACAGAGTGAAGTAAGTCAGAAAGAGAAAGACAAATACTGTATGCTAACACATATATATGGAATTTAAGAAAAAAAAATGTCATGAAGAACCTAGGGGTAAGACAGGAATAAAGACACAGACCTACTAGAGAATGGATTTGAGGATATGGGGAGGGGGAAGGATAAGCTGTGACAAAGCGAGAGAGAGGCATGGACATACATACACTACCAAACGTAAGGTAGATAGCTAGTGGGAAGCAGCCGCATAGCACAGGGAGATCAGCTCGGTGCTTTGTGACCACCTGGAGGGGTGGGATAGGGAACATGGGAGGGAGGGAGACGCAAGAGGGAAGAGATATGGGAACATATGTTATGTATAACTGCTTCACTTTGTTATAAAGCAGAAACTAACACACCATTGTAAAGCAATTATACTCCAATAAAAAAAAAAAGAAAGAAACAATGATTTTTCAGACAATGGATGTCAGGAAGCACAGGACAGGGATCCCTAAGAGAAGATAACAACAACAACAACAAAAAAGACATAGAGTAACTGAATGGATCAAAAAAAAAAAAAAAAAAACGAGGCCCAACAAATTACCCAACTCTAAGAGACTCACTTCAGCTCTAAGGACACATAAGCTGTAAGTGAAGAGGTGGAAAAGATATTTTGGGCAAATGGAAACCAAAAGAGTACAGGGGTAGTTGTACTTATATCAGATAATATAAAGGGATCAATTCATCAAGAGGAAATAACTATAGTAAATATATATATACCCAACATCAGAGCACATAAATATGTAAAGCAAGTACTCTGAAGGAGATCTGAAGGGAGAAATAGATAGCAATACTATAATAATAGGGGACTTCAATTCTCCACTTTCTTTTTTTTTTTTTGGCCTTGCCACGTAGCATATGGGATCTTAGTTCCCCGACCAGGGATCGAACCCACGCCCCCTGTATTGGAAGCGTGGAATTTTAACCAGTGGACCACCAGGGAAGTCCTCTCCACTTTCAACAATGGGTAGATCATCCAGACAGAAAATCAGTGTGGACATATTGGGCTTGAACTACACTTTAGACCAAATGGACCTAACAGACATACAGAATATTCCATCAAAAGTAGCAAACTACACATTCTTCTTCTTATGTGCACACAGAAAATTCTCTAGGATAGATCATATGTTAGCCACAAAACAAGTCTTAACATATTGAAGAAGACTGAAATTATATCAATTATCTTTTCTGACCACAATGGTATGAAACTAGAAATCAATTACAGGAGGAAATTGGGAAAATTCACAAATATTTGGAGGTTGAACAGAGTGCTTCTGAACAATCAAAAGGGAAATTTAAAAAATCTTGAGACAAATGAAAATGGAGACACAACATACCAATGGAATGTTATGGGATGCAGCACAAGCAGTTCTAAGAGGGAAGTTTATAGTGATAAATGTTCACATTAAGAAAAAAGATTGATCTCAAATAAACAACCTCAAGGAACTAGAGAAAGAACAAACTAAGCCCAAAGTTAGTAGAAGGAAGAAAATAAATGAAAGTTGGAAAGACAGTAGAAAAGATCAACAAAGCTAAGTGTTGTTTTTTAAAAAAGATAAACAAGGGCTTCCCTGGTGGTGCAGTGGTTGGGAGTCCGCCTGCTGATGCAGGGGACGTGGGTTCGTGCCCCGGTCTGGGAGGATCCCACATGCTGTGGAGCGGCTGGGCCCATGAGCCATGGCCGCTGAGCCTGCGCGTCCAGAGCCTGTGCTCCGCAACAGGAGAGGCCACAACAGTGAGAGGCCCGCGTACCAAAAAAAAAAAAAAAAAAGATAAACAAAATTGACAAACCTTTATCTAGACTAAGAAAAAAAAGAGAGAAGTCTCAAATAAATTGAACCATTTATGAAAGAGGAGACATTGCAACTGATACCACATAAATACAAAGAATCATAAGAGAACACTGTGAACAGTGATATGCCAACAAGTTGGATAACCTAGAAGAAATGGATTAATTCCTAGAAACATACAACCTACCAAGATTGAATCATGAAGAAAAAAATCTGAACAGACCAATAAAGAATAAAGAAAACTCCTCTTTTCAGGGCAGAGAGAACCTAGCCAGTGCCTGAGAGATGCACAGGGGGTTTCCGCTTTCCCGGCCCGGGCCCGGCAGATCCTCTGGAGCTGAGAACAGCCAGACACGCAGACCCTGGTTTGGAGCCAAGAGGATGGAGGAAGTGGTGGGACGAGGCTATGAGTGACCAGGATGCCACTTACATGGAAGTTTCTGCATCAGAGGGCAGCCCTCCTGAAAACTGGGGCTCCTGTTGCATGAGAGTCCTCAGGTTCTTCTACTGCAAAATGTGAAGGAAACCGTTTTAGGGAGTTTGGGTTTCCTTGTCTGGTCCCAAGTTGAGGTTGTGTTAAAGAAACAAAATATAAGAGGAGTCTGGATTGGCTTTGAGAACAGAATTCCCTAAGATTCAGGGCCTGTTGTGAAAGTGGGGATTTGCTGTCTGGTGCTAAGGGTTAGTTCCCAGGATAAAAGGTTCTATTTTAGGGGTGAAGCTGCCATTTCTGCAGACAAGATTTTGGCTTGGTATTGATGCATCTGTTTTGGGGGTCTGAGTTGCATGCTGGGGTGAGAATCTTATTCCTAGGAGGAGTTTTACTTCAGGGTTCAGGATTCTTGATTGCAGTTGAGCACTGATTGTTGGGGCCAAGAGTCTATTTGGGGGCTCCATATTCTACGATTGGGTTGAAGTTCCCTTCTTGGGCTTGGGGTTTTATTTACTAACAGTTGGGAAGTCTTTTGCCCTTGGGAGGAAGGGAAGAACTCAAACCCACTTCTGTTTCCAGGAAAGACTTTCTGGGACCACCGGCAGAGGAATGGACCAATACACTGATGATCAGGAGGCTGGATTCCAGCCCTTGCCTGGATGTGAGACAGAGAATAAATCACTTGAAAGCTCGAGGTCTCTAGCTGAAAGCTTGGCCAGGCCATGGTGTTGACTCACAAAGCACCATCCAAGCTTGCTTGATCCTCCCAAAATGACACTAATGGTGGGCTCCAGAGGCCCCGACAGCCATCGCTCTGTGAGTCAAATCCATGATGACAGCACTCAAGCCACCCTGGGCACTGCCAGCTTGGTCCCGTTAGTGCCAATTGGATCGTAACTTGTGCTGAGGAGCCCCTGGGGAGAGGGAGCCCACGTGGAGTGGGATATGTTAAATCTGGGTCCCTGGGGCTTGGTGTGTAGCTCTGGCAGGCAGGAGCGAGGCTGGGCTGGGCCAGCGGCTTCCCTCCCTAGCGGGCCAGCTCACACGCATCCTGGCTGGTGCAGGGAGACACGATCTGTGATCTGAAGGGGTCTTGCTCTCTCCCTTGTGCTCTGCAGGATGGCTGGGATGCAGAGGGGTTGTTGCTGGTGACCTCCTAGCCCCCATCTGCCCCGTTGCAGGTGGACTTTCTGGTCTTAGAGGTCTTCCTCTTTTCTGTCCAATGGGGGCCAGCGGTGAATGTTGCAGAGCTGTCAGAATAAGACCAGCAGGGAGTTTCCAGCTTGGGGGCAAATTCTCTAGTGTTTCAGAAGAAATTCTCCTTTGGGAAGGAGCCCTTCTCCTGTGGCCAGGAAACTCAGGAAACCTGAGAAGATGGAGTTTTCTCTACCACCAAGTATGTCCCGGGGATGTAGGGGTAGCTCTATCTGGGTCTGCAGGGACCCTCAAGCCCCACTCTCTGGGCCTGGCCAAGGTACATGGAAAGCTTAGAGGCCTGGGGGTCCCACTGGGCTATGGAATCCCAACCCAGACATTGAACTCTGGTGCCATCCAGCAGGCCTCTGGAGTTCCCTCAGGGCATCTGGAGGGACCTGGGCCAGTCGGTCATACCTCAGATGTGAGGAGGGAGGGGAGGCAGGCAGGTTGCTTGAGGCTCAGGCTCTGGGGTCAGACTTTGCTTCCTGAGCCACCTGGAGCCAGATGCTTCACTTCTCCACACCCCAGTTCTTTATTGGAGGTAAAGCTTGACTAGTAATAAATGCACAATAAATATTAGTTATTGTTGCCATCATTAGGCTCAGTCATCAGTTCCCAGCTTAGACATCACTTCCACCAGGAAGCCTTCCCTGAACACTCTGGCTAGATTAGATAGCCTCTGTATCCCCTCCTACTGCTGGCCTGCGTTCCCCTCATGGCACTGATCACACTGGCTGTCAGGGCCTGTTTCCTTGTTAGCATCTGTTACTGCCTGGCTTACTCACCATTGTATCGCTGCCGCCAGTGCCTGGCTCACACAGTGGGCACTTGACAAATATTTTGAAATGAATGCAAGAATGGGCTGATTCTCGGGAATTCAGACTTTTCTTCTATGGGCTCTTCAGGGCTGCTGCTACAGCCCCACTTTCTTTTCTTTGTCGAAATGACATTTCCTGCAAACCAGGCTCTCGGGCAAAGGCAAGAGAAGGTGAGAGCACTATGGAAACGTTGGTTCATTCGTTCATTCCCTGATGGCACAGATGTTCTTTGGGTGCCTCCCAGGTACCAGGCCTCGTGCCAGCCTCTGGGGACAGACACGATTCCTGCCCTCCTTGTGCTTGTGGAGCTGATCACGGGGGCTGAGGTAGGTCACAGTAGAGGAGGGTGGTCAGTTAGGCTGAGTGGAGTCAGGGAGGGCTTCCAGAAGGAGGGATTTGCTTTGAAGAATGGCAGGGAAGTGTGGATAGAGATGGGCTAGCTCTTGCGGGGTGGGCAGGAATCAGATGGAGCAGACAGAGCTGCCTGTGTGTGGGCAATAAAGCAAGGCTGACCAATGACAGTGTGGCCTGTGCATGCGGAGGCCTTGACTATCAGGCTGAAGATGGATTCAGGAGCTGTGGGCACCGCTGATCCTAGCTCTGCCACCCACAGACGAAAGACCTTGAGCAGGACACGTCACTCCCCGAGTGCTAGTTCTAAGATGGGAACTGTGATGCCTGCCACCCGGGGTTGTCAGACCGCAGTGGCAAGGCACTTTGTAAAAGGAGCTGGCCCCAGTAACGGAGGGCTGGAGGGGCAGGCCCTGCCGAGTCAGGCTAAAAGGCATGTGTGTCTGGAGGGAGCCTGTGGGAAAACAGGAAGGCAGTCCTGCTTCAGGCTTCTCTGTTTGGTAAATAATTAAATTCTTATCTCAGGTTTGTGGTGTCCACACTGCAGGACGCAGGTGGAGCCTCTGGGATCAGGTGCTGCATTATCCAGAAAGTGGTGGGGTCCCCCCCGCCGGTCTCCTGGTCCTGGCGGGGGAGGCGGTGGTAAGGAGCAGTCTTCCAGGGTCTTCTTGTCGCTGACCGCATCACTCCTTCTCCTCGTTTCTCTCTCTCTCCCCCTCTCCACGTTCTCGTTGTCTGTTTCCCCTCTACAGTCCCCCCTCTGCAGAAACGCAGGGCCTCGTGCCCCCTCCACCCCAGGCCCCTTGGCGCCGTCACCCTGCGCCTGCTGCACATTGCTGCCTGTTGAAACCCTTGTCCTCCCCAGGGCCTCTCCTCAAACACCCACACCACCAGGAGGCCGGCACCCCCAAGTCTGCTGAGCCTCTCCGGGGGCCTTAGGGGAGCACCGACCTCTCCCTCACCCCATGGTACAGAGACAAACAGTCGTTTTTTTCATTTTTAGTGCTTAATACTGAGACTGTGAAGGTCTGTTTAGTCTTGTCCAGCTAACATAAACCAGCCGGAACTGGGCCGTGGCAGGGAACTTTGCTCTAAGTTCCCTTATTTGGAATGAAATTCATTCTTTTTCACTGGGAGGCAGTGGGGTTTTGGGGAGGCCCCGCTGCACCCTCTCCCCAGGGTGTGGCCTGAGTGGCCCCTCCAAAGGTCACCAGGGTGTCTGTGGCACAGAGCTTGGCCCTAGGACACCAGCCACACCCAGTGCCTCTGGGATGGAGACGGTTTGGAGTCGTATTGTTCAATTCTGCCCTTTTACGGGAAAGAACTGAGGCTCGGATAGGAGAGGGCACCTGCCCAGAGCCACAGGGCAGATCGAAGCAGCTGGAGGTGTAGCATGCAGGGCTCCTGGCTCCCTGGCTCTCAGACCGCTCTGCTGTGCCGGGCGCCTTGGGCCTCGGAGCTGGTGAAGGTGGGGCTGCGAGCTGGCTGGGGTGAGGGCTGATGAATGTGGCTGGAAGTGGCCTACGGTCTGGGGATCTCCCAAGGCTTCTGGGGAAGCGGCTAACTGCAGAGGCTGGGGCAGTGAGCCGAGGGGAGGGGGCATGGAGAGGCGGCAAGGGAAGAAAGGAGGGGTGGTGAGAGGAAAGGGAGCGGTGGCTGAGGGGTCTCGGAGAGCTGGGCTCTGGCCCCGACTCTGCTGCGGTCACTGTGACTCTGGGCTCCCACCTCTCCTGGAGGCTCAGCCTTTTTGTGTGCATCTCCCAGGGTGTGCATTGGATGAACAGAGGTCAGGGGGCGTTCCTTACCTGTGATGGGCTGTGGGAGCCAGCTCATCGGGTGGGTTACTGTCCCTCCCTATGCCCAGGGGCCCCTCCGTGTAAAAGGGGTGCGGCCTCTTTATGTTTTCTCTGCAAGAGCATGAGCTTTAGAGCCAGAACGTGGGTTCCATTTTTGACTCTGATGCTTATTGGCTGGGCTACTAATTATGGACAGAGATTTCAAAACCCAGGGCTCTAGAGGGAGCAGTGAGGGTCTTTGCAAGGATGACATGAACTCATGTATATCATAGGTCTCTACCGAGTGCCCAGTAACCAGAGTGGGGAACAGCCATTGACCTCCGAGCTGCACAGTGCACCCGGGCCAGCCTTGGGGCTCTGCGGCCCTGCTTCCTTTGTTCAATCCCAGGTCCCTACTGAAAACCAGCAAGTGCATGTTTAGATAGTCTTTCTACAGGAAGCTCCCCCCAACCCCATTTGACATCCTTTAGAAAGAACTTCTCATTTATTCACTGATTCTTTTTTTTTTTTTTTTTGCGGTACGTGGGCCTCTCACTGTTGTGGCCTCTCCCGTTGTGGAGCACAGGCTCCGGACGTGCAGGCCCAGCGGCCACGGCTCACGGGCCCAGCCGCTCTGCAGCACGTGGGACTTCCCAGACCGGGGCACGAACCCGTGTCCCCTGCATCGGCAGGTGGACTCTCAACCACTGCGCCACCAGGGAAGCCCTATTCACTGATTCTTTACACAGGGAACACACAGCTGAGACATAGGGAGCTGTGACTGACCAGTGTAGGAATTCCCGAGACTGGAGGAGGAAAGAGAGATGTTAGAAAGTGCAGGCCTGAGAAATCCTAACCAGAAGCCCCTGGTGCTGGGGAACAAAGGGTGAGAGACCTCGTATCGTTCAGTATGAGCATTCCGTTCACTGCTCTCTTAGCAGTGACGCTAGTGCTAGTATCCAAGGCTGTTTATAAAGGTACGTTGAACATCTGCTTCTGCGTGGTTAGTGAGGCACTCATTTACCAAAGATCATCTCGTTGCCAAGAGCAAACCGTCACCGAGTGAAACATTAACTCAGCATTAAAAGTAGAAGGAGATGATGTATGGACCAATGTCCGCACAGGCCTGCGGCGTCTCTGGGCAGTGGGAGCCAGTGAAGGTTTTAGATTCACTTTCTGGATAGCTCAGTCTAGTGGTCCTGTGGAGGGTGGATTTAAGAGAGACACAGTGGGAGCAGGGAGACCAGTTATGATGGGAGTGTAGCTGTTACGGGGGAAGGATGCCAAAACCTGAACTGCAGTTTTGGTGAAAGAGAGGAAGGGACACATTTGAGACACATTTAGGAGGTGTGCCTGGCATCACTGGTACATGAATGGGGGCAGGGTGGGGATTAAGGAAGAGGGAAGGATCCAAGACGGTGCCCAGGTTTTCAGGTAGCTGGGAGGATGGTGATTCCACAGTACACCGGGCAGGAGAGGAGGATTGGAGGGGAAGATGGTGGGGATGTGTCAGAGTTTGGGGATGTGTCAGAGGAGCCCTGAGACATTCTGGGGGAGTCGTTGGGTTGGCAGCTCCACGTGTGAGCTTGAAGCTCAGGGGAGAGGTTGTGGCTGCAGTGGGAGGAGAGCCAAGAAAGTGAAGAGGGCCAGAGAGGCTGAAGGAGGTCGTGGCAGTGGGGGTTTAGATGTTGTGATATGGCATAGCGCCGTGGTTCTCAGACCTTAATCGGCCTATGGATTGCCCGGAAGCTTGAAAAACTGCGGGTTCCTGGGGCCCCCCTCCAGTTACTCCAGTTTAGTAAATCTGGCAGGGAGGGGAGCGTTCCTGGGATCTGCTGCTGCTTTTTTTTTTGTTAATAAATTTATTTATTTTTGGCTTCATTGGGTCTTCGTTGCTGCACGCGGGCTTTCTCTAGTTGCGGCGAGCGGGGGCTACTCTTTGTTGCGGTGCACAGGCTTCTCATTGCGGTGGCTTCTCTTGCTGTGGAGCATGGGCTCTAGGCGCGCAGGCTTCAGTAGTTGTGGCACGTGGGCTCAGTAGTTGTAGCTCACAGGCTCTAGAGTGCAAGCTTAGTAGTTGTCGCGCACGGGCTTAGTTGCTCTGCAGCATGTGGGGTCTCCCTGGACCAGGGATCGAACCTGTGTGCCTTGCATTGGCAGGTGGATTCTTAATCACTGCGCCACTAGGGAAGTCCATGGGATGTGCTTCTTAAAACAAGAAAATCAGGCCATACTAGTGTGAAGGATCCATGGACCATCCGTTGTGAAACACTTGTCTGGGGGTCAGTCAGATCTGGGTTCAAATCTTGACTATTGGGTCTTGACTTTGGACAAATCTCTTGAGCTTCCAAACCTGGATATCTTTGTCAGTTAGTAGGCATACTAGTTCCCACCTCGCAAGGCTGTCATGTGAATTAAATGAAGTCACAGCTGTAGGTCATATGGCTAAGGACCTGGTGCCTAGTAAGAGCTCAGTAAGGAGTAGGCATTTCTTGCTTATTACTAGAAGTTTGAAGATGGTGAGCAATTGGACAGGGCAGGCTGCTGACCACACAGATGGGTCCGTCTCAGGGGAGCACTCCCCTGCCCAGAGTCTGCCTCTTGGTTGAGCTGACCCCAATTTCCATCTCCATTGTGTCTTGCCTGAGTTGATAGGACTGGGGGCTCCTGGCTCATCTCATCAAGTTCACAAAAACTCATGAATCAAATCAGATGTCAGGTTACTACTTCCCAGTGAGAAATGGACTGTCAGATGGACTGGACAGTGTGTCGACTATTGGCACCTTTTCCCCTTGCAGGAAGCTACTCTAGTGCTGGGTGAACCTGGCATCCGACAGAGAGCTGGGGACACAATCTGAGGATTGAATGACCTTGGGCTCTGAACCCTGCCCAGGCCACTTCACCAACAGAGAAATGCCTGCCAGGTGGACCCAACACTTGGACCAGCTTGGCAGGACATCATCTCCCTGGCTGTGCTCCATGGCCCCCACCACGGTTTGCCTCGGTGACACCCCCTTTCTCCTGAATCCTCGGTAGCCAATGAATATGTCTTTGCTTTGGGTTTATTAATACCTCCGGTCAAGTCTCCTGTAAGTCCCCAGGGGCTGTTTTGTCTCTTGATGGTAACTTTGCGTGCTCTGATCCATGACCAGTCACTTTCTTAGACTAAAACTCGGGGAAAGCTTATTGCCAAGTGCCATGGGGGCCACCTCATTGTGGCCTCCTCTCCACTTACTGCCCATACGGCGTTTCAAGAAGGAGGGAGTGGGTTGAGTCAATGATGGCGCCTCTCATACCTCTGGGGGCCGGTTGGGTCTGGTTACCCCCCATAGAAATTAAGGAACCCCTTAAGGACTTCTCTAGAAGACCCCCAGTCCTCCTCCTGAACCTGTGTGTGGTTTTGGACCCCCCTGTCATGGACATCACACTGCATCCTCCTCATCATTTTTGTCACCGTTTTAAACTCTACCACCATCACCAGCAACAGATGCTTTAAAAACAGTTATTGCTTAAGTTATAAGAGTAATACCCTTTGGGGCTTCCCTGGTGGTGCAGTGGTTAAGAATCTGGCTGCCAGTGCAGGGGACATGGGTTCAAGCCCTGGTCCAGGAAGATCCCACATGCCACGGAGCAACTAAGCCTGTGCACCACAACTACTGAGCCTGCGCTCTGGAGCCCGTGAGCCACAACTACTGAGCCCATATGCCACATCTTCTGAGGCCCGCGTGCCTAGAGCCTGTGCTCTGCAACAAGACAAGCCCCGGCAATGAGAAGCCCGCGCACCGCAATGAAGAGTGGCCCCTGCTCACCACAACTAGAGAAAGCCCGTGCGCAGCAACGAAGAGCCAATGCAGCCAAAAAAAAAAAAAAAAAAAAAAAAAAGAGTAATACCGTTTGACTAACATCTCCTCGGTTCTCCCACCCCTCAGTCTCTGGCAGCCACCATTCTACTCTCTGCTTTTATGAGTTTGACTTTTTTAGATTTCACATATAAGTGAGATCATGCAGGACTTGTCTTTGGCTTATTTTATTTAGCATAATGTCTTCTAGATTCTTGTATGTTGTCCCAAATGGCAGGACAATATTCTTAAAAAAGGAGTATAGCATAATGGACTAATATTCCATTGTGTATATGTACCACATTTTCTTTATTGATTCATCTGTAGATGGACACTTAGGTTGTTTCCATATCTTGGCTATTGTGAATAGTGCTGCAATGAACATGGAGGTGCAGGTAACTCTTTGATATAGTGATTTTATTTCCTTTGGATATGTACACAGAAGTTGGATACTGGATCATATCATGGTTCTATTTTTAATTTTTCGAGGAACCTCCTTGCTGTTTTCTGTAGAGGTTGTATCAATTTACATTCCCACCAACAGTGTACAAGGGTTCCCTTTTCTCCCCATCTTCATCAATATTTGCTGTTTCTTGTCTTTTTTGGGGGGGGTGGGGGGCACTGTGTGACCTGAGGGGTCCTAGTTCCCTGACCAGGGAGCGAACCCAGGGGCCCGCAGTGAAAGCGCCAAGTCCTAACCACTGGACCTCCAGGGAATTCCTGCTGTTTCTTGTCTTTTGATGACAGCCATTCTAACAGGTGTGGGGTGATATCTCATGGTTTTGATTTGCATGTCCCTGATGATTAGTGATTTTGAGCACCTTTTTGTGTACCTGCTGGCCATTAGTATGTCTTCTTTGAAAAAGCCTCTATTCAGGTCCTTTGCCCATTTTTAAAAAATCGGGTTTTTTTTTGTTACTGAGTTATTTGAGTTCCTTATATATTTTAGATATTAACCTCTTATCAGATGTGTGGCTTGCATATATTTTCTCCCATTCTGTAGGTTGTCTCTGCACTCTGTTGATTCCTTCCTTTGCTGTGCAGAAGCTTTTTAGTTTGATACAATCCCACTTATTTATTTTTGCTTTTGTTGCCTGTGCTTTTGGATCATACCCCAAAAAACATTGCCAAGACCAATGTCAAGCTTTTCCCCGGTGTTTTCTTACAGGAGCTTTACAGTTTCAGATCTTATGTTTAAGTCTTTAATCCATTTTGAGTTGATTTTTGTATATGGTGTGAGATAGGGGTCCAATTTCATAATTCTGCACATGGATATCTGGTTTTCCCAATACTATTTATTTAGAGACTGTCCTTTCTCCGTCTTGTGTTCTTGTCACCCTTGTTGAAGATCAGTTGGCCGTAAGTGCTTGGATTTATTTGTTGGCTCTCTGTTCTGTTCTGTTGGTCTGTATGTCTGTTTTTATGCCAGTATCATACTGTTTTGATTACTTTAGCTTTGTTATGGTTTGAAATCAGGAAGTGTGATGCCTCTAGCTTTGCTCTTCTTGCTCAAGACTGGTTTAGCTCCTCGGGGTCTTTTGTGGTTCCACATGGATTTTAGGATTGTTTTTCTATTTTTGTGAAAAATTCCATTGGAATTTTAAATTAATTTATATTTATTTATTTTTGGCTGCATTGGGTCTTTGTTGCTGTGTGTGGGCTTTCTCTAGTTGTGGTGAGGGGGGGCTACTCTTCGTTGCAGTGTGCGGGCTTCTCATTGCTGTGGCTTCTCTTGTTGCAGAGCATGGGCTCTAGGCACGTGGGCTCAGTAGTTGTGGCGCACAGGCTTAGTTGCTCCGCGGCATGTGGGATCTCCCCGGACCAGGGCTCGAACCCGTGTTGCCTGCATTGGCAGGCAGATTCTTAACCACTGCACCACCAGGGAAGTCCCTCCATTGGAATTTTGATAAGGATTGCTTTGGGTGGTATGGACATTTTAACAATATTAATTCTTCCAATTCATGAGCACTAGATATCTTTCCATTTTTTTGTGTCTTATTGAATTTCTTTCATCAGTGTTTTACAGTTTTCAGTGTACAGATTTTTCACCTCCTTGGTTAAATATATCCCTGAGTATTTTGTTCTTTTTGATGCCATTGTAAATGGGATTACTTTCTTTTTTTTTTTTTTTTTTTTTTTTTGCGGTATGCGGGCCTCTCACTGTTGTGGCCTCTCCCGCTGTGGAGCACAGGCTCCGGACGCACAGGCCCAGCGGCCATGGCCCACGGGCCCAGCCGCTCCGCGGCATATGGGATCCTCCCGGACCGGGGCACGAACCCGTATCCCCTGCATCGGCAGGCGGACTCTCAACCACTGCGCCACCAGGGAGGCCCGGGATTACTTTCTTAATTTCTTTTTCAGATAGTATCTTGCAGTTGTCTTGCCTATATATAATTTTATTTTATTTTTATTTTTATTTATTTATTTATTTTTTGCGGTACGCGGGCCTCTCAGTGTTGTTGGCCTCTCCCATTGCGGAGCACAGGCTCCGGACGTGCCGGCTCAGCGGCCATGGCTTACGGGCCCAGCCGCTCCGCGGCATGTGGGATCTTCCTGGACCAGGGCACAAACCCGCGTCCCCCTCATCGGCAGGCTGACTCTCAACCACTGCGCCACCAGGGAAGCCCTATATATAATTTTAAAACATTTTTTGTGTGTGCGGGGTCCAGCATTTAGAGAACCCTTTCAAAGCATTCAACTTATTTGTTTATTGTTTATATTTTTAAAATAATTGTAGTAAAATACACAAAACGTAAAATTTGCCACCTTAACCATTTTTAGGTGTACAGTTTAGTGGCATTAAATACATTCACATTGTTTTGCAACTATTACCACCAGTCATCTCCAGAACTTTTTCATCTTCCCCAACTGAAACTCTATACTCATTAAACAATAATTCCTCATTCCCTCTTGCCCCCAGGCCCTGGCAGTCACCATTCTACTTTCTGTCTCTATGGATTTGACTACTCCAGGTGCCTCATATAATTGGAATTATACAGTATTTGTCCTTTTGTGACTGGTTCATTTCACTTAGCCTAATATTTGCAAAGTTCATCCATGTTGTAGCATATGTCAGAATTTTCTTCCTTTTGAAAGCTGAATAATATTTCAATTATTATTTTGTTCATTCATTCATCTGTGTTGCATTGTTTCTGTCTTTTAGCTATTGTGAAAAATGCTGCTGTGAATATAGGTGTACAAGTATCCATTTGAGACCTCACTTTTAATTCTTTTGTGTATGAACCCAGAAGTGGAATTGTTGGATCATATGGTAATTCTGTTTTTCATTTTTTGAGGAACTGATTCAACTTATTTTTAACAGAAACAACAATTTTCTTTCCCCACCCCTCCTCTCACTTCCATATTTAATGGATTGTAAAAAGCAGCTTTATCGAAACATAATTGACATACAATATGCATACTGCACATGTTTATAGTGTACAATTTGATGTGTTTTGACATACATATATATTCATTAGCACCATCAAGTTAATGAACATTTCCATCACCCTCATACGTTTCCTGTGCCTTTAGTAATCCCTCTCTTCTCCTCCCTGCCCCTTGCCCCCATACTCAAGTAACCACTGATCTGCTTTCTGTCATTAAAGATTAGTTTGCATTTTTTGAGAGTTCAGTGTAAATGGAATGATATAGAATGTACCTACTTTTCCTCTGGCTTCTTCCACTCAGTATACTTATTTTGAGATTCATCCATGTTGTGATGTGTATTCATAGTTCATTCTTTTTTATAGCTTAGTGGTATTCCATGGTATGGATGTACAATCTGTTTATCTGTATACCCGTTGATGGGCATTTGGCCTCTTTTCAATTTTATGCCATTACAAATAATGTTGCTAAGAACATTTATGTACAGATCTATGTATGGACATATATTTCCTGATCTTTTGGGTAAACACCTAGAAGTGGAATGGATTGATCATATGGTACGTGTATGTTTAACTTAAAAGAAACTGTCAAACTGTTCTCTAAAATGGTTGTACCCTTTATATTTTCACCAGCAGATTTTGAGAGTTCTAATTTCTCCACCTTCTCACCAGCACTTGGTATGCTCAGTCATTTTAGTTTGGACCATTCTAATAGGTGTGTAGTGGTACCTCACCAGGGTTTTAATTTGCATTTCCCTAGTGACTGATGATATTGAACATTTTTTTTTCATATGCTTATTTACCATCTGTATATCTACTTTGGTGAAGTGTCTTTTGAAATTTTTGTCCACTATTTTTTCCAGCTTTTGAAATATAATTGACACATAATATTATGTAGGTTTAAGGTATTCAACGTGTTGATTTGATACATTTATATACTGAAAATTGATTGCCTCCATAGCATTAACTGTGACCTCCATCCCAACATATAGTTACCATTTTGTTTTTGTGGTGGTCACACAGGTGCCATTTCTTTTGTGTGGTGAGAACATTTAAGATCTACCCTCTTAGCAACATTCAAGTATATCATGCAGTAGTTTTAGCTATAATCACCATGCTGTTTATTAGATCCCCAAGCTCGCTAATCTCATAACGGAAGTTTGTACCCTGTGACTG
The DNA here is from genome assembly GCF_964165515.1 of Mesoplodon bidens. Classification (NCBI taxonomy): domain Eukaryota; kingdom Metazoa; phylum Chordata; class Mammalia; order Artiodactyla; family Ziphiidae; genus Mesoplodon; species Mesoplodon bidens. Next base: position 26,610,221 of record NC_138176.1, on the reverse strand, counting down.
ACATCTCCCCATTTCCCCCACCCCCAACCCCTGGTAACCACCACTCTCTTCTCTGTTTCTCTGAGTTTGATTATTTTAGATTCCACATTTAAGTGGGATCATACAGTATATGTCTTTCTCTCTCTGACTTCTTTCACTTAGGATAATGCCTTCAAGTTTCATCCAACTTGTCACAAACAGCAGGATTTCCTTCTTTCTCATTGGCCTATTATTTTTTATTGAGTTGTCTTCTTTTGAGTTTTGAGAGTTCTTTATATATTCTAGAGTCTACATTAGATATGTACTTTGTAGTAATTTTTTCCCTGTGGCTTTTCTTTTCATTCATTCTTTTCATTCTCTTAAAAGAGACTTTTGATACGTTTTATGTAATATTTAAATAAATTACATAGTTTTCTGGCATCTCAACCCGTCATAAACAAGTTCATAAACAACTTCTTGTATTGAGCATACAGTTCAGCTGGAGGGAGCAGCAGGTGCACAGCCACACCAGGGAAGACCTCACCAGTTTTGAAGTCTATGTGCTGTGGCATCAATCATGTGTTCCAGAGGGAATGGAGCTCACCATTACAGCTGAGGTCCCAGTTTTTATTTGGGGTGGCAATGTGTCCAGTGAAAAGACTAGATGTTCCACCTACCCTTACAGCTTGGTTTAGCCATTTGACTACATTCTGGTTAATGAAATGTAAATTAGAATTGTTGGGTGGACTTTGAGTAGGCTCCTTTAAAGAGGGGCAGATAGCTGATGTAGGTCCTTTGATTTTGGTTTTCTGTGTTCCTCCTGCTTCCTACCTGGAATATGAACAAGGTGGCTGGAGCTTCAGCAGCTAACTTGGACCATGAGGCAACCTTGAAGTGTCATGTGGAATGGTGGGGTAGAAAGATAGAAGAAGCCTGGTCCCTGATGACTGCAGAGCTGCCACACTAGCCTTGGGCTGCATGCGTGCAGACTTCTATGTGAGAGGAAACACCTTATATGTTTAAAAGTCTATGTTATCTCTGTTTTTTGTTACTAGCAAATCCAGTTTCTAAAGGAATTTGGTTAATATGGCAAGGGGTCAAGGGGAAGTCAGTTCTACTTGCATATATATTTATATCATCGAGATCATATTGTTAGAATACTTTTTATTCCTGCTTTTCATACATTATCATTACTACTGTTTTCTTCATCATCACAACCATCTTCAGCTTTATCATCCTCCTCTTCATATTGTTATTATTTTGAATAATAGTCATTTTCATTATTGTAACAGTCTTTGAGAGGATTTGCTTCTTGTTGATGGAGGACTGTTTGTGTGTAAAATGTGTTTCTCTTGTTAAATATCCCATGGGTGGGGGGGCGGTAAAGAAATGGGAGGGAGTCTGAGGGAGGCTTTGCCATTGAGAACATCTGTGGAAGTGGGTAGACTTGGTACTCAGATCTTGGGCAGCTTCGGTGTTCATTGGGAGTGGGCTGTGTCAATCATTTCTGCCCTGCAAATAGCCAGCATTGCTCCCACATGGGGAAGCCCTCCAGGTGTGTAAATGAAACCAACAGGATTGGCTGGTGGGGCAGGTCTGAGTCAGCAGTTGCCTATAAAGAAAGGCAGAGGAGATTAAACTTGATGGTGTAAGAAATGAGAAATGATTGAAAGTTTTCTTTTTTCTTGGCTGCGCTGCGTGGCCGTGGCTTGCGGGATCTCAGTTCCCTGACCAGGGATTGAACCTGGACCATGGCAGTGAAAGTGCAGAATCCTAACCACTAGACTCCCACCAGGGAACTCCCAAATGATTGAAGTTTTTTGAGTAGGGGAGTAGCAGGGTTTGTGTAGGAAGGATTGGGGATGGGCTAGAGGGGACTCAAAGGTGGGTTGGCCACTTAGGAGGCTCTCATGGTGGTCCAGGAATGAAGTGGTGAAGGTCCATTGTTACGCGGGTCAGGTATTATTAAGTGGACATCAGGAGAGGAGTAAACGTGCAAAAATAATTTTTAAAATAGAGGAAATGCCTGTGTGAGGAAAAATAGGAAGGAAATGAGGAGAGGCTGGATGAGCCATTAGACCTCAGTGCAAGTAAGCCTGCATGAAGGAGAGAGGTAATGAAGAAAGTTTGGTGGAAGCATTTTAGGTGACAGTGCAAGTCTAAGGAAAGTTCTTCAAGGCCCTTGGGGAGTCCTCAAGCCCAAGCCATAGTCACTGGTCAGAGGAATCCCATGTTCCCCAGGAATGGGCCTGCCTTACTTTCCCTGCCCCACTCAGTCACTGGCTGGGAGCTGCTGTGGGAAGCAAGGTCTTGGAGAAAACTCTGGGATGGATTTCAGAGCTCCAGAGCTGGGGCCCTCGGTCAGTTATGCTTCCTGTGGTGGATGGTCTGAGAGGGGATGACGGCGATGGGGGATACGGGCAAGGTGACTGCTGCTGTCTTGAGGCCGTGGTTGCAAGTAACAAATGTGGACCTGGACTGGCTTAAACCATGAAGAGCTGTACTATCTCAGATCACAGGAGGCCCAGAGGTGGGTGGGTGTCAGGGTTGGTGGAGTCTGGGCTCTAAGATGAGGTCACGGATGATGGACTTTCCATCTCTCTGCTCTGCCGTCCGTGGGTTGGCATCCTTTTGGGCTGGTAGCAGCATGGCCGTAGCAGCCCCAGGAATCACGACCAGACACAACACCTACAGGAGGAAGAGTGACCCCTCTTGTGTGTCTTTCTGAGGAGCAAGCAAACCTTTCTCAGAGGGGTTTTGCAGACTTCCCAGTATGCTTCATTGGCCAGAAGTGGGTCACATGGCCATGCTTGACCCAATCACTGGCAAGGGGAACGGAACCATTGTGATTGGTTTATACCAGCGGATTTCAGCTCTGGCTTCACATTAGAACCACCTGGAGAGCCTTTAGAAACACGCATGCCTGGGTCCCACCCTCAGAGTTTCTGTATTAATTGGTCTGGAATCAGGAGTTGGGCAACAGTAGTTTTATAACCTCCTTAGGTGATGCTAATGTATAGCCAGGGTGGAGAACCCCTGTCATCTTGGAGTAGAATAGATGCTGGGGAGTCAGCCACAATGTCCATTCCCGTCACTTAGTAGTTTTGTGTGGCTTGGGCAAGTCAACCTCTCTGAACCTTAGTTTCCTCATCTGTAAAGTGAGGGCTGGCAAGAACTGCCTCCTGCAGTCACTGAGAAGACTGAATGAGCTCATGGATGCTCGTAACTGCACACGGTTAAGTCACTGACACCTGAGGGGTGTTTGCTCATGGCCTTCCTTCAATTTGAAAGGAAAATTCAGCTCCTCTGCTGCCAGGAGCAGCCAGGGTAAGATTGCTCCGGAGCACAGCTTCCTGCCATTAAAGTAGAAAACAAAAGAGAAGGGAAAACGACCGACTGGGGAGCCACGGGCAATTGCAGCGGGCTTTTTTCCTTCTTGGATGGCGTGGGATTTGAATGCGCTGCTATAAGTGGTTTATGTAAACGAGCTGGAGGGGCTCATCCCCATGCTGCCTTAATCCGGGAGAGACTGGGAAGGAGTCAGGTGTGTGGTTTTCAGCGTCTTCTCTGTGCAGTCCTGCAGTGGGGGGTTAGGGGCTGGTGGATGCTCTCCCGCTGCCACCAGGGAAGATGGTCAGATAAGGCTCTGGTTCCTCAGTGTTCCAGGACACACCTGGCTGCTTGGCTTCTTGGCTGTTTCTACCAAAGTGAACACTGGCTCGTGCTGCCACTAGAACTCAGGGAACAAAGAGGGCCACCCGGGGGGCTGTGAGGTCATGGGGCAGGCAGTTTGTTGCCTTCTGGTACCACTGGGTCTGCCTAGGACATTGTGGCTGGGAGGGTAGCCTCAGGCCTGGAGCCTGGAGAAGGGTCAGATGGGGCCAAGTAGAACCACTCACCATTAGCCCTGGCCTCTCTTCCTTCCGTATTCCAATTCCTCTCCTTTTCTTGCTTCCTTCATAAAATATAGTTTGAGCATACCCAGTGCCCACCATGTTTGGTGCTGGGGATCCAGAGCTAAAAAGACACCTATCTGCTCTCAGTTGCTCCCAGTATGGGAAGGGGACCCTTGGCATCACTGCAGGGCCCAGGCTGCACAAATGCACAGGTATGCCTTGGAGGTGGAAGGCCAAGTCTGCCCCGGGGCATCGGGATGACCTCAGAGGAAGGAGCCCTCCGAGCTGAGACGTGAAGGCAGGGTAGGAGTTTTATTTATTTATTTATTTTTTTGCGGTACGCGGGCCTCTCAGTGCTGTGGCTTCTCCTGTTGCGGAGCACAGGCTCCGGACGCGCAGGCTCAGCGGCCATGGCTCATGGGCCCAACCGCTCTGCGGCATGTGGGATCCTCCCAGACTGGGGCACGAACCCGTATCCTCTGCATCGGCAGGCGGACTCTCAACCACTGCGCCACCAGGAAAGCCCCAGGGTAGGAGTTTTTGAGTGACCAGTGTGGTGTGCGGCGTTCCAGGTAGAGGAACTATGTTCAGAGAGCCATGGACCTGTGTGATGCAGCTACGTTCTGGGACACGGATGGTTCAAGTGCACAGAGTGTGGGTGCTCGGGGCTGGGGGACGTCACAGCCTGAGGTGAGGCCAGGTGCATGGGCTGGGGTCGGTTCACAGAGGACCTTGAATGCTCCCCAAAGGAGGGTTGAACTTACCCACTGTGGGCTCTGAGCTGGGCAGTGACCCAGCCGATCAGTCAGGCAGAAAGGTCAGCCTGGCAGCCCTGAGGAGGGGAAAGGCTATGGAAAAAATTGTCCAGATCAGGATGATGCTGGTGGCCTGAACTGTGGGAATAGCCAGGGCATGGATTATAGAAGAACACCGTGACTTCCCAGATGGGGGAATTGAGGCTGACACCAGACTTGTGGCCTGGCTAGTAGAGCTCAAGTGGTAAACCAGGCCATGGAACCTTGGGGAGGTACCTGTGTTGGGTGGGGTCAGGAAGGGGACTGAGAAGCAGTAAGTTAGAGCATGCTGGCCCATCCTTGGTTTTCCACCAGACCCTGGTGGAAAGCAGGGGTGAAGGGTGAGGTGGGGGGAATTCTTGATTGCCTTTCCCCAAATGATTCCCCTCCCACATCCCTGCTTCAGGGAACTCCTGGTTTAGAGTTAAAGATACATAAGTCTAATGCATCCATTTTACAGATGTGAAAACTGTGGCCCATAGAGGAGATTGGTTTTTTCCAGATCACACAGCAACTATGGAGGTGGTGTAATGACTAGTAAAAAACAGACCTCCAAACAAAGGCTAATGCAGCCCACCTCCCTTAATTGGTGCTGAGAACACCTGTTTTCTGGGCAGAAGTGGGTTCAGCTAAGCAGGGTTGAGGCTGTGATGGGTGGGTGGGGCATTGATTTAGAGAGGGAAGGGGGCTTTCTGGGGAGAGATCCTTGCTCCTATTCGCCTAGTAGTGGGACCCAACCCAGGAGCAGCATTAACCCATCTCCTGGAGCCCTCACCCCCAGCAGGAGGAAGGAACCTGTGCAGACATTAAAAGAGGCTGCCCTCCCTGAGGCTCCCCAGACCCACGCAGGCTTCTGCAGGCCTTCCTAAGCCTTGGTCAAGCTTTAGCATGGGCCACAGGAGTCCTGGAGCCCAGGAGTCCTGGCTCTCAGGGAAGGCTTTGTTCTCTAAACTTTGGTGCTGGAGAGTCCACCCTGTGCATTGCTGGGGTCGCTGGTGGATTGTCTGACCTGGGGCTCCAGCAGCTGGGAGGAGGGAGGGTGGGTGTGGCATCTTGGAGGAGGAGCCTGAATATGCTACTGGAGAGAGAGGAAAGGAAGGTGGAGCAACGGATGAAGGTACAAATTGGGAGATGGGGCAGCGGCAGGAAACAGCTGCAGGGAGGAAAATGGGTTTTCTGTCATTGCATGCACCCTGCGGTGGCCACCCTTTTTGGGCAGTCCTTTAGGCAGGCAGACCACAGTCCCGACAGTCGCCTTCCATCAGCCACACTGAGCTCTGGTTCCAGAGGGAGCAGCAGCCAGCACTGAGCCAGCCGCGTGCTAGTGGTCTCCCCAGGCCTTTAGGGACAAGAGCCCCTGTTTGTGGGGCTGACCGATGATGTGATGTGAGAATGTCTGGGTTTGGAGTGAGGGTGTAGGGCTGGAGGTGTAGTGGCAGGAAATTGAGTCCCTTTGTGGGCTCAGTGGGCATGAGAGCCACAGGCCTCTCTTGACAGGCCTTGAATAGACCCAAGTACTCACAGGTGCCTCTGTGCCTGGGCATCGCGTCCTGCGCTCGGCTCTGCAGCCAGTGTGTTCCAGTCATGGCCCCTGAGTGGTGGGTGCAGAGCTGACATAGTTCAGTGGCTGGACCACAGCTCAGCCACTCACTTTGGCTCTGTGTGAACAGAAGCCCCTGTTTCAGAGCCAATTTGAGCCCCCTGTTCCCAAAAAGGACCTGCCACCCCCTTTCTCTTTTGAGAGCATTTTCAGGTTTGTGTCTCAGGCCTGTGAGGGCAGGTGCCCCTCTGCATTAATCCCCACTTCCCCTTTGCACATGGGCGTGGTGTAAAGATCTGGTCCCCAGAACTCAGAGCCCCTGTTCACCCCCCAGCATGGGAGTGGGCCCAGAGCTCGGCTGGGGTGAGGTCTGCAGGTGGTGCAGGGACCCAGTCAGGGCCGGACAGTGACTGTGGGTACAACACAGCTGAAGTCCTGAGCCAGCTAATATCGGGATCGGCAAGTTTTACATTTGCACCTGCGGCAACCCTGGGCCCCTCGGACTGATGCTGTTTATTTAATTGAAAGTGGCTTTTCTCAGGGCAGCACTGTGTAGTAGACAAAGCCCAGGACCCTGGACTCCTGAGTCTGAGATCTGGGTTCTGGACCCGCTCTGGCGCTATATAGCTTTTGCAATTCATTTCTATCTCCCTGAGCTTGTTTCTCTCATCCGTTGAAAGGGATGAACACCTGCCCTGTGGTATACCTAACAGGGGCTTCTGCAAATCCAATAAGATTTTTGTGAAAGTGTTCTGTAGCTTTTTTTTTTTTTTTTTTTTTTTTTTTGCGGTAGGCGGGCCTCTCACTGTTGTGGCCTCTCCCCCTGCAGAGCACAGGCTCCGGATGCGCAGGCCCAGCAGCCATGGCTCACGGGCCCAGCCGCTCTGCGGCATGTGGGATCTTCCCAGACCGGGGCACGAACCCGTGTCCCCTGCATCGGCAGGCGGACTCTCAACCACTGCGCCACCAGGGAAGCCCTGTTCTGTAGCTTTTAAAGCTGGGTTGTTATTCCAAGAGGCCACACAGCAGAGAGGCCAGCGCTTGTGCTCTAATATCTGGTAGATGTGTGTCCAAATCCCAGCTTAGCTGCGTGTGACCTGGATGCAGTATTCCACCTCCCGAGCCTCCATTTCCTCATCTAGGTGCTGAGTTCCCAGTGCTACCCTTTCTTTCTGTGGACCCAGAGCAGGTGTTTCAAGGTGCCGGCGGCAACTGTAATTTTCTTAATTGATCTGGCTACTTATTTGTTTCAGTTTCTACCTAATTTTTGCAGGAGGAGGAGGAGGTGCTGGGACTCCCACTGATGGGTAATGGGGAACCAGGTCAGAGGCCATGGTGAGGAGGGAGGGGCGGCCAGGCCCAGGGGGACTAAGGACTTCTGAGAGGCAGAAGCCCTCAGGCGGCTGGCAGAGCAGCTCTGGGCAGAGGCCTCTTCCTTGGACTGGGGTTCCGGGACTTCAGAGCCCACCTGCCCTCCGACAGCCCCTGGGACTCACAGCTCAGCCTCTCTGCTTTGCTGAGGCTTCCTGAGTACCAGCACCTCCCCTGCACCCTGATCTGGCCTGGGCCTTGTATGGTCACTGGTCCTCACCAAGGCTGTACCCGTGATCATTTGCTTGGCCAGTATCCACCTCCTGCCCTCCTGGGAGGGGCACCATGCAGTGCCTGAGTGCAGGCTCTGGAGGCCAACTGACCTGAGGTCAGATCCCAACTCTCCCCTTTTCATGTCCCAGTTCCTTATCCATAAGGTGGGGCAACTATAGTAGTGCCTTTGTATTGACTTCAGGTCTGTTAAGTGTCTCATCAGTATCACTCCCACGGCCATGGTACTTCCTGTGCATCCACCCTGTTGTGAGCACACCACACATGGGAACTCGGTTCATACCCCAGTAGCCCTATGAGGTCGGCACTATTATTGTCAACCCAATTTTCAACTGAGAAAACAGGCACCAAGTAGGTGTTAGATCTGGGATTTGAACCCAGGTCGTCTGACTCCACAGCCCGCTCTTCACCATCACCTGTGAAGCACCTGGTGTTGACACGTGTAAGTGGTGGCAGTGAATAGTATTCGGTGTAGTCAGATCCTAGGGGTCTGGCTGCCAGTGGCCTTTCTGGCAGTGCCCCAGAGCCTGGCCCCTGTGGGGTCCTGCACCATCACTCTCTCATGCCCACTAGTGCCTGATGCCTAAGCCCGAGTGCTGGAGGGAGAGGCCCTGGCAGTGGGCAGGAGGCAGGGTCAAGGCACAGGAATAGAGCTGGGGGCCAAGTCGGCTGGTCCTAGACTCTGCCATCCCTCAGTAGACCGGATCTGGGAGGGGAAGGAAGCAGGAGAGAGCCTGAGGAAGTGGACTCTCAGAGGCAGGAGGGTGGGCTGAAGGAGCCCAGGGGAGGGGGGCCTCCCCACCTTGGGGTGGCTCCAGCTGTCCGGGTGCTGAGACCAGAAAGGGCACCCGGAGACCTGGCTGAACCATGAGCCCTGGAGGTGTGTTGGAGTGTGTGTGGCAGGGGGAGGCGGTGGGGAGGGTGGTCTCTGACTGCGGAGGAGGGATTTAACCTCCTGCTATTAGCTGCCAGCTTCCCTCATAATCCAGCAGGCGCGGCAGGATCAGTCGAGTGTGTTTATGCGTCTCCAGCGGACGAGGCTCTTGTCTTGCTCTTGCGCATGTGTCCCGTCTCCTGCATCACCTTGGGTCTCCCCGTCTCTCTGCCTCACCTCCCCCTTCAATGTCTCATTGTCTGCCCTTCCCCACCTTCCTCAGCAAGGTTATAATTTAGGGAGCAAATCTTATGAGTTCAGAACCTGGTAATTTATCACTTGTGATCACTGGGATGGCTTCAAATTTGAAATTTATTCCACCCGAACAAAAATAGAGCGCTAACGGGGTGACAAAGGATGATGTTTATTCTGCTTACTTAGAAGAACCCACTCTTACCTCGCACTCTGATGACATTTGCGTGAAAGGCACGCATGCAATAACATGCAAAGCTTAGAACTGGGGCGAGGGGAGTAGTGCTAAGTAAATAGTACGTGACGGTGATGATGAAGGTCATTACCTATGGAGGCAGGTCCTCCCGTTCTTCTCCTTGGTGTAACATATATACTCGGTGTTGTGTTCACATTCTGTATCCTAGGTCACTCCTCTCTGAGGTTGGGGTGAAGATCTTAGCTCCTCCAGGTTCTCCTTGGATTCCTGAGTTCTCTGGGTCCCTGAACAACACATCAACAGCCATAGTTACTATTATTTGTTGAGCCAAGCACCAAGCCTCAGAAAAGCTCTGTAGCTTGCCCAGTCACATGGCAGTGGAGCTTGCCTGACTGACCTCCAGACCAGAGCTCCCAACCTCCACACAGGTGGGTGGCACATCACCTACCCTATCTGGCCGGGGACATAGATCTTATCACAGGCAAATGTTTGTTTCCAGCTGGGGTTTCCGTGGGTGTGGGCTCCATCGGGCACACCCTGTCCTGGGAATCGAAACCTTGTTCTTCCTCGTTGTGTCCTTTCTGCCTGGCATGGACGGTGACCCCTCTGTCTAGTCCAGGCTGGCCTGAGACCTGGGGCCCAAGCCCTGGGGAGGAGGAGGAGTCTCGGAGGATCTGAGAAAGGGCTGCTTGGCGCTGGGCCTGGGGCCTGGGAGGGGCGCCCAGCTCCAGGCTGTTTGCTCATATTCCCTTTCAGTCCCCAGCCCCCGCCTCTGCACCTGTTGTGTTCCCATCATCCTGGGCAGCTGGCAGCTGTCACTGCTGGGGCACCTGACCCAGCCCCCAAGGATGCCCCGCGAGCGCCCTGGCTCCGGTTTCCCTGCAGCCGCAGCTCCTGCTCTGCTCTCTGTCCCTGTGCGGCTTTGTCCTCACCTCCATGCGCGCTCTCACTCTCCCGGGCTCTAGGCAGCGGCCTCCACTCTCATCCTGGTTCTGGGCGTGGGACGAAGCTTGTGTGTGTGTGGGGGGTTCCCTGCTCCCCATTCTCCAGCACCAAGCCCAGTCTAATCAGGCAGGGACAATGGCCTTAAGCCCCATATGCCAGGTGACTCATCAGCTCAATCAAATTATCCCTTGTTCTTGATTTAAAAAAAAGAAGACACTACAGCAACCAGGGGGGCCTCCCAGCTCCTCCCAGCAGGGGTGCCTCCCCCCACCACCTCTCTTTCCACCAGGCCCCTCTGCTCGCCCTCATAAAGAGAAGTTATCCCCTCTCCTTGTCCAGTCTTCCGTGCCTTCCGATGCCCTGACCTGTAGGTCGCGTTAAACACCAGAAGACGTTAAACCTGCGTTCAGTCCTCCTACCCTGCACCCGCTGTGCGACCACGGGAAAATCCACAACTTACTAGGCCTCCTTTGCTGCACCCGAAGGCAGTGGCTGGACCCAACACTCTCGAGGCTCCTCCCCCGCAGAGAGCTTGGAGTCTGCGATTTGCATGGTTTCTGTTGTCCAGGGAACTTGTTCCAGGTTTTATTGTGTTTGTATGTTTGTTTATGTATTTATTTATGGTCACGTTGAGAGGCTTGTGGGATCTTAGTTCCCCGACTAGGGATGGAACCCGGGCCTCTGGCTGTGAAAACGTGGAGTCCTAACCACTGGACCTCCAGGGAATTCCCCCAGGTTTGATTCTGCAGTTGCTGGGTCTGTACTAGACTTTACGTTCTGAGAGGTGCTGGGCCTTGGGAGATGTCGATGAGAAAGGATGTGGTGAGGGGAGGGTTGAGGTGGGGAGCTCGCCGCGGAGACCATGATGGGACCCGGGAGGGAAGAAGGGCGGGCAGAGAGGGCTCAGGAGACAGGAGATGGCAGGGAGGGGAGGGGGGTCCTAAGGAGGGTAGGGTCTCAGGAGCTGCATGGGCCCAGAGAGCCAAGGGGGCGAGGGTTCCCTGGATGGGGCCAGAGGGCAGAAGCAGCGGGGGCTAGCCAGAGAGGGAGGGGTTCTCTCCGAAGCCTGGGCAGGGTTTCTGTCAGACCAGGTTGCTCCCCAAGGGCACACGCAGGCCTGCCTTGGGCCTCTGCACTTTGAGGGACTACAGCCGCCCAGGTCACAGACGGGTCTACTTTCTCCAAGGTTTCCAGGCTGGGTTCTCCTGTTAGCAGGTGGGAAGTCCAGTCTTGTGCGAGTCCACAGTCTCCCTTGCCTTCATTTAAGCTCCATTCCTGGGAGGTCACCCTCTGTCTACTGGAAAATTCCTAGGTTCTGCCTCCACCTAGAACCCTTCTGATTCCTCAAGGAGAAGGTCATTGTCCCCTTGTCTTCTCTTCCCCAAGCAAGAAGAGTCCCTGCCCTTTGACCTGTTCTGGATAAAGCGTGAATTTTGACGCCAGGCAGATCTGGGTTTGAACTCTGCCTTGAGTGTTACCCAGCTGAACTCCACTTCAAGTAGACTTCGAACTCCATGTCAGTGTAACCTCTCTGTCTCAGTTTTGTAGCCTGCAAGATGGGGATGATTATAATCCTGCGGGGATGTGGTGGGGGGTAGGTGTGATTATGTGTGTGAAATACTTAGCACAGTGCCTGGCACACAGTAACTGTTCAATAAATGGTGGCATTTGTAGTCAGTTCCATAGATTTGCTTGTAGATTTCCCTTTCATATCCCCCTTTAGCATCCTTTCTGGCTGCAGAACAAAGCACTGCAAACATTCAGCCAGAGCCAAAGGAACCTCATTCCTTGATCCCAGCATGGCTCCTGCTTGGCTTCTGAAGGGCAGAAGTTGGGTCTCGCTCACAAGTGGGTCCATAGTTGGCACTCAGTGAATGCGAGATGAATGAATGAGTGATATAGGTCAGTGGTTCTCTCGCCCCTTTTAGTAACAGAATGCTTTGGCCAAATGAAAATTTGTGATGTACCAATGAATAAAACAGAGAAGAGGTGCAGCGCTGGCTGCCACGTCACCTGTAAAGGCCTGGACACTGCCCTGGGAAACCCTCAGACACAGGACATTGCCACTTCCCACTTAACTTGCGGAAGTGGATTTGTAGGAAACAGGACCCAGGGAAATCTCCTAGAAAACCCCTCGGACAATGGTGCTGTGAAGGCTCAGGGGCCGCCCAGGCCGTGTCTCAGTTCTCTTCTCCATTCTCACTCATGTGATCAGAGTGAGGACCACCGCTCACCTGAAGGGCTCACCCTGCCCCCATCCATCCCTGCTGGGTTACTTCCCCCCACTCCTGTCTCCAGAGCATTACGCAGATTCAGTTCCATGGGTGAGGTATTTTCTGAGAGGCAGCGCTGTACAGGCATGACACGAGGCCCGAGGAGCCAGGCTGAGTCAGGGACAGGCCTGACCCCGTGACTGCCGCTGTTTTCTCGCCTGGTGCCTTCTGCCCCCTCCAGTGCCTTCGGCACGCTGGATGGCAGAGTGACCTTTCAGCAATGTAGGCCTGGTCTTGTTGCCCCCCTGATGAAACCTGTCAGGGGTTCCCTACTGCCCTCAGAAAAAAGGCCAGATTCTTCACCCTGCTCTTTGAGGCCCTCCTGGTTTGTCCCTTGCCCCCTTGGCTTGCGCCCAGAAAATTTCCCAGGCTTCTGCTGCTGTCCCTGCTCCAGACATACGAACCTTGCTTCTTGAATGGGCTGGGCTCCCTCCAGCCACAGGGCCTTTGCACATGTTATGTTCACTCCCCGGAGCACCCTCTCCCCTAACCTACCTCCACAACACAGAGACGTGCCTACTTACCCTTCACTATTGCTTTTCAGGAAAGCCTGCCTCGAGCCCCGCTTTCTTTCACAGCACTTTTCTAGAATTGTGATTGTATCTTCCTCACTATACTACTTGATAAATGTCTGTTTCCCTCTGGGCTGTAAATCCACGAGAGCCAGGGCCTGTCTACTGTCGATCACCATGGTGTCCCCAGTGCATAGCTTAGTGTCTGGCACACAGTAGGTGCTCAATAAATGTTGGTCATGTTGAATTGCTGAGATGCATCCAAAAAGCCAGGGCAAGCAGGTAAGGCCACAGCTAGGCTATGGCTGTCCCTCTGTAGGGTAGAGTAAGACAGGGGTTTGGGAGAGGCATAGCTCGGGCTCAGAGGAGAGACACGCTCCAAGAAGGGGGACTTAGTCTGCACCAGGGGCCCTAGCAGGGCTTCCCAGAAGAGGGGTTCCCAGTGCTGGGTGTAGGTGGGATGACCAGGCTGGCCAAGTGGGAGGGGTTGGTGAGGAAGGGCCTAGCTGGTGCATTTAAAAGCAGACAGGTTGAGGGGTGTTGACTCTGCTGCTGTAGGAACAGCCTCCAGAGCAGCCTCTTTGCCTCAGTTTCCTCACCTGTAAAATGGGCATAAGAATGCAATTGATCTCTTAGGGTTGTTGTGGGGATTGAACAAGTTAATATGTGTAACATGCTTAGAACTGTCTGGCACACAATAAGGCCTTGTTTTTGCCATTTCTGTGATTATTTACCCCAGAAAAAGCATTTGGGTTATTTCCCCTCGGTCAGGTTTTGACTTAGCCTCCCTGTCCCGGAGGAACTGGGTACGTGTGCCACTGACTGTGTATGTGTGTGTACATGTGGCCACACGTACCTGTAGGAAGGAACCACTCTGTGTGGAATCGGGTGTTGAAGCTTCTCCCAGAGAGGAGTCTCAGGCAGGCCTCTGGTCTGAGGGGGTGTGGCACTGTGGGCTTGGGGGCTCTCCCACCCCACGCCTGCCCAGCCCTCTGGCTGGTGACCCTAGGTCTATCCCGAATGCCCCTCCGCCCCTCTTCCCCTCCCCCAGACCCACTCAGGATGACAGCAGCAGCAGGGTCCTGAGCTGAGGGCGCGGGGCCCAACACACCCCTTCACAGCGTGCAGGTCTCTGCGTTCCATCTGGTACAGGACAGCCCCTGCCTTTCCCACGGCTCCTTCCCCAGCCCCACCCCGTTGCCCACTAGCCTTCCCTCCACAGATATCCCCATTTCACTCTTAGACCCTCCCACAACCTATTTTCTATGAAAGGAGTAAAACCTACCATATCACTCTCCTCTTTTCTCATTGGTTACTTCTATTGCACTTAGACACACTCTAAGCTTCCTACCATGGCCTACGAGATTCTTATTTTCTGGTTCTTGCCCATCTCTCCAAATTCATCTTGTCCCACCCAGATCTTTCCTTGGAAAACTAGATCCCTGGCCCTGGGGACAGGAGCTGGGGCTGAGCCAGGGCCTGGGAGGAGGGAGCTGTCCTGTTCTCCTGGGAGAGCCTCTGATGGGTGATGTCTGGGAGATTGTCTGCTTGTCTGCCTCTGACCTGCTGGGTAACCTGAGCATCTCAGAACCTCCACTTTCTTTTCTGTAAAATGGACATAACAGAAGCCCCTGCCACCTGGAATAAAAATCAGACAGTGCACGCAGTGTGTGCTGCACGCTGAGCGCTCAATACGTGGCGGCCGCTCTCTTGGTGATGCCTTGGGATCCCAACATGCTTGCCTAGGGCTAGAGGGGCCTGCCCTCCCACCGCCCACTGCCCTCTCTGCACCTCTCCCTCTCCGCCGAGTGTGAGGTGCCAGGTTCTGCACCTCAGGATTTCTCCAGAGGCTTTGAGTCTGTGGGAGTGAGCATGTGCTGTGGGTATACACTGTGAAGTGTGTATGTGTAGGTATGTGTGCTGGTGGGCAGTAGGTGGCTGTGTGCACAGTGGTGAATGCTTTCAAGTGCTCATCAGTCTGTGTTTGTGCATATACCTGTGATGTAGTATAGACGGGTAGTGCGGTCTGTGTATATTGGTGTGTGTTTTGTATGTCTGTGATTAAAGGAATGGTTTAGTGTGGAGGTGAAAGTGTAGATTCCAGTACCAGACTGCCTGGGTTTGCAGCCCAGCCCTGCCACCTTCTAGGTGGGTAACCTCTTTGTCTCAGTTTTCTCATCTCATTTCTCAGATAGTAATAATAATGGTACCTATTGATAGGAACCATATGCTGACCTCATCATTCAGCCTGTGAGGACCAAAGGGGTTAATACTCGTAAAGCACTTGCAGTAGAGCCTGGAAGACGATAGGAGTGATGTCAGCTCTTTGTCATTAAGCTGCACTAGCCAGATTGTAAGCCCCCTGAGGGCAGAGACAAGGTCTGTCTTGCTTACCATGGCATCCTGTCGTCTCCCCCAGTGTCTGCATGTAGTAGGTGCATAATGGCATGTGAATGACTGTAGCCTGGGTGAATGGTGAGGTTGTGTGCGTGTGCGTGTGTGTGTGTGATGAGGTGTGTGATAGGGAATGTGCATGTGTGCATCCGTGTGTGTGTGTCCGTGTGTGTGTCTGCCTGCTCTGGCTGGGGCATCTCCAGTGCTTTCTGGAGCTCGGCTATTTCAGGAAGCCTCCAGTCTCCTCCTCCTTATGTAAATAAACATGACAGATCCCATTGCCTGTACCAGCGCAGGGAGGTGGGGGAGGCTCCGGGAGTGGGTGGGAGCTGGGAGGCAGCCGTGAGCGGGGCCAGAGGGGCGTGTGTGCATGTGTGGCCGGCCTTGCGGGCGGCAGGCTGCGTGTGGGAGGGGCAGGCTCGGCCCTGCCATGCCGGCTGCTGCTGGCCACGGAGGAGGGGGGGGGCCAGGAGGAGGGGAGCTGGCCGCCAGGGCGTCTCGGTGACGAGGCCAGCCAGCCAAACGGAGGTGGCCGTGCTACCCGCTGCCCACGATGGGGGGACAGATCACGCGGAGCACCTTCCACGGTAAGACCCTAGCTGATGCCTGAGGGTCTGTCCGTCCACAGCCTGGGGACCACCTGGGGAGGCTGGGGCCGAAGGGCACTGGGGCTGAGGGCATGGCCATCCTGCCTGCCTCTTCACTCCTTGGTGGGCTCCGGGGCCGTGGGGGGGTGCCTTTGGGTGACAGGTACTGGGGTCGGGGGGAGGGCAAGGGGGGCTGGGACAAGCAGGAAGAGAGGTCCTTCCGTGGCAGACAGCAGGAGGTCAGACAGCTGAGTCTCCCCACAAAGTCTCCTTGTCCTCTTACCTCCCCAGGGTGCTGATCAGCAGCCAGGGGGGATGTGAGGTCCCAGTGTCCATACTCCCCTCTCCTAGAACTGAGGCAAACCACAGTTAGACAGCTGGGGGGACCTGTTTGTGGGTTCTGGGATGCGGGCCATGGAGGTCAGTGCTGTGCTCCATGATGGAGCCATGGAGAGATGTGTGGGTACATGCGTATATGCAAGAATGTGTGTGTGTGTCTGTGTTCATGAGTGTGCATTGGAGGTGTCTGTGGGTAGGTACCTGTGCTGGCTTGTGCCTAAGCACACAGGGGTGCAAACCACATTGCCTGATCTCAGTTCTCAAAGCGTGTGCTCTGCCGAGGAGGTCAATGAACTTCTGACTCCTGGGGTTCACATCTGTGCTCAGACAGACCGACAGGCAGGCAGATGAAGCGGTGAAAGGAAGGAGCACTGGGTGGCCCCTGCTTGCCCCTGCCCCTGTCCGCTCATCTGCCTGGCCCCAGTACTGTGGTCTTGGGAGTAACATGGCCGATGTGGCACCAGACCCAGAAGGGAAGGCCTTCCCAGGGACTTGTTTTGTCATCGCTGGGCCCCCGTTGTTGGGGTTCCTGTGCAAACTGGCTGGCTCCAGGACAGTGTGGGCTGACCCTGGGGGGTCCCTGCCACACTCCCCTGTGTGCCCTCCTCCCCTCCTCGGGCAGGGCATTAGGAGGTGGGGCAGTCTCCGTCTGCTGGGTTCAGTGGGAACCGGGAAAGGGCTGGGAAGGAAGAAGGGTGGTGGCAGGAGTGAATGGGAAGCTGTGGCCAGGACTGGTGACCAGGTGACTTCCCCTTTCCAGGCCCTGGACTTTGAAAGAGTAATTTCTAATTTAAAAAGAAAAAGAGAAGGAGACATGGGAAAAGCAAATCATTGTCTCTCTTAAAAGGCAATGAATTTCGTCCTGGGCCCAGAGGGCCAAGTGACAGATGGAAGGCCCTGGAAGACACATAATCCGGAGCTGGCCAGAGGCAGTGCCAGTGGCCTGGGCCTTGGCCTGAGACTCAGACTGGGCTGACCTGGGCCTGGTGGGGTGGGGGCACCTCTTTGGGCTCATTGGCTCCCGTGGAGCCTGTTGGCAGAGGGTCTGGAGCCGACTGTCATTTTCCACTGGAGTCAGACTTGGGCAGCCCAGTGGCCTGGGAAGGACAGAGAGGCCCTCAGAACAGGCTCAGGACTCAGCACACTATCCTCCAGCTGCCTTAGAATGCAGGATTCAGAGGGAATTGAGGACCCCAAGACTACCCGAAATGGCCTATGGCCGTCAAGAGGTCACGCTCTGGAGTAGATACACATGGGTGGTAACAAGGGCAAGTGTCTCCCTGAGCCTTGGTTTTCTCATCTGTCAGTGGGGCTAATGATAGTAGCATCCTCACAGGAGTATTGTGAGGACTACGGGAGACCATGTGAATAAGGACTTAACACAGGGGAAAGCCAAAGCGGAGAGGCTTTCTGAGGCCAGGGTCCTATTCCTTCCTCTCCCAACGGGGACAGGAGGACAGCCTGGGGTGCACTGAGAACTCCAGGAGTGGGACCATTGGGTGAGTGCTGATCCAATGCCCCATCTGCCTTGGCCTCCAACCGCTTACCTGGAACACCTTCCTCAGCCTGGGTCCCCTGTAAGCTGGCCCTGGCCCCGGCCTCAGCCTGCCATCAACACTAACAGGCGAGGGGGTGTTTGCCTGTGCCCACATGGCCCCTTAGCCAGGACCCTGCATGCGTGTCCCCACATGTCCTCACCCATGTCCGTACCTACGTGTCCCCACACCTGTCCACTGGCTGCCCTGGTGGCTTTGGTTTCACCCCCTTCTGGGAGGTGAGTTTGGGGAAGTGGGAGATGCAGGGGGTTCACTCCTTCTCAGGGGTGCTCTCAGCAGCCTGACTCCTGAGGACCTAGTTACATGGCTCCTGATAGTATTTTCGCGTGAGCCTTGGGGGTTTGATTTGGCTGGAGCTGAAGATTTGGGGTTGCTGGGTTACAGTGAGAGGTGAGGGGTTGTGTGGGCGTATCTAGTCGTGTGTTTGTGGGCGTGTCCTGGCTGTTTATGTTTCTGGTGACTGCAGATCGTGTGTATCTGTGTTTTAGGTCTTTTTCTGTGTATACCCACGTAATGTGTAACTATCTGTGCCATATTTAAGAGACTGAATATTCTGTGTCTGCGTTTCCATGTGTGAGCAGCCACACAGTTTCACATTTGTGAAACTCTGTTATTCTGTAGAGGTCAGTGTTTCTGCGTGAGTCGTGTGTGTGTGTGTGTGTGTGTGTGTGTGTGTATGTGTGTGTATGCATGCGCCTGCACGTGTGCGCTGGTGGTGGTGAGTCCGGCTCCTCTGAGACCAGCCTGGCAGGGGACCCTTGGGAGAGATTAATTCTCATTTGGAAAATGGTTTCAGCAGTTACATGCTTGATCTTTTTCATCAGGCAGATTTCCAGAGCTGCTCCCCGTCTTTAGGGCAGGATGGGGGTGGGGAGAGCACAGAGGGAGGCAGCCCCGATCCTGGGAAGCCCCCCTCCCCTCTCCTTCCCAACCCTCCCCTCCTCTTCCCCGCCCCCTCCTCCTTTACTTTCTTTAATGCTCCTCCCCCCGCCTCAGGGCAAGGGATGGGCCCGTTGCTGAGGGGCTGATACGCGGATGACACACACACATGCGCACAGACATACATGTCACCCCCAGGTCTCTGGACCAACAAATCCTAGATGCTGGGGTGTAGGGACCTGAGAGATTGGTTCCCGCTGTCCTTTTACAGAAGGGGATGCTGTGGCTCAGAAAGGGAAATGGCTGACTGAGGTTGCATAGTTAGCGGCTCAGAGGGAATCCAGACCTCATCCCTTCGGCAGCTAACTCCCTGCTTCCCCTCCTTGGGTTCCTAATTCTCACTCGGGCAGCAGGGGACAGGCCATCACATGGACTTAGGAGATCTGGGATTAGCACAGAAGGAGCCTCCTCTCTCCCGGCAGCAGCTCTGGAGTTTTAGGCCAAGGTGAGCTCCCCAGAGCTTGGCAGGTGTGTCTTGAACATATGTGACACACACACACACACACCCCACTTGTGCCTGTAGGCTCCAGGGTCGGTGGGGAGGGAGGAATCAGGTTGATCCATCTCTGTGTTCTCTTCACCCAGCCCAGTGTCTGGCACCCGGTGGCATCCAGCAGATGCTTGGTCACCGAGTAAGAGGGAAGAGTATAGGGTACGGGCCCCGGGCTGCTGGACCACGTCGCAGTTGGAGCTGCAGGTGGCCTGGTGGGGGCAGATGGGGTGGAAGATGTGAGCCCTGAGCTGGGTGACAGGCCAGGTAGGGCTGGAGAGGGAGTGGGACGTGTGTTCTTGGTGAGAGTTTGAATCCTGTTCTGCTCTTCCTGGCTGTGTGACTTGGGGTCAGTGCCTTTATTTGTCTGAGTCTCAGTGTCCACTTTCATAAATTGGGGGTGGGAAGGTTTACCTGGAAGGGCTGTAGGAAGAGTAAGTGAGCTAACTGGCATAAAGCGCAGCCCGCCTGGTACACAGCAAGCACTCTGTAAACGGATGTGAAGGCTTCCCTGAAGGTTCCTCCAGGCCCGTGTGTGCTCGTAAGTGTGTACACACAAGCGCCTGTCTGCCTTTAAGGACCAAGACTGCATCTTCTGTCTCCTCCAGCCCTGGCAGGCCCCCGGGACTGAGCGTTCCCTGGGTGCTGTGTCCACATTAGGCGCACACCCACTGTGTGTATATGCACACATGTGCACACGGGTGAGTGTGGATTTGCATCAGGGGAACTGAGGGTGATGGTCTGCGTGGTGTGTGGATTTATGTGACTGAGCCATGCTCCCCCTCATTCTCTCAGGCCTGGCCTGGGGGCTTTGGGTGGGGGGAGGGCGCTGGGAAGACAGGGACCAGGAGCTGAACTCAGAATGGTTATCATCTGGAATTCCCTTCTGGAATCTTGCAGGGGGTGGGGGGAGGGGAGGGGGAGGAGGAGGGCTGGTTCCCTCCCTGAAGTGAGGATATTGGGAGACACATCTCTATGCACATCTGGTTGCTGGAAACGTCAGAGACTGGGATGCCGTGGAGTGAATGAGAGCAGGAGGCTCCATGTGGAGATTAACTTGGCCGTGAGGGTGCCCATCCTGCCCACTCCCTGCGACTCTCCTTTGCCCACCTCGTCACTGTGGATTCATTCGGTCTTCCAGGGAGCAGCAGGACCTGCTGTACGCGTAGCCGAGCTCTCTGGGACAGATGACTGGGTGCTAACGTGGCCCCTAACCCTAAATGACAAAGGCATGTTCATGGGGGCTGCAGAGGTCATGGAGAAACTGACCAGGGTGGAGTGGAGCGTTCATGTAGGGCAGAGGGGACCGAGCATGCTGGCCAGCTAGCTGTGGCCCAGTGAGGATGGCTGCACAGCCAGACAGATCTGAGTTCAGAGCCCAGCTCCACCACTTACTAACAGTGTGACCCTGGGCAAGTTATTACCTCTCAGAGCCTCTGTGTCCTTATCTATAAGATGGAACTAAGTGATCTGTACTGCTGCACAACAAATTACTCCAAAAGTTAGTGGCTTAAAACAGCAAACAAACAAACATTTAATTATCTCACATTTTCTGTGGGTCAGGAGTCTTGACACGGTTTAGTTAGGTGCCTCCAGCTTAATGTCCCTTGTGAAGTTACGGTCAAGTTGTTGGCTGGGGCTGCAGGTTCACCTGAAGGCTTGCCTGGAGGCGGAGCCACATCCAGGCTTACTCACATGGTGACTGGTGGTCCCCGGTCCCTCCCACATGGGCCTCTCCACAGGGCTACCTTACATGGCTGGCTTCCCCAGAGGGAGCGACCCGAGAGAGGTAAGAGAAAGTAACCAAGAGAGAGGCCAAAGGTTTTTTTTTTTAAATTAATTAATTAATTTTATTTATTTATTTTTGTCTGTGTTGGGTCTTCATTGCTGTGCACGGGCTTTCTCTAGTTGCGGTGAGCTGGGGCTACTCTTTGTCGCGGTGTGCGAGCTTCTTATTGTCGTGGCTTCTCTTGTTATGAAGCACGGGCTCTAGGCGCACGGGCTTCAGTAGTTGTGGCACATGGGTTCAGTAGTTGTGGCTCGCGGGCTCTAGAGCTCAGGCTCAGTAGTTGTGGCACACGGGCTTAGTTGCTCTGCGGCATGTGGGATCTTCCTGGACCAAGGATCGAACCCATGTCCCCTGAATTGGCAGGAGGATTCTTAACCATTGTGCCACCAGGGAAGCCCAGGCCAAAGGTTTTTTATAACCCAGTCTTGGGAGTCCTGTCCCATTACTTCAGCTGTTAGAAGCTAGTTGCTAGGTCCACTCCACACCCAAGGGGAGAGGATTACAAATAGGATTACAGGGGACTGCCAGGAGGTGGAGGTGGGGATCACTGGGGCATCTTCGAGGCTGCTTCCCACAGATCCCTGACTTTCAGGGCTTGGGAGAATGAGACAAGTTTGTACAAGAAGGGAATCTGGTGCCTGATATAGGAAAAAAAACCCTCGCGATTTTTCTCCCTCTTCCTGCAGGCAAATGGGGAGTGCTGGAAGGTTCTGGAGCAGGCAGGGCTGTAGTCAGACATGGAGTGTGGGATCTTGGTTCTGGGCAGTGAAGGAAGCTGTCCCTTTGGTCCCCTCTTTCTCTAATTTCTCCACAGGACACCAGAAAGGACAAGGCACCAAGTAGGTGCTCTTTGGACACTTGCCAGTTATCAGTGGATTGAAGAACTGAACAGTAGCAGTTCAGTCAATGGCTTTTATTGAGCACCTGCTGTGTGCTCTGAGCTAGGCCCAGGGGAAACAGCAGTAAAAAAAAAAAAAAAAGACTATGGTCTCTGCCCTCAGGAGGCTCACAGCCCATCAGGGAGACAAGCAAATAACCCTGAAGCCTTTCCTAGCCAGAGAGCTGCACCACAGAGCACAGAAAATGGTCTGAGTGACTCGACCTCTACCAAGGATGGCACATGCCCAGAACCATTCTGGGTGTGAAGAAAACAAGTCAGTGCATTACATATAGTGGGTGCTTCAAGGCATTTGGGCTTAATTCTGTGGAGGATCCAGAGTTGAGAAAAGGCTGCTTGGGTGATGGATGCTCTCTTAGGGGCATATGGGATCCTTGGACCTGGTCTGGGGATCAGAGAGACTTCTGGGAGAAAGTGGGCTTTAAAATCAAGGTCTGAAGGAAGAGTGAGAGAAAGGCAGGTTTATAGGTGGGAAGGAGGAAGGAATGGTTCCCAGCAGAGAAAGGGGCTTAGGCCAGCCCTTGAGGCTAGAGGCAGGTGAGGGAGGCGGGCCCCTTGAGGGGAAACCCAGAGAAATTCACATCTGTGTAGTTTTACATTCATCTCTCTCACTCAGGGCCCTCCCCGACCTGCTCTCCCGCATCTCCCAAGCTTTTCTCCCAGAGGGAGCCCTGTTCAGTGACTGTGTGTAAACTAGCCCCAAGTCAGGACCACCCTGGCAATCCGGGATTAGGGTGTTTGGGATAAATTAAAATAGAAGTGTCTGGCCTCCCACTGGGCGTAAATGAACAGATCATTTCCTGTGGTGGTGGTTGTTGCTTTTATAAGAAATAATACCTTATGTTGGAATCAGGTGTTAAAGTCTGAAACATTCTTTCACACCTGTGAACTCACTGGGTTCTCACAGTAGCCTGGAGAGGTGGGCAGGGCAGCTATGATGACCCTGTTTTACAAAGAAAGAAATTAAGGTCCAGAGAGGTGAAGCACCTTGCCCAGAGTCACATAGCAAGTCTGTGGCATGGCCAGGTTTTGAAACCGCGGTCTCCTGCCTCCAGGGCTCGTGCTCTTTGCCCTGTCCTGTCCAGAACGTGAGGTAAGCCTCCCTCATTGGAGATGCAAATGATCATGTCAGCCCTGGTATTCAGGTCCACAGGCTCAGAACATAGTGGGATCCTGAGCATAGTGGGATCCAGCTGGGTCTTGAAAGATGGGTGGGATTTGGAGAGGTGTGGGTGGGACAGGGAGAGAAGATATGCGGGGCAGGGGAAATATCTTGAGCAAAGGTGTAGGAGAGCACAGATTGATGTCAATTGCAACAATAATAATATAATTATTAGCAACTATTATTAATAATTAATAGAGTTATTAATAACTATTATTATAGCAGCTACTTACTAGATTAGTTTTAAATACAGCATCTCTTTAATCCTTGCAAGAATACCAGGAAGGTCTGCCATGGTCCCTATTTTACAGATGAGGAAAATGGGGTCTCAGAGTTGGGTTTGGAGGCGGCGGGCCTGGGTTCACATCGGGGCTCTTTACTCTGGCTGGGTGGCCTTGGTGAGTAACCTCACTTCTGAGGACCTGTGTCATTGGGAGTGTAATGAAGACACTGCCTGTTAAGCCACATAGAGGTTGGTTGTTGTCAATTGTCATTGCTCCCTCCCTCTCTCTTTGGCAGCCCAGCTCAACGCAGCCTGGGCACCCGGGGCTCTGCCAGGCTGGTTCTGGGGCAGAGTGTGGGTGGGAGCAGTAGGAAGGTCACTCTGGAGGCTACATTGTATCTTGGCATCTCTGCCTGGGACCCTACCGAGAGGCAGGAATGTGGTCCGGAGCTGGCTGAGGGTCACTGGGAGGGCTGGCCAGGCTTGTGTCTGGCAGCTCATAAATGCCCAGGAGGAATGGGCTGCCGGGGTGGGGTGGGGGAGCTTCCAGTGTGTCAGCAGCAGCCTCGCCTGACGGGGTGCTCCCACTGTGGCTCCCGAAACGCCTGTAAACCTGTCACTAAGGGGAGCCTCCCTGGGAGCTCTGCTGGGAGCAGATGGCGAGATTGGGGCTCTACCCAGGACCGCTGGCCACTGGGAGAGCAGTTGTGCAGCTCACAGGCCCAGCATCTTCAGGCCCTTTGCTGTGGCTGCTCCCCTGGCTGGGACTGGCCAACACCTCCTCCACACAGGCTTTCCCCACTATGCCTGCCATCTTGGGCTCCTGGGGAAAATGAGCTGTAGTGTTAGCTGCTGAGTAGGGCAAAGGACCCTGGATGTGGCTTTGGAAGATCAGGGTTCAGGTCCCAGCTCTGCCACTTAATTGCTGTGTGACCTCAGGCAAGTTGGTTAACCAGTCTGAATTGCAACTCATTCATCCATAGAATGGGGATTTTAAGGGGTCATAGTGTATGTTAAAGTATAGGGAGGGAGCCCTGCCCCCAGCTGTCCCTCTGGCCCTTGGCGTCAGAGCTATGCTCAGGATTAATTCTCATTTTGCTTTCTCTCCTTCCTCACCCAGGATCATAATACCAGCTGCGATGGAGGAGGGAGGTAGCAGAAGCAGTGACAGCAGGGGTTGGGGAGGGGGTGATCACCCTTGTCAGGGCTGCCATGTTGGATACCTGTGAGGGTTGTATTTCTTATTGTAGCCCACAAGAATGGCGCCCCCTGGAGGCATGCAGGGCAGAGCCTACATGGCTGTACGTGGCGGCCCTGGCCCTTGTTCAAAGAGGAGTGATGAGGACTGGGCTAGGGCCACTGGTGGTGGGGAGGACAGGAGGGTGCGGGGCCCAGGGATGTTTATCTCAGAGGTGGGATTGGCAGGTTGGATGTGGGGTGCTCAGACTCCACTGGGGCCTGGGAACATGGTGGGGCTGGCGGGTTAGGGTCAGGAATTCAACGGGGGCCTGCTGAGCAGCAAGTGACCATGGTCCATGGGCAGGAGATGCCCAGCAAGACAGAAAGGGTTTTCACGTCGCTCCCACAGAGGTGGCTCAGTGGACAGAGACCACACTGTGGGCAGGAAGAGGCCGGCACAGGACTTAGCAGGCCCAGGAATCAGTGAAGGTGCTTTGCAGCTGCCAGAGTGCTCTCTTCAGACCCACAGGGGACAGGGAACAGCACCGCCACTTCACAGAAGTGGAAGGAACTTAAGGCTGAGAGTGGCAGGCCCGACCAGGCTTTGGGGTCTCCTGTCAGATGGTCCAATCCTAGGATCTGCCTGTGGTGGGATGCTGGGGGCTGTGGGTCAGAGATTCCAGCCCCCCTTTCCTCCCTTCTTCATAAAGACCTGGTTTGTTAGTCATTGTTGCTGCTTTTGAGGTATAATTTATGGACACTAACATTCACCCTTTTCAAGTGTATATTTTGGTGAGTTTTGACAAATGTATAATTTGTATAACCACTACCACGATTATGGTATAGAACATTTCTGTCGCCATAAAAACATCTCTGTGTTGCTTTCCTCTTCCCCAAACTCCGTTACCCACTGATCTTTCTATGTCTGCACTTCTGCCTTTTCCAGACTGTCATACAAATGGAATCAGACTGTATGTAGCCTTTTGCGTCTGGCTTCCTTCACTTAACATGCTTTTGAGGTTCCTTGTTGTTGTGTCATAGTTCTGTTCATTTTTATTGCAGAGTAGTATTGATTGTGTGGAGGTACCGTGTTTTATTTATCCATTCGTCAGTTGGAGGGCATTTGAGTTGTTTCCAGTTTTGGGTTATTATGAATAAAGTTGCTGTCCATTTGCATACAGGTCATTGTACAGATGTCTTCATTTCTCTTGGGTAAGTGCCCACGAGTGTGATTGCTGGGTCATATGGTAGGTGTTTAACTTATAAGAAACTGCCAAGCCATTTTCCACGTTGGCTGCACCATTCTGCATCCTATCAGTGATGGATGAGGGCCCTGTATGTAAACACGGTTTGCATTTCCTTGTCTGGCGGCATACACACATGTATTGTGGAGGCAACATAATAGAATGCCAGGTATCCCCCTGTGTGCTACATGAGATGATTTTAGGTGGGGCATGGATGAATATGTTTTTCATGTTTTATCAGTTATGACCATATTTAAAAGTGCATTTAAAAAATGTATCCAGGGCTTCCCTGGTGGCTCAGTGGTTGAGAGTCCGCCTGCCGATGCAGGGGACACGGGTTCGTGCCCTGGTCCGGGAAGATCCCACATGCTGTGGAGCGGCTGGGCCCGTGAGCCATGGCCGCTGAGCCTGTACATCTGGAGCCTGTGCTCCGCAACGGGAGAGGCCACAGCAGTGAGAGGCCCGTGTACCGCGAAAAAAAAAAAAAAAAAAGTATCCAAACCCATGCTTTCTTGGCTATTAATGCTGAATAGCTAAGACCCTGGCCCTGCAGTCAGATTGCCTGGGTTTGGCTCCGAAAGCCCCTTCCTGCTGGCTGTGTAACCTTGGGCAAGCCACTCAGTCTCTCTGAGGCTGATTCATCATCAGGTAAATGGGCTTATACTGTCCCTCCTACCTCATCAGTTTCCTGTGAGGGTGAAACCAGTAAGTATATGTATAGCTCTCAGTTCAGAGCCTGGCACGGGTTAGCACTTGATGAATGGCTGCCATTATTAGTAGATGTATGGCCCATATGTAGTAGATGTGTGTTCTGTGTGTACTGCCTTGTGCATCCATGTGTATATGAGTACATGTGTGTGCACACACTACATGTGTAAATGTGTGATTCCTGGTCTAATGGGTAAGGGCAGGAATAAGTCTCTTTCCCTCCTCTGTCTCCTAGGTTCTGGGTTACCCTCACGTGCTCACAGGTGTATGTGTGTACCCGTGAGCGTGCCTTTTTCTGAGGTCACTTGTCTGGGTGCACACTGTACCCCCAGGGATCAAGGTTCCCCCATTCCCATTCTCCATCTGTTCGGCTGTCAGCCAGGGAGGCTGGGCCTGTGCTGCCCTTGCCCACGCAGTACCCTCCCTGTGGGTGGGAGGCCCTGGGAAATGGTCCTTCCAGGGCCTGGGTCTCTGGTCCCTGGGTGTCTTCACCATATTTGCCCCAAACCAGTGTTTCCTGGATCTTAATCCAGGGCCCCAGGATGCCAACTGGGATAGGCATGAAGGAGAGGAAGTGTTTTGAAGGAAGTTGAGACCCTGCAGTTTGTCCATGGATTCTGAGCGGAGGCTGCAGCGGGGGCCCCATAGGAGAGGCTCTCATCAGCTGCTGGGCTCAGCAGGTTTAAAAACTGCTTTATTGAAAGATAGTTGACACACAGTAAACCACAGGTGTTTAAGGTGTATGACTGGATAGGTTTTGACATGTGCACATAACAATGAAGCCATCACCACAATCAAGATGGTGAACACATCTGTCACCTCTCACCCCAAGTATTCCCTCCTGCCCCCACCATCCCCAGGTGTCCACCAGTCTGCTTATTATCACTCTAGCTTAGTTTCTGTCTTATAGAATTGGTACCAGTGGGACAGGGTGGAAGGAGAGGAAGGGTTTTGAAAGGGGTGGAGGCCCTGCAGTTGCTCTGTGGACTGTGTCTGCATTTTTTTAAAAAAACTGGCTTCGCTCAGTGTGATGATTTTGTAATTCATCCGTGTTGCTGCTACTGTCAGTAGTTCATTCCTTTTTCACTGCTGAGTAGTATTCTGTTGTATAGACGTACCACATTTGTTATCCATTCACCCAGCAGGTATTTCTTCTTTTATGCTTTCATTTCTGCATATGTACACAGCCCTAAACAGTGTGTGGTATTTTCTGAAAGCAAGAGGCAAGCTCTTTCTGAGACTGGCCTGAGCCCAGTGGGTACCTCTTCTAGGTGGGGCACCTATATCCAGTGCCACACTTTGCTCTCACCTCAACTGTCCTCTTCTGTGGAATGATCTCCCCTGCTCTGTGCTATTCAGGGGTCACTCAGCTTCTTCGTGTGGCCTTTCCAGACTGTCTGGGTCTCCTCTGAGCAATTCCAGCCTTCACTGCTTGGTGGCTTTCAAAGCCCTTGAGCACCATTCTTGGTTCCTTAGTGAGAGCAAGGTGAGCCCTGCCTTGTGCTGCCCTCAACTCGTGGGCCTGGCATGCAGGAAGCAACTCCAGAGAGGCCAGGAGGCTGATGCTCAGGGTATCTGGCTGGCTCTGGACTGTGGATGCTGGTGTCTGGGGCCCTTTGGGAAGGAGGAAGCAAAGATGCAAAGTGATGCAAACCAGTGCAAATACTGGACCAAAGTCTGGCCTTCCCGCCTCCTGGGATTCTCCCCTCCTTCTCTCCTCTCTGCCTGTCTTCCGTCCCCTTCCTCGAAACCCCTCCCCTCTCTTTAGGGAGGGGAAGGCCTCTAGGGTAACCAGGCTTTCTGTATTATTAAATTCTTGCCTTGGAGGGGCCAAAATTTGAAACATCCCAGATGGCCTCAGTCACATTCTGTGGTTTTCTACTTCCCCACCCCATCTTCCCCATCCTCTGTGTCTCTTCTCAAGATGACCAGATGGGCAGGAGCTGCCCTTCCTGATGGATGAGACACAGATCTTGGGGAAGAAATGAACCCCCCACCCCGAGCCCCCAGCTGCCAAGGCTGTGCATTAATGCTACCAATGCTGCTGATACATGGCTTAGAGTCACGGAGTGGAGGCCACTTATTGTGCCAGAGAGGGGAATTGACTTCCCCAAGGTCACATGGCCAGGTAGTGACAGACACAAGCCACCTGGCACCACATCCCATGTTCTTTCCTCTCTCTGCCCTGTCTCCTGGATGCCAACCTCACATGTTTGTAAAGTGCCTTATGAACCAAGCCCTGTTTATGGAAGAAAGCACAGTGCCTCCCTGGCTAGGGGTTCTTGAAGCAGATCCGAGTTCCTAGAAAGCCTGGGCGAAAAGGCCTGCCTGTGTCCAAGATGCTGTGGGCATGGGCAGTGTAAAGCAGGAAGGCAGCCTGGGGAGGAGGGAGGAGGGAGGAGGAGGTGGCCCCGGAGGAGGGAGGAGAGAGATGGGCATGCTCCTGGGGCTGACGCTGCAGAGGCTGCCTCACCCACCTACCCGGTCTCCAATGCCAGCCCCTGGTCATGTGTTCACTGCAGCCCAGCCTTGTCAGTCCAGCTCCAAAGCCTTCTCCTCCTCCTCCCCTCCTCCAGGAGGCCTTCCTGGGAAGTGACCTACCTTTTGGTGCATATTACTGTCTGCCATTTGTATTGCAGTTTCTGTCCCTATCTTATCTCCCTTCCTGGACTGTTGGCTGCTTGAGGACAGGATCCATGTATGTTTCATGCCTTATCTTCAGTGCATAGCACAGGGCTTGGTATTCAGTAGATACATAATGAATATTTGTTGAGTAAAATAAATGGTGGTGGTAGTGAGTGACAGTGAATGGTGTTGGATGTTGGTTGTAAATGGTGGCTTATCACATGCTAGAGGGCAGAAAGTAAATGGTGGTAAATACTGGTGAGGAGCAGTCGATGGTAGTAGTTGTTGCTGTTGTTGGTCTGTGACAGATGGGGGTAGATGGTGGTGGTGGGAGGTGACGGGTGAAGGGTGGGGCGGATGGTGGTGGGAGGTGATGAGTGAAGGGTGGGGGGTGACGGGTGAAGGGTGGGAGTAGATGGTGGTGGGAGGTGACGGGTGAAGGGTGGGAGTAGATGGTGGTGGGAGGTGATGACTGAAGGGTGGGAGTAGATGGTGGTGGGAGGTGATGGGTGAAGGGTGGGGGGTGACGGGTGAAGGGTGGGAGTAGATGGTGGTGGGAGGTGATGGGTGAAGGGTGGGGGCAGATGGTGGTGGGAGGTGACGGGTGAAGGGTGGGGGCAGATGGTGGGAGGTGACGGGTGAAATGTGGGAGTCGATGGTGGTGGGAGGTGACGGGTGAAGGGTGGGGGCAGATGGTGGTGGGTAATAAATGGTGGGAGGTGGTGAAGTGGGAAATAGCAGTAGGTGGTAGCAGGAGAAGGAAGGTGGCAAAAAGTGGCAGTGGTGCTAAGGGGCAATGATGGTGGAAATCCTGGGCAGTGGTGACTTCTGCTTATGCCCCAGCCCTCTGCCCTTCCCTAGGGGAAGTTGGTCCAGCTCTTGGACTGTCAAATTCTCTGATGCTGTGGCTTGTTCCTTTGCAGACTCCATCGGGGGCCCCTTCCCTGTCACCTCTCACCGATGCCACCACAAGCAGAAGTACTGCCCGCCGGTGCTGCCCGGCGGGGGGCTCCCGGCCACGCCACTGCTCTTCCATCCACATACCAAGGGCTCCCAGATCCTCATGGACCTCAGCCACAAGGCCGTCAAGAGGCAGGCCAGCTTCTGCAATGCCATCACCTTCAGTAACCGCCCGGTCCTCATCTATGAGCAAGTCAGGCTGAAGGTGGGACCGCCCTCCCTGTTCCCGTCACTGTGTCCCCCTGGGGCCTCTGGACTTTCCTGCCAGGCACCGCCTTCTGCTAACGGCCATCACTACCCCTTGCCCCTTCTCTTTCCTCCCTACCGCACTTCTACCCATCTTCATCCCTCCTCTTTCTCTCCCCTCCTCCTTACTCCTTTCTCAACCTTCCCTGCGTGACAGAGAAGGAACGGGAGAGGGGAGTGGCCATGGGCAAGTGATGGGAGATGATGGTGGGAGGTGAGAACTAGCTCTCACTCGACTGGTGGGGGCTCCTGGAGGAGGGAGAGGAGCCCAAATAGCGGGTGAGCTGGGCGGTGTGACTCCCCATAGGAGTCTGTCTGGGGGTGGTCTTCAGAGAAGGGCACAGCCCCTTCCCCTTGGGCTCACTGACGGTGGGGGAGAGGCTGGGCTGGGGGCTGTCTGAGGCCAATCCCCTGCCACCCAGATCACCAAGAAGCAGTGCTGCTGGAGCGGGGCGCTGCGGCTAGGCTTCACGAGCAAGGACCCGTCCCATATCCACCCTGACTCACTGCCCAAGTACGCCTGCCCCGACCTGGTGTCCCAGAGCGGCTTCTGGGCCAAGGCGCTGCCCGAGGAGTTTGCCAACGAGGGCAACATCATCGCCTTCTGGGTGGACAAGAAGGGCCGTGTTTTCTACCGCATCAACGACTCGGCCACCATGCTCTTCTTCAATGGGGTCCGCACAGCCGACCCGCTCTGGGCCCTGGTGGACGTCTACGGCCTCACGCGGGGCGTCCAGCTACTTGGTGAGTGCCTACTCCCTCTGGCCCCTTAGGTGCAGGGCACACTTCCGGTGCTGTGGTCTGACTCGACTTGGTTCTATCAGGCATGGGGCTCCCTCCCCCACTGGTAGCAGCCCTGGGGCTGAGTGGGCACTGGGACAGCTCTGGGAGCCTTGATGTGAACTGCAGAGCATCCCTTCTTCCAGGCCCACAGCTGTGGCAAGTGGAGCCTGGCGAGATTTCTGCCCTCTGTGGTCCCTCAGGTTGTGCCTTCGAGCAGTGTGCGACCTTCATGATCATGTGTGGCAGCCTCAAAGACCCCCTCACCCCCAGGACGTAATTAATGTTAATCATCATAACTATAGTTTACAGAGCATTTACTGTGTGCCAGGCACTTTGTTATTGCCGTTCTCGCAGCAACCCTGGGAGGCAGACTCCCTCACTGGGCCCGTGGAAGTGAGCCTCAAGCTCAAAGAAGTTGTCATTGGCCCTAGGAGGCGCTGCAAGGCTCAGCCCCAGGTGAGCCCTGGCCCCTGGGCTCTGCAGCCTTCCAGGAGGTCCAACCCCACCTTAGTCCTTTTTGCAGGGATATGGGTGAAAGGGGTAGGAGGGGACAGCAGAAGGCACGAGGGGGGCTAAGACTCTTCTGGCTGCTTCTGGGCCCCCATTGTGAGTAAGTCTACTACAGGGGAGTGAGAGGGCAGACATCCTGTGGGAGGTGAGGAGGAGGGGCATGAGAAGGTATTCTAGGGCTGCTAAAGTACCAGGCTTCCTGGCAAGGGCACACACAGACCCTAAAATGCCAGGGTTGGAAGGGGCCTCAGAGTCTCACACTTCCTTGGGTCTCACAGCGAGTTGGTGGCTGAGGTGGGGCTGGAATCCAGGTCACCTGACTCCCAGTCCAGGAATCCCACTTTGTTGCACTTGAGCATGTGTAGGCAAGTGTGTCTGCATGTGCCTGTGCACACATAGACTGGGTACAGGTCAACCCATTGGCAAATTGGCTGTGTCTCCAGGAGGATCCTGGATGAACCTCAGCTTTTCCATCTGTAAAATGGGTTGGTAGGAAAATTAAATCCAACTAAAGAGGCTATGAGTAAAGTGCCCAGCATAGTCCTGGGTACCAAGTCGATGCTCAAGCCAATGCTTGCTCTTCCCATCTCCCATCCCTGCCCCACGTCCCTGCAGAGAAAACTGCCATGGAGGTGGTGGAAAAATGTTTTTTCTTTTTGTCCTTTCTGACTTCAGAGCCTAGAAACAGTGATGCTCTTTTTTTTTCAAAACACTTTTATTTGAGTAAAAAGATAGTTAAAAAGAAAAAAGCCTGTGAAAGTAAAAACAAAGAAATGAGTAATCGTTAGAAGTCTTTCTGTGTGAAGGAGGGATCCATGCCTTACCCAGCTAGTTTCCTCTCCAGGGTGGAATCTTGTGCCTGGTGTGTACAGGACCCTCAGGAATATGTGCAGGGTGGGTAGGGGAGAGCGGTGGGATGGATGGATGACTTGTTAGATGAAGGAAGGGGTTGGGGGCGTGGCCGAGGTAGACCCAGCCCCGCTCACAGGCAGCCCCAGGCTCACCGGGCGTAACCCAAGAGACAACAGTAAGTCTCTGGACACTGTGGTCGTAGGATCTCATCCATTTGCCAAGACGGTTTCCATCCAGTTATCTCATTTAACCTCTCAGCAGCTGGCCCTGGAGGGAGTGATTATTATCCCCATTTGTCAGGGAGAAAATTGAGGCCCATGGAAGGCCTGTCCTGTCCGTGTACGGGTGTGGCAGAGCTGGGACTTGAACTGGGTGTTCTGATGCCAAAAGTAGTACCTTTCGCATTACCTGACCCCTCCCCCTCGCCCCCCCCCCTCCACCAGCTGCCGTGGTGGGTTTAAGCAGGAAGTCAGAGGAGGCTGAAGTCAGTGTGGGAGGATGGAGTCTAGGAAGGCTTCTTGGTGGAGGAGGCTTAGACTGGGCCTACAAGTTCCAGGAGGGTTGGGATGGGGGTGAGGATGAAGGGGACATACTGGGTGAGATGGGACTTCCAAATCTCAGGGGCTGAGGGAGGGGCTTGGAGAGTAATCTTGAAGGGCCCCACCCTGGGGCAGAGCCCAGGCACTGACCTGGCCCAGCCTCTTTGACTATAAATGGGTTTTCACGCAGTATTTTCAGTTGCAGTTGGATTTCCTGTCAGCCTCCTCTCTGTATACCCAATAAGGCCAAGGCCCCAGCTGATTCCCATCACAGCTGTAAATCACCATAATCCCTGGGCATTTTAAAACACTGATTATGGCCCCTAAAATGAATTAGCAGATTAAAATAGCTCCTCGATTTGCTCTTCCTAAATTAATTTTTTTGTGTGAAGAAAGGAGAGACCCACCCAAGTTATCTTCGGAGGTGGGCCCGCTGCACTAGGCCCTCATTCCGTGCCCCTGCCCCCGGGACACACCTGCTGCCCTGTGTAGTCTCGGGGCCCATTTCCCTCCCCCTCCTCCCCACTTCTCATCTCCCCTCTCTCCTCACCTGCCACGTCACTGCACCTGTGTCTTTCTGGGCCTCTCTCTCTCTCCCTCCACCCAGATCCCGCCGGCTCCTCGTCTTTCCCTCGTCTTCCTCCTCAGCTGAGTTTCTCCTCTGAAGAAGTCACTCTCTGTCTCGGGGGCTCTGAGGATGGGCCTGTCTTTCCTTGGGTGATTGTCCCCCAAA
Source organism: Mesoplodon bidens (assembly GCF_964165515.1). Taxonomy (NCBI): domain Eukaryota; kingdom Metazoa; phylum Chordata; class Mammalia; order Artiodactyla; family Ziphiidae; genus Mesoplodon; species Mesoplodon bidens. The sequence continues at coordinate 26,576,623 of NC_138176.1, read as the reverse complement.
ACCGTGGCTCATCGTTAGAGATTACCTGCCAGGGGATTACCTGCCAGAGGCCTGCCCCCTCCCCTCTTGCCTCCACCTGGAACCTGTGGCCAAAGCCCTCCAAGCTCCTCAGCCCAGAGACATCCTGGGCTCCCTGGCACATAGTAGGTCCACAAGTCAGGCCATGGACAGATTGGCCGTCTTCCCGCCACAGAGTGGAGGTAGGGGCTGGTGTCTCTCCCTGATGGACACCTCCAGGTGGGGTCCCCATCCCCGCCCCCCACTGCCCTAACCATCACCTAGGCCCCCTGATGCCCGTGCCATGGCCCCAGCAGACCTGCTTCAGGCCTTCCAGGCTCCCTGTTACGCTGGAGTTCACAGCAGATCACCCTCTTCCCTCCGGGTACCCTGGCCCAAGCCCAGGCTGGTATCTGCAAGAATAACAGCTTCCTACCTCCAGGAAGAAGGACCTGCCAGCAACTAAATAAATACAAGTTTTATGGGGTGATTAGTACTTGGAGAGATAAGTTCCTATCCCAGTTTTCAAGGTCTCCCTCCTCCTCTCAGAAGTGTTGGTTCAGGAAGAGCAGCTGTGGATCCTGGCAGAAAGCTGGTGAGCCAGGAATTCATATGTAGGGTGTTCCTGCGCACCCCGCTGTGCCCACCACAGCCTAGGTGCTGTGCGGGGGTCGGAGGAGACACTAGAATTGGAAACCCAGCCCCTCTCCTTAAAGAGTGTTTATGTTGGGGGACATGCCATATGACTGCTCTGAGGTGACCTAAATCCAACACTGCAAAAAAGTGTGGCTGAAGAATAAAACTGGCGGGGGGGGGTGGTGGTGTGCAGCTGGGGAGCAGTCCAGAAGGACTTCCTGTAGGAGATGAGTTTCAAGTCAGAAACCAGGGCAGGTGAAAAGAATGGACCGGTTGAGGAGGAACAATTTAGGCCAGACAGGAGGGGTGTGCATTGGCACAGAGGTGGGGAATTGGCGGTCAGTCGGGGAGCAGATCCTTCAGGGGACGGGCTGAAGTGGGAAGATAGTGGATGACTTGTGGAGAGCAGGTGTGTGCCGGCGTGGGTATGCTCATGCATCACAGAGGAGAGAGCCAAGAGAGTAGAAAGTTTCCAGCAGCTTCTTGCTGTCAAGTTTTTCAGTAAGAGGAAATGTGGCCCAGAGATGAGGAGGGGCCTACCCAAGTTCTCCCAACTAGTCAGAAGCCAGGCTGGGCCTGGAATTCAGACCTCCCAGCTGACGTGGGCACAAGGTCAGTGTGAGAAGACTTACTGCCACATCAAGATGTCTGTGGCTGAGCCCAGGAGGGTGTTAGGAGGCCATTAGGGGGGCTCCCAAGGACTCATGGTGTCATCCTAGGTCTTGGTAAAAGACCCCACCTGCCTACTGAGGAGAAGGATGCACAGAGACTCTCAGGGTAGCTTTCTGGGGGCCAGGCTGCTGCCGCACCAGTTTCTGGGGTGGTGGGCCAGCCTGGCTGCTCAGCATTGAGAGGCCTGGGCCTCTCCGTAGATAAGGCCTGGGGTCAGGTCTCTGTCCCGGGTGTGCCTCAGCTTGTGGTACAGAGCGTGAGGCATCCTGGCCGGCTGAGGACCACACTGCCATCTGGGGCTTCCGCTTCCCAGGCTAAACCAATATTTACCTTCAGCTGTGGCTGCCAGGGGCTGAGAGGCAAATATTGGTTTAAGGAGCCTGAGCCAGGCTCTTGGGATGGAGAAAGAGCTGAGGATGCTGATAGTGATTTCTTCCTTTTTGATGGTTTTCATTTCTTTCTTTTTTTTTTTTTAATTTTATTTATTTATTTATTTTTGGCTGCGTTGGGTCTTCATTGCTGTGCACAGGCTTTCTCTAGTTGCGGCAAGTGGGGGCTACTCTTTGTTGCGGTGTGGGCTTCTCATTGCGGTGGCTTCTCTTGTTGTGGAGCACGGGCTCTAGGCGCGCGGGCTTCAGTAGTTGTGGTTCGCGGGCTCTAGAGCGCAGGCTCAGTAGTTGTGGTTCGCGGGCTCTAGAGCGCAGGCTCAATAGCTGTGACATGTAGGCTCTAGAGCGCAGGCTCAGGAGTTGTGGCTCACAGGCTTAGTTGCTCTGCAGCATGTGGGATCTTCCCGGACCAGGGCTCGAACCCATGTCCCCTGCATCGGCAGGTAGATTCTTAACCACTGCACCACCAGGGAAGCCCTTCATTTCTTCTTAGTTTAAAAAAAAAAATCTTGCTGTTCTTTCTGCTTCGGAGACTCTTCCAGGTGCTTCTTTTTTGCTCACCTCAAATTCTGCCAGTTATGTCAAGGCCCAGTACCAAACCCTCCCCTCCACCAGGGAGCCTTCCCTGACTTACCGTGTTCTTCGTGAGCCTTCCTCTTCCTGAAGCGAGTGGAGGTCTAAGCAGTATCAGCAGTTCTGCATCATATATTGTCCTCTTTAAGAATACAGTAGAAATCCTTTTTGTCTATATTATAAAGTAAGTTATTACTGTACCTATTTTGCAGATTAGGAAACAGAGGCTCAGAGAGGTCTGATAACTTGTCCATGGTCACACAGCTTGGTGGAGCTGGGACTTGAGCCCAGAAGTGTGGGCTACATTAATTCCCAGCTTCTCTAAATATGAGTCTCTCTGGTCTCCCTATTATGTCTAGATACCCCCTCAAGGGTGGGGATTTTGGCCCCCTTATGTCTTCCAGAATAGAGCTTGTGAGAGCTCCAGGCATCAGGGATCAGCCATATGTGTTGGGCACAGATAGACCACCAGGGCCCCGGCAGAGTCAAAGAGGGGCAGTGGGTGACCAGCGTCCTGTTTCAGTGGTGAGGGTAGGTCTGCCTGCCTTGTAGTTCCCTGAAGGCTCTTGAGGGCTTTGTTTGATTCTGTTGTTCACAGTGTGCTCTAGTTTTCTACCAGAATGAATATATATAAAGTGCAGCCATATATAATTGCCAATATTTGACTGTTTGTAATGTCCAGAAATGGCAATTTTATGTGTTTCCATCTAGTATCTCTTTGGCCCAAGATGTAGTTCTGGGGACCTTGGAGAGACCTGGTGGCCCAGAGTGGGGTGTGTGTAGGGGAGGAGCTGGGGCCTTGTAGTATTGGGGACAAAGCTGTCATTTTCAGAAGCAGGAGACCTGACTGAATCGACTCCAGTTGGCCATTCACTAGCTTTGGGCAAGTCTCTCAGCGTCTCTATGCCTCAACCGCCTTGTCTGTTATTTGGACATAATTATACATGCACCATGTACCTCACAGATATTCTGTGAGGCTCACATATGTAAAAGTGTTTCTACAAATGGGAAGGGCTGTCTTTTTCGGTTAAAAAGGAATATCTAGAAACACCAAAATAGACAGTCCCCTGCCAGTCCTCTCATTGGAAGAGGGAGCCTTAAAACCAAGTCCCTGTGTCTGGATGAAAGTCAAACCATGCGATCTAAACTGTTTCTTGGAACAAGATCTGTGGTTCTCCAGCTGGGTTCCTTGGAGCGCTGGGATTCCCCAGAGGCATCTCTGAGGCAGCTGAGTGGCAGGACTCTTTGGCCACCTCTTAGACTTAAAGCAGTTTTCCGTTCCATTGGATGAATGATTCCACTGCTTGAAAAAAAAGTTTGAGAACCACCAGACCAGATGATTCTGAGAATCTATACATCTAAGATCTTGAAGATTCTATAAACCTGAGAGTCTATGGCTCTGAGTGATTCTGGGACATTCTGTCCTGCCCTCTGCGAGTCTCAGAAAGTGTGTTTGTTTCTCCTCGCTTTCCCGTGGTTGGGTTTACATGGAGAGTGTGGAGGTGGTGTGGGCTCAGGGCACTGCCCAGAAGGGTGGAGAAACCCCTCGCCCATCCAGGCCATGTACCCGTCCTCCTGGCTCCTTCTCCTGCTCCACGCCAGCTGCGGACCGGCAGGAGGATGTTTATGGACACAGTAAATGGGTTGGCGCGCCTTCCAAACAGGGGCCAGCAGAGATCTGCCAGCCGGCTGGGCGGCTGCAGGCTGACCCGTGGTTAAAGATTATCCAGCGCTGCGGATGTGCGAATCTAAACAAACAAGACTGGGGCTGACGGCAGGCCCTGCTTCAAAGGAGCCTCTGCCCCGGTTCCCAGGCCCTGCCTTGGTTACCCCGCACTGGCCGGCAACGTGTGAGGGGCTGAGTGGGTCTCTGGGCGGGAGCTGGCCCTGGTGTCCTCCACCTGGCGCCTCTTCCTCCACTCCTTTCCTTTCTCTTCACTGGTTTTGCTCAGACTGTTCTCCCCAGGCATTTGCTAATGCAGTTTTCCCACCCGAGTGACTCTCACTTCTGTCAATCCAGACCCTCTTGTCCTTCAGGGCCTGGGTCAAATCTTGTTTTTCCTGAGATGCCGTCTCTGAACAACTGTGACTGTTAGAAAAACTTTCCTTGCATGGATCCAAGTGTCCTGTACCCACTCCTTGGGGCCCCCTCTGAGCCTTCTCTTCTTTAGGATAAATCTCCCTTTTAGGATAATGCTGTCCAACTGAGGCTAAGAACTTCTGTTTCAGAGCGAGTCAAAGTAGAGGATAGATGGTCTTGAGAAGTGGTGAGCTTCCTGTCCCCAGGGGCATTCTAGCCAAGGCTGGGTGAGAAGTTGGCAGAGATAAACAGATTTCCTCATTCTCCTCTGAGGTCCTGTCTTACCTGAGGCACTAAGAATTTTGTAACAAAATTGTACTCAAATATTTTCATGCCTCCAAGCTTCAAAGCTCCCAAGGGCTACTGGCTCTCCAGGGCCCAGGTCCTGGCTCTCCCTCTCCTTAACCCCTGCCCAGGGCTGGGCACACAGGGGGTCAATGAGTAGGTGCCCTGAGTGCCACCCTGAGGGGAGGAAACCCTGGCCCAGGCCTCCCTGCCCTTTGCAGGGCCTGGCTCTTTCTGCCCGGGCCCAGGGCATCTGCAGAGCCAGCGCCAGGCACCAGATTAGGCAGGGGCTGAAGACTGACAAGTTCTCTGCTGAAAGATGGGACACGAGAGGGGAGCCAGCTTTGCAGCTTCTCCCGTGGCCCTGTGCCGCCCCTCCCCTATCACAAACACCTCCAAGTGGGCAGCTGTGTGTCCCAGGCATGGATTAAATAACTTGTTGCATCAAACGTGGGGCCACCCCACTGCTTGGGGGTCACAGGCTGGCCCTCAGGGTTTTCCAAGCTGTACCCCAGGGTGCAGTCCTGGGCTGAGGTTCAGCCCATGGTTGTTCTCCCCTGGCTTCGGGGGCCCGGACCCTTCCCTGACCTCCAGCTTGATGTGGACTCACATCAAGGTGATGTGACCTTTGCCGTCCCCTCTGTGGAGGGTGCTGTGACCAGTTCCTCCATCTCAGGTTTCATCTATTTCAGGGCCCCGGGCAGCCGGGCACACTGATGGGATGGTTATTTTGGAGCTTGCTGGTGGCCTGCAGCTGCTCCTGACCCCGAGGGGTGGAGGGGATGGGAGAGAAGACATGCTTGGGCTGGGCACTGGCCCCAGAGATTCCATTTTTAGCTGTTTCCCAGCATCTCCTGTACCTCCTCTCCTAACTCCTGTGATATTTCAACAAAGGCCAAAAGGACCTCTTTCCTACCCCTTCCCCTCTCTCTCTCTCTTTGCCCACTGTTTCTCCTCCTTTCGTTTCTAATCACCATTTGTAGCTTCTCCTTCCTGGTCTTTAGTCAGTAATGTCATTCAATGATTTTGCCCTGGGTGCTTATCATGACTGATGCAAAGTCCTAGGTTCAAAAAGTTAGTTGTCTGAGTGCAGGTGGACCTGACTTTGGTTGATAAACTCAACCTGAGCAAATGGTAATAACTGAAGTTATCAAGTACCCAGGTGCCAGGGGCTTCTCAATCTACCTCTGATCCCTGCGATAACATCGCAAAGCAGGTAGTAGTACCCCTGTTCTCATGGTGAGTGATCGCGGGCTGGAGGACAGTTGCTTACCCACAGGCCACCAGCCAAGTGCTGGATCAGACATTTAAACCCAAAGCCCATGCATATTCTTCTGAACCATGTAGCGTGGAAGCAATAACAGTGGCTCATATTAACCTCGTGATTATTATGTGCCAGGTACTCTACTAGGTGCCCTAGGTACTGTATTCCACCTTGTCTTCTCAGCATCCCTTCCGAGGGGAGTATTAGAGTCCATATTTTATACCAATAAGTAAATGCTGATTTCACTGCTAAAGAAGAGAGGCCCAGAGGGGTTAAGCTATTTGCCCAAGGTCATACGGCCAGGAAATGGCAGAGCTAGGATTTGAACCCAAGCTGATGACTTCAGCGTCCTTGCACTTAACTATGCTCCTGTCTTGCCTACCAGTATATGGATTTTGTTAACCAAAAAACCTAAAATACTTTTAGGTTGCATTATGAGAAGTTTAGTGTACTTATCAGGGGAGGTGTGATGGCCGCATTGTGCCTTGAGCTGGTCAGGGCACATCTGGAATACTGAGTCTGGTTGTGTTCATTGTCTAAGAGGTGGGAAGGTGTGTGGGGAGTCTGAGTATTCCCTGAGGAAAGCGGTCCTCAGTGTGGGGCTGAGAGGCAGCCCCAGAGGTAGTAGGTATAAATACAGGGAGGTCATGACTGAGTGAGCCCTAGAAAGTAAACTGTATAAAAAGCAACTCGTGATAGGTGTGTGTTTATATGTACAGATTTGTGTGGCGTGATTGTTTTATTTAGGTTGATATGCAGGCTACTCATTTTCATTATCTAGCAATTTTGTATAAAAATAGCAAGTAATTTGTAAACACTGCCAGAATATTTTCTAGCTGGTTTGTAATTTTTTAAGAGTTATTTTGTTTGTGTTTGTTGTCATGGTGGCGGTTCTTGTGTTGATCTTTATTGTAAGTGTAGATCTGTAAATTCAAATGCAGTATTTAAAGCTTCAGCATGACACCTTGTGTGTATGAGAGGAGGGATTTGAAGGAAGATGCCTTGAAGAGAGAGTTGGGTGGCAGTTGTCAGTTGTGGGAATTTCTTTTCCTATGGGGTATGTGATTTTGTCAAAAGGAAGTATTTCTCCCAAAATTGGGAGTAGGCAAACTACCAATCAGTTAAGCTTTGTGTGTATGCTAGTTTAAAAAAGATAATATGTAATATAATGTTAAAAAAAAAGCTTTTATGGTAGATTTTGTAAATTTGTTACAGGGTAACCTGTTTTCTAGCTGTGATCTTACCACTTCAAATGGGTGTAATTTGAATACATTTTGTATGGTAAAGGATCAATAAAATGACTTTTTTAAGAGTTCAAAAAAAACAAAAACAAAACAGGGCGGTAGATTTCAGTTTAAGAGCAGGAAACATTTTCCTAAAGACAGAGTAGCTCAGCAGTGGCACTGCTGGGAGGTAGTGGGTATATCCAAGCAGAAGAGGACTCCTGAAGGGGCGGAGAGCAGGAGAGCTCACATTCCAGCCCCATTCAGGAGTCTGTTCTGAGCGTCTGCCCAGCTCCATGGGCTCTGGCCTGATTGTCCTGAGCGTGTGGGATGGGCTGGAGAGAGGAGTGTGGAGTGTGTGTGTGTGGGCCCCCATGACAGCCTTGTTCCCATAGGCCCGGCTGGGCATCTCTGAGCCACTTGTTTCCTCCTTCCCCATCCCTTCTCCTTTCTGTCCCCAACCCTCTGGACTCCTCAAGGGCCGCTGCCTGGAATCCCTAAGGGGTGGGGGAGCAGGGGCTGTTTCCTGGGGTCCAGGTCAGCCCACAGCCCTCCTCAGCCCCCCGCTATTGTCTCCCGTGTCTTGCCCTCCTCGCCTCTGCCTCTCCGCAGCCCCCCAGCTTCTCTGCACCATTACTGTCACAGAGTCAATTCCCTGGAATAATCACATTTTCCGGTCGGCTCCCTCCTCCTTGCCAAACAAGATGCTGGGAATCCTGACCAGCCAGGCCCCAAGAGGCTTCTCCAGAGAAGCAGGAGCCTTGGGGGGAGGGCCGGCCCAGCACCCTCTCCTTGCTGGGGTCCAAACAACACTGTTCCTGGAAAGGGCAGGGGAGCTGGGGGGGAACAAAGAGAGAGAGGCTTTAGAGAGCGTCTCTAGATTCAGCTGGAGCTGAATTCTGGCCTCTGAGGCCCCTACCAGTCCAGTCCCCCAAGCTTTGCTCTCACACCAAGCACTCCAGCAGCCCTTACTCAGTTCCTGGAGAGAAAGCACAGATTCTCCCTGGGGGAGGCTCAGAGAAAAGCCTCCTGAGAAGGGATTGGCCCATGATGTGAGCTGCGGTGGTACTAGCCAAATGTAGGGACTCCCACAGAAAGGGTTCAGTAAACAAGGAGGGCCCGAAAGTGGAGAATGTGGCGTTGGGAGTTGGACAGATCTTGCTTTAATCCTGGATCTGCCACTTCGTGGCTGTCACATAACAATTCCGAGCTTTATCTGTACAATGGGAACAACTTCATGGGATGTTTTAAGGATGAAATGCAGGGGTAATTCATTGCAACTGATGACTTTTATTACAAATTATAGGACTCCATAAAGCAGAGATAACCAGCCATTTAAAAATGGTATCAAAAACATGGTTATTAGTGTAGAAAGGTATTCAGGACACAGTAAATGGAAAAGCTAGTTTTGAAAAGAAAATTTGTATAGCAGAGTTCTTCGCCTGGACTTGATGCCCTGAAATTATCCACGGAATTTAGGGAGAACATTCATTTTTCTGAGAAGATAGATAAAAGTTGCGACATTTTCAGAGAGTTGTTACCCGTTAGAGTTAGTTTAAAACTACTGGCATTTATATAGCATGATTCAATTTTTGTTTTAAAAAAAGAAATAACTAAAATATATTGAAAAAAGGCTGGAAACTCATACATCTAAATATTAATAGTATTTTCCTCTGGATGGTGGGCTGACAGGAGATTACTTTTTCTTTTTGCTGAACTGTCTTTTCTACAAAATACAGTCTGTATTACTTGCATGACTAAAAAGAGAAAGGGTTTGATTTCCAGTTGTCAGTTTTGAAAGGATAGCTTGGATAAATTCACTTAACTTCTCAGCCTCAATGTCCTTCCGTGGCAATAACTTCACAAGGTAATTGTTGGGGTAAGAACGTCTCTTTGCAATTTGTGCAGAGAGGCGTTCTGGGCGGGGCGGGGGGTGGTGGTTCCCTCTGGCCTCCCAGACGGGTAGGATGTCAACATGCATTCAACAAATATTATTTACTGTTATTTACAATTATTATTTACTTCTAAGTGCTGGGTGCTCTTCTGGCTGCTGGGATAAAAACCCAGGAGGGCCCCAGGAGTTAGAAAAAAAAATCCAATTTTAATAAGCATACAATTTAGAAGTAATCATGTTTTTAGTTTTGGTGTCCTTCCTGCCGGCCTTGACCCTTTGCTTAAACAAATACGTAGTTAGAAGTCCTGCACAACGTTATGTCCTAGCATTTTCTGTGCCATTAGAAACCCGGTGCGTCTTACTGGTGCGCGCTTTAAAGACTAGTGGGAGGAGGTGCGCAGGCGATGGGGACTGGGCGCTGTGGCCCGCGTGATGGTCGCCCTGTCTCCCTCCCTGCCGCAGACAGCGAGCTGGTGCTCCCGGACTGCCTGCGGCCGCGCTCCTTCACCGCCCTGCGGCGGCCGTCGCTGCGACGTGAGGCCGAGGAAGCGCGCCTCTCCGTGAGCCTGTGCGACCTCAACGTGCCGGGCGCGGACGGCGACGAGACCGCGCCGGCCGCTGGCTGCCCCATCCCGCAGAACTCGCTCAACTCCCAGCACAGCCGCGCTCTGCCAGCGCAGCTCGACGGTGACCTGCGCTTCCATGCGCTGCGCGCCGGCGCACACGTCCGCATCCTGGACGAGCAGACGGTGGCGCGCCTGGAGCACGGGCGCGACGAGCGCGCGCTCGTCTTCACCAGCCGGCCCTTGCGCGTGGCCGAGACCATCTTCGTCAAGGTCACGCGTTCGGGCGGCGCGCGGCCTGGCGCGCTCTCCTTCGGCGTCACCACGTGCGACCCCGGCACGCTGCGGCCAGCCGACCTGCCTTTCAGCCCCGAGGCACTGGTGGACCGTAAGGAGTTCTGGGCCGTGTGCCGCGTACCCGGGCCCCTGCACAGCGGCGACATCCTGGGCCTGGTGGTCAACCCCGACGGTGAGCTGCACCTCAGCCACAATGGCTCCGCGGCGGGCATGCAGCTGTGCGTGGACGCCTCGCAGCCACTCTGGATGCTCTTCGGCCTGCACGGGGCCATCACGCAGATCCGCATCCTCGGTGAGTGCCCCTGGCCACGTGCCCGCCTCCCCCAAGGTGCACCCAGAGGCTGGCGCCTCCAGACCCAGCCTTCCCTGGAGGAGGGGCGTGTCTGGGTAGGGGGAAAGAGCGCCCACCCCGCCCTTCATGGGGTCTAGTCAAGGAGTCACAGACACCGAAGATGAGTTCTGGGTGGGACTCAATTATCTAGTCCATAGTTCTCAGATCTCACCAGATAAACCCTGGAGAGGGGGAGAAAAGTGGGGAACACTGAGTTTCACGCTCAGAATCTGATTCACCCACATTCCCACAGATACGTAAACAGTTCTCTTACACATTGCCCAGTGGCCATTTAAAAATGGGAAAAAAGAAAATTGTTTCCACCAGCAGCGAACTTTTTGAGGCTCAGTTTCCATTTCTCCTAAAATGGTAGTAAAGTTCTCTGCCTCTAAGGGTGGTTGTGTGTCTAAATAAGAAAAAGAGGTTGGTATGTCAGTAGCCAGGTATCTCTGCAGGGTGGTGCCTAGATTGGGGGTCTGTGGGGAATCCCCGAGCAGAGGGCCTTGGAGGAAAGGGGGTTGCAGATGTCTGGGCCTTCCTGGGTTTGAATGGACAGAGCTTGAATGGACTGGGTGATGCGGACTTGTGTAAGCCATGTTTCCCAGAGTGTTCTGCAGGATAGGTGTCCATTGAAAACGGGTCCTTGGCTCTAAAATGTTTGGGAAATACTGAGTCTTAAAAAAGAAGTTGGGGCTTCCCTGGGGGCGCAGTGGTTGAGAGTCCGCCTGCCTATGCAGGGGACGCGGGTTCGTGCCCTGGTCCGGGAAGATCCTACGTGCCGCGGAGCGGCTGGGCCCGTGAGCCAAGGCCGCTGAGGCTGCGCATCCGGAGCCTGTGCTCCGCAGCGGGAGAGGCCACAACAGTGAGAGGCCCGCATACCGCACAAAAAAAAAAAAGAATAAATATAAAAGAAGGCGGTTCTTTACTGTAGAACTTCTCAGAGCCTTTAATATACAATGTGAACCTTTAGGAGAGGGTGGTGGTGGTTATGGTGTCCAGCTTTTCCAAGCTCGTTTGACCAGAAATCTTTTTTTTTTTTTTTTTTACATGTATCTTCAGGAACCTCTGTTACCCCAGAGTGAGCAGGTGTTCATGCTTTCCAAGTGCTGGTCTGCTCTGCAGCAGCATTAGACTCACTCGGAGAACCTACTACAGTGCAGATTCTTGAATCCCACCTCCAGAGATTTTGATTCTGTAGATCTCGGATTAGGTCCTGGGCATCTGAATTTTTTTTTTTCCTCAGCAAGTTTGCTTAGACACATTTGGAGACCCCTGGGTCTCACAGCCCCTGACCTAGACCTCACCCCAAGAGGCTTCATAGACAAGATATAATGTGTGTATGTGAGTGAGCATGAGTTTATGCTGTAAGATTGGCATACCGTGTCTAGGCACACGTGAGTAACTAAATGTATGCGTATTTGTGTATGTAATGCTGTTGGTGATTGTGGGAGTGTGTGAGAGTTTTGTGAAATCAGATAAAATCAGTGGAGACTTCCTCCTCTGGAAAGAGACCAAATGAAGATGGAGTGTAAAATAAATTTTAAAAGGAATGAAAAGAAATGGGGCTGGGGTGCTAAGAAGTTAGGATTGAGGGAAGATAAGTCAGGAAGGAGGTGAAAAGAAATCAGGCTAGATGAAAAGCCATCAATCAGTAAGGAAGGAAATTGGGGTGAAAATTCAGGATGGAATAAAAACAAACCGGACTGGGGTGCAGAAAAAAAAATCAGGTTGAGGTACACAGATATTTGGCTACATTCACCAGGAGACACTGTTCCTCAGATGAAGGAAATAACATAATGGCAAGGTACTCTCTTGCCTCAGCACCATCTAATAATAGATAAGTAGCTTTCCAGTGAAGCTTCTGTTGCCCAAAGAAGCTTACTAGACTGGAGCAAAGGAGAAGCTTAAAAACAAACAAACAAAAACAACCCAGGACTTAAATGTCCCCAAAGGGAAGTAGGTCAAAGTGGGTATTGAAGAATAATCATTCAGAATTTAATATATGCTAAACAGAGTGCTCCTGAGCTGTTTGGAGAATTGGGCATCTCAACTAACAAATTGGTGTTAGGGGATCCTGACTGACCTTAAAGGAAAAACAAATCAGTAACAGTGTGCGAAGGATAATTATTTACCTTATAGAGGAATGCTTTGCTTTATTGAAGGCCTAAGTGAAGTAAGAATGGAAAGATATTTCCTTCACTCCAAAACTACAGTCAATTTCATGCTTAATGGTGAAACATTAGAAATATTCTTATTAAAGTCAGGAATATGATAGAGATGCCTTATAGTATTGTTCTGAAAATGCTAACCAGTGCAATAAAGCAAGAAAAGCAAATAGGTATGAATTTCTGAAAGGAGATGATTATTAACTTGAAACCTGTTAACACTAATAAGAGAAATCCTATGGACAGCTAATGAATATTCTTAGGAACAGTGAGTATTAAATGAATTAGAATGAATAACCAGTAGTAAAAAATATCTCACTGGGCACTTATTTATGTGTAGGGCATTATGTTAGGGCCTGTGGGAGACTTACAGGTGAATCAGACTTCCTGCTTTCAGGAAGCTCAAGGTTTAAGTAGGGAAACAAAGTTACGTTCCTGGGCAAAGAACAAATAATTTCCTATCCTCTGTGGTTTTTTATTTCCGTGAATGGCGTGTGTGGCTGCTCAGTGCTAGATAGAGATATGTGGTTGTCGGGGGGGTGGGGTCAAGGCTGTCCAGAGGAGGGGGTTGAGGATAGCCCCAAGAGACTCCCTGGACAGTTAGCTCTTTGAAGGCAAAGGCTCTGTCTGCCTCATTCCAGTTTTATATATACACAGTGTCTGGTACCTGGTAGGCTCTCAGCAAGAACTTGTTGAAGGGAGGAGGCAGGGAGGGATGGAAGGGAAGAGGAAAGTGAGGGAAGAAAGGAAGGAAAGAAGGCTGGGCAGATCAAGTGTGGGAGATGGTGTGGAGTATTTCGAAGATGCCAATGCAGAGGAGAAGGCGGGTGATAGCATGGGGCTCTGACTAAGATGGTGAGGCCAGGGCTTGAAGGGCCATGCTAGGTGGGAGGAAGGCGGCTTTGTTCTCTGGCATGGGAAACCTTGAAGGTGAGGGAAGCATGGGGAAGGGTGGAGGTGGGATTCTAGGCAGGGGGCTTGTTTGGAGACGGCAGATGCAGTAACACCAGAGCGTGATGCGTGTGGCCCTCCAATTTGTAGGCGGGAACAGAGAGCTGGGGCAGGGTGCTGAGCCAGTCGGTGGAGTCCCACCCTGAGCCTTATGGCTGGGCCGTGTGGTCAGGCTGTACCACCCATTTTTCTCCTGGGAACCTAACAGAGGGGTGGAGATTCGAGCTTTCTCCCAGTGGGCCTCTGAGTGGCTAGTGTGTCCCTCCCTCCTTCCCACCCTTTCTGCAGGCTCCACCATCCTGGCAGAGCGGGGCATCCCATCACTCTCCTGCTCCCCTGCCTCCACACCAACCTCGCCCAGCGCCCTGGGCATCCGCCTCTCTGACCCCTTGCTCAGCACATGCAGCTCTGGACCTCTGGGGAACTCTGCTGGCGGTAAGTAGGCTGACCCCTCCAGTTCCATGGTGACCATGCCAGGCCTCCCACCCTGAGGACCCCATCCCCACCCTCGCCCTGGCTGAGGCAGGCATGCAGCCTCTGTATCAGGACTGGGCCCTGGAGGAGCTGGAGATGGGCCCAGTGAGCCCTGGTTGAGCGGTAATTTCCGGGGTGTATCCCATCCTGTCCCCCAGCTGGGCAGCTTTCTCCAAAGGACTTCTTTAGCACAAAGAACACCAAAGGGTAACTCAGGAGGGGCCTTCCTTAAATGGCTTGGGGCCCCCTTCCTTCCTCCATCCCTCCCTCCTCCTCTCAATGCCTCATGGACACCCTGGCCCCTGGTCTGGGCACTGAGGGGCCAGAAGTGGGGCTGTCCAGAGTGTATCCTCTCCTCTCTTGTGCCCAGGAAGCTGGGTGGTAGGTTAGACAGGCCGATCCTGATAAATGGAGGGGGAGAGGCCAGGGGGCTCTCTTCATGAACCTGGGACCAGGCTGGGCCATGTCTCCTCCTGACTGGTTTCCCCTTGCCCCCAGGGACGGCCCCCAACTCACCGGTGAGCCTGCCAGAGTCGCCAGTGACTCCAGGCGGGGGCCCGTGGAGCGATGAGTGCACCATTTGCTATGAGCACGCGGTGGACACGGTCATCTACACATGCGGCCACATGTGCCTCTGCTATGCCTGTGGCCTGCGCCTCAAGAAGGCTCTACACGCCTGCTGCCCCATCTGCCGCCGCCCCATCAAGGACATCATCAAGACCTACCGCAGCTCCTAGCCCGTCGTGGTGCCCTACCCCTCACGCCCACCTCCTCAGACTCCGGCCCAGCTCTACCTGAGGGGCAAGTCAACAGGGCCCCTTCTCTTCTTCCTCATTTTGGAAATTCTTTTCCCTTCTCGTTAAAACATGGGAAACAGCCCCCGAAGGTTTGGGGAGGAAGGGGTGTCAGGCAGGGAGGTGGGGGCAGAAGCCAATCGCCTGCTCTTCCCTGCACGCCGAGGGGCTAAACCGGGGTCTCAGCTTCTCCTGATCCTTCCCCATCCGGGGTAGATTCCCAGGAGGTCCTTCTAGCCTGTGTGGCACCTTTGTGAGAATTAGAAAGTGTGTCCCTTCCTCTGGGCAGATGTGGCCCTGAGCCCAGACATGGGGCTTGGCTAGTGGAGTGTGGACTTGGACTTCAGCCTCCATTTTCTCCCTCAGCCAACTGCCCTTGAGCAGTGCACAACCTGTGCAACAGCAGCCCTAGGCAGGCAGCTCCTGAGCTGCTGCCTTACTCTCTGACCTACACCTACCTTCTCCTTCCTTTCTTCCCTGCCCCTTGGGCCTGGAAGCCAGGGGTAAGAAGGCCAGTGGATACCTCTCATATCCTGGGCAGGCTGCAGCCTCCATGCCATGTCCATCTCCCACTCACCCTGGATGGGTGGACCGACAGGCTACAGAAGCCTTCAGGTTCTGGGTCCCTAGCCCCCTGGCCTGGTTGAGATGTGGAGGGCCCCTTTCTGGTCATAGCCTGTCTGCCCCAGTCATCTTGCTGGATGCTGCTGCCCAGGGGCAGCCCCTTGGTGTGGGCTGGAGAGCAGGGTCTGTCTTCTGTCAGGCTCTCTTAAGAACAGGTTTGCAGCTACCCTCTGTGACCTCTCCTCCCCCATTTCAGTGCTATTCTGGGCCGGGCTGATACTCATAGAGGCTGTAGCATCCCCTACAGGAGAGGGCAGGGCCCTGGGTTGGGAGTAGGGGTTCCCTGGAGTAAGAACAGGCTTTTTCTGTATTTTAATTTATTTATTTATTGGGTTTGTAGGGGTTATTTGGCAGGGGGTGGGGACTGAATCCCCATCCCCCAGACCCCTAGAAATGCTGCCCTGGTGGACGGAGTGCCTGGTTAGAGGGGTCAGCAGAGGTAGTCATCACTCAAAATCTTCCCCAGACTGCAGCCCAGAAGTCCATAGCCAGCTCTGCTTACCATGAAGTAGAACTCCAACGGGGCTGAAGTGGGAGGCCTTCTGACAAATTGTATCCCTTTTATAGAGAGGGCAGCAGAGCCTCTGCAGTGCCCTGGGACTAGGGGATCACCCCAGAACGACAGAATGCCCTTCTTCTTGGTCTGGAGCAGGGTTATCATAATTGGCTCATTAGACATCACGAGGCCCAGGAGTTCCCTCCTCCATAAGGACATAACGTTCTGGGCAGGCTGAGGGAGGGAAGGCCAGCTGGCCTCATCATTGTAGGGGTAGGGAGCCTGTTCTTAGGCTCTCCGGTCCCAGGAAAGAGGAGAAGGGAAGGGGCTGGGTCCCAGCACCTCTAGGTTCTTAGTCCTGATGCCGGGGTGAGGGAGTGCCCCCCGCAGCTGCTCTTAGGTTATAGTCATCTCAGCCCTGCACGCCCTGTCCTGATAGGCCATGGCTGGGCCAATCTCAGCCCTGCACGCCCTGTCCTGATAGGCCATGGCTGGGGCCAGCTCTCAGAGTCCTGGCCTAGTCTCCCCCCCGAGCCTCCCGGCTCTCGTCCCCCTCAGATAGTTTTTTACGCCTGTCGGAGACTGCTTTGCCGTATGGCTGGCAGAGCGTGGGATTCTGGACCTGGCCACTGACCAGTTGTGTGGCCCTGACCAGGTCATAGCCTCTCTGAGCCTCAGCTGGCACCTCTGTAAAGTGATTGTTGGGGTCGGGGGGGACTTTCCTTGTGACTCTCGGGGGTTCTCTGGTGGGGGCTGCTATGGGGTGGTGTGGTGGGACAGTACAAGGAGGGGGTCAGGATGCCAGGCGGGCCCTGTCTGCACCTGCCTGGCAGGGGAGCCCCAGTCCTACCATGGGTCTCCCTCCCCACTGACCCTGTAGACCCCTTCTGTGGGAGGGGGGGTGAGGTGGGGCTGGTGTGGCCCCACCCAGTCAGGGGTCCCCTCTCAGGTAAGGAGAGTTCCTACATGCAGGGGCTGTGCAGCCTGCGCGCCGGGGAGGGGAAGCCACCGTCCCGTTGTCTCTGCTGGCCTGGGGGTAGCTGCTGCCTCCTCTGTGAACGTGGGTCGCCGTGATTGATGATTGTGAATAAAGGTGATATCGTACCAGCCTGAGGGCTGTGCTGTGCAGTCTGGAGGGCTGGCGGCAGAGGGCAGGCGGGCGGGTGGGTGTGCGGGAGGGGAGTCAACGATCAGGAAAGACTCCCTGGAGAGAGCAGGGGAGGGGGAGGCGGCTGGAGCGTGACCTGGGGCTTGGAGAGCAGGGGCCAGAATGCCAGGCGAGCCTCACTGTAAGCTGAAAGGGAGGCTCTACTGCCCCTCGGTGGCCTCAGGTCCCTGGGTCCGGGAGGAGCAGGAGTCCGTGGCGCTCCCGAGGCTGAGCTGGGTCTAAATCTGGAGTGCAACCTTTGTGGAGGGGCAGCGCCACCTAGGGGCTAAAGGGTGGCAGGCGCTGTGCTGAGCTCCCCAGAACAGGGCCTGCCGGTCTCTCACCCCAAGCCCAGACCTGGAAGCTCAGCTGCCGCTCCCGCTGGCCGGTGCGGAGGCCTATGCCAAATGAGTGGCACAGCTAGGAGGAAACGGGAGGCCTCGGTCAGGGACCTTCGGAAAAACTTTCTAGATGGGCTGAGTACCTCTGGGTGGCGGTAGAAGCTGGAGTGCTGGACGGGGTCCGGGCACAATGTGGGAGTTGCACACATTTGGCAGGCTGGGCCTCAGAGGGACATGGGATGCTTGCCTTCCTCTCTCCTGGGAGGATGCTCTAGCTGCCCAGCCTCTGCTTGGCCTTGAACAGCCATGTACTCCCCACACCAGGACTGCCCAGCCCTGCTTACTAGAGTCCAGCAAAAGTAGGGGAGGGTCAGGGGCTCTAAGCTGAGGGGCCATGTAGGCCCACTGAATGTGGCTTTTTGGCCCCAAGATCTGTATCCCTCTCTAAAAGCCTTGGCCACTGCCCAGAAAGCCTCCCGAAGGCGGGGTGGTGGTGGGGGATTTGAGCACGCTTCTCACCGGCGACAGTGGGAACTTACCTGTCCCCCCACCCCTCCAGTGTCCTCAGAGGGCCCGGACCCTGCAGTTCATGTTTCATTTGGGGTGATACGGCTTTTGCCACTCAGCTGGGTATGTTTTCTTGTGGCAGGGAGAATCGGGAGGTGATTCTGTTCAGTTAAAAAGGCAAAAACTTTATTTAGTTTTCAGGGAAATACAAGATGCATGTAAACATAAACAAAATACAAAACAACCCAAATCTTACAGTCTAGAAGCATGCCAAGACAGAGTATTTTCTGCAGACCAAAGAATCCCGTCAAAATGATAAAGGACACCTGGAAAGCGGCAGGTCAAGGGGCTGGGTCCCTTCCCCAAGGACGCTGCATTTTTGTGATGAGAACAATTCAAAAAAAAAAAAAAACCCACTATTAAAAATATTAGAAACATGGAGAGAGTTTAGCACCACCATTGATCCTGGAAATTTTTTAGCACTCAAATTGACAGCACCGGATTCGCTGCCCTTTTCTGAAATTTCTCTGCTGAGGGGGAAGAGGGAACAACCTCCTTCAGACCCCACAGATCCCACTAGGAGCCGAGAGGGGTTGAGTGGACACGGTGAGGAGTGCCCAGAGGCATCCAGCAGTTCACATGCAACCATGCAGTGCACAAACCCACGCTTCACGAACCTGCCACTAACATCTGCCTTGTTCAGAAGTCACCTTCATGCAGACCTGTAAACTGGCCCTGACACCCTTCTGCCATCCTGTGTCCCGGATTTAAAGAAAACCTGTTGCAGAGAACAAGCTGTAGATTCAAGAATGGTGGCTCTCTTTACCCTTCTTTCTCTGAAATGCTTAAGAGCAGTATGCCTCGGTCACAGGCCACTAAACATGATGAGTGCATTGCACTCCACCTTCTAAGTCACACCACTGAGGCAGGCTCAGCAAACTGAACCACCACAGGCATCACTAGAGATACTTCAGAATAATTGGTGTCAACAGAAGAGCAAACGAAGTTGTCTTCCTCCCAGATATGCTTGATGGTGTCTGGACCCCAAGGTTCCAGTTTGGGGGTGGTGGGTCCCTACTACGTGACCCATTATGGTCACTGGTCTCTGATTCAAGCAATTTGAGAGGCTCGCTCTGGATTGGACAAAGGGAGGTGGGCAAACCCAGCCTGGAACCTGAGAGATGGATGAATGTTCTGGAGCCAGGGCCTCAAACTCAAAGACTGGTTTGTTGCTGGCAACTTCCCGCTTTCCACTAAGTAAATCAATGACCATTAAGAACCCGCTGGGGACCCAGCTTGTGGCCCAGCAAGTAGCTGTTTCCTGAGGCCAGCTTCTTCTACAGCCAAATCTTGGGGCTTTTCCAACCTGTTCTGGCTGGACCCTTGGGTGTTGAATCACTAAATTCCCTCCCTACCTGCTCTCTTCCTGAAACACTCAGAATAGACTTCCTCCTTCTTTCTAATAAAGATGAAACTCCAGACTCCAAACCCTCTCTCAACCTTCTCATACTCTTCCCTTTCTGCCTAGCAGACCTCCTCTTCTGGAAGCCTCCTCCTTGGGGAAAGGGCGGTAAGCCCCAGCCACCCCAAACACGCGCACACTCATCTTGCCGACGTGCCTCTCACTCACCTCCAACGTGCTCAATCCATACTTTTGCTTTAAAACGATAATTCTTCCTTTCTCTCTTGCCTCCTGAGGTCCAGCCCATTAGCTAGGATGGAAATGGGAGCAAAGGAGGGACCTTCATCGTAGGGACCCATTCTCTAAGGCCACTAAGTTCTGGGATGGGAGAGGGGGCTGATTGTCAAGGTCAAGTGCAAACTCAAGATTAAAAAGATAGGCTCCGCGAACGGGGATGGCATGGTAAAACCAACATTATAGGCAGCTGGGGACCAAGGCCCGGGAAGACAGAGTCCTCTGCCCAGTCTATAAGCACCAGTGTGCCCAACTTCTGGCCTGAGGACCCAGGTGCACAGGACAAAACAGGAGGGATGCTAATGTCAGTGGGGCTGTTCTTCCTGAAGTGCAGCTATAGGTCACTGACCTTGCTCTGTCACTGGCTCTGATCACAGAGCGTGAGAACCAGGGGCTGCCCCAACCAGAGATCATGATTTAGACAAAAAGCTCAGTGATGTCAAGGGGGAGCCCTCCACATGATTCCCGTGAAGCGTTCAGTCAGGCCTGCAGTCTAGACCAGGGGTGCTGACGTACACGCACGGGTAGGTCCACTGAGCTCACTGTCCAATTTCTCGCCCCGACCAGCCTGATCCACCCTCAGCAACATAAGAACTGAGGGCCAGCTGCTCTCATGACATGGGGATTCCCACAGTGGCGATATGCATGGCAAAGGCTGGGCGTCAGCCTACTAGAGACACTGTGCAGGTGGCAGCCCCATCTGACCGCCTCGGCACTTCCACACCCAGTGGCGGCACCTTTCCACATCTTCATTTTGGAGCCCGGGACGATGGCCTAGGCGGCTTCTGCTAGATCTGTTAATGCCAGTGTGAAGTTTCCAACTAAATACTTAATAAAATAATTACCAAAAAAAAAAAAAAAAGACACATTGCACTCTCCAGCCAGAATTACACGTGTGAATAACACATACACTTGCTGCCAGAAGCTGCGAGTCCTTTGGGGCCTGCCCAATGCCAAGGACTTGTTCAATGGAGACAGCTTGCCCAGTACTTTTTTCCTCTAACCCCATGTTCTTTAGTTCAAGTGGGAATGACCAACACTCTCACACACGCACTCGAATGCACATACACACACACTTCCTCAACAGCACACAGCCCTCAAAAAAGTGAGGGAATCTTAATTCTTTAGCACTGTGGATGGTTCTCCTTCCAGAGAGCTCTGCATCAGGATTCTTGAAGATTGGACCTATAGACGTATACACTCCAAGGAGAGCCACCCCCACACGGGGGCATGGTCCCGCTCTGGGCGCCAGGCTCCTATTTGTACAGAAATTCACCGAACGGGATGGAGCAGCAAGCGTACAGTACTGGAGGTGGAGGGGATGAGCCCGCAAGGATGTCCCTGTCGCCCTGAGGGGCAGAGCTTTGGACCCAGAGACTTCCCGTCCTGTCCCCTCTCTACTGGCACCCAGGTAGGAGGCGGCGGCTTGGTACCTGTTGTGGGAAGTTCTGTCTGCAGGGACCTCAGCAGGCTCCTCCGACGCTTCTCCAAGACCTTCTGGGGACTGTCGGGGTGTTGAGCAGAGGCAGGGCTCACGCCTTGCTCGGGCTGAAGTCATTGAGATGAATGGGTGGCCCTGGCTCAGCACCAGGCCCAGCTGCAGGCTTGTGGGAATTGGTGCGTCACTGGGGAATGCTGGGCTCAAGGCACCCACATCCCTGCAAAAGGGTTTGATTACATCGAGGGTTCCTGCCCATAAACTGAACTTGAGGTTACGTAGTTTTAGAAAGACTCAAACATACATCAAAAGGATCGTGGCCCAAACATCAAGAGATTGGCGTGAGAGGGCTGCTGAGGGTTATTTTTGGGACAGGTCTTTCTGAGCAGCTGGCTGAAAAACAACGGAAATGAAAACAAGGAGCGGTTCCTGGAGGCCCTTGCTTTGTGCCTGGGGCTGGGGCCCCGGGGAGGCCAAGTGCCCCATGCTACTTCCCTGAATCCCTCTCTTCTGGGTGGACAACACCCAGCAGAAGGGGATGCCCTCTGGCGGGGACCCCTGCCATCTTGCCAGGGAAGGGGGAAGGGGAGGAGGGGTAAAAAAAAAAAAAAAAAAAAAATCAATACCCAGGTCACCTATAGGCTCCGCAGCTACGACTCCTTCCAGGAGCCCCACCTCCCCTAGCGAGAGACGGGGTTGCTGGCTCTCCCGCCACCGTCCCAACAAGCCCTGGCATCCCTCTTGATAATATTGCACTTTTCCTGTCTCTCAGATTGTTTTCATTTTCGATTGAGAATGCAAAGTATTTGGAGCGGGTAGGGGAAGTGAGTAACCTTAAAGAAATAATATATTAGTTAAATACAAAAACAGGAAAAGTAGGGGTTACTTTATCTTTTTTTCCATAAAAACAAAACAAACTACCAAACCAAGGTCTAAACTTAAATAGTTCTACACCTATTCTGCAAATACTAGTAATATGAAAATAATGCTTGACCGAAATTCCCTTGTCTTTTTTCCTTAGATGATAATAGTAACATGCCTTGCTGAGGAAAGCAATGGATATAAATGCCAGTAAAATATGCTGCTCTAACATCTGAAAGTGATTAAAACGATTCTATATAATGCCTTCGTCAAGATGGAGCATGGAGGAGGAAGAAAGAGGACCCTGTGGGGCTAGGCTGGGGGTGAACGGCGCTGAGGGCTGGCCGGAGGGCCCAGCCACAGCTGGGGCAGATGGCACACCTGCTGTTCAGGCTGCCCCCTCCAGCTCCCTCTTGCGACCCTCGTGGGAACAGCACGATGGGGCCAGGGAGCCCAGCCAGGCCCCTGTTACAAAGTGGGAGAGAGATGAAGACATCTTTTTCCCTTGTAATAAAAGAAAAAAGTCTTTAAACTGAAAGAAAAAGCACCAAATGATGCATCTTCGGGCATTATATAAACCTCAATAATGACCTCAGAAGGGCTCATTTTGATTAAAGTTGCAGTATACAGCAATACAACGTCATTTCACATTTTCAATCGCAACTAATGGAAAACTAGGTTTGGACACTGCTGAGATTTTTTTTTTTTTAACCTTTTAAAGTCCGATCTGGTTTTCCTCCAGATGGGTCAGAGCCACAGACCCCTCCCTCCTCTACCTGCTACCAGAAGTACCCTCCAACATCACAAAGCAGCTCAGTAGCTCTAGGGAAAAGCCCTCTTGCCCTGGGCAGGGCTAGGAGTCCAGGGGCACAAGGCCTGGCATCCCCTGGCCATGTCTGAGAGGGACTGGCATGCACCCTTCTTGCTTCAAGTATTAATATTCTCTTTGGGTTTGCAGGGTTTGTGCTGTGCTGTGAGTAAGGGGGTGACGGTGAGGGGCAAGGGGCGAAGACGGGGCATGGCAATCCCTGTTCACTGCCCAAAGCTACATGCTGTCAACAGGTGGCAGCATTCTCTACTTTTCCTGGATGCCTGAGCAACCCCCAGCCATCCTTAGGGCTGGATGTCACATTGTAAACATGATGACCACACTATAAACTCTAGCGGGGCTGGGGAGGAGTGCAGGGGTGGATGCAATGGGGAGGTCTGCCGTTAACTAGCTATGTGATTTGGGGAAAGCTAATTCCTGTCTTTGGGCTGCAGTAACAAGAGGGTATGGGTTGGAGTGACCCTGAAGGTCACTTATAATGACTCTATCACTTAAGGGCACTGGGGATTAAGGAGAGAGGGTCCTTGGGGGGCTGGGAGAACATCTGCCTTGTGGGTGGTGGAAAGTCCCACAAGGCAGTGCAGTGAGGAAGGGCAGGGAAAGGCAGGCTCTGGGGAGCACTGTGGTCCAGTCCGACTGAGATGCTCTGTGCTTGGCAGATGCGTCCTGCACTCCTTCCTGGCCTGGCTGGCGTGTTACTGATTGAACTGGCTCAGTGCAGACGTTGAGGAGTGAGGCCGCTGGGGCCTTCCCCCTGGAAGATAGCTACGTGGAAGGTCCTTTAACCCGACAATCACTCTACTTTTAAATTTTATTTTAAATAATCATAAATTACTTTTTTTTCTTTTAATAAATATGTGCTGCTTAAAAATGAGAAAAGTATATACTGCATCTTTAAGTAATGCACTTTGCTCTCTGGGTTTCTTTCCATTCCACTGTATTAAAGTGCATTAATTAAAAAATAATGAACCACTTCTTTATCATTATTGTTCAAATAAGTCCAAATAATATTAATATGAAGACACTACAACACTACCATTAGTACTGCAATCTAGCAGATAACTCAACATCCTGCTCTATTTAATACTGTCCAGCAGAAGAAAATAATAACTAATTTTAATTTTAAACAAACAAAACAAAAGGAAGCAAAATCTCACCACGGCCCTTTCAACATAGAACGGGAGCAGTTTGCTAGAGCTGCCAGGCGTCAGTGTACGGCAAAGGAGGAGGGCGGGGCGGCTGGGGACTGAGGGCACGAGGTGCGGGTCCCCCGCTGTTCTTCAGGCATCATACGCTGCCTGGGGGGGGGAGTGTGGGTGGAGGGAGGGCCTTTCCTCCTTAGTCCAGGATCTGGCAGCTGAGTCGGGGGCTGTGAAGCCTGATCTGTCCACAATCAAAGGCACGTGTGGAAATCCACTCCCAGTGAAGAGTGAGTCCTTGGGGAAGCCAGTTTGGCCTCTGAAGTGTCGACTGGAAGACACCATCCAGAGTTGACAGGGACGTCATTCTCTCCCTTCTCTCTTCGCAGGGGCACTGCCCCTCAGAAAGACCAGGTTGGCTCCTGGCCCAGGGATCTTCGTCTCCTCGGGCACCTGCGGCATTGCTTGCAGGCCAGGGGGTGGCTGGTGGTGTCGGCCCAGCAGGTTCCCCTTGGCCCAGGGTGAGGGCAATGGCTGCTTCTCCACAGCCTTCACATAAGGCTTCGGGCCCTGCCCAGGCAGGAGAACGTTCGCTGCCCCTCTCCTGAACACCACCCTCCTCCCTGCTGAGGGTTCTGCCCTGCTGAGTGAGGTTGCACGAGAACCAGGAGAACAGCGTCTCTGCTTTGCCGCGTCTGGGACCAGGGCTCCTCCAGCCTGAGATCCCTCTGGCAAGCACCGGTACTGTCCACACAGTGGAAACCAAATGAAGCGACTTTGGCTTGTGGAGGGGAGAACGCAAAACACAAACCAAACAACCTCCCCACAAGAGTATGATAGAAAGGCCATCCACTACCCATCCCGTCCCGTGAGGCTCACCGCCCTTGGGTCCCCAAACAACTCCTAAAGTAAGACCAAAACCCAAGGCCTGACATAGAAGGCCCAAAGCAATACATCTCTCCCAAAACTTGCAAAGAACTGCCCACCCAGAAATATCCAAAATAAAGTCTGTGCAGACGGTGAAAAGACCGACGGCTCTGCCTGCCCTCTCTGTAAACACTGGGGCTGGTGGTCCTCCACGGGGGTGCCCCAGGCAGGGCAGGCTCTCTTCTCAAGGCCAGCAGCAGTGACGGCTAAGAATGGTGGTCCTTGCTGGCAGCTGGGGAACTGCTTTTCCTTCAACTAACAAGACACAGTGGCCTGGCCCAGGGACAGCCTGAGCTCACAGGAGATGCCTCCAAGCCCCAGAGCCAGTGGTATCTCCTACCACACCCACCCATGGCCGGCGGCAGCGATTCCTGGGAAACCAGCATAACTCACAAACATAGATTAGGATGATACAAGGGCTACTTCCGGGGTACAAGATGCCAGCAACGGAAACCAGGCTAGGCAGGGGCAGGGCACAGGAGGCCCGCACAACCACACCTTTTCCAGATTTGCAGCCAAGGCACAAATCGGGGTTTCCTACATGGCCTGTCCCAAATGGTGCCGAGTCCATCAGCAAAGTCCCCAAGGTGCACATGTGAGGCTCAGCTTTCTTGCCTCCGGTCCCAGGCCCAGGACACCCCTGCCCCTTCCACTCCCCGCTCAAATGTGGGCCCCCGCCAGACCCTACCTTCCAGCTGGGGGACAGCCTGGAGAGGAGCATCTTCGAGGCCCCACATTCTGCAGGTTTAACGTTGCCCTCCCCACCCCCTCCCATTTTCCCTTTCCCTTTTGTCTTATCTCACAGCTCACCCATACTGAGGCTGGAAGGACTTAGGCCCTCCGCCACCCCTCATTAGTTCTTTTTCTCCAGGTAGTTGGAGGGCACCCAGCCTTTGAAGGGCTTCACCCCGTCCAGAATCTGGCAGTACCACCAGCCGTTGGGGTTCCTCTCCAGGACCTCCATGGACACGCCCTCCTGGAAGCCCGCCGTCTCCTCGTCCCCCTCGTAGTCCGCGATCGAGACGTACACATCTTTGAGGTTGTTGTGGATGAACTGGGACTTCTCAATGGGCTTGGGGCGCACAGGGGACACCGGGATGCCGTTGCGCTGAGTGGGCAGCAGAGGAGGGTCCGAGCCCTGGCTGGCGGCCCGTTCGACCAGGCGGCCCTTGGCTTCTGCGGCTGCCGAGCGGGCAGTGCTGAAGGAGGAGTTCCGGCGGACGCCTCGGAGGCCGTCGGTGGCCGTCAGCGACTCGTTCCTCCTCAGGGCACAGGACAGGTTGCTGTCCTTGGGCGGTGGGGACACGAACACCGACTGGGGCCTCACGGCCACCTGCCGCACGCCATTCCTCATCTTCACCGCCCCGGCTCCCGAGGTCTTGACGAAGCCCCCGGGAGGCTTGGAGGGGATGGGCGGCGTGGCCCTCTTGCTCTGGTTGACGGTGTTCAGCGCTTGGACCCGCTTCTCGATCTTTTCCAGGCTGTCTGACTTGCCCTCGTTCTGCTTGCTCTTGGTGGCCACTGTGTCCAGCTCTTTGCCAGGGGGATCGAATTGCTCGTTCTCACCGAGCACCAGATAGTGGGAGGGGGCCCAGCCCTCCAGCTCCCCAAACCTCACGTACCACCAGCCACTTTCCAGCTTCTCAAGCACC
This sequence comes from Mesoplodon bidens, assembly GCF_964165515.1. NCBI lineage: Eukaryota > Metazoa > Chordata > Mammalia > Artiodactyla > Ziphiidae > Mesoplodon > Mesoplodon bidens. The sequence goes on along the minus strand of NC_138176.1, from coordinate 26,550,378 downwards.
TGCACCTCCACGCCTGCCGGGAAGCTGATCTCCGAGTCCTGGACCTTTTGGTAGGCACTACACGTCGTGTAGGAGGTGGCCTGCCCTTCCCACCCCTTCTTGGTGGGACACGGGGGCGTGGCGGCAGGGAGGGTGATGAGGTCGGCCGAGCCTCTCCTGGACCCCTCACCGGGACCCTCGAAGGCCATCTGGGGGGGCAGCTCCGAATCCTCGCTCTTGGAGCCCTTGAGGCCACCCCGGAGCTGGCCAGTGGGCCTCAGCTGGCGCCGTAAAGTGCTGATGTCCATCTTCTCTTGACTCTGGGACTCTGTGCGGTTCAGGAACGGCTTGGGCCGAACTGATGGCTTGGCCCGGGCACAGGAGGTCAGCCCAGTCTTCAGGTCAGCATCCTTCCTCGCTCCGACCTTGGGGGTGCCGCGGATGCCTGCGTCCGAGGCAGAACGGGGCTTCAGGTCCCCACTGTTCTTGGACAGGGATGAGGAGGAAGAGGAGGAAGAGGAAGAGCAGGTGGTGTTGATGGTGATGGACGAGGAAAAGGAGGCCGAGGAGTGGTTCTTCCCCAATTCCGCCTGGGCGTTCTTCTCTGCCTTGAGCTTCAAGAGCGACGATGATTTGGGGGAGCCTGATTTGGGGGAGTTTTTCCTGGCAAGGGACAGTGGGGAGCCGCCTGGGGAGTCGCTGTCCCGGGAGGAGCGCCTGGCCGACAGGGCGTCCTCTGCACATGCCCGGAAGCCCTCGTTCTCATAGATGGTCTCCTCCTCCAGGGCCACGTCCTCTGCAGATCCGCCCACCTTGAAGCGGGCGCGCTGCAGCGAGAAGGCGGGCGAGGGCCTGCGGGGCTGGCCGGGCCGCCTGTCCCCCGAGCCGCCGTCCTCTGCGGGCTCCTCGCTCAGCTCTGGCTCTGAGTCGAAGCCAAAGGCAGGGATGTCATACTCGGGCTCCTCATACCTGAGCCTCAGCGGGGAGTCCTGGCTCTCACCAGCGCCTGCCAGACCCTCCTCGGCCTCCTTGGGCTTGCTGGGTGGTGCCGGTGGGGGCACCTTGGGCCGCGTCAGGGTGCTCGTGCGGCGGCTCAGGTTGGGTTTCTTGCGCTTATCGATGTACGACGCGGGGGCCCAGCCCTCCTTCTCACCGATCTGCACGTACCACCAGCCACCCGAGTTCTTGTCGATGACCTGGGGGAAGGGGCAGACAGGCCAGTGAGCTGGGAGGATCGCTGGGGCCCTACCATGTGCCAGGGGGGGAGCTTCACACTTCGGCTCTAGGAGACATTATCTCCATTTCCCAGATGAGTGAACTGAGCCACTGAGTAAGTGGCCCAGGACCCAGCGTAGGACGTGATGGGCTGGCATTCAAACCCAGGTCTCTATCATCTCCTGGATGGGGGGACTCCCACTCTCCAAGGCCCCCTCTCCTGCTCTTCCATGTCTCCTCCAACACCCTGGCCGAGCTGGCCTCTCCAGACCCTCACTTCTCCTCCCGCTGAGCTACTACACTTGGAAGATGCGCTGTTCCCAGTCCCTACAAAACCCCACTCACCACGGACCCATACGTACAAAAGACTGCCATCCCACCACTTCCATCCTCTCACCCCCATACTGCTAGGCCCTCCCTCGGTGACCCTGGAAAGGGTCTCTCAGGGCAGAAGGGAATAGGAGGGTGCAGGTGAGTGGAACCTGGAGGTAAGGCTGAGGCCGGACCTCTCTGGTTTCCCCACTGCTCGTGGTCATTTCACTACATGTGGAATCCCACTGAAATCCTACCAGCTGAGGAGATTTCTCTGAGTTGAATGGCTTCCTGGGGGAAGGCTAGGGCCTCTCAGTCGTTTCCCTGTTAGTATAAACTCGTTCAAGAAGCTTCTTTCTTAACTGGACTGGAGACAGCCCAGGAGTGTGGTTGCTGGCTGTACTGAGGTCCGTTTGGATCGGGGAATACGAATGGAAGAGGCAGTTGTCCTTCCATGTGCGCAGGTTCCGCATCCCTGGATATGGAGGGCCAACTGCACTATGATTTCATATAAGGGCCTTGAGCATCCCAGGATTTGGGTGTCTGTTGGGGGTCATGGAACCAATGCCCCACGGATCCCGAGGAACAACTGTAATTTTGAATTGTGGAACACTGCTGGAGGAAGAGGTCCCAGGGAGGGGAAGGGAAGCTTGAAAGCACCGGCACTGGGGGAAGAGGGGCAAGGAAGGAAGGGGGGATAGAGACCACCAAAGGCAAGGTCTGCCTGAGGTCAGCCCTCTGCAGCCCCCGCCCCGCCTTGGGTGCTAGATTCCATCCTTCACTCTGCCCACTCCATACTCAAAATGCATACGTGGGTAGATCCTAAATATTGTCAGTTCTCTTACATTATGAGCTTCATAGGCTCTTCTGGAAGCATAAGCACCACTGAGAGAATGATTTCTCTTAGAAATTTAGTTCTAAGTACCAGGCATGTGGTTTAAAACATTCACATTGGGGATATCACCTCTTCAATGGGCAGAGGCTGCCCAATTACTCTTCTGATGGTTTTACAGGTATTAATTGGACTTAACTCCATTACTACACAGAGCCACTCAAGAGAAAGATCTGAGTCACAGATCTTCTCTGGCCCCTGGAATGCCATGTTCAGCGCTGGCCACAAAGTGGGGTTTCATAAATGTTAGGAGACCGGCTGGGAGGGAGCAGGAGAGGGTCTACTACCCATTTGCAGAGAGAAATCATCAAAACCTGGGGGAGAAGTGACTGAATCAAATGTCAGAGGTGCCTGTGGTATGGACATGGCCAGAACCGGGGTCCTCAGTGCCTTACTCCGGCTGCCTGGACCACATCCTCCCAACAGCAGCACTTCCTAATATGGGTCTTGTGGAACCCTGGCCCCCAGGAGCTCCTGGGAGAGGAACCTAGGTGATACTGCCTATTCCAGTCCCCTCTAAGAGACACACAGTGACACCCCCATATCTAGGCTCTGAGAAGTTCTGCAATTAAAACAACAAAGCTGGTTGGGTTTTGTTTAACTCACTGTCCTCCAAACTCATTCAACCCCAGAGGCCCTTTGTTTCAAAGTGCCCCCATCACAAGCTCCTATAATATGCTGTGGGAAACGCTGCTGTGACGGGAGCTGGGTGGAGACACGAGCCGTGGGTTCTAGTCCTGGTTGTGGCACTGACTGGCTTTAGGCAAATTCTAATCCCTGTGGGTCCTGTTTCTGCACCTTTCCTGCCCGCCCCTCGGGAATGTCTCCAGCAAGACATAAATGGGAAAGACGGGAGGTATTTGACCATCATGAATTATAACCCTTAGCCCCATGGCCCAAGGCTCACCTCTGCCTTCTGTCCGCCTCGAAAACTGATCCCATCAGAAATGCACGACTGGAATTCGGCAATGGTGTAGTACTCCACCTCAACAGAAGGGGGCTCTGGCGGCTTAGGCAGCTGGAACCCCTGAGGCAGAGAAGGACTCAAGTCAGCAAGACCCACCTGATCAGAACCGTAACTGAGGTGAGAGTGGCGGTTACACCAGGTGGAGAGCAGCTGACCTGAGGATGTATCAGTCACCTGAGTCTCAGGGTGTCTCACCAAGAGACCACTCTGCTGACCAGGCTCTCTAAGAATACCTAGGGGTCTTCCCTGGTGGCACAGTGGTTGAGAATCTGCCTGCTAGCGCAGGGGACACAGGTTCGAGCCCTGGTCTGGGAGGATCCCACATGCCGCGGAGCAACTAGGCCCGTGAGCCACAACTACTGAGCCTGCACGTCTGGAGCCTGTGCTCCGCAACAAGAGAGGCCGCGATAGTCAGAGGCCCGCGCACCGCAATGAAGAATGGCCCCCACTTGCCACAACTAGAGAAAGCCCTCACACAGAAACGAAGATCTAACACAGCAAAAATAAATAAATTAATTAATAAACTCCTACCCCCAACATAAAAAAAAAAAAAAAGAATACCTAGGATTCGCTGGAGACTTGTCTGAGCTATGAAGATGATCATCTAAGTAAATTTCCACCCTTACATCTTTGGAATCCAGTTTTCAGAAGCCTCAACAGCTAGGTCCCAAAAAGAAAGTCAAAAGCAGAGCAACTGTTGTAGCAAAGCCCATGCACACTGCCCCCTGGGAGAGGAGAGCCACGTCCTTGAGTCTCAGGTGAAGGGCCACTGGGGTGACACCTGACTGCAGAGGTGGGGTGGATGTAAGGGGGTGTGGGCCTGGTCAGAAAACCCCTTGGTCTGTCATCATGATGATGCCAAATGGTTAGGCAAGCACGGAATAAACTCGGGATCCTTTGCTCTGGGGTTGGGTAGAACACGCTGGGCAGCCTAAATGCTTCCTAGATGATGGCACGTCGATAACTAAGCCTGACGTGCAAGGAAATGTAGAATATGGCCACAGCCCGTGAGTTGTGAGCCTCATTCATTCACTTGACAAATGTTTGTTGTGTGTCTACTGGGTGCCAGACTCTGGTCCAAGGCACCAGGCATCCAAGAGTGAACCAAAGGGACAGGACAACCCCCTTGCCCTCGTGGAGAGGACATTCCAGCTTCAGCCAGTCTCTACTCCAGCCAACATGGCCTTGGCACCTCCGCATCACTCCCAGTATGGCCTGGTATCAAACAAAGGAGTTAGGGCTTCCCTAGTGGTGCAGTGGTTGATAATGCAGGGGACACGGGTTCAAGCCCTGGCCTGGGAAGATCCCACATGCCGTGGAGCAACTAGGCCCGTGAGCCACAACTACTGAGCCTGCGCGTCTGGAGCCTGTGCTCCGCAACAAGAGAGGCCGCGATAGTGAGAGGCCTGCGCACCGTGATGAAGAGTGGCCCCCGCTTGCCACAACTAGAGAAAGCCCTTGCACAGAAATGAAGACCCAACGGTCATAAAAAAAAAAAAAAAAAAAAAAAGCCAAGCATTTGAAGCCCTTAAAAAAAAAAGGAGTTAAAATAAAACAATCTTATAAAAAAGGTACATGTGTTTGGGAGGCTAGAAGGGGGAAGCAGCTACAGTGTAGCAGGAAGACCTCAAAAGATCTCTGCCTGCAGGTGGACCCCTGTGGGCTCCAATCCCAGCTCAGCAATTCACCAGTTGCGTGGCCCTGGGCAAGGCCCTTGCGCTCTCTGAGCCTCAGTTTCCTCATCTGTAAGATGGAACTAACAACAGGGTCATGAGATAATGAACATAACTTCTGGTCCAGCCAACAGCACAGGAAAAGCTCTATAAACATAAGCTGAAGCCGAACGCTCTTCCTGAAACGCCATCCTATTCCTCTTACCCTGCCTCGTCCTTCAAGGCTCAGCATGTTCTAATCCTGCCAGTCACAGCTGAGCTGCCTCAGGTCAAGTGAGAGCAAGGTGCGGGGGAGGCTGGTTTTGAGGGACCAGGTCAACTTTCCCTGCCCTGGTGGCTGGCTCTGCAGCCGTGCATGCACACAGATGTGGCCCAGGTCCCAGCCCTGCCTGGACCCCCGCGGCCAGGTGGGAGTCGGACGGACCTAGCTGGAAAGGGCAGCTCTGTCCTAGCAAGCCCTGCTTTTGGCAGGTGTGGAAAGAATTACCCCATTCCTGCCAAAATCAAGTCTGCCTGAAAATAATCAGCTGGGGCTGAGAGAGATGGGGGAGGGGAGAACTCGTTCAGTTGTGTAAAATGGGAGGAGAAACAAGATAGAAAACTCCACTGGGGCTGATGGCCAGGGCCAGGACGGTCCCATCTCCAGGGGCCAAATCTTCAAAAATCCTGTTTATGGAAGGACAACTCTTCCAGTGACTGCTGCTGTCCGCCCCCCTGGGGCGGATGTCACTGACCACAGTAAATCTTGCTGCTAAGCCCAGATGTGACTTCAGAATCCTTGTCCACACATAGTGCACAGAGCGCTGACAGAGGAAGTGGAAAGTCGATGGCCAGCATACACCATCTCATCCCATCCTTACAACAGCCCTAGGAGATGGCTGGCACTGTCCCCCTCTTATAAATAAGGAAACTGAGGCCTCTGGAGGGTAAGCAACCTGGCCAGAGGCTTGCTGTTTCTCAGTGTCAGAAACGGAGTATGAATCCATGCCTGGCAGGCCCGAAGCCCCATTCTTTCCACTGCATCCCACTGCCCCAGATGACAGTTCTTGGTTCTAGGGCTCTCGGTCTGCCACCTCTCACCCAAAGCCCCAGTACCCTGAGAGCATATCCACCTCCGTGGCGGTCTGGATGCCAGGAAACCCCACCTACAGGCGCCACAGACCCCGGCAGCATTGAGCCTCTTTGAGCTTCAGCATAAACCAGTCCCTGCCATTTACCACCCTCCTCCCCAGAGAGGACGCTCACTGGTCTGCCCTGTGCCCTCCCAGGTTCTGGCATCCACTGGGCACTCCCGGGCAAGGAAGGCAAAGCTGAAAGTCTTCCAGGCTCACATGGACAGCAGCCCTATTTCCCGCCCCTGGCAATGCCCTGGCTGGACACTCTCGCCAGCCAGTCTAAATGTTTATGTCTGCCAGTGCCGTGGCTGGGATGGATTTATTTAGCTTTAGAGTGCAGTGTGTTTTCGATTAAAAACTGTCCAGCTAGGCCCCAGGAAGGCTGGGTTCCCCAGGCTTCCCTCCCTGCCTCCAGCCCCACAAAGCTGGAAGCTCCAGCATGGCCTTGGGGAAGCTCTGGACCAACAGACTCTGCACTGAGACAGCCAATTACTGGGAGCTGCTACAGGGCACCCAGGAAAGGGAATGAGAAAGAGAGAAGAAACTGAGCACACGTACCAAGCTGGACTCTCTGCGAGGTGGAGGCCTTGTCCTGAGGTTCGGGGAGCCTAGAAGAAGAAACAGGGCTTCAGAAATCGCAGCCAGACACAGTGGCTTCCCTGCCTTCCCTGAGTGTGACCTCCTGATGCTGGGAAGTTCCAGTCTTCTCCCGCATTTATGAGGAACCCATGTTCTCGGTCACCACAGGCACGATAGCTGGGCTTTTTCAGTGGAAGTGAGAGATCTTTAAGCTTCCTTAGCTGTGTTTCAAGGGGATCCGTGAACCCCCCAAAATGATGTGCACATTTCAAAATGTACGACATAGGGGCTGATTTCAGGGGAAAGGGTAGATAGCTTTATCAGATTTCCAAATTTAGGAGAAGAGACCATGTCTATTTTTTGCTCACTACCAAATCCTTGGAAGCTAGCGCAGTGCTAGGCAAGAGGAAGTACCCCCAAAACAGCTCCCGACGGACTGCTCAGAAGGTTTCAGGCATAAAGCTAATGTAACCAAGTTCAGAACTAAACTAAAAAACAGCTTTCCTCCAGATTTTAAGAATGGCTGGACACAAACAGAAGCTGGTCTCATAATACAGAACAGTTTAACCCTCAACCGCAGGCATCCTTGCCCCTGAGATGCTAGAGATTTGGAGGGGCCAGCAGCTGGGTTTCTCCTGTACGAAAGGAGGAGATTCCGGAAGAATGCTGCTTAAAAGTGCTTGTGGAGGGAGGTACAGTCACCCTTCCGAGTGTCTTAGATTTCCGGTAACTGGAGGAAGACAATAGGGAAGAAGGGGTTAGGCTCAGGAAGGTGATCTGCTATCGGCTGTCGCTCACAGAGCAGCCTTGCATCGAGGGACCCATTTCACAGCCCAGGTGACTTATCTGCAGAGTGACCATTCATGGCTCCCCACTAGAGGAGGAGGGGATGCTACCAGCTTATATATGCATGCAATTCATCTTCGGTGGAGGAGTTGGAAGGAACTGCCTTGTCCATGCTTGTGATTAGCATTTAAGACAAGCTGGCAAAGCGAGCCTGGGGTCAGGGGTCAGCCTACATCTCAGGAAGAGAATAACATGGGGATCATGCAGACATACCCCCCACCCCCCACCTTAGGCTTTCCTTGCACCTCACGCCCCTTCTCTAAAGGGCTGTGTGGCAAGGACCCGGGGATCAGTGAGGCTCTTACTGATCTGGGCCCTCTGAGGGGCAATCCTGGCCACGGCTGGGGAGCCCTGGGCCAGCTTGGAGACGGTCCTCTCGGGGACACCCAGGGCGCTGCCGTTGGACGCATTGCAGAGGATGGGCAGGCTGATCTCCTTCTTGGTGATGGGGGCCTCTGGGCCCTCGCCTTCAGCTGGGGTGGTCTCCTTGTCCCCAGACGCCTTTTTGTTCAGCAGGTTGCTGATCTCCATGATGTTCCCGATGATCTCCACCGGGCCTGCCAGATTCTTCTTCCGTGCTGGTAGGTCATCCTTGGCTTTCTTCAGGTAGGATGCTGGTGCCCAGCCCTCTTTGCCCAGGTATCTGCAGGGAGGAGTGGGACATGGCATCATGAGAGCACCCTGTCCAGGCCCCAGTCTCCATTGGGCCTTGCCCAGCTGAGCTTTCTCTGCTGCGCTCTGTAAGACACTTGGCAAAGCCACTACTCTGGAGAGAACTGGAACGAGGGCCAGTGGAAGGACATCGGGAACATCACTTCTTCCTCTCTGTCTCCTAGTTCTTTGCCTGATCCCTCTTGGTGCGGGCTCTCATTGTTTGCAACGTCAGGCAAACATGGGACATTGAGATGAGAAGATTCCTCAGATTTGGGGCTGCCTAAAAGGTAGACCTTGCAATGGCCTAGTACCCCACCAGAGCAGAGGGCAATTCTAGAGATAAGAAATAAGAAGGTGTATAGAGTTAAATGCCCAGTCAGAAAGGGAAGTGTGATCAGAGGGGTGAAGAGGCAGCATAGGTGAGAGTTAGGAAGCCCGAGTTCCGGCCTCCGGTACTTTGGACAAGTCCCAACTTTGGAGCTCAATTTTTTCTCTTCTGAAAAATGCTGGGATAGAGTAGCTGCAAACATTTATACAGAAGGATAGACATATTGAGACCAACTAGGAAGACGTGTATAAAGAGTGAGTGACCAAGTGGGAAAAGTATCGACACCACTGCAGGAGAAGCAGATGGATCAAGTTCACAGAACAAGTCCACAGACAGACCAACACTAAAGGTGACACTTCAAAGTAGTGGGGGAAGGACGGATTATTCAATGAGTGATTTGGGGATGACTGATGATCCAGTTAGGAAAAACAAGTGAGACTCTGGCCTTACAACCGTATAGCAAACTTAAAAATGCAAGTCGTGAATATCTGCTTAATCTTGGGGGCTGAGAAAATCTTTCTAAGTGGAACTCCAAAAGCAGAAACCATAAATGAAAAGACTAAATAAAGCACATGACTGGATAAAATTAAAGACTTTGGTATGGCAAAACAAAAACAAAATGAAACAAAACAAAACAAAACCAAAAACCCATAAACAGAGCAAAAGGCAAATGACAGGGCCGACTTAATTTTAGGGGATTTGCTGACTTCTGAAAACAAGTTTTTCCCTTTTTCCCCCATGGTGTTGAGCTTCTACCCAAACCCACTGAGAACTTACTTCCTGGTCCAGCAATTCCTGGCCAATGCCCTGCAGTCTGGGGTGCAATGTCCCCGCCTGCTCCCCGGGACACATCTGGCTCTCTGGAATGGCTCCTCCATGCCAGATGTCTGATAATCCCCGGCCCTCCTGCCTCCCTGATCTGACCTTGTTCTTGGGGGCTCACTAGGTAGGAGGAAAGGAAATGTGAAAGTTCAAGTTTCTAACGTGTTTGAGCTTTGCTGGAAAGTTCAGGCAGGAGGCGGCTTCTTACGTTCACGTCACATGAATGGGCGGGCAGGCTGACCCAAGCTCAGCCGTCTATCCCCGCTTTGGGGCTTGGAAGGCAGACATCAGTGAACAAATGGATGGAAGCCAGGGAGCTGGCAGACAGAAGCACAGAATTTCAGGGGTGGATGGAAGCAACTAGTAAAGATACCTAATCTTACATATACCAACAACCAAGGCTCAGAAAAGCAAAGCAAGTAGCAGACGGTCACACGGCTAGCTTTTGGCAGCATCTGGCCCAGAACCTGGTGCCCTTCATCTTGGAAGAAAGATGAGGAACCTGCCAGCCACTGGGAGCACCTGTGCGGAGATGGGGCGCGAGGTCTCCTGGGGGTGATGGTCAGGACTGCGCACTGTCCTGAGGGCTCCCATTCTAAACCCTGATGTGCTCCTTCAGCGTTACATGGATAAAATTAGATTCCAGGCAGTGAGATGGAAGTGAATCAGGAGAGGCTGTGTGTGTTTGGGTCCAACTCTGCTCACATCTGCTTTCCAGCTCTGGAGCACGGAATGACTCCAGAGGGAAGCAAACTGGAAAAGGAGGATGGGGAGAGAGGGAGGGCGTGTGCGTGTGCGTGTGCGTGTGTGTGTGTGTTTGGCGGGGATGGGGGTGGGGGGTGGGGGGGTGGAGAAGAAAGACAGGAAGTAAGGATCAACACAGAGCCTGGGATGCTGGGAAAAGGCATATTTAAGGGGGTGTCTGGCAGCCTTCTTAAGGTGGAACCTTTTCAGCAGGGTTTTCTCGGTTGCAGCTCCCACTGGCTGAATGGCCAGGCCATGGGGACAAGAGCTGACTAGATGAACCAACTCAGAGTGGTTTTATCGGTCATTTTAGAAAACTAAAACACCCAGCAGCCTTGTAGAAAACCTCTGGGTGAGTGGTTTAGGTTAGCAGCCTGCCAGAATGTTCACTGGCCTTCCCATGCAGACTCGTGGTGGCTGGATTGTGGGCTTGGCTCTAGTTTCCATTGTTCAGAGAACATCAAAGCCTAGGGGCAGTGGATTTGGGCAAACACAGTCCTGTCCCACCTAACGGGACAGAAAGGGACACCTCAGCCCGCTGACTGGTGTGCACAGGGCCGGGGGCAGGGGTGACTATGTCCTGGCAGGTCACTCTAAGGTTCCATCCCATGTGGCCAACGACCTTCATCCTACCCGTCAGCACGGACCAATCTGAACACCACGTGGCGTGCTGTGTTCTGAGCAACTGTCTTGTGAGTGCCCCCGCCGCCTCGGCCATCTGTGCCCTCGGTGGGGGATAGCTCAGAACACGCATCCTACCCACAGTGGGTCTGGGGTTCCCAGGTGTGGTGGGCTGGAGAGGCGGTCCCCAGAGCCCATGACGGGGACTCTCTCTGTCATCCGGGTTACAGGCAGAGAAGAGAAACTGGGTAAAATCATCACAGTGGAGCTGCTTCTAAAGGACCCAGGAACATTTCCTGGGAACAAGCCCCTCCTTGCGGGGGGAGCTAGCTGGCCTGGGAGCCCCAGGGCAGAGGGGCCTGGCGGGGGCAGAACCTGGTAGGGGAGAGGTGAGTGAAACCCATAGGGTTTAGTTTGCTTCCAGGAGTGTCAGGAAGCTCCCCACTCCCCTACTCACACCCCCGAATGGGTTTCTCAGCTGGGAAGTGTGATGAGGCCCAAGGAGAGCGAAGGGCCGAGCAAGGGGCCTCTGAACGAGGCCTGGGCTCGGGCTCACTTCCGCCCCAGCTCTCTCAACCACAGAAGCCAGCCCTGCGGAGCGGAACAGCCCGGGCCTGAGCCTGCATCTGTGGGCAGCAGGGGCTGCCTGCTGGGACCTCGGCAAGGCCCGTGGACGCCAGCACTGCAGACGGCCTGAGCTGCAGAGCACGCCAAGCAGCCAAGGCCGGACACAGAAAACCAAATTCAGATGTGCTGGACCCTCTTGGCGGATGCACGGGAAGGGATTGCACCACTGCCTGCAAGCCGAGCCGGGGCCCCTGTGCCCCGCTGGCTGTGGCTCAGGCTCTGCTTTATGTGTCCCGGGAGGGTATGTGCAAGATGAGCACTCTCTGTTACGGCCATTCAGCCTCGCGGTGCTGAAGCAGTCAAGCCAGGCCATGGGTGCAAAGCTGCTGTCAGGATTTACCTGCCAGCTGGTGCCCTCAGCCACTCTGCTGCCCAGGGCCAGCCTGGGAGCCAGGGTGGCAGAGAGGCACCTTGCTCCTCTGCTGGGGCTCTTACCTGATGTACCACCAGCCCTCCAAATTCTTCCGGATCACCTCCACAGTGACGCCCTTCTCAAAGCCAATCTCGTCCTTGCTTTGGCTGGTGTAAGGCTGCACAGTGACATACTTCTCCTCTGTGGGTGGTGGGTGAAGCAAGAAAGCACAACTATTTGAGGACAGGGTACAGGTCCTTTGTCCTGCCTCCTTCTCCCCCTGGCCTGGCCTCACTTAGTTGGTGGCCAAGGTGTACTGCATCAGCCTCTGGCTTTTCCGGGAAAGGGAAGAGAAGGGATCAGGCCTCACAGCTGAGCCCTGCATGTGCCAAAGCTGGCCAGGGCCCCAGGTGGCCTTGCAAGCCCCAGGCAGCATAGAGTTGGCTCTCCCGGCCTCCCAGTCCCATAACTGCAGCCAGGCTGCCGGGGCCTGGAGTCCTCAGGGTCCCAGAAACTCCCTGGGCTGAGGGCAGGGCCACGAGGAACCTGGCCCTCCTGGGGCCCGAGTCAGGGAGTCTGAGAACAAACCCAGGTGTCCCCTCAATGTCTGGAGGCCTCAAGGCAAGCCCTCTCCTTCCTGAACATGCCACGCGTCCATCTATGCCCCAGACCTGCTCTCCCAGCCTGTCTCCCACCTCAAACCCATAAACCCCTCCTCTGCCCAACCTTCTGACAGCTCCAGGGACACCTCAGCCTCCCCTGACCACTCATCTGATCACCTGATCACATAATTTCCCCGAGAGGATGCTATGGGCGTGGTTATGTGCCCTGTTAAGGGTCCAGGGGCCAAATGAGCAGGGGCAACACTGACTGCGGCACAATCAGGCGGGAGCCCGGGGGGGGCTGAGTTGACCACACAGCTCGGTGGAGCCCCTCTGGGAGCTGCCTGCTCTGGTCTCACAGTAGGACTGCACGCCCTCTTGTGGGCTGCCCAGGCACTGGGAGAGAGGCACCGTGGGGAGCTGGGCAGGAGCGTGGGGGGCAAGTGTGGGGAGGCTGGGCAGTTTGTGTCTTCCTGGATCCCTTGGGCCTCTCTCCTGGCAGGGACCCTGTGCCTCCAGGGGAGTCCCTGCTCAGGCCTCCTGTCTGCTGGGGACCGGCAGACCCACAGCTGGCCGGCCACAGACACCCTGCCTCCTGGGGGGAGAGTCTCCCCAGAGGAATGGCTTGGGAAGGAACACCCAGCCCCACCTGTCCCCTCAGTGGAGGATGAGCGGCAGAGGTTGGCACACACTCTGGGAGGGTCACCCTGAACCTGGGCTGTCCTCTCCGACCTGGATTCTCCCTGGGGGCTGAGACAGTGCCTGGCACACAGTAGGTGCTGCAAAGGGACCATGGAGTACATTGATGAGGACAAAGGTGTGTTGAGCCGGGGCACCGAGTGGGAGACTCTCTGAGCTCAAAATAGCAGGATGCTGGCACAGAACAGCTGGCTCTGAGACGGGCGCTCCCCACCCCCTCAGCTGGACCCTGCCAGGCAGCCTGCCTGAGCCTCTGGCAGTAGTGGGGGAGAGGGCAGCTGCCACCCTAACCCCCTGCTCAGGAGGGCCATCTGTTCATTCTTCCCTAGATTATCAGGGTCCTGTCTGCGGCCCTGTGCCGGGCGGAGATAGCAGCTTCCTCTGGGATGGAGGCAGCTGCCCTGCCAGGCCGCAAGGACAGAGCTGGCGGGCTGCTGGCCGAATCTGAAAGGCTGCCAAAGGGCAAAAGGTAGGTGATGCCCCACGGGAGCCTCCACAGTTCAGCACGCTCTTCTCAAATGCAAGCCTTTCTCAGCGTCAACTCGCTCCTGGAAGCTTTCAGATTCCAATCCAGCCATGCTGGGGAGAGCCGCCAAGACCGCCTGAGAACCTGGCCCTGCCAGATACTGACTCGGGCCTTTGAGAAGGTCCGTGTTTTATAGTCCAGCCCCCTGCGCTCCCGCCTATTCCTGGTCTCGCTCCATTTTCCAGCGGGACACCGTAAATCCTGGCCCGGGTGGTGGCCGGAGCGGCAGCGCCAGGCCCCAGGGACCCAGGGTTCTGACGCTCGGGTGAGCCGAGGCCTGGGCTCCACATTTTGCCTTTGCTCAGTTGGGCTATTTTTAAAAGCCTGTGGTTCGTGCAGGAAGCCATCATTAAAGTTTCCCTAGGCAAAGTTACTTTTGCAGAGAAAAATTACAGCCTTTCTCTTGGGCAGATCAGAGGAGCCCTCCTCTGCCCCACGGCAGAGGACAGGGCCTAGACTGCGTCGTGGGGGCCAGGCCCCAGCACCAGCCTCCCCAGTCCCCAGTGTGCGTGCTGAGGACAGAGCCCCGAGGGCCATGTAAGCATCCTGCGTTCCCCTGCCCCTCCTGGTGGGCAGAACCAAGGACGTCCGTTTTACTCAGGAAAGCTGAGCTGCTCCTGCACAAAGCCCTCTTCATGGTGGCCCTGGGGCTGATGTGAACAGATGTCTGGGAGTGTATGCTCCCAGGAAGAGATCTGGCTGGCTTGGAGGCTCGTCCTACCCTGGCACTGTAGGTTCCAGGAGGTGAGAATTCAGAGCCCTGGTCCCAGGCAGGGCAACCCCTCCAGCTGGTGTGTTTGGGGGCTCGGTTTTCCGCCACGTTTGGCTGGGATGACGAAGGTGTGGGTTACCTATGTGTGGCCGCGTGCCTTGTGGGTCTCAGCTCCCTCCTCACAGGTTTCCCTGGGGGGAAAGCAGAGGCAGCCCCTCCACTGAACAGGGGCCACAAACCCCACCTTAGGGGGCCAGACAGGAGGATACCCAGACTGAAGGAAATGACCTTGGTTGGGGGGAGGGGGCTGAGTCGTTTGCGTTGCTTGGGGTCTCTAGAAGAGACGCCCCTTAGGAATCAAGTTGAGGGAAGGGGCCTGGGAGCTCTGGGGGGCACCTCTGGGCTTCTGGGAGGTGCTGACGCCAAGGTCACTCCGATATACCCTGGAAGGACGGTTGCCACCTCGCCCCAGGGAGGGCTGGCCAGGCCGCCCACGGGGTGGGTAGGTGGCCGGGCCTGTTCTGGTTTTGAAAGCAGGGGCTGGAGAGCCCTGCTGTTTCCAAACCACAGACGCCTCCCCTTTCCAAACACTTTCCCCTCCGTCAGCAGTCTCCCTGGCTCCCCTCCCAGTCCCTACAACTTACCCAACCCCGATGCAAGAGGCCTTTTGATTCCAGAGGCCTGGTTGGCTCTGGGACTGGGGGAGTGGAGGCCCCGGGGAAGCACTGCTTTTCTCTTGTCTAGTTATATACGACCCACTGCCTGTTCCCCCCTCGTCAGCTCGGCTGTTTGCAGTGAAGTTTCTCCCAGCCAACTTCCTGCAAGTTTTTCTTGGCTGCCTGATTTAACTTAGCCCTAATTTAACTTAGGGCTAAGACTGGGAAATGATGTTGTTTAGGTCTCTTATTCAAGAGAGAGAAGTCGTGGGCCTGCATTTGCTTACATACTTACAAATGTGTGGCTGGCCATAGAATTATGCATTTAGTTGGGTATCTGTGTCTACTTACATCATGTTATGTTTATAACTGTAAATACTGTTGCCGATATACACGTGGTATAGGAGGTATGTATACGAGACCGCATACGAAGCTGTACGTGTACTTGGGGGGTAGCTGCAGAGGTGTACCTATGATGCGGTTGTGTGGATAATGCATCTGTGACTGTGTAAATAATGCAAACGTGGAATGGTCTACGCGAGGGTGCGTAAGTGTGTACTGTGAGTGGCTGTGTGCACGGGACCGCAGACGTGCAGCTGTGTAGGGCCTGGATGGGACACTGTACCGTGGCCACGCCCGTGGCTCTCGGGGTTGTGTGCTGGCGGTCATGCTTCACCGATTGAAGTGTCCAAGAGTCCATGTGGTCGTGGAGACAAGAGGTGTGTTTGGGGTTCAGTGTGTGATGGTGTTTGGAGCAGATGTGGGACGGGATGGGGACAGGCCAAACCTTCCACCCTGCTCTTTTTCCAGGCCAGTGTCCCACTCTCCTTTGCTGCCAAGGCTCAGGGCTGCTTCCCAGCCTGGCCCCCCAGCTATGCTGCCCCACCCGTCCTACCTCTAGGGTGCCTTTGCTTCACATTCAGCCTGTTCCCTCTGCTTCCACGACTTGGCCCCCTGCCCTGCGCCAGCACCCAGGGTCCAACCCACACTCCACCCTCAGGACAAGCTGGGCCCCCTCGCAGCCAGCGCTCTGAGCCTGATGCTGAGCCAGACACGGGTGGTGGCCACCCCTGAGTCCAGGCTTGCTGCTGCCTGGGGCTTGGGGCAGATACCAAAACAGGGTCTCACAGTGGTTCAGGAACAAGCTTTGGGGGTAGGGTGCGAGTCATGGGGCATCCCTGCTAATTCTGGAAAAGCCAATGCTTATTACACACCCCTCCGGCTGTGCCGTCACCGTCCGGAACACATACCCTCCACTCTCCTTGAGGCAGGAGAAATGGGCCACCCACTGGCCTTGGGGCTCTGGAGGTGTTTAGAGGTTTGTTCAGAGGCCTGTCCCTAATTTCCCTGCCTCACAAGCTCTTGGATGTTGGAAAGGCCCTGGACTGGCAAACGTCTTGGTTCCTAATCAGCCTGTATGGCAGGCCAGGGGCTTCCCTGGAATAGTCTTGGTCAGGCTCAAGTCCCAACAGCTAGTGCTGGGGCTGCTGGAGCCCCCAGCTGGACCTGACCCCACCATCAGAACTTGTTGAGGCTGTGCCCTGGGGCCCGGCTGTGTCTGGGTTTTGTTCCTTCTCTAGTTTCCCTGGAGCTGAATGAGGAGATTGTGAGCTGCTCCTTCTTCCTACACTGTCCCTAAGTAATTGCTAGAATAGCTCTGGCCAAGGGAGCCCTTCCTCAGAGGAGGGAGGCAATGAAGGGCAGGGGTGAGGGGCACGGCCCAGGCAGAGACCCAGACACGCTCAGTTCTCTCAATCTGAAGCTTCAGGGTAAATGTGGCCTTTCTTAGAGTCCAGCTGCCCCCATAATCCTGTCCTAAGTCCCATGACCCCTGCCCCCAGGATGCTGGCCAAAGACAGAGCTGCCCCCATTGTCACCCCGATTCCCAAGCGGCCCCTGCGCCCCCCTCCCGCCTCCCCTCCCCCCCCCCGCCAGCTAGAGTAGGTGAGAGGAAAGTCTGGCTGGTGAATCTGGGTAAGGAGGCCACAGGGCAGAGAGAAGCAGAGCCCAGGAAGGAGGAGAAGTGTTAGTGAAAGAGAGAGAGGCGGCAGCTGTGGGTGAGCAGAAGCTGGCCCCGCATCGTCACCTCGGCTGTGCTGCCTGTTGACCATCCCGCCCAGGGTCCACCGGCGATCCAGGCGCCGCAGATGGGCCTTGCGTCTCTTGGACACTGGTGTGGGAGGTGGCGATGGAACACGCGGCCGACGGGAACCGGCGGAGAGAATGGACATGAGTATGAGATGGGATGGGTGGGGAAGGGATGGAGGGAGGGAAGGTTCGCACCCCCAGGTCTTCACCGCCTGGACTGAGCCCCGGTGGCACATGCCTGCTGGAGGGGCGCGGATCTGACCAGTGGCAGGACGCTGGCAGGTGGGGAATAACTCAACCAAAGCCAAATTGCACGGGTTATGCCCCCGAGCCTGGGAGGGGCTAGGAATTTAGAATCCCAGCACCTGAGAGGGGAAGAGGAGCCTTGGCTCCAGCCCAGTGCAAGGAGGACCCTTGGCTGCGGCCCTAGGGGGAGGACATGGCTCCCACCAATGCTGGGCAGTGATGGTTCCCAGGAGGGTGTGCCCCACTCTCCACCAGGGCTCACATCCACCTGTTCCCCTGCCCCCACTCACTCAGCAAGTCCTGCATGTGAACCTGCCACCACGGGCCAGGCACTGCGGGTAGAAGAATAAATGTGCCCAGCAGAGACGTGGGGTCTCTTCCTTGGGGGGCTTATAACTCTCACCATCCTGGGTTGGTTTATGTCTTTGCTTTTTCAGTCACCCCCAATGGGTCAAGTCTGTTGAGGGCTAAGACTCTGCATCTCTGCGTCCCCAGGGCCTGGCACGGGGCTGATCCTTCAGAAATGATGCCGAGTGAAGCACACACAGTAGGATGCCACAGGCCTTGGTCTGTTCCTTCCCCACATGCTACCCACTGGATTTCTGACAACGGAGGACCTGCCTCCCAGCTTTTCACTGCTCCGCACTCCTTTCATCTGCACAGGTCCTCTGGCTGCTATGGACCAGCTCCATATGCCCCCCGCCTTCCTATGGGACGCCCAGGTGGATCGGGGCCCCCACCTGCTGGCACTGCAGAAGGAGGGTGCCAGGCTGCCCAGGTCTGGGGGAGGGAGGCCAGCACTTAAGAGTCAAACTGTCCAGACACAACTGAGCCACATCCCCCCAGGGCCTCCTGGGAAGTACTTATTTTTCCAGAGGGAGAAGAGAAGCCTCTTTGACCTGCTTCTTGTAAGCAGGAGGCCTGGACAAAAGGTTAGGGGTATGGATTCAGTCCAGGCTGCACTGCCAGGTTACTGTGTCACCCTGGCAGGCTGCCATCCCTCCCTAAACCTCTGTTTCCTCATCTGTCTTTGGGGTTGACACCACCTGCCCTGGTGTGAAATAAGACAGGGACTGGACGGGCTCTGTGGAATGGAGATGAGGTCTCGTGTGAGGTCAGACCGGGAGGAACCTGGACAGCTGACCTCCTGGGGGTGTGTCCACCTGGTCTCTCTGTGGGCAGAGGAGCTTCACTTCAGCTGATGCCCAGCCTGGGGCCACCTTAGCAGTAAGTGACATTTACCCGGTTTAAACCAGGTACCAAGACCATCTCACTGGAGCCTCACAAAAGCCCCACGTAGCTGGCACTCTCCCCATTCTAGAAATGGGAGGCCAGAGGCACAGGGATGTTCAGGAACCCTCTGAGTCACACACCCGAGTGTCAAGGCGGCACGCAAATCCACGCAGTCTGGCTCTGGAGCCTGGACTCTAGACCCTGCGCCCTTTAGGCACCAACAGTGGAGAAGTCCTGGTCCCTGGGGCCAATGCCAGTCCAGGGAGAAAGGCAGGTCATTGCCGGTGGCTGCAGGGTGCAGGGCACAGGCAGAGACCCAGGTTCGGGTCTTGGCTCTGCCACTAACTGATCTGGGGACTCCGTGGAGGTGACACCCTCTAGGCCTCCACTTCCTCACCTCTGAGGTGATGCGCCTCACTGAAGCACCCTGCCAACGTCGGGCCTGGACCCTCCTCATCAGCAATGGACAAGAGGGTCTCAGCCCCCACCTCGGCCCTCCTGCCCCCTACTGAAACATTTCTGCATTCTCCACAGCACACCTGGCTTCAGGAGACACATGAACATATGCCAGAATATCTGATAATAGAAATAAACCGAAACAGCCTCTTTTCTTTATGAAGCAATGGAACATGAGCTGTTCGGGAAGCTCTGATGGGATGAAGGCTTCCAATTTCTGCCTATAGAGCTCAGGGGACCTACAATGGGATGGCAACAGGGCTGGGGTAGAGATGGCCAGAGACGGGACCAGGGTGGGCTGATCTCTTAGCCACATGGCTGCCAGTGCAGACTGGCGGACACACCACAGCTGTTGGGCCTTGGGCTGGGGTACTGAGTCCTGAGCCCTTCCGTACAGCTGCGGGGAGATGCCCACGATGTGATGATGGAACTCACAGCTGCCCAAATGTTGCCAGGGGTGCTGGCACACAGGTCCTATCAACGTGTGCAGAGGAACCTATTATCAGGAGGTTCGCCCTGAGCATACACGCGCACGCGCACATACACACCCGCCCCCGCCCTCACTTGAAGGCGGAACCTCCACTGGCTGCCTGGTTCTTACTCCATCGAGGTCAAAATTCTCTATAACCTGTTACTGCTTGTTCTGTGCAAAGCACCCAATCTCTCTTCAAACCAGCCTGGCGGCATCAGTGCCCACGCACCTCTCAGGCTCCTTCCTGCCCACTTGGTGTCCTGGTCCTCCAGCATCTACCTGACGTCTCCACTCTTACTCTCTTGGCATGACCTTTTCAGGTGGGGCTCCAATTCCACACACATAGGCACACATACACCCTCCTAGACTTGCTCAAGAAAATGCTTCACGGAGAGGCATGTGGCACGGTGGGAAGACCACTGGCGGAGGAGGCTGACCAGGGCTCAAGCCTTATGAGGACAAATACACATCTAAATATTTGCAGCCTCAGTTCCTGCATCTGGAAAATGGAGATGGTGAGAGAGCCTTCCCAGGGTGGTGAGGGCATTTCAAGTACCAGGGCAGACACCTAGGAGTGAGTGAGACCTCGGTACACTCTAGGGATTGTTATTTCTGAAAAGCCCTGGGATACCCCCCAGAATGTGGAACTGGATAGGAGGTGAGGCCTGGTGACTGCAGACAAAACAGACCGCACCCAGCTCAGGGGCTACGACCCTGCACCGCTGCAGAGGTGCGAGGGAACCAGAGATGAGATGGGGGACAGGCTCAGCCCCTGGGCTCGGGGAGCAGCCAGGAAAGACCGAGTACCTGGCCTGAACGTGCTAGCCCTTCTCAATGGGGCCTGGTCTCTGGAAACCTGTCACAAGGCAGACATGCACTGCAGGGGCTGCAGTACTGGTCAAGGGACTGAAATACGGCATTTACATGGGAGGAAGGGCGGGGCTCCAACTGCCTGCCTGCCGAGTAACCGACATTTGGGAGAAGGATGAATACGGAGCTGGGGCTTGGCAGGCCGCTAATTTTGGCCTGGGCTGTGTGGAATGGGGGAGTGGGGCAGGGGCAGGCCTGGAGGTGGCCTGAGCCCCGGGTGGCAGGCATACATCCCCCTGGCTCTCAGATGTGCCCATTTGGACGGTCCCCACTGACCGTTAGGGCAAGCGTTCCTGCTGCCAGACTAAGGGAGGCTTGGAAGTTACTAGGAGCAGGCAGCCGGGAACAGGGTGGCTCAGACTCGCTGGGCTCTGGCAGCCCGCTCTGGGGAATACCCAAGTCCACGGATAGGCTGAACAGGCCAGTGCTGGCTGGGGTTGGGAGGAGGGGCAGGCTCCTTGAAATGCACTGGAGAAAACCCCAGAAAAACCTCACCAGGGCAGAGCTAAGGAGAGAGGCTGACGGTGCAGGGGCTGGAGCCATCCCTGGGTTCCTGCAACACTGAGAAATGATTCACACACCTGCCCTCCATGTCTGCACCCCTCCATGTCTGCACAGGCTGTGCACGGCAGGAAGTTGTGTGCACACAGTCCCTTTGGGGTCGTCCCTGTTGCAGAGAGCACAGTGTGGGATGAGGGGGGCAAAGGTGGATCTCTGTGGGGACCCCCAGAGGAACCCAGGCCTGCTGGTGGGGACAGGGACCAGCCCTAAGACCCTTCTCCCCAATCTCTGCCCCAAAGTTGCCAAAGCCTGAGATCCACACCCCATGGGAATCTCCCCTCTAATTTTAGCCCCATGTGGGACCAGTAAGGACAGACCTGGCATAGGAGGTGAGCTTGTGGGTTGGCCTCAGTGACACGGGATCCTGGGAGAAGCAGGGGGGAAACATGATCCATATCGTTTTAGAGTTTCTGATGGTTTTAGGGAGAAGGGTGGGAAAGCTGCATCATCTCCCCGACCCCTTGAACCCGCAGGAGCTTACCTTCCCCAGTCTTGGAGGTGTTGATATCTGAGTCGTCCCGAGTACCATTCTGGGCCTCCAGGTAGGTGGCAGGGACCCAGCCCTGTTCCTCAGAGGTGCTCACGAACCACCAGCCTGCAGTGGGGACAAGAGAGCAGCCATGAGAGCCCAGCAGATGGCAGAGGTGGATGGGGCCAGGACGAGGAGGGAAGAAGCAGCGTGGAGGGGAGGGCACAGAGCCCCACGGCCTGGGTGCCTGGCAAACGGCTTGCCCACGTCCAGCCTCCTGGAGCCCAGGCTCCTCGCTGAGAAAGAAGAAACCAACACGCTCCCTGAGAAGAGGGCCTGATGGATCGCAATCCACTCACACAGACATTTGATTAAAAAAATTGAAAATGAAATTGACACAATGATATGCCCAACACGTGAAAGTTACCTTGCAGGAAAGGTCAAGGGAGCTCCGACCAAACACAGAGATAGTGTAGGGTCTTTCAAGCCCACTAGGACCACCGGTGTGACCTGGAGTTGGACCACTTTCTCTGCTTTTCAAGGCACCTGGGGGTAAAGGCCTCACAGATACGTTCTAGGGGTCACTGCTCCTGCTCCCCACCTCGGGTCAGTGGTATTTTCACATCAGTGCTACTCACAGCTGCCTTTTTTCAGTATGTTGACAACTCAATCACGGTAAGTGGGCACTGCACCCTTGAGTGACCCTTGAGGGCTGTGGCCAAGTGATAATGGCTCATTCATTTTCTTCCCCCTTTGCTGGCTCGTTCATTCATCATTCAAACAAACGCTGAGCAAAAGTACTCCAAACTTGGTGGCACCAGTTCTCTTTTCTGTCCATGACAGAGCTCAGCATGTCCAAACCTGGACTGGAGCCTGTCAGGAGAGCCCAGGGTTCCTCCCTGGCCAGCACTGAGGCCCCATCACCACGTGGCCACAGCAGTGAGTGGCTGCCCAAGGACGGGCACAAGGGGACCTCCAGGCGTTCCCAGCTGGGCTTAGCCCTGGGAGGTGGTGGAGGCTGCCTGGGGGCTGCTATGACAGCAATGGAGAGGGACGGACAACCCAAGTCCCACCACTGCACAGGACCTCAGCACCCAGGGTCAGCGCCTAGGTCTTCAACTTCCGATGCCCCACGCCACAGGCCTGGAGAGCAAACAGCCTGTGGTCTAGTCTTGAATGCCCACTGCACCCCACCCTCCCCAGGAAGTTCCACAACACTCTGTGAGCAGCTCTGCAAAACCTATGAGACACCATGACAGCTGTATGATACCATAATGTTGGACACATGTCCTTCTACGTTTGTCCACACCCACAGAACGTCTAGCACCAAGAGCGAGCCCTAATGCAAACTAGGGACTCTGGGTGACTAGGATGTGTCAATGCAGGTTCATCAGTTGTAACAAATGCACCACTCTGGTGCGGGAGGTTGAGGATGGGGCAGGCTGTGCGTGCGTGGGGGCAGGTGTATATGAGATACCTCGGTACCTTCCACTCAATTTTCCGGGGAACCTAAGCTGCTCTAAAAAAACCAAAGTCTTCAAAAAAAAAGTTTAAGAGAAAGTCTCAAACAACGGTCTGGACTTCTGTGGTCCAGCCCTTAGCTGGGTCACTGCCCCTCCGGAACCTGGGATAGATGCCTTCTTTCCCTCCCTCTGCCAGATTCAGGTCAATTCCCTTGTCCTTCCCCCAAGTGGGATGGGTGTGGGCCACCTTCACAACACCCACGGCCACGTGCACCCCCTGGGCCTACCTGCCTGGGGCAGCACCGCCATCCTCCCTGACGCCCAGGCCACAGCAGCACAGCTGCTCAGGAGGCTGTGGCTGAGAGGCTCCAAAGAAGCCAGAGGGGTCTCTGCCTGGGATGTCTTCTCCCCTTCTCGCAGGCTCTGGGGGAACACTCTCAGGAACCCCAACAGTCTCTGCCAAGAGGCCCCGGGCCCAGTGTTCTTCCACAGAGCCCGACTGGAGGCCACGGGACAAGCTCCCGACCTCGTAGAGGCTCCTGCCCTGCGGCCCCGCCTCCTAGGCCACAGGAGTCGTTCTGACTCGTCTGCCACTTCCCCGGACACTGTAATGGTTCAGGGACTTTTCCAGGAACTGACATGGGTGCTCTGGCGACCTGAACCCTAAATCCCACGTTAACCAGGAATCGCAGGGATGTGTGGGAAGAGACGTCCTGAGAGTTAAGTCAATAAAACAAAGTCAGGAGATGGAGAAAGTCAGTCCTGATGACCATCACTGGACCCTGGGGCGCAGGTGTGCTAAAGCTAGACTGCTCTGTTGGACTTGCTAATTACAGTGAGCCAGTGACCTTCCTGGGCTGTTCAACTGAGCCAGAGCGGGTTTCACTCACTCACTAATGCCACCCCTACCCAGCAATTAGCAAGGTTCATAATCGAAGGTCCACCGTCATGAGTCAAGTCTGGAGAACAAAACCCAAGCCCACTGGGCACCTGCCACCACGGATTTTGGCATGTAAGGATGAAGCCCTCTGAGCCACTCTGGGTAAGCGGTCCCTCCCCGACCTCCTGCTCACAGGATAAGCTCCAAGAGCCCCAAAGAGCAGGCATCACAATTCCCAACTTGGAGTCACTTTTGGGAGGGTCTGGAAGGCTGAGGCTCTCACATGCCTGCCCAGGTCCAGGTCCCAATGCCAAAAGCTCAAAGGTTTTGGTTACCACACCCTCCAGACCCTCACCAAACTGTGTCTGGGGAGATGAAAGACCAGTCCCAGCCTCCAAAGCCAAGCCAAGTCCCAGTAGGCCAAGGAAGTGCCCTGAAGGCCTAGTCTCAAAGGGAAGCTCTTCCCAGGAGAGGGTTTCCCCAGGATGGGCCCAGGCTGGGGCCAGGGACCTTACTGTCATCAGACAGAACAGGGATGTGCCTGGAGAAACAGCGGAGGTTGGATGCATGTGTCTTGTGGAGGATTTGCCAAGATCTCTCCCATGCCCAGCCCCTCTCAGCCTCTCTTTCTACACCAAGGTGTGTCCACCACCAACTCCACCCTCTGAAACAACCTACTTGCTGTCTCAGTGGGAGCACAGTCTTTCCTTTCCTTGTGTGACCCCATGGCTTCCCAGGAAAGAAGGCGATTGGTGATCTCCTGATGGCTGGGCTGACTGTCTCCTAAGCCCTCTCTCTACTTCTGGAATCTGGGCTCCAAAGTCATCTTCAGCAGAGGTGAAGGAGGCAAGCCCCTCCATGGGTACCAGGAGGGCTTGCAGGGGATTTCTCCATCAGTCCCAGCCAAGCTTGTCTGTGTCCTCACATGTGTGAAGCAAGCCCACCAGCCTGCTGACCTCTTGCTGTCCCCTCTCCTGACCTCTTCCCATGGCCATCTCCAGACCAGGGCCCTGCATGGACCTTTCACCTTGGCTCCAAGGGCCTCATAATCCCAGGATTTAGGGCTCTTTTCTGCTGGTCGCATCGTTTCCCCTCCCTCCTAACTTCACACTTTTGGAACCTTCCATGTACTTTCTGTTCCCTCCTTCCCCCCAGGAGCCAGAGATGAGTGATGGAGGGATGGATCTGGACTTGTCCGTGCAGAGAATCTCCCAGGGGCAGGGCAGGGCTGGCCCTCCTCCTACCTCTGCTGCATAGGCCTGGCACTCAGGGTGAGCTGGGCAGGGACTTGCCGAGGGTCCGAGAGTGTGGCCGAGGTGCCCAATGGGCAGGGCAGCACGATGGTCTGAGCCTCACACCACCTGGGTGCCTCTTGGAGGTGCCAGGGCTGTCTTGAGTCCTTCCCACCTCAAAATCTCTGTTGCATCACGAGTTTCTATGGAGCGTGGGCCACATTACTGGCTGACTGTGATCATCGCACCCCAGGGCAGCAACTTAGGATCCTATTCTCCTGCTGCACTCCCAAGACTTGGGGCTGAGACTCTCACCATCCTCACGGCTTTGTGGACCTGCCGACCTTGCCCGAGAACACTGGCCTGGACTTCCACTCCAGCCCTGACACACGCAGAGCTGGGCTGTGTGGCTTCAAGTCTCAGGTCCCTCCCGCACCAGGCCCTGCAGAGAAGAGCTCACCACTGGCTGGGCTGTAGGCACCTCCGCGAAGCAAAGGTGGACAGGCTCAGTCACTGCCCAGACAGGTGTGGCTGAACAGGGGCAGAGGTGCCTACCCAGCTACACGCAGACCTCCTGGGAGCCCTGGCGTGAGTCACACAGTTGGGCCTCTGGGGGAGGCTCCCGGGGCCTGCACCCACCTACAGCTGCTGACAGGCCTCTCCCAGATGTCAGCAGCTCAGACGTCAAATGCTGCAACTGGGGCTCCTGACCAAGGTCACTGCTGCTCCACCAAGGAGCAATTAGAACCTGAACCACCGTGGGGGCAGCCCAGCTGGCCAAGAGGACTCAGACGTCAGCCAGCCCTCAGGGCTCCCAGGCTCCCCTCCAGCACACACCATGTCCTTGTTCCTGCAGAGGCACATAGTGGGAGGTAGGTTATGTCCACACACACATGCGTGGATGGCTGCCTGTGCACCTAGAACAGAGGTGTGTCTGTACATGCATCACATGATGATGATTATGGTCAGATGCTGAGAAGACACTCTGTCAGGAGCTAACGTTACACACATTACTTGATTTCATCTTCAAGAACCTTATGTTTTACTATCGTCATCATCCCCACTTGACAGACGTGGAAACTGAGGCAGAATAGATCACAATTAGGAAGACGCAGAGCTGGACTCAAAACCAAGCAGTCCAGCTTCACGACCCATATTCTTAACCACCACAGAAGTGGAGTAGGTGCACATCTGTGGTACGCAAAAGCGCAGAGGTGACTCCCTGAGAACAAGTGTCCCTGAATACTGGTGCTTTATATATGTGCCACCTGTGAGTGGGTATGTCCACGTTGCTGAGCGTTTGCTTTCTGTGCGTACACCATGAGTCCAGTCGCAGGTTTGAGAGTCTGTGTCTACAGGTGAGGATCCTCTGGGGGTAGAGGGTAATAATTAGGAATCTAGGGTCAGAAAGACTCAAATTCAAGTCCTGGCATGCAACTTCCTAGCTGTGTGATTTGGGGAAAATTACGAAACCTTTCTGAGCCTCAGTCTCTCCTCTCTGATATGGGAGTAATAAACTGAGCCCACCTCCCAAGGTTGTTGAAATGAACAGATGAGACATAAGTAGCTTAGCCTGGGGCCTAGCACAGAGTAGGAGCTGAAAACCCTGAGCTCTGATCAGGGTGGTGGTGGGTATTTGGTATTCTAGACTAACCGAGTCAGCATCCATGGGTGGCCAGGTGGTGTGTGTGCCCAAGGAGTGTGGCAGGAGGTACTCAATACAGCTTGGTGAACTGACATGTGTGTGTGTTTACTGCTATCTATGGAATTTGGGGACTGTCTTCAGGGGGTTCAGAAGAATGGAAGGCGCTATCTTTTGCAATATGGCGTGCTCTTTTCTCAGCTGATGCAATGCATGAAAGCAAGCATGGTGGGAAATGGGGCCGGGGGGAGATGTCCCTGGGGTTTTCCTCCTTGCCCTACATGTCTCAGGGCCCCCTCGGCCTGGCTCCTGTCCTTCAGCTCACACAGCTCCCCAGCACAGAGGTCCTACAGCCTCCTTTCTCCTTTAGGAAGCCCTCCCTAACTGACCCCCAAGTCCCAATAGCGTCCAAAGCATCACCCCCACAATTCACAGCAGCTTATGCACTCTGAGGATAAGTCTTGTTGGGACTCTAAGTATCTCGTCGATTTTGTCTCTAGGGCAGAGCTGAGCTTGCAGCAAGCAGAACAGCAGATGAGGAAACTGAGGCACAGCGCCTAAGTGCTGGAGCCAAAGATCTGACTCTGAATCCCATCTTTGCCACTTCCATGCTCTGTGGCCTCAAGAAAGTGACCTCACCTTTCTGAGCCTTGGTTTCTTCATCTGTAAAATGGTAAGACTACCACACAGGCTAGCGTGAGGATGAGATAAAGAACATTGCGTGGGGTCTGGCACACCAGCAGGCGCCCATTAAATGGAAGCCATGAGCTTTACTGAATGAAGGACTAAAGCCATAGGACGTGGGAGGTAAGGTGGCCAGCACTCGTGGATGCCCAGGGACCGGCCTGAGCCACAATATCTCACATCCTCGGAAGATGGATCCAAACTCCAAGCTGGCCTCTGCTACCCTTCCTCTTCTATCCTCCTAGCCTCCGTTCTTGGGAAAGGAAATTCAGCAAGGTTTTACTAAAGGACTGAGCTTTGGACTGATGAAGTGGCCACACCTGTGCCCAGTTGGGGCCAGTTGTTCCCCGACAGGCTGCCAGACTTGGCCTTTTCCCAAGAGGTCAACCCTGGTTCCCAGGCAAGAGGGGAGCAGGCTCTTTTTTGTTGTGAGGGCAGAGGACTTAGTGGAGAGCCCCCAAGGGGCCTGGGCTAGCTGGGAGGCCCCTTACACGCCCTGGCACCCCAGCCCGGCAGCCATGCTCTACCAGCGCCAGCCAGGCCACTGCTCAGGTAGGTCTTCCCAGCTGGAGTGCCTTATGCTGAGATGCCCCCCAGACGGGGCAAGAGAGGGCTACCATGTCCATTCTTTTGAATGGGAAACTGCAAGCTGATGTCCAGGAGCATTCAGATGCCGGACGTACAGGAAAAGGCTTCCTTCTGGCAGCTCCAGGCTAAGCCCCCGGGCTGGGGACATTGTCTGGGAGCTGAACTGGCCAAGCGTCCGAGAGCCGCCTCATGCTGGCCTCTCCTTCTGTGAGGACCGCGTGTCCACAGTGCCAGGGAAGAACAGAATTCAGCGAGGCTGGCCTATAGGCCAGGGCCCAGCCCTCTCCAGGAGGCAAAGGCCCAGAAAGAACAGCAAGGTCAAGGTCACCTGTCATAGCATCCGACCGGCTCAGTGGGACTCACTATAACCCACTTCACAATGGCTCAGGGGCCGAGGGTGGGAGAAGGCAGCACCGGGTGGCCTGGCCAGCACCTCCAGCTCAGGGCAGCGCTGGAGGACTCCCCACACCAGGTGGGGCAGGGAGCCCCTCAGCCACAGCAGGCAAAAGCTCGGGCCCAGAAGGCAGGCTCTCCCTCTGTCCAGGCTGAGCGTAGTCCTTAGCTGTTGGGCCAATTTCAAAGCCCTTTCAAACTGACTCTAACTGGGGTGGAAAGGGTGGAGCTAGAAACAGAGTGAGGCATGGACACACACACAGGGAGTCAGAGATGGAGACAGAGGGAGGGGATGGGAGGACTTGGGAGAGGGACTGGGGGCCTTAGCCTCTCTAGAAGGGGGCTGAGCCTGGCCATGGGTGGCAGGAAGTGATGGGCACTCCCAGGTCACTGTTGTCCCCAGGGTGACCAGGCCACAATGGCCTCCTTAATGAGAGTGGATAATGAGCTCATTAGGGCCAGAGGAGGCCAGCTGCATGCAATCAGAATGTGAATAAAGTCCTCTGAGGTCACAGCTCCGACTAGAACAAGACAGCTGGTGGGGGAGGGGGACCCCGCTCCTCCTTCTCCCTCTGAAACTGCCCCTGTCCTTTGCGGTGCCGTCCTCCATGAGGTCTCCCCAGCCTGCTCACCCCAGGACTCAGCCCGCAGGCACCTCTTAGCCCCTCTTCCAAGACAGACCTCAGTTTGGATCCTGGCTTCACCACGTACTCACTGGTGACCGGGAACAGGGCTGACCTTACCGCAACAGTATGAGCTGGGGGCTTGCCTGGTGGCGCAGTGGTTGAGAATCTGCTTGCCGATGCAGGGGACACGGGTTCGAGCCCTGGTCCGGGAAGATCCCATGTGCCACGGAGCAACTAAGCCCGTGAGCCACAACTACTGAGCCTGCGCGTCTGGAGCCTGCGCTCCGCAACAAGAGAGGCCGCGACAGTGAGAGGCCCGCGCACCACGAGGAAGTGTGGCCCCTGCTCGCCGCTACTAGAGAAAGCCCTTGCACAGAAATGAAGACCCAACACAGCCAAAAAAATTTAATTTATCAATTAATTAAAAAATAGTATGAGCTGCCCATAGGGTTGCCTGGCATCCTGTGGTGCACTTGGGCTGGTGTATTGAAGACACATGGTGTACTCAACAACCAACCTTTACTGAGCACCTGGCATGTGCCAAGCCCTGTTCTAGGCATCGGGACGCTGCAGAGAACAACCCACAGTCAGGACTCAGGCTCTCCTCCTCTATCTCCCCCTGCACGGCACCCAAGATGGGCACAGACACAACCTGTGCACTGGCGCTGGGGCCAGCGAGAAGGCTGGGCTGCCTCCCACTAGCCCTGGGCGCCCACCCAGAGGATAGTGGGCAGGATGAGACAGACTGGGCAGAGTCTGGAACACAGCAGCCTTGAGGTAACCTCCGAGCCTGCCTTTTCTTCCCCGCCTGGTCCTTCACGTGGTCTAACCCAGAGTATCTGTGTGTGCAGTGCTACTGTATGCCCAGGCCTATGCGAGGGCTTCCGTGTGCAGGCGGGCAAGGGGTGAGGAGCCAGGAGCAGAGGCACAGTCCCAGGCCTCGAATACCTGCCCCCATTCTCCGTGTACGCTTGGCTCAGGCTTTGGCCCCTCCGTGAGAGTGAAATGTCCAGGCATTCTCGTGTCCTTTCCTTGGAGTGGTTTGGAGGAGGGGATGAAGAATTTGGGGGCACCGAATGGTGGACGGAGGGGAGATGCTGAGGACGAAGGGGGCTAAGGGGGCCTGGCCAGGCACATGTCACCAGCCCTGCCCACCTGGCCACACTACACCTGGCACAAGGCTAAGCCTTAAGGGACCGCTTCTGCCCTGATCCCCCCTCCCATAACCTTGGGGCAGATCTGAGGCATCTACCTGAGAGCGGCCAGAGATGTGGGAAGTGCAGGATGTCCACGGCATGCTGTGCCTTTAAGAACAATGAAAGGAGGCCACCCTGGGCCAGGCCTCCCCTGGTCAGAAGGCTCTGTCACTGCAGCCTCTTGCCAAGACACACTCCAGCTCACAGCACGTGGCCTCTACAGTCCAAAGCAAACAGGAGCGGGTGACGGTCCCTCCTAGTCACCCGCCTCCTTGGAGAGGCTCCCCTAGTCCCTCCCAAAGTACCTCCACAGCCCCTGCCTTCCTGCCTGACCCATTCCTCTGGTCCCACCTCTGGCCCCTACCCTCCTCTCTGTTGCCCACAGCCTCCCCTTCCCCCAGATGGGGCTCTCAGGCCACCAGGGCCCCAGAACCTTCCCATGGCGCCTGAGGCCTGAATTCCAAGACCATTAGCACAGGCTGTTACGTCACAGTTTGGAAGGCTCTGTAGATCCGTGGCAAGAAGACAGCAAGAACTGGGCCGCTGCCACTCCTCCCCCAGCCCTGCTCCAGCCTGCCCACCGCACTGGACGAGCCCAGAAGTCCAGCGCTGGGTCTGGGCAGGCCAAGGTCATGAGCGAGGCACCCAGCAGAAGGCAGAGAGGGGGGACATGCGAAAACGATGGGTAGAGGAGAATCATGTCTTTAAGCAAGGGCTCTGGAGTGAGGTTGCCTGGGTTTAAATCCCAGCTCTGCTGCTTACTAGAGCTTCATGATTTTGAGCAATCGCCTCAATTTCTTCAACTGTAAAATGGACCTATAGTATGCCCACATCTCACTGTATTGGTGGATGAGTAAATCTATGAAAAGGGTTCTGAATAGTGCCTGGTCCCTGGCAAGGCGCACCCAAGAGCTATCACTAAAGTTTAAGTGCAAACCACAGCGAATTTTAAAGAAGGAACCAAGACCTCAATGCCTCTCAATGACTGGTATCAGGGCTGGGCAGGGAGGCAGGTGGTCTTAGGTGTCTGGAGTTTCTTGGAGAGAAAGCCTCTTGGTGTCACTGTTACATGGCCTTGACCTTAGAAGGTCTCTACTGAAGATCTGGTTCTGTGCTTGGCACAGGTTGGGGGCGGGGACAGGGCAACCCAGGCAGCCTCATGCCATAGACACAGTGATTGTTGATGCAACATTTGAGGAAACTGCAGACATCAGAGATGAAACTGAGTAGTCAGGGAAGAACTCTTAGAAGAGAGGAGACCTAAACTGAACCTCAGATTAAATCTGGAGGGAAGGAGGGAGGGGAGACGGCAATCTGGCGGGAGGAACAGGATGGGCAGGTGATGGGAGTACATGCAGCCCTAACCAGTAATGCTCACCATGCTCCACGGTGGGGATTCTTCCAGATGACGGTGAGAGGGGCAATCACCTTCAACGTCACTGTCCTCCACCTACCCTGGACAGATGGTGGCTCAGGAGGGTAGGATTGCAACAAGGTATTTTCTGCCATGATTGTAAAGGATGCAAACGGTGGGCGAGACGTGGCTCTGCAGGGTGAGTGAGGCATTCAGATGCAGGGAGGGGCGGCAGCGAGAAAAACAGAGGAGGGAGGTGTGGACCTCTCAGAATCACGACAGGAAGGTTAAAGTCTCACACGTGGATCCCTGAAAAAATGTTCAGGGCAACAAAAGGGTGTTTCCCCTGATGTTCCAGGCAAGAGGGAGAGTAAGAAAGAGGGAAGTTGGAAGAGACTGAGTGCGGGCGCAGACTGCGTGGCTCTACGGGGAAGGGGGCCTGTGGGGCACCTGTCCGAAGCTCGGCGTTTCCCCTCCGGAGTCAGGGGCTCACACTGGAGGGTGCTGACCGGGAGGGTGGTGGGCAAATGGCCGCAAGGCGGAGATGGACGCGGCACGGACAGCTGCCCTCCGCGAGCTTGCATAGCTGGCGTGAGAAAAGGCCAGAGAGCACTTGACCGAGAGCCTGCCAGGCCACCATGAGCAACCCTGAAAGACGCGGAGGCGGGAGAGAGGCCAGAGGATGCAGAATGGGCCACAGTCCCAACTTTCAAAGCAGAAGGTAGATTCCAGAGTAGAGGTGACCTCAATATGGGTCCTGATGAAGGGAAACCTGGGTTCCCTGAGGGGTGGCTGGAGAGCCTGGAATGCGGTTCTGAGCATGACCAAGGCAGCCCTGAGTAGAGACAACAGGAAGGAAGGGGGCCAGACCATGTGGGATGTTAGTAAGACATGAACTGCTGGCCCGGCGGGTCTGGGATGTGTCCCAGCTGAGCCACCTGGACCTTGGGGCTCTCATGATCCTGCTGGGGGCTGCAGAGCTGCAGCAATAGATTCGCAAGCTGATGGCCGACCACAGAGGTCACATCCAAAGAGGGTGTGACAACTCACTGGTTGCACCCACTGGGAACCTGTGTCGTTGGATGTTTTAATCAGACATAGTACAAGGTCGGAAGCTGTGTTGGCCGCACCATCTCATTTAGAAAAAGCTGTGCCAGGATCAGGAGCCAAAAAAAAAAAAAGAAAAAGAAAGATCTGAACAGATGGTAATGACAGGTCAAATCTGACAAGAGAAAAGGAGTAAACAGAGAGACAAAAGGACATGGCTCAGGACAGCGGTGTTATACTTCACTGTCTAAACTTTTTGGAGTCTATGGGGGCGTTATTCATAATTATGCCAAAATACTAGGTGCCAACTGGGAGTGTCTCAGGCATTTGGGTCGCATGGGTCACCCTACTTGGCAGCAACGATGAGAAAGTTCCTGGAGTTTGGGGGGTGGACTATAAGCCTGCGAAATCTTAGGTTGCGTTAGGAAGCACCCGGCCTGGGTGACTTACCCAGGTGCTGGCTAAAAAGGAGCAGTGCCAGGACGGGCACCCGCGTCTGGCTCCCAGTACAGCAGCCACGCGGCTCGGCTTAAAAACGACTCCATCTGTTGCTACCTCCGCAGAAAGAGACCAACACCGCCTGCCCTTTCTGGTAGGTACCCTGAATTTCCATCCGACCAGTGAGCCGGGAAACCAGCCCCTCATCTGCTTCTCCTCCCTTCTGTCAGTGTCCACAAAGCAGACCCAGTTCTCAGCAGAGTCATGGGCATGGCCTTTCCCCCTCTTGCCATGCTCCCCCAGGAAGGGGCTAACAGGTGATTTCTGCCCCCGTCTCTAGGCAGCCTCTCCCTCACCCTCTCCGAGCCCACAGAGCAGGGCGAGGCAGGGGCACCCTGGCTGACAGAGTTTTCTGGCACAAGATCTCACCCGAGGGCTCTGCCGGGAGAGAGTGACTTTGGATCAGCGTTTCTGAAACCTCAGATATTTCCACGCCATGGATGACTTTTGCCATATCCTGGAACTACATATACCGTGGTTCACATAGTAAATATATGTTTAAAGCAATCTCCCTTTGTTTTTTAACTTCAAGAAAATAATTTGTTTAGGAAACTTCAGATTGCCATCATGAATAAACAATTAGGACCACCAGCCCCAACCATAAAATTGCAGAGAACAAAGTAACAGAGTAAATTCGAGCTGTGCTGTGACCAAAGAGGCTACGTCTGCAGGCTGCTTCCTTTTTGTTACAGAGGGAGATTTATCAGAGAGTGGTCAGAGAGAGGCGACCAGCAGGCGGAGATAAATCAGGCTTGGAAGAGAACTGAAACAGGACAGGACAAAGTTTTTTTTCACCGTGTGTTGCGGAAATATTAAATACTGCCTCTCTATACCATCTAGAAGCACCCTGTGTACCACGGTGTTGCGTGGGTGACGTTTTTAGGAAACCAATTTTGAGCTAGAACACTACTTGGTCGTCCAAAATGGCTGACAAAAGAGGATGGAGTATCCTCACTAGTGAGATAAGGATATTAATATAGCATATATTTACCAGGGTTGTGCTGAGAAATCAAAAAGAAAAGAATGGGGGGCACCTTGCAACGTTTCTGGTGTCTTATATGAGTATATCCAGTCTGGAGAAAAGAGCTGAGGGAACCCTCCGGAGCTGTTACCTGTCATTTGAAATATAAGGGGTTATCCTTATCCTTTTAACTAGTTTACTCCAGTGCCTAAGAAGTACACATGGGGGCTTCCCTGGTGGCGCAGCGGTTGAGAATCTGCCTGCTAACGCAAGGGACTCGGGTTCGAGCCCTGGTCTGGGAAGATCCCACATGCCGCGGAGCAACTAGGCCCGTGAGCCACAACTACTGAGCCTGCGCGTCTGGAGCCCGTGCTCCGCAACAAGAGAGGCCGCGATAGTGAGAGGCCCGCGCACCGCACTGCGATGAAGAGTGGCCCCCGCTTGCCACGACTAGAGAAAGCCCTCGCACAGAAACGAAGACCCAACGCAGCAAAAATAAATAAATAACTTAATAAACTCCTACCCCCAACATCTTCTTTAAAAAAAAAAAAAAAAAAAAAAGAAGTACACATGGATGAGTTTGTATACTTTTCCCCTTTTCTCTCTTTGCTAAAAATGGAGGCTTCTTGGTCCCAGAATTGAGGTGGTTTCAACTAAAAGCCTTAGACTGACAACCGTCCCCTCTCTTCTAGCTGAGTTCAGCCCCTCTTCAATTGGCGCAAAAATAAAACAGGGGCAATTTCAACTTTAAAGACCATGTCCATAAACAAGACAAACCCACTCCGCAATTTGTCTAGGGCATCCCTCCCTCCAAACCCTCCTTCTTTAATTTCTGGGGAATTTTAAATAGAGGTCTTGCAAAAACCTGCACCGCCTGACGTCAACAGCTCTCTGACAACGTGGAGTCTTCCACGTGCTGTGGGGAGCAGCCACCGTGAATGCTGATGCTTTTCCAGGCTTCTTTCCCAGTTGGGATTTGGGAGCCACTGGTGTCACCCTAGGAGACTGTGGGAGAAGAATGGTACCTGGGAGTGTCCCGCCTGGGGTCCTGTAACTGTGTTTCCCAGACCTCAGGCATTATAAAGCAGCAGGCATGCAATTAAACAGTCTGAGTAGCACCTGTACTAGTGTTTTCTTTAAAAAACAAACAAACAGGGCTTCCCTGGTGGCACAGTGGTTGAGAATCCGCCTGCCGATGCAGGGGACACGGGTTCGTGCCCCGGTCCGGGAAGATTCCACATGCGGCGGAGCAGCTGGGCCCATGAGCCATGGCCGCTGAGCCTGCGCGTCTGGAGCCTGTGCTCCAGAGAGGCCACAACAGTGAGAGGCCCGCGTACCACAAACAAACAAACAAACACGCCCTCTGTCTTGCTTTTTGGTGCACACCCAGCAGAGCTCAGAAGCCCCAAAATATGTTGGTCTTTCTGATCCATCACTGTGCCTGGGCCTCATCTTTCAAAACCATGACCTTTGTGAAGTTCCTGTGTCTCCCCATGAGCTGCCCTTCTGCTCTTGTGCCCTTATGTTCCCCTGACACCCTGACCTTAGGTTTGGGTTGGCTGTCACCCCAGCTAGGCCAAGAGGTCTTTGAGGACAAAGGCCAAGTCTTGCTCATCTTGGCATCCTGTTGAGCTCCTGCCTGGCTCAGTGTTTGACCAGTGAGCAGTTGTTGAACACGAAATGCAATGACAGATGGGCACAAGGCTTCCTCCACCTTGCCTGGCTTCTCCATCCACACCACAGTCCCTCCTGCTTCCCTTGGCCTCAGTTATCTCTGAGTCCAGCCCCTGGGGTCAGCTGGGCATCTGCTCTACAGCTCCCATTCCTCTGGCCCCGGGGCCTTCTGCCCAGCTACCGTCCAGCACAGCTCTTCAGCCCCTGGGCAGTGTTCCCTCCTCCGGTCCCCTCAATTGGGGAGGTACCTCGGATTCACAGCACCCTCAGCTCACCTGGAGGGATGTGCCCACAGGAACCTGAGACCGGGAGGTTTCTGTTGCTTGTTGCCTAACTTGCCCAAGATCACCCAGTAAGCTAATACTGCCACCCGTCTGCTCACACACCTGACTGGGCCATTTTCTTTTGGGCCTCTCCCCTCACAGGAATGGAAAAGCAAAGCTCAGGGAGGTCCCACAGGCCAAGCGCCAGGGACAAGCCCATGCCCTGGGTGAGGCTTCTGGAAGAATGCAGAGGGATTCCATGCACTAGCGGCCCCTCCCCAGGCCCACTCAAAGCAGCCTCATGGGCCGGCTGCAGACCTCCACTGGGACTCTTGGAGCCATGGTGTCTCATACAGGAAACACGAAGCCCTCCTCCATGGTGGGTGCGACTCATGGAGGGGCCTCCTCCTCCATGGTGGGTGCGACTCATGCAGGGGCCTCCTCCTCCATGGTGGGTGCGACTCATGCAGGGGCCTCCTCCTCCATGGTGGGTGCGACTCGTGGAGGGGCCTCCTCCTCCATGGTGGGTGCGACTCGTGGAGGGGCCCCCTCCTCCATGGTAGGTACGACTCATGCAGGGGCCTCCTCCTCCATGGTGGGTGCGACTCATGGAGGGGCCCCCTCCTCCATGGTGGGTGCGACTCGTGGAGGGGCCTCCGGAAGGAGCAGCCCCAGAACCCTGCGGCCTCCAAGCCCCAGAGGGTGGGCGGGGAAAAAGCTACACAGAAGCAACAGCTTCTCCCAGCATGGTGCTTCTGCCCTGGGGACAACAGAGGGTTCACCAAGAGGCAGCAGAGTGTGCGGGGAAGGAGCTGGCAAACTGCCTTACCTCCCTGGGCCTCAACGTCCCACCTGTAAAGCGGAAGTCATGCTACCTGTGCTTTACAGGGCAGGGGCGGTGATGATAGCACAGAGGTGACTGACTCACCGAGTGTGATATGTAGGAGGGGCTTCAACAATCCCTTTCTTGCCTTTCCCGGAGTTTCTGCTATCAGTGGTATCCAGAAAGCAGCAGATGGGTTAAGTTGAGGCCGGAATACCCTGGGTCTGGGATGACCATCCTGGAGCCCAGCTGGGTTTGTATGATTTAGGAAGGTTCTCTCCCTGAGCTTCTCCTGCCTCTGGGAAACATCTTGTCTTCTTAGTTCCTAAGATGTGGTCTAATACAGCTCCTACCCCAATCCAAGGAGAAAAGGTCACACCCCTGGTCCAGCTGCCCCAGAGACTGCCTGTGGCCAGGTGTCTCATTCTAGTCTCACCACAGTTACAGTGATTGGTCAGGCAGGAGTGACTGACACCTATGGACACCTATCAAGGAGCTCCTTCCACCTCTGCCCTGTCAATCTCTGGTGACCCTGCCCCCGACACTCAAAGGGGAAGGGTCTGCAGAGTCATCACCCCACCTTCTGGCACACCAGCAATCGCAGTCCCCTCCTTCCCCATGAGACTGAAGGCTCCATGACATGGGGATCAAGCCGTCCTTGCTCATCCCTGTGCCTCGATGTCTGGCGCATAGCAGGAGATAAAAATAGGAGAATGAATGAGTGTCTCATTTCTAGCCCCTGACTACACACTCACTTAATCACATGGTTTGGTTTTCTCCACTCTAAAGGAGAGCCAGCCTGTGATCAACACCACACCAGGGTCAGCAGGAAGATCCTGGTACCTGATGGCAGAGAGAGAGGCTAGGAAGCTGGGAAGTCACTGACCTAGCCTGCCTTCCAGAACCCCATCTCCTGGCCTCCATGGGGTCATCCCACCACCTCAGGGCCCTTGGAGGAGAGACTCTGTTCTAGAAGTGGTTCTAAGGTGGGGAGGCCTGGGTGGAATAAGATAACAGATGTCTGGGGATCGAGGTGGGCCTTGAAGAGTTCCCCCCTTTAAATATGCCTTTGCAGTGACAGGCTCAACACACCGCAGCTGAGTCCCAGCCCTCAGCGATGGCAGGCTCTAATTTCACTTCCCAGGAAGTGAGCAATATCGTCATCAGCTCCTGTTCCCCGACCCTGGCCTGCCCCTTAGCCTAGGATGTGGTCTCCATCCCCTCTCACTGTCCTGGCCTCTGGATCAGAGTTCCTACCAAACCTGGCTCTGACACCATCTAGGCCCCTGAGGTGGGGGGACAGCCCCAAGGGGGCTAAGAGATCAGGGTGTGGAGGGCAGGCTAGAATCCTCCTCCCAGCTGCCACATCAGCACCAACAAGACACTCTGGCCCCACCAAAAGTGGAGGCTTTTTAAGTCCAAGGAGGCGAGTTTGTGTCAGCTGTGCAGTGAGGACTGGGACACAGGGCTGGTGTGGAAGCAGAAGAATGGGGTGAAGCACTCATCAGGGAGGCACTGCGGCAGGAGCCCTGGATGCTCCATCCCCGAAGAGGTCAGCTTCCTCTCTGTCCTCCAAAGAGCAGTCAGTTACAATCTGGCTCTGTTGGCAAGGAGGTCCAGGCATTCACCACCTCTGGTTTTGCTCCCATTACCAAGGCCAGGGGGAAGCATGCCCCTCACAATGTCAATACTCCAGAAGCAGTATTATATACACCCACGTGTGAAGGAGTTGATCTGCTGCTTGCTGAGGAGGTGCTGGTCGAGGCAAGGGGAAGGGGATAAGAAGCAGGCCTCCCAGGGCTGGGTTGGGGCTAGGAGGGGTGAGAGTCCCATTATTTTGTTATCTTTACAGGCTGGTCAGGGTCTGCTCCAGTACGCTAAGCCATTTTCATTACATCCCCACCCCACTGTGCTAAGTACACGGCAGACATGCAGAAAATGCCAGCTTAAATATGCAGAAGGGTCAAGACGCTTGGTCGGTGGGCAAGATGGAGGTGAGGATGCCCCAGGTAGACAAAAAAGACTCAGGGAAAAGGGGCTTCTCCAGTTCACTTCAAGGAGGAACAGCAGACGGGCCGGGCAAACCCCTGCCCCCAAACGAGTGGATGTTGGTGGAACTCTCCTATGCTGGGCCTTCGGGACCCTGCGCTGGCTTGAATTTTGGCCTTTCTTTAAGTCCCAGAGTGATTGCTTTCACAGACCTTGTTTAACTTGAGAAGGACGGGGGAGGAGGGGCAAGGAAAACTGCATTCTTCCCCATCAAAGCCAAGAGTCCAAAGTAATACTTCTGGTTGTAACTGATCCTGGCCTGTTTGTGATTACGGCCCCTTGCTCGCTTTCTGGCAGAACAGCCCTGGAAGCCCACAGCACGGCTGACAGGGAGAGACACCCCTCGCTCACTTGAATAATCTTGTCCTCGTCTGACATGACCAAAAAACATCTGTCAGCCTATCTGCTTTCAGCAGTTCTCCAGGGCAACTCTTCAAAACATCACTTTATTTTAAAAGGAGGGGAAAAAAAAGCCACCCCCAACCCCTACCATAAAATTCCACAACACTAATCATATTCCTTCTGTTACCAGCACCATCCTGGAAAACACAGCAGCACCAGCTGTCCCATTGGCTGATGCAAATTGAAGGAGAGAGGGAGGCTCAGGATTGGACAGTCGCCCTCTTTTGCCTATCCCCTCCCTTCTATTAGTGGAGCGTGCGCACGCGCGCGCACGCACACACACACACACACACGCACACACACACACACACACACGCGCACACACACACACACACACACACACACACACGCGCGCGCACACACACACACACACACACACACGCACACACGCACACACACACACACACACACACACACCACACCCCCTTTTTTGCTATCATAGCACAGAAGGGGCTTAGCAAAGCTCAAGACTATTTCTCAGCTGTTCTCTCCCTGGAAATTTAATCTGTGGAGCATCTGGCCTCACAAAGCCCATTCCAAAGGTGTCCAGGAGCCCACAGGCCCTGTGATCATTACAAACCTAGGGATGTTTGTAGCCAGTGACCCATTTGGCTGCTCGGAGAGCTGGCTGCAAGTTGTCAGCATGGTCAGATTCCCCTTGTCTGCTCCCTCTAAGCTGAAACTGGCTTTTTCTTGGAGCCCCAGGGGTTAGAGGGGATCTTAGGAGTTCTGGAACTATGGAGAAGAAAGGCCTGCTTCTTGCCTGGCTTGATAAAAGCATGATGGTCAGGGGAACGGCAGAGCTTGGTATCTGGAAGGCAGCCGTGGCCACTGTCTTCCCTCCTAATCACACCTCCCTTCTACAGGCGAGGAAAGTTGATGCTCAGGAGGTAAAGAGACTTGTCTGAGATCAAGCCACCACTGGTTAGTGGGTGGCTGAGCTTGGAACCTAGATTGACTGAGATCCTCTCATGCAAAGCTTGTCATTCCTCCCACGAGGGCACACGGCCACTCTGCCCATTCAGATGACACCCCGAGCACGGTGCCAAGTGGCAACCCATTGACCCAATGCCTTGAGCAAGAAGTAGGTGGCTGGAACTGGCAGAAAGCCCCCCCGGGGCACAAGGAGGTCACTTGGCCCGGCTGCGAAGAAGCCTATAGCCAACACTGCAGGCACTGGGGCAGGGCCAAGATCCCAGGCCTTGCTGCGGGTGCATCCCGATGGCAGCAGCTAAGAATTCTGCCTCGGTCGAAAGACGGAGAGCACGCTGAGCGGAGAGGAGGCCAGGGCTCTGTGAGGGCACCAGTCAGAAGTACAGAAAACAAACGGGAAAAGACAGAGTGTCCAGAAACACCAGGCCTGGAGGCCTGGCCAACCTCCACAGCGACCCCACCGCCTTCCTCGGGGGGAGGGAGGAACGTAAGAGGTGGAGAAGGCAGTGCTTTGGACTGGTGGGGGGGCAGCTAGCCAGTGGGATAGCCCCACTTAAGCCCCGAGAAGTGGCGTTGCTGAAAGGGGGAGTCTGCGTTCAAGCTGGGGTGTCTGAAAATGACCTCACTGTGGGGGAAGGCACCTTGTCTGAAAAATGAGCCTGTTTGAGCGCAGGGGGCTGGGGAGGACACACAGGGAGCGGCTCTCTCTTGGGGCTGCCTCTGCTCTCTGTGTCCAGGCTCCAGCTGCAGCAGCAGCTGAGCGGCCCAAGGTGGGGAGCTGAAGAGCCAGTTCACCTCCTCCCTTCACCTGGGGGACAGGCTGGGCCTCAGTCAGTCAGGGGAGATGGGGTGCACCCAGCCCTGGGCGGGCAGCGCGGCCTCAAAGGAGATACCAGCATGCCTCGGAGACGGCACCTCCGCACCAACGGTCCCCAGCCATGTGGCAGCCCTGCCACAAACTCTGTGGGACACTGGGCAAGTGACTTCAGGCCTCCATTCCTCCTCTATCAAAGGGCGGTTCGGGCAGATGGTCAGAAATGTCTCCTGCAGCTTCTCTCCTGCCCCTGACATTTGAGGCGCTCAAGGCACCTCTCCGGCCTGTTTATCGCTAGGGGAACGTCTCCTCTCGGGCAGCCCCGGCACCTGGCTGGACCCCCCTCATCTGTGCCATGCCACACCTTTGCACATGTCATTCACTTAGCTTGGAGCACTTCAGATCCTTCAGATCCTTGTTCAAGGCCTACTTTCTCCAGAAGACTTCCCTGACCACCCAACCAGCCACTGCCCCATCTCTGAACCTGACAGTATTCATGAAAGCCCAAAGTCACCGGGAGCAGACTGTGCCTTCTGGTCCGGCCCTCCCGCCCCCTCAGTAATACCATCTGGCCCCAGCAGCACTGTGCTTTCTGCCTTGCGCATGGTAGGTGCGCTGTGAATGTGCTAGACTCACTGCATCTGGGCCTTTACCCTGCAGGTAAGAGAGAGCCCTAGAATATCGTCACCTCCAGCAATGGGAAGATAGGGACAATTACGTCAATGGAGCTCTTCATTGGGTCCTGTGGGGTTTGGGGCGGGGCCAAGACAGGCCTTATTTATTTGGACAAAGGGGAAGGCGTCCTGACTGGTGTGACCCAGGCACAGCCCAGGCTCTGCTCTCACACCCTCAGTCCTGGTGAGCGGATCTCTGGTGAGATCCCAAGTGCCCTTGACCCATCCACCCATCCAGTCCAGCCCTGCCCCGTGGACCTGGCTGAGCCAAACACTGGAACACTCACAACTCTTCTGCAGGAAACCGAGCTAGCGAACTCCCCTTCCCTTTCATATTCCCTCTGCCCTACCCCTTGGCCTTGCTCCTACCCCAGCTGGGGCTTCAGTGGGACTGACCTCTGCTCTCCTGCTCTCTGTGGCCTGGAGAATTCACACAGCAGAGCGCTCTGGGGTTTGGCTTTTCAAAGAAGTAAAATCCACAAGGAAGAGAAATGCAAACACTGACTGCATTACAGATTTCCAAACACCGTACAGACAGCACTGGAGAAACAGTGTGGAAGTCCATTCCCCACCTCCCAGCTGTGCAACCTCTGGGCAGGTCACTTAACTCCTCTGGGTTTCAATTTCTGCCTGGAAAGGAGAGAATGCCAACATCTGCCGTTCCTCTTACCAAGATGCTGTATAAACCACATGGTTGTATATATTGTAAAACAAGCTATTCTGATTCAGAAACAGGTCACCTTGAAAAATGTCCCAAATCCCCTACTAGCTGACATAAGCAGCCCCTTGCTCCCCCGGTGGCTTTGACCTCCCCAGTAATCCCCCGAGCACGAGTCTGCAGAGAATAGACATGCAGGCTTCAGGCCACTGGGACACAGTGATCCAAGGGTGGCCAGTGGCAATGCCGATGGGCCGGATCCAACGGAGAGAGGGTTCTGCTATCACAACACACCAGGCTCAGAAACCCACGCATGGTTCGCTCACTTTGTGGCCAGTCCCTGGCTGACGCCTTCTCTGAGTCTGGCTTTCCATCACCTCCCATGGTGCCTGGGCCACTTGCCCACAATCCAGTCCAATAAAAGCTTACACGGGCAGTTGCATTTTAGCATGAGGCTGAGAGAGGTCCCTGACTTAGAAGGGAATGTAGAGCTGGGGCTGAGACCAGTAAATGAAATAACAACCCCTCCTCCCCCCAGTAATTCCATACAGCATATTCCAAACATAGATAGAAATGAAGTTCGGGGTTACATGAGCCAGAAGCTTCCCTCCACTTCCTGGGATTCAACAGCTCAGCTCCCAGGATGGAGACCCCAGTGAACACCAGGCTTCACGACCGAGTCACCCTGGCTGTTCCCCCACAATGAGGCCAGGGAGTCCAGGGCAGCCCCGGGAACCCAGAGGATGAGGTTACGGAATCTGAAAAGATGCTGATAGAGATGAGGGCTGTCACCCGGGGCAAACCCCATATCCAGCAGAGCGATTACTGAAAACCCAACTGCTGAGGGGTGTAATAGCACACAGCTGCGGGATGATCTGGGGAAAGAACAAGGGGTAGCAATTTTTTTTTTTTCTTTTTTTTTTTGCGGTACGCGGGCCTCTCACTGCTGTGGCCTCTCCCGTTGCGGAGCACAGGCTCCGGATGCGCAGGCCCAGCGGCCATGGCTCACGGGCCCAGCCGCTCCGCGGCATGTGGGATCTTCCCAGACCGGGGCACGAACCCATGTCCCCTGCATCGGCAGGCGGACTCTCAACCACTGCGCCACCAGGGAGGCCCAGGGGTAGCAATTTTTCACCCCAAATTCCCCTTGGTCCTGACAAATTATAACCCAGGACGTGCTACAGTCCCCGGGTGAAATCTGTTATGTAGGAAAGAGTGTCACTTCTTCTGGGGACAAAGAGGGTGTGTGTGTGTGTGTGTGTCTGTGTGTGTGTGTGTGTGTGTGTGTGCGCGTGCGCGTGTGTGTGTGTGTGTGTGTGTGTGTGTGTGTGTGCGTGTGTGCGTTGGCGGCAGGTGGAGGGTCTCCGGTGTTGCCCATTCCCGGGGCACCTGGGCCAGGATATGTCTGGGGAGGGGAGGGGAGTCACCAGTTCGCTACACCAGAAGACTCCCACCTGGTGTGCAGTGGTCATTACCCCTAGAACCGCACGCCCTGGCCTGGTACCCCGTGGCCTCTCCTACTTCCCTGTCCTTACCACCTCTCCCCCAGAGCAACTAGCCTCTGGTTCTTCCTCTATTCACCAAGCTTCAAGCATTCTCAGCTTCACTGGCACCTCTTCAGAGAGGCCTTTCCCAGCCACACTCTATCCCCTTCCTCTGCTGAATCTCTATCATGTGCCCGTTTATTTCCTGCGTTGCACTTTTCAAAATCTAGACTTGTCTTCCTTGTTTACATATGGCTGTTTCTCTACCACATGTGAGCCCCATAAGTGTGGGACTTTGTTGGCTTCTGTCACCTCTGGGCACCAGCCTGGCACTTAGTCAAGTAATATGGACTTAGTGACGACTGATCACCTGAAGATTGGCCTTGCTGGGGTCTGGGCAGTGTGTGGTTCAACTGGTCCCCTGGTGTTCAAACCCAGAAAAGCAGCATTTGAGATGCTTGTGAAAGGACTCAGTGCAATCTTGCTTGCCCCCCTCCCCCAGAAAAGGGGAGGCAGCCACATATTGCTCCAGGGCTGAGGCTGGGATGAGCTGGTGTCACTCTGGCACTTCAGCTGGATGGCTTTCCAAGGCCACCATGGAACCACATCTTTTGTTCAGAAATGTCTATTCAAGGAAAGGCCGTGGGGCACGATAGGTCCATACAGCTAATGTGAGGTCAGTGTGACCGGCCACTCCACTCGCCCCACCTGAACAGGTGGAGGTGAGAAAGAGGGAGTGCCTGGGGGCCCACTGCCCCACCTGGCCGCTTGGCAGCTGGCTCCAGGCAGGTGGCTGGCAGCACTCAGTGCTGACAAGCCCTTGGATGTCTTCCTGACAACTGTCCGTGCAGATCTAGCTCGAGGGAAGAGCTATTGCCAGTCCCAGACACACCTTCCCCTGACATCTTCCTCCCCACAGCCAGGATCACTCGCTTCAAATACTACTGTTCTCAGATCCCTCTCCTGCTCACCTATTTTCCATGGCCCCATTCTTCCTCTCCATCCACTGCTGCCCAACTTCCGCTTTCTGCACCAGGACACACCTCCTGAGGCAA
Source organism: Mesoplodon bidens (assembly GCF_964165515.1). Lineage (NCBI taxonomy): Eukaryota > Metazoa > Chordata > Mammalia > Artiodactyla > Ziphiidae > Mesoplodon > Mesoplodon bidens. The sequence continues at coordinate 26,505,669 of NC_138176.1, read as the reverse complement.
CCAACCACACACCTGCCTTCCTGTCTTAGCCTCAGTGGGCCCAGACTTCCACCTGGCACTCCACTCACATGGAACTGGAATTCCTTCCCCACTCTCCAAGGCCGAGCTCAATGTCTCCAACTCCTCCAGGCAGCCTTTCCCGACTATGCTAGTCCCCTTGCCCCCAGCACTTCAGTTTTGTGCCATGCAACAGAGCCACTGCGTGACAGCCAGCATGAGGGTATCACAGGTGGGCCTCTCCTCTTCCCGGCCTTGCATGAAGCTCCTGATCCTATGAAGTCTACTCGTGGGTCACCAAGGGGAATCTGACTCCAACTCTTCTTCCTGTCACAGGCTGGGCCAAGGACAGCTGCCAAGCAAAGGCTCCAGGGGGGCGACTCTGGTCCCCAGCATGGTCTCCTGCTGTCACTACCCTGTAATGAGCTCCCTCCATGCCCTACCCACCTCACTAAACCATCAGGGCTGAGAGAATCTTCAGACACCATGAAGTGCAATCCATTTTCCAACCAGATGGGGAAACTGAGGACACAAGAGGGCATCTAACCAGAGGTGAGTTCCAAAGTCGGTTTGTGGTAGAGCTGCCCCAGTCCAGCGGTCTTACTAGCAACTATCACATACCGAGCATTGAATTCCTCTTGAAGCAGCATACATTGATACTAACCCTACAGCTGTGGGTACAGTTCATCTCCTTTTTGCAGGTAAGGAAACTGATGCTTAGAGGATTCAAGTAACTTCCCAGGGTCACCACTAGTAAGTGCCAAATCAATATTAAAACCAGGCTTATCTAAGTTGAACCCATATTTTTAATTGCTAGGCTATCGTGCAGTCTCCTTCTCAAAACCATCTCCGGCCCAGGTGACTAAAGCTGGGCTGAGGGGCCCAAGTCTGGATTTAGATGCTCACTTCTGTTCCTAGATTTATACTCAATGGCCCCTTCCCTTCCAGGCAGCTTCATGAAGTGGGCAACAACCGCACACCAGAGACAGCCTTGGGCCAGAACGGACCTTGGAGTTGCTGATTCGCCTGGCACAGCGGGACCATCATGCGCTGTGCTTAGAGAGAGAAGGTTGTCAGAGCAAGGCTTTCTGTCAGTTGGGACAGGACCTCGTGGGGGCCCGTCACCACATCTAAATGGGGCTGGCTCACTGGAACCAAACACTTAAAAAGCTGTTACAGGGCCTCCCTGGTGGCGCAGTGGTTGAGAGTCCGCCTGCCGATGCAGGGGATACGGGTTCGTGCCCCGGTCCGGGAGGATCCCACATGCCGCGGAGCGGCTGGGCCCGTGAGCCATGGCCGCTGGGCCTGCGCGTCTAGAGCCTGTGCTCCGCAACGGGAGAGGCCACAGCAGTGAGAGGCCCACATACCGCAAAAAGAAAAAAAAAAAAAAAAAAAAAAAAAAAAAAAGCTGTTACAGAGTTAAGAGTGTTAGTTCACTTATCTGTAATGTAGACTGCAACAAACCTGCCCTGCTAGAAAGAGCCTGTCCTATCTTTATTGGGACATGTCTCTTCAAGAACAGACTGGCAATCTGAATTACCAATCAGCAGGTTCCTTAGTAAGCACAGAATCTAAGTAAAAGACATAGCAGATATATAGGAGAAGTCCATTTAAGACAGCAGAAAATCTGCAGAGCTATCCCAGTCTCACAATACAGTCCACCCATTAAGTACCCAGCATGCTCACATGAATTAGAGTTTAAACTCCATAAGGGCAGGAATCGTATGGGTATGCACCCAATTGGCATAGAGCCTGGGACAAAAAGAGGTATTCAAGACTTGAGAAATAAATGAAAGAGTGAATAAGCGATGAGTATATACGGTGTATTTCTCACTTACAAAAAGTCCGTGTAGAACCAAGTTATAACGATGTTCATGAAGAAATACCTGAGTAACAGAATAGATACATCTTCAGTGTTAAGAAGATTCCAACTCACAAAATACATGGCTGAAGAATGCATCATCTTTGACAACACAAAATAATCATTATGACACACAAGTCTGAGGGGAAAGCTTATTAGTTTGTCTTCTTGATAAAGATATTCCTCAAATAATGAATAGTTACATTTCACTGAAGGAAAAAAAAAAAAAGCCCATGTAGGATGTATCACTATTCTCTTAGACTCATGAGGAAATGGATTCCTGTTTATATCACACAGTTAGGGTAGCATTAGATCTTAAACCTAATAGACTCCTGATTCTTTGTTCTCTTCACTACACACAGCTGCTAAATAAGTAAAACAGATGCAGCCAGCATGTTCTGGGGTAGCTTATCCCCCATACCTCCTCTCTTTAAAACCTGTGCTCCAGCAGCCACTGCTGAATAGGTTGGCAAGGTAGCCATGTTTATACCCCATGACCCTTCCCCCAGACACAGCTGATTGGCCCAGGGTTGGACACCTGATCTAAGGTCTGCCCATCCATTGGCTGGCCAGAAACTAATCAGATTCAAACTTCAAATTTTGAACTCAGAGAACCAGAGACCATTGTCAGTTGGTGGCAGTTATCTCAACAAACCAACAGCAGGTGAACAGGCCACTGTTACAAGTGAACAGGAAGACAAGGAAGGTTGGTCTGCAGTTAGGAGAAGATGACAGTTGGACTTTAAATCCACATGGTACCCAAGAAGAGCAGCTGCTTTGTCTCGTGCCAGCTTTCTGGTTCCCAGTCCTTGTGCAGCTGGGATGTACTTCCCACCCTTGGGATTCTGGTGCGATTTTCCCAAATCCTTTCAGTAGACTCTTGAGCAAGTCTAAGTGGGCATCTGTCCTCTGCTCACAAGTCAACTGGGACTAAAGCATTGACTTTGGAGGGGACTGAAGATTCTCAAACTCCCCAAGGCTTAGTTTTCTCACCTGTACAATTGCTCACCTGGATGGACCAGGAGCTCAAAACTTCTTGCCAACACAATGCTTTTACCTTAGTCAAATAGCTATGTGCCTCCAAGGAAGTATAAGATCTCCCAGGGTTATCACACTAGTGCCAGGAAAGACGCAAAGACTCAGAGAAGGAAAGCTGGAGCAGGAAAAGAATGAGCATCTGCTGACTCATATCCCCACATCCTCCCCTGGCTCCTAACCCTGAGAGAAGGAAACCATCCTGGAAAGTTGGAAGCAGCTTTGCTTAACACAGAAATCAGAGCAACTGGGACCCTGCCATCACCATTCTGCCAGAAGTTAGACCAGATTTTGCCTCCTGGAAGGTAAAGCCAATGTGGTCTTTGAGGTGTACGGAATGTCCTACAAAGGTGGTATCTCAGGCATTGTTGTTTATGTCAGGGTGGAGGGGTTTTCAAGGACAAGACAAAAATGGTTGGCAAAGCTAACAAAGTTGCTAATCTTTCTGCTAGATTTGTCCCTGATCAATGAAGGAAAAGAGTCCTTTTCTGGCTGGGCCCCAGGCCCACTGTTTGATCAAAAATGCTTTCCCTGAAGCCACTCAGGTCCCAACACTGTGGGTGTCTTTGACTTCTATCCACTTACATTCCCTAGAATAGGTTTGTCCTTGGTGTTGGGTATACACCACCCTCAGGTAGCCCATGTCTGTCCCTGACCCACAGCATCATCAGCTCAGTGAAGATCCCTCCCGGGAGCAGCCCATTCTCACCCTCCCCACACTTCCTCTGTAGAAGGGAGAGATCTCAGCTGTTGGGACTTTAGGGAAATGACTTAACCTCTTAGCCTGTTACTTCAGCCACAAAATGATTAGAGTGCCTTCTACCACACAGGGTTGTTCCATGATGCCAGTAGGATGATGCATGTGAAGTGCATGGCCTGGACTTGGTGTTTACTGTTTACTGACTCTGAATTGCCTTTCATCAGACACATCTCTCTTTAGACCAATGAGATTACAGAGCATTGGCACAAGCACACTTCCAAATCCCTCAGGGGCTGTGGTCCCTGCCAGAGGGCTCTAATGAGCAAGCAGAACCACAGATGGCGGGGTCCCTCTTGGAACATTCTACTCGAGGGACTTTCAGCCAAGCGAGAAGGGGACACAGGCAGAGTCCTGGCTCCCAGGGGGCAAGGCAAGGCCCCAGGGGGCAGGGTGGTGCTAACTGGGGCTACTGCCCCAACAATTTAAGTGGAAATGCCTCAGCACGCCCACCAAGTCCTAAGGTCAAAGGCCTCACAATTGGGTCTTTGTTCCAGAGTTCAAAAGCCTCACTCACCACTCCTTCCAAAGCCAGGTTGCAGGATGCCCAACACACCTCCCCACCCCCACCCCCCACCGTCAGCCATCCAGCTTCCTTGAACTGGGAAACCACCCTCCCAAGGATCTGCAGTTGGCCCTCTTCCTTGCTCCCCTCCACCCACTTAGTTTCTCTGGTTACGCTGGTTGTACACTCTAGGAGGCCTCCTTGTTTCTGACAGCAACAGACGGTGTGGGTTTGCACCATGGACACAGCACTCCAAGGTCCCCGTGTACATATCTGCTGCTGAGCAGCTGTTTGCATCAAGGGGAGAGACACAAAGCCCAGAGAAGTGGGAAGGCCACATTCAGGGCTCTGTCTACCCCAACACCCAGGGCCCCAAGGAGTCTCCGAGCCACGGAGCCCAGATCTGGGAGGAGGTCATCTACTCCAGGCCCTGTTTCCAAGCAGCCACGAGACTGTCTCCATTTTACAGAAAGGAGCGCTGAGGCCCAGAGGGAGCAAGGGGCTTGAAGTCACCCAGCCGGTACATGGTAGTGGGCAGAATCCTGCGTCTAGAGATGGCAGCTCCCTCAGAGGATCAGTGTACCAGACTGGGCTGCTCTGGGGATTCAGGCCACCTGAGCCCCTCAAACAGCCATCGGGGACTCCTCAGGAGAAGGAGGTGCCTGATACTTTGCAGGCCTGCTACAAAAGCCCCACTTTGTCAAGGCTCTCCCTCCTCCACTCCTAGGCAGGGTCCTGGATGTGGGGTGGGAGGCAAAGGGAAGCAGGGAGTCTGATAACAGGCTGACTGCCTTTTGTGTGGGGTCTCCTCTTCAGCCATCCTGGAGTGGCTGGTACCCAGAGACATGGGGGCTCACTCCTCCTGCTGCTTTAGGGCTATATAGCTGTGCTGGTGACACAAGGCAGAAGGTCCCTAAGCCAGAAGTCTACTTTTGAGCAGCCCTGACCTTATATGGAAAAGCCGACACGCCCTCCTTTGGAGCAAGCCCCAAAACAAACATCTCTCTCTCTCCTCAGTGGGTGTCTCCAATCTCACCATTAGAGAACCCTTCCTTTGGGTCTTGAGGTGCTTAGTGTTCCTAGGGCCAGGCCCCTCTGACAATGCAGCTTGGGTGGGGGCGAGGAGGTGGGGCTGGTACTGTGACAAAGGCTGAAAGCCAAGCGGTGCAGGAAGGAGACCAGGTGTGGGCACCTGGGGTGAAGGGCCCGGGCCTTTATGCTCGTGACAGCCACTGCCAACCAGGCACAAGGGCAGAGCCTGACACCTCTGAGGGGAGCGAGCTTTGAAGACTCCAGATCCAAGAGGGCCATGAGTCAGGTCTTTGTTGGCATCACAGCCCTGTTCTCAAGAGAGCACAGCTCTTGCGACTCCTGCAGCAGGAAACTAATCTCACCTCCCCCAGGAGGCCCACTGGGATTTCCTCAGTATCTCTACAGCTACTTGCTGCCCACAGGCATAGGAATCAGGGGCCCAAGAACTGTTCTGTTCTGTTTTTGACTTCAGGTGACTCACTTCCCCTCAATTTTTCTGTGCCTCAGTTATTCTATCTATAGAATGGGCACAGACAGCCTTTGATCTGTCTTCCTGTCAGAGCTTAAAATACTGGAGGGGAATAGAGTGGAACAGGAAAAGAAGAACAGGCCCCTCCCCTCTGGGAGTGTCCTCCAAACACAGCTCAGAGAGGCTCCAACGCGCCCGCACGGGGGCCTTCCCCCACAGCAAACCGAAACCAAAACAGAACACCCCAGGAACCAATTCAAGCGCCAGCAGGTCATGAGCAAACTGATGATGGATGTCCTGGGCCAGAGTTCATCCCTGGCTCTGCAGGGGTCATACACGCCTGCACCTCAGACTGACGGACTCGGGCCCTCCTCTCTCCACCTGAGAGACCTCTGCTGCCAAGGGCACTGAGGCCTACTCGGTGAGAACCTTGGAACTGGCAGGCCCCTGGACAGCCAAGACAAAGCCTCAGTTCGCAATGACAGGGCGGCTGCTGCAGGACCCTCCCTGGCCCCAGGACCTGACTTCATCCCCCTGTCTGGGCCCTCTTCCCAGGGCCTGGCAGCCTTCAGCTCAGCAGGGGGCAGTCAGCTCACCGCCCAGACACTAGCCAACCTCCACAGGCCTGGCCTTTCCTCAGACAACCCGCCTGAGGATCCGGGACCCCACAGTGACGTCATGGCCTGCCTTCCCCACCAGCCAGCCGGGTCCTCCCACCCCTGCCTCGTCCCCAGTTTGGAATATGGCCCCAAGGGGGAAGCTGCTGTAGGATGCCCCTGAGCTGGGAGCAACCTCCCCCGGCCTCAGAGGGCACAGGGACCCTGAACATGGGCTGGACAGTCGTGCCCATGCTGCCACCCTGGCCTTGCATTAACACAAGCCAGTTAATTACCCCGAGTGGTGGAGACATTCTTCCACCATCAGGCAAACTGCTGGCCTGCAGCCCAAACCAACAGGGGAAACTTCAGCCTCCTCGGCCCTCTCCCCGCCAGATGGAAATAACGTATAGCTGCAGAGGTGGGGGAGGAGGAGGGGAACAAAAACCAGCCGGGCCCCTCGCCCGAGTGGCCGGCCAGCCAGCTGGGCACTCACCGCTCTCGTTCTTCTCGATGACATCCACCACCTCCCCGGCCTGGAGGCTCAGCTCCGAGTTCTCCTGCTTCTTATAGTTGGACACCACCACGTACTGTTCCAGGATCATGGGCTCGGCGTGGGTGTCGGCACCTGGCGAGGGCAGAAAGCATGCGGTGAGCCAGCGGCCAGCCATGGCCCCGCGGCCGGGGCGCCCCCTGTCCATCGGCCTCGGGGGAGGCTGCTCGGTCGCCAGCGCCGCTCGGAGGGGCCGCCCGCAGCCAGGGCTCGCAGCTCGCCGGGCCCCAAGGACAGGCCATATAGCAGGGCCCCACACCGGCCCGCTGTGCCGCGGGGACCGGGGGACATGGGGAGCCGGGGGCCAGCGGTGGGGGGCGCGGAGGGAGAGACAGAGACGAGACAGAGGCCGAGGGGACTCAGAGGAAAAAGCCTGCGGCCGCGATGAATTAATCACAGCCCGGCACGAGGGAGAGGGAGTCGGAGGAGAGGCCTGGGGCGGACGTGGTCTCTCCGGACCCCTCGGCCGCAGGGGTGCGAGGGGAGGGCGGCAGGCGGGTGGGCGGGAGGGCGGCCCATGGGGGCTGAGGCCGGAGCAGAGGCGAGAGGAAAGGCCAGGCGAGGAGGAGGGCTCGGGCCTCTCCCCAACCCCTGTAAACCCAGAGAAAGAGAGTCAGCAGTCCTCCCCTTGGGCGGGAGAGGGAGAGAGCGGGAGAGGACGGCTCCACGGCAGGCTGGGCCCAGGCGAGAAGTCAAGAGGGTTTGAGGCCGCCAATCACTGGGGTTTACTCGCAGCCCTTAAATAGAAACACATGAGACCCATCGAATGAGGAGCCGGGGGTGGAGGCAGGAGAGGGGGAGGAGGGCCGAGACTGTTTACTTGAAACCCAAGAAGAAAGTCCCAGCGCCAGCGCTGGAGAGCCCAGCCCGCCCCCCGCCAACTTTTCCTCAAGTTCGGCTCCACTGCTGCCCCTCGGGCTCACCAAGGCGCGGCCACTGAGCCCACGGGCCTGGTCCCCCGGGGACCAGCCTCAGGCCCGTGCCCCCAGGCCCGCTTCCCGACGGGGCATCGTCCGGCCTGGCTGCCGCCCTCCGGCCACATGGAGACCGACTCAGCCTCCCTCTGCCTTTAAGCTCTGCTGGGGCTTGTGGTCAGGCTCCCGGAAGCCACCAGCTGCCCTCTCCTGGCAGTTTCAGGAGCTTGAGGGGTCAAAAGGTGGGGCTAAGCGGGAAGAGGGCAGGGAGCGAGCAGCTTCTCTGTCCCGTTTAGCCACTAGACCAGTGCAACGTTTATTAAGCAAACGCCAGGCTGGAAGGTAGACAGATTGGGTGCCCATCTCGGCTTACTGGCTGTGCGGCATTGAATGTGCTGCTGAAAGCTCTCTGCACCTCACTATACAGAGCACCTAAGATAACACATGGCCGGCTAGGAGCTGAAAGGATCCGTGAACCAGAGACCCACTGGTCACCTCCTACAGGAAGCCTTCCCAGACGCCCCTCTCCATCTCCCCGGCAAGAGGAATTCCTAGCATACTTCTTAAACTCTGTGTCTATCACCCTATACATCTACCCGTCTCCTGAAAGGCTGGGGGCTTCTTCACGCCACCAGCCTGGCTATAGAAATGGCTGAGAGGGTCCCCAGGCTCCACACGGCCCCCTGGGTGCGTCAGCCTGCAGCTATCTTCCCCACATGCCTGAGTCCCATTTTATCCCCACAACAACCTTGTTACCTTCCCACTTCACAAAAGACACCTCAGAGACCCAGAGAAGACAAGAGGCTTGCCCCAGCTCACACCGTTGCTATGGAGAGAACCAAATTCACTGAGTGTTTTAGGTTCAAGCCCATCTCTCTTTCCATTACAGAACTGCCTCTGCTTTCTGTTTCCAGACATCCCATTCTCCTAGCACGATGATCCTCAACTTGGTCCCACAAGATATGGGGAGCTTCTAAAGTACCCTGATGCCTGAGCCCCACGCCCAGAGATGCAGACTGAATTGGTCTCAGGTATTTTTTAGACACCCCCTCCTCTCCCATGGTTCTCATACACAGCCAGGGTGAGAAACGCTGCTTAGATCTTTGGGTCTTTCTGTGCGGGAGGCTCCATCCAACCTAGGGTGGGGGCGATGGAGGGGAAAGAAACCCACTGCCCCTGGCAATTTTCTCCCATGTGGTGTGGACCCTGCAGCCCCAGCTCAGTCCTTTGGAGACCCAGGAGGGACCCTGTCCCAGCTGAGGCCTGCCACATGGATGTGCACAGGCACTGCCCCAGGCAGCCCATCCGAAGCCAAGATTGTATTTCAGGCCAAAATGCGACCAACAGCTAGGCAGCAGGGCGGGCCTGGCTCTACACTCAGATTGGGCCAGCTTTCGTGCCTACCCCTGCTAGCTGCACAGAGGCAGCGCTGGGCACGGAGCTGACAGAGCCTGCCTCCCACTGTGTCCCCGGGGGGCTGGCAGTGAGTGCACCCAGCACAAAAAGGGCCAGCCCCTGCCCTTGTGGGACACAGGGGCTCCTTTTCCAGTTTGTGGGAAAGGAAAACTCAAGATACAAACAGAAGACAGGAGTTCTCCAGTTGGTTAGAGAGCTTCCAAATCCTGAGAGCCCAGATGATGCTGACAATTAATAGCAAGCTTTCATTAGGGCTCACTCGGGACAGCACTACCTAATGCAGACCATATCTGATCCTCAGAACAACCCTGGTGTAGGCCCTTGTTATAGCCCCATGTCACACACAGGCAGACGAAGTAAGGCTCATGAGGCAATTTTCCTAAGGTCACACAGCTGGGATCGAACCCATGTCCTACTGACACCACTGCTTGTGTCCTGACTTGTGCCCTGGCTGTGGCCTATAGAGAGCCACTGATCCCGAGGAGGGGTCCTGCCTCATCCTACCCACCCCGCATCTGGCAAATAGTTGCTGCTTAATAAAGACTGGAGTGTGGATTTCTTCTCGACTCTTGTAGCATCTGTTGACCAGACCACAGTGGCCACTGGGGGTAGGCACTCTGTAACTGTTGGTGAAATGAATGAATGAATGGACAGATAGATGAACAGTGGTTTAACGGCTTGCTCTGAGCCAACATGGATAAACCAGGCAGAGCCTCACCTTCGAAATCTGGGAAAACTAGAGAACTAAATTCTGGAAGGGAGAAAAAGGGGAGCTGGGGAAACAGAGGCAGGGAGAAACAAGGAGTGGTGGGTTTGTGGCCAAAAGCTGCTCGAGAGGATAAGTGGGGTGCTGGGGAATGGAGAGACATCAGGTCATTTTAATCCAAGCCAAGGAAACCTGAGGCAAGATTTCAAAGGGGAAAAACCCACATACTGCTCCCACCTCCATGCCACCCCTTGGAAATTGGCCTGAGCTTTCTGAAGTCTGACACTCTGGGACACAGGTAGAAAAGTTAAGAAAATGTTCTCCAGGCATTCCAGAGCACAGAAGACAGGCAGTAGCACACAGCCTAGGGGACAGACAGATGGACACACAGACAGACACTCTGTCTTCCTCACTGCCCTCCCCTCCCCCAGCACAAACTCACGCTCTCTGGCATCTACCTCTTAGGGTGTTGCCTGCCCAGGGCTGCTCGGACGGGCGTGAGCTGGGAGCAGGTATCCAGATGAGAAACCACTCGGCAGGCAGGCCGGTGGGTGATGTCATCCCACAGAGGCTGCTCTGGATCCCCTCCCAGGCAAGGCCTGGAAAATTGGGGGCTGAAGGAGTCAGCCCGAGGGAGGGGGAGATGCAGTGGAGCAAGCCTCCTGTCTTCAGATAGGAAGCATTTGGCAGTGGCATGGAGAAGGGGAGTACTCCTTATAGAGAGAAGAGTACCTCCCAGATTGGAAGGGGACTTTTTGTCAGGGTCTCATCCATCTCATCTTTGTGCCTTTCTCAGAGCCCCTGGCTGGATCTGCTGGGGCTCTGGTAGTGCCCCAGAGCCCTGCCCCACGCTTGCCTCACACCTGCATTCCTCTAGCTACCAACTGGATGGACCCCTGGCTCCTGCCTGATCTGGCTGCCAACTTAGGCTTCTAAATGTGGCTTTTGCTAAGTCAATCCACTGCTCCAGCACCTTCACTGGGTCCCTGCTGCCTAAAGAAGAAAGGCCAAATTCAAGCTCAGTCTTTCCTGACAACCTGAGCTCCCCAAGTTCCCTGACACACAACTCCTCTGATCCAGGCAACATTCATTTATCCAACACACATATAGCAAGCACCCACTGTGTGCCAGTCACACTCTTCTCTGCTGGTTCTTATGTCCAAGCCTCTGCTTTAGCTGCTTGGAATGCCTTCCCCTTTACCAACCCCAATTCTACCCAACCATCTCTGCCCCTCCAGGAACCATCCAATCACTCAGCTACAGTGCTTGCTCCTGTCATGCACTGGATTTTCTTGTGGAGCACCGCTCCCCAACCAGATCATGTGCTTTAGACAAGAGTCTCCCTGATGAGGGTAGACAGACGCCTCAAGACTGGTGCCATAGGACATGGCACTAGACACAATAATTGCCTGAGAGTCGTGATGCAAAAGCACCAAACTGGAGTCTGAGGGTCTGAAGTCCAGTCCTGCCTTGTCCTTATTAGCTCTGTGACCCTGCAGAGGACACTTAATCTCTCTGAGCTTTAGCTTCCTCATCCATAAACAGGAACAATAACAGTACCTACTTTGTGGGATTGTTCTGAGCATGGTATAAGGTGATGGGGTTAATGCCCTATGTAAACTGTAGACTGTTTATAAAGCAAACAGGAAATGGGAGATTTGGGGAGGCGAGGAAGGGCTTAGGTTCCTCTGAAGCCTCAAAACCAGCATGCAGGGGCTTCTCTGGTGGCGCAGTGGTTAAGAATCTGCCTGCCAGTGCAGGGAACACGGGTTCGAGCCCTGGTCCGGGAAGATCCCACATGCCACGGAGCAACTAAGCCCGTGTGCCACAATTACTGAGCCTGCGCTCTAGAGCCCGCGAGAGGCTGAGGCTGCGTGCTACAACTACGGAAGCCGTGCTACTGAGGCTGCGTGCTACAACCACGGAAGCCCGCGCGCCTAGAGCCTGTGCTCCACGACAAGAGAAGCCAATGCGATGAGAAGCCCGTACACCTCAACAAACAGTAGCCCCCACTTGCCGCAACTAGAGAAAGCCCGCGTGCAGCAATGAAGACCCAATGCAGCCAAAATAAATAAATAAATTTATAAAAAAAAAAAAAAAAAAACCCCAGCACGCAGGTCAGGGCAAGGGCCACAGTTGCCAGGAGAAGCGGCCATGGCTGTGTTCCTTCTCATGCCTTCCTCAGACCCCACCTCCTGGTAGGCAGCGAGAATTTGCCAGCTGGAGAGCCATATCAGAACCCCCAGGGCCCACTTATGGATGGATGCCAGCCCAAGCAGCCTGAGGCCCCTTATCTACAAGGATCCCCAGCATCAGCCTCTTACCTCTGAGTTTCCAGTCTCACAGAACTTGCCAACATTCCAGATGGGGAAACCAAGGCCGGCCCAGAGAGACGTGGCGACTCGCCCAGGACTCCGGCCCTGGTCTGGCGGTTTCGCCCAGCCCACATGGCCTCCCCTCAGGCTCTCTCTCCAAACAGCTGGGCTCATCCTGAGGAGCCAAGCCCTACGGTGGCTCCCATTCCGGGCTCCCCACGCTCTCCATGACCCCCCAAACCCTGGGTGTCCCACCAAGGTCCCTTCAGTCTCTCACAACTGATCCCTCCCAGGCCAGCCTCAGCCTGCCGGCCTCTCCATAGGCCCTCGGGCAGCCAGGCTATACGTTTGGTGAATAAAATGTATTGTTGTGGGCCAAGTGGGCTCTGGCTCACTGTCTCGGGAGAGGGAAAAAAGGGACGGGAGCCCAATGATTAGCTCAGGCCGAGGCCCTCGTCACAGGCAACACGAGAAGGATGACTGCGAGGGGCTTGGGACAGGCAAGAGGTCCTCTGCCTGCTGCCTTCTCCTCTGCCCGCCCGCCCAGGCTGTTCACCTCCCGTTTCCTGCCTACAGCTGTGAGGGGAGGGGCTGGTCCAAACCCCTCCCCTCAACCTCTGACCTTTCCGTTTTGTCCCCCAACCCCGACCCTCACCTCTGCTCTCAGGTTTGGGCTGGGGAAGGAGGGCCAGGTGGCACTTGCAAAAATGGAGGGGCTTCTAGAAGTCCCTTCTGGAAATCCCTTCCCTCTACCTGACACCGTCTCCATCTAACAGCTGAGAACACTGCTATCCAGGTTTTTCTACCATTGTCCAGTAAAACCAAGGCTAAAGGTAAGCCTCTGACCTCTGTGCCCGCTCTGCCCAGACACAGAGCACAAGCCCAAGTCCCTGAGGGCTATGGGTGCCCAGGAAGCCCAAGGTCCAGGAGCCCCGAGACCAGAGGCAGGTCCCAGCTCTGGATCCCTGGGGCATGGGGGCTGTGACTTCATCACAGTTACAAGACTCCCCACCCCCCTACCCACCACTGCCTCAGCTGGGGTGTTGGAGACTTCAGCTCTCTGCCTCGGGTTAACAGCCTGAAGGGAGACTAATCATCTTCAGCTGGCCCATCTCACAGGGGTGGAAGGTGATGGGAGCCTCACCACCACCTGAGCACTTTCCGTGCACCAGACTCCCAGTGAGATGCTACCCCATCCGCTTAGGGAGGCTAGAGAGGTTACGTAACCCGAGACCAGGACGTGGCAGAGCCGGGATTTAAACCCACACATTCCGGGCCCAGGGTGCATTTGCTGACACACTGTGCTACGTGGTCATCACCCATCAAAGGGCTCCAAGGCTGGATCTGGGACCTAAAAAGGGTTGAAAGGAAGGCAGAGGGGACGGCCGAGAAGACGCCAACATGCTGACAAAGAGCTGCTACACGTCACAGGGCACCGGCTCCGTGGGCCTGCATGCCAGGGACACACATGTTCACACACATGCACTCACATGCACACCAGGCAGTACCTGTCACGTTCTTCTTAGGAGACTCAGCCCAGCTGGAGAGCCACACTTCCGAGTCCCCCGAGAGCAAGCAGCAGCAGGAGAGAAGAGAATCAGAGGAGAAGAGAGAACCGTTAGGCAGGCAGGAGGTCCACCGGGCCGAGTGGTTGCCGGCGCGGAGTCAGGCCGCTGGGGCGGAAGGCGGGGGAGGGGAGGAGGAGGGAGGGGAGGGGAGGAGGAGGGAGGGGAGGGGAGGGAAGGGAGGGGAGGAGAGGCGAGTGATTTCCTGGCCCTGGAAGTGCTGCTGGGCGTGGGCCTGAGTGATTACAGAGGAGCTGGGACACTGCTGGCCAGGACGGGGATAATGAGGTGTCTGCAAAACACAGGAATCCTCTGGAGCACAGAGAATCCTACACGATCCGGGCCTGGAACAGGGCCCTTGGGTTATCGCTGCCCTGGAGAAGGCAGCCTGGACCTTCCTCTCTGGCCATGTGGGTGGCTGGCCCTGATCCTCACCAGGCCAGCACGCTCAGCAGCCTGGGCCTGGAACCTTAAACGTCAGGTTGGGGAGCCCAAGGCCAGTCTCCAGCCACCACACCACTGGGCCTCAATGTCTTGTCCAGCCCTTACCCCAGCCCTAAGCATTGAGGAAGAGAGACAGGGCCTGGCAAAATGGAAGGAAGCCTCATTTTAAAAAGTCTCACACCCCAACTCCAGCCCAGAAGAACGGGGACCTTTAGTGACCAGAAGAAACGAGGGCTCTCGTCCAGGCTCAGACAGCCATGTGTGATCTGGGCCTCAGGTTCCTCATCTGTGAAATGAGGTTAAAAGTTGTCTTCCTGCCGAGAGGGAGGAACAATGTCAAAGCACCTAAAACAACTTAAGGTCATGAGATGTGATACAGTAACGTCACGAGGCAAAAAGCTCTTAGCCTAATCAATGGTGTGGACATTTCTAGAATATCAGAGGGTCAACACGTAATGCTGACAGTTTACCTACAGTGAACAGTGGCTCATTTACACCCAGGTCCTTGAGCTGGGTACACACCTTTTGCCCCATTTTACAGGGGTGGAATCTGAGCTTAGACAGGGGAGGAACTGGCCCAAGTTCCCATGAGGCCAGAGTAGCAGAGCCAGAAATGGAACCAGGTCTGGGACACCCCAACTGGTGCTTCCTCTGCTGAACTGCTCACTGCCTCCAAAGGAGAACAGCGTTGGCTACAGTGGCTACAGTGAGAAGGAAACGTGGAGATGCAAGTCTGAGAGGCAAACCCTTGGGCTGCTTGCCTGGTGTTGGCCAGGAGAGCGGCCTGATAGATAGTAATGGTAATCATCACAGCAGCAACATTTATACAGCATCTACTGTACACCAAGCATTGTGCTGAGTACTTACATATAGTAACTCATCTGTTTTTCATAATAAACCTACAGTGATAAGGAACTCCTTCCATTTTGCAGGTGAAGACTATGAACCAGAGGTCAAGTAACTTGGTCCAGGTCACGCAGCTAGTACAGTGTTCATCTCTTGTGGTGACACAGGCTTCAGGCCTCAGTCTGATGCCACTCACCATTTAAAGCACCTAACTCTCCCTCGCTCAGCAAGCCACCTTCCAATTGCAGGCTGGCTCACCATGTAGACCTGGGAGGCCTGGCCCTTCCAGAGCTCACTGTAAACCAACAGAGTGGGGATCCGCTGGAGAGGTGTGGCGCGGCCTCTGGAGTCTGTCTGGATTCAAATCCAGGCTCTGCCCCTTTGATAAAGTTACTTAACCTCTCTGAACCTCTTCCCTCGGCATATCCCATGAGCTTGGTTCAATCAGCTCTGGGGGGAAGCAGGAAAATCAGGCTCCTGGAGTTGCAAGGACGAGAACCAGATGGCATTTCAATACTAGATGCGTCCAGAAAATGCTGGCACACAGAGGTGCTTCCCACAGACATGGGTCAGCTGGAATTGGGGGTAAAGGGACTCTGGGGGACTACACCCACAGACAAGCAACCTGTGGCCAGAGTCTCTGACCAGGCCTAGCAGCCAGAAGCCTCCTGGGACAGCAGGAGCCATGCTGGCCCAGCTTTCATGCCCTGGCAGGGCCGAGACAAAGCAGACACACTCCGAGGCTTTCAACTGCTGTGGCTGAGGTGAGGGGGTCTCGGTTCAGAATGTGGGGCTTCATTGTCTGGTGCCAGATACTGCTGGGGTTATGACTTCTTGATGCTGTGCCCCAAATGTGGCCAAGTGGCTGCCACCCAGCAAGGCCATCCTAACGCCCCTGGGCAGGCCTAACGCCAGACCCATCCCAACACCATCTGGCCGTACCCAGCCCTGGGCTGAGCCAACTAAGAGGTTGCCCACACCTCTCTCCATCTCTGCTGGCTTCGTTACTTTGTACACTTTGCTTTGGGTTCTTTGGAAGGAAACGTTTTGGGAAGTGCTAATGTCCGTCAGTGAGCCAAGGGAATTCATTTGGCCTGGGCCTGGAGGACCCAGGAAGATGTGTTCTGCTAAAACAGGGGTCGACGGACTTCCTGTGAAGGGCCAGAGAGTCAATATTTTAGGCTTTGTGGGCCACGTGGTCTCTGTCGAGACTACTTACCTCTGGTGTTACAATCCGTAGAGGGATGAATGAGCTGTGTGCCAATAAAACTTTACTTACAAAACCACATGGTGGGGTCTTCCCTGGTGGCGCAGTGGTTAAGAATCCGCCTGCCAATGCAGGGGACGCGGGTTCGAGCCCTGGTCTGGGAAGATCCCACATGCTGCTGCGGAGCAACTGAACCCGTGCACCACAACTACTAAGCCTGTGCGCCACAACTACTGAAGCCCATGCACCCATGCTCCGCAACAAGAGAAGCCGCCGCAATGAGAAGCCCACGCACACCAACGAAGAGTAGCCCCCTCCTGCCGCAACTAGAGAAAGCCCGCGCACAGCAATGGAGACCCAACGCAGCCAAAAATAAATTAATTAAATAAATTTTAAAAAAACCACATGGTGGGCTGGGCTTGGCCTGTGGGCAGTGGTTTGCCAGACCCAAGGCTGGGAGATGAGGTTGTCAGAGAAGGGGAACTGCTCCAAATCCCCAGGGGAGAGAAGTGGAGGCTGTTGGCCCATGTGGACTAAATGCTCCCGAGGCCTTTGCTGCTTGGTTGGTTTTTTCAACAGTCATCTTGAAGGGTCCGATGCCCTTCTGGGCCTTTGGGGTGTGGGCATTTGGGCAGGCCAGGGAGGGCAGACAGGAAAAGATCCCTCAGCCTCTGGAAACCGAGCCCCCACTCCTAAATGTGGAACAAGCTGAACTCATGCCCACCCCTTCCCCCCCAATAAGCAGGCCTTCCCTCTTTCCAAAGGAAAATGGGAAGCGGACCAGAAACGAGCCTGTCTTTAAAAAAAAAGCCTTTTTAAAACATGATTTATTTCCCAGTCCCCTGGATCCGCAGAATTAATCCAGTTCCATGGCTCCCACCCCAAATTTCCCCCCTTTGGAGTGCCTTCTCTCCAGCCCACCCGAGCTAGCCCTCCCCCAGGGCGGGAAGGACCCCCCTCTACCTCATTGCGATGAACAGAGGAGTGGCCCCTTGGCTCACAAACCCTGGCCCCTTGGCCAGGAGGCAGACATGGCTGCTGGCTCAGGGCTGGGAAAATGGTGAGAAGGAAAGATGGGGCAAAGGAGCAAAAGGCAGGCGCAGCCAAATGAGCAGCTGTGAGTGACACAAACCAACTGCTTCCTGCCCTCCCTGCTGTCTCTACCCCCCTCTCTCTGGTGACAGAACCAAGGGTCCTACAGAGCAGAGTCACGGGGCCTGGTGGAAAGCAAGGGGCGTGAGACTGGGAATCTGCACAACGGGTTTTGCTAAGAACTGGCTGTGTGACCTTGGGCAAATGGCTTGACTTCTCTGGGCCACATCTGTAAAATCAAGCGTTTTGGGCCCACTGATCTCCAAGATACTTGTTTCATGTTCTAGACTCTTCCAGCAGTAACCTGCTAATCTCCATAATGCAAGTACACCACAGTCAAAGCAAATCTTTCCAGAGAAACAGACCACCTTTCCAGGGAAAACCACTTGAACACACGCTCAATATAGGAAACTCAAGTGAAGAAGTCCAACAGTTCGTCCGGGAGGCACATAAGACAGAGAGGAACTGGAGCAAGAATTTTTTAAGAATCTTGGTTCTTGCACTTACTCTCTCACTTAGCTCACTGATTCTGGGGCATTTAGCAAATCTCTGAGCCCCCTTTCCTTCTGTGAAATGGGGATAAAAATATCTACCATGTCTTTTTTGTTGTAGGTCTGCTTTAAGAGTGAAATGGGGCTTCCTTGGTGGCGCAGTGGTTGAGAGTCCTCCTGCCGATGCAGGGGACGCGGGTTGTGGGTTCGTGCCCTGGTCCGGGAGGATCCCACATGCCGCGGAGCGGCTGGGCCCATGAGCCATGGCTGCTGAGCCTGCATGTCCGGAGCCTGTGCTCCTCAATGGGAGAAAAAAAAGAGTGAAATGGCCTAGTGCCTGTGAAAGGTTTTGGAGGGGTAGGAATTGGGCCCCTGGAACACAGAAGGGGAGTGGGTGACAAGGACAAAGCTGATGACTAAAGCAGTGTGTGCCTGGGAGACGGAAGGCATGGAGACAGGGTCCCTCCCATGGCCATCCCACAGGACTCATGTTCCTGCCACAGCCACTCCTCCTGGCTTGCGGGACCAGCAAGAATCCAGGCCCAGAGAAAACCAGGTGCCTGCAAGTCCTGATGACACTTAGGTGCTGAACCTGACTCTTGTCAAGTCCAGGTGATTATGAGAAATCAAAGAACAATATTACAGGGGCCCCTCACTTTAAGGACGTTCCCCCCAAACACATATACACCCGAGGACTACGTTACAAACAACTGGATAGACTTAAGTTAGGAGAAGGACTCCTGTTGCTCTGTAATGTTTCTTTTAATGTTGAGTAACTCCAGAGCAGGGAGAATTGGGTTCAATTTACCCAAATGTAGTCTCAAACCATGCTTCTAGAAATTCTTCCCTGGTGTAAAGCAAGTTCCACCCATCCAAACTAATAAATCCAGAGTGGGCTGAAAGCCCAGGTGGGAGAGACAGGAGAACAGCCAACAGCATAAACTCCTCGGAGAATGAAAGCAAACCAAGGGCTCTGGGGGACCAGGGCAGGGTCACCCGCCTTATCGGCTTACACAGCCCCCACCCTGGGCTCCTGGGAGGGGAGGAGGAGCAGGGCCCCTGCCAGGAATGAATACCCCCCTGTTGTCTCTGTGTCCTTCCATTCTTCACTATCTCAGCGTACTTGAACACTCAAGACCTCTCTCTCTCTTTGGGAATTCTATTGTTCTTACTTCACTGCAGCCTTGAACTGGTTTCTAAGTATCTGTTGTATTCTAGTCTTTTCTCTCTTTTTGTACAACTGAACCTTACATAGGGCTAGATTTCTTACATTTCCTAGACTCCACATGTTTCTTTTCCTTTTTGACTAGGCCACCAGGGAACTCAGCCACCGCTTTCAGGTCATCAACTAATTAGGGCTTGACAGCTGCTAGCCCTGTTATTTTATTTAACAGTAGAAGGAGAAGGAGCTACTCTTTCACGAGAGCACATCCCTTGTGGCAGGCACTGCACTGTCATAGGCATGAAGTAGCTCAAATCTTTACCAGAGCCCTCGAGGGCTAACGGTGCTTCACAAAGAAGTAGCAGCTTGACCTACATGATATATAGGGCCTGAAATAGGTCATCATGCTCAGAGCAGCAGAAACAGTGGCACAACAGTGAAAGTGATACAAATGGCATCCGGAAAAAGCATGGCATGAATTAAGATGGTCAAGACAGAGAACAAGCAATAACTCAAAACACGACTTCCAGTCCACAGTCACACGGGTGGAAGTTGGAGAGTGTCCTGCTGTTAGGTGTGTGAGCTGCTACCCACAGGGGCAGTTCTCTGCAGCCTGCTCCAGGGTGAGCAGCAGCCTCCAGCTCATCATTAATACCTACGGCATGAAAAAATCATGCCCTTGGACTGGGGAGGTGAGGGGTCAATGCTGCTACACCAGCAGCCCAGACCCCTGGCCCTGCCTTCTACGCTCACAGCCTCCAAGGCAGGGCTGGCTTCAGGTGGTGTGATCTGCACAGGTACACAGGGACCCATACTTAGCAGGGCCCTGCTCTTGGTTTAATACCCTCTGTCCCCAATTTGAAATCTTTAATAACTTATGAACAAGAGGTCCCGTAAATCATGTAGCTGGTCCTGCCCAGGGCCTGAGGGTTCTGGGCCACAGGATTCTGAGCTAAATAAAGGCTGGAAGGAGCATGTGGGGACTTAGGACCAGAGAGGAGAAGTTTGCCTAAGATCACACAGCAAGTTAGTGGCAGGGCTGAGGCTAGAACAAGCATACCAGTTCCCACTTTCTTTTAATTAATTAATTAATTAATTAATTATTTTTGGCTGCATTGGGCCTTTGTCGCTGCGCGTGGGCTTTCTCTAGTTGCGGCGAGCGGGGGCTACTCTTTGTTGCGTTCGCGGGCTTCTCATTGTGGTGGCTTCTCTTGTTGCAGAGCACGGGCTCTAGGTGCAAGGGCTTCAGTAGTTGTGGCTCGCGGGCTCTAGAGTGCAGGCTCAGTAGTTGTGGTGCACAGGCTTAGTTGCTCCGTGGCATGTGGGATCTTCCCGGACCAGGGCTCGAATCCATGTCCCCTGCATTGGCAGGTGGATTCTTAACCACTGCGCCACCAGGGAAGCCCCCAGTTCCCACTTTCTTAACGTGCATGCTAGGTACTGAGTTAAACGTTTGACTAAACGGTTAATCCTTATAACAATCTGTATTTTACAGATGCAGAAGGTAAGCCTCAGGAAAGTTAAGCCTTTTCCTAAGGCCCCACAGCAAGGGAGTGATGGGTCAGACTCGAGCCCAGGCAAGCTGGTTGGGAATGGGGAACAAAGGGGCCTAAAAACAGGGGACTTCATTCTCTGGATCCTCCCCAGCCATCGGCCAAGGGAGGCTCACTTATTTCTGTTGGGCTTCCCTTTGTAAACGCAGCCATACTCCTTTCATTTTACTCTCAGTAGGAAGGGGCCTGTCTCCTTCTCCAGGAGCTGCCTTTCCCAGAACCCAGAGTCCATGTCGGGGCAGCCCAACCCGGGGCAGGAATGCACCGCTGACCCTCTGACCGCTAAGCCATGCAGTCAGAGCACAGTCAGTCTCCCGGTTCAGGTAGGGAATGGGGTGCGTGAGGGCTGGAGCCACTCCACAGCCCCTTAGGGACTAAATCCAAGGACACCCACCTAGGCCAAGGCGGGCCAGTAGAGACAGCCCAGCCCAAGTGGGTGTGGGCAGAGGCCCAGGCTGCCCCCGGGAGCACCGCAGCTGCCCAGGGGGGCTGCCCTGGCAGGCAGGTCTGCCTCCTTCTCCCACCCTGCTCAAAACCCCTCAGCTTCTGGTTAAACACAGGTGCTGTGGGCGGACAGAGGGGCACTGTGTGGGGAGGCCAGCAGGGCTCTGAGCCTCTGCTCACACAGCTGCTGCCTGACCCCATAGTAGCCCCTGGGGTGGCGGCCTCCCCCTCCGCTCTCGGGCTCTCACCTCTCCCCATGCCGGGGTGCTGGTGTGCACAGAAGATTCAAACTCAACACCGTTCAGAGTTCCCGGATCCCAGCCGCCCCCCTCCCTGGGGTGGCTGCCTTGGTGGTCCTCCCCCACTTACTGGAGTATCGCCCCTCCTATTCCCCCACCCACCAGCTCCCCCCGCCAAAGCCCGTGAGGAAGAGGCAGCGGCAGCGGCAGAAACAGAGGCCAGTGGCGCAGGATGAAGTAAGCAGCTGCTGGGCCTCCAGCCCCCAGCCCGCCAGTCCACCCCCTCCCCTGGCTCAGTCTCCACAAGAGCCCTGAGAGATGGAGTCAACAGCAATGGACCCAGGACTGACAATCCCACCCCAGGGCCACAAAAAAAGCAATGTTTTATTTTCCCCAGACTGGACTTTCACTAACAGATTATCAATAATCAACCGCCAATTATCTAACGAGCATCTACCACAGCTGGAGGCTCCTGGCTACGACCAACTGACTCTCCAGCCTTAGGGACGGGGCACAGATATTTACAATCAGGATGGGGCACAGGTATTTACAATCAGGACGGGGCACAGGTATTTACAATCAGAGGCACTCTCCCAGGCGCTCCTGACTGCTTCGGGGGTCATGTAGGCTTGGGGGAGGCTGCGTGGCTCCCTCACCCACCTGCCTGGTGCCGGCAGGGCTGCCACTCAAGTGTATCCTCATTGCCCCAGGCTGCCCAGACCCCACCGCAAAGCAGGCTGCAGCCAAACATAGCAGGCAGGGCCCCGGGTGCGGGCTCACGGTGGGAAGGGGGGATGCAGCAGGGCTGAGACCTGGAGGCCTCGCATCTGTAACTGGACCCCACCTTTGGAGCAGGGCTCACAATACTTCAGCTGACATCTGGCTGGACATTGCCAGAGGAGGATGGGGGTGGGGATGAGGGGGGCAGGGGGCAGGGGCCAGGGGCAGAGTTCACTTGTGAACTGAGGTTGAGGGTGACCCCCTTTTCAAGGTTTGCAGGCTGCCCTTATCTTGCCCTGGGCAGGGTCTCTGTATTGTTCAACTGGTCTCTGTGTCAACTGCCCCCAGAATGTCTGGATAGTGTTGTCATCCTAGCAAGTGTCTGGCACATAGTAGGCGCTTATTCAAAATTGGTTATGAGTCTCTCCAATCAGATCTGAAGTTCCTTCAGGGTCTTAACCCTGTCAGCATCCTCACGGCACACCGAACACAGTAGGTGGTACCCAGAGAGTCCATGGTGGTTGTTGGAAGGACACACACTCAATGCCCTCAGTCCCAAGGGTTTCACGGGGAAACTGAGGTCCAGCTGATACCACTGCTCCAGGGCCTTCTTGGCCCCCAGGGCCCTGTACTTCCTCTAGTCTAGGTTTTGGCTGGGGTGGCCTGAGGTACATACGGGCATCCTCAGGCCAGGAAAGGCCCTGAGCCTAGCTGGTGCTGTGCAGAGTAACTCATAGGCAGGCCCCCAAGCCCGGCAGAACATCCCTGGAAGGCTGCGGGCTTCCAGCATCTGTGGTAAAGCCCTTCAAAGAGATTTAAAAAAATTTTATCCATAAGCAATATGGTCTATGGCAAGATGGATGCTGCAGGAAATGGGAGTCTGAGCAAAAACAACTGGCTTATCTATGCTGTCTGGTGGGAGCAGGGCTCAGCAGGGCTCGGCGCAGCCTCCCAGGGTGTGTGGCTGGAGCCTGGGGCCTCTCCTCACCCCCATCCCGCTCCTGCTCTGCGTGCGTTTGGACCAATCCCCTGAGCTCTCGGATGCCACGTAAACAGAGCAGTGTGTGTGTGTGTGTGTGTGCGTGCACGCTCACACACACACACACACACACACACATATCACTGCTTGGGAAATCCCCACATCTGGCTCTCACGTGACTGAGCTATGCCCAGGAGGCCGCAGCTGGGAGGGCCTGGAGGACAGGGGAGGGTCAGGAGTGTGCGAGCTCTCTGGGGAGCACGAAGTTAACCCTTTGGCACCACAGCTCAGGGACTCTGGCTAATACTGAGCTTCCACCCCGGGGAGAAGCCCGGAAGGAGACCGGTGCTCAGAGGGCCCTGTCCTGGCTCGCTGCACAAGTGTGAGAAGCTGGGACCACTTTTCTGGGTCCCCCTGGCCTTTACCAGTGCCTTGAAAGGGCCGCTCTCTCTCTGTCCTGTCAATCCCGGTCAATCATCAACCACGAGGGAGACCCACTGGATGAAGATTTCCCCAGTGGAGACCCGTCTGTTGTCAGATACTTAATTAACACTTCTGAATGCCAGGCACCTGGCTGGGTGGGCCACGGCCCTGCAGCTGTATGGAATCAGGATTCATGCCCTCCTGTCACAGGCAGGGCATGTGTCCCCTAGGAGACCAGTGGAAGCCAGAGTCCTCCTAACAATAAGAAACAGGTCAGAGGCGACCTTTGGGGCAAGTCCTCTCCAACCCAGGCACATGCATTAATTTTATAATTAGAACTTTTTAAGCTTCAACAACTTTAGTGAACGAGTGACCATCTGCAGTGGTTTCTCTGAAACAGCACTGCCCAGCAGGTACCTGGGGGATGCGGAGGACGTGCCCCAGCCCGGTGTAGAGGATGTGACACGTTTGCACAGCCAACGCTAAGACTGACCAGATGCCTCTGCAGGCTGCTTTCCCTCTTCTCCGGGCTGATTCATTTAAAACCTCCGGGAACCGGGGGTAGAAGGTCTCACTCGGCACCCCACCCACAGGCATATCTATGCCTCCCCTGGGGAGGCTCCCTTACATCCCACCCGCTGCGCCTCCGCCACGGTAGCACTTGGGCATCACATCATAACTGCTGTTTACTTTCCCACCTCCCTGACCCAACTGAGAGTCCTGAGGACGCGGACCTCACAGTATCCACCTTGGGAGCCCTAGGCTTGGACCACAGGGCCTGGCACAGAGGAGGTACTCAGATGTTCACTGAACAAATCTACATGACAGCCACGGCCAGTGCCAGTGAGTCAGCTCTAGGTCTGGCAGGAACCACCTAATCCCAGCAGAGTCTGGTACCAGCATCCATTCGGAAACTTGCTTCTTATCAGTTTGGCCATTACCCTCACCCCTGGGAGAGCTGCCACTAGTGTCACCTGAGCCCCGGGCTTAGAGCAGAGAGAGAGACCGAGGTCACTGAGGAGGATGGGGAAAGGGCCCTCTTACTCAGAACCTTGTGACCCAACTCAAATGAGGAACTCACAGAGGGCTCTCAGAGCCACTAGGCTCCAGGGAGGGACGGTATATGGCCAAGAGGTGACCAGGAGAAACGGCCCCACCCAGATAGATCAGGGACAAGAGATGTTAAAATCTGCCATGTTTGCAAGGTCCCCCCCGCCCCGGGTGGGGGGTGGCTACTGCCAACAAAGATAGTCCTAATTTGGCCTCTTATCACTAGCCTGTCATCACAGCTTTGCAAGGGCCTCAACTTCCTTCCGGGAACAGTTATGTACCCAGTCTGACCCTGACCCAACACTCAGGGAGCCTAAGGTGGTCCAGGGCCCAGGGGGAGACCCTGGCTAACAGGAAAGGCAGCTCCCAGACACCTGCGGGGGGCCTTTTTCTACAACACGGCATCCGGTGGCCAGATGCAACATTGGGAGGAAGCATCTCGAAGAGGTGGTGGCTCTTCCTTCTGAGCACAGGGAAGTGAAGGGACTTTCTAACATGGCCCAGTTTTCTTGGTACAAGAATCCAGTTCTAACATTAAGAAAATCCATCTTCATACCAGCTGCTTGGGTCACACGTGGCAATGACAAGATCCCGAGGGCAAAGCAGAAAGAGTTGGGGAAAAACACTTTTCCCCCCGCAAACTTCTAAGTTTCACTGAAACTTTGGAAAATTTTTCTTTGCCGTCACATTTCAAAACTGACCAATTATAAAAATGTCACAAGCCAACTGAGTTACACACGCCACATTTCTATTTCTAAACAAAGTAACTTTAGATCAGAAAAAGGTGCTAACACAATAAATAATGCACATTTCCCCCAAATCTGTTTTTCCATTGGCCTTGTTGTTACTGGAAATGTTGCCTCTTTTGTCACATGTTTATAAGTCAAAAAGCCCAAGTGGGGAACAAGTTATTTTCTGGCTGAGGGCCGTGGTGGGAAGCATTTCTTTGCTGGACCACAATGTGGGTGTCTCCTCCTCTGAAGAGGAAAACCTTGTGGAAATAAAAGGCAGACGGGGGTCTCGTCACAGTCTCCTGATGAGGGCAGAAGGGAAGCTAGTGGCTGGGCAGGCCCAGTGGACAGCCATTCTCCAAGGCCCCGAATGCCGGGCCGGTGTTCTCTGTCCTCTAACTGCGCTCCCCTTCCCATATTGGTTCTGCCCCCCACCCCCAACTTGGGACACAACTAAATACACCCTCCAGGAGCAGCCCCTTCTAGTCACACTCCATCCCGGGGGTCTGATCCTGCGGCCTCCTCACTGCCTGCCTACCCTGAACACTGCCATCAACCCACGTGGACGACCCATCCCAAATTCAACCCCGCCTCTATCTCAGGATCCCTGGGGAGCCCATCAAAACTGCCTGGTGTTCCTGGCTGCCACCCCCAGAGATGCTCATTCAGTCGGTCTGGGCAGGGCCTGGGAATCTGCACTTCAACAAGCAGGTTCAGGACTCTCAGCATACCTCCGGGCCTTTGCCCATGCTGTCCCCTTCCAGACCATCTTCCCATTACCCCAGCAGGAGAGGTCGGGTGATAGGAATGAGGGAGCAGAAAGAAGCTAAGCAAGCAGGGCAGAGGGAATCAAGGCCACATACCAGCTAGCTGCCTCCTTCCCGGGAGTGAGATACCTGATTCCAGGATTCGGGGAGCCCTCACCTCCCTCGCCCCTGCTTTGTGTGTGCAAGCCAGTAGGTCAGTGCCAGGGGAGTCGTGGCACAGACACACACTTTCTCCATCACATTGCTGCCACATTGGCTGGCTGTGGAGCAGCCAAATCAATCAGCCTCCTTTCACTTCCAATTAGTTGGCTTTGAACTCCAGGGTGACGTCAGGCTGAGGACCCAGAGCCACGAAAACAAAAATTATTTAAAAACACCAACACGGGTGAGATGTGCCAGAAGACAATGCCTTCACAAGACACGTTCACTTTCGGCCATTGGAGGGTGCCAGTAATGTCTTGGCCGTGTTCTCTAAGCAGTCTGGGCCTTTCTCCCTGAGGACGGATGGCTTGGGCAGAAAAGAAAGCTTTGAAAAAGTCTTGCTGGGACTTCCTTGGCGCAGTGGTTAAGAATCCGCCTGCCAATGCAGGGGACATGGGTTTGAGCCCTGGTCTGGGAGGATCCCACGTGCCGCGGAGCAACTAAGCCCGTGCGCCACAACTACTAAGCCTGCGCTCTTGAGCCCTTGCATGGCAACTACTGAGCCTGCAAGCCACAACTACTGAGCCCGCGTGCCGCAACTACTGAAGACCACGCGTCTAGAGCCCATGCTCCGCAACAAGAGAAGCCACCGCAATGAGAAGCCCATGCACCACAACGAGGAGTAGCCCCCCCCACTCGCCGCAACTAGAGAAAGCCCACGCAGCAACGGAGACCCAATGCAGCCAAAAATAAAATAAAATAAATTTATAAAAAAAAAGAAAAAAGTCTTGCTGATACACTCTCCCAGGTTTCCTTTCCAGACACATCTCCTGCCCTCCCCTTCCCTAGCCCTTTACTTCTGCCAGGCTAGACATCTCTTCTTCCCTCAGACTTCTCAATCACATCCCAGACTCCAAGTCCTTGCTCAGGCCCGGCCCTTCTACCAGGGGCGTCCGCCCACCCCTCTGCTCATCGCAACCCCTTCCATCCTCCAGGACGCATCTCCAGCCCCTCCCATCTTGGCTAGTACCCCCCCTGCCCAGCCCCTTCTATTTGACTCCCGATGCTTGTGGATCACAACCCATCCTGCCCTGCATTCATCATTGAATCACTGAGAGCATCCTGCTTTCTCAATTCAGCTGTGACCTCCATGGGGCCGGAGACCGGAGACCAGCAATCGCTTAAGAGAAATGAAAGCCTCCGGGAGAGGTGTGAAGGCTGCTGCCGTCTGCTTTGTCTCTGCCCTTCTCCCTCTGTGGCTGGTGAGCAGGGCAGGCCGGGGGTCAAGAGAGAGCCTGGCCCTGCTCTCTGTCCTACTGGGGCATTCATCCTGTGGGAAGACGAGGCACCAGAGGCTTTACAGACCTGCTCTCTGCTTCACCGTGGCCCTCCTCACACCTCCGCCTCATTCCAGGGTTTGGTGGGAATGTGAAGAGCAGGAAGCCAGGTTCTGCCCAGCCCCTCACCTTGGGCAGGCGGCAGGCCCTCTCCTAGTTACTTCCTCTATAAAACGAGGAGCATAGACTAACTTTTTATAGTAGCCAGAACCTATGGGCAGGTTTTGCATTAAAACAAATACACCTTATTAAAGACCAAATTCAGACAAAGAGAGATTAAGGGGATATTAGTCACACCGTGTAAAGGGACACTTTACCCAATTAAGAATCCCTGGTGACCAATGGGTTCCTTCTAGAAGCCACAGTGGGGGGCTCTCTTGGGGCAGTCCCTCTCTCAGTCTGTGGAACCTCCTGCTAGAGGTCTCCAGAGCCCAGTCCTGTTCATCTGTGGATCCCTTGGGTCTTAGCTTAGGAGGGAACAGACTTCAGTGGAAAGAGGTTTGGATCAGAAGGACCAGATTCGAATCCTGCATCTACCTGGCTAGGTGACCTTGGGCAGGTTCCTGAACCTACCTCTCCTGGTCTTTAAAAGGGGGACAAGACCACCTGCCCAGGTTATTGGGAGGCTGACTGGCAACTAGGAGATGGTGCACACTCTGCCTTCCCCCTCTGGTTGAGAGGAGTCTCTCCTGCAGGAGGGCAAATGCCAAAGCCAGTGGTCCCTTCTGCTGGGGGACCTCCACGGTGGACCTCTGCTAGACATCCACGGTGCTGCCTCTTACTCATAATAGAAGAGGCTTAACCCTTAGTGTTTCCTGCACCAGACACTTCACACGTATTAACACATATTCAAGCCTCAAGCAACCTGGTGAAGAGCTATTGTTATACCCATTTCACAGATGAGGAAACTGAGGCACAGGGAAGTTAGGACTTGCCCAAGACCACACAGCTGGCAGAGCTGGGACACAAAACCAGGCATTCTGGCTCCAGAGCCTCTGTTTTTAACTCTACAGAATATTCTGAGTCTAGGTTCTGTCTCCTCTGGGGCCAGGCCCTGGGCTCAAAGAATGAAAATAATGCTTCAAGCGTGTCTTTTTACTCTCAAATCCAAGGTAGGACCAACTTCTCCCCTCCTTTCTGAACCTATCAACACTTAAAATAACAACAATGGCAGCTGCTATCATTGGGAGTTGCTATGTGCTGGGCCCCTTGCTAATTCAATCCTTACCTTTAATAGAGGCAGGTACTATTTTTACCCCTGTTTTCCATATGGGGGCATGAAGGTCAGAGGTTAAGCAGCTGCCGGTCATAGAGCAAACACATGGTAGAGCAGGAGTTCAAACCCTGTCTGATGCCAAAACCTAAACTCTGAACTCCAAGCAGCATGCTTCTCCGCAGTGAAACTAGAGTAATGCTGATCTCATTAACTCCATCCAATGATGCAGACTGTATGGTACTAAAATGGAAGCAGGCAGAGCTCACCAAGTTTCCAAGGAAAAGTATAAACAGGATTTCACGAGGAACATCAACACTGGCCCCAAAGAACAAACTTGCAACACTTGAGCAACCTCATTTGCATTTAAACAAGCTGCAGCTCATCACAGGACTCCTGGGTGGGATGGGGCCTCAGACACAATCCCAGGGCCAGGATGACCTCACAGGATCTGTGGCCACCTGCGCCCCCTCGTGGTGCCAGTCAGAACTCCCCAGCCACCAGCGCCGGAGCCAGGCAGCTTCCCAGAACTCTGGGCACCCCAGCCCATCTTTTCAGGTTTGAAGACAAGCCCCTGCTCTGGGGCGGGGGGGCCTGCTCCAGCCCACCTCTGAGCTCCCGCAGCAGTGCTCACGGTGGTGGGGGGGGGCAGCCAATCACAGCTAACAGCAAGAGGCTCTTGCTACCACCAGGCCCGGCACAAAGCCCTCTAACTGCATCAAATCCTTAAATCATCTGCACTTTCCTGCAGGTGGCTGCTACTCCATTTTCATGGGTGTGTCCATCACTTTTATGTGTCACCTTGGCTAGGCTACAATCCTCAGTTATTCAACCACACACTAATCCAGGAATTGCTGGGGAGGTATTCTGCAGGTGGAGTCAGGTTCATAATTGGTTGACTTTCAGTGAGATTATACTTGATACTCCGAGGGGTCCTGGGTGCATCAGCTGAAACGCTTTAAGGGCAGAGCTGAGGCTTCCCTGCAGGAGAAATTTCACCTGTGGACGGCAACCCCAATCGGCTCTTGGGTTTCAGACTTGCCTCCCCTGCCCCCAGTCACATCAGCCAGTTCCTTGCCAGAAATTTGATAGCTCCTGCTGGTTCTGTTTCTCTAGTTGAACCTGACTGATACCACAGAACAAGTGAGGTCGTGGAGCTCAGGTGATCTGCCCAAGGTCGTGCGGCTGAGAATGGGAGCCCAGGCAATCTGACATAAACTGCCCCCCACGGTCCACACCCGATCATGGAAATCCATCTCATCCCTCCATTGCTGCCAGAGTCCTCATCCTCTCATCACCTGTCTCCTCCCCTTAACCATCTCCACTCACCGGTCAGAAAAATCCTTCTGGAATCTAAGTCAGATTATGTGTCCCTTTCCTCAGAACCCCGTAGGGGCTCTTCATCTCACTCACAGTGAAAGCCAAAGCCCTTTAAATGGCTGGCAAGGCCCTACACGGTCTTTGCTGCTGCGCCATCCCCACTACATCGCTGCTTTGACCTCCCCTACGTTCCACCCAGCCACAGACCTCCCACCCCGGGCCCTTGTACTGGCTGTGCCCTTGGTCTGGACTGCTCTTCCTCAGGTAACCATGCCACTTCCTTGCTTCCCTGTCCAACAGTACATTCTTGTCTGCACAGTTCATCACCCAGAGCGGACTGCAAACCCCTCGAGGGCAGAAAGGCACATTCCTATAACCTCAACACTTTACACGGTACCGGCATACAGCTGGTGCTCAATAAGGTCAGCTGCAGTATCTGGTCTCCAAACAAGCTGCACTTGGTCCTGCTCCCCCATCTTTGCGCAAGTGCTGTCTCTTGATTAGCAAAGCCCCCGCTCTCCACCCCTAATCAGAAAAACTCCTCCTTTTCCCAGATAATGTTCCTGACTTGAGGCTGCAGCGACCTCTCTTTCCTGACCTGCAGTCATTCATGCACCCACGCCTTCTTCCATCCACCCTCCCATTCAACAAGCACCAGGGGACCCTGCTACTGGTGCGAGCCCTGCCGCGAGGTCTCTGCCTTCAACGTGGTGGGACACAGATAACAAACAAGAAAACCCACAAGATAAGAGTGCGGTTGGTGATGTGCAAGAAGCAGGGGGACCTAAAGGGGCAGCTAGACAGTGGAGGTAGGGGCAGCTTCTCTGAGGTGACAAGCAGAAATCTTAAGGAGCTAGCCATGTGGAAGAATGGGGAACAGTATTCAGGCAGAGGGAACAGCAAATGCAAAGACTGTGTGGAGAGAACGAACCTGAAGTGTTTAAGGAATGGAAGGTAATGGGCGCAGCTGAGCAGAGTGCTGGGGTGGGAATGGGGGACGGGGATGAGGGCAGAGCCTGGGGCAGGGTGGCAGGCAGGGGCCAAAGCACACACGGCTCTGCAAGCCCGGGATAAGGAGTTTTTCTGGGTGGGATGGGAAAGCTTGGAATTTAGGCAGAAAAGCACATTATTTGATCTATGTGTGGAAGAGCTCACTCTAGCTGCGGTGTGGAGAGGCCGGGGTGGGAGCAGACAGGCTGAGGAGGAAGCTGGGGTCCTCCTGAGAGACCAAGGGAGCTTCCAACAGGTGTGACGGTGGAGGTGGGAGAAGGGGATGGATCTGGAGGTCAGGTGGGCAAGTGAGAGGAAGGGAGGAGTCAGGGGTGACCTCTCGATGCTGGGCTTGAGCAACAGGGTGGATGGAGCAAGAAGGAAGATGCGGGAAGCAGCAGGTTCTGTGGAGGGAAGGAGCAGAAATAAATGTGAGGCTACACTGTCTTCGGGGTCTCAAGGTCACCAGCGCTGCCTCCTCTGTGAGGCTGTCAGCCGCCTGAGAACTTTCTTCCTGTTGACTCCACCCTCCCCAGGCCTGCCTTGTAGTCTTGGCTCTGTGCTCAACAGGAGAGCCCTCCAAGAGATCCTCCAAGGATGAGCAGGGGCTTTGGGGACTAAAATGTGACAAGAAATGACCAGGGAACAAGCATTCATGTTCTCCACGCAAACATCCCTGACTGGAGCGACCTTGGGAAGTTTCATGCGCTTCATCACAGAGCAGAGTGAAGCCCAAAATATGAACTCAAACCCTCACTTTGCCACAGACTCCGGGCAGCCACCCTCGGAGACACAGCTTCTCATTTGTGAAATGTGAATCCCACCAGCCACCATGCAACATGGCTCTGGGCAGCAAATAAAGAAATATATGTAAAGTTGCCAGCACATAGTAGATGCTCACTAAATAATAACAGTAGCTAGCACTTTGGGAGAACTGTCCAGGTTGTAGGCAGTGGTCTAAGCACACTTACATATAGAAGTTTATGTAATTTCATTATAACCATATGAGGTATGTATCAGTCAGGGTTCTCCAGAGAAACAGAACAGAATATTGAGAGAGAGAGAGCGAGCGAGCGAGCGAGCGAGCGAGCGAGCGAGGCGAGGGAGAGGGAGAGGGAGAGGGAGAGGGAGAGAGCGAGAGCGAGAGCGAGAGCGAGAGCGAGAGCGAGAGCGAGAGCGAGAGCGAGAGAGAGAGAGAGAGAGAGAGAGAGAGAGAGAGAGAGAGGGAGGGAGGGAGGGAGGAACTGGCTCACGTGACTGGGGGGGCTTGGTGAGCCCACAGTCTGACGGTATAGGCTGACAGGCTGGAGACGTAAGGAAGAGTTGTGGTTCAAGTCCAAAGGTGCTGGCAGAATTCCTTCTTGCTTGGGGGAGGTCAGTCTTTCTCTTAAGGTCTTCAACTGATCCGGATGAGGCCAACCCACATTAGGGAGGGTAATCTGCTTTACTCAAAGTCCACTGATTTAAAAGTTAATCTCATTTTAAAAAAAAAGTCTTCACAGAAACATCCAGAAAAATGCTTGACAAAATATCTGGGCACAGCCAAGTTGACACATAAAATTAACCTTACCAGATGGGTAAGAATATTATCCCCAATTTACAGAAGGGAGGACAGGCACAGAGAGGATAGGAAGTCTGCCCAAGGTCTGAAAAGCCAGACTCTGAACTCCTGCAGTCTGGCTCCAGAGCTGGCACTTTTAACCATGACACTAAGTGGCCATTATCATAAGCACGCCAGCGTAAATTAAATTTTTCCATCCATCCCTTTCCTGGCTGGAGAGTGGAAGGCAGAGAAACCGGGGAAGCTTTCCCTGGGTGGGGCCCTGTCTTGCTTAGGAAACAGCACAGAACCTGAGCCTTAGAGATTGAGGGTGGGGCAGCTGGGAGGTTATGAGGCCCAGCCCTTGACTTTACAGTTGGAAACTGAGGCCTAGAGTAGAGAAGGGACTCACCCAGGGTCTCAGGGCTTCAGAAAGTAATGCTGATGACAATAAACTGACACTTCTACAGCAGTTATTGGGTCCTAGGGACTTTTCCATATTAACTTATTGAATCTTCTACATGTGAGGTAGAGACCATCATTATCTGTGTTTTTTTAGGAAGAGAAAACCGAGGCAGAGAGGTTATGAAAATTGCCTGAGGTCACACAGAGCCAGAATCTGAGCCCAGGGCTTCCCTGGTGGTACAGTGGTTAAGAATCTGCCTGCCAATGCAGGGGACACGGGTTCGAGCCCTGGTCCGGGAAGATCCCACGTGCCGTGGGGCAACTAAGCCCATGCACCACAACTACTGAGACTGTGCGCCACAACTACTGAAGCCGGCGCGCCTAGAACCCATGCTCCGCAACAAGAGAAGCCACTGCAATGAGAAGGCCGCGCACCGCAACGAAGAGGAGCCCCCCTTGCTGCAACTAGAGAAAGCCTGCATGCAGCAGCGAAGACCCAACGCAGCCAAAAATAAATACATTTATAAAAAAAGAATCTGAGCCCAGGCTCAACCAGCCACTACACCTCTGAGGCCCAGGGCAAGTTTCGTGGGGAGAGGGGTTCGACAGAACGCAATCCCATGTTTGTCCCTCCTTCCAGGTTCCCCCACCTATGGCTCTGGCTGCTAGTGACAGCTGAGGAGATGCTGCAATTCCTCAAGTTCATGAGGCAGCCTCACCCCCCTGTTCATGGAGGAAATGCTATTCTGCACCAGGGGTGGGTGTACCTGAAGCACCCCTCCCCAGGTGACAGGCATGTGTGCACACGCAGTCTCATCCCACAGCTAGACACAAACACACGCCAACCCACAACTGGATACATCCCAACACACTGGCACACACACCCAAACAAGTAAACATACCCTCAAGAGCACACAACTGTGAAGCCCCACATGAACACACACAACCCCACGTACACACGTGCCCCCCCATATGTAAACCAGGACACATCTTTCCTCATCCCAGTGAATATATAAGCAAGCACTTATACACACAAAACATACGGACCCACACTCAGAAACGCACCATGCAATCACAACTATCCCAATTCACAGCTCATCACACACAGGCACACATACCTCTTCTGATCTACAGTTCAAAGCACCTGGACACAAGTATCTCCCTACAACGTGAGCCATTAATGTAAGCCACCTGTTCATACACACTTCCCACATCCCCAAGGCTAGAGCCTCAGATGGTTGCGCACCCCCATAACTCACCACCCCCATAAATACGGACAACACACAAGCCCACACAGATCGCTGCATTCCCTTCCCCGCCCCAACTCCCAGTACACACAGCCCTAAGTACAAGGGACCACCCTCTCCCAATTAACTGCACCCCGCCCACGTGCTGGTATTTGCCTAGTCCCTCCTCCCCCACCCAGAGAGAATCCTCTGACCCCAGCCGACTGCGCCCAGCACACAGCGTCCAGCGTCCAAGGACCTGCCCCGACGCTCCCTGTCTCTACCCCCTTCGCAAACTCGGAGTGAGCCCGGCACCTGCCGGGGCCGATGCCAGGGTGGGTCGGTGCCCTCCCATCGGGTGTCTCTGAGGGCCACCACGCAGAGCCTCCACCCCGGCAGCGTGGAGAACGCGCTCAAAGTTGGGGAAGGAGGGGGAGGTCTGCGCTGCAGCCGTTAAAAACCCAGTCTCTCCAGCACGATTCCCCTCCCTTCGGTCCTGGATCTCACCTTCCCCCGGCGAAAACCCAGCATCTCGTCTCTATTAACCCTTCCATCGCTGCCGCACCGCAGGAAGGACCGAGGGAGAAACCACAGCGGTGCCCAGGAGTTGGCCCCGCAGACTCAGGAGGAGGATCCGGCTGCACACGTCGCGGGGGCTTAGGCCCTTCACAGGCATCCCCACACTCCCCATGCACCCGCTTCCACCCCCACTGGGAGAGCCCGAGGGGCGCGGTGGGGGGAGGAGGCGCGAGTACCAGAGGTCTTAGGGGGCGTGGACTGAGGAGGGGGCCAACCACAGGGAGTACCCTGGCCCACAGGACCACAGAGCAGGCGGGCGAGGACAAGCCCCCAGAAAGTCCTCCGCAGGGTCTGAGCGGCGTGTGCACGAAGCGGGAGGGGAGGTTGGAGGGAAGAACGCCCGGAGGCTCCCTTACCTGATTTCCTCTTGGAACTGCCATAGTCCCTGAAAAAGAAGCAACAACAGACAGACATGGTTAGGGTCGTGCGGAGGCGCGCGGCCGCTGGGCTGCAGGGCTGCGGCTGCCGGGCACCCACGGGCCGGATGCTCATGTGATGCCGGCGGCCGGCGAGCCGCGCGCTCCGCAGCGGCACGCACTGCGCGCCGCGCCTGCCCGCGGGTCCCAGCCAGCCCGGCCTCCAGGCGCGGTCCGCCTGCCCCTCCACGCCCCTCCCCGCCGCCCGCAGCGAGCACCCCTGCCCCGCCCCGCCCCGGCCCAACTGGATGGGCTCGGTGGGCAGCTCGTGCCCTTTCCCAGGCACCTTCTCCCGTCCGTCTTCCGATGGGGGAGGGTGAGGCACGTTCCCACCCACTTCGTTAATAGGGAAACTGAGGCCCCCGGGGTGGTCGCTAGAACCCAGGCCCTGCCCCGCGCCGGGAGCCCGCTCCCCTCCCCTGCAGCGCTTCCCCTCCCAGTTGTTTACATTGCCTGCTCTTGCCCACTCAGCCTTTAAAGTCACAAATGTCACCTCCTCCACCTGTCTTCACCGACATCCTCCCCCTGCTGGCCTCTGCGTAATTACAGATTTGTGCGACCCTTTGATTAAAGTCTGCCCCCATCCTAGACCCAAGGCTCCGTGAGGTCACACTGTGGCTTGTTTCCTCCCACTGCATCCCTTGGCCTGGCATAAGTGATGGTTAAATAGGGGCTGTAGGTTGAATGTTGACCAGAAAAGCTCAGGCTGGGAACCTGGGATTCAGGAGGGGTGAGGCACAGCATACTGCATGGACAGGAACAAAGGTTGAGCTTCTGAGTGAGTGAGCACTGGGTTCAAATCCTGTCACTGACAATAACTGTTTGGTGACCTGAGGCACGTGACAGCTTTACCCGCCCTGAGCTGCCCCAGCCTGGAGCCTTCCCTGCTCTGTAGCAAGGATTTAACCCAGACTCAGCAGCAGGCTACTTCCCAAATCCTGCCCCCACTGCCCTCCTGCCCTTGCCCCTGCCTTTGGCCCCTCCCAGCACCCCTTCATCCACCAATCCTCAGGGGAGCCTCTACGACGCTGGAGGTCTGTTAAGTGCTCAGGTGGGGCTGGCTGGTGATCAATGTGGAGACTAGAGGAAATGCCTCCCGTTTCCCCTGGGATCAAAGAGAATATGCCAACTGGCCAGCTAGGTCTGCCGGCTGGAAAGAGGGGGTCTCTTGGAGGAAAGGGCAGCAGGTTCACAGGGAAGGGAGTCACCCTCATGGACACTCACTGAGATTCTGATCCTATGGATCTGGGGGGTGGCCTGGGCTTTGGGGGCATTTGTTAAGCTCCAAGGTGATCTGCCTCCACAGCCAAGGATGAGGGGATCCCCCTCTCTGAGGCTTCTATGTTTTCCAAAGTTTGGACTCAGAAACCAGTGAGTCGGGGCTTCCCTGGTGGCGCAGTGGTTGGGAGTCTGCCTGCCAATGCAGGGGACACGGGTTCAAGCCCTGGTCTGGGAGGCTCCCGTGTGCCGTGGAACGGCTGGGCCCATGAGCCACAATTACTGAGCCTGTGCGTCTGCAGCCTGTGCTCCGCAACAAAAGAGGCCGCGATAGTGAGAGGCCTGTGCACCGCGATGAAGAGTGGCCCCCGCTTGCCACAACTAGAGAAAGCCCTCGCACAGAAACGAAGACCAAACACAGCCATAAATAAATAAATACATTTAAGTCCATCATCGTCTTATCTAAAAAAAAAAAAAAAAAAAGAAACCAGTGAGTCGGAATGCTGGGGCTGAGGCCCAGAACGTGCATTTCTGATACCTTCCCCTTACCAGCCCTCCTGTTTGAGACCCTACTTGGTATTTCAAGCCTCTTTCAATCCTCACATCCATACTATGGAGGTCCTATCATCCCCGTTTTATGGATGAGGAAACAGAGGTTCAGCCACTGCCCAAGGTCACCCAAGCTGGGCAAGGGCTGTGGTTTATAAGCCCACCTGCCTGAATGATACTGTAACAAGGATGGGGGGAAAGGGGAACCTGTTGAATCTGTTGCCTCCAAAAGGCAGGTGGGAGAGTTCCCATCTGCCCCCATCCTCGACCTGGCAGTCCAGGAAAGCCTGAGCCAGGGTCACCTCCCTGGGGCAGAAGGGAGATGGGGAGAGACTGTCCGGAGTGCCTGGCTGTGCCGGTTGAAGCTCTACTGTGGGGAGAATTCCCAGTGAGGAGGAGGAGAACATTGTATGGAGGCTACGTCCTGCCTAGCAGACTTGCACCTCCCAAGGAGAGAATTTGTTTCTCAGGCTTTTTTGCAGAGTGGGGCCTGGGGAAGGGCAGAGAGTGGAGGGCAAGGGGGAACTGCCCTCCCCTGCTCCACCATTTTCCTTCTGGTCTTGCAGGAGAAGCCTCTGGGCCGGGGACCACAATGGCTCACTGGCCCAGCCCCTGGCTGCCAGCAGTCCAGACGGGGGGTGGCTTCCTCGCAGTGACGGCCATCTTCTCCCCGTTTGTACAGCTGCAGTTGCCCAGGATTCTCTTTGAGCTTGTCAACAGCCCCAGAGGGGAGATGGGCAGGTCATTACCGTGTGACAGGGAAGCCCGCTGAGGCTCAGGAGTAGGCGAGGGACATAGTTCACAGGGGCCGAGGGCCCGCTCTGTGCCAGGCCCCGTCAGCCACTCTCGACCTGGTCATTCAACAGGATCACCTGGAGAGCCAGTTACAGATTCAGACGTGGGGCCCCATCGCGACCTGACCTAACACAGTGTCTGCATCTACCCGCTGGGGGTCCCGAGGCTGGGCCAGTGTCGGCTGAGAACCTGGGGCCCAGCAGAGTCTCTGCCCAGTCACTACAACCCTGACAGGTAGGCAGGAGTTGTACCAAGGGTCATTGCAGTCACTGTACCATAATCTCCAGCAGGACCCCAGCCACGCCTAAGAAACATTTATGCTCAGTAAGCACAATGAACTTGAGCTTCCAGACAAGTCTCCTGGCCGGCCTCTTCCTCAACCAGAGCGCGAGCCCTTCCCACCAAGGACTTCTGGATCCTGTGGTCTCCCTTGTTTTGCAGGTGAGGACAGCAAAGCTTAGAGAAGCTAGACAACCTGTTCAAGGTCACACAGTGAGTAGGTGAGGCTGCGATTGGGTGGCCGAGGACCCAGGCCTTGCTCTGGGGTTCAAGACCAAACCCCAAATGCTGCCACCCAGTGGGTGCAGGGGAGGGAGGGCAACGCAAGGCCCGGGGTGGGGCCTGAGAAGCACATGGGTTAAGGGAGTGGAGGCTGAGGCCCTGGCAGGGGGGGTGCCAGGCTGGGACTGGATGGTCAGAATGGCAGGCATAGGAATCCTTCACACAGCATCTGGCCTCCAGCCCGAGCAGGCGCGGCCCTAATAGGAAACCTCTTGTAGGTTTCCATTGGGCACCTTTTAGCAAAGCCATTGCGTATTTTTAGCCGCTGGATATGAGAAGCAGCTTAGGTATCCAGTGGCTGGGACTCCCCCATCCCTCACATACCAGGGCATGGTGAGGGTGAAAGGCAGGGCTCTCCCTTCTGGCATGTCCACCTCCCGCTGCCCTGCAATCAGTCCTGGCCTGGGCAGGACAGCAGGCCCTCTGTCAGAGTCCAGTTCCTGAACCACCCAAGACCCCCTTCCCACCTCCGCTCCTTGCTCAGTTCTTGCCTGGAGGTGGTGCTGACAGCCCCTATACTGCTGGTGATTCCACTCCTGGTAGGTCACGGTGTAGCCTGCTTCCGACTTGCTGCTGAATCACTATCTCCCGGGGAGTCACAGGAAGGAGAAAGGGAGGGGAGGTGAGGGCTAGCGTCTCCCTCTAGTGCTACCAGAAGCTAATGTAATTAGAAAGGCCTCCCAGGCTGTCCTGACACAGCTCCATCAGGCCACTCAGCCTTCTCTGCAACTGGTCCGGGGGTGACCAAGACCACAGTGACCAACCATCCTGGGCAAACTGGGACATGGGACTTTCAGGGCTCAAACTGGGAAGGTCACAGACAAACCAGGATAGTTGGTCATCAGATGGTCCACAGGTCAGGCCTGGCTGGGGGAAAGGGACGGGGTTCCTCCAGCCCAGCACCACACCCTTCCCCCATTTAAACAGGGACTCCTGAGGCCTCCCCCTCCCCCACGTGATATAAACAGTTCATCTCTTGGCAGGGTGAGGACAGGTGCTGGAAGCAGACAGCCTCCAGTTCAACTCTCTGCTACTTGCTAGCTGGGTGGTCATCTTGAGCTACTCCCTTTACCTCTCAAGCCTCTATTTCTCTGTCTGTAGAAAGAGGATAATAACTCTACCAACCCATTAGGATTTGGGGAAGATGAAACATACAGCACTCATAAAGGGGGTTCACATAGTGCCCAGCACAGAAAATGCTATAGAAATTATTATTCTTTCACACCTGGACCAGACCCCATCTCTGTTATTACCCAAATGCCAAAGGCCCGTTTGAACTCGGACCCTGCAGAACTCCCTAAAACCAAAGGAAGGGGCTTCTTCTTAAGGACCCCACCATGATGCTGGCAGCAGAGTGCCACACAGGGGCAAGTCCAGCCCCCCTATGCAGAGTTTTGGGCTTTCAGACACCAAACCAGCATGGGTCTCTGTCTAGTGCCGTCCACCCAGGGAAAGCCTGTTTGTGCACACAATGTTAGAACAGGGCTCATCTGGAAACAATCATGTTTTCAGGGTGACACTGACCCACAGGAACTGGCAAGCTCTGGACTCATTTATTGGGATTCGTTTAACCTCCAAGGAGCGGCAAATGCTCAGAGCCCCGAACCAAGAGAGGTTCATGCTAATGGCACCCAGAAAGGTCAGCTTCCCTTTTTATTTTTTTCCCTTTCTTTTCTCTTGGTGAGACATGCTGTGCTCCTTCCCCGGACATTCCAGTGAAGGGGCTGGTGCTGGAGACAGAAAAGAGGGAGAGGCTGGAGGGGGCAGGAAAGGCATTTAACAGTTCCTGTGTCTGGACCACCTGTTTTTACACATGCTTCCCCTCTCTCTGCCCTTTCTTGAACAGACATTTGCCCTTCAGTGCTCTGAAGTAGGCAGAGGTGGTGTTAATCCATTTTATGGATGAGGAGACTGAGGTCCTGAGGGCTTAAGTGGCTTGCCCAGGCTTGTGAAGCTCCACTGACATCCTGACCCAGAGGGCTCCCCACGCCGAGGTCCACCAGGGAATGGGCTGCAAGGAGAGGACACACAGGCTGGAGAGGCAGGCTCTCACTGGGGAAAGGAGGTGGCCATCCTGCCGGTCACAGTTCCCGGAGTGAGAGGAAAGCCAGGAAGACCCCCTGAGGCAGGGGAGAGACCAGGAAAGGAAGCCCAGTCTGGCCGGGCTGCTCTGTGGAAGGAGGCTGAGTCCTCACGTGGAATTCTGAGTGCTACAGGGCCATGCCCTCCGCTGCCTGCCGTCCCTCTCCCCCGCACTGTCATTCCCATCAGTGAGTGTCCTGGCAGAAGAGGACAGGCACGCACTGCCAGCTTGATGTTCTCACCCTCCTGTCTGCTGGCTGACATTGGCTGCTTGGCCCGGGATGCCTGTCTGCAGGGCTGCGGCCGCTGGGAACCGCGGGTTGCCACATGGCTGTGGGTGACCTTGAGAGCCAAGTGGTCTTGGGGACGTGGGCAGTACCTAAAATATGGGGGCTGTGGGCGATGGTATGCAACCTTGGCCAGGAGAGTGATGTGGAGCCCTTCACATAGTGATGTAGTGATGGTTTTGACTGCTGTTATCAACCAATAAGCACTTTCTAGCTCTTGCTGGAGGCTGCCTCGTGAGGGCCTGTGCAGGCATGGGAGAAACATGTGACATGCAGAAGGCCTGCAAGTTTGGGGTTAAATTAGGGGATGAAACTACATAGCACAGTGAGAAAGATAACATTCTGAGATAATCTATGCTGAGAGTCACAGGAGAGGTTACACTCCAGGTGCAGAGAAGAGAGAGATCCCAGGGCTGCAGGACATGCAAGTTGGCTTCCTAGAGGAGGAAGCCTTGAGCTGAGCCTTGAAGGATCACAGAGGGGTTTGGGTCCATGGAGAGGGTAGAGAGGGGAAAGTTCTAGAAGCAGGAACAAGTAGCTCCAAAGAGGAGGAGTTGAACTACTGGGGAGCGTTGGTGAGCAGAGGGACAGGGAGGGAAAGGCCAGGCTGGGGGAGGGGAGGGGGGAAGGGGGAGGGCTTTGATGTCCTGCTGTGAAATCTGGAAGTTTTCAGAATTAGGGAGTGATGGGGTCAGAGCCTGGCTGGAGAAAGGTTTTTTTGTTAAGAGGTGAGATGGACAGCTAGGGGGGCAGGGCAGGAGAGAGGCTGTGACAACTCTGAGCCTGAAATGTCAACAGAGCCACCAGGGTTCTGGGCCTGGCTCTGCCCCTCAGCGGCCGGTGGACCTGCGCAAGTCACTTCAAACTAGTGCTTTCTGAATGCCAGGTTGTGACCCATTAGTGAGTTCTGAAATCAGCTTGGTGGGTTCCAACAAGCATTTTTAACAGGTAGAAGGAACAAAATGATCAAGTCACCCATGATTAAGTTTAAATACTGTTTTGTGAAACTTGGGTTTCTGATGTCTATCTGCTTATCTACCTGTCTGTCTGTATTGGGTTGTGATGTGAAATTTCTCACCATGGCAGCAAAAGGTTTAGAAACACCAACAAACTCTCGAGCCCTCAGTTTCCCCATCCCTATAAGGGGGCCCCTCTGAGTGTCCTGACAGGCTGTTCACTCTCTGTGAAACCAAAACAGTGAGGCAGCATGTCGCTCCAGAAGCCGAGCAGGGAGGCTCTGAGGGCAGGGGCTTCAGGTGGGCTGAGGGTGGGAGAATCTGGAGCAGTTTTCCACCCCCCTTAGCCCCTAGCTGGGTTTTTCTTCTGGCTTTTGAGAGCCTTTGCATGGAATGGTCTCAAGGGGCAGCAACCTCTAGGGAAGACAGACAGAGGGGGCATGAATCTGTTCTTTGCCCTTATTTGTGCCCTGATCTAAATTGTGGCACTGAGGGCCCTTGTGTCCAACAAGAATCCGTCCTTTCTCCGCAGGGGCTGTTTTCTCCAGGGTTCTGAGAATGGGCCCCATTGTGACCATGTGGACAGTCCAGAGAGGCCGGAATTCCTGCCCCGGGCGAAAAAGCTGAATTCCTGGGGAGGAAAGCGTTTCCTCCCGCCTCCCGTGCACCCCCGAAGCTGTGTCCCAGAGAGGCCCAAGCCGGGGTGATCACAGACCCAGAAACCTCCCAGGCCTCGTGCTCGTCTCCTGAACATCCCAGAGGGTCTCTGCTGCTGCTCCGTCCACAGCAAAAGGACAAAGCTCCGTCTGTCTGTCTGTCTCCTCACCATGACTGGACTCACCACTATGGCAAAGGTCCTGAGCATGTCTCCAGCCCGGGGATGGCTCCACCGTGTCCAGGCCTCCAGCAGAGGGTTAAGAGTGTGAGCGGGGTCGAGCCTGCTTCAGCCACTTACCACTTTGTGACAGAGGCAAGTTTCTTAACCTCTCTGTACCTTCATTTGTCAAAGGGATAAAATTAGTTCCTACCTTTGCTGTTGTTGTGGGGTTTACCTGGGATAACGTGCGAAGCTCTTAGAATGGCATCGGGCACGTGGAGAGGCTCCCTGGCCAACAGCCTGGGTTCCCAAAAGGGGCTAGGTTTGGAGCGTGGACGGCAGCCAGAGTGGGGGAAGTGTTGACTGGCCCCTCACCAGCATAGTTTCATAAAACCCTTGCTCTCTTGCCTGGGGTGCCAGCTCAGGCCTGGGTTCCCACCTGTGTGCTCCAAGGCATCCCACCCAGATGTGGCTGACAAGCAGTCCAGGAAGGAGAGGGAAGGTGGGGAACCGTGGAAAGGGGAGTGACAAAGTGCCGTGATGGGGTTTCCCCGTGAAATCCCCAGAGAGAAGGGCAAGGAGGCTGTTCCAGGT
This sequence comes from Mesoplodon bidens, assembly GCF_964165515.1. Taxonomy (NCBI): domain Eukaryota; kingdom Metazoa; phylum Chordata; class Mammalia; order Artiodactyla; family Ziphiidae; genus Mesoplodon; species Mesoplodon bidens. Next base: position 26,462,774 of record NC_138176.1, on the reverse strand, counting down.
TTGGAGGCCTTCCCTGTCTCTTGCCAAGTGCATTTGTCTGTCCGTCCGTCCATGCATCCATGCATCCATCCATGTCTTAACTGAGGGTCTGCTGTAGAACCAGCCTTGTGTCTGGGCAGAAGTGGTGGGAAGCACAGTTCTGCTCTCACACAGCACACTGTCTAGTTGAAGACACAAGACAAACACCCAGAAGAAGAAAATATACAAGTCACCTTGTGATCAGGTGCCCCAAAGCCTGGTCAAAAGGATATGTTGTAGAGGCATTCCCCAGAAGGGGTGGTCAGAGTGGTCTGGGGCGGTTGGAGAGGGCTGCCTGGAAGTGGGGGGGTGGTGGTGCAGCAGACCTACCCTTGAAAGGTGGATATTTAGAAAAAGCAGAGGCAGGAAGGAGAGTTGGGATGGAAGGGATGATGTGAGCAAAGGTGCAGGGGCAGGAACGAATGCGGGATGGTGTGTGTGTGTGTGTGTGTGTGTCTGTGTGTCTGTGTGTGTGTGTGTGTGTGAGATGCCTCCCGGAGGCTGTATGCCTCGGGGGGACAGAACATGCAGCTGGGGCTGGACTGCAAGCAAAGGAAAATGGCTCAGATTTTAGAAGGAGAAACCCAGTGGCAATGGTTGTGACTAAAGATTTTCCCCCGGAAAGTGGCAACACCAGCTCTGTGACTGAGAATCAGGTTCCCACCTGGTTCTGGTTTTCCGTCCAGGAGACAGAAAACTGCTTTGCTCCCCAAGCTACAGTGGCCCTGTCTGCAGAGGTGTGTCGTGTGTGTCGTGTGTGTCGTGTGTGTCGCGTGTGTGTGTGTGTGTGTGTGTGTGTGTGTGTGTGTGTGTGTGTGTGTGTGTGTGTGTGTGACATACACCAGGGTCCTACTGCTGAGTAGACCTCCAGCTTGCTTCTTGGCTGTGGGCCTGACACTCCCCAGCCCTGGCCTAATTTTGAGCTGGGGTTGGAAAGTTGGGAGCTTGGGCCAATGGCTTCCTGCTTCCCACGGAGGCCCAGGAGCCCGTCCAAGGCCCAGCTGTGCTTGTTCCTACCTCAGCCTCTGTGGGAAAGTGTGCTCAGAGCATGGTCCCAAGCTTCTCCCAGGCGCCTAGCCCACTTGCACTGCCTGGGAGGGCCTGGGCTCTTGGAGCTTGTGTGGTCGCCTGTGACAGCGAGAGAACCGTCTCCCAGATTTTCCCAAACTCTACATCACAAATGCGTAAACACTGAGCACCCAGAAATGCCAGGCCCCTTGACACCTGCTTTATGTTGTCTCTGACGCAGGTGCCTTAGGCCCATTTTACAGATGAGGCTTAGACAGGTTAAGTAACTTGCCTGGTGCCACACAGCTAGCAATGAGAAAGCAAGGCTGCAAACTCAGGGTTATCTGCACTTATGGCCACCACACGCACCCTCCCGCCCTCTCTAGTGTCTCACAACATTCTAAGGCCTGGGGAGGGGCACCTTGTCTAGAAAGCCCACTGATTTTGACCTCCAATGGCACTGAGTGTCCCAGTTTGGCCCCCAGCACCTTGTAGTGCCCTACCTGGAGCTGCCCAATAGAATTCTCTGTGATCATCGGTGGAAATGGCCTCTATCTGCACTGTCCAGTGTGGTGGCCACCAGCTACTGTGGCTGTCAAGCACTTAAGAGATGACTAGTGTGACCCAAGACCCCCACCAGGGATTGAACCCAGGCCCCGGCAGTGAAAGCCCAGAATCCTAACCACTAGGCCACCAGGGCACTCCCCAAGAACTAAATTTTTAATCTTAATTAAAATTGTAATGTAAAGCGCCACAGTGTACTAGGCAGCGCGGCCTAGACCAATGGCCCGAATCAGGCACTGGCAGGTCGGTTTATCTGGCTCACATGGGGATGTGCGTGTAGCTGCCTGGGTTAAAATCCCAGCTCTGCCAGACAGACTCAGGGTCTCTCTGTCTTCATTTCCACTCTGCATTTCCACCCATCTAATTGGATTGCTGCAGGATAAAACAAGTTAACACGTAGTAAGTACCTGGTGCACAGCGAGGCTCGATAAAGGTGAGCCTCTAGCTCACGCCTCCATCCCTCACTGCAGTCATGGGGCTCTGCACAGCCCCAGCAGTTAACCCTGGTGAGGGTTGGCGGGGGGGCTTCTGGAGGAGCATCTCGGGAAGGATGTGGGGAGACTGGCCTGGCTGGCCCCAGTGGGGAGGGCCAAGGCTTGGGATATCGATTAGAGATGAAGAAACCCAGGCTCAGAGGTGTAAAGCCACTTCACCAAGACCATGTGCAGGCGTGGCAGAGCTGAGCAGTTCAAGCCCCATCTAAATGGCTGTATTCCTTTCATGTGCCCCAGGAATCCTCGTGGCTGCCAGGCTTCCCGGGGGCCTTGGCCCCACTGATCCCAGGCGGAAGGAGTGACAGCCAAGCCTGGATCCCCCTCACTGCCGGACCAAGTGGCCAACAGAGTGAAGCTGCTCCATGAAGGGGCAAGTGGCTACTGCACTCCATGCAGCAGCAGGAAATACAGGGCAGAGGGGCTCTCTGACCAGGCCAGTGTACCCAGCGAACTTGCGGTGCTCCCAGGCCAGCCTGGGCCCAGGGCAGCTGGAGGCTTCCCAAGGGTCTGCCAACTGGCACCCTGAGCAGCACGTGAGAGACAGGGTCTAAGGGGGGTCCTCAAAGACTGAGCCACCCAGCGTGGGGTTCACAAGACGTGGGGGATGGCAGTCCTCTCTGTGCCTCAGTTTCCTTGACCGAAATAATCAGGGCATTAGACTGGGCCCCATGTGACTTTTGCAAAGAGGCTTCCAGCTCCAGGCCCCAGGTAGGCCTGCGTCCTACTTGCTGCAGGAGGGGCAGCCTGGGAGCCCTGGGTAACAGCTTCCTGCCCCAGCCCTCCTCTAAGCAGCCTTCCTGCCAGCACTGGACCTGCTCTCTCTCCTCTGGGTCAGCCTGGCTCCAACTACAGCGAAGTCACTGTTTACCAGGACACCCATTACAGATCCCAGCGGGCCAGCCCTGGGCCACTGCCTTCAGGCTCTGCCGTGTAATGACGTCACCAAGAACTTCCCAGAGGCCCTGGAGCAGGCGTGAGCCCTTGGACCCCAGAGCATGGTGGGAACTGGGGGCGGGGTCATGGAGGGAGTGGGCCAGGCCACCACACCCTGACTGTGCCCTCCTTTTCCAAAGCTGGGGGGGACTGAGGCATGCTACTATTATTGCTACTGCTATTGTTATTATCACTAATATCAGAACTGACAAGAATGGTGTCTTTTTTCAAGCATTTACATTATGCTGGGGACCGAACTAAGCCCTTGACACGTATCAGCTCATCTTATCCTCATAACATTCCTATGTAGTAAGTTCTCTTATTTTCCCCATTTTACAGAAGAGCAATAGAGGATCAGAGAGGCCATGTCACTTGCCCAAAGAAACACAGCATGTGAGCCCAAACTGCCTTAGTCTAGCGCTCAAATCATTTACCATCTTGTGGCTGATAAGGACACCTGTAAAGTTCAGACAGTTAAGCTAAATTAGGAGTAGGTGGGAAAGAGGAAGATAAAACAAAGGCAAAGACTCAGGGCCAGAAATACCCAAAGGACACTGAGTTCTAGACACTTCCTTTTCACAGCACCAGCTCTGGTGTGAGCACAGCTGCGGGAAAGAGGAAGCCTGGCTGGGACACGTGGCAAGTGTCCACGACCACCTGTGCTTAGAGGCACTGTGGCTTCTGGTTCTAACGGCCCCTCGTCCAGAGCGTCGAGGCCGCTGTGTCTCCTGGCTGCTTCTCGGAGGCTCTGCAGCTGAAGTGACCCTTCATGGGTCTGCAGCCCGAGGACGGCCCGGCTTTGTCCGGGGCAGGTTTACAGTCTCCAGAGAGGCTGTCTCTCCCAGGGGAGTTTTCATGAATTCTGGGGACAGTGACGCTGGGTTGATGCTGTCCTGGGCTCTGCCTCCCTCTGACTCTCTCTCTTTCCCTTCCCTTCAGCTCCTAGCCCAGTGCTGACCCCCAACACCCGCAAACCGGGCCTGCCACAGCACCGTCTTTTCCTTCGTAGCTCTTACTATTGCGTCTTTGCTGCTTCCTCCTCTCCACTGCAGGCTCCGTGAGGCAGGAACTGTGATGTCTCCCCAGGCCTCGCATAGGGCTGGGCACCACTGGTGTTTGCTGAGTGAGTGCACGAAAGCCCTGACTCCTGGCAACCGGGCTCAGGGCTGCCAGGTGGTCCCAAGGGGCTGGCCAGAACGGCGGTATTATCCTGAGCTGTCCCCCAGGCAGCCCTCCCCTCCTTTCCCCGCCAGTAAAGCCCAGTGGAAATGCCACTTCCTCCAGGAGGTCTTCCCTGATAATTATAGATGGGTCAGCAAGTGCAGGTGCTAATTTGTGTAAAATATGAGAAGGCTCGAGCAGTCTCGATGGGCAGAGTCCACTCTCATGACTCGGTGCATTCCCTGTCCATTTGTGAGGATGCCCTGGGTCTCCTGTGCTCCATCCTCTGTCTGGGACATCACCCTGGCAAGTGTGTCTCTCTGCTCCCCCAGCTGGACCACAGTGCCTTACTGCCTCCTTTGCCCGTGTCCCCTGTGGGCCCAAGTCTGAGAACAAGGGCATGTGTGTGCTCAGGAGGTGTTGACTATGTGCCGGGCACAGCGAGATGTGGCTTCGTATATATTACTGCAATTCTCTTGAACACTCCAAAAAGAAGGTGCTATCATTATCCCCATTTTTCAGATGGGGAAATCGAGGCACAAAATGCTTAAGTTGCTAGCCCAGTGGCAGAGCTCAGATTTAAAGTGGGTGTCAGCTGACTCCTAAGCCTGTGCTGAGAACCGTCACCATCTTTTCAGGCTCTTGGCCTTCTAGCCTTCTCATGCCCCACCCCCCAAAACCCCCGCCCCTGCCCTGATGCCCCTTCTGGGAAGCCTCCGTCTGTCCAGGCCTCTCCCTCCCTATCTGTCTCTGAACCCTCCCTAAGCATCCAAGTCCAGGTGGAGGCCTGGCTCCCCCAGGCTGCCTTCCCTGTCCACCTCTGGCCCCCAGGGGTCTGGCTCCCTCTCCAAGGCCCCCCCCCCCGCCCCGCTCCTGGTCTGAGCATCTCCACCAGGCCTGCTTGACCATCTCATACTCCATGACTGACCCTGGTGCACTGGCCGGGCCCGCCCTCCCCTGAAGAGGACCTCAGGGGACTGGCCCCTCCACGCAGGCCCTCCTTAGAGCTTTAGCCAGAGCGGCCCTCAGGCCTTGAACAGACTCAACCACAGTTGTCTCCATTCTGCTTACAGAAACTCAGTGCTTAGGGACAAAAGGCCTGCAGTCCCGGAGCCCCAGGCCGCGGAGGGGTAGTGCTGGCCCACCTTCCCTGCAGGGGCCAGCTCTCTCCTCTGATCCCCTGCAGCACCACCAGGGGCTCCTCTGTCCTTAACAAGCACCTATTAGTGCCAGGCCCTGCCTTCACAGCACTAAGACAGGACCCACCCCTGCCCGGAGGAGGACAACAAACAACCGGATAAAGCCAATTGATAAACTGGGTTAAGAGCTGTGAAGAAAGGAATCAGGATGCTGAAGTGGAGAAAGAAAGGGAGGGCTCTCAGGAAGAGAGAATTAAGGGAGAGCCTGAGGGGCAGATGGAAAGGCAGAGGCCAGGGCTGAGGCAGGGGCAGGGGGCAGGGGCAGGGACAAGGACCAGGCCTCCCCAGGCACAGGCCACAGGGAAGCTCCAGGGAGACCTCCTAAGCACAGCGGAAAGCCCTGTGGGTGTCGGCTCAGACAGGCTTTTTGGAAAGCTCCCTCCCCTGCTATTTGGAGGTGGGCAGAGGAAGAACAGGATGGCGGGGAGGTCCCAGCAGCCCTGCCCTCAGGTGAGGATGCCCTATGGCTGGGAGCTCCTCGCAGGCTTCCCACAGGTTCCTTGGGAGATGGGGCCCTGGTCAGCCCCGGTCGCCCCCGGGGTAGCTGGTTTATAACCAGGCACCACTTCCGGCTGCCTTGCCTCCCTCACCTTCCCTCGCTCCCTCACTGGTATCTTCTCCCCAGTAAGCCGCCTGAGCTCAATTCTCTCCCCCAGATCTGCTTCTGGAGGATTCCGAAACAAGACACCATCTCTCCCTGTCCCTGGCATGAAGTGCCCCCCACCTGCCCACCAAGATTCTCCTGGCCACAACCCTGCACAGCGAGGGTGCCACCCAGACATGCTAGGTGACGGCCCACGTGGGATAACCGTGTCCTCTGGCTCCCGAGGCGCCTGCCTGAGGCGTCGGTGTCGGTGTCGCAGGGCTCTGTGGGCCTCATGGGTGCCCCCTCCTGCTTGGGGTGGGAGCCAGGGCACTCCCGGCTATTAACCTTGAATTCTTCAGCTTGGCAGGCGCAGCCTTCTCTAATCAGGAGCCTGCCTCTGCCTAATTGAATCAGACATGACCACAGCCCAGCTCCCACTTCCCCAGCCATTCAGAGCAGCCAGCAGCTGGCCCTTCCTCCCCGTCCCTCACCAGGCCCTCATTCAAGTCTCCATAAGGGCCTCCAGGTGTTCTTCTCTGCACCAGCACTCGGGATGCTCTGGAAATCAGCTGGGAGAGTTTCCGTGCTCTGGGAAGAGCACTGGGCTCTGAGTCAAAAAAACTGGTGCAAATCCAGTTTCTCTGGGTGACCTCAGGCAAATCACCTTCCTCCTCTGGGCTGCAGAACCTGACACTGCAATGTGGCGGATGGGCTGGAGGGTGTCTGGGGAATGCTGGGCTCTGAAGGCTGGAACTGCGTGGATGCAGCCAGGATGGGAGAGGCTGTTTGATGGCTCCAGAAACTGCAAACCCCTGTAGCTGCAAGCTGAGCCGTGAGTGTTCTGTGGGCCTCGGGTAGCCAGGCCTCTGGCTTCTTCTCCAGCACGTTAGCCCCTCAACAATAGCGCTAGTGATAATAGGTCCCATTTATTCTGAGCTCGTGCCGTGCAGCATCTAAACACTTGCGAGCTTTACTGAGCAGGACAGGTAAGACCCAGGCTCTCCCTCTGGACTGCCTGGGTTCTAGCCATCTCTGCCACGTAGCAGCTTTGCCAGTCATGTGACTCCTCTGTTTCTTAGTGGCACAATCTATAAACTGGGGAAAATAACTGTACTCACCTCACGGATGGATGCAAAAATTAAATGAGCTAAAACATGTTTGTTGCTTTCTGCTAAATCCCTGGGCTGCCTGGAACGTGCCCTGGTAGAAAGTTGGGCATCTTGTGGCTTGGCCCCTAGATCTGTTGCCTGCGCCCACTGGCCTTCCGAGTGGCGGAGCCCACTGTGTATGTACTTCCTGGGGGTGGGGATGGAGTTTAAGGTGGGCACCCAGTGGAACACTAGAATCAATAGGCAGGGAAGGTGCCCACTGAAATGGGTACCCTTGCCCCTCTGCCCTGGGCCCCCACTCAGTGGCCAGTCCACCTCAGAGCTGCACCAAGAAGGCCAGGCGGGCCTCACCCCTGGGCTATTGAGCAGTTTGTGCAAGGGCCAAAGCAGCTGCAACTACGGGAAGGTCTAGAAATCAGAGCAGGACAGGGGTGGGGGAAGAATTCAGTCCCCAGGAACACGGATTTCCTCTTCCCAGACAGGAGAAGAGGGAAGGGATGCTAGTGGGGCTCCTAAACCCTGGAGCTTGGGAAGGATTAAAGACCGCCCTCTGGGGTCTTTTCAAGGTGATGGAAATTTTCTAAAACTGGATTGCAGATGGTTTTGCAACTCTGTAAATTTACTAATAATCGCTGGATTAACTGTATACTTAAAATGAGGGAGTTCCTTATTATGTAAATTATACCCCCATCAGGCTGTTTGAAAAACCAAATCTCCCTCCTGTCCTAAGCACTGGGGCAGGCCTCGCCCAAATAGCCTCCGGTAGCCAGAGCCTCAGGCTGTGTGTCCTGGGTTGGGGGGCGGGCGTTCACATTGATTTCGGATTGCCCACGTGACAAGTGGACCACGTGTTAGAGAGGTTCGGTCTGGGGGTGGAGTCACAGCTACGCCCAAGGCCAAAGTCAGGTCTCAGTTTGGTAGGGGGGAAGGGAGACCAGCTTTTTTGGGTGCTCTCTGAACCAGCCTCACTGTTTCCGTCCTGAAAGGCGAGCCGGGCAGCCCCCTTCTCTGAGGTCTGATCCCACAGCGGGAAGCCCTCAGTGAACACGGGCTGGACTGGCCCTGGTGCTCCTGAGCCTTTCACCTTCTCACCTGGTGAAAATCCTGGAGTCCCCTTAAAGAGTCCCCAAATGTGGAAAGTGCCCTCAACTGTACCTTCAGCTGCTTCCTACTGTGTGACCAGGGCAACCATGGGGTGCTGATTCTATTCAGCCTTATGGTCCGATGAAAGGTCCCACCTTGCCATCTGAAGCAAGTTCCCCTGGCCGTGGCCCCTGTGCTGCTCTTCATTACACACCCCTGTGTCGTTAGGGGGGTGCACACCTGGAGTTGGGAAGGGTTTGGATCCAGCCTCTGACACTTACTAGCTGAGAGGTCGCTCAACCAATCTGAGCCTGAGATTTCTCATCTGCAAAAAGGAGGCATGAACCTCACAGGATTATATGGATGGTTAAACAAGATAGATCATGCTCAAGTGTCCAGCACAGCTTCAGCCTAGTCTGCGACCGCCTGCCAGAATGCCGGCTGGTGTAATATCCAATGTTGCCACAAGGAGGAGCCAAACACACACGGATCCCATGAACTAAGGCGCCTGAACTGACTGGTGCCTACCCTCCAATCTACATTAAGACCCAATTTACCAGGGCCTGTGAAGGTGGGGAAGGGTCACGTGGTCTCCAGCACGCTTGCCTCTTTCACATCCGACTTGCTGTGAATGTCCTCCCTGCTCACAGCCCTCGGCCCCCACTCCAGACCCTGGCTGTTACATGCTTGGTCCAAAGACCCCCAAATTCTGTCCCCTCACCTGATGCCAAAGTGTGGAAGGGGTTAATGACTGTCCCAAATCACCAGCTGGACACTGGATGCCCCAAGCCCATCTCCTCTGGCCCAGCTCAAGCCAACCCTCTCGCTCTCCAGGCAGACAGACTTTCTTTCAATGCCTTGAAACTGCCCCAGTCCTGGCTCCTGTGCTCCGCCGCTTCCCACAGCAGCGGGCCAGGCCCTGTCTGTGCCATCTCCCACCTCAGACCACGAGCTCCCCAGGGGGCAGGGCTGAGCCTCGCCCACTTCTGTGGCCCTGTGCCTCACACCAGGAAGATGATGAAAAATGCTTGAGTGGACCAATGTTTCCCGCCCGATGCCACCAGAGGAGACCGGTCTACAGGGCTGAAAACCTGGGTCTGAGGTTCAGCTCCGCCACGGACTCCCTGTGGAGGGGCAGCTAGCCAGGGGACTGGTTACAACGCAGCGGCAGTAATTACAAGGCAGGGACCTAATTGCGGAGCAGGCCTCTGGGGCTCTGTCGGGGGCGCACTCCCCTAGCTGGAGCCTCCAAAGGATGCCACTGCCCTGGGAGCAAGGGAGTGGGCACGTGGGGCCTCGGGCACCTGCACACCAGGACCATCCTCCCGGGGCTGAAGTTTCAGGGAGACACAGAAAGCACAAGCCTGAGAAAATAACGGGGACCTCCGCCCCCACCCCTCCCAGTACCAGGATACCCTTCCCCACCCTGCTGCCCCCGTTCCACCCCGGCTTTGAGAGCGGAAAGTCCTGTGCCAGGACTGAACACAGAGGAGCCCTCCCAACCTGGATGTGGCCTGCACACGCGCTTGCTCTGGGCCTCCCGCCGGCTTGCCCACCCAGCACAGCAGCTGGGCCTGCGGAAGTCCTCGTTCCCTGGAGCTGACGCCCCTTTCAGGTGGGTTGGACACAGCTTCCTGTGGCCCCCTTCCTCTCACCTGCCCACCCAGGTTAAAGGGAGCCATGGCGGGCGGTTGGGCAAGGGCTTCTGTGCTGTTCCAGCCCCCAGCCTCCTGTGGATCCACAGTCCCTAGGTCCAGCTGGCTCTCTCACCCAACAGCATAAAGAGGCTATTTGTGCCGCTGCCAGTGGCAGAGGGCCTGGAAGGACAGAACGGCCCATGTCCCTGGCCAGACGGGTGGTGGTAGGGGCCTGCCGGGTGCGGTGAGCTGTCCCACTGACGAGGGTCAGACCAAGACTCAGCAAAGCAGGAAGCGGGTGGGTGGGCTGCCCACTCTAATTCCCAAGCCACCTGTCCCTTGGGGAGTGCCAGGAACAGGGATGCCTCAGAGGTCCTGAGAGCCAGTGGGGTGCCTGGTGGTGGAGGGGGCAGCTTTACCCCCCAGTCGGCACCCAACCCTGGCGAGCCATCCCGGAGCGGAGAGGGGCTCAGGAAAGGTCAGCCCAGCTCCTGTCTTCAGCTTGACTCGATTCCATTCCCCTAGCCTTTTCTGAGTGGCCACCGTGCACCCAGGAGGGTTGAAGAGGAAAGGGGGAGAAGAGAAAGTTCCCATTTACTGAGCCTCTGTGACGGCCAGGCACCCTCGAGGCATTTACAGGCATCAGTGTCCTGAACCTCACAACTATCCTGCCAAGAGGGTACTGTTGGCCTCTTTTACAGAGATTTCAGCGGTGAAGTGACTCATTCAAGGCCACAAGCAGAGCCGGGTGTCCTGACTGTTGTCTCTGGAGTGAGTTTAATTCAATTCAAAATTTCCACCTAGTAGTGGTAGCCTTGAGCCCTGAGTTTGTCAGCCTACCGGGTCCCTGGCACATAGTAGATGCTCCATGAATACCTGCTGGGTGAAGGCCGAAGCAGAGATGCTCTCCAGGGCTCTTCCCAGGACCTTCTATTTGCTGCCCAGAGAAGCAGAAGGGAGGGAAGAAGAGAGTAACCTGCCTCAGCACCTACTAAGTGCTCCACACACAGCCTCTACTTCATTCTCCTCGGTGCCGGGCAGGTAGGTGTGACTTATGGAGAAGGTCACGCTGCTGTCAGCAGAAGCCTGGATGCTGAGATCCAGAGTCAGGCTCCTGAGCAGGCCTGACCTGGAGTTTGGCCAGGATCGAGGCTGTGGGAGCTCCTGGAGGAGGCTCCCCAAATTCTCGGGGCTATCCTGGCTGCACGGCCGCGCCCATGCCCCATCTTCCTGCTGGGTCCCGCGGCAGGGCTGGCAACATCCCCTCTGTCCTCCTGGACTCTGCTTTCCCCCAGGGAGGGCAGCCTCAGCCTCCATTCCCTTCAGAAGCATCACTGGGGAGGGAGTCTGGGAGACCTTGTAAAGAGCGCCTGTTCTGGGAGGTCTGACCTCATACCACCCCAGCCCCAGAACAACTGCCTGTGCTCTGCCCGGGGCCTCCGTCTCTGGAAGCCTCGCTCAGCACTCTCCGCATCAGCCGCTGGGCCACCTTCACGAGGCCCAGGCCCAGATCCAAACCTGGCTCTCCGCCTGGATCAGGTAGGACAGCCTCCCTCTCTCGCTGGCCTGTCCGGGCATGGACACGGCGGTGGCAGGGGTGTAGACCCCGGGCCAGATGGAAGCTGGCCATTGGGACAGGCTGGGGCAGGGATGGGTGGTCCCTCTGAACATTGGGCCATTGTTTTCGGCCACAACAGAGGGTGGCTCTGTGGCCCTGGGGCTGAGGAACAAAAACCTGTTTAGCAAGGCCCTGTTCCTCCCGTGCAATTTCGAGAATTTAACCAGGATCTGGCTGGCTTCAGCGGGAAGAAATGGGCCAAGGGGACAGGACCAGGCCTAGAGCCGAGAGGGGCGGCAGGGAGTGGAGACCCTCAGTTGCTATGTGAGCCCACTCTGCGCTGCAGGTGTGTGTGTGGGCCCTGCTGGCCGTGAGCTCCCAGGCGGGTGAGCCAGCGGCAGGTCCACGAGTGGGAGGTGATGGAGGGGGGCACCTCCGCCAGCCCTGGCCTCTGTTTTTCCCCTCTGCGACATGGGGGCCAAATGCGTGTGTGCCCACCTGCCCACGGGCTCGGGTCGAGCGCAGAGGCCCACCAATGTCAGGCGGCGGCGAAGGGAGGCTGCAGTGCCCACAAGTGGCAGAGCTGTTGCGGCGCGGGGGGTCTCTTGCCGCAGTTCCCCCCGCCCAGGACTGCCACGATGACGACAGCGAGCCTGGCCTTGGGCAGTGCTGACCGCGTGCTGGGTCTGTTCTGTGCCGTCCACGCACCATCCTCCCAACAGCCCTTGGCGGCAGGCGCTTTCATTATTCACACTCTACAGACACGGAAACCGAGGCACAGAGGGGCCAGGGAGCCCAGACCACCTAACTCCGGGGGGGTCGAGGATGCTGTTCACTCTGAAACCCTGAGAGCAGGCAGTGCAATTTTTAATCTTGTTAAACGGCCCCAACCTGGGTTCAGTCAATGCTTATCAGGTGCCAGGCCCTGGGGGGGCCAGAGATGTGGGCCCCCGTGGTGGGGAGAGACCATAAACAGTGTGGTTGGTGCCATGGCCAGGGCTACGGGCTCTGGAGAGGCTTGCTGGAAAGCCTGAGGGCTGAGTAGGACTCGGGCCGGGGTGGGTGGGCAGAGGGGACAGGAGCGCTCCAGGTGGAGGAAACGGCTGGGCCTGGGCGTGGAGGCTGGCGACAGCCGGCTGCAGCCCTGTGCAGGCACCTAAGGATGAGGGTGGTGTCCGTGGGCCAGGAGGCTGGAGAGATGAGAAGGCCGGTCTCAGGCCCTCGGGCCTCATGGGGCTGCACCTCCCCTAACCCTTCTCTGAGGAACGTGCATCCTGCGGGGGTGGTGCTGAGGACAGGGCTCCTGGAGGGCCCTCTGAGAACCTTTAGGTTCACTGTTTCAATGATGCAAATTTAAACTGGAACTAAAAGAGGCATTTGCTGGGTCACGTGGTTGACTGGCATCCTGCCCGGCAGCCTGAGCTCCCATTTCCATCACTCTCATCACAGGGGAATCAGAGCTGAGGGACCGGCTGCTCGGGGGCTCCTTGTGGAAGCCAGGCCAGGGGACGCCTGCCTCCCTGGTCCAGTGGTCCAGGATGTGGGTCTCAAGCCCTCAAACACGGGTAAGCCAGGGAGAGCTGGGCCAGCAGGTGTGGCCCCAGGACCAGGTGGGTCATGTGCATAGGCCAGGGGGTCACCTTGGGTGCTGCAGGGGTGCTGGGTGTGGCCTGCACGAGGCCAGGCTTATCTGCTTGTCAGAATTGACGCTCAGGACCGCCCAGGACTCGACCTGCGCTGAATCCCATTGAGTTCCAGGGATGTGTCCTTATCCCCCTCCTTCCGGAGCTGGTGATCAGGGCTCTCTCCACCCCAAGCCAGCCTCACGGCTGCCCCAGAATCCACACAGGAGAGGCTAGGATGCGTCATCCCCAGCTTCTCTTGCTCGCCCCCTGCTAGCTGGGTGACCTCCGGGGAGCCACTTCATCTCTCCGAACGGTCACATCACAGCCTACCGCCTGGGGGGGACTAACAGAAAGCCTGAATGACGTCAGTCATCCATGCGGCAAATCTCCCGAGTGCCTGCTCTGGGCACTGGGATTAGGGTTGTGATCCGAACACGTACGTTCCTGCTCTCCCAGACCGACATAACATGGGAGGGAACAGGTCACATGGGAGGTGGTGATAAGTTCCGTGAAGGAAGATAAAGCCAGGACGGGGAGAGCCAGTGCTGGGGATTTTAAACAGGGAGGCCAGCCAGGCACAGGCAGCTCTTTGAGTCAAGGCTGCAAGGAGGTGAGGGGCCAGGCTGGGGCTCTCCTGGGGAGGGGCGAAGTGTTCCAGGCGGAGGGAAGAGCCAGTGCGAAGCCCTCAAGGCAGAACGTGGCTGGAAGGTGTGAGAAGCAGCTGGAGCAGAGGCAGGAGGTGCCACCAGGGGCGACGGGAGGGGCAGGCAGAAGGGCCTCGACTCTGAGCCACCAGGGAGGCACGCGGGATTTTGAGCAGAGGAGGGACATGATCTGACCTATATTTTTAAAAGATGATTCCTTCCCCTGTGTTGAAAAGGGACCGTAGCGGGTGAGGGCAGAGGCAGGGAGACCAGTCAGGCCAGAATCCAGGGGTGAGACGAGGCTCAGCCCCCCTGGGGTAATAGCAGGGAGGTGGCGAGCTGTGGGCAGGGTCTGAATAAGCCGAAGGTGGCACACACAGGATGTGCTGACGAGCTGCTTGGAGGGGTGTGAAGGAAAGAGGTGAATCTAGAATAATGCCAGCATTTGGGGCCTGAGCCAGGGGCCCCAGGAGAGCTCAGCGCTGCTCCCACAAGGCAGCAGTACCCGTCAGCCAGTAGTTCAAGGAGGGGAGGGCAGGGCCCTCGAGCAACCTTCCTGGGGTGGCTGCCTGAGGAGGCGAAACCACCAAGGCTGCAGTGCCAGGCTCACCAAACGTCTCTGTAAAGAACAACCTTTCTGTGCAGGGACAGTGGTCTAGCGCAGCCACCAGCAGCCCAGAGGTGGGCCCCGCCCTCCACCCACAGAAGCCAGTGAGCAGCCTGGGATCAAAGCCGAGGGGCCGGGCCTGTGGCAGGCCTTGTCTTCCCTGCAAGATGGAAAGGGCCACGGTCCCCACACCCCAGCCCCCGTGAGCGCTCAGAGGTCCCGCAGCAGCACACTTGAAAGGGGCCAGGGTTATCTGCAAAATTCCAGTTAAATCCACAGGCTTTGATAATTTGATAAGCCACTCCACAGTCGCCCCAGAGTCAAAATAACGCTGTTCCTCGATCCTGTGTTTATGTTTCAGGATGGAGGGGGGAGGTGTACGGTGGCCTGGGACAGAGCCCTGAGAGGGAGGGGCTGCAGGCACTTGGCTGACAGAGGGTCGGCCCGTCAGCCCAGGTCACCCATGGGTCTGGGCTCTATGGCGAGCACACTCTGCATGGAACACAGGTCTCTCTTGGCAGGTTCTGGAGGCTGAGAGGGGCCAGGGCGGAGAAGCCCTTTGGAACTGTGTGGCCACAGCTGACCCCACCTCCTGAGCCTCAGGCCCATCTCATGCTGGAGGGGTTCCTATTCTCAGGCCCTCTCTTGCCAGATGAGATGTGAACTGGCCCAGGTGTGTGGTACCACCCCAAGAAAGAGGCAGATAACCCCCGCGGCCATGGTGACTCAGAGGCTAAATGCTTTATGGCTCCTCCCTGCAAAAGCCAGGCTGTGATCTGCAGGGCTGGAGCACGCACAGGGCCACATTCCATTCCGTTCCACAACCTCCCACGAACAAAACTGCTGTGTGCTTCCAATGGGCCAATAGCATTGGCCGGGTTATCTCAGTGCACATGTCGTCTCAGTAAGCCCTCTGGACCGCTCCAGGAGTCCTGCATTCTCTCTTTTCAGGCATGGGGACACGGAAAGGCAGAGAGGCTGGGCAAATGATCAGAGATCACAGAGCCTTGAGCGGTGGGCCTGGACCCCAGAGCCTGCCCCGCAAAGCCACTCCTGCTGCCACACCAACACACAACTGTCTCCCCGAGCCTGGTTTCCACCTTCCTCGAGGGCCTTCCAGGGATGGGCAAGAGGCTAACCTACTGCTACTGGTGTTCAGGTCAACAGGTGAAATAGGACCAACTTATTTAGCTGCCTGGCAGAGAGTGGGTTTAGAGGCACGAACCAAAGGCAGGGTCAGTTGATTTTGTGGTGATGCACTTGCTATTTCACCCATCAGCAGCAATTCTTCTCCCCTCCTCTGGGCACACGATCATGTGTGACTCCAACGACAACCCGCCTGGGGAGGGGCATCTCCCCTCTCCCCGTGGAAGGAAGGAGAACAAGAGGCTCTGAGAGGCCATCACAGCTGGGGAGTGGCAGGGCCAGGTGGACCCGGTACACTGCTGCCGGTCTCAAGAGCCTTCCTCTGCCTGGGGAGAGTGAGGAAGGCTGGGGTGGGAACACAGAGGAGGGGGGACAGAGAGGATGCACTGAGAGGTGTCAGGACCACAGTCCTGGTCCCCTGATTCCTCCCCAAACCAGGGAGGGTGGGCAGGAGATGTGGAAGGAGTACCAGCCTCTGGAACCAGAAAAATCTGGGTTCAAGTCCTGACTCCAGCTGTGAACCTGTTTCCTCATCTGTAACACGGGGACAAGAGCATGTAACTCCCGGTGCAAACCTCTCTCACAAGCCTGACTATCATAGTAGGTACAGTGAGAGCGATGTTTTTCCTGCTGGTGAGAACACACATTTGTATCTCATTTTTTTTTTTGTGGTACGCGGGCCTCTCACTGTTGTGGCCTCTCCCGTTGCAGAGCACAGGCTCTGGACACGCGGGCTCAGCGGCCGTGGCTCACGGGCCCAGCCGCTCCGCGGCATGTGGGATCTTCCCAGACCGGGGCACGAACCCGTGTCCCCTGCATCGGCAGGCGGACTCTCAACCACTGCGCCACCAGGGAAGCCCTGCATCTCATTTAGTTGTTTACAAAGCTCTTACCCAGCCCACGTGTCATCTAAGTTTCCAAGACAATCCCTGGAGGTAGCAAGATCACGGATTAATCACTCTTCCTTCTTTTACAGATGAGAAAGAGAAGGGGAAGGTACCTGAGTGTAGCCAGTCGTGTGCCCAGTAAGCAGCAGAGTTGGGGTGTGAGCTCAACACCACACATCCCACTCCCTGTGGCTTTCAATTGCTCTATACTGTGAACCACACTGTGATGAGTTTCTGATGGTTCACAGCATTTGCTTGTTTCTTAATCCTTTGGTAGCCAGTAAAGGAGATGGCTTTTGTTGGGCCAGGTGAGCCTCTGAGCCGAGTAATGCTTTCCTCCCCCGGAGGGCCTAGGCCACTTTAGGCTCTTAGTCTTACAGCATGGGTGAAAAGAGAAGGGCTCCTTTGGGCAGGACTGCCACGTATGGGTGTGCAGACTGTGCGCTCTACTACCTCTATGGGCGCCGTTCACAGAGAATGCACCGTTCACAACGGCGCCCCTGGAGCTGTGCAACACACCCTTGTCTGTAGGCTTTCTCCTTCCCATCACCCAATGGCCTCCTGCCTCTCCCCACCTGACCCAGACAATTCCTCTGTACTGTTCTTTCCCTTCCTTCTGTAGTACCCATCCCTTCTGCCTCTCTCTTGTCCACTCTGGCACTTTGAGATTTCAGGGGAACAGATGTATGGAGTGAGGTAATCCATCTGCATCCCCTTCAGTCCTCTCCCCCAACCCTCTCCCCTACTCGACCCTCTTCCCTGGCTGCCTTCTTCTGCTCATCAGCCCCTGGATTTTCCTCTCCATTGAGAAGCTACTCTGGGGAGTGTGGGCGAGGGTAGCGTTCTGAGCAAGAGAAGGTAGCCATGAGGATGGAGTTTGGGCATGTGTGTGAGAGACCAGCAAGACCAGGTAGGTCGTCTTGACCACCAGGCCCAGAGTACGCTGCTTCCAGAGAGGAAAAAAGACATGCTTGGTGCCCCATTTCTCCCCAACATGGAAAATCAGCCAGCCCTGGGTTCAACTCTCATGGGTTCAAGATTTGGGTTCATTCAAGTCACATGCCTGTCACATACCCAACCAGCTGCATGACTTCGGGACAATTCATCTAACTTCACGCTCCTCAGTTTCCTCCTCTGTAAACCGGGCTACGTTAGTCTGTTGGATTGGGTTGGCCAAAAAGTTCATTCGGGTTTTTCTGTAAGATGTTGTGGAAAAACCCGAACAAACTTTTTTGGCCAGCCCAGTAAAATGCTACAGGTAAAAGCCATTGAGTAAACACTCTGTGCACACTCATCGTTGTTTTTGATGATGATTATAAGATCTGTTGCAGCAGCCCAGGACCACTGGGTTATTCAGCAGGTGAGGTTCACCTGGGCAGCACGCGCCCTCCTGGTTCTGCGTTTCAGCTGGGAGCTTGGTAGCGTCAACGATTAAGAGCAATGACCGCTAACCCTGGGCATCTGAACTGCATGACCATATATTTTCTGTTATCTCATCTGCTCCTGACAATAACCTGTGAACTGTAAAGAGTCTGCAGGAAAACCTCCTCCCCAGATGCAAAGATACCCTCCCTTGCCAGCTCTGGGGTCAAGAGAAATGAGGAACAAGCCTTGGAAACAGGAGTCTGGGGAAGATGGTCCGCCTTCCTTTGGTGCATCTTTGCTTAGCCTCGTTGGCCTTGCCAGCTCTCCCCCCAAGCACACGGAAGAGGCTTGAGCTACTACTTACTCTTTTGGGGGGTTGACATCCTCCGGTCGGGCCTCAAAGAACCGAAAGACTTCATCACATTGTGAAATATGGGGTGGCAGCCGGACAAGTGCCTGTGGAAAGACAGGAAGAAAGGGCATTAGGCCTGATGAAACTGGGAACAGGAAAACCAAAAGCAGGGCCAGCTTGGGCCAACAGTGATGGGGGAGGCACGAGGAAGACACAATCAATCAGCTACCCACCCACCCAACCAGACAACTAATCAAGAAATTAACTAATCAGCTAACTAATGAAACAACTCTCCATCTGTCCATCCACCCATCCCTCCCATCAACTAAGCAACCACCCAATTAATGAACTAACCAACCAGTCAACTAATAAAATAACTTATCGGTCAACCAATCAACTTTTCAACCATCCAGCCAACAATTCAACCAACCAACTATCTATCTAGCCAGTTAACCAACTAAACAACCAGCCAAACAAGTGGAAAAAAAAAGGGGGAGGCCATTAAACCCTAGGTCTCAGGGCCCTCAAGAATGAATTATTCTGCATGAATCCTGAAAGAATTCTCTCTTGCCCACAGAATAAGTCCAAGATCCTTAGCCTGACAATCCAAGGTCTTTTCCTCCTGGCCTCGTCTCCCACTAGCCACACTCCAGCTGCACCAGGTATCCACAGTCCCTAAATACTCACTGCACGATCATTTAATGACAAGCTGATAATTCTATCAAGGACAACAGGGTGCTATGGCAGAGTCTGATAGGACCTGGGAAGATTGGGAAAGGAGGTGGTTTTAGGAAAGTCTCTTTCAAGCTGAGTCCTGAGGGTGGGTAAGAATTAACTGGTCAAGGTGAGGGTGGGGGCCGGACCAAGCATGGTGGTTCTAGGAGCTGAATGAGGTTGGTGTGGCCTGGTCTAGCAGGGCCTTGCTTAGGCCAAGCTGAGCTGAGCCTGAGGAGCAGAATACACTGAAGGGTGTGGAAAGGCTTCTTAGAAGAATGGGCACGAGCTCGGCCAGAGGGGTGTGCAGGATTCAGACAGGCGGGAGGAGGTGAGCGTCCTGAGCGGGATAACTGTGCAGTCAGGGGTGAGGGCCAACTGTGAGCCTGCATCCAGGAGGGGTAAGATTGCACCGCTGGAAAGGGAGGGATGAGGGTCAGAGGTGATCAGTTTCCCGCTGTGCACCAGCACGGACTCCACACCTTGCAGCCTGGGCACGTGGACCACTGTCTCAACTCAGTGCAGCGTGGAGCGGTGGGGAGAGGGTTGATCCTTTAGTCCAGACAGACAGGGGAGGTCACCGTCAAAGCAGGGCTGGGGAACGAGGCCAAGGGAACGCTGGGCTAGAGCCAGGAGAAGGAAGAGGCAAACCCTGGGCTACAAAAGTGTGAGGAGGAACCGCTGATAAGGAGGCTCCGGGGCGGTGGTCAGACGGGAGCCCGTCTCGAGCCTGTGCCTCTCCAGGCCCCCTGCACCAGGGCTGCTTCAGGTGCAGTGGCCCGACCTGGCAGCTCCCCTGTGCCAACCGTGCTGGGCCTCCATGAGTGTGGCCACCGGGAGCCTCACGATGGTCCTTGTGAGGGCAGATCTCATTCCCGTGTTACTGAGGAGACAGAGGGGTCAGGGAGGCCACGTGGCCTGCACACAGGTGGGAAAGACCCTGCTAGAAGGGAAGCTCCATGCGGGCAGAGACTTTAGTCTGTTCTGTTGACTGCTATGTCCCCAGATCCTAGAAGAGTGTCTGGCACTCAGTAAGTATTTGTTAAAAATGAATGAATGGGGCTTCCCTGGTGGCGCAGTGGTTGAGAGTCCGCCTGCCAATGCAGGACACACGGGTTCGGGCCCTGGTCTGGGAGGATCCCACATGCCACGGAGCGGCTAGCCCCGTGAGCCACAATTACTGAGCCTGCGCGTCTGGAGCCTGTGCTCCGCAACAAGAGAGGCTGCGATAGTGAGAGGCCCGCGCACCGCGATGAGGAGTGGCCCCCACTTGCCGCAACTAGGGAAAGCCCTCGCACAGAAACGAAGACCCAACACAGCCATAAATAAATAAATAATTTTTTAAAAAAAGTCGCTTTAAAAAAAAAAAAAAGAATGAATGAATAGGGCTTCCCTGGTGGCGCAGCGGTTGAGAGTCCGCCTGCTGATGCAGGGGACACGGGTTCGTGTCCCGGTCCAGGAAGATCCCACATGCCACGGAGCAGCTGGGCCCCGTGAGCCATGGCCACTGAGCCTGCGCATCCGGAGCCTGTGCTCCGCAACGGGAGAGGCCACAACAGTGAGAGGCCCGCATACCGCAAAAAAAAAAAAAGAATGAATGAATAAGAGTTTGGTGTGCAGAACCACTGTCCAGTAGTGGTGGGACATGATAATGGGGCAAAAAAAGCACATGTGGTCTTGGGTTGCATTGATAGAAGTACAGTGTTGAGGAAGGGGGCAGTGATCACTTCTTCTCTGAGCTGCTCAGGTAACAATTTAAGTGTGGCATTGAGCACGACGGCCCTTCCCAAAGCCACACCCACACCTGGGCAAGATGGGACAAGACCTGATCTTAGTAGGTAAGACACACTGTGTAACTCCCTGCTGTTCCTTCCAGAGCCTGGGGCTTTCCAAGGGTCTCCAACAGATCCCATCCCCATGACCAGGAGAGAGATAAAAAAAAAGAAAGGAAATTAACATTCAATGAGCAAATACCACGTGTCAGTCACTTTCTTCGGCTCCCGGACTCTCCAACCATCCAACAAGCATGGAGCTTTCAGCGTGTGCCCTGGTGGTACAGGCGTGAGCCAGACGCAGCCCCTGCCCTCACAAGTGCACATCTGACGATGTGCCGTCCAATTCTGTCCTGGAGGTACCCATCATTGCTCCCATTTATGGTGGGGACGCTGAGGCTCCTGGTGGGGGGGTGAAGCCCCAACTAAAGTGGCAGAATGAAGCCCTGTGCTCGACGTAGGCTGGGTGGAACTTACCCCCAGAGTGTTCAAGTTTTCATTTAACGCACATGGTATGTGCTGTTTTCTCCCCCAGGAGAGAAGGGCAAAAGGACAGAAAAAGTGAGGAAGAAGAGAGAAAGAGAGAGACAGAGACAAAGAGATGGAGGGAGGGAGAGAAAGACAGAGAGAGACAGAGACACAGATGGAGGGAGAGAGAGGCAGAGACAGAGAGATGGAGGGAGGGAGAGAAAGACAGAGAGAGACAGAGACACAGATGGAGGGAGAGAGAGGCAGAGACAGAGAGATGGAGGGAGGGAGAGAAAGACAGAGAGAGACAGAGACACAGATGGAGGGAGAGAGAGGCAGAGACAGAGAGATGGAGGGAGGGAGAGAAAGACAGAGAGAGACAGAGACACAGATGGAGTGAGACAGAGACAGAGACAGAGAGATAGAAGCAGAGAGAGATAGAGACAAAGAGAGAAACAGACAGATATACAGAGAGATGGAGAGGGACAGGGAGCCTGAGAGGGAGAGGGAGAGACACACAGAGACAGAGAGAAGCGGGGCTCAGGCAAGTGCAGAGAGCAAGGGCTGCTGGCAGGAAGCAGGAGGGTGGCAGGAGGGAGCACTAATGGGACGGGATGGGCAGGAGGCAGGAGGGAAGTGTTACCAGGGGCCCAAGCTGTGTGCAGAGTCACTGCCAGGGTGACCTCCCTGACCGGCAGGAGGCGGGGGTCGGGGATGGGGGGGCGGGGCAGGCGCCCTCCCACTTAGGCGCAGAGCTGCTGGCCAGCTCCCCCCACTCTGCAACAGCGGTGAACACAGGGGCTCTTCATGCCGACAGAGACCGGCATTCCGGGGGCAGAGGACGCGTGGGCTGGAAGGGCCTCAGACAAAGAGGCCTTTTGGGCGAACCGCTGCAGCATCTTTATTTAACAGGGAGCCCCAAGGGGAGCCGCGTTGAGGGCTTGTCCTGATTTCAGGCTGACAAGAGGCTCTTGGCTCAGAGCAGCTTCCAACAGAGCTGCCGCCAAACCCAGCTCTGGCCAAAATCATTTGGCAGGAGAGCTGGGTGCTGAGCCGTCAGTCCCCACGGCCTGGGCTGGCAATGACAGCCAGAGCCGGGGAACCCCCAAACCTAGCTATTCTTGGAGGAGCAGGTAGCGACCAATACATGGGCATCTTCAGGGCCACCACCGCCGGCTCAGGCCTAAAACTCTGCCATTGGACGTTCAGGATGTATGCCATGGGGTGGTTAAGTCAGGGCGAGGCAGATGGGAGTTTGAGTCCTAGGTCTACCGTTAACAGGCTGTGTGATGCTGAATGCCTTGCTTGCCCTCTCTGAGCTCAGTACGATAGATCTCATATGGCACCTATCTTTTAGGAGATTCAATGAGATCATGAATAGGAGAAGCCCAACGCAGTGCCTGGCACTGAGTAAACAGTAAAATTTAGTTATACTATTGTCTTCATTATCATTACGTTTTGGGTGAAAGCAGTGAGGTATACTAGAAAGAATGGGAGTCAGGAGACTTCAGTTCTACAGTAGGTCCAATTCTGCCGTTATATACTTGCTCCATGACCTTGGGCAGCCACCTCACCTCTCTGGTTGTTGTTTCTTCTAGGATAAAATAGACTAGCTTCAGAATCTCAAACCGTATCTCATAGAACACCTGTTTGATGAGATCAAATGAGTTCTGTGGGCACATGTGAAATGGTGCCTTGTAGATCCCCATCTTGGTCTTGGTGGGCATCGTGTTCATTAGCACAGCAAAGGCTCTGAGAAGTCCTGCAGGCAAGAAACCTACAGAGCTGTGTTCAGGCCAGTACTTATTAATAATAACGACATCCTGGGAATTTGACTCATTTAATCATCACATTAACTCTAAGAGATGAGTATGACTATGATTCTAGTTTAACAGAAGGAGAGACGAAAGCACAGAGAGGTTAAATCATTTCTCAAGGCCATACAGCTAATAAGTGGCGAGATTTTGAATGAGGTGCCTGAGTCCAGAGCCTATGCTCTGTCTGATCTGCAGCTCTGTACTTCCGCCAGCATTACCCACGAGTCTCTGACTGTGGAGCTGGTTTTCCAAACAATTCCTATTGACAGCCCATGCAACACAGCTAGGCAAATCCAGGCCAGAGGCATTCTGAAGTTTCTTCCAGCTCTAACAGTCAATGGCTCCAGGACTGCAAACAGCACCCCTATCAGTGAATTCAGTGTCCAGTCTATCACCAGCCCGGTCTTTGCAAGTACAGCAGTGGCATGGGAGGGGGCCCCAGGCAGACTGTGCTCAGACCCTCTGCTTCGAAATGATCTCCCTCCAACGAAGCCCACCATGCTGGGTTATGTCTATCCCAGGACAAAAAGCAAAGTTCTGCATTGGTCAAAGCAACTGGGGGTGTCCTGCTCTTTTCACAGGATCAAACATTGTCCTATTTTTAGCAGCATCATTTTGGTTTCTAATCAATGGGAATCTTAGAGTAAAAGCCCAGTGACTCTGGGTGGGGTAGGGGTATGTGGTGGGGGGTGAATGGGCTGAGGGGGCTGAAGTCCTACCCATTTGGTCTCCACTCTCACCCCCGGGGCTGCTTCTAACCTGCTCCGGACTATTCCTCTTAGATCAGCATCTAGGAAGCTGGGGGCTCACCAAACTTTTATAAATCTGAGTATTTCAAACACACGAGTTCTCTTTTTGAAGGATCTAAGCAGCAAATTCTTCTGTAATGGAAATAGTGCTTAATTCGCAATTGCAGTTTAAGGCATTTCACAAGGGAGCCTAGTAATTGGGGCCTTGGGGACATGTCACCCTCCTTGGAGGTTTCCTCTGCTTGTGTGCGATCTTTGCATTGTGCCGTCAGATACTGCCTGGCCTCCCGCGTGGGACCAGGCTTCCTGCTTGTTAGTGAAGACACAAAGATAACAGATGGGGCCTTCAAGGAGCTCTTGGTCTGGAGAAGATGGACACACAGAAATTACCCTGCTATGGAGGGTAAGTGTGCAGCATGGAGGCATGCACGGAGTATTCTGGACAGCAGGTGTGGCCAGCTTCCTCCGGGGAGGTGGAAGGCTTCTGGGAGGGGCATTGTGGGAGCCAAATGCATCCCAAGGAAAGGGATTAGCACAGGCCAAGGGGTGGAAGTCTAAGGGAGTCTGGCTAGCTGGGGGTGGCTGCACTTCTGCAGACTGGGCTGCAGCACGGGAGCTGAGCCTGAAGCAGCCCATGGAACAACCCCACAGATGGCCGGGATCAGCCAGTCAGAGGTTCTTGTGGGGCCGATGAGGCTCCTCTGAAAGCCTTTAAGTAGAAAATGGATACAATCAGCTTTATCCCGGGCTGGAAATGCTTTCTTCCTGGGTCTATCTGGACCAGAGGAGATGGAGAGATTCTGCCACCTGGGTTTCCTCCGAGCACCAGACCGCTCAGGAGGCATGAACGCACCAGTCTTGGCTCTCTGCCTCAGTCTCCCCCATTAGCAACACATCTGGCCCAGGCCTGCCTTAGAACAAGGGGCACAAGAACAAAGTTACTCTCCCCGTATCTAGGACTGAGCATGCCAGGGAGCCCTGGTGCTTCTTTTTTTTTTTGCGGTATGCGGGCCTCTCACTGTTGTGCCCTCTCCCGTTGCGGAGCACAGGCTCTGGACGCACAGGCTCAGCAGCCATGGCTCACGGGCCCAGCCGCTCCGCGGCATGTGGGATCCTCCCGGACCGGGGCACAAACCCGTGTCCCCTGCATCGGCAGGCGGACTCTCAACCACTGCACCACCAGGGAAGCCCCCCTGGTGCTTCTTAAAGGCGTCTGTTTTTGTTGCAACATGAACCTTTTTCTTTATTAAGGTGAGAGACAATGATGGGCTATGGTGGAAAACTCCCACGGTGGGAGGGAGAACGGCTGGGGCTAAGAACCTCCACGAAGTAATAGCCAAAGTTTTCAAATATGGGATTGGGGCTAAAAATTAATGAGTCTGGGAGATGCAGATGGTGGGGAGGGGAGATCCTTACCCCTTCAGGGCTGACATCCTTGTTAGTCTTGGAGTCCCTTCCCCAGTCTAACTCCAGCCAACCCCTCATCCCACCTACAAAGAGAGCCTTTGATTCTGAAAGCAAGTCTCTCGTGGACAGCAGAATAATAGAAGCGAGCTCGGCTTTTTGGGTAACAAAAAAATTCTAGCTCCACCCACCAGGAAATGGAGACTTGTATAAACGTTGTTACATGGCGGAGGGTATGCTGATTATTCTCAAACACCTTTTCTCACTGCCCCCTACCCCCGGATATTTATTTTATCCCATAGACAAACACAGCAAACATGTATTTCACATGCAGGAATGGGGTAGATGGAGTCATTTATGGGGTAGATTGTTTGTCCGAGCCCCTAAAGTATAGCTCACACTTGTTAGTGAGATGGAAGTCTTCAAATTGTTGAGACCACAGAACCATTAAATATTAACCGCATAACCATGTTGCCCATTAAATTAATTTATGGAGTTACAGAAAGGCGTTTGGAACCCTTCTTGATAGACACCGGCCCTCAAGAGCCACATAAAACAATCACCTGGCTGGCGCTTGGTAAACTTTCCGTGACGCTCATCCAATCTGCTCCGTATATGTTTAAAATTAACACTGAGATCTGGGCTGTGACGCTGCCATCAGGCAGCGGGACTGGCTGGCCGGCGGGGGTAGGGAGCCCGAAGTCTGGGAGGGTCCGCTGCACGGTCAGACTTTCTATATCTGAGTCCTGGCAGAGCAGCTGGCTACTCCGTGCACAAAGCCGGTTTCACAATTTTGGGTGCATTTGAATCCCCAGCAAATCCCAGACTCAAGAGCCCATACCTATCCAGCAGGTCCAAGGAAGATTCTGGCCAGCCCAGCAGAGCTGCATGGGCAGGGTCCTGGAAATAAAACTCCAGAGGTTCCAAGCAGTGTGTCCGAGGACAGGTAGAGACAAGGGAGGGCTGGCCATGGGGTGGACTGCATGTGGCCCTGACCATGAAGTTGGCTGTGGGGGGCAGTGATGCTGAGTGAAAGGTTGGATCCTGAGTGGCACAGACTGGACTGGTGGGCGGTGGGGCTGTGAAGTGCAATGCTGGGCGGCAGTGACCGTGGACTGCAGCTGAACTTATCCCTAATGACCATTCCAAGGTTATTCCAAGGTCTCAGACAATTTGACCACAGATCCCAGCTTTCTAGTTCAGCAGAATTAAAGGTCACTTCTGTACTGCCCTGCCCCCTCTGCCATTCTCAGAGTAAATTATAGCCTGCAAGCTGCCTGGCTGCTTGGTGAACCCATGACATTGCTCCTTGTTGCCTGGCTCTGAGCAGTTCTCATTTGTGCTAATCAGGTTAGGAGGCCCCTCCCCTTGCAGACCCCACTTAAATGGCTCCCCAGCCACCAGGAGCACCACTGGGGCTCCGAGCCCTCATCCCGAATCAAGAGTCCTGTTCAAAGCCTGATCCCAGGAGATAAGATGTTATCAGTTTCCTGCTCCAGACGACCCAGAAGACGGCATTTCCACAGAGTCCAACTGCAGATGCCTTGGGCTCCATCAGCCCAGGGAGGCCAAGGCTGATGTGAACCATAAATCCCAGCTGCAAGAGGCTCCCCCCTGCCCTTTGCCCCTCCTCCATTAGCTTTGCCAATTTGTTTAATAACTGCTTGGGAAAGGAATAAAGAGAAATAAAAGCTCAGGCTGCAGCCATCAATTTAACTAGAAACGGCAAATGCCCTTTAAAGAGAAAAATGAATATTGATCTGAAGAAGAGAAGCTTCTACCTTCAGGAAATTCATCATCGGGGCATCCTTTTACATTAAGGCAGAAAACGTGACCAAGTATGATCTGCATAGCCACGAAATTCAAACTTGGGTTAATGAAGAGTATTTGGCAGTGCTTGTCTCCCCATAGTCTTGGGAACACCAGTTACGAAATTGAGCAACTTGGTTCTTATTTAAACATTTTATTGACAAGCATAATGATTCCAAATGATAAAATATTTGTTCAGAAAGGAACCTTATGGTAATAACTCCACATAGGGACAGAACATTTCAGAAGTTACAAACACTGTGACATATATTCTCCTGCTCAACCCCTTGCATGAACCCTGTGAGACAGTTATTTTTACCCTCGTTTTACAGATCAGGAAACTGGGGCTCAGAGAGGTAAAGCAACTTGCCAAGGACACACAGCTAGTTGGTGGAGCACTGGGATTTGACCCCAGCTCTTCTCAGTCTAATACCAGCACTCACAACAAAACATCCCCCACTTGCTTCTCAAGATTCTTGAGTCAGACTCCACAGTAGTTTTCACTTAACTAGGAAATTCCATCTCCATTAAAGCCAGTGGTGCCCAGTGGTAACATTAAATTGTTTACGCCTTGTAATAATAATAACAAAAAGCTAGCGTCCACTGAATGTTTCCTCTGTGCAGACACTAGGTGCTGCTGCCTTATGCCTGTCAGGTCACTGCATCCTCATGACCACCCTCTGAGGAGGTACTACTCTCCTTCCCATTGTACGGATGTGGAAACTGAGGCTCCGGGAAGTTCAGTAACTTGCCCAAGTTCACAAAGCCAGCAGGGTTTCAAACCCAGGCGGTCTGGCCATCTGGAGGCCATGTGCCAAGGCCACTAAAGTGGGAGCCTCTCATCCTCACTGCAGGGGCCCCAGGGGGTCCCAGGCTCCAGACAAAGTGGAAAGACAAACAGGCTCTGCTTCATGACCCTGCAGTTGCTGCCAGTCTGCTCTTCAGCACTGACTGTTCTAATGCATGTACGTGCACGTGCCTGCGCGCGCGCGTGCGCGTGTGTGATGAGCATTTGCATCTATAAAGATGTATACACGAATATTTGTATCTATCAAGACTTCTGTGAATAAACAAATATGCATTTTGGATGCTACTGAACTCAGGAATGATTCCAAAAATGTCCCAAAGGGAATTCAAAGAAGAGTTCTCCTGTATACAGCAAAATGCCACACACAGAATCCCTTCAGCAGCGGCCCCTTCACAGAGCTCCCAAGCTGGTGGAAGTGATTTAAAGGAGTGTTTTGTAAACACGGACCCATCATAAAAGGAACAGAGGCTTCAGCTGTGACCCTGGCGGTCCTCATGCCCCAAAGGCGGCTTAGTCACGGGGTGACCCCTCCCCGAGGGACACCCACACCCACCCTTCTGGCCAGGAGACGCCAGGCCTCAGGATGCATCTGCTAGACCACAGCAGAGGGTTTTGTACAGACAACCTTCCTTCCCAGATGGATAGACTCTCTGGCAGATGGACCACCCCCTCCCCTGCCCCAGACACACTCTTACCCGGCAGTACTCATCGATGGGCTTCAGCCTCTTCACAGCTACGTCCCGGATGTGGCTTCTCCGGAAGAGGATTTTGCCTGGAAGAGAGATGCTCGTGAGCTGGGTGACTCTGGGTAAAGCTGCCATAGGGACCTGGGACGCTATCCTTTCATTCCCTCTCCCTCGGCTTCTCAGCATCTTAGCTGGCCACCAAACACCACCACCTCTGCCTGTTGCCAAGGAACAAGAGAGGAGTGGTCATCTCTCCCCGGGGGGGAAGGAGGTGCCCCAGGCTGAGGGCCCAGGACTTCTAGGGCAGACGAGGAGCCCCGGAGGCTGCCATCTTGGCCAAATCACCTTGTCTGGGTCTAAAGACAGAATCCATGCCCTGATGTGGATGCATCTCTCAAGTGACCCCGCAAATAAATATAAAGGATGGCCCAACCCACCCCCGTGTTTTGTTTCCAGGCCCATCCCTCCTTGAGAAATCGGCATTCATTCCTGCCAGCCTGAAAGGAATTCCTATTCTTAGTTAAGTTGGGTGGCTATTTCCAGGGCAGGCTCAGGCCAATACAAGGGAGCATGGCTGCCCCAGCCTGATTGGCCTCCAGCCATACAGGCCCCTGCAGCTGGGCTGGTGTACCCCTCTACAGGTATGGGCAAGGCTTATGGAAAATGCCAGCCCCCAAACCTTCCCAGGAGGCTCTTCTGAACCAGCCAGATTCAATTATAACAAATAGATCAAAGCATAGTCCTTTTACAATTGGTTAAATTTAGAATCTGAACTCCTTGGTCTGACATTCAATGCCTAACACAGCTGATGTTTCTGTGCCCAGTGGCCACCAATGTCTAGGCCAATGCCTCCTTTTTAGAAACTTGATTGCCGAGCTGGGAGTAATCACCCTCTTTCCAGAACACCCACACATTTTGTCCATTCCTAAGACACTCAACACATTCTGACGTGTATTACAAACATTTGTGAGCCCCTTCCACCAGAAGCCTGTCTGTCTCATCTTAGGGCCCATGGAGCACAGCACGTGGTGAGGTACTCACCTCACAGCTAAAACAGGCATCTATTGTCCAAGACCACCCATTCCCCTCTGGAGAGCCTCCCTCATCCATTCCCTTGTGGGTTCAAATGGGGCCGACCACACCCCCTGGCAACAGTGGTATGCATGTGACCCAGCGTAGCCACCCAGAGTCACAGCGATGGGCTCAGAGATGGGCAGGGGACCCGATCTGGGCCAACGAGGGTCAGCCCTGAGACTTCTGCAGGTGTCCTCTTCCTCCTACAGTTTTCTCCTACAGCTGCTAAGCTGGCAGGATGAAAGCCTGGAGCTCCTAGTGACCCCCTTTCTTATTGCCTAAGAAGGAAACCAACCAAGAGAAAGGATATGAACCTGGCACAGGGTAGGTGCTCAATAAATGTTTCTTCTCTCTTCTTCTTCCTTCTTTTTTTTGGCTGCCCCATTCAGCTTGTGGAAACTTAGTTCCCTGACCACAGACTGAACCTGTGCCCTCGGCAGTGAAAGCGCAGAGCCCTAACCACTGGACCACCAGGGAATTCCTTCAATAAATGTTTCTTGAATGATTGAAAAGCAGAGCTGAGAGATGGTGAAGGGCAGATGCCTTTGACATCATTTGAGCAGCTGGATGTAGTTGTTACTGAACCCAGGGTCTACCTGGTACTTTCCACTTATATAAAATAATACAAATTTTTTAAATTGAAACTTGTTGGAGATGGATTTTCATCACCTGCATTAATGGAGTCCTCAATGAGATGACTCCCATTGCAAGTGAACAAATATGTAGACTGTATGTTAATCTTCTTAAGCTTCTTCTACCAAGGTCCAAGTGAAGTACTAAGCATTGCCTTGGTTTAGGTTGTTGAAGTGAGTGCAAGTTGTTTATTTGGGAAGTGATCTGGGAAGTACCAGTAGGGGAGTGGGGAAGTAAGGCAGGGCAGGCGAGGAAGTGTCCTCCAGCCAGTTAACCATGGTGGGTGGCGGCAGCTCATTTCCGTTGAGGAGCTCGGGGGATCATGTAGAACAGACTGCAGAGGTATCCCAACCAAGGGCGAGGAGGCTGGGGTATTTATCACCAACTCCCTGCTTGTTGTTGAGCTTCTGAGAGCACTGCTTCTTGGGAGCTTCTGGCCGAGTACGCTCCCGTGGCTAGAACAAAGACCCCAGTTTTCCTATAAGCAGCCTTTGGCAGGTAGAGGAGAATGGAAAGGGGACCTGGGGGGCCCTGGAAGCAGCTGCTACAGCCATCCCTGACTTCCCCATCACCACAGGTACTGGTCACCAGTCCTGTTCCAGCCAGACCATGGAGCATCTAACTCATCAAGTTGTGTGTGACTTGTTGTGCATTTGTGTCTCTCATCCCCCTGCACTCAGTGTGAACCAGAGGCCCCTCCTGCAGCTGCTTCTTCCCCTTGGCAACTCTCGCTGCACTCAGCACAAGGCTTTGCAATACAGCAGACGCCCAATAGGCACTTGCTGGTCCGTGCATCTCCCTCCCTCTTCCAGATGCTCCATCAAGCTCTCCTTCCTCTCTTTCTCACCCAAGCCTGGTAGAGGGGCTGTGTCCCCGGCAGAGGGAGGACACTGCACAGACTGGACAGTGTCATCAAAGATAAATGGGCTCTTCCACATGTTCCTTTTGAAAGGAGATAAAACACGATTTATCAAGACATGGGAGGGACTTCCCTGGTGGCACAGTGGTTAAGAATCCGCCTGCCAATGCAGGGGACACGGGTTTGAGCCCTGGTCCGGGAAGACCCCACATGCCACAGAGCAGCTAAGCCCATGAGCCACAACTACTGAGCCTGCACTCTACAGCCCGCGATCCACTACTACTGAGCCCACGCGCCTAGAGCCTGTGCTCTGCAACAAGAGAAGCCACTGCAATGAGAAGCCCGTGCACCGCAATGAAGAGTAGCCCCCGCTTGCCGCAACTAGAGAAAGCCCGCGCGCAGCAACGAAGACCCAACACGGCCAAAAAAAAAAGACATGGGAGACAGCCACCTTTCCTTGGGGGAAGATGTCACAGATTTTGTATTCTTGGCCTCTTCGCCTCCTACCCTTTTTTGGTTGCCTGTTGTTCTATTGCCTGTGGGCCACAGGAGCACGTGTGTGCAGCCAAGGGAATGGTGTGTGAAATAAACGTGGTGGGAGGACACCCACTCTCTGGACTGACGAAATGACAGGCGGCCCTGGGGTGGGGTTCTGGGCCTTCTACCTGAGCCAGGTAGCTGTCAGGAGCTGGGGGCCGCCCAGGCCCAGTGACACCAGCAGCTAAGCTGTATCTCACAAGAACCTGGAGGACTTGCTCGGAGGTAAAGAACCTAGGAGGGACCGGGATCGGGGGGTGGGGTGGTGGACCCCAGACCTGGCTCTGCCCTGTGCTTCTTTCAAAGGAGGAAAATGTGACTTATCCACTCCCCCAAAATATCACTCCTGCCCTTTCTCATCCCGTCAGAGGACAAAAAAGAAAGCAGAGAGATGGGGAGACAAACTAGGTCGCCCCTCCCAGACCCCCATCTCAAGGCTGGCCAAACCTCTTGACTGGGTTTGATATTCATGAGATATATAGATACAGATACAGATATAGATATTGACACAGATACAGATATCGATACAGATATAGATATACCAGATAGGACTTGATCCAGTTGCAGAGACAGAACTAGCAAAAAACAAATAGTTAAGGAACAACTAAGGCTTCCAGAGGTGCAGAAGCTTTGAAGGGCGGGCTGGGGTGGGGAGATGGGGAGAGAGGTGGGAGGGCTCCTCACTCAGTTGGCACGGGACCTCCACCCTGCCCCTCAAGCCCACCCTCTGCGGGTGAGGCCGCCATGCCTCCAGGCTGGACACCTCCCATCTCCTCCACAAGGCTTGTGGGTCTGGTGCTCAGGTACAAAGTCAGAGGAGAATTTCTGTATGAGCCATTTGCCAGTTGAGTTTTTGGAATCCCAGCAGGGCTTCTCTCCTCCGCGCTGAAATCCTACCAGGAGCAACGTTTTCTTTCCTTGGGTCCTTTTGGCACAGAGGCTGCTGGGAGCGGGGCAGGGGGAGGGGGAGGCGGGGAAGATCTGGAAGGGATTCTATGGTCTTGACTTCTCTCTTAGGGATCCCAACCGCATTCTGCAAGCCAAACCGGTGACCATATTAAAAGGGAGAGAGAGAAAAGGGAGGAGGAGGAACAACCCCATGAAGGAAGCCGGGACCACAGGGCATTAAAGGCCTCTTGTAAATGTAATTCAGCCCGTTCACGGCAAGGCCAGGCGAGACTCCTGCCAGAGCCTTCAAAGCCATGTCGATGCAGCCCCAGAAATATGATAAGCATCATAAGGAAGATTACACACGGGGCAAGAGACAGACCTCAGGATTAACTCCTTCCTGAAAGCAGAGAAGAGAGCTGTTGAGCCTGACAGGGTCTGAGCATGTAAGTGGAGGCTCTTCTTGCTGCCATTCTGGGCTGGGCTGAGAGGGTGGGACCAGCAGGGTCCTTGGCTGGAGTCCTGGGTTCAAGTCCTGCCTTGGCCACAGGCTGGCTGTGTGACCCTCCACGGGGCCTCTGCATTCTCATCTGGAGACTGAAGGGCCGGGCCTCCGTGGCTGCTCCCTCCGGGAGTCCTAAGATGCATTTGGGGTGGGGTTGTTGAGAGGGGCAGAGGAGGCGTGAGACAACGGGTAACAGTAGCTAAGTGTTTACTCCTGCCAGGCACAGGCTAAGAGCTTTCCATTGGGTTCTCCGGCTTTATCCTCACCACAACTTTAAAGCAAGTGCTTTTATTGTCCCCACTTTGCCCAGGAGGAGTTGGTGGCTCAGAGAGGTTGAAGGACTTGTCCAAAGTCACACAGCTATTAAATGGCTGAGCTGGGGTTTCAACCTGTGGTTTTGGAGCTCAGATAGTGAGAGGGGGAGAGTTCTTTGGGCTCAGATCACGTAAGGCCGTGAGAACCACTTAGGATTTTCTCATGGGTGTGATGGGAGTATGATTGACATCTCCTCCACGCCAGGTGCTGGGCTGAGGTCTGGGGAGCAAGTGTCTCGAGGGCTGACTGAGAATGAAGCAAGCAATAATCGTGGAGGACGGGACATGCCAGGGTGAGTGAGATGCATGCAGCCCCCCGAGGTCTCTGCCGACCAGATAGAATGAATGAATGAGGGAGGGAATGGATGAGAGTGAACGGGGGAACGAGAGTGAAAGGACCAATGGACCAACAAAGCAGGGAAGGAGAGGTGACCCAGTGTCTAGTGGACTTGGGGAGAAAGAGCTCCCCGAAACAGCAAACCTCCCTGTCCTTTAAAGGGCCCTTCCTGCCCCACCCCCATCCCTGCCCTGGCTGAGCAGGTGCCAGCTCAGCGGGATCAGCGGGATGCTCACCCTCAGAAGTGGGAGGGCATCACCTGGGGGAGGTCGGCCCTGCCCCACACCCTAATCTGGCCTAACCTTCTCACCATGAGTGTCCACTCTGGGCCAGGACTCATAGGTGGGGCACTGACTCGGGAAGGTCCTCATGCTTGAGCGGCAGAGGTGTTTCTCCCTCCCACGCAGGATACCAGGCACTAAATGAAGCATCTTAGTGGCACTTGAGGGGTCTTAGTAGTTGGCATTTGCTTCTAGAGAATGAATTATTTCAAGAAGGTGAGAGATGAGGACATGGCTCCTTCCCACTGGTAGGGAGAAGTGGTTAAAGAAAAGACAGAAACTTTTTTTTTTTTTTGCGGTATGCGGGCCTCTCACTGTTGTGGCCTCTCCCATTGAGGAGCACAGGCTCCGGACGTGCAGGCTCAGCGGCCATGGCTCACAGGCCTAGCCGCTCCGCGGCATGTGGGATCTTCCCGGACTGGGGCACGAACCCGCGTCCCCTGCATCGGCAGGCGGACTCTCAACCACTGCGCCACCAGGGAAGCCCGAGACAGAAACTTCTGAGAGCAGTTAACCCCCTAGGCCATCCACGACCCCAGGTTCCTCCTTGTAAAATGTGGTACCCATGGGGGATTCCTTAAGCAGGAGTCGGGGGCCAGGGGCACAGGAAGAGCCCATCTACCTAGGGAGCTCCCACCGTAGCCATGTAGAGCCTGTAGCAACCTCCAGGAGACAGGCACATGTTCTGACAAATGGGCAAGTACCCACTGTACAGGGCACTAGAGGGCACTGGCTACAGGGGAAATAGGAGAGGGCTGACCTCTTTTGGTCTCTCCAGGCTGATCTATTCTTGGCAGCCTCTCCTCTTCAAAATTCACAGCATATATGCATGTATACGTCCTCATATAACTCTCTCTTCCTTGCTTTTTTTGCCACCTGGAATGCCATCCATCCATCCATCCATCCATCCATCCATCCATCCATCCATCCATCCATCACTGTCTCGATGGAGGGCCTGCTCCAGTGTTAAGAACTCTGCAGTGGACGAGACAGATGAGGGGCCCTGCCCTCAAGGTGTTTACTTTCTAACTGGGGAGGGGATGTTATGGAAGGGATACAGTATACAATGTTCATATCTAGTAAATAGTGTGGTTACACACATATGTCTCCCCCCACCTCTATAAAGAGAATATAACAAGGTGGTGGGAAGGGGCGTGCCTGAGGGGTGGGGGAATTCAGCTAGTGGTCAGGGAAGTCTCTGATTTCAGTGGAGTCTCTGAGGAGGAGAAAAGCCAGCCACGCAAAGCTCTGGCGCAAGAGGGCTCAGCCAGAGGCAACCACAGAGCAAAGCTGGAAGGTGGAAAAGAGGCCATGTAGCAGTCTTATAAGCCACAGAAAGGAGTTCGAGTTTTTTTCTAAGAACGCTTGGGCCTACTGACCCAAATCCCTCCCCATCTTAAGGCTCATTTTCCATATCCTCAGGCCTTCTCCATGAAGCCTTCCTTGAATGCCTGCCTTGCCCTCCTCTGCCAGCCTCCTGGACCGCTGGCAGTCACCCCACTCTCGCCCTCCCTCTCCTGCTGTCGTGGAGAATTTGTCAGGGGGCTATCACCCTCAAGGCCCCCTCTCACCTTCCCAGGGGGGTCCCCTGATGCACAGGCCAGCTCCCTCCAGCCACCCTGGCCTCCAAGGACACAGATGCTCCCACCCCTCTCCCTTCAGTGCAGCCCAGGGAGCCTGGAGCATCACAGGGACTCGCCTAAGGTACAGGGAGACCACAGGAGGCCCCGAGGTCCACAGACTGCATGTTGTTCTCCACAAATAACACTCCTGCCCATCTAATTGGATCTGAGGACAAAAAGGAAAGGGGAGTGTATCCGGCTCCCAGGGCTGCCGTAGCAAATGACCACCAAGTTGGTGGCTCAAAACAACAGAAATTTATTCTCTCCCAGTTCTGAGGCCAGAAATCTGAAACCAAAGTCGCAGCAGGCCATGCTGCATCTGAAGGCTCTAGGGAACAATCCTTCCTTGACTCTTCCAGCTTCTGGCAGCTCTAGGCATTCCTAGGCTTGCAGCAGCATCACTCCAAGCTCTGCCTCTGCCTCCACAGGCCCCCCACCCCATCCCCCAGCCTGGGTCTCAAATCTCCCTCTGCCTGTTTTCGTAAGGACATCTGTCTTTGGGTTGGGTGCCCACCCTAAATTCAGGATGACCTCATGTCACAATCCTTAACTTAATTACATCTGCAAAAACCCTTTTTCCAAATAAGGTCGTATTCTCAGGTTGCAGGGGTTAGGATGTGGACATATCTTTTTGGGGCCACTCTTCAACCCACTACAGAGGTTATGGGAGAGTCCACAGGGCTGACCAGACACCTGAGAGAGTCTTGGATCCCTAACTGGATTGCAATCACCCTGAGGGAAAGGGATGACTTTCTACACTCCCTTCAGCCCTGGCAATGCCTGGCATGGAGCTGGGTGTAATGAATGTGGGTGTTGCCTCACTCCCTCGGGAGGGATGGGGCACTGTCTGGAGAGAGTGGGTCAAGGGTCTCTGGAGCCCAAGATGGGAGAGACAAGCTGTGAGGATCTGAAAGCTGAGTGAATGGGGGAGAGGGGTCCTCTCTGGCTCTGCAGGCTGATGTGGCACCCAGGGGAGAAGAGACAAATTTCCCAAAGCAATGAAAGGAAAGAAGATGGGAGGGTTACTAGAGGGACACCCCCACCCTACCCAAACCAACATGTATGATATGGGCTGAATATTTGTGCCCCTCAAAATTCATGTTGAAACCCTAATGCTCACTGTGATGGTAATTAGGAGGTAGAGCCTTTGGGAGGTAATCAGGTCATGAGGGTGGGGCTCTCATGAATGGGATTAGTGCTCTTATAAAAGGGGCCCCACAGAGCTAGCCCCTCTGACATGTGAGTAGACAGCGAGAAGTCGGCAACCTGGAAGAGGGCCCTCACCTGACCACGCTGGCAAACCTGATCTCAGACTTCCAGCCTCCAGAACTGTGAGAAATACGTTTCTGTTGTTTATAAGCTACCCAGGCTGTGGTATCTAGTGACAGCAGCCAGAACAGACTGAGACAGGGTGACACGACACAGGCAATGCCTGCAGGGAGGAAAGAGGACTAATTAATCTTTTACTCCCCCAGCTCTCTGCAGGCTGACAACCTGGCGGGGGTCCTTGTGTGAAGTGGGTCAGGCCAGCCAACGAACCCTGTGTTCGACTGCCCGGATCGGGTGCCTCAGACTGCTGTGGTGCTGACAGACTGATGAAGACAGATGCTCTTACATAAAGCGCCTTGGGCGTAGGAGGTCCAAGAGAACCTAATGCATGAACCTGCTCGTGGCTGTTCCTTCACCATGAAAAGCAAAAACAAACGTCCCTCCTTCATTTTCATCCGTTTAATTTCAGAGCGGCTGATAGCCAACCCCAACTCCAGGAGTAACCCCAGCAGGCAGGGACCCAAGTTGCTCCAGTGAGAATCATCCTGGGACTTTTGATGGTTTAGAGCACGCAGCTACCTGAAGGGTACACTCTGGGCCCTCAGAATACCCCCCTCATAAAACAACCAACCAACCTCACAGCCCACTTCTCTGATGCCTCAGGTTATAGAGTCAGAATTTAGTTTCTTCGATGTAAGATTTTGGTTAAGATATAGTAACGTCTCCCTGGAGAATGACAGGGGGCCTTGTTAATCATTCAGACCTGAGTATGAACAAGCATCAGCTTTTCACTGGACAGGAGGGTCTGGTTAGGGGACAGAGCACAGAGGCCTTGAGGGAAGGTAACATGACGGGCGGAAAGGAGAAGAATGGAGAAACAAAGTCAGCCTTTGCTGGCTTCCCAGTTTCCTGCAAGCTGGTCCTGCCCTCCATGTTCAGCTGTCTCCTGACTGTGGCTTGGGGGCAGGCCTCTGCTTGTTTCTCCAGAGCTGCCCCTGAAGCCAGTATGCCACCTCTGCCCTGATGCAGTCTGGGGACAGCAGGCCACCGGCTCACCTGCTTTCAGCCTCTGATGTGGCTGAGATGACATCCCCACTATCGGTGGCCTTGTGCCTGGCTCAGACTGCACTCTGCCACCCAATCCTGCTTCTCACCTGCTACACCTGGCCTTGCTTGCACTTGACCCGGACCAGTAGAGACAAAGGGCCATTTGGGCTGGGGGAAGGCTGGGGTGAAACCCAGATGCTGAGGCTGGAAACAGTAGGCACATGCAGGTTCTGGAAGGACATGGTCCCAATGGGGAAGGTCCACAGCCCAGGGGGTCCTGACTCCATGCCCTGAGTTCTGGCTCCCACGAATCTCTCTCTTCCAAATACGTGCCAAGGCCCCGCCTTGGCTTAGAGTCTAGCATGGTAAGCATCTGTGGGTTTTGCCAGTCAGCATTTGTATTATAGTATCCAAATTTTCTTTTGAGGAACAATCCCTCCTTCATTCTTAGTCTGTATGATTTTAGGAGGGCTCATCTTATCCCAGACTCCTGGAGTTACCAGTCAGTATAGTCCAGCCATGGGCATGTGACCCAAGTTGGTCCAATGAGAATCAGTTTGGGACTTTTGGTGGAACCACCAGAAAGAGAAGTGCTCTTTCTACAGGACCTGCTAACTCATAAACTGTAAGCGCCAACTTGCTAGGAAGCATCTTTGCACATTCCCATCACCATTTGGGGAAAGCCTATCTGAGAATGAAGTCACCAGAAAGGAAAGCAAAGCTGAGAGCTAGAGAGACATATGATTTGGTCACCTAGATCCAGCCATTCCTGAAACCATTACCCCTGAAGTTTTCAGTTATGTGAGTCAATAAATTTCCTCTCTGTTCTTAAACCAGATCGAGATGGGTCTAGTCTTTGTCACAAGAGGCTCCTGACTAGTAAGTATATCTAGCTCTGCCATTTACTATTGTGTGATATGAGACAAATCACAACCTATTATTATTTTTTTTACATTTCAAAAATGGGCAGAAAATTTTAATCTACATAATTTCCTGTGTATTGCTTGAGATTTCAAAAGAACATGTTAATTCCCATGTTTATTATAAATATAAAATCTACCCGACCATGCAACACCACACTAAGACCTACTACTCCAACCCAGCCCCACCCCTAGCTCCCTGTATAAAATGTTTTTGGCAATTCATTATCAGAGTGATGTAGACCTTAAAATAAATTAAAATGGGAATTATGTTGTTAAAAATCTCCTTAATCATAGTGAAAAATGTACAGTCCCAAAGCATCAATAAATTTACCACGGGCTGACTGTATAAGAAGACTATCTAGTCTATGGATCTACTTGATTTTAGTCATTAGATCTGAACTCCTTAAACCTGTAAATTAAAAAAAAAAAAACGAGTATAACTGCCTCTCATAAGACACAACCTATTGAATCTCAGTTTCCTCAAACTGCAAAATGGGCACAGTAATACCTAACTCAAAGGATTATCGTGAGGAATCAATGAACAGGTGTGTAAAAGCATTTAACACAGAGCCCAGCCCATAATAAATGTTGAACAAATGGGATCTCTTATGAGCTGGCTACTCTAGGTCAAGTAGGTGAGGTGGGATGGGGGCGGGGCACAACCTGGCCCAGCCCACCTCTTCACCGGGCACATGGGGTTCAAGCACTGTGGTGCCCCTTGTATACCCTTCCACCTGGCTTCCCCACCCAAGGCCAGATACTAACTCCCTTCAGCCTGCAGAACGTTTCCCGATTCAAACCCTGCCCCCTAAACACACGTCTCTCACACAGCTCCCATTCACCTCTTCCCCCTTCTGCCCAGTTCAAAGAGGAGAGGGACACAGTGGAGTCAGGATTACTCACTCCATCCGCCCACCTTGGGGCACTCTGGGATGACTCACACAGGTGTGGCTCCCCACACCCGGCACTCTCCGCCCCCTGTTCCACACACTCAGGGAAACAGACTTACAAAAATCCACTGGGGTTTCGCCATCAATTGAAACCTTAACCCTCTTGCAGCCACAGCATGTTTACCGTAAGAACTGGCACACCTAGGAAGGAAAAGTCATCTCCCAAGTTCTGGTTTGGAGGTTCCCATACCCAGTGCAGGCCAGGCTTAAGGGAACAAAATCTTTCATTCCCCTATCCTTAGTGAGACCAGGGGGGATCTATGGGTATCTGCCAGGACTCCCCTGGTGGCGCATTGGTTAAGAATCCGCCTGCCAATGCAGGGGACATGGGTTCGAGCCCTGGTCCGGGGAGATCCCACATGCCGCGGAGCAACTAAGCCCATGCGCCACAACTACTGAGCCTGCACTCTAGAGCCCAAGAGCCACAACTCCTGAGCCCACGCACTGCAGCTACTGAAGCCCGCGTGTCTAGAGCCCATGCTCCGCAACAAGAGAAGCCACTGCAATGAGTAGCCTGCACACCGCAATGAAGAGTAGCCCCCGCTCGCCACAACTAGAGAAAGCCTGCACACAGCAATGAAGATCCAATGCAGCCAAATAAATAAATAAATAAATAAATAAATGTGGGTGTCTGCCAGAAATAAAGCATCAAGCCCTGGCGTATTAGAGGTTTTAATACATCTTTACTGAGCCAGATGGAATCGAAGGCTTTTTGAATGGCCTTACAGAGCTATGGGACCAGAACAAGTTTTTCTTTATTTTGTAAAAAAACACTTTGGGGGCGGGGAATATAATATACACACAGAAAAGTGCATATGCATATGTAAAACTCAATGAATTTCACAAACTGAACTCACCTATGTTACCAGCACCCAGGCCAAGAAATGGAGCATTGCCTACACCCCAGACCTTTGCTGCACAGATTTTAAGTGGGTGTGGTTCTCTGAAGCTCCATAACTATCTTATTCTCATGACATTTCGTGCTGGTATGGATATGAAATCTCTAGACTGACTGGGTGATATCTATTGCAGAGAGGGGACACTAACACATTTACTGATTTTAGTGATATTTACTTTTATTTTATTTTATTTAAAAATACGTGCTTTATCATTTGATTCAAGTTGCAGCGAATTTAAATGCATAGTGAATGCAGATCCCAGGAATGAGGACCCTTTTTTTGTGAAATGTGAACACATGTTCGATTTGTTAACTGTCATTAATTAGACAAGGAACAAATGGTTACCTACAAGGTTAGCTGTGGGAAGAACAGCGGAAACAGAAACAAACGCCCGGAATTTGCTGACTTGTTCTCCCTTGTGCTGGAGAATGCTCAGGGTTGGTCTTATCCCTGACATACACTGGAGATATTTCATTAGCTATAAGATCTTACTTTAGGGCAGTCCAGGTCTTATGATTTGCCTGTAACGTAGCCAGCATCTAGGGATTTCCAATGATATCAAATCCGAGAAGGATGTTGGCCATGATGGCACTGTGGGTTGGCAGGCAATGAAAGCTGCCCCAGCCTGACTCTGGGAGGTAGAGAGAACATCACAGTTGACCTCCAAGGTGGTCCTTAGCCTCATGGAAGGAAGAGGCTTTGTATTAAATATAACAGTACTTAAAGTGGCTACGCTGAGGACAAACGTCACTTGGGTACCATTGGGGCTCCTTAGGGCACGGGCTGTGGCCTCATTCAGAGCTGAGCTTGGACAGGGCTGAGCACACCCTGGAAGGTGCTTGGGAAACCCATGTAATACCTACTCTAATGGTGGGACAGGTGGCAAAGGCCGAGGGCACTGGCCTTCCCAACCGCCATCACATTAGTCTGGTTTTACCTTTCAGCTGTGTTTTTCTTTTCTTGGTCTGGCTGGAAGGTTAAAAAAAAAAAATCAAAATCTAGGACTGTTGAGCCGCCAGAAGCAGGATCAGAGTGTGGGCTGTAGAGCTGAGAGGCCCCAGGTCTTTAAAACCTCTATGTCCTGGGCACCTTAAACTGCCTGAACGTCAGGCTTCTCATATGGCAAATGGGATCATAGGGCTGGGATGTGGATTAGAAACAGCACCTGAGACAAACACAGCACACAGTGCTGGGCACACGGGAGACAAGTGACACAAGATGCCTGCTGTTACAGGGAAGGATGAGGACAAATCACTTGATGTTTGGCCATTGTCCATAAAGTTGTATGGTGACTTTGAATTTGTCTGATTTCCAATCCTTCTCTCACCCCTGCTCCTAGTTCATTTTCCACACAGCAGCCCAAATATTTTTAAAATGAAGGCTTTCCTGGGACTTCCCTGGTGGTCCAATGGTTAGTACTCCGTGCT
This sequence comes from Mesoplodon bidens, assembly GCF_964165515.1. NCBI lineage: Eukaryota > Metazoa > Chordata > Mammalia > Artiodactyla > Ziphiidae > Mesoplodon > Mesoplodon bidens. Next base: position 26,421,006 of record NC_138176.1, on the reverse strand, counting down.
TTCACTGGCAGCGGCATGGGTTTGATTCCTGGTTGGGGAACTAAGTATGATCCTACAAGTGGCAAGGTGTGGCCAAGAAAGAAAGAAAGAAAGAAAGAAACCTTTCCTTAAACCTTTCAGTGACTTCCCAGCACACTGAGAAGAAAACCTAAACTTCCTGCCGAGACCGAGCACCCAGGACTCATGCCTCCCTCTCCATCTCATCTCATCTCATCAGGCCAGCACCAGGCATGCTGGGCTTCAGTGAGCACCTTCCCACCTTGGGGCCTGCGTGCATGCCTCCCTCTCTACTGGGACACTGTTCCCAATGCCCTTTTCATGGCTAATGCCTTCCATCCTTCTGGTCACCTCATCGGGGAGGCCTTGGCGGACCACTGGGCCCAGCATAAGGACTGGCAGGCCATGGCCCCTGGTTGAGATCTGCTGAATGGATAAGTGTGAGTGTGTGTGTTGACACATCCTTGCTCCAGACTGTCTTATTTTTACACAGGCGTATCCCTGAGGGAACTACACAAACGTGTCTCACCACGCAAACGCTGGGGCCTGCTGCACCAGACCAGGGCTGCAGCGGGGATGGACTCACCCGCCAGGACCCAGACAGAGCAGGGCCAGAGAGTGTGGTTAACTCAGAGCCCAGCATCAGGGCCAGGCTGTCCCCGCTCCGTGTGGGTGTGGCGGGCGTGGTGAGCAGTGGCTCAGCCCCATCCCTGTGGGAGCCTGGGAATAAAGGGCCCTATTCAGCCCTTGCAGCCTCAGCTCCTCCCTGCCAGGGGAGGCTGCCCTCAGGAAAGGGGACGGTGGGACACTGGGCAGTGCTTCCCGCCAGGCTCTCCCTGGGCCGTGGACCACAGCAGGGATGGATGACTTGTGGGGGAGGGGCAGCCAAGGGTACAGGGCCTCCGGGGCTTGAAGAGACACAACAGAAAGGCCCAGCCAGAGGAGGAGGCTCTGAGGCAGGCAGGGGCAGTCCTGGTTCAGGGCATCATGCTGAAAGGCCCAGTTCACTATCGATGCTCTGAAGCAGAGGAAAATCCCCAGGATGCAGAAGCCCATTGGAAAACTGCCCCATAACCACAGGCCTGGCCACGCCAGCCAGAGGGGCGCTGGCCTGGCTCTCTCGGGGTAGACACTGTTCCCCAAAGCCTGCTTTTCTTGAGCTTTGGCTCTGTTGGTAGAACTGAGCCCAGACAATCAACTCTCTTCAGCAACTTCCTACCAGTATTTTCCATGATTCCACCCGCTCCTGCAAGGGAGGTGAGAATGATATAAATGATAGATCACATTCATTGAGTACTTGGTGTGTGCAAGCACTGTGCTATGTATTGATACTTTATATTTATTCTGTTATTTGATCTTCACAACAACCTATGATATGGGTACCTGGGTACTGTTGTTACTCCCATTTTACAGATAGGTAAACTGAAGGTCAAGAAGTTGAGCGACCTGCCCAAGGTCACACAGCCAGTAAGTGGTAGAGCTGAGATTGGATGTGCCATGTTCTCTGTCTTTGGCGGTCTGAAACTGCCTGGCCTCTTAATTCTTTTGCTATGTTCCTTTCTTTGTGTGTACCTTTCCACAGGCGGTACATCTCAACCCTCCCCCCACCCCATAAACAAGGTCAGCATGCATCCTTCACTCACTCGCTAATCATTCAGCTCTCCCCAGTGCCCGTGCTGAATTGGGGGCTGAGATGTGATGGTGAACGGTACAGACATGGCCCCTGCCCTCAAGAGGACACGGTCTGGGTTGGCACTGTGCTGCGGTGTGATCGGTTACGATGGGGACACACAGGAGGGAGACAGGCCTGAAAAGTGGTAGGAATGAGCCAGGCTAAGGGAAGGGGAAAGAATGTTCCAGGAGGAGGGAAGGGCCTGAGCGAAGGTCCAGAGATAAAAGAAGCCAGCTAGAGTAAGGTCAGTGTGGCTGGAGGGGTGTGTGTGTGTGTGTGTGTGTTGGGAATTTATGAGGTGCTTGAACAGACAGTGGGTAACAGGGGTCCAATCACATGGACCACACAGCATAACAGAGCCATTAACATTATACATTTCAGAAACACAGGTTCCTGAACCTTCAACGCCAAGGACCACAGTTTTTACCTGGGGAGACACAGGCACCTTCAGACCCTTCTGAAGCCCTTCTCTCTCAAGTTTGAACCCCAAGCGGGGCACACTTGGTCCTGGTCACTGGTCAGGAATGCACAGCACAAGCTCAAAACTGTGTTCTCACCAGTGTCTACACCTACCACAATCCAAATGGATCCCGGGGGTAAAACCAGGAGACCCTGGAGGTCATTGTGTCCAGCCCCCTCACTTTCTGATGTCGAGGCTGAGCTCAGAGAGGACCATGTATTGCTCAACTTTGCATAGCAAGTTAGCAGCCAGGATGGGACTCAGCAGGACTTGGGCTGGCAGCCTAGTTCTGAGGTGGACTTTGCAGCTTCTGCACTTACAGGTTACATTCCCCAGGGTCCCCAACTCAGCTGTTTTTCTTACTTCCAATTTCTACCCCAATCCTAACCCAACAAGAGCTGCCACCACTGACACCGTCTCACAGAACTGAGGACCCAAAGGAGCCTGTGGTCGTCTGCCTCCAAGGTGGCCCCTGGTGACTCTGGCCTCCGGCTCCTCATGCCTTACATAGTTCCCTCCCATACTGGATAGGGCTGACCTGGGGAGCCAGTAGGATATTTTGGAAATGATGGTGTGACTTCCAAGACTAGGTTAGAAAAGATATCGCAGCTTCCTTCTCGATCTTCTTTGGGGTCACTCACACTGTGGAAAGCCAGCTGCTGACTTGTAAGGACACTTAAGCAGCCCTATGGAGAGGCCCACTTAGGAAGGAACTGAGGCCTCCTGCCAACAGCCAGCACCAATCTGCAAGCCACATTAAGTGAGCCATCTTGCCAGTGGATCCTCCAGCCCCAGTCAAGTCTTTAGATGACATTGACTACAATGTCACAAGAGATCTCAGCTCAAAACCATGCACCAAAGCCATTCCTGAATTCCTGGCCCAAAGAAACTGTGTGAGATAATAAACATTTACTGTTGTTTTAAGCTGCTAAACTGGGGTGGGGGCAGCAATAGGTGACTGATACAGGGCCCAGCAGAGCTCTTGAGAGAATGAGGGCCCCTGGGTTACCTGAATCAGGGATATATGGGGTATTGACTACAAATGCAGATTCCTAGGATTTACCCAGACCCCCTGAATTAGATAGAAGGGTGAGAGTCTGCATTTTAAAAATTTATTTATTTATTTATTTATGACTGTGTTGGGTCTTCGTTTCTGTGCGAGGGCTTTCTCTAGTTGCGGCAAGCGGGGGCCACTCTTCATTGCGGTGCGCGGGCTTCTCACTGTCGTGGCCTCTCTTGTTGCGGAGCACAGGCTCCAGACGTGCAGGCTCAGTAGCTGTGGCTCATGGGCCTAGTTGCTCTGCGGCATGTGGGATCTTCCCAGACCGGGGCTCGAACCTGTGTCCCCTGCATTGGCAGGCAGATCCTCAACCACTGAGCCACCAGGGAAGCCCAGTCTGCATTTTTAATAAAGTCCCCCCAAGTGAATCTCATGTACCTTTTAGGCTTAGAAGTACGGAACGAATTAACTTACTTTACAGATCTAAAGAGGCTCAGAGAGATGGTGGTTTGAGCCTTATCACACATCCAAGCTGAGGTAGGCCAGGGCCTAGAATTAGTACCTGATTTCTGGTTCATTACTCTTTCTACTTATTTCCTCATTTGTGCATTTCAGTTTGCTTTTTTGAGAAGTGTAGGCTTTGTTTTCTTTTTTTAAATTTACGTTAAAAACATGCACAAAGCAAAATGCTATATAATCCATCGTTTGTCTGCTGAAGAGCTTGCTTTGCCTGGGAAGAACTTTTCAGCACTACCCAAAATGTGGGCCTAACGCTAAAAGGAGTAGGGGTACTAGGTCATGCAGAGGGGCTGGTGCTGCTACAGAACACTGTGCCAGAAAAGGCACCTTTGGGACTTCCCTGGTGGTGCAGTGGTTAAAAATCCGCCTGCCACTGCAGGGCACACGGGTTCCATGCCTGGTCCGGGAAGATACCACATGCCGCGGAGCAACTAAGCCCATGCATCACAACTACTGAGCCTGCACTCTAGAGCCCACGAGCCACAACTAGCCACAACCACAACTACGCGCCTAAAGCCCGTGCTCCACAACAAGAGAAGCCACAGCAATGAGAAGCACACGCACCGCAACGAAGAGTAGCCCCAGCTCGCCGCAACTAGAGAAAGCCTGCGTGCAGCAACAAAGACCCAATACAGCCAAAAATAAATAAATAAATAAATAAATTTATAAAAAAAGAACAGGCACCTATTCTACTTACCTAGATGCCTCAGCTCCAGGCTTTTTTCCCAGGCAAACAAAACTCAGCATGTACAAGGCAGAGACAATGAACAAAGACATGATGGGAGTCTACCTTAACCCCTGCCAAACTGTCACCCCGGTGGGTGAGAATGATAATCCCACTTTCATTTGCATAGCACTTTGGTGCTTAGAAAGAACTCGTGCACAATCTTATTGAATTACCTTTGCAGATGGCAAGATAGGTAGCTCTGAGACCCATTCAGTCATTCACTTGGCACATTTGTTGAACAGCTACTATGTGCCAGGTAACACATTAGGCACAGGGGATATATGGATTTGTTTCTTTACTTAATAAACACTTATATATGTTTACTATGAGCCAGGCACTGGTTTAAGCACTTTACAAATCTTAACTCACTTAATCCTCACAGCCACCCAACAAAGCAGATATCATTCTTCTTCCCATTCAACAAGGGCACTGAAGCACCAGAGAGGTTAAGTAACTTTCCCAAGACCAAACAGCTAGTAAGGGGCAATATGGGGATTGGAACCGAGGCAATCTGGCCCTAGACTCCACCCTCTTAACCAAGATAAAATAAGACATGGTTCCCGCTCTTCAAAAACTCTGGTTTTCAAAATCTCCATGACGACAGAGGAAGAAACTGAATCTCAGAGCTATCTTCTGACTCTCCCCAAGTCACACACTCCTGGGACTAAAGGTAGTGTTACTTTGCTTCATTGAATGCGTCTGTTCGCAAAAAAAAATTTAGCAGAAGATGGGTGCCAGGGTGGCGAATGTGGGCATTTCTAGAGCCCAGAAAGAGAGAGGAGGCCCCAGCAGTAAGTCTGAAGTATCCCGAGACACCAAAGCAGACGAACAAGGCCTGTTCACTGCCCAGGCCATTGTGATTTGTGATGGTCTACTGCCAGGCAGTATTCATGCCTCCAGATATTTGGGGGCAGTGTTATTTATAGGTCACACTTCTATTTATAGTTTCATTGAATTCCTGCTCACCCTAGCTAGATTTCCCCCCCTCTCAGAACCTAGAGAGGAGAGGATAAGAACACTTTTTTACCAAGTGTGTCAGGGCAAAGGTGAAGGTCAAAGCCTTGGTTGTGTGTGCAGCCTTTCAGCAGGAGCCCTTCACGGGGAAGCGTTCAAGACAAGGGGGCTTTCTACACTTTCCAAAGGAAATGGGGGTTGGGGGAGGACACAAAGCTGCCCTTATACAGAGGCAGCCACATTCTGCCAACACGGTGGGATTTGAGGTGGGCCTAGAAGACCTCTTTTCCCCTAAAATATTTTCCCTTTTGCATATTTCATCATTAGGCATTTATTCCTTTGGTCTTAATAGTATTATATGACAAAATGTTGGGACTGTGTGTGAGAAAACCTAGACAGTATCAAGTCCAATCCTTGTGTTTCACAGGTGGGGAAACTCAGGCTCGCTGAGGGGCTAGGACCTGTCCTCATGGGGGGATCTGAATGAATAAGACATGGTTCCTGCTCTTCAAAAACTCCAGTTTTCAAAGTCCCCATGATCAGGGAGGAAGAAACTGAAGCTCAGAGGTATTTTCTGACTTTCCGCAAGTCACAGACTGCTGGGACTAAAGCCAGGTCTGCTTCCTTTCTGAATAAATGGAAATCAATTACCATACACGGGGAGACCATCCCAATGTTGGAAGAGCTGTCGGGCACAGCAAAAGAAACTGGGGACAGTAAAGCAGGCTCAGAATTCCTCTCTCACCTGACCTTTACGAACAAGTAAAACCACATGACGTTTCCTAAGGTTCTGTTTGGTGCCCCAAATGTAAACTTCCTGGTTTTAGGGTCACACAAAGAAATAAAGGTAAAGTGGGACTTCTTTCTTATTTTTAGTCCCTTGTTGTGGTTTAGGAAACAGTATCTGTGATGATTGTCACTGCATGGTTAGTTTATAAATTTGTGTTTACAAAGCCAGCTGGCAAAAGTCATTACTTTGGGGCACTATGCCTGCAATTCTAGCATCTAACACGAGGTGGCTGGTTAAAGTTGAGTAGGTTAAGTGAAAGGCAACTGAGAAAATACTGTCATCTAGATAAGACCTTTGCTGTCAGAACATGACACTTTAGTAAAAGGACAACATTGACCAACCTCTAATTGACATAGTAAAAAAAACCATAACATGAAACTTGAAACAAAGTTTAAAGAAATGCAAACACTCTGGTGCGGGTGGCATACCCCTGCTAGCCTGAGTCTTCATCTATAAAGTGTGGTTGCTGACATTAAAAGAGATTACTAGAAGCACATGAAACCCTTTGCACTATATCTGGCTAAAGTACGTACTTAATAAATGTAGCTATAATCCTTAAGTAGAAATCTTCTTTCATTTATAACTGTTTAATCTGTTAAAAGTTGCAAGCCTCACACACAGTTCCTCAGGAAGCTGTTTGCAACTTTCCCCCTGTAGCCAATTTAACAATAAGGTATCTCCGGACCACTCAGCTCATGTGTGAACTCTTTTTCTAAAGCAAGTCTTTCTATTGAAAGAGAAGGGCTCTGCCAACACAGGTCTTACTTAGGGCATCTTCACCAACTACCAGCTATTAAAGTTGGTAATAATCTGGTAAAGTTACCAGATCAGAAGCAAAAAGCTGAGAAGTAAAAAAACTTGCCAATCAGAGAAGGCACCAAATTACCAGTCACTGGCTTGTCTTAACTCTCTTCCTTCGGCTTGTTTTGAAACTTAGGTCTGCAATAATTGTTTTATACAGAAGGGCAAAAGATACTACTTTAAAATCTCAGTTTATTTTTTTGTCTTTACCTTTTTGCCGGAGACTCCTTAAAAGAGACCCAAGGCTTTTCCCCTCCTAACAGTACAACACAACTGGACACACAGACTTTAGACACACTCGTGCCATGTTAACTTCAAAACCAGCAGCAGTTCCTAGGCCAGTTTCTCTCATCTCCAGACTTTTGAAACAACAACCTTAGCAAGCACCTTGGCCCCAAACTTCATTCTGTCTTGGAAGGGAGGGGAGAGTGTTCTGACTTACAGCTGACGATGGAGTGTGGCTGGGGCCTGAGCATCCTCCTGGTTAGTCTGGTGATGGGGGATAGAGGGCTGTCCTGTGACTTACACCCCTCCCACACAAAACAGGCAGGCAACTCAGGTGTGTGTAGGGATGTGAGACCAACGAACCAGCCCTCACAGGTTACCTGTGGGAAGCCTTGTCTCCCATGCACCTCTGCTTTAGGTCAGAAATTGACTTACCGACGCAGGTTCAGTGGTTTATATTATGTGAATGGCCTGAAGGTAATCAAACACTCAGGAAGTGCTGAATGCAATCAGCCAGCCTACCGAAGGGCTTCACTGGACCTTAAAACGGTGCTTCTCAAGCTTTCCTGCACATACAAATCACCTGTGCATGTCATTAGAATGCAGACTGTAACTTAGTGGGTCTGAGGTAGGGGCCAAGACTATTTCTAACAAGCTCTCAGACGATGCTTGTGCTGTTGATCTGTGAGCTACATTTTGAGCAGCAGACCTTGAAATGCACAAGACTGCCTGCAAGACCTCACTCTTGGAAAGGAGCCCAGAGAGACAGCTCACACTTTTGTGTCGAGCCCTGCACTAAGACTCACCAGATCACCATCAAGTATTGAGTGCTTGCTGTGTGCTTCACAGATAACATTTCATTTGATGCTCTCAACAGCCCTGGGGGTATTGCACAGATGAGGGTCACGATGGATGATGGACGTGCAGAGATGCTGAGTAAGGCTGGCCTTGGGTCACACGGCTAGGCTATTGAGAGGCTGAGTGGGATCAAACTCTAAGGCCTCCAGTGTTGAAATGCAACACTTAACTGCCTTTGTCATGGAAAAAGCAGAGTTTCGGACAATTAGCACCCAGGTGTGAACCCAGAGGTGTTTGAGCCCAAAGCCAGCGTTTGGAACCACCATGCTCTGGGGCTGGTGAGCTGAGTCACACAGCTTCCTTCGGCAATGCAGCTTTAGAAATTCTCCCTGAGGGCTTCCCTGGTGGCGCAGTGGTTGAGAGTCCACCTGCCGATGCAGGGGACACGGGTTTGTGCCCCGGTCCGGGAAGATCCCACATGCTGCAGAGCGGCTGGGCCCGTGAGCCATGGCCTCTGAGCCTGCGCGTCCGGAGCCTGTGCTCTGCAATGGGAGAGGCCACAACAGTGAGAGGCCCGCGTACGGCAAAAAAAAAACCCCAAAAAACAAAAACAGAAATTCTCCCTGAGATCTACCCCCGTTCTCACTAAGAAGAAATCCAGCCCTTGGGCTCTGGCCTGCGGGGAAACAGAAGCGTAGCCCTTTTCCCTGACTCCCTGCCCCTGAAGGGTAGAGAGGGGCCGGTGCTGCCAGCCCTGCCTTCTGAAGGTGCATTCAGGTGAACAGACTCCACCTTCAGGCCGTGCCAGTCCCTCAGGCCCACTGTGGTCTGGAGGCCGGTGGCCTGGCATCCTGGGGCCTCCTCGGTGGATGTCAGTTCTCGGAGCTGTGGAGGTGAAGGGGGAGGAGGTGTTTTCAGGGCTCACAGCAACCGTACTGCTCGAAGCCAGGCGGCCTCTGGATGAATGGTGCATCAGTTCATATGGGCCTGGGGCATCTCCAAGAGTCAGCTCAGTTCCCGCCAGGGAAGAGCTCTGGCTTGGGGCTCTGTCCTTGGGCTGGGTCCAGTTAGGGTGACCTTGGAGAGCAGTGGAGGGGTCAGGCCAGGGACACTGTGGAGATTTGCCACCAGCACCCCTTACCTCCTAAGAAGGGGGGCCCCGAGCTCCCTCTCAATGGACCTCAGTGTTCTTCCTGCACCACCACTACCCCTGCCACCCCTCCTACCCCCCTGGACCCAGAAGCCAGAGCGCCTAGCGCCCGGAGTCTCCTGGGGAGAGAGGCTGGTGGCGGGACTCCCCACCACAAAGCATCTTTCATATGTGCCAAAGGCTTCAGCTACCTCAGGGAGGAGGGAGGAAGTTTCCTTTCACCCCCAGGGTGAAGTCCAAGGCTGGAGTTGGGGGAAAGGTCCTGGGAAAACTGGGTCCTCATCTGGGGCAGGGCTGCCCCCAACAGAACCTGGGCATTGTCATTCTCAACCCCTCCCTCCATCTCCAGTCCATCAGTGAGGCCTCCTGGCTGTTCCTCTGAAATACATCTCGGATCTAGTTCCCTCCACACCATTGCCCAGCCCGGGTCAAGCCACCCTCCTCTCTTGTCATGCCCTGTCCAGCCTCCATGGGTCTCCCTACCCCAGGCTTGCTCCCTTTCCCTTCCAGTCTATCCCACAAGCTCAGCTGAGGGATCCTTTAGAAACAGAAACCCAGTCACGGGGCCTCAACCTAAAACCTTCAGACACCTCTCGCCACACCTAGGACGAATCCTCACCCCTCAGCTTGGCCCATGACAATGGCACAGCCTGGTCCTGTGTGGCAGCCATGCTGAAAGCTCACACAGCCTCATCGACCAGGTTTCTCAAGGTGCCCCCAGGGGCCCAGTCCCTGCTTCCTTCTCCCAGCTGCCTTCTTGCTGTCTCACCTCTATCACACCTGAGCTCAGGTAGCTGACCTGACAGTCATCTACACCTGAGTGTGAATTTACTGACAGTGCCACTCCTGGGGCACATCTGAGCGCCCACTAAGCAGGAGTGAAAGGATTTGACCCTGAAAAAGGATGTTTGGGCATCAGGTAAGCAAACAATTTATTTCCAGGGGAGAGAGGGTAGGGGAGATCAGGAACGTCACAGAGACTTGAAATCACTGGCCTCTGGTGACTTTGCCAACATGCAAGAAGATCCCTGGTTGCTCTATCGAACTTCTAGTTTAACGTATGCAATGCTGTGCCACAGTGATTAGCAAGAATTACGCTAGAATCCAGCGTTCTGGCTCCCCATCCAGGGCACATTTTTCTGCACATTAAATTAGGCAGACTGACTGAGACCATGAAAAGAACACATTTCTGCTTAGATCAGAGGCTTCTTGTGGAAGATACCCCAGGATACACTTCATTCGGGGCTGAGGGTTTGGGGTGGGCATGCAGGAGGCCGATTCCCTTCTAGAATTATCTCTGGACAATGAAGACACGTAGCATGTGGTAACGAAGTGACCTGACCCTTTCCCTGGTCTTGAACTCGGGGGATGACACGGGGGAAGGACTAGGGGGCCTGATCCACACTGACTTTCAAAAGTAAAAGGGGCCCTTGAGTGGCTGCCTCCAGCAAAGCTCCTTATTCCCAGCGAGACCTGGCAGCTCTGGAGCCGAGAGCTGCAAAGCTCGTGACCCTGCTCTGTTACCACGGCGTCGGGTCCAGGGGCGCGCAGCTTCCTCCCATCTTTCAGCCCCAATCAACCATCTGGATCATCAGCCCTTCAGACAGGATCTCCTCGCAGCTTCGCAAGTTCCCACAGGGAGGGAAGGGGCAGCAGGAAGTGCAGTCAGGGCTGAACTGTGGAGCAGCCTCGGCACGGAGAGCGCGGGCAGGCACGGGGCAGCGCAAGGCAAACCCACGTGCCCGCAGCCAAGCCACCAGGCTTGCAGCACGGGCGCCTCTCCCTTTGCAGTTCACACAGCGCGTTGTAGGCATAACACGCTTGGACCACCGTCCCAAACCATGATGAACCCACCGGGTAGACGAGGAAACCGACCCCGGATGCCTGTGACTGGGCTGAGTGGCACAGCTTACACACGCGTGTGGAGCCGTCTCTTTGCCACAGAAGACATGCTTTGGAGTTCCTTGGTTCCACAACTCCTGTCTGCCTGGCTCGCTGTGGCCGCTCACCCCCTACATTCCCCACCTGCTTCACACACTTCTTGCTGTTCTTAAACATCCATGCTCAGTCACACTTGGCTTGCTGGCTCCTCAGCCTGGCACCTCGAGAGCTGATCTGCCCACGCCTGGCTCAGTTCAGGTGTCACCTCTGTAAAGCGGCTTTTTTGGACCACTTAATCTCAGATGCCCCAGCCAACATGACCTGGTTATTTTCCTTTCTGGCACTTAGCACTGTTGGAAATTGCTTACTTGTTCGTTTGCTTCCTGACTCCCCCACTGGAAGGTGAACTTCCTGAGAAGAGTGGCCCAGTTTACCTTGTTCTCAGCTACATCACCAGTGCCTACAGCTGGGCCTGGCGTGTAGTAGGTGCTCAATTAATACGTCGGCAGGCACGAACACATGCAGCTCTTCCATGTAGCGTTCAGAACCGGATGCCAAGAGCAGGCTCTGGGAACCACCCGCCCCAGATTACAGAGTGAGAGAATGATTTGGGGAGGGGGGGCAGTAATTACAGCAAGAGAAGACCCAGCACTTCCAGAGGAGGTTACAGGCAAGTTGCTTTTAAAACAGCACACAGTACCTCTCAGGCCTATAATCTTGTTGATCTTTTGAAAACCCTGGCATTACCAGCAGACCCTATTTTTTCTCTTTCATCACGTAGGTTTGCCTTTTCTTGCCATCCCAGGTCATCAGTGGGGCTCAGAAACCTCTCAGGTCCTCTCCCTTGGGGACTGTAGCACCTGCCAGCATCTCTGAGCCACTGATTCCCTTACAGCCTCCCAGGCACTTTGGGGAGGGCTTTCTCAGGCTGCCGCCTGGTGGGGACAAGCAGAACAGCCTACAGCCCAGGGAGAGGGCCAGCTCTCCCCGACACCATGGACCAGGTCTAGCTAAAGACATCCCTCCCCCACTGCCTCCTTCTGTGCTGGAACAAACACCGGATCTGCCGCACAGGGCTCTGGGGGGCAGAGAGAGGAAGGACCTGGAGACCGTGCTTGCAATTCACGCAGCACCCTCCTGCGCTGGGGCTCCAGACTGCCTCTTCACTAAGGGACCGGTATGTAAACTGGTGAGCTGGTACCAAAGAACGAAGCGTGCTTGCTTTCTAAAAATACACCCCTCTAAGCCTGTGAGGTCACGAGGCTGCCTGCAGGCTGGCAGCACCTCTTTGATTAAGGTGATAGGTTCACTTTTCTTCCTAAGCAATCTAGCTCCTCCACTCCTCACCAACCCAGAAGTATGTATACCTGTGGGTGGGACTGACTGTTATTAGGCTGAAGGGGCTTTCTGGAAGCTCAGAGGCCCAGTACCAGTCAGCACAGAGACACAGATGGCTTGCGAGTGGGAGGAGACCTCACGCAGCCTTTGCCAAGCGAGTTCACCTCTTTCTGCTCCGCTGCCTGGCTTCTGAAGCCCTTTGGTCCCTGGTCGCAGTGGTTTGCTTTTTTCATCAGCAGCTACACACTCTTCTTCACTCTGTAATGACCATTTCCTCCCAGGGAGCCTCCTTGGGCTGGCAAAGTCAAGATATACAGGAAATCTACTCCAATCCCAGGATGGGCAACAGGAGATGGATTTTCCACAACAGTCTTCTAAAACAAGGCAGAAAGTTCCATGTAAACAGTAGGCTGCCTTGAGAGGCTGCCGACCCCATCATGCTCGGCCCAGTGTCCTAAAGACTTCACTTCTGTCCACCTCTCCCAAAAGCAGGAGACCCCAAAAAGCACCAGATACACTTGTTGTAAGACAAGTCTCTCTGGCTCTCTTGCACTTCTGCATGTCTTGTCCACAAAGCACTAACCGCCTTTTGTTCTGGATTATCTTTTCAAAGGTGTTTGTATAGCAAACAGCTTTAGAAGACAGAGGCAGGGAGCCCCTTGCTCTGGAGCAAACAGCAGGTTTGCATAGAGCCTTGGGAGACTGGGATAGTCTCTCTCCTGAGCAAAAGGGGTAGGTTTGCTTACCGCCCATTATAAGACGTGGGCTCTGGAAGATCTGGTTCCTCTCCTATAATGCAACCCACTGCATGTGCAGGCATTGCTCTGGGCCCATGGGGTCATGCCCTATGGGACTTGGAGGCAATACTCATGCTGCTTGCTGTGTTATCATGAAGTCTTTTGTCTTTGACCCAGGAGTCTCGTGTTTTCAGCTGGCATCCACGAAACTGGAGTAAGCTAACTTAACTGGCTTGCAAATAGGGTAAAATCTCAGATCTTTCCCAGTTGGTGGACTAGCTGTGCTCCCACTGGGGTCAACACCACTGCCCAATCTCTGAGCTCCAGGTCTGCCCTGTTTCCAGCAAACTCAGAAGAAGCCCCCAATTATGAAAATATACATAAACCAAAAAAAGAATTACTTAAAAAAAAAAGAATGCTCTACTTTGCAAAAGGACTTCTCATGAATAGCATTTAAAAAAAGAATAGCATTTAGGACACCTAAAAGATGATGTGATTTGTCCAAAGAGCAAAATTTCACGGAAGTTTTCAGGAATAAGCCTTAATGTACAACAAGGGTCACCCCTGCTTTTCTGTTGGAGGTGGGAATGCCAAGAGGTCAGGCCTGGGAGTGGAACTTCTCAGGGACTATTGTCAAACTACCATCTCCTTCCTAAAGACCAGCTGGCATGCTTGCTTACTGGCCCTCTCTACCTCCTTACAATAAAATTCAATTACTTGGGTCTGTAATTGTAGGTAACTGAGTTGTGCTAATATCAATTTCCTGGGTTTGATAATGTACGGTTGTTACATAAGGTATCACCACCGGGGGAAGCTGGGCAATGGGTACACAGCTCAGTGGCTACATGATGGTGGAAAGTGATCTGACCTATCTTTAAATTGGGAATAATGCCACCTACCCTGTACTTTGGTAGTGGAATTGGAGGGGAGGAATATAGAGTGCCTAGGAGCTTTGCAACATCCTATGAATCTATAATTATTTCAAAGTAAAGTTTAAAAAAATACTGTGACTTAAATCAGATAACCAATCTTTTTAGATTCATAATTAAATGAAGACAGTCAGGACTCTGTCAGATGAGCAAGCACGTAACCATGTGAGCCTCAGATTCCCTCTCTTCTCTCAGTTCCTCTGCTTTCTCTGTCATTTCCACCAGCTAAACGTCCATGAGCTCCCAACCAGGAGCCTGCAGCCAGGTCAGCCAAAGCAAAGCAGCTGGCCTAACGCTCCAAAGACACCTCCAGACCCCATGCCCGGGCAGCAGAAATGCACATCGTGTCCCGTCGCCTCCAAAGCTAAAACTGAGGCCCCTCCGGAGACAACAGGCGCTCTCTGCTTCCTCCCCTTCGGTTTCCCTTGCTCGGCAATTCCAGGCCAGGCAAAGGGCTGGCAGAGCTGTTCCTGAGGCTGGCTGCTAACCTCCCCGGGTTGCTGGAGCAAAGGCTGCTGGATTACCTCAGTGCCTTTGAGCTCTCTGAGGTTCTGCCAAAGTCACTGCTGCCAGGGCTTAGCCTGGGGGAATCAGCAGGTGCCTGCAGACAGCCTCTCCAAAGGCAGGGAGGTGGAAACAAAGACTCAAGCTGGTGTTAGGTAATAGTGTACCTGTAGGTGCCCTGTCTGGAGCCCCTCACCATGGACGCTCCCACCCCGCGCTCTGTGGGTGTTGGCTACTAAGGGCTCACAGCTGCCCCTTCTCCAGGGACACGCCCTCAGCCCTCAGGAGCACCTGCCCATATTTCACACTTCTGGGAGAGGGGGCTGCTCACAGATCATACTGCTATGGGGAGTATAAAAGTTGTCCCCTAAGATGGGACAACTCTGTGGTGCCGTCCTCCCACCAGAGCTCCTCATGGGGTCAGGCTGAGGCCAGACTTAGCTGAACCCACATCTCAGCCCAGTGTCTTCCCCTTCCCTGTGCTGCTTCCCTCACTGTCCTAGGATGTTCACTGGAGAGCAATCCTCAAAAGTCAACTTGCCTAAGAACCCTCGTCTCAGGCTCTGCTTTTCAGAACCCGACCTAAGACAGGCAACATTCATCACTGCCCTTCTCTGAAACCCTCCCCTCCTGGGGGAGCCCCTTTGATTCTGGGTTGTGGGATGGCTTGGAAACCCTCATGCCTACTCAGCCCTTGCTTGCTTGGTTCTGCTTATATTGGGTTGTTTTTCTTCAATCTTTTTCCTTCTTGTCCAAGCTAAGGACTGAGTAAAGTATGAAAGGGTTTGGTATTTCCTAGTGGGTGAGGGGAAAGCCGGGAACAGGGCCTGGGAGTCTCAGGGTAGGATTCCAGATGGCCAGCAATGTCCATTCTGAAGTCTTGGAGAGCAAGTGAGCAAAAGGGAAGCTTTGGAGAGAGAGCCCCACTGAAGGAAGGGGAGAAACACAGAAAAGCAGGGGAAAAGGAAACCTCCTTTAGGATGGGACTGGAGGGGGGGGCAGTCCTCTAGACAATATCACCCACTATGCACAGGTCACATCTCTATGGGGGCAGGGTCCTGTGGCTTTTCCCAGGAGTGAGGGATGGCAGGGTGGGGCGGCACTTTCTTTATTAACACCTGCCATTTATTGAGCTTTTACTATGGGACAGGCACCGTGCAAAGCACTTTACATGAACTCTTTTAATCCCCACCACAATCCTAGAAGAGGAGACTGAAGTTCAGAGAGGTCTCAATCCTGCCTCATGAAGCAGATATGTTTTCATCCTTATTTTCCAGATGAGAAAACTGAGGCACAGAGAAGGCAATACAATTGGTAACCAACAGAGTCAGAGTTTCCGGGGTGAAGCCATACAGTCCGACTCTTGTGACTTTGGACTGTGGTAGCAGCAGGACATGAGCCTTGCACTTCACCCCACCCAACCCCACCCATCTTTCGAGGTCAGCTCCAGGTCCCCCTCATTCAGGAGGCTTTTGCTGCCTTGGGCTCACAATGAGCTCCTTCTCCATCAAAATTGGAATTTCACAGTGGTAGAGAGGGTCACATCTTGCCTTAAGAGCTTCTCTGATTAGGGAGTAGGTCTTGTCTCTCTCACTAGCCCGAGGGTTCCTTTAGATGAAGGAAACAAATCCAGATCTCCCTGGACTCTCCAGGCCACCACAGTCCCTGGTCCTGGGCACTTATTCCTGGGCCTGGCACAGGCTGAGCCCCTCATAAACACCTGCTGAGTGAATGATAGTGAGGCAGTCTCTCCCTGGAGCACTGGCCACGAATGGGGGAAAAGCTGGTTCTTTTAGAACAACAGGCAGCCTTCACACCCCGAGGCCAAGTCCACCCGGCACCAGGGCCGGGCACTGACATCCTTGGCTCTCGGACACTTGTGTCCACAGCATCCTAGCTGGGCTCCCGGGTCCTTGGTGGAGGACCACCTGGACTGTACTGGAGCAACATCTAAGGTCATTACAAACCTGGGTGTTGGTCGTTCCAAATTCCCTTGAGACTCAGCAGAAAGCCAGGCGGGGGTGCAAAAGTCCCCCACATTAACTCCTAGGCCAGGAACAGAGAGGCAGTCCTCTGCCTCCATGGAAGGGGTCCGGGGCCGAGATTCCCTACACCCTCACTGACTCATTCTGGTCTTATGTGAACTGGAGGATTTAGAAGTTCATTGTAGCTAAATTGATTCTCTCCAACTTTAGCATAAGACTCAGAGGGCAGGCGGCAATGCCTTCTCTTGTCTTTCACTGTTTTTGAGGATGGGGGTGCACGAGGAGTACCTTTCAGAGAAGAACCACTCTCTGGGGGGGGGCTGCCCATAGGTAGGTTTGCAAGTCAACAAGCAGGTACTAACCATGCGCTGGCTGCATGCCAGGGATTAATGAGATGCAGACCTGCTTCTTGCGATGGTCCCACTGATAGCTGACGTCCGGGGAGGTCCAGGCCCAGCAGGAATGGAGGGTGAAGACCACTGTGAGGGAAGGTCCCCTGGGAACCAGCCCAACTCACTAGCCTGGGGAAAGGTAGGGGATGCGGAGACCCAGGAAGCAGCACCACCCACATGGGTCAGGGCAAAGAGCCCAGTTTGGAGCAGGAGACCAAGTTCACACCTCAGCTCTGCCACTTCTCACTGTTGTGGCCTCTCCCATTGCAGAGCGCAGGCTCCGGACGTGCAGGCTCAGCAGCCATGGCTCACGGGCCCAGCCGCTCCGCGGCATGTGGGATCTTCCCGGACCGGGGCACGAACCCATGTCCGCTGCATCGGCAGGCGGACTCTCAACCACTGCGCCACCAGGGAAGCCCTCGGCTCTGCCACTTTTATGGGCAGTTACTTACCATCTCTGAACCTCAACATCTTTATCCCTCAAGCAGAAATCGTAATGCATGCCTCAGTGTGGAGATTTGTATACGATCGCAAATTAAAAAGCACTTTGTAAGCTATAAATTCCAACACCGATTGAAGATGTCACAGTAATAGCAGGTTATGACACACCTGAGAAGATTCCCTCGAGGTTACACAACATAATCAATTGCCTTAAACATGTTCCAAAATGGTGCGATGGTTAGTGGCCTTTTATGACCAGACGGACCCGGGTTCAAATCCTAACTTTCAACTCACAGGCTATGTTACCTAAGCCATCAGAGCTTCAGCTGGATAATGGTGCCAGGAGGACTCGAGCAGGTTGAGAGGGGAAGTGTGCTTGATTTAAGGTTACCTGTGATTACAACGGCAGCCAGTGGAAAGAGTTCAGCCTGCAGTTTTTCATCCTTTCATAGGAGAACTTGATCTCTCCATGCTTTTTGTAAAAAGGAAACCAAAGTCCCAGAGCCTGAGAAACTCCTCCTAAGTTACACAGCCCGGGGTGAGCAGAGGTGGCCCTGGAGTGGTGGGAGAGGCCCCTATGAAGACAATGGCCTTCAAAATCAGGGGCTTCCAATCCCCTGGGAGTTGTTAACATGCAGATTGCTAGGCCCGCCTGGCCCAGAATTTCTGGTGTAGTAGTCAGCCTTTTCTTGGCCTACAGAATGTCCCTCTTCAGGGTGTCCCCCATCCCATTAGTGAGGCCATGAAAAGCTTACCTGGGAGGAAGGGGATGATTCTCTGCTTGGGGTCCTTCTGGCCACCTTCGATGGGAAACTTATCCAAAAGCTGCATCTGAGGAGCCAGACAGAGGAACAGGATTCAGAAGACTGGAACGGCCCTCAGTGTCCCTTCCCCACCCCGCTCCACTGCGCCAGGGCCCCACTGTCCTCACACGGATGAGCAACGCCTCAAATCCCTCATTTCACAGACAATTAACAAACCACATGGGGCATGAGTGGGAGGACGCCAGAGCTCTCTACACATCAAAGGGGGAGTCTGAACAATCTCAAGGAGGCCTGAGGGTGTACAGGGAGGTGTCCAGAGATGACCCGGAGTGAGGCCAGGGTAGGGACCAGCAAGATTTCAGGCCAGGCTGCAGATGGGGTTTCCAGAGACTTCTCCGGACCCGGTTGTTTTCATACGTCATATGCTGGGTGAGCCCTTCAGTCACCCGCCATCCTAATCCCACCCTGGGGCCAGGATGGGGAAGGCCCCACCTGATGCTTCAGACAGACCACCCACCTTCCAGAACCGCTCTGCGGAAACAGACCCAGATGTTATTTTAATTGCAAAACCAAATCCAGCCCACTGCCCCCACTGCTGGAAGACCCCCTCCTCCGTTTCCTACCTTCCCACCCTGAGACTGCTGCTGTTTTTCCAGGGACAGACCCATTGGAAGAGTTTCCAGGGTTCTGGAAGAACAGCTGTTTTTTCTTCTGCTATTCTGGGCTGAAACTCTGTATAAACTGGAAAAACACACAGGAGACAGGATGGACGAAGCCACAGCCCCTGTGCGTGTGTGTGGCTAGCCTCGCTTCCAAGGAGTGGGCGGGCAGGAGGTGGAGCAGAATGGAGAGTGGGATCTAGCCCCGCTGACCCAGCTGTGTGTCCCTGGGCCGGGCTACAAGCTTTCTCAGTTGGGCTTCAGGCGCCTCATCAGTAAAATGAGGAAGATCCGTCACAGGACATCTGCAGTCCATTCCTTCTTCTGAATATTAATTAATACTTATTGAGCGTCTACTTAGAGCACTAAGAAAATAGCAGTAAAGAGAAGAGACGGGGGCTTCCCTGGTGGCGCAGTGGTTGGGAGTCCGCCTGCCGATGCAGGGGACACGGGTTCGTGCCCCGGTCTGGGAGGATCCCACATGCCGCAGAGCGGCTAGGCCCGTGAGCCATGGCTGCTGAGCCTGCGCATCCGGAGCCTGTGCTCTGCAAGGGGAGAGGCCACAACAGTGAGAGGCCCGCCTACCGCAAAAAAAAAAAAAAAAAAAAAGAGAAGAGACGAAGTCCCTGCCCTCAGGGAGTTTACATTCTAGTTGGGGGGAGACACACAGTAAACAAATATGTACTGTGCTGGGGGCATACATGCTATGAAGAAAAATGAAGTAGGATAAGGTGGTGGCGCAGAACAGGAAGGAACAGTTATTTTATACAGAGTGGTGTGGAAGGCCTCACAAATCAATGGCAATTCGGCAGAGACCGGCAGGAGGTGAGGAAGCGAGCCACAGTGGAGGGGGAGAGTGTTCCAGGCATGGGAAGGGCCAGTGGAGTCGAGTGAGCAGGGGCCGAGGTATAGGCACTGAGATCCAGGTGGGGCCCGGATCATGGAGAGGATGGCTCGAGCTACAGGGAAGTGACTGGGCCACAGCGAGGAAGCAGGGAGACCAGTCAGGAGCCTATGTATTGGCTTGGACCAAAGTGCTGCCTTGGAGGTGGTGAAATGTGGTCCTACGCTAGATTTGACACGTGTAGTGTATGTACGTGTGCACGCGTGTGCATATTCCCATCTACCCACCCACTCACCCAGCTCTACAGCATGATTTTAGGATCCTCTCTTGCACAATCAAGATCCAACATACACAAGCTATTTACAGCCCACACGTGAAGGGTGGGTCATTGTCAGATTCCATTCAAAACAAGACAGTGACTGCACTGTTATTAACTTTCACTTCCCTGAACACAGTCTAAGATTTAACAAAAGCTGGCTCATGAGTTTTCAAACCCCAGTGTTATAAGTCCACCTCTCCAACCTTTAATAATTGCCTGCTATGCGTAAATATGGACAATGGGCCATAACACTATAAACCTGTACTTAGGATTTTTTTTTTTGCGGTACGCGGGCCTCTCACTGTTGTGGCCTCTCCCGTTGCGGAGCACAGGCTCCAGACGCGCAGGCTCAGCGACCATGGCTCACGGGCCCAGCCGCTCCGCGGCATGTGGGATCTTCCCGGACCCGGGCACGAACCCGTGTCCCCTGCATCGGCAGGTGGACTCTCAACCACTGCGCCACCAGGGAAGCCCCCACTGTGCCACCAGGGAAGCCCAGGATTTTTTTAAATCAACAGATTTTCAGATAAATTCTACATGGAGTAAAACTCTTATTTTCTCCTCTCTCCATTTTCCTCATCCATATTCTATTTTGTAAATTTTATTTCTATATTACATAAGTAATTCATGTTCATTGAGGGGAAAAACTAGAAATTACAGAAGCAGTAGGTGGTCAAAAGGAGAGCAAGAATCACTCATAATCCTTCCCCCTGAAAAAGAAGCATTAATATTTGGGATATATATCCTTTCCAGATGTTCTTACCTGCATGTAGATAAAATAAGCTCATCAAGTACTCTCATTATGGTGTGTAATGACATTGTCCCACGTCAGTGACTACTTCCATATCGGCACTGTTTCTTTGTTTGTTTATTTTTTTAAACTAGAGTTTTGCTCATTTATTCAAACAGTAGGCATTAGGGCAGGCTGTGGTAGAGGATGCAAAAATGGATCGCATTGTTCTTGTTCTGGAAGATTTGTCAATCCAGGAACAGAGATGAGGTATCCAAACAAAGACAATACAAGGTAGAAA
The DNA here is from genome assembly GCF_964165515.1 of Mesoplodon bidens. Lineage (NCBI taxonomy): Eukaryota > Metazoa > Chordata > Mammalia > Artiodactyla > Ziphiidae > Mesoplodon > Mesoplodon bidens. Next base: position 26,400,089 of record NC_138176.1, on the reverse strand, counting down.
GCGATAGGTGCCACAAGAGGGGTCTGTTCATTAATTCATTATCCATTCATTCAAGGAACATTTGCTTCCTGTCCCACATCTCATCCCAAAGGGAATGAAAGATGAATTAGGCAGAGCCATTGCCCCTGGGGTAGTCACGAACTGAGGCAGGAGGCAGAGTCATGAACAAGTAATACTAACGACCTATGATAGATGCCAAACTAGCAGGGAGTTCTGGGCAAGGTGAATGTCCAACTCTGCCTGAGAATATCTGGGCAGACTTCACAGAGGAGGTGACACTTGAAGGCGATTTTAAGGAATGGATATGAATTCACCAGGAGACTGGATGAAGAAAGCATCTGAAGCTCAAGAACAGCTTATATAAAATCACAAATATGTGAGACGTTCTCCTGCTTAGGAAACATAAGAACTTCAGTGTGGAGAGTTGGGGGGACTTGTGGAAGACCAAGCTACAAAGGTGGGTTGGGATGAATTGTGGGGAGCCTTGTATGTCATCCCCCAAAGATTTAGTTCCTTCTGTGGTCAATGAACAGCCACTGATCCATACCAGCATTCTTAATTGTGAGGCAGAATGCTTCAAGGTTTGAATGGGTCATGGTTGATTTACCTACTCTCTACTGTTGGATATTCACTACTACATGTAATATCAGAGTGAACACCTTTTCCATGTACCTATGAACCTTTCTTAACATTTTTTCTATTTTTTGTTTCATCTCATTGAAACCTTTGCAAATTTATAGGTGCCTTAAATCTTTTCTGGAAGAAGACTGAAGATAAATACATGGATATAACTAATACGTTGAAGGACAGGCCCAAGGCCTTGGAGCAGCAGCTTCATAGGATTTCTGAGGAAGAACACAGAGATGATGAGGAGAAAGGCAGGCCCAGCTCATGCCCTGTGTAGAGTGATTTGCCCTTATCAGATTCCTTTTCTCCTGAAAGAAAGTGGCTTGCTGTGCCCGGCAAGCTGAGGGACTTACCCAAATTGCCCTATCTCTTTGGGGCTGGCAGGAGTTAGGCTACAGAAACTTTAAGTTTCTGGGGCTTCCCTGGTGGTCCAGTGGTAAAGAATCCACCTTGCAATGTAGGGAACGTGGGTTTGATCCCTGGTCGGGGAACTAAGATCCCACATGCTGTGGGGCAAATAAGCCCGCATGCCACAACTACTGAACTCGCCTGCCACAACGAGAGAGCCCGCGTGCTGCAAACTACAGAGTCCATGAGCCATGGAGCTCGTGCGCCACAGCTAGAGAGAGAAGAACTCATCTGCCACAACTAAAGAGAAGCCCGTGTGCCGCAATGAAGAGCCCGTGTGCTGCAATGACAGATTCCGCATGCCTCAGCGAAGACCCTGTGTGCTGCAACTAAGACCCGACTCAGCCAAAAAAAAAAAAAAAAAAAAAAAAAAAAATATATATATATATATATATATATATATATATAAATGGTAAGCCTTTTTAAAAAAGTTATAAAAAATAAAGAAACTTTAAGTTTCTTATCAGCTCTGACATACATTTGTTCTCTGAATCCTGAATTCCTTTTCAGACATAAGATTCTGAGATTCTCACTAACAGTGCATAGGGATGGTGGTGCCCAGAGAAGTGGACAGGGGCACGTAAGATTCATGCATTCCTTCCTTTCCTCCCAAAACATTTGCTATGTGCCTTCTAGATGCCAGCCCTCTGTTAGGGGCTAGAAATAATTTAAACTGCTGGTCTATGGACCACAGTAGCAAAGCCCTAGAGCTGTCTCATATGGCAGTCACTACCCACATGTGGCTATTAAGCACTTGAAATGCGGCCTGTCCAAACAGAGATGTGCTGTAAGTTTAAAATACGCACCAGGTGTTGAAGACTTAGTACAAACCAAAAAAGTGAAATATCTCATTAACAATTTTTGTATTGATTGCATGTTGGAATGATAATATTTTGGACATATCAGGTTAAGTGAAAATACTTTAAAAATAATTTCACCTGTTTTATGTTCTTATGTAGCTACTAGAAGAATTTAAATTATATATATGGTTCATATTATACTTCTATTGGACGGGCTGCTCTAGAGCAAGATCGTTCTCAAAATGTAGTTTTAAGTCTGCCCAAACCTGACACCTTGGGGGAGGGGAGGTGTTTGTTAAAAATACAGTTTCCTGGGCCCTACCCAGAAGTCTGTGAAGCTTTGTTTTGGTGCTAGAGACTGACAAGCAAGTTTTGGAGTGGCGGGGAATGGTGAGGCTATATGAAAAGGATTCTGTGGGACCTGAAGGGAGAGGTCAGGGAAGACTTCCTGTAGGAGGTGAAGCTAGCTCTGTCTTGGCAGAGTGACGGTCACGTTCCCTGTACCTTCCCTGCCAAGAGCAGTCTGAACCTCTCCGTGGGTTCACGTGCCTCCTGGAAGGCAAGGGTCATCTGATAGCCCTGCGGATTTGAGTTTTTCCTCAAAAGGCCTTTTGAGGATGCTTTGCAGCTGGGCTCTCTCCCACCTCCTCCTTCTGTAACAGATATTCATCTTCCCCCACCTCTGCCTTAGTCTGGGTCCCCTGAGGCCACGACAAGCCCATCTGCTAAAAGTACTGCGTCAACGGGCTCTCTCCAGAGCCGTGAGTGTGCAGCTGACCTGCCACCCTCCACCTTGAGCCTCAGGTGCTGATCTCAGCACACCTGTCACCTGATCCCCCCACGAGATAAGAGGGAGGCATCTGTCCTCCCTGTTATCTCCAGGGCCCACTGGCCACAGGAAGACGATGCACTGCTAACCAGATGTTGGTGACATTTTCTCTGCCCACAGGTGACATTTCAAAAAAAGCCAATCCCCTGGCTCAGACTCCAGAGCAAACCAGTCGGGGGGCTTGCAAATCTGCCCCATTCAGCGAAGTGGCCCGTGTGCAGTATGGCAGAGTGGTGGGCGGTAGGATAAATATGCGGCCACGTGTGATACACAGTCCAAATGTCACCCCACCTGGGGGGCCAGGCAGGCCGCGAAGTGGGTTCTGTAACCTGGTGGCGCCTAATTTGCAGGACTGGGTCTGATAGAGAAAAGTCACATGAAAGGCTGAGGGAAGCTGTCTGATGAAGAGGCTGCCCAGAACCTTCCCTGAGGAGGAAGCCTGGGTGTGTGGGCAGTGAGGAAGGAAGCTCCGCCCCGCAGAGAATTCTGCTGCAGCTACATTTTCGGGCAGGAAGTGGATTCTCCTGTCACTCCAGCAAGGGCCTGAGTCGGGCTGGAGGAAAAGCAGGGCCCGTTGCCAGGGTCCTTCTTAGAGTGAGAGGCATTTGGCTAAGGGAGCCCTTGGCAAGCACATCAGAACTCTGCAGCGTGTGGAGGACGCCAGGCTGTTTATCTAAGGGGTGGATAGTGCGAGAGATACAGGCCAGCTCGGCTTCACGAGCTGGCCCCAGCCAGAGAAAGCTGATTCGGCAGCTCTTCGTGGGCAGGGCTGAGCAGCAATAAACACTGGGGAGAGAGAAGGGTGGACCCCGGGCCCAGCTGGGGCACATCTGTAACCCAAGAGGCCAACTCCTCGCCCTTCCAAGAGGGTGGAGTTCCCAGCAACTCCAGTTTTGGGGCCCTAATACTTGTGACCATTTCCAGCTCAGGAACAAAGGGAACATTAGTTACTACAAGAGGCTGGTGGGTTCCCTGATCTAGAGGTTCCCCTTACAAAGAGGCAAAGTCACTCCATCTCCCTGAGAACTCTGAGAGATCACGGGAAACCTCAGAATGGGTTTGTCCATCCTACTGACTTAGGGCTCACCAGGCCCTGTGTTAGATGCGGGGACACAGCAGGGAGAATCCCGGAAACAGAGAGGGACAATAACGATACGTGTGACTTTTCCTAAAGTTCTCATCCTTTCTGGTCTGAGATGTACTTCCCCATTCCCTTTCTTCTTTGATGGCCTTATCAGGCGACACCTACTCTGGGAAGCCTTTGACTGTCCCAGCCTAAGGTCACACCACCTCTCTTGGAATTCCAACAGCACTCCTGGTTGGTATCCCTATTTCAGTATTTCACATAGTTTTTTGAAAATTTTTTGTACATATTCATCTCATTGCCCACAAGAGGAGGCACCCTTCCCTTTGAATGGTCTTGGTGCCCTTGCAGAAAACCAGTTCAGGATAAATGTACGGGTTTCTTCCTGGACTCTCAATTCTACTCCTTTGATCTATATGTCTATCCTAGGTCTGTAGGGTGCCATCTTGATTACTGTAGCTTTGTATAAGTTGTTTTCTTTTCTTTAATAGACTTTTTTTTTTTTTTTTTTGCGGTACGCGGGCCTCTCACTGTTGTGGCCTTTCCCGTTGCGGAGCACAGGCTCCGGACGCGCAGGCTCAGCGGCCATGGCTCACGGGCCTAGCCGCTCCGCAGCATGTGGGATCCTCCCAGACCAGGGCACGAACCTGTGTCCCCTGCATCGGCAGGTGGACTCTCAACCACTGCGCCACCAGGGAAGCCCTTTAATAGACTTTTTAAAGAGAAGTTTTAGGTTCACAGCAAAATTGAGCAGAGAGTACAGAGAGTTCTCATATACTCCCTGACCCCACACATTCCTGGTCTCCCCCCATCAAAATCTCAAACCAGAGCAGCACATTTACTGCAATTGATGAAGCTACACTGACAGATAACTATCACCCAAAGTCCATAGTTTACATTAAGGTTCATGTTTGGTATTGTACGTTCTAGGGGTTTGGCCAAATGTATCACATGTGTCCACCATGACAGTATCACATCACTGCCCTAAAAAACGTCTGTGTTCCACCTATTCGTCCTCTTCCCACTAACCTGAGCAACCACTGATACTTTACTATCTCCATAGTTTTGCCTTTACTAGAATATCATATAGTTGGAATCATACAGTATGTAGCCTTTTCAAAATAGATTCTTCAATTTTTAAAATGCACAATATGTATTTAAGTTTCCTCCATGTCTTTTCATGGCCTGATAGCTCACTTCTTTTTAGCACTGAATAATATTCCATTATGTAGATGTGCTACAGCTTATTTATCTATTCACCTACTGAAGGACATCTTGGTTGCATCCAAGTTTTGGCAATTATGAATAATGCTATTGTAAACATCCATGTGCAGGTTTTCGTGTGGACACAGTTTTCAACTCATTTGGTTAAACACCAAGGAGGATGATTGCTGAATTGTATGGTTAGAGTATGTTTAGTTTTGTAAAAAAACTGCCGAACTGTCTTCCAAAGTGGCTGCACCAGGGAAGCCCTGGTGGTGCAGTGTTAAGAATCCGCCTGCCAATGCAGGGGACACGGGTTCAAGCCCTGGTCCAGGAAGATCCCACATGCCACGGAGCAACTAAGCCTGTACGCCACAACTACTGAGCCTGCGATCTAGAGCCTGCGAGCCACAAATACTGAGCACACATGCCACAATACTGAAGCCCGCGCGCCTAGAGCCCGTGCTCCGCAACAAGAGAAGCCACCACAATGAGAAGTCAGCGCACCACAACGAAGAGTAGCCCCCGCTCGCCACAACTAGAGAAAAGCCCACGCACAGCAATGACAACCTGATGCAGCCCAAAATAAATAAATAAACAAATAAATTAATTAATTAAAGTACAGCTAAGAACATAGTCACGATCGTGTGAGAGGATTCACCATCATGTGCCCTAGTCCCTACTGAAGTTATTTTTTATGTTCCATGGGCCTCTCAAACTTGCGCATGTACCCAGCCCATGTGCTAGTTGCCCACCTCAGTCAGGGGTCCTCATACCTTTGGGGCCTAGTGATTCTCAGAATGGTGACACAACTCTGAACTTTCCCATGAAGATATAAAAATGATAGATTTGGGAGTGACTGGACAGAAGCTCTAAAACACTTAATAGCAGATCTTTTTTGGGGGAGGGGTTCAGCAGAATTCTCTGTTCAAATGAAATTTAATATCAAACTTCCAGGGCTTCCCTGGTGGCGCAGTGGTTGAGAGTCCGCTTGCCGATGCAGGGGACTCGGGTTCGTGCCCCGGTGCCAGAGGATCCCACATGCCGCGGAGCGGCTGGGATCGGGAGCCATGGCCGCTGAGCCTGTGCGTCCGGAGCCTGTGCTCCGCACTGGGAGAGGCCACAACAGTGAGAGGCCCGCGTACGGCAAAAAAAAAAAAATCAAACTTCCATTCAAAATTTTTTTGGGTGTAGATATCCTATCATTCCAGAACAACTTGTTGAAAAGACTATTCTTTTCCTATTGAATTACATTAACTCCTTTGTCAAAAATAAATTAACTATGTATGTGTGGATTTACTATTTCTGGACCCTCTGTGTTGTTCCACTGATAGATAGATATATCCTGACACAAACACCATCCTTTCTTGATTACTGTAGGTTTTTAGTTACGTCTTAAAATAAAAATTTTTCTTCTTTTTCAAAACTGTTTTGGTCATTCTAGATCCCTTGCACTTTCAGAGCCGGTTTAGAATGAAGTGGTTAATTTCTACATTAAAAGCCTCCTGGGATTTTTTTTTAATTGAGGTTGCATTGACTCGATAGATCAATTTAGGGAGAGAAGCTACCTTAGCAATATTGAGACCTTCAATCCATGAACATGGTAAATCTTTCTGTTTAGTTAGACCTTCTTTTAATTCACTCAGCAATGCATTATAGTTTTCAATATAGAGGTCTTACACATCTTTCATTGAATTCATTCGTGTTTTATGTGTTTTGAAGCTATTATTAATGGTGTTTTAAATCTTCATTTTCCAATTGTTTACTGCTAGTATACAGAAATACAATTGGTTTTTGTATGTTGAATTTGTACCCTGCAACTTTGTTAAAATTACTTATTAATCCTAGTAGGTATTTTTGTCTTTTGCAGATTTCTTAGTATTTTCTACATAGACAATAATGTCAGAAAAAAAAGGTCATTATACATCTTCCTTTTTCCAATAAGTATGACTTTTCCTTCCTTATTTCACTAGCTAGAATGTCCAATACAATGTTGAAGAAAAGAGGTAACAGAGAACATTCTTGCTTTACTCCAATCTTAAGAGCAAAGTATTCAGACTTTCACCATGAACTATGATGACAGTGGTAGGTTTTATGTAGATGCTCAAGATGAGAAAGTTTCCTTTGATTTCTAGTTTACTGAGGATTAAAAAAAATTATTATTATAAACAGTGCTGAATCTTGTCAAATGCTTTTACTGAATCTATTGATTCATTTTTTCTCCTATATTCTGTTAATGTGGTGAAATACACTGATTAGTTTAGAAATGTTGAACCAAGTTGAAGTTTTGAAATAAATCCTACTTGGTTCTGGTGTATTATCCTTTTTATATACTGCTAGACTTGATTTGCTAATATTTTTATGAAAAATTTTGCATCCATGTTCATGGTATCCTGATATTTTCCTTTCTTATAATGTCCTCATCAGGTTTTGATATCAGGATTATACTGATTTCATGCAGTGAGTTGGAAACTATTCCTTCCTCCTGTGTGTAAGAATGGTATTATTTCATCCTTGAATGTTGGATAGAATTCACCAGCGAAACTATGTGGGTTTGGAGCTTTCCTTGCAGGAGGGTATTTGATTATGAATTCAATTTCTTTAATAGGTGTAAAGGCACTTAACATTTTTCTTTCTCTCCTTGAGTAAGCTTTGGAAAGTTGAGTTTTTCAAACAATTTGTCCATGTTGTCTTCTTGAATTTGTTGACAGAAAATTGTTACTAACGCTCCCTTATTATTATTTTACCTGAAGTAATTAGCTCCTCTTTCTCCTGATATGGGTAATTTGTGTTTTCTCTCCTTCTCTCTTTGGTTATCCTTAGTAGGAGTTTATCAATTTTATCAATCTTTTCAAACAGCCAACGTTTGGTTCTGTCAGTTTTCTTTACTGTTTTCTGCTTTTACGTTATTGTTTCTGTTCTCATAATTTCTTTCCTTCTACTTAGTTTAGGCTTAGGGGGTTTTTCCTTAAAGTGAAAATTTAGATTATTGATTTTAAACCTTCTTTTAAAATTTAGGCATGTAATGATATACTTTTCTCTCTAAACAGTGCTTTAGCAGTGACCCGCAAATTTTCATATGTTGCATTTTCACTATGTTCAATGCTCAAAAAAATTTTTTTTAATTCCATTTGTGATTTTCCTGTGGACTCACAGACCCCCAAAATTCAACTCCAAAAACAAGAAACATAAAGAAATCTATACCAAGGCACATCATAAGCAGGTTACTCAAAATCAGTAAGAAAGAAAAAAATCTTAAAAGCAGCCATAGGAAAAAGACGTTTTTACATTCAGAGGAACAAAGACAATGATGACAGCAGATTTCCTGTTGGAAAAAAATGCAAACAAGAAGACAGGGGAAAGGCTTATGATGCCTCTGGGGCCCTGAAGATCCTCTACCTTGACCCCAACCACAATTCTGCTTCACATTAGTGAACCTCAGCTATGAATCAAGTCCAGCCAGCTCCTCCACATCCACATTATATAGATCTCTTCATCTATCAGTTGGTGATCAAATAATTTATCATCCAAATTGGGAAACTACTGAGAGTGAAAGGGAGTGCTGGTAATAATTCCATCAGGATAAAAGGTACAAAACAGGACTTCCAGGACCATACTGGTTAATGGGGTCATGTGGTTACCCTAACTATGAGTTCCCAGCACCTAGCACAGGTCCTGGTATAAAACAGGTGCTCAATAAATGTTTGATGGTGAAAATAACATTTACTGAGAAGTTGGTTTGTATTAGGCACTGGCTTATCTCAATTAATTCTCATATCAACTCTTTGAAGTAGGTACTATTAATACCCTATTTTCCAGAGAAAGAAACCAACATACAGAGAGATCAAATAACTTGCCCACACAGTCAAGGTGTAGAACTGGGATTCGAACCCAGGTAATCTGGCTCCAGACCCTGGTCTCTTGACTACCACAGTCTGAATGAATAAAATGAATGAAAGAAATTATACCATTAGGGTTACATTTCTATTAAATTTCATTCAAGGTGTAAGAATGGTGCATCACTAGACAATCTATTAATGTAATTTAGCACATTATCAAATAAAGGATAAAAACTATATGATCATTCTCACATAGGCAGATGAAGTATTTGATAAAAGTCAACACCTATTTATGATTTTTTAAAAATTTTAGCAAACAAGAAATAGGAGTAAACTTTCTTAATCTGAAAATGTTTAGCCATAGCAAACCTCAGTGAAGAAACACTGAAACAAAACAAGGACGCTGTCCACTGTCACTACTTCCATCCATTATTGTATTAATGATCCTTCCCAAGGTATTAACACAAGAGAAAGAAATGAAAGGCATAAAGACAGAAGGAAAAAAGTCAGTATTCACAACCAATAGCAAGTTATGTACAGAATCAAAGAGAAACCTCAATTGTGGAGAAAAGGGAACCCTCCTACACTGTTGGTGGAAATGTAAATTGGTGCAGGTACCATGGAGGTTCCTTAAAAGAAAAAAAAAATAGAGTTACCATAAGATCCAGCAATTCCATTCTGGGTATATAGCCGGAAAAGACGAAAACTCTAATTCAAAAGGATACATGCACCCCAATGTTCATTGTAGCGCTGTTTACAATAGCCGAGACATGGAAGCAACCTAAATGTCCATCAACAGATGAATGGATAAAGAAGGTGTGGTATGTATGTGTATGTGTGTGTGTATATGTATATATATATATATATATATATATATATATATATGTATGTATGTATGATGGAATATTACTCAGCCATAAAGAAGAATGAAATAATGTCATTTGCAGCAACATGGATGGACCTAGAGATTATCATACTAACTAAAGTAAGTCAGAGAAAGACAAATATCATATGATACCACTTATATGTGGAATCTAAATATGATACAAATGAACTTATTTACAAAACAGAAACAGACTCACAGACATAGAAAACAAACTTATGGTTACCAAAGGGGAAAGTGGGGGCGGGGGAGGGATAAATTAGGAGTTTGGGATTAGCAGATGCACACTACTATATATAAAATAGATAAACAACAAGGACCTGTTGTATAGCACAGGGAACTATCTTCAATATCTTGTAATAACCTATAATGGAAAAGAATCTGAAAAAGGATATATATAGATTGATACATACATACATATCTATATATATCTATATAACTGAATCACTTTGCTATACACTTGAAACTAACACAGCATTGTAAATCAACTAGACTTCAAAAATTTTTCAAAAACAGGGAACCCTCAAGAGACGCACACCTTTGGCCCTTGAAGGGTTCTGACACCTTTATTAAAAAGGAATTAACCCCTAGAAGGTATAAGACACTAGGCTTTAAAGGAGAAAATAAGATGAAAAAGTTGTGGACAAGTGTGGTGGTGATGGTTGCACATCAGTGTGAATGTACTTGATGCCAATGAACTGTACAGTTAAAAAAGGTTAAAATAGTAAATTTTATGTTACGTACATTTTACCACAATACAAAATGGTAAGTTTGATGTTATGCATTTTTTAGCACAATAAAAAAAGAGAGAATAAGATATTAGGGCTCTACAGTATGGAGAACCTGCAGAGCAGGGACATGGATTAGAGAGGAGTCACTACAATTCTCTCCTGGGCTCCAGACTGCACTGGCTGACCAGTGACCCTTTGCAAGGCACTTCTTCTCGTCTGCGCAATGGGGGACGATGATGCAACTCACAGAAAAGATAGGAGGACCCAGAGAAGATGCTGCAGTGGATGTGTTCTGTACATGGAATAGGGCAGCGCAGCCATTAGGCAGCACGGCAGCTGCTCAGAGAGTTCCCAGGATGAGGCGAGGTTGAGGGTGGGTGGACAGGAGGGATACAGGCTCTCTTGCCAAAACCACTAGAAGCTTCAGGGAATAGACTAGGCACCCCAAGTGTCCCTGAAGCAGCAGCTGAGGAGAGAGACAGAGGGTAGAGAGGACCTGTCCATACTGGCAAGGAGCTTCCTGCCTTGGATGCATTTGGTGGCTGGGGCATGGGCGCACGCCATACTGAAGCTGACTCATGGTGCTGGTATATATTCTAGCTTTGTGAGGGAGCCCATCCCAGGTTCCTAAGTCCTTAACAAGCCAAAAAAGTCTTGCTTGACCATTTTCTGGCAAACATGCAAGCTTTCACTACTTTCAATCCCTTCCCAGTCAAGCCATTACTATGATGTTCCATGCACTGAATGAGTGGGATTCAGGGAGAGTGTAAGTCATGGTCCACGACGTGACTGGGAGCTGGGAGAGCCAATGGGCACAAGGGGTTTACCTAGTAGTGTTAGATTGAGTGTCAGTCTGCTGAGAGGCATAAAAAGCATGTGATGGGGGTTCAGGAAAGGACAAGGTTGGTGTGGCTGGTGTAAGCAAAGCAGACTTCTCAGAGGAGGTCACGTTACATGTGGGCCTTGAGTAAAGGGTGGAATGGTGAATACAAAGGCTCGGCAGCAGGAGTGTTAGGCCTGCTAGATGAAACAGATTGGAGTGAACTGACTTGTTTATGAATTCCATGAAATGCTGCCATGTGTTGGAGAAAGTGGTGGGATCCAGGGTGGAGGCCCCTGATCATTTATTCCAGTGATTTGGGGATGACCACACAGTTGGCACCAGAGCAGGAGAAGGGCAGAGGCCTGATGTGCTGCTCCACAGGGGGAGTTAGGGCATCCTAAAGCATCACTGTAAATGTGATGACATGGAGAAAGAGTCAATTCCAGAGCTCATCTCAAGGATGGCCCTGTGTGTGGATGGAGTCTCTGGGGTGGGGGATGGCAGGTGAGATGCCCCAGATGCCTGCTGGAGTAATAACCCTTACTCTCTAAACTGCTGTCTAAGTGCTGGGTCCGGTGATGGGTGGGTGCTTTGCTTTGCTGAGGGTCTGAGATGAACAACTCAGGGCAACAGAGGAGGCTTTGGGTACCACCAGGGTCCTTCTCCACTCTCCCCTGACACCCTGCCACAGATGCTGAAGACATTCTGAACACATACTTAGAGACCACTGGTTTGAAGGGAACGTCAAATTATTATCCTCCCCAGGGAGCCCATGCACCTCAGTCTGGCCTTGCTTATCCCAAGGGCACCTCTCCAGGAAGCGCCAGCCTGGCATCTTGTGCACAAATGCAATCAGGGCACATACTCTCGAGCAAGGGTTCCTCGACTCTGAGTCTGACTCCACAATCCCTGTGCTAGGAGCTTTCCTGCCCTCTCAGAGCCGAGATCTCATGATGAAGGAGACCCGAGGGTGGGATGGGTCACACACTCACAAGTGCCCCGGCCTCTGCACCCACCATGACCAACCACGCAGAGACAAGTGACTAGCAGGGGCTGGGCACTCAAAAAAGATCAATGAATTGATCCTCCCCTGCCTGCCTCTCAGGGCTATTAAGAGAATCAAAGAGGATTAGAATATTGAGCAATGACTGAGGCAAAAACTGAGCAATTACTATGAGCTGCCCACAAGGTAGGTATGATTTGCCCTGTGTTTTATAGACGAGGAGGCAGGTACACAGAGAAGTTAGGTAACGTGCTCAACAACACAGAGCAAGGGAGTGACAGGCAAGAGTGAAGCTCAGGTCACACAGGGCTTCCCAAAATGATGCAATTCCCCCTTGAAGGCAGGGCAGTACAGACAGGGTCCCCCAAATATATGTACAAGCCCCCTTACCTACATGGTATCAATATCACTACTATGATTTATCTATTACTTTTCTTTGAGTCCCTTTCTGGAAAAACTTAAATACTTATTTTTGTTGATTATTAGTTTCCTATTACTGTTATAACAAATTACTACAGCTCAGTGCCTTAAAACAACACAAATTAATTTTCTTAGGGTGCTGGAGGTCAGAAGTCCAAAACGAGTCATAAGAGACTAAAATTCCAGGTGTCAGCAGAGCCATTTCCTTCCTGAAGCTCTGGGGGAGACTTGGTTTCCTTGCCATTTTCAGCTTCCAGAGGCCACCCATACTCCTTGGCTCGTGGCCCCCTCCTCCATCTTCAAAGCACATTAATCTCTGCTTCCATTGGCTCTCTCATTGCTTCTCTGACTCTCCTGCCTCCTTCTTATAAGGGATCCTAGTGATCACATTAGGCTTACCTGGATAATCCAGGATAATCTCCCCTTTTTAAGATCCTTAATCAAATCTAAAAAGCCCCTTTCACCACATAAAGTAACAATCTCAGGTTCCAGGAATTAGAATGTGGATACCTCTGTGGAGGAGCATTATTCAGCCTATCAAAAGCCACAACCAAAGCAATAATATCTATGAAATCATAAATGTATTGGTGTATGTGTATACACACATTATATATACACATATTCTAACTGTGTTAATTTGCTAGGGTTGCCATAACAAAAGACCACAAACTGAATGGCTTACACAGTGGAAATATACTGTCTCACAGTTCTGGAGTCCAGAAGTCTGAGAACAAGGTGTTGGCAGGGTTGGTTCCTTCTGAGGTCTGTGAGGAAGAATCTGTTCTGTGCCTCTCTCCTAGCTTCTGTGATTTGCTGGCAATCTTCAGTGTTCCTTGGCTTGTGGAAGCATCACCCTATCCCTGGTTTCATCTTCACATGGTGTTCTCCCTGTGTGCATGTCTGTATCCAGATTTCTCCTTTTTATAAGGATATCGGTCACTGGATTAGGGGCCCTCCAGTATGACCTCATCTTAACTAATTACATCTACAACAACCCTATTTCCAAATAAGGTCACATTGTGAGGTACTGGGGATTAGAGCTTCAACATATGCATTTGGGGGAAACATAAGACTTCAACCCCCAACACCGACACACACTGAAACAATACATCACTATTAAGAGATAAAGTATTTGCCCATATACCACCCAAAAGCCTCTTCCTGAACTCACAGTGGTGCCTGCACAACATTTTGGATAATGTGAATAATAATAAACGGTACATAGCTAGTCAGATCTGGATTCAAATCAGTGTCCTCATCTGCAAAATGAGGACAGTGATAGAACCTGCCTGATAGGATGGGTGAGAGGATTCAGTGAGATAATGGGTATAAAGTGCTTGGCACAGAGCCTGGCACAGACTAAGTGCCCCCACACGTGAGCTATTATTGTCACTGCTGTCATCAGCAGCACTCTTGCTATGGCACTAGCCTGCATCCCCAGGGCCAGGGAAGGTGCTTGGGAACCTACAGCCCTGAGGTCAGAAAGGCAGGGAGACCATGAGGGACAGACTGGTCTGGGAGGTGCCTTGGCCAGGCCTGGCCCCGCTGTGAGTGTCTAGGCGTCCCGGGGGAGCTGCCCCGCTGGTGTTCATGGGCTGGGCTTGGGGAGGAGGCCTCTGGCTTTCCCAGCAGCTCATCAGGTGTGTGGTTGCTGGCTGGGGCATGTGTGACACTAACGTGGTGGAGCCTGCAACACCCGCAGTGAGATGTAGAGGGAAGAAAGCAGGGACGTGCAGGATGGCCTTATCCCAGGGGACCTCCTCAAGCCTAGAAGGTGTCCAGACCAGTGGCTACCCTGCCTCCCCCTGAAACTCCCTAGGGGGCTCATTCCATACACCCCCCCACCATGCAGACCCACACCTTTGGAGAAAGTGCACTGGGTGGGAGTCAAGAGCGGAGGGTTCCAGTTCCAGCCTGCCAAGGCTTGCTAGGCAACTGGGGCAGGAGACTTGGCCTCTCTGAGTGGCAGTGGCCTCATCTGCGAAATACTGCTCCTGCCTCCGTGGGTGTTGAAGATCCAAGGAGAAGACACGTGAGAAAGTGCTACCAACTGCGAGATGCAATTATTCCTATGTAATTTCTCTGAGCCTCAGTCTGTTCATCTGTGAAATGGTGTCAAGCCTGTTTTTCTCCTCTCTGAGGGCTAATGCAAAGTTGAAAAGAGAAAATGTGCACGTAAAGCACTTTAAAGCATGCCAGGCATGGAGGGAGCCATCAGAAGCAGTCACCTCTCTTAGCACTGTTTTACCATTATTTTAGAACTCTGGTTAGTGATGGAATGCCTGGGCTCTGAAGTCAGAATTCCAGTTTATTCCCTCCTGGCTATGTGACCTTGGCTAAGTCATTTAACCTCTCTGGGATCCAGTTTTCTCACCTGTAAGGTGGCAGCGAGTGAGAACAGCCTCCCCATGGTGGTGTATGGATTGAATGAGATTACACAGGTAAGCATGGTGCTTGGCTTACCTAAGTGCTTGATAAATGGAGTCACCTTTTTCAAGGTGAAGAGGCTCCGGTGGTATGTATCTTCCTGTCTCCTGTATCTTGCCTCTCCCCTGCTTGGGAGCTGCTGGAAGTTGCTAGCGAGACCTGACTGTCAGGTGAAACTGGCAAAAGCCACACAGGCCCAGGGAGTTCCCACCAGGAGCGCTGCTGCAGCAGGTGACTTGGGTAGGTCACCTGCCCACCCTCTCACATCGTCCCCTGTCAGACACTCCACAGCGCAAGAGACCGAAACATACTTGAAACCTCTTTGAAGGTTCTGGTGAGGACAGCACTAAGTACGTACCATCTCTGACGCTGCTGCAACCTGCCCCCATCTGATGGTTTCATTTCGGCTTCGAGCCCTTTGTTGGCTCTCTGCCTCCCATGGGACACAAGCCCATTCACGACCTCTGCCCCGACTGACCTCTGCAGTCGCGTGTCCTGCCACTACTGCATGTCCCCACGTACTGCACAGCCTGCCTGCATCCTCCCTGGACATAACACGCTGTTCCACAGCTCTGTGCCTTTGCCCATTCTGTTCCTTTTACTTGGAATGCCCCACCCCATGCGATCTCTTGCTGCCACCACCTCTGAGGGCTTTGCACAGGTTTAGCCCTCATTGACTCCCTTCTCTAGATTGCTTCTGTGGTTTGGTCGCACTTCTAGAACCGCACTTACTACTATATCATAATTATTTGTTTATACACCTGCCTCCTTTCAAAAGCCTGTGAGCCTCTTGTAAGCAACTGTGTCTCAGTATGCCCAACGTCCATCACAGTGTCTGACATGTAGCTGGGCACACAGCTAGACTACATTTCCTAGCCCCCTTTGCTGGGAGGTGCAGTCACGTGACTGAATTCTGACCAATGGAATATGAGCAGGGGTGATGTGTGCCTCCTCCAGGCAACCCATAAAATCTCCCTGCAATCTTTCACGCTCTCTCTGCCCTCCCTTGCTGGGTGGAAACAGAGATTCATGGGGAATGGAGTCACCAGATGGGAGAGGCTGGGTTCCCTGAATGACTACCTGGAGTTGAGCTCTCTAGTAACTTGTTTTGGTCTATGACATGAGCAGGAATTAAACCTCTATTGTATTGAGTCCCTGAGAGTTTGTTACACAGCAATTAACCTGTCCTGACTAATACAAAGGAGCTCTTAGTCAAGGTCTGTTGAACCAAATTGAAAGAGGGAAGACAACCTAAAAGGCAGAACCCACCATCCCGAGATCCAATCAAGTCAGGCATCACATTCCTACATGGTTGAACTACTTCTAAAGCCAAGCCATCACCCCTCCTCCCCATCCCCGTCCTATCCACCAAATCAAACATACAGTATTTAGAATACCAAGTGTTCCCCTGGAAGGACTGAGAAGGGTGGGGATTGAGGGACTTGCCAGATGACCCGTAAAAGTCAGCACAGGTGAATGAGCCCCAACCTGAGATCCTGGTTTCACAAGTTTGTAGAAGGCACACAGAGGCACAAGGTGGAATTGTAGGGAGGTGCCTCCTCCTACCCACACAGGGATCAACACCCCTGACACATGACCATTCAAGCTCGCAGGAACACCTCCAATGACAGAGCATACCATCCCTCTGAGGCAGCCCGCCCTACCCTTGGCAGCTTCTGGGAAGTGCTGGAACAGCGTTCCTCACCAGGCCAAATTCCCACCTGGTCACAAAGGGCCAGGGCCAAAGGGGAGAAAGATCACATTTGGACAGAAGGAAGAAAAAGAAAGGAATGGAGAAGGGCTTCAAATGTATCTTTCCAACACTCTATGATGCTCTCACTACTCAAGGTGTGATCCTGAGACTAAGCATATCATCACCTGAGAGTGTGGTGGAAATGCAAAATCTCAAGCCCCAGGCAGACCTGCTGAATCAGAATCTGCATTTTAACAAGATGCTAAAGAGTTCGTGTGCACAGTAAAATTCTTTACTTCTATGCATAGACTTTTCTTTCATTAAAAAATGGTATATTTCTCCCAAGATAAAAATCTTCTTCTATAGCAATAATTATAAATATTTTACAGCAATATACAAAAACATTTTGTGTTAAGTAACATACATACATGGTAACAAAATTTCAAACAATATAGGAGAGTTCAAAATGGAAAATAAAATTTTCCCCTGGAAAATATGACATGTATTCTTATGTCACTAAATTTGTGCTATTCCAAAGAAAATGTTACTAAAAACAAGAAGAGAAAGAGAGAAAGAGGTACTTCAAACCTCATTCTCATCCTCCCTTTATTAGAGCATAATTTTATCTTTTTTACAAAGATAATTAGCTATTTAATAATCTATTTCTTACAAATAAGAATATTTTCAAGGGGAAGATATTCTCGTTGGAGCCTGTGATTCAGGATACGCACAGGATTAAGAATAGAGGAAACTTTTTTTTTTCTGATCTTCATAATAGGATATTTTTCTGTTTTAAAGTCAGACAACTATATTTAAAACAAAGCTTTATCTAGGAATAAATACTTTCCTAAATACTGGCTTGCATACATTGAATATATTTGACCTACAGACCTGGTGAGCTATATCATAGAGTTCAACATAGAAAGGTCCAGAGCAAAACAGAAGCCTGTCCCTCAGAGTCTTGAGGGATTTCAATGATAAGGAAGACAGCAGATAAGTGAGGCTGACAGTAGAATGTATGTCTTGATCTCCTCTCTCTAGACAGATGTCCAGAGGTAGGAGGTGAATTTGATTGAAGCGGCTTGAAATGGCAGTGAGGAACTTGTTCCATAATCATATTTGGGAATCTAAATGGAGACTGTTTAACAGGATGGTTTCACACTCATTAGGAGATGCATGTTGGGAAACTATGCACCCATTATAGTTAGGCATAAGAAGGACTTAAGTGCACCTAAGCTTCTCTTGGCTTCTATGAGGTATGAAGGGAATCACATATCTGACTATCCCAGAGGAAAGGGGTTACAGAACACACTGAGTTGAGAGTGAACCAACAGAGCTGCCATGGATGCCACCACCATGATCGTGGTGGGAGGTGACAATACAACAAATACTATAGGGGAGACAACCTAGTACAGGGGCCGAGTGGAGGGGCTAGTCCAGTGGCCAAGACTCTAGGGGTTTCTTCACTGCCAGTGAGTGACTAGTTGCTTCCTAGGTGGCCAGAGTTACATCACCAATTACCCACATTGTAATCTTTCTGTTGAAACAATGTGGTTTCTGTTTTTCTTATTAATCTGGCCCAAATGGATAACAATCATACTGTTTTGTTTTGTCTTGTTTTTAACATCCTTATTGGAGTATAATTGCCGAAATAGCTCAGTTGGGAAACCTTTAGACTGAGGAAACTCTTTTTAATAAAAGAAGTGATAAAGTCTTATTGCAAAAGTCACGTGGTACAGGAGATGTTGTGGCCATCTTTGGAAATAATCAACCTGAAGCATTTATAAGAATTTTCAATCCAAAGACATATTCTTTTCATTATTAGAAAATTTGCTTTCATTAATTTCTCTCCCTCTCTGTTATATTCTGTTATATTTTCTGTTCTCTCATGTAGGAGCTCCTGTTCAACAGATATTGGACCCCCTGGGTTGATCTTCTTTGTCTTAACTTTTCTTTCAAGTTCTGTTTTTTAATCTTTTAGAAGATTTCTTTATTTTCCCCCAGACCCTCTATTGAATTTCTTATTTTGCAATGGCATTTTTAATTTCTCATAACTTTTAGTGTTCTTTGCATATTTTTCTCAGCATTGTATTCTTGTTTTCCAGATGCAGTACGCGGGCCTCTCACTGTTGTGGCCTCTCCTGTTGCAGAGCACAGGCTCCGGACGTGCAGGCTTAGCGGCCATGGCTCACGGGCCCAGCCGCTCCGCGGCATGTGGGATCTTCCCGGACCGGGGCACGAACCCGCGTCCCCTGCATCGACAGGCGGACTCTCAACCACTGCGCCACCAGGGAAGCCCTTTAATATTTTTAAAGTTGAAAGTTACTTTCTATTCCAGCTAATCCTTACAAGTGTCCCTAATGGCAAGTCCAGCCTATAAGCAAAGATGGGCACCCAGGAGGAGCAACAGGAGCTACGCAGCAGACCTCATCTTTGGCGCGTGGAGAAGGAGGTTGCGGGCCTCTCTCTCCCCATTTCCTGCACTCAGTGCCGGCTCGCCGTGCACCCATCCATTCATTCGACAACAATTTCCTGAGCACCTGCTCTGTCAGGCACTGTTCTAGGCACTGGGAAAACAGAAGTAAGTGAACAAGCAAGATTTTGCTCTCCTAAAGCTCACATTCCAGCAGGGATGAGACATAACTAATAGACAAAGAGTTAACTAAGATAATGATAGATTGTTGAAGACAACAGAATGTGACAATGTGACAGGGCTGGGGGTCTCTCTGAGGAAGTGATCAAGGAAGGCCTCTCCGGGAGATGTCACGTGAGGCCCGAGTGCCCAGAAGGAGTCAGCTGCTTGAAGACCTGGGGGAACGGAGTTCCAGGCAGAGGGGACAGCGATAGCAAAGGCACTGAGAGAGCGCTGCACTTGGGGCCCCAGGGTCAAGGGGGTGAGCTGAGAGACAGGAAAGGAGGATGGCAGGGGACAGGTCTAGAAGGGCAGGTGGGGACCCACCACACAGGGCCTGGTGGTGGGGTAAGGAACTGGGGGTTCATTCCCAAAAGAAAGGAAGGCTTTCAGAAAGGTTATAAAAGGGGGGTGTGATACGATCTGATTTATTTTTAGAAGGATCACTGGTTGGTGGGAAGACAAGAATGTGAGGGGAGGTCCCCCAGGAGGCCTGCTCAGCTGCCCAGGTGGGAGGTGATGGGGCTGGACCAGGGTGGGGGCAGAGCAGACGGAGAGGAAGAGGGCAGCGCTTGGCTGCATTCAAAGGGTTTGAATCCCTTTGGCACCTCAGGTGTTCCTAACAGCTGACCTGGGCAGCCCAAGTGCCCCGATCTGGCCTGATGACATCAAGGGCTGACGCTGCATCGCTGCCTTGATGGCTCCCTTCCTGGTCACTGAGGTCGGCCATTTGGCCCACAGGAGGCTTTTCTTGCAATTTCTCCTTTCTGGAGGCCCTTTAGGCCAAGGGTGTCCTAGTGTCTGTTCACAATTCATGGAAGGGGAAGGCAAGGTGGAGCCCAGAAGAAAAAGAGAAAAATCCCTGAAGCAA
This sequence comes from Mesoplodon bidens, assembly GCF_964165515.1. NCBI lineage: Eukaryota > Metazoa > Chordata > Mammalia > Artiodactyla > Ziphiidae > Mesoplodon > Mesoplodon bidens. The sequence continues at coordinate 26,379,816 of NC_138176.1, read as the reverse complement.
AAACGAAAACTCAGGCAGAGTTGCCAGGGGAGCCTAGTCAAGCGGCCCATGCAGTGAGGCTGGCCACCCTCCCCCTCCCCAGGCTCTGCAGTCAGGCCAGCTGCTTTCACAAGGCTTTCCTGGAGGGGAGAACCTGACTCCTGCAGGGAACACAAGAGGAAGAGCTCCCCGCGGAGCCCACCCTGGCGCCCAGCCGCAGGTTGCCTGTCCAGGTGACAGCGCTGATGCAGACCCAGGTGATGGCTTCCCCTCGCGACCTCATAAACACAGCAGCTGCCCACCTAGGACGAGGTGTGGGAGGACAAGGAAGGGCAAGGTGGGAAAGGGCTTGGCCGCTGGAGGACCGCCGGCACCTGTGCTCCTCCCTGCGGGGCTCCATCCTCCGCAGAAGCAGGGATCCCCTGACCTCGGCCGTGCCAGGCAGTCCTACCTCCACAGTTTCACACATGCAGTCTCCCTGCCTGGGCGCCTTCTCAGTCCACCAAACCCAGCCCTTCCCCTAGGCCCACCTCCAGTTCCACCTTCTCAGTAAAACCTGAGGCAGGAGGAAGGCAATCTAGCATTTATCAGACACCTCCTCTATCGGCATCAATTTATTTCTTAAAAAAAAGTCTCTGATGTCAATTATACCTCACTTTAAAATAAGCAGGTGAAAACAATGTAGCAAAATGTGAACATTTGTTAAATCAGTAGGTCTACATTATATTTTTTTCTGTAGGATTAAAAAAATTCATAATTAAAAATAAACACAAGAAAAGGAAAGCTGACTGGCTGCAATGCACAGAAGCAGCTGGAAGGGGCCGGACTGGAGCATTGGGAGTCCTGGTAACAAGGCAGTAGATGCAAGGGAGGAATCAGGAGGGCTTGGCCAAGGGGCCTGGGGCAGAGAGGAGGGATCTGCAGGGGTAAGAGATGGTGCAGTGACTGAGAGAGGGAAGGAGGGAGGAGGGGAAGGAGGAGGGAGGGGTCTAGATAGGGGCCGGGTTCGGAACACGCTGAGGTGCGGGCATACGTGTGACTTTTAAGTGGAGATGCCTTGAAGGGTCAGCCTGCGGTCAGTTCATGCTGCATCTGTCTCCACCGCTCAGCCCCACCCTGGACCCAGTGACTCGCCCATAGCAGGTGTTCAACAAACATGGTCAGGTGCTCACCCCCACCCGCCTTCTAGTTGACGATGGAGTCTGGGCCCAGAGAACTAGCCCCCATTGAGAAGATGCCCAAGGAGAACAGAACCCCACCCCGAGCCTATTCTTGGTGCCCTACCTGACCCAGATTCCCGACAGCTGGTGCCATATTTTGGGGGCTGGCCTACCCTGCAAGGGCCACTCCCTCGTCTGGGCGAATGCCTACTGCTCAGCTATTTCTAGTGGGGTCAGCAGTGGGGCAGGCGTGGCCCTGGAGGAACAGCTAGCACGGGGCAGGAAGGGATTAGGTGACGGAACAGATAGATGAGACCCTCTGTCCAGCTAGAGAAAGGGAAGAGCCAGCCTGTGGTCCCCACCTTACCCACAGGAGCCCCGAGCCCGACTCTCTGGGGCAGCCTGGGTGAGGGCTGAGAGCACTGCCAGGCCTGGGGCAGGGGGACTGCAAGCTCTACCCTCCCTCACCTCGTTTCTCAATTACACAGCCAAGAAACCTAGGTATTCCAAACTGGCCCAAAGTGGCCCCCAAGTACATAATACGATGGATAAAATCTCAGTTTTGGGCTTCCCTGATGGCGCAGTGGTTGGGAGTCCGCCTGCCGATGCAGGGGACACGGGTTCGTGCCCCGGTCCGGGAAGATCCCACATGCCGCGGAGCGGCTGGGCCCGTGAGCCATGGCCGTTGAGCCTGCGCGTCCGGAGCCTGTGCTCCGCAGCGGGAGAGGCCACGACAGTGAGAGGCCCGCGCACCACAAAGAGGAAAAAAGAAAAAAAAAAAATCTCAGTTTTAAGCCCTCCTACATGTGGTTGATTTCTTAGCCCATCCCTCCCCTCCACCCCCCGTGCCATCCGGGTCCCCACCCCACTGCACTGTAGGATGGAGGGAGCAGCAGGCAGGGCCCAGCACCCCAGGGGAGCACACAGAGAGGGGTTCCTTTCCACCCTCCCACTGGGGGTTCCTCCTCACAAGCTTCCAAGATGAGGGGTGGAGCCCTGGGAATCTCAGGATAAAAACAAGCTTGTTTCCTTGGGGACCCAGCAGGCCGGCCTTCACCAGAGATGCCCTGAGGAGACCAGGTCGGCACTGTCTCAGTGGGAAGAATGGCTGCTTGTTGTGCACCAGAGCCACCCTCTCTGCCAGCATCTCGGCTCCAGCCTGTACACCAGCCTCATGCTTCCTGTTTGGGTGGGTTTTTTTTTTTTAAGCCATTTCTGAATGTGGTCCATTTAGCCCCAGGGATGCCCCCATGCCCGTCCCATTCCGAGCCTCCTCCCCAGCCCCCAGCCAGCACTGAGCTCAGCCTTCCAGCATGGCTGAACTGGCCACTTTGTTCTGCTGGGCACCAGATAAATGCCCCCTAATTAGCAGACGGAGGCAAACCCTGGCTGGCATTTGGGGCTGTCTCCTGGCCAGCCCTGGAGCATCCATTTACTGCAGCTTGGGGGTGCCTAAGACCCTTTCGTGGCTGGGAATGTTTCCCTTCAGGCTGGACAGACACCGTGTCCACAGGGCAGTGATCGCCATCCTAATGACTCTCCATAGCTGCTTCAGTCTCCGTGGGAAAGGTTTCCTGTGCCTTGTCTCCTGAAAATCTCACAAGGACTCTATGAAGCAGCTTCTGCAATTAGAGTCATTTAGCAGATGAGAAGGCTGAGTCTCTTGGAGGTTAGGTAATGGCCCAGGGTCACACAGCTGATAAGAGGTAGTCGGGATGAGGTCACATTCATGTAAGTCTGTCTGACAACAAAGCCTGAGCTTCCCATCACTGAGAGCAAACTACTCCACTCGGAAAGTTGGGAAGTTGGTACCAAGAATCCCACAGGCTCTTTTGGAGAGCCCGCTGTCACCCAACTGTGGAGGTCTCTGAGGAATCTAAAATCTTTTTTCCTTGGCTCTAGCTAAATTTTGGATATAAAGGAAAGAGCTACAATTCTCCAGTAACTCCTACAATGGCCTGGCCTGAGGAAATGTCCCAGAGATGCAGTAATTGCAGCCCCCAAATCACATGGGGGCTGATGCCCAGGGGTGGCAGGGTGCCAGTGAGGGAAATCACTGCATCTCTGGGTCACCTGGCTTGTGGCTGTCTTCCGTCCAACAAGGCCGCAACTCAGGCTCCCACAGTTCACACTGGCTGTCTCAGGTCCACAAGAGTCAAAAGCAAAACCAACCGTTGCTGCTGTGGGGGAGGGGATGCAACGACGCCAAGACCTCAACAAGCAGGCTGGGATGCCCAAGCAGCAGGGCTGATGGCAGTGGTCTACGCCCTGATTGCTCACCCATTCTATGCCTTCTGCGCCTACCCCGATTCTCCCACCAGTTGGCGGCTCTGGCTCAGGCCAAGGCTGTCAGCCTGGCTTTTCCACCCAGGATGACCCTGACTTCTCCCCTCGGGGTCCCCATTACCAAGCCTAGTGCCAGGCATGTAGCCGGCACTCCTCCAAGGTGCCAGGATTGACTTGAAATTCCTTCCTGTGGGAAGGGAGTGACTTGGTCACAGTTGAAGGCTTCATGCAGCGCACGCGCGCACACACACACGCACACACACACACCACTCACCTGGCCACCATCATAGATCTTCCTTCCCTTCATTCTCCAGTTTGGAGGGGACACTGTGCCCCCATGCACTGTGCAGCCAACTCTCCATTTGTTATCCAAAGAGGGGTAGATGGGGGCCCGGTGGGGGCAGAGCTGAGTTTGCTAGGTCAGACCTTGAGGCCCGAGGAAGCGGGAAATGACAGCAGAGGGGCCTCGCTGCTGTAACACCCGAACACACCCTGACGTGACACCCTCACGCCGGGAAAACACGGTGTGCAGCTCGGAGCAGTCAGGTAGGCGGTGTGGCCTGACTCAGATGCCACCTCTGGCAAAGCTGAGATTTATTATCCAATGAGAGAAGTGGGCAATGGTAGGCAGGACACTTGGGCTGAGCTCCGCAGCAGCTGGTCAGACCTTTCTGGGAGCCGGAGAGACGTCTTCTGCTCTGCACAGGCATCTTCTCTCCAGGCAGGGTGAGTGATTGCCCCCTCCCCCCGGGAGCTCTCTTGGTGATGCAACAGGGGCTTCCTGCCCTCCTCAACCAAAGACAGAAAGAAGACTTCTGGAGGGGAGGCTAGAAGTCCAGACTGGAATAAACGAAAGCTAGCGTGCCTGAGCTCTAGACCTGCCGTCACTTGCTGGCCCTGCAATGTAGATGAGTCACTTCCCCTCTTAGGGCATCGTTTCCTCATCTGTCAAATAAAGGAAATGGACTACCTCCGAGGTGGCCAATAAGTTTCATCTCAAGGTGCCATTGCCAGTTGATAGGTAGTGTCTTCCTGAAGATATTTGGGTTTGTTTTTTCAGAAAGACTCTGAGACCATGTATGGGCTCAGGATCCATGGAACAGTGTCAGCCACAGGCACGGGATGGGCATGTGCTGTGATCGATTAGTGATGCCTGTTGGGGACACAAGACCAGAAAGTGGCAGCACGAGTGCTAGATATGTTATCATCCTGATAGATGATTTCTAAAGGCCTTCTGGTCATGAAACTCACAATTCCACCCCAATTCTCCAGCTGATCTGGTTAATGCTGGTCGGCAAGCATGTACCTCCCGTATTGAGATATTTGCACACAGCTGATTTCTCTCCCTGAAAGATGTGTTCTCGTCTGCCCTGCAGGACAGTTACTGGGGGAGCAGGCAGCCCCCTAAGTCCCCAGTGCCCACACCCAGACTTCACCCAGAAGCTTAGAGTCAATGAATAGTGCCAAGGTTTACTACCCAGAGGACATTCCAGCTTTTCTTACAACCTTCCCCAATGTTTACAAAGGGGCTTCCCCCACTGTGTGACAATCCCACCTTGCCCCTAAGGGAGGATGAGCGAGCAGAAAAAGGCAGAGGTGGCTCCTGACTTCCTGGTGGTCACAAGTGAGGGTCTCGTCAGACACGGCTTGGTCCCTGAGGAACTCCTTGGGAGATGTGTGCCAGGACCACCTACAGACCATTTGCCAGGAAGACCACATGCACCAAATGCACGCAGGTACCAAAACAGGTGCTCACAGACCAGGTACTCATCCGTATAGGGAAAGATTAATTTCCCAAGTGCACCTGCAGCATGACAAGGATTCCCACAGCTCTGGCTGCTTCAGACCATCGGACAAGCTCCTCTCCTCTCTTTGCATCCTTAAGCTCTGCCCGGGGCGGAGGGTGGGGATGGCTGACAGCAGACCCTGCCACAGTATGCATCTGGCACGGACGTGTGGAGACCCTGCCCCATGTACGATGCCCATGGTCACCTCTCTCCATCTATTCTGGACCTGCAAGACCCCTCATGTACAAGGTCATTCCTAAACCCGTGGGGCTGGGGAAACTGCACAAGAAGGAGTCACTGTACAAACTGCGAACTTCATCTGCTTGGAGCGGAAAAAAAATAAACCCACCTTCAAGTGCACGCTAGCCGGGCACCAAGCAACCCAGGATTCCAACTCAGTGAACAGCTTTCCAACCTGAGCCGGCCTGGAGGTACTATTTCCCCAGGCCTTTCCCACCCAACACTCCCTGGAGAACAGACACCCCATGGCCCTCTCCCCTCCTCACCCCAATGCTAGGCAGAACCTGCCAGAGGGGAAATCAGTAGACAGAGAGGAAACTGGAGTTCATCCTCAGGCTGTAGGGCCAGAAGAAAGGGAGCGGCTGAGGCAGAGGCAGCTCCCGGGGGAGGGGGAGCCAGCCACAGAATTCCCAGGAGCTACTGGAATCCCCACAGGGCTCCCCTGGAATCCGCCTGTGTTCCATCAGGAAGCTGAAAGATGCCTCTTTCCAAGAGCAAGGAAAAACTGTCGACAAATAGCAACTTTCTGAACAGCAGTGTTTTCCTAACAGAGGATGGTGGATTGGTAATTACACTTCGGAGGTGAAACAGTTTATCTGGGAAGACCTAACCAGCACCACCTGCCTCTCCCACCTGGACGCAGACAGAGCTATGTGGTGAAAGTGAAGTCTGTATAAATGGGGGACAGGAAGAAACCTCGGCCTCCAGCTGGAGTAGGGATGTCCAGCTATTTTCTCTTGAAGTTAAGTTTCTGAGGACCTAACTGGTGAGTTCTCAGCTTCCCTGTCTAGGGACTCCACACCAGTCACTATTCTCAGGGCTTTCTTTACATGGATTGTCTCATTTCATTCTTACTATCACCCCACGAGGCAGGTATTTTTATTATCCCCATTACACAGATGAGAAAACCGAGGTACAGAGAGGTTAAAGAACTCACCAAAGGTTATATACAGCTAGTAAGTGCTGGAGCTGGTCTTGGAATCCAACCATCCTGACCCTGGAGTACCTGCCCTTAACCACTGCACTCCACAGCCAAGAAGCTCTCAGCGTGGTTCATCACGACACAAGAACCGCCACCCAAGTGCTTCTTGGCCCAATACACAGTTCATGTGTTGTAGGCAATATTGGAATACAAGATTCCAGTTTGACAAGATAATTTGGACAGGTTCCTGGGGTTTGCTGTAATGGATTCTAACCAGTTACATTCCGTAGGAATGATCTAGAATGGTGATTCAGGAAATATGAGGTAATGTGATTTTAATAATCATTTTCATTTTCTTTCTCTTGTTAGATATGTTATTAATGTCTATTTTTTTAACCTGTGTGTTTTCTGTCCCATTATACTGTAATGACCAGGAGGAACACAGTTTATTTTAGACCTCCCACTTTTCCCACCTCCTCCCACAGGTATCTTTTAATTATTATATATAAATGTTATAAGTAATACATGAATACATTCTCCTTTTTAAAAAATGTAAGACATTACAAATAAGGCTAAGGTTCCCCTTTGACCAAGCCCTCCCTCCCATCCATGTCCCCAGCCCTCTTCCGGAGATAACTCTTTTACCAATTTGGAGTGTATCCTTCCAGACCTTTTAAAAATAATTAACATACTTATGCTGTGCATGTACTTATAAAAGATGTATCTTGTTGTTTTTGCATAATTGCTATCATACAATGTTTTGAAACTCGCATTGGGCATTCATTAACATTTCTTAGAGCTCCGTCCATGGGACGGATCAGTCTCTATGGTTTTGACTGTTGTGCAAGGCGGTATGAGACAACAGCTTACTTAGCCATCCTCCATGTTTCCCATTTTTGCCATGGCAAACAATAGGACGCTTCCTGGGACTGGGGACTGACCTCAGTTAAGGCCAATGTTCTTGTCTGTCCAGGGCATGTGAGCAATCACAATGACCCTCAGCTTATCGCACTGCTGGCACCAGAACTGCCACACCATGTGCTGGAACTCTCTAGAATCCTTGGTACAAAATCCTTCTTAGAACTTGGCAAGTTACCTCCCCCAGGCTTTAGTCTAGGGTCAATGATCTCAAACAACATAGACCTTGCCTTGATGATTAAAAGACAGAGCCTGCAGGAAAGACACTTCCCCCAGACCCCTCTTCTACTCTCAGGTTGATCCCTGCACACACCAGGATCACCCCAGTTTGACCTGAGCCGAGGCCTGCTCTGGACATCAAACCAAACTAAAGCTCATATAAATTTAAGGAACAGAAAAATGAACACAGATGTTTACCTGCAATGAGGGACTGGGAGTAGAACTCTTCTGATTATAAAAATGCTGTGATCCTGTAACTCTCCATATATTACATCAGAACATGCCCACATACACATACACATCCTTCTTAAGGTTGGTTATTTACAAGTCGCAGAGTATAGTTTTGTTCACCCATCATAAGCCTGGCTATTTGAGAGCTGAAAAGTGAGTGTGACCCTGGGTGGGTAAGTGGGTGGAGACGCTGGAGAGATGAATAAGGAAGAGAGAGAAAAGCTCTTCATAATAGGTTAAGCCCTTTAGAACAAATGAGCAAACCTGAACAGCCTTCTTAACTCTATCTTCCAAGCAGCATGGGGGAGGCTAAAGGGTCTCTCCCAGCTCTGATCAAATATTGACCCTGTGCACTCACTGGCCAGAGTTCAGACTAAAGGGCCAGCAGCACTATGGAGCCAATGTTTGCTGAGCAATTACTGCATCCCAGCGCCTTGTAGGTCAGATTGTGAAACAACCTTTGATGGAGCCGGAGCTTCAGAGAGCCTTCCGGTCCTTCCTTGGTGGGGCCAGGTCTTGGGGGAGACACTTAACAGTGAAGGAGCTGTGCGAGGAAATTTACAGAGAGGCTGGAAATGTGGTCCAGCACCAAAGAGAAGGCAACTTAAGAGCATCTGCGGTCTTTTTCCCTGCTCCCTCTCCCCTTAACTCCACCTCCAAGTAATCCAAACTCTTTATAACTAAACAGGCCTCAATATCAGGCCTTGTCCCTGCCAGCTCTGTCTGGGACAGGTCCCTTTCTTGGTCAGATAGGGCTGAGTGGTGGATTATTTTTAGAAGAAACCAATTTCCACTTAGAGACCTAGAGCCTCTCCTTTCCCTGTTCCCAGCCTGACATCTGAAATGCCCTTAGAAGCCCTTTCTAGTAACTGACCTGGTTTCCAGAAGAGGTGTTTGGAAGAGCTGTTGAATTTGAATTGCTCTATGGATGGGGCAAATCACGGTGGAATACAGTCCCCCTCCTGCCACAGGGGCCCTGGAAGATGTTAGAGGACAAGTGGGGAGGGCCTGGGAGGTGGCAGAGTGCACTGGGGTGGGCATAAAGCCAGATCGAGCCTGCTGTGTGTCCCCGATGGTCAGAGGTAGCACAGTCCAATAGAACTTCCTGTGATGGTAGAAATGTTCTGTATCTGCTCAGTATGTAGCCATTAGCCACTGTGGCTCTTGGGCACTTGCAATGCAACAAGTATGATGAAGAAACTAAATTTCATTTCATTTTTTAAAAATTAATTGAACTTAATTGAATTTTTAAAATTTGATCTTTAAGTTTTTAAATTATCTTAAATTTAAACGTAACTAGCTGCATGTGGCTGGTGGCTTACTGCATTGGACAGCACAAGTCTAAAGGTTCCATACCTGGTGCTTCCCAGCGGGTAGGAAGAGGGGCTGGGTCCACAGCCCCTTGAGTGAGAAGGTGGCAGAACCACTGGGTCTGAAGGCTCAAGGAAGAAACATGGGAAGAGAAGAAGGTTTTGGGCAGAGTAGAGGGTCTTATCCTAGTGCCCTTGGAAGGATTTCAGGGGGGTGTGAATGACCAAGCGGGTTATTCGAATTGTATATGTACATTCATGCTTGTCTGGAAAGATGCACAAAAGAAACCCTGAGCCCCCAAAATAAAATAAAATAACTCATTGGTCTGTCAGATAAACTTACTTCTTCAGGGAAGTCTGCTCTGATACCAGAGTATAAGGTTTCCCTATAATATGTCTACGGTGCTTCTCTCTGTAGCATTTGGAATCACATAAAATAATATGTATATACATTTTTAAACTAAAATCTGTCTTTCCTCATTAAGCTGTAAGTCCCATAAAAGCAGTAACCAGATCTGCTTTTGCTCACCAATAAATCCCCACCCAGAGCCTGGCATCCTTCCTGGGACACAGAAGGCAGGCACTTAAGACTGGATAGATTGGGATAGATGGATAGATGGATGGATGGATAGATGCGCAGATGGACAGATGGATGGACAGATGGAGAGGAGGCAGATAAGTACGCATAAATGAACGAACAAACTAAGAAATAAGTTAGGGACATACTTTACCTCGATAACTATAAATCTCAAAAAGCAACCAAATCCCTTCAAACTGGAGTGGAGGTAGTGGCTATATCACTCTAGGCCGCTGTCACCAATCAAAACCATATGGGAAGGCCTGGTGGTGCAGTGGTTAAGAATACACCTGCCTGGGCTTCCCTGGTGGCGCAGTGGTTGAGACTCCGCTTGCCGATGCAGGGGACATGGGTTCGTGCCCCGGTCCGGGAAGATCCCACATGCCGCGAAGCGGCTGGGCCTGTGAGCCATGGCCGTTGAGCCTGCGCGTCTGGAGCCTGCGCTCCGCAATGGGAGAGGCCACAACAGTGAGAGGCCCGCATACCGCAAAAAACAAAAAAACAAAAAACTTCTCCTCCAAAACCATTGGGGAGTTTAGGGGTTTGGGCTTCCCTGGTGGCGCAGTGGTTGAGAGTGCGCCTGCCGATGCAGGGGGACACGGGTTCATGCCCCGGTCCGGGAAGATCCCACATGCCGTGGAGCAGCTGGGCCCGTGAGCCATGGCCGCTGAGCCTGCATGTCCGGAGCCTGTGCTCCACCACGGGAGAGGCCACAACAGTGAGAGGCCCGCGTACCGCAAAAAAAAAAAAAAAAAAAAATACACCTGCCAAGGCAGGGGACATGGGTTGGAGCCCTGGTCTGGGAAGATCCCACATACCATAAGCCCGTGCGCCACAACTACTGAGCCTGCGCTCTAGAGCCCGCGTGCCACAACTACTGAAGCCTGTGTGCCTAGAGCCCGTGCTCCGCAACACGAGAAGCCACCACAATGAGAAGCCCGCGCACCGCAATGAAGAGGAGCCCCCGCTCGCCCCAACTAGAGAAAGCCCGTGCGCAGTAACAAAGATCTAGTGCAGCCAAAAATAAATAAAAATTAATTAATTAATTAATTTAAAAAAATATGGGCATCTTCTTAGTTGCCCCCTCCCAAGAAGGATGCTCTTTCCTTCCTCTTCATCCCCTGGCATGTTACTTGTACCTCAATCTAGTATTTATTTCATCTACAGTGGACTAAATTGCTTAAAAATCTATTTCCCCACTAGATACAGACTCCTAGAAGGAAGGGACCTTCTCCTTCTTAAATGAGTGTCCCTCCGCCTGTGCCACTTCTGCCTTGCAAAAATGCAAATGTGGTGGAGGCCTTGGCAAAGGCCAATTCACTCTTACCGCGAGCCAGCCTGGCTTCCTCACCTTTATACTTCCACCCTTGCCATGCACAGCCAGGCTAAGGCTGCCAGATTCAGCAAGTGAAAAATACAGGACAAAGGATAAAACATGAATTTCAAATAAACAATGAATAACTTAAAAAAAATTTTTTTTGGCTGCACCATGTGGCATACGGGATCTTAGTTCCCCTGACCAGGGATCAAACCCGTGCTCCCTGCAGTGGAAGCGCAGATTCTTAACCACTGGACCGCTAAGGAAGTCCCAATGAATAACTTTTTAGTATATCTCCTGCAATCTATGGGATATACTTATACTTTAAAAAAGTATCCCAGTCCCCAGAAAGCCCAGAACCATGAGTTAGTAAAGCCAGTTAGGCAGCTTTCCTCAGGCTGGCTTAGTCCGCGCAGTACTTGCAGGGTTCCAAGGTGGGCCTCAGCCCAAAAGGGAAGGAGCAAAAGGATTGTGAGAATAGCACTCTACGGGTCACACCCCTACTCCCAACTCACTCTGTCCTGTCCCAGTGGCAAGCTCCAGAGAGAGCCTGTGGGACTCTGAACACTCAGACACAGGCCTGGGCACTGAGCAGCAATGCAGCACAGTGAAGCCAAGGGATGAAAACAAGAAAGCAACACCATGACAGGAGGCACTAAGCCCCCAGACCCTTCAGCCAGGCAGCCCAGCATCCTTGTCACCTGTTAACACCAAGTAACTCACTAGACAACTATGTTTCGGGGAAAACATGGATTTGCTCATTTCATCCTCACAACAACCCTACTGGGTGGGTACCATTTGAACGTTCATTCTACAGATGAGAAAATGGAGAAGCTAAGGAAGGAACCTCTCTGGAGTTACAGAGTGACAGAGCCAGTAACTGGTCCCAGGCAATGTGTCCCCAGTGCCTAAGCTCCAAGCTGAGTTCTGAGGGCCACCAGTGACCAGAGGCGGAATTAGCAATGCCATTTGTTCTTCCTCTATAGGAATGCCATATTAAAATCAGAGATCCTGATAAATAAGAAACGCTTTCTAAAATGAAGGCCACTACAAGTCATCATGTCAAGTTCTGAAAAATGGGTTCCCAAAAATGCTTGGTTGAAAGGTTAAATTCCAAAGAACCATCCCAACCCCTTTCCAAACTGCATCTACAGGGTAACAATGACCCACATGGACAGGCCTGGCCATGCTCATGACTAGGGCCAGTGCATCGTACAAGCTGCTTCATGCCATGTGTCCCCTCTCCACACACAGGAAATGAGCCCTCCAGGCAAGGGAGAAGTGGGGGGAGCGGCATTCTTTTCCTGTGAGATTCTGTAACTAGGGAGGGGGTAGGGGAATAGAACAGAAAAGAGGGGGAAGAAAAGTTCTGATTTGAGAGTTTCCCTCTGGCTCATCAATGAGTCCTTTCAGGGTTCCCTCTCCCCAACTAAGTGATCATTTCCTGTCCAGCACACTACACCCATTGATGGGGTATCAGCAAATCCCAACAGTTTATGCTGGAAGGACACGAGGAGACTGGACAGAGTTGATGGGGGAAGAGGAAGAAGGCAGGAGGGTAAGGTGTGGCTTCCAATCCCATATTGTTAGATTAAGAGAGGATTTGTAATGCAGGGAGCTGGCTCACCCTTGACTCATAGATAGAGCCATAATGACAATGGGATAAAGTCAGGTACTTGGAGGCAAACATGCAAGCCTGGCCTCTCCAAGATGACTCACCACCAGAGGGCTGCAAAGGAAGGAGTGGACCTTGGTGAGGGCCAGCAGTGGATGTCTCTTCTTTGTGTTTTTATAGGCCTAAACCAGGCTCATAGCCCTAAGGAAGAATCTAGAACCTCTCAGCTTTCCCTTCCTGGTATAGGAAGGGTTGCTGCCTAACTCTCAATGATTCTGCCTTGTCTGGTGCCTGCCTCTGATAAACAGGGGTGGGCCCCCTAGTGGCCATGTCTGTGTTCATGTCTGTCTATCCTAGACAGTAGTGATTAGTGCAGAGAGGGCACCTGACCCAAGTCAGGCCAATCAGAGTCTTGCCTGGGATTTTTCAATTTGGAACTGGGAGAGAGTCCATCTCTCTGCTGTTGGGAACCACAAGATATGAAATTTGGGAGCTACTGACAGCTGAACTACTGATGACAGTACCCAGAGAGAAGCCAAGACAAGACAGAGGGAGAGCAGCCCTGGTTTCAGGTGTTCCTGAAGCCACTGCCTCTCTCCCCTTTCCACCATCTGGTTGACTGCATAAGCTTCCCTGGTATATCCTTCCAACCAAGTCTCCTTTTTGTCTAAGCCAGTATGAGTGTAAAACTATTACTTGTAACCTAAAGAGGCCTAATCAAATTAGTTGACATCAAGGGAGTTGTCTACAATGGAATTGTGGATCCATGCTACCATCCCCCTGTGTGACATGCCTGGGTATGTTAGAGAGACACACATATCATACACTTGTACAAACAGGGAGATAAGAGCCTTATTTGGTTACACAGACACAGTGGTATGCCCCATTTGTGTCTGTAGTTCAAGAAACTGCTTATTTTCCGTTTCAGTCTTTTCTGTGTGTTTGCTTTTCTTTGCCTGCAATGATGTGGTGGCTTGTGTCTCACCCTGGATGTTTACAGACACATGTCTGCTCAAGTACACAGCACCCACGGCCAACCTCCCACCTTTCCGCCCTGGTTTCCCACCCTCCAGACGAAGGAGGGTAACAAAGCATGACTGTTAAGACCATCTGAGGAAGCCAACAAAGCCCCAAGTATCTGCCTGCATTATCCAAGACTGAGCCCAACCCAGCTTGACCGCCGAGGTCCCCTCTTCTGTCCCTCTGCTCTGCCTAGACTCTGACCCTGAGAGCTTGGGAAGGGGATTCTCTGGATGAGTGAGGACATGAGAGAGGCCAACCCACCAGACACTCAGGCCACTTCATGTGGAACCAGGAACCATCCGAGCTCAGACCCACTCACCTGCAGGTCAAAGAACTTGCTGTACCTCCGGTAGATGGTCTGGGATGTGGAGTCGGACCAGGTCACGTTAATGATGTACACCTGTGGGGAAAAGATAAGAGCAGGTGAGTGGGTGACTAAAGCAGGGCCTCAAGCTGTGCCAGGCATCATTTAACATGACTGTGGGTGTTCCACACCAGGACCATTCTTTTTCTCATCTTTGTCCCCAGGGCTTTAGCACCGTGTCAGGTACACATGGATGCTACACATGTGTCTAAATACACACACACACACACACACCTAGAAGGGTATTCAATAAAATGCTAAGGATGATTTTCTTAGGAGGGTAGGGTTACAAGTGGTTTTAATTTTCTTCTTCTTGTTTATGTGTATTTTATACAATGAACATAAATTTGGGGTTGTTTAAAAATTTAAGTAGCTTATTTCCACTGGTTCTCAAACTTTACGGTGAATGAGATTCTGCAAAGGGCCTTCCAAAATTGCAGACGTCAGGACCCGACCCTCTGAAATTCTGCATAAGTAGACCTGGGTTCTGGAGGCATCTACATTTTATTCTTTTCAACAATTTTTATAGAGTAGTTTTAGGTTCACAGAAAAACTGAGCAGAAGGCCCATATATCCCCACCCCCACACATGCACAGCCTCTCCCATTACTAACATCCCTCACTAGAGTGGTACATTTGTTGAAATTGGGCATCTATGTTTTAAAAAACCCACTCCAGGTCATTCTGCCACAGTTGACCCTCAGAACACACTCTGAACCCACTTCAGGAGACTGTAAGCATTTCAGAGATGTGTGGTTCATCCCAGTGTCCCTAAGCCTTAGCTCTGCGTCTGGCACTGAGTGGGTGCTCAGAAATCATTCTGCTCCATTGAACAACCAAACTGACCTTCTGGATGAGAGGTAGATTTATAGGAGAGAAATTAGCACATGGAAGATTTGTAACCTTTTCTGAAATGAAGGCATTTCAGGACCCCATTCCCAATGTCACCCCAGTTCCCAGTGCTCAATCAGGCTCTGGACCACTGCCCCAGGCCACTCTGGAAGGCTCACCTAGCCAAGGAGGTGGGTGGGACTCCAAACTGGAGAAGGAGAGAAAGTCCCAGGCCCACACAATCTGTCCTATTTTTCCCACCATTTCTGTCCCTCTTATCTGAACTCACACCAAAGACACGCCTTCCTGGGAGAGGCTTCAGTTAGAGGGAGGGTCCCCTCACACAACCTCAGGGCTACTCCGCTGAACTTCCCCACAGTGCCTGTTGTGATGTCTCCAAGCACAGCGTTAAGGGAGGGCGACCCAGGGTTAAGACGTGGGGGAGACCTCCACCTGCTTCCTCCCTCAGAGGAGAATGAGCTGCTGTAGGTCACAGTACTGGTTCCCCTGCCAGGATGCCCCGTCCACCAGAATCACCTGCAGACGTCCCTAAAAACCCATATTCCCGGGACTCTGCCTAGTGATTCTGATTCAGGAGGCCTGAGGGGACTCCATCAGAGAGGAGAACAAAGTGGCCAGAGAGGTCAGGGTCACAGCCACTGTGAGAAGGAGGGAATATTAGCAAGGAGAAGGAGAATTTGGAAACCTTGGCATCAGATTGGCTGACTTCACCACATGCCTGGAGCAGGGCTCTCTTGGTCTGCTCAGGCTGCTAAAACATAATTCCATAGATGGGTGACTTAGACAACAACATTTATTTCCCACAGTCATGGAAGCTGGAAGTCCCAGATCAAGGTTCCTGGTGGAACCTTCCTCCTGGTTTGCAGATGGCCGACTTCTGTTGTGTCTTCACATGCTGAAGACAGAGTGAGCTCTAGTCCCTTCCTCTTCTTATAAGGGCACTAATCCCATCATTGGGGCTCCATCCTTGTGACCTCACCTGAACCTAATTACTTCCCAAAGGCCCCAACTCAGACACCATCATACTGGGGATCTGGGCTTCAACATGTGGATTTGAGGGGAGGGGAGGGGGAAGGCACGAACATTTACTTCATAGCAAGGGTTCTGCACACAGGAGTATGAGGCTTTATGTTTGGCTGCTCAGTTAACAGTCAAAGAAATGAGCTCTGAATCTAGTCCCTTCTCCCCTCCGATCTCTGTGTCACAGAGTCAGCCTTGTGCCGTGTGGAGTGTTTGTTCTGAAACACACCCAAGGAGAGCGCCATAAAGCAAAGCAAATACAGCTGAGTGTTGCCACCCTGAAATGGGATATTTATGATATGACATGTTTTATGTGATCCTAATTAAGAAAGATCATAAAGTGAAAAGGCCATCCCTAACCTCACAAGCCCCAAATAAACTAACATAAATAAATATATAGGGATATGCTTTGCTTTATATCATATATAAACATATATCTCACACAATAAATTGTAGAAACCATTTAGGTAATGGTTACTATGTGCCAGCACAGTGTAAAGCACTCATATGCATTAGCTCATTTAATCTTCAGCCCAAGAGGTAGCTACCATTGTGATCCCCATTTTGCACAAGAGGAAGTTGAGGTTCAGAGAAGCCAAATAACTTGCCCAAGGTCACACAGCTAGGAAAATACAGAGCAAAGGATTGAACCTAGGTCCAGCTGAGTCTAATCCCTATGCTCTTAACCACACTGGACTGTCTCCCTATATGTAAATTCAGGAGTAGGAATATTTAATCAAACTACTTGATGAGGACTGAATGGCATTTTTAAAAATAAAGTTTTGGGTAATCTGAAAAGTCTGTACAACCCTTGAGGAACATGGGGGAGGAAGGCTAATTCTGAGAGCCTGAGACCAAGAAGAGACAGAACTTGGCCCAGACAGAGGTCAACGGTTAAGAATGCTACAAAACCAGACAGACACAGAGGAAACTCTCATACACAACTGGCTTCACCGACTGTGGCAGGATGCTCTGGGGTTTCTCACAGGGGTTATAGCCCACCCCATCCCCCCTGCTGACCCCCAGCTCCTTGACTCCCAAATCCTGCCAGCTACATCTCCCCTCCCACCTGCATCTCCCCTTCCCACAGATGCTGTGCACGACAGGTGCTGTCTTCCTGACCTCTGCCCAGGCAGATGAACCGTAGGGAGGCCCCAAGTGACTGGGCCCTCTCGGGAGAGAGCCTGCACTTGCTCGCAGGCCATTAGACAGTAGTCTTTCTCCCTGGCCAACCAAGTGGGACCCAGAGGAAGGGCTTAACTGGGGCTTAACATGACCCATGCTCCATCCTCCCTAGTAATTAGGGGCTTCCCTTCACCTCCCAGGGAGAATTAATCACAGGCTCACTGCCTCTGGCAGCTGGGAGGCCTCTCCTTTTGCAGAAGAGGAACCTAGGACCGAGGATGGTAATTTGCCAAGGAAAAGGCACAGAGCCTGGAGTCAGCCACTCCCGGGTTTCACTCTTAGGACCTTCCTTATCATCGGCTGTGAGACCTCAGCCCAGCCTCACAGACCCTCAGGCTCTTCCTCTATTCTATGGGCACAGCCTTCGGGGCTACGGGGCCTGATCCACTATGTTGGTTTCATTGCAGGTGTGCTCACCCCGTTAGTGGTGGAGCTGGGACAGAACCCAGACCTTCTAATTCCTAGTCTAGGACTAATCAGCACATGACCAGCGTACACCTGCCCTAGAAAAGTCCTTCTTCCTTTACTATTAAAACAGTTGAAGAGTCACAGGGCATTGTCACTATCTAACACTTGACCTGAACCCACAAGGGAGACAGGCCTCTGGTGACTTACAGGTGGGGGCAGGGAAATGAGCCTCCGTCCCCTGGTTCTCCCAAACCTCTGTGATTTGCCAGAGCCTCCCAGCCCCACCCCCAGCCTACCTTCCTGGAAAAACAGTGTAAAGCCTGAGTTGAGGAAATGGTCAGAGACTTCCCCGGAGGTAAGCCCAGAGGATCTGTGGACAACCTCCAGGCCCCTTTCCCTCATCTGGGCTGTACGCTTGTCAGCTTTCTTCTAAACCTTGACCATCCTAGATGATCACTCCAGGTGAGCAAATGATACACAAAATTCCAGCCCGACTCACATTCCCCCATCCCCAAATCAGAGTTTCTCAAGCCTCCCTGAGCTGGCTGTGCTGGAGCCCCTAGCGATAAACCGCAGAGAAAGAGCAGGTGGAGGGCAAGGGGGACAGGGCAGAGGTCACTGGAGAAAGCCAGCTCTGTTTACCGGGCTACGTCAGGGGCCCAGATAAACTCTCCTCTGGCTGCAGGAGCGACCAAGATAATGTTACCCAGCAGCTGGTTCCAAGAAAGGTTTGCAATTAAACACCCTGCATCCACACACTTTACTTGGAGTTATGTTTCCTGGGTGGAGTTTCCCTTCCTTCTGGATTTTAAAAACTCATGGATTCTATTACTCCATCTCTGGTCACTTCAGGCAGATGGCAAGCATCTAGAAATTGCATCCAGCCACCCCTGGAGAGGAAGCCCCAGAGTCTCAAGTTCACCTGTCACGCTCACCCTCTTCCGAGGAGGGTCTCCACCACAGACACAAGTACAGAAGCTCCACGATGCCTCGGTCCCACCAGCCCACCCATTCCAAGGCCATCTTGGGCTGCCTCCCATCTGCTCAGCTCATTTGGCCCAGAAATGTCTGAGGCTTCTGAGACTTCCAAGTCCTGCTCCTTTCAACAAGGAAGTGGCCTTGATGCAGATCAGACCCGCAGCTCAGCGCCAGAGCACTGAGAATGAAGCCCAGCCCAGTTTCCATGGAGGGAGGTCCATGATCAGACCAAGGCTGGGACCAATTAACGACCCAAAGTTACGGCCTAATCATTCCTAGAAGGCCTGGGACCTGCCCCTGTTTAATTAGAAAGTGCCAGTAAGTACCCATTGCTCCCTGTACTGATGAAAAGTACAGTTAGAGACAAGGAGTTAGGAACCGTGGGGGAAATCCTCTACCTTTGTGGCACTGCAGCTCAGTTTACTAAGGAGGCCTTTTTCCCCTGGACCCCTGCCAGCTGCCCCTGGCCCCAGGCCACATGGAAACTCAATGACAATCTTCCTTCACCGGCTCACAGCAACACAGGGTGGGACCAGTTGGCTAGGACTAGGGCCGTCGCATATAGTTGTATAAGTTGCTCACTGTCCAAAGACTGCCCGGGACAAGTAGGGGTCAAAATCTAGCCTATCCTCTGCATCCCAAACTGTGCACCCTGGCTCCAGGCTGCAGGCACACAGATAAAGGATCACCTCCTTCTAATGCGATTTGACCATCCTAGATGACCACTCCAGATGAGCAAATGATACACAAAATTCCAGCCCGACTCACATTCCCCCATCCCCAAATCAGAGTTTCTCAAGCCTCCTTCTAATGCATACAGAATGGTTCTGGCCAGGACACAGCACCTTGTCCCCTGGGTAGGTTGTCAGTGCTTTCCAGGGCCCTTGAGGTTACGGTATCTTCTCGGGACCCAGCTCCTCAACTTTCCCAAATCTTCTAGATGGGGGGATGCTTAATGTTTGAGATGGACTGTTCAGAAGTCTGAATGAACACATTCCAACAGCCAGTAAAGGGGAGTTTACATTTAGGGACATGATCGCTGCTCTGGCTTCCTACTGGAGAAGTTCATCACGTTCTTCCCCAAGAAGATGATGGCAGCCCTAAGGTACCAATAGGCTCTAACCTTCTATTCAAAGGGCCCCATGTACTAAGTCCTATCATGGGCAAGGGAGTCCCAAATTAGGCTGGGCTGATCCTCAAGATGCAGACCACCCAGCAGGGCAGAGGACCCCAGGGTTGCTGCTCCCAGAGCAAGTGGCTCCACCATATGCTGGGCTGATGTCCCTTCTCCTCCCTGCTGGGGCCCACTGACCCCCCCCACCGATAAGCAGCAGGGGCCCCAGTATCAAAGACCCATCTTGACAACACTTGGCTGCACCCAAATTGAAAGCTCCCCAGATTTCATCATCTGACCTGGGACCACCAGCCTAGCAAGTCTGGGGCCATCTCTTGTGCTCATAGTCTGTTTTTCACAACTAGCCAGTTATTAGATCTGCCTTTGTTTACTAATTGTTGGCTCAGAATGACCCAGCACTGGACACGTGCTGTGTCCCTGTCTATTTCACGTGGGTCACTATGTCCTCTCAGGTCTCTCCACGGGCAGCAACTGTGTTCCCCGATCCCCTGAGGTGCTCTGGGCCTGCCAGTCCGCTGGGCACACTGAAATATGACTGGCTGGCTAATGAGTGAAAATCCACTGGGTTTGAAGAACCAAAGAGGTCGCTAGCAGCAACACTTGGGGACTGCCCTCCACTCCAGAAGCAAATCCCCAGTGGCCAAGGGGCAGAATATAAAATACATCCGGTTCAGTGCAAAGGTCTTTGCCAACCCAAAACCCTGCCAGCAAAATTAAGTTCAATGGCCTGTGGCCACCTGGATAAAGTTTCTGAGCACCCTTGGGGTGTGGTCCTTTAAAATTCTGACACTTCCTCTGGGGTGGGTGATTGTTCTTGGGGTGGGAAGGGTAGTGACACTGCAAATTTGGGGAACAAGCAGCACTTAGAAGTCTGGACTTGGGGGGTAACCTCCACTCCAGCACACACACACACAGATCCACTACAGGGTTAATGACCAGGTGGTGGAGACTTTCAGACCTCAGAGCATCCTATTCAGGCTCCCTCTGGACCTCATGTTTATGGAGCAGTCACAGCAAATGCAGCAGAAGCAAACCTCAGAAAGGCTCTGCCAGAGACAGGGTGTGTGGCCAGCAGAAGGCTCCTCCCAGAACCACGATCCACCAATCACCTCCAAACACAGATGCCATCACTGCAGGCCTGCGTCAAATGGTTCTCATCTGGGAAAAGAGCTTTTTTCCTTCCAGTTTCATTGAGATATAATTGACATACAACATGGTATAAATTTAAGGTGTACGGCCTAATGATTTGACTTAGATACATCATGAAATGACTGCCACAGTAAGTGTACTGAACATCCATCATGTAATATGGATATAATATCAAAGAAATAGAAAATGTTTTTCCTTGTGATGAGAACTCTTAGGGTTTACTCTTAACAACCTTCATATAAAACGTACAGCTGTGTTCATTATATTTCTCATGTTGCACATTATATCACTAGTACTTATTTATCTTATAACTGGGAATTTGTACCTTTCATCCAATTCCCCCTCCACCTACCCTCCTCAGGTAACCAGAAATCTGATCTCTTTTTCTATGAGTATAATTGACCTACAACACTATTTTACTTCCTGGTACACAATACAGTGATTCGATATTTCTACACATTTCAAAATTATCACCACGATAAGTCTAGTTACCATCTGTCAGCATACAAAGGTATTACACAATTATTGACTATATTTACTATGCTGTAATTTCATACCTGTGACTCATTTATTTTGTAGCTGAAAGTTTGTACTTCTTAATCTCTCTCACCTATTTCTCTCCTCCCCCCATCCCCTCCCCTCTGGCAACCACCTGTTTGTTTTCTGTATCTATGACTGTTTCTGTTGTTTGTTCATTGTTTTGTTTGTTTTTTAGATTCCACATATAAGTGAAATCATACAGTATTTGTCTTTCTCCATCTTATTTCACTTAGCAAAATACCCACTAGGTCCATCCATGTTGTCACAAATGGTAACATTTCATTTTCATCCTCTTTATGGCTGAGTAAATACTGGGTTGGCCAAAGGGTTCGTTCGGGTTTTTCCATAACATCATAGGGAAACCCAATATATATTACATTAATTTACATTATATATTTATATTATATATTATATATTTTTTCATTCTCTTTATGGCTGAGTAACATTCCATTTTATATATATTTGTGTGTGTGTGTGTGTCTTTATATATAAAACATATTCTTTATCTAGTCATCTGTTGATGGGCACTTAGGTTGCTTCCCTATCTTGAATATTGTAAATAATGCTGCAATGAACATAAGGGTGCATGTATCTTTTCTAATTACTGTTTTCGTTTTCTTCAGATAAATACCCAGAAGTGGAATTGCTGAATCCTATGGTAGCTCTATTTTTAATTTTTTGAGGAACCTCCACACTGCTTTCCAAGGTGGCTGCACCAATTTACATCCCCACCAACGATGCATGAGGTGTTCCTGTTTCTCCACATCCTCGCCAACACTTATTTGTTGTCTTTTTGATAATAGCCATTCTGACAGGTGTGAAGTGATACCTCATTGTGGTTTTGATTTGCATTTGGAAAAAGGGCTTTTAAGGGGATTTGGAGGAGGGGATACTCAGCAGGCTCTTAAACTGTATCAAACACCTTCAAGAGTGTTTGGTCCGTACTCATCACACTCAGTGCCTGCCATCGTTTGCATGAATCATGGGCCTCGATTGTTTATTTAATTTTGAGGGCAATGCATAGGCAAGAGGGTTTGGAGAAAGCGTCCATATTGCTGGTACCTCCATTTATTCCTCTGCAAGATAGGGATAACAGTGGTTACTTCACTTTGGGGCTGTTGTGAGGATTTGTGATCTAACCCTGTATCTCCCCATTAGAACACAAGCTCCCCGAAGGCAGATTATGGCATCCTAACGCCCAGCAAGACACTTTACACCTAAGACGCACTCATTTAATGTCCCCTAAGTAAGTGAAGGAACGAAGTAACCAGCTAATGTCGAGTGAGTGCTTGCCTGGTGCCTGGTTTTGTGCCACTCTAAAGATGAGGCAAAGTCCCCGACCTCCAGGCCCTTACAGCTCAGCTGCGGCAGCCAGACTCACACTGACAAACCAAGTAGGGAAACAGTATAAGATGGAGCGATGGGATGCCAAAAAGTGAGGCTCAGAAAGGACCAAAGGCAGCACTGGCATCATGGAGGAGGAAGATGGCTTTGAAAGCATTTGATGGATTTAAATTTTAGCTTCAACATTTCTCTGCTGTGTGGGTTTGGGCATGTGGCTTAGCCTTTCTGAGTCAGGGTCTCCTTAGCTGCAAAGTGTGGTTTATAAAGGGATCTTCCCGTTAAATGTGATGAAGCACATGGGGACGCCCAGCACAGGGCCTGGCGCATGGGAAGCGCCCAGTGAACCTTTGCTATTTAGATACTCAGGAAGAGGGAGGGGGTGAACTGACTTCTTTCCCTTTGCCCTGAGACTTGGATCATGACACCAGGAATAGGAGTAGGAGGGGAGCAGGATGTGAGAAACAGGGACACAGATGGGCAGGGTAACACACACACACACACACACGCGCACACACACACACACATCCCACTACTAATAACAAGCCTGGCCTGGGAAACTAGAGGAGCAAAAATAACTGTGCTGCCCAGGGCTGGGAAAACAATGGCCATCCTCAGGAGCACCCCGCTGAAAGGATGGACGGGCTGTAGCAAGCCCCTCGGGGTCGGAGGCTTTTTTTTTCATGTTTCCTGGACAGGAAATGAGTGTGCAAAGTAGGAGCTCCCAGGATTTACAAACCCTATGTGGACCTTAAAAAAGATTCAGCTGTCGAAGCTCTGTCCTTACAGCCACCAGAACTAGGACAGAAACAGCAGGAAGAGCCAGTTTTTTACAAACCTTTTTCTTTTTCTTTCTTTTTTTTTTTTTTTTTGCGGTATGCGGGCCTCTCACTGTTGTGGCCTCTCCCGTTGCAGAGCACAGGCTCCAGACGCGCAGGCTCAGCGGCCATGGCTCACAGGCCCAGCCGCTCCGTGGCATGTGGGATCTTCCCGGACCGGGGCACGAACCCGTGTCCCCTGCATCAGCAGGCGGACTCTCAACCACTGCGCCACCAGGGAAGCCCACAAACCTTTTTCTTAAATGCAGGAACTAGTTTCATTAGGAACAAAAATAATAGCCACGTCTGTTTATTGATCACTTATTGCATTCCAGGCCTTGCTAAGCACTTTATCCAGATGATCTCACTTAATCCTTGCATTGATTCTGTGAGGAAAGTGTTGTTATTGTCTCCAGTTGACAAATGAAGACACCTCAAAAAATACCTGATCTACCTGAGGTCCCATGGCAGGTGGTGGAGCTCAGGTTCAAATGCAGTGTTGACTGCCATAGCCTGACCACTTCGTCATCTTTGATAACTACACCGGACTGCCTGGAGCCAGGCAGAGCCCTTGCCACAAGGATCTGCTCTGTCAGTTGGCTGCTCCACGTGCAGGAGACCCATCGGTCAGTACTGAGGCCACCCTGAGGCAGGGGGGTAAGGAGCCCTCTATGGGGACCAGCACTCTATTTTGCACAGTTTAGAATCAATCTGATTGGCTAGGGACTTCCTTGGCGGTCCAGTGGTGAAGACTCCGCCCTTCCACTGCAGGGGGCATGGGTTCGATCCCTGGTGGGGGAACTAAGATCCCGCATGCCTCATGGTGTGGCCAAAAAAAAAAAAAAAAAAAAAATCCGATTGACTACATGAAAAGTTGTTACTCTCTCTGAGCCTCCACTCCCCATTTATAAAATGGGGGTGGTTAACACCTGCTTCACTGTGAAGATTAATGAGAACACAAGCAAAGCACAACCACAGAGCCTGGGACACTGTAGCTGCTCAATAAACGTCACCTCTCTTCCCCACCATCCCCTTCAAAGTGCCTAGCACAGTCTTCTGCGCTCTTGGAGTTTTAGCCTCTTCCCTAGAAGTTTCTGGAGACACCAATGAGCCCAGAGTCAAGAAAGGAAGGCATTGTGGTTTCTGGGGCTCTGGGTGTGGTCCCCACTGCTCATTCTCTAGAGTACCTGAGGGCATGTGGTTGAACCTTTGTACCTCCCTCCCTCCAGCCTTGCCACCTCCCTCTGTTCCCAAGCCAGCTCATCAGAGAAATTGTGTCTGACCACCTTGAATCAGCAGGTGCTCCAATGGAGAGGCCCAGCAATCGGTGGGCATGGATGTCTTGGGTTATGCCCAGGAGCCCAGAGAGGGTGGCGGGGTGTCCAGGCTAGAGGAAGGAGGCTCTACCTACTGTGGAAATTGAGAAAAACTCTAGATGCATATAGACATTCAGGAGCTAGAGTCCTGGAAACCTTAAACCAACGTATCCTCTCCCAAACCACAGAAAGGATCACACTCCTGGGCTTCCAAGGGGCTTGGATGCAGCCCAGAGGATCTAGGAAAGGGTTGGAAAGGATTTTAGCCCCACACACTCCCAAATCAATGGCTGACCCAGGCCTGATGACCTGGACACACACATCCTGTGACCATGCCCCGTTCCCCCGTCACACCCTGGGGAGCAAGGCAAAGGTTAACACACACAGCTTGGTTTCCTCTTCCTGGGAAACACAGCAGGCA
The DNA here is from genome assembly GCF_964165515.1 of Mesoplodon bidens. NCBI lineage: Eukaryota > Metazoa > Chordata > Mammalia > Artiodactyla > Ziphiidae > Mesoplodon > Mesoplodon bidens. The sequence goes on along the minus strand of NC_138176.1, from coordinate 26,354,705 downwards.
GGCAAGGCCAGAGGCCAGTGGCTTCCTTCACACAGAGCCCGCAGGGGAAGTGACCCCACCTTTTCCTCCCCACCATCTGACACACTCACACCTTCCTCTCTGCTGTGCTCAGCAAAGCTCGACTTTTGACACAAGGAGAATTGCTGTCACTAGGAATTTTGTTGCATGGGGTAGACTGGAACAATCTTTTTGGAGAGCATTTTGGCAATACCTGCCCCAAACCAGCAGTCCCTTTGACTCAGCAATTTTACCTCTAAGAATTTATCCACACAAGTGTGTGGATGTGTGTGTCTATGTGTGTGTGTGTGTGTGTGTGTGTGTGTGTGTGTGTTTATATACATAAAGATGTTCGTGCAGTGCTGTTTGGAACAGCAAAATATGAGGAATGTTGACTGTCTATCGATTTAAAAAATGGTCGAATAAATTATGATTCCTACACCTGTTAAAGATAAGGGGGCTCTTTCTGTGTCATTAAGGGAAAATGTTCACAGTATATCGAGAAAAGAATAAAACACATTAAAAAACAGTATGTATACAATACAGTTAGATTTCGGGGGAGGTGAGTATGGGGGTTTGTGCATGAGCACATACATGTACATTTTACATATCTGGAAAAATGTAAGAAACTGATAATCGTGGTTACTTGGGTTAAGGAGAAATCGAATAGTTTCACTTTATACATTTCTTTATTATTTTATTTCTTTTGACTATGTCTGGTTTTCAGAATTTATTTTTTTAAACATTTTTTATTTCTTTAATGTTGTATCTATTTTATTTATTTACTTTTGGCTGCGTTGGGTCTTCGTTGCTGTGCATGGGCTTTCTCTAGTTGCGGCGAGCGGGAGCTACTCTTCGTTGTGGTGCGCGAGCTTCTCATTGTGGTGGCTTCTCTTGCTGCGGAGCACGGGCTCTAGGTGCGCGGGCTTCAGTAGTTGTGGCACACGGGCTCAGTAGTTGTAGCTCGCGGGCTCTAGAGAGCAGGCTCAGTAGTTGTGGCGCACAGGCTTAGTTGCTCCACGGCGTGTAGAATCTTCCCAGACTAGGGCTTGAACCCGTGTCCCCTGCATTGGCTTAACCACTGAGCCACCAGGGAAGCCATGGCTTTCAAATTTTTAAGTAAGATTTCCATCTTACAAAACAATTGTGTTCTCTTAGCTTGTCCTTTGGCTAGCGCCAGCTCCTAGATATTCTGCCAACATCCAATATGTCTTCATTCTTGGGTAGGTAGGGGATTTCAAGTTCAATGTTGAGCTCTTGAAGCCAAGGTCTGCAACACTGTCTACATATACCATCACCTGGAGTGCTTTAAAAATACTGTCTGCTGGGACTTCCCTGGTGGCGCAGTGGTTAAGAATCTGCCTGCCAATGGAGGGGACAGAGGTTCAAGCCCTGGTCCGGGAAGATCCCACATGCCGCAGAGCAACTAAGCCCGTGTGCCACAACTACTGAGCCTGTGCTCTAGAGCCTGCGTACTATAACTACTGAAGCCTGTGCACCTAGAGCCCGCGCACCGCAACAAAGAGTAGCCCCTGCTCGCAGCAACTAGAGAGAAAGCCTGCTTGCAGCAACCAAGACCCAACGCAGCCAAAAATAGATAAGTAAATTTATATATATATAAAATACTGCCTGCCAACCCTACTGTATACCATTTAAATTAGAATCCAGGAAGTTGGGGTGGACTTTGGTAGTTTTCAGAGCTCCCAGGTAAGTCTACACGTGGTTACAGGTTGAGAACCACTCAAGGTGGACCAATACCAAAAAGACCACTGGACTAGCTGAAAAAAAATACTCTTTAAGTAGAAAGCAGTATTATAGTGTGATTTGTGCTAGTAAGAGTCAGCTCTGCCTTCAAGAGGTCCAGTTAGGGAGTTTGTATTCAGTGCTTTTTCTCAAAATTCTGCCTCCAGTTTTGGAATTCACCAGCTCAAATGGGGAAAAGAAAACAAGGAGATGGGGGTTCACTTGTTGTGAGCTGTGGCTGTGCCTTCACTTTCTTCGGCAGCCTGTGGCTGTCCCCACCTCAATGGGGCCTATATCAGTGACTCAGGGGTCAGAGTCCAGCCCTTTTCACCTCCAGGAGGAAGAGCGGGAAGAATTAGAGGTGCTGAACCCAGAGAAGGCATTTAAGAGACACACAACAGCTGGTTTCAAATATTTAAAGGACTATCAGTATGGGAGGGTCAGCTCCAGTTGTACCCAAAGGAAGGTGGCAGACAGTGAATGTAAATGATGGAAAAGCAGGTCTTGCCCAAAGTCAGGAAGAACTTGTCAACCAGCGCTGCCCAAGGATGGAAGGGGCTGTCCTGTGAAGTAATGGGACCATCAGGGCAGGAGATGAGTGACCACCTGTCTGCTGTGATATTGCTGGGAAACCCCTTTCCACTCAGCCCTCTAACTTCCAACTCCAGGAGGTCAGAAACACTTAGAAAGTTAGCAAAATCCACTGGGAATACAGCTCCTTTACCAAAATGTCTTCCACTCACAAAAAATTGTCCTGAGCACCAGTTGAGTGTCAGGCTGTGCACTAGGTGCTGGACACACCAGCAGTGAGCCAGACAGTCTGTTTTCATGGAGCATCAGACACACATATAATTGTTTCTGATGGTCCAATAAAATGGAGTGCAGTGACCAAACCTAACTGCAGGGGAGGTGGCTAATTCAGACAGATGGTCAGGTAAGGCTTCTCTCCGGAGAAAATGTTTGAGCTGAGATCTAAATGCAAAGAGCAAAGTACTACTCACCAGCTGGGGAGGTGGGTGGGATCTCAGTTCGACTCAGTCCAAAATTGGAAAGGAGCCCTACCTCACATCATATACAAAAATTAACCCAAAATGGATCAAATACCTCAATGTGAGTGATAAAACTATAAAAGCCTTAGAAGAAAACATAGGTGCAAATCTTTATGACCTTGAACTAGTCAATGGCTTCTAAGATATGACACTAAAATTACAGCAATAAAAAAAAAGAAATAGATAAATTGGACTTCATCAAGATTAAATACTTTTGTGCTTCAGAAGACACCAGCAAGAAAGTGAAAAACAGTCTACAGAATGGGAGAAAATATTTGCAATCCATGTATATGATAAGGGACTTGTATCTAGAATATATAAAGAACTCTTTTAACTCTAAAAGACAAATAACACAACTTAAAAATGGGCAAAGGATCCAAATAGACTTTTCTCCAAAGAAGATATACAAATGGCCAATAAGCACAAGAAGAGATGCTCAACAGCGTTAGCCATCAGGGAAATGCAAATGAAAACTATAATGAAGTACCATTTCACATCCACTAGGATGGCTATAATCAAACAGACAGATAATAGTAAGTGTTGGCAAGGATGTAGAGAAATTAAAACCTCCATACATTGCTGGTGGGAATGTAAAATAGTGCAGTTGCTTTGGAAAACAGTCTGGCAGTTCCTCAAATGGTTAAACATAGAGTTACCATATGACCCAGCAATTGTATTCCAAAGTATCTACCCAAGAGAAATGAAAACTCACGTCCACACCAAAACTTCTACGTGAATGTTCACAGCAGCATTGAATTACAAAATTATATCTATATATATATATATATATCTATATATATCTATATATATATATATTACATAATAACCCAAAAGTGGAAACAACCCAAATGTTCTGCAACTAATGAATGGATAAACAAAATGATGTAATTTTGTTTCCCCTTTTCCAAAACTCTTAAGGGTACCCCGTAGCTACAGCATCCACTTCAGCACCAGAGACCCAGATTGCCAATTTCATATGTGGCCATTCTCCGAACCTGTTCCCAGATCTTCCCTCAACAGGGTCACAAACTCCTTGAAAGCAAGTGTTTTATCCTGACTTCCCCTGTTTTCCCTATAATACCTGAGGATATGATGTGTGCTATAATAGCCACACGATGAAATATTATTCAATAATAAAAAGGAATAAAGTACCAATATATGCTACGACATGGATGAACCTTGAAAACATCACGCTAAGTGAAAGAAGCCAGACACAAAAGACCACATATTATATTATTCCATTTATACAAAATTCCCAGAATAGGCAAATCTATACAGACAGAAGTAGATTAGTGGTTGCTGAGGGCTGGGGGTGGCAACACTGGGGGAAATGGGGAGCAACTGCTCATGGGGTTACTTTGGGGGATGGTGAAAATGTTCTGAAGTTGACTGTGGTGACGGTTACCCATTATCTGGGAATATACTAAAAACCACTGAATTGTATGCTTTAAATGGGTAAATTGTATGGTATGCGAATTGTATCTCAATAAAGCAGTTTTGAAAATATTAGAAGGGAAAAGATGTCACTCTCAGTTAAGAAGATCTTGCCAGAAAAGGCTCCATCTCTCTAACCTTTCAGCCTAATGTCTCCAAGGTTCCATCAAGACCCACCACCTCCTAGAAGCCTCCCTGGACTGCCTCAGCCCTGGTGCTCTCTCTGCCCCTTCATCTGGTACACAGCAGGCTTGTGTAGGTAGGGGTCATGTCACATCCATTAGTCTTGGAGGAAACGAATCCTGGGCCTCTGTGGCCCCCATGGTGCAGATCACCAACACTGGCACGTAGTAGGTGTACCTGGCTGATTAAGGAGAAAGCCTAGTTTAAAATGCACCTGGTTTCCCAGGCTCAGCAAGAAGAGACCGAGTTCTCTTCCAATGATGACTAGAAAGACCCAAAGCCGGAAACATCCTCCTCTCTTTGCCTGGAGAGTTCACTGGCCCCAGCAGAGCCTGGCGTGCAGTAAAACTTTCCCAGTCAAGCAGCAAAACTGGGAACGCCATCAGCTCCTGTTTGGCTTCCAGAATAAGGAAACTGCACTTAAACTCCGACGTTGGAAGCACCCACAGAGAGTAATTGCAGAACTAGGTGAATCGGCTCACCTTCTCTGGAAACGTGTTTCTCCGTTTGCTCACGGTCCTGACCCCGGAGTTTGGCCCAGCCTCCTTTCATCTGATCCCACCCAGCCCTTGTCCTGCTCCAGTCCTCATAGCCTCTCTGCCCACAGTCTTCTCCCCCTTTTCCAAAACTCTTAAGGGCCCCCCGTAGCTACAGCGTCCACTCCAGCACCAGAGACCCAGATTGCCAATGTCATATGTGGCCATTCCCCGAACCTGTTCCCAGATCTGCCCTCAACAGGGTCACAAACTCCTTGAAAGCAAGTGTTTTATCCTGACGTCCCTTGTTTTCCCTATAATACCTGAGGATATTGGGCACGTGGTAGATCCTCAATAAAGACGTCGTTTCTGTCTGATAAAATTCTGTTCAGTCCTGTAAGGAAGTATCAAGTGCTTACTGTGTGCTAAGCTCCTCACTAGACACTGGCAACCCAAAGTCAAATAAAATATCGTCCTGGCCCCAGAAAGCTCCCGGACTGTGAGAAAGAGTGGCACTAATGGCTAATTTGCTGTGGAGGCTAGACTGAGAAATGTACATGACCCTGGGGGAACGCAGAGGAGAGGCACCAAGCCAAGAGAGCTTCCTGGAGGAGGTGATCCTGAAGGTGGGGTGAAGGGTGAAAGATGGAGAAGGTAAGCAAAGAGGTGAGGGCAAGGGCGGTGGTGGCGGAAGGGAATCTTAAGCAGAAGAAAGGGCACAGACAAAAGCTGGGAGGGGTGGTGTACCATGGCCTGAGCTGGGTAGAGAACCAGGAACAGGTGGGGTGGCTGCAGCCTGAAGTCTAAGGCAGTGAGTGGCAGGAGATGAGTGAAGAGTCCCTGGCTCTGGGGCTGGAGGGAAAGATGGGGGCAGGAGAGCCTCGGAAGGGAGGAAGGCAGAGAAACAGAGGGCAAGCTGAAGTGGTTTTTGGGTGAGAAACTTGGAACGGTTTGGGGATTGGAGAAGGAGGGAAGGACAGGTGTGGGGAGATGTAAGGAGCGAGGGGGGAAGAGATGAGTATGGAGGAGCCCCGGAGGAGCAGAGGGATCCCCGAGCCAGGGCAGGCACCAGCAGGCTGGTGATGAGAACCAGGGCAGGGAAATGGCGTCCGGGAAGGGACACTTGGAGACTGAGAAATCCCGCCCCAAAGCCTCTGGGACCCCAGATGGACCACAGTCAGGATGACGTGGAATGACTGGGACAGAGCTCAGAGTTGGGAGCGGGTAGACCCCAGGTCCTGGCAGTGCACGGGGTGCTTTGCTGCTCACTGGTGGACAGTGCAAAGAATGACGGACACCTAGAGACTGTCAATGCAGAGAAAGCATAAGCAGCTTTGCAAAAGGAGAGGGACCCAGCAGTCGAAGTCAGAGGCTTTGTTTTATGTTCTCTTAGCTCCCAGGCTCCAGGTCTGACAGCGGACCTTATAAACCTCCCCCCCCTCCCCCACCCTTGGCTCAGAAGAGACAGAGCCGTTTGGGACGAGGGGACGGGTGCCAGGTCACGTCGTTTGGGACCCTGACCCGCGTCTCCCTGCCTCTGCAAGCTGCGTGGCCAGAGGAGACCCCTGCTCTGCCACAGCCAACTGCAGGACGTCATTTGCTGCCTGGGCCCCTCGGGGAGGAGGTGGAGAGGCCTGCCAAGCCGGCTGGAGAAGAGCCGCGCACGACTGCCAGAGGCTGCATCTGGCTCGGCTTCCCGCACCGATTCCCATCTGGCCGAGGCATGGAGGTGAGACGAGAAACACACAGCCGGCCTCCTCCCCCAGTGCCCCCAAAGTCACGTCATCCAGGCATTCCCTCCGGGAGGGCTGCCCCCTCCCTGTGACCTCAGCCTGTTTCACTTGGCCAGAGCCCACCCCCGGAGAGCAGGCCCCTCCCCAACACCCTAGCTCACACCCAGGCCCATGCAGGGAAAGGCGTGAGCTATAGATTCCAGCCCTCCCAGGCTGCACACCAAAGCCCCAAATAAGGGCCCACCCCTCCCAGCCCTGTCTTCCAAGATGCCAGCTGGGCTGCAGAGGGGGGCCGGGGGGCTGGGACGCTCGGCCAGAACACTGTGGGCTTGTCCTCTTCCAGCCTCTACGTGGAATATCCCTCCAGCTTTAACCAAGGGTGGGTCAGGCTGGCAAGAAAAGACAGGCAAGTCCAATGGGTGGTGTCCAACAGCTTCCGGTACTAAATCCTAACTTTGCCTCTTGTGTGGTGTAAGAAAATTTGGTGGACAAATTATCTCATTTCTCTGAGCCTCCATTTCCTTGCCTGTAAACTGAGGGTAATAAGAGGACAGGCCTTGGACAGTCTGAGTGATGTCTAAAATGTATGCAAAGTGCTTAGCACGTGCCTGGCCCTCAGCAAACACCTAGCGTATGGTCGCTCTTTTATTTCCTGGCTTCCTCCAGTGGCAGTGCCAGAGAAGGCTCAGTCCCACCTGCACAACTGCCAGTGGCCAGCTCCAAATACAAGTGGTAAATCTGTTATCGTTATATTATTTTTTTAAATAAATTTATTTATTTATTCATTTTTGGCTGCATTGGGTCTTCGCTGCTGTGCGCAGGCTTTCTCTAGTTGTGGCTCGCGGGGGCTACTCTTTGTTGCGGTGCACGGGCTTCTCACTATGGTGGCTTCTCTTGTTGCAGAGCACGGGCTCTAGGGCACGCGGGCTTCAGTAGTGGTGGCACTCAGGCTCAGTAGCTGTGGCTCGCGGGGTCTAGAATGCAGGCTCAGTAGTTGTGGCTCATGGGCGTAATTACTCCGCAGCATGTGGGATCTTCCCGGACCAGGGCTCGAACCCCTGTCCCTTGCATTGGCAGGCAAATTCTTAACCACTGCGCCACCACGGAAGTCCAAAATTATTGGACTTCCGATAATTGTTATATTATTATTGACTTCATCTTTCTTATTTATTTTGATAGCTATTTATCCTGAGAAATAGAAAACCGACCTTTTCTGGGTGTTTTACATACTGTGCTCAAAAGCAACTTTAGTAAACTTGTTATTTGGAATACAGTCTCTAATAGGATGCTTCCTACACAGATATAACCCCTAGCAGCCCAAGCCCCCACAGAAATCCTGGGGCTCTCTCACAGCTGCACGCAAGCACACACACACTCTCTCTCTCACAGCTGTGCGCGCACGCACACACACACGTAGGTTCTTCCTTGGCATTCTGCCTTTCCCTCTACTCCCCTAATCCCAGAAGCCGTGTGTCCAACATCAAGTCCCCCTCCACAGCTGTCCAATCACAAGTTCTGCCCTGATGTACTGCCTGGCATTGGGATGAAGAGGGGAACAGCACTTTCGTGCCTGTTAACAATGAGAACCCCAGGAAGCTCAGAGAAAGCCCAGAGCAGCCCCTTGGGTGTAGGCAGCAAAGAAGCTCACTTCCAACTCACAGCCCCAGAGGAAAGTGATCTAGACACCACCAAGCCCCCTTGGAGACTCCCCACCTACCTGCCTGGAGAACAACCCTCTAAATCCAAACTAATGAGTTGAACCACCCAACCGAAAAATGTTTAATGGGTCAAGAATGTAAAAAGGCATTTACCAAAAAGAAATACAAGTGACCGATCCATCCATGGAAAGACACCTAAACTCATGCATAATTAAAAAAGAAATCAGGGGCTTCCCTGGTGGCGCAGTGGTTGATAGTCCGCCTGCTAATGCAGGGGACACGGGTTCGTGCCCCGGTCCGAAAAGATCCCACATGCCGCGGAGCGGCTGGGCCCGTGAGCCATGGCCGCTGAGCCTGCGCATCCGGAGCCTGTGCTCCGCAACGGGAGAGGCCACAACAGTGAGAGGCCCGCGTACAGCAAAAAAAAAAAAAAAAAAAAAAAAAAAGAAAGAAATCAGAGCTCTTTTTCTTTAGCTGACTGGCAAAACATTCAAGTTTGGTAGGTCCCAGTGCTGATGAAGGTATGAGGAAACAGACATGTCTCACACACTGTAGGAGGGATGTGAATTCTTTTAGGAGGGCCATTTGCCAGTATATATCAAAATGAGAAATGCAAATTCTTTGACCCACCAATTCCCCTGCTAGAAATTTATCCTGGGGATAAACTCACAGAAGTGTCAAGTGTGTCAAGTTTTATGTTCAAGGATGTTTTGGGCAATATCCATCAAATTGTTCCAGGACATCCTCAGAATTAAATAGTTTGCAACTATCCCAAGAGCAAGGTCTTCTAGTTTTGCCAAAGGGAGGTTATGCCATGAAAGAAGTAAGAGAAAGCTATGGAAGAATCAATCCTTTTGCATAAATACTCCTTAAGGCAGTGCTGGCTTTGTCTAAGAAGGTGTCATTCCTTACTCTGCCTTTATTGGTCTGGCTTTAACCACTTCCCTTCCAGTGAACTGAAAGCCTGGTCCCGGTCAGCCAAGTCACAGAGCACTATAACTTTCCTGGCACCCAAGGAAGGGACAGGAGCCACCCTAGCAAGTTCCAAGCAGGCTCTATGCTAGAGGCAGCCATACATACACAAGCTCAAGGGACCCATACACCAACCCTGGGAATGGGCACGAGTAGTGTCCCCATCTTACAGAAGAAGATGCTAAGGTTCCGAGAGGGTAAGTGACTTGTCCAAGGTCACACAGCCAGCATGTACTAGGCTTGGATTCCAACCCCTGTGTTCTTTCCCACCTTGTGACAGCCTCAGGCCTTACACTACAACTCATGGACTCTTAGAAAGTTGATGGAGTTTGGGGATGGGAGGCAGGGAGGAGCCTGCAGAAGCAGCTGAGCGGAGGGAAGAAGGGACAGCAGGCAGGGGCCAGGCCTGGGCTGGGACAGCCAAGTCAGGCCAGTCAGCTTGCCAAGGTCTTACTCCTTGCTGATGAGAAAAGGCATCTCAGTACCCACACCACCACCCTCTACATGGGACTGCTACCCCAGGCTGTCCCCTCCCAGCTGGTGGCCACTCCCTGGCCCCTAGGAGGAAGCTCACAGGCCTGCCAGGCTATTTTGAAAGCCTGAAGCCTTGTGGAATGTGCCTACTGTGGCCCTCTCCCATTGACCCTCAAGGACAAGACACCCACCTCCTTCTGCGGTACCCTGCAGAGACAGAGGAGACATCCAGCGGGTGCCGAGGGCAGAGAGGGCAGGGGTGGAGTTTGGTTCTGTCAGTGGCTTTGGCCAACTCATTTCACCCCCCGTGGGCCTCAGTTTCCTTGTCTTTGAAATGGGAAGACAAGAAAAAGGGCAGAGTTGGGATATGACTGCTAGTGTCCCCTGCTCAGCTTCTAACATTCTCTGTTCTCTGGGCTTTTCCATGGCTGGGGGAGGCTGCCAGTGCATAGGCTGGGTCAAGTGCGAGGGGAAGGGGACCTGGAGTCGGAGGCTGGGGTTAGTGTCCAGCTTGGTCACCATGGGCTCTGTAACCTTGGGTCCAGACGTGCTCAGGTTCTAGAGGAGGTTCTGGGTATCAAGCGAACATCCAGCGAGGCTGAGAACAGGCTGCTAGTGTGGGGGACGACCACCCACCCTGTCCCCAGCCCCAGGCCCTGAGGCCCTGACACCATCACTTTCACGGACACAAATGGGAGTCTCAAGAGAGGAACCGAAGGAGCAAGACCCATGTTCCCTGAGTTCTGACGACACCTGGAAAGGGCCAGCGTCAACCAATCAGAGAATCGGACTCTCAGGACCAGAAGGGGACCTGAAAGGTCACTGAGCCCTGTCCTGTGCTTGCATAGGTCCAGCGGCGATGGGGAGGCTGCACGCAAGGCAGTCCGTGCAATCTCTGGGCATCTGACCATCAGAACGTTCTTCCTTATACTGATCTGAATCTCCTTGCTGCTAACTGCTATCCATACCCACTAGTTCTGTCCCTGAGGCCACAGAGCACAGATCAAACTCCTCTCCTGAAGGAGGGCGTTTCGCACGACCCCTCTCCAGGCGTCGCCTCTGCTCCGGGCTAACCTCCCCACTTCCCCTTGTTGCTCCCCTGACCAGTCTTGCATCTTCCTCCACCACGCTGTCCTCCGTGTACTCTGCCCTCAAACAGCGCGCACTGGGCCTCCCAGGTGCAGACAGACTGACAGGGCAGAAGAGGAGCAGATTCTTACCACCTCCCTCTTCTAAACGTTCTAAACCCTGACTTTCTGAGCACAGTCTAAGAACTGTGGATTCTGTGAATGCACACCCAGGGTTGGAGAGTCATACTGCTGACGCCTGCTGACCTCCCAAGCGACCCAAACCCTGACACCTCACACTCCCGCTTCCGCAAAAACCAAACCTGCTGCTGCCAACACTTGGGCCACTGGTCTCTTGAATAAAAACACATTACATTTATGCCTAGGTAACCCCAATCTTCTTCAAGGCATTTTGGGAAGCTGGCTTGTTGCCTAACACACTCTTTCTCCTTCCTCCCTGTGTCACCTATGTGAGCAGGATGACCTCAAAATCCCACTGAAGTCATTGACAAACATTCTTGGTCAGAGACAGAGAACAGAGCCCTGTGGCACACCCCTAGAGACCCTCCTTCAGGTCAACGCTTAGCTCAGTTCTGTATGAAGCTGAGAACGGGGGGTTCCCAGATAAATGACGGTTGCAAATAACAAATTCTTTTATTTTTCAAACCATAAGAGGAACTCCCTATACAAAAGATTCGTCAGCAAGTTTGTTCATAAAACAAGAAGTTCTCCCGTAAGTTAAATAAATCACAAACTGACCTCTTTTGCACATCCAGCGTTTCATGAACTCCAGCTAATAAAGACACCTGCGTGTGCACAGTGCTCACCACGTGCCGGACTCCCGGCTGAGCATTTCAGGCACGAAGTCCTGTCAGTGGCATCGTCACTCCCATTTTGCAAGCAAGGGCGCCTGGGCTCTAAGAGGTCACATGACTCACCTAAGGTCACACAGACGGAAACCCGGATGCCTGGCCATGTCTGCTGAACTCTTAAAACTTCTCCTCTTTCCACTGTGTGATGCTCTCTCAGGTTTCCCTAAAGAAGGCTCCACTTGGTTCTGTCCTTTCTCTGGCCTGAGCCCAGAGCCCTCCCCCCTCCCAGGCCCTCAGTGTGCTCTCCAGCTCCTTCCTGTGATCAGAGAGCGTCAGACCTACTGGGAACACGGCCGGCCTTGGTAAACAGGAGCCCACGATTTGGGTGGAACTCCTTCCCAATGCTGGGATTTTCTTCTTAGGGAGCCCAATCCCTTCTGGTGCCCCAGGCACAATTTAGAACCTGGAAGCAACCCAGGTCCAGCCCTAGGTTAGGAGAAAATGGCATTCCTGGGCCTCACCGAACTACCTATAAAATGGGTATCACAACGGCAACAGGGAACGGCCTTCACAGGGCTGTCGTGAGGATCCTGAAACACCTCCCTCCTTCCTACCACTGAGCCTTTACCCTCTGCTCGGAACACCCTTCTCCTTCCTTCCAAATTTCCAGAGAGGCCTCCTGTTCATGCTTCAGAGTGTCCTGCTCCTTTCCTGATCTCAGTCCATTGCTGCACATCCACGCACAAGACTGGATAAAGTTGGTCATCCCAACCAGTCTGTAAGCCCCCTCCTCTTCTGACTTGTAATCATTTTGATTCAACCAGGAATCTGCAGCATCTGACATGGTGCCTGGCACATAGTAGGCATCTAATAAATGCTTGCTGATGAATGAAAGGTCAGATGAGAAAATAGACACAGGCCTGCTTTTCTCAAGGCCAGCATGGC